>NC_051189.1:61849520-63272169 GCF_015220075.1 Falco rusticolus
CAAAGTATGCCATTGAAAAGAAAATTGAGTCAATAAATGAATGTTGGCGCTACTCTCAAGTAAAACTGAAGCTTATTTTTTGACATTTATTGAATAATGTTGTTTGGGTATTCTACTCTATGTTCTATGACTTGAATAGTAATACTGTAAAAGTAACTTGAAATATTATTTGAATATATTTCCATTAATTACAAGGTGGACTTTAAATGCTGGGGGGAAAAAAACCTTAATTTTTGAGTATGAAAGTACCTCAGATAATAGCATGCCAGAGGAAAAACTATACATAGAAATTTTAATATTCCTAAAATTGGGCTATGCACAGGAAAAAAACCCCAACCACCTACCAGGTCTGTTAAGCTGTAACACAGAAAATGTTACTGACTTGGTAAGGATCCCATTCATACAAAATTACTATTATTTGTTGAATTCAAGGCAGCTCATTTTTGTAGAAGAAATTCCCAGACAGTCAGTTGTGAGGAGAAATAAACTGTAAGAAACCCTCTAAATCAAGTAATGACAGACTTGCATATACATTGCAATTAAGAAGTCTGTGTAACGTGGCTATAGACTCTGAAATCTGAGTAACAAAACCATGCAGGAAGAGAAACAGATCTTTCAAAGGTAAAACCTGCTATTTATGAACAAAATCAGATGATGCAAATATGGAAAATATTGTCTACAAAGAGGCAAAAAAAAGCTTTTATACTAACAAGAATATGAAAAAATGAAGTTACAGCAGAACAAAGAATAGGCAAGCCTGCACAAAGAAAAATGCAAGTGAAGATTAGAAGGCTGTGGCTTTACAGGCATGTTCTTCTACACATAAACTACTGCATATTCAAATGCTATTTTTTGTTTACTTCTGTATTGAAATATTCTGAAATCAGCAGTACAAACAAATTCTCAATATGCGATTCCACTTTTACAGAGTTTTCCAGGAAATCTTTAACAATGTTTAATTTCATCTGTTCTCTAATACTCACTAATGTATTCAAAATGGATAATGAAATCCTCCGATATTTTATGAGACAAAAGCAATACATCAGAGGTCTAACAGGTGTTATTTATTTATCAAAAGTCTTTTCTTCACTTTTAAGCACTCAAGCTCTTCCTTTAAAGGAACTGAACCATCAGTCTCAATTTAGCTTTTGAGCTTCCCAGAAAACTTAAAAATAGTATTCTGTAAAAACGATTTCCTGAAATAGTTCCAAAACTACTAACATTTCAGTGGAAGAAATGGAAGCACTGGAAGAGTGCTTAACTTGCACATTCAACAGACCGCAAGTACCGACCAAACCTGGTCACAGAGACAGCACATACGAGTCAGCTACCACAAAGGGTTTGGAAAGAGAGCAGACGGGTTATTTATTGTCTTAAGTAACACACTTGCTTTCATATCAAACAAGAAATACTACCATTGCCCTATAAAAAATAAAATACGTAATTTACAGGAAGACCCTAAAAAAATCGATAGATCACCCACACTACAGAAGCAAATACACCATGGGACAATGCAGAAATGTTTTAGCATGACTTGCAGTATCACCTCAGGATACCCAACTGGGAAAGAATGTCTTTATGGAAACTTGTGTTGGTCCTGCCGCTGCGGTCAGCAGTCAGTCTGACACTTACAGGCAATCATTATTTTCCAAGGGAAAAAAACCCCAGAAAAACGGTAAGAACGAGTAATATAAAGGCCTTGCTTATATGTATGTTGCCATCCAGGGTTTCTTCTTTCCTGTATCATACAGTTGACGTAATGATTTCAAATACAGTGTCTGTGAACTGTAAATTACTTGCTTTCTTGCAAACTGCTAACATTTATTGAAAAACTGCAAAATATAAAACCATTCTTATACTTTCTTCTTTTCCTTTTTGTAATCACAAAGCTAACACTAACAGTAAATGTGCTCACAACTGTCAGATTTGCTCTTCCTTTCCACACTAGAAGGTACACATTAATTTTTAAAAAATTAAGGTGTTCCAGCTACTTAACTTTTACTTGACTGTTCAGTAAGATTTGCGGCAATTACCCATCTCAGCAAGCATGGTCCCTACCATACAGTTTACCGGGCTGGTTTACGCCCAAAGCCTGATGCCTTTGACTGACATAAATATTCCATGAAGCTATAAAGATTACAACCTGGTTTTCTTAACAGCAGAAAATAAGAAGGGGGGGAAAAAACTCAACCCTGAATAGCTGAAAGATCTTCCAAATAAGGCAATCATCTAATTAGTTTCTCTGGAACATGGAACATAGCTAGAGGGGGAGTTTCTACCCGAGAAAGCACAGCTGTAAGTGATGCTGGCTACCACGCACTGGAGAGTTACAAGAGCAAAACCTGCCAGCCAAGAGATATGTCTCTCAAAGTGCAGTTTTATGATAAAAATAAGCTGATACAAGCACAGGCCACTGGCAAAGACAGGCTGCTTTTACTCCTCATCCTAGTGCTGAGTACTCTGGGTGCTGCCCTCATACTGACACAGGCACCCACTTCATAGGGACAGTTAATTCACCTCCCTGGCACCCAGCTCAGACCTCTAAACACAGCTCATCATGCAGTTAGTGGAGAATAGTAGAAAGGAAAGGAATGTCCATCACTATATAAGTTAGAAAGCTTTGGAGGTCTGGGGAGAAAACAAAACAGCAAGTGCTTTATCCTTGCAGCCAGTGCTTAGGAAGGCCTCTTAAGCTCTTCTCCACCTGTCAGGTGCTACTTAGGAAGGAATAAATTCACTGTGACAAATGATTATGTTTAGACCTCTAGACAAAATGAAATCTTTTAATTTCCCTCCAGCACCCCCAGCCAGCATCAGTGGGTTTCAGCATCTGTTTCAACTGTAAACTGCAGAAACCAACACATCTAAAATACAATAGACCATTTGTCAGAACTTAACAGTGACCCAAAACCTGCAAGCAACCTCAGCTGCTGTAGCCTTGCCACTTGTACTTACCCTTGGGACAACGGCTTAAGAAAAGCTATTATACAGTATAATAAATACATGGCCTAAATGGATTTCCATTTCAGAAAGCAGAAGAGTCTTTGAAAGGGTTTTTCTAAACGATCCTAGAACCTCAGACCCATACCACAGACCCCATTCCCCTAATGCAGCCTGGGTGTTCATTCAGGAAATAAGGGTTGGATGTGTAGGAAGTTTCAACGGCTTTGGCTTTTTTTAAACCATTACAGCATTTGGCCATTTTTTTAAAAAGAACTGCATTTTGTGAGAAAAGCTAGTAATAAAAATACCAAATGTCTTCAAACGTCTTGCTGCACTATTAAAAGCAGGCAGCTGATTTGCTGCTGCGTGTCCCACATTTGAGATGCACTCTCCTGTGCTTGGTGACAGATGGGAGTTTATATAAGACACTTGTCAGCACAGCGTCAAAGACTCGATTCCACAAAATGCTCTTTAAAATGCAATGTTTTAATGAAGACTATTCTCAGGAATCTGGATCTGGACTTGCCTTTCACGAATTGCAGAACACAGTCTACTGCTCATTCTAGTTTATATTCTTAATCAGGAATCATTTGTTCACTGATGCAAGTAATTCTTACGCTGCTGTCTGCAAAACTAATAAAATATTCTTGTATATCTAGGTTCAATTAAAAATATATAACCTGCACACAGGGGGAAAACTGCTTTTACATATGTTCAGCTATCCAAATTGGGTTTAAATTCCAAGGGCTTAGCCAGCAGCATCACTCTAGTTCTTTGAAAAGACCCAAACCCCATTTGATTCAAACATGGGAATAGGATCAGTTAAATCGGTCCCTGAAAACCTCTCGAGTGGATACCAAAGTTCTTCTTATGCGGTGGTGTGAGTCGATGCACTTTGATCAGCCCTGGAAAGGCCAATAGTCACCATGCTGCTCAACGTAACTGTTTAAGAAGAGGCAAAAAACCCTCAAACCAAGTGCATGTAACACTTCTTGAGTGAGAACGCCTTTAAAAAAATCACAACCAACCAACCACAAAACTCCCACAAAACCAAAGCAGCAGCCTTTTCCCTTATTAAAGCTCCTAAACTGAGGGATCAAACAGATCACGATGGGGCTGCAAACTTGACAACACCACAGTTGCAGAAGTGGAGTCACTGGAAGCCTGGAAGTGTAGGCAAATCTGAAGCTATGAACAGAAGAGTTTGTGAATCAATTTATTTCTTCAGCTGTGCTTTCTGAAAATCCAAGCAGCAGGGCATTTAACAGCTTTAACAGTCATAAGACTATTAAGAGTAATTTGGCTAATGACCATATTTCCCAAATAAGTTAGCCATTAACATTTTTTAGGTATCTATTAACTACCTCTATTATCATATTTTCTACATTTAATACACCAATATAGCCATGTTAAATGGAAAGTAACACTTGACTTTTAATTAACTGTTTTTCAATTGAGTCTTTGCATGGCATGAAACCAGGAAAAAAAGAAAGAAAATTTCATTTATACTCATGTACTTAATTAGAATTTGTATGTTTATGTTTTTATACAGATCAGACCGAAATATATCCAGGCAGACTGAATGAATTATGTTTTTACATTAGAAAGAACATAAATTAAAGGCAACGTGATTTAAAAGAACAGTACAAAGATGACAGATTGGGAGCTTTATCTGTATTCTACCAAAAACTTAATTACAAGGCATACTGTGGATAATGAAATTATGGATGAGTTTTTGATGCACATGGACTGCAATTGAAGATGGAGCCAATTACAAAAATATATGAAGTCTTAATTAGTTTGGAAGGAATATTAATTAATCTTGATGCATTAGGGTGTACATCAATCTCTAAACATTTTTGACATATAAGTCAAACCTACTGTGGCAGATTAAGACACGCATGCCTACTGGACACCACCTGTATTTTATTCTGGCCAGCATCATATGGTGGCTTTTAGCCCCAGCTGTGCCTGTTGTAGAGTTTATCACCCACAGCCTACTCACAAATTCTGCTAAAGGCTGGCATCACCATTTACTGGTACCACTCAGATTCAGAGTGTTTGAGGCTGGAAGGGACTTCTGGAGGCCTGCTGGTCCAGCCTCCCTGCTCAGGAACGGCCACCCAGGGCCAGCTGCCATGTCCAGGTGGCTTCTGAGTATCTCCAATGATGGAGACTCCACAACTTCCTGGGGCAACGTGTGCCAGTGCTTGGTCACCCTCACAGGAAAAAAAGTGTTTCCTGAAGTTCAGAGGGAACCTCCTGTGTTGCAGTGTGTGCCCACTGCCTCTGGCCCTGTCACTGGGCACCACTGCAAAGAGCCTGGCCCTGTCCTCTTTGCGCCCTCCCTTCAGGTATTTATAGACACTGATGAGGTTCCCCTGAGCCTTCTCTTCTCCAGGCTGACCAGACCCTGATCACTCAGTCTCTCCACACATGTGAAATGCTCCAGTCTCTCCATCATCTTTGTGGCCCTTTGCTGGACACTCTCCAGTATGTCCATGTGTCTCTTATAATGGGGAGCCCAGAACTGGACCCAGCACTCCAGGTGTGGCCTCACCAGTGCTGAGCAGAGGGGAAGGATCACCTCCCTCAGCCTGCTGGCAGTATTTCTCCCAGTGTAGCCCATGTCACTGTAAGGCTTCTTTGCGACAAGGGCACATTGCTGGCTCACTCAGCCATTAAGCACACGTGAAGCATTAACCCAAAGGCAAGACTGGGCAGTAAAAGGGAGCTAAAGGAGAACTAGGGCAGATATCCCCTCAATAAAATAGCAGACCAGGTAGATCCCTGGTCCGATCCAGAGCAGCAATTTCTGCATTCCTGTGCTTGCATAATCTCTCCCTGTCTCTCAGTCGCACTTGATGCTATTTCTGAGCAATGTGTGTGACCTTTTCAGATACTCCCCAGCAGGAACATTTGCCTTATCTCATGGACATCTCTTATTTGCACCTACAGTTCTGCCTATGGCTATGTGCCAATAAAGGTGATCTCAGTGACTTTTGGATGATCCTGAAAAAGATGAATCTTTTCTTTTACATATGATCCATTTTTAGCAGATATTCAAACTACCTTCCCCCTTGCCACACACAGGCATTTCCTCCACCTTGTTGACTATTCTTCCACATAAACAATTAAAAAAAGAAAAGAAAAGAAAAGAAAAGAAGAGAAAAAAGAGAAAAGAGAGAAAAGAAAAGAGAGAAAAGAGAAAAGAGAAAAGCGAGAAAAGCGAGAAAAGCGAGAAAAGCGAGAAGGGAGAAGGGAGAAGGGAGAAGGGAGAAGGGAGAAGGGAGAAGGGAGAAGGGAGAAGGGAGAAGGGAGAAGGGAGAAGGGAGAAGGGAGAAGGGAGAAGGGAGAAGGGAGAAGGGAGAAGGGAGAAGGGAGAAGGGAGAAGGGAGAAGGGAGAAAAGAGAAGGGAGAAAAGAGAAGGGAGAAAAGAGAAGGGAGAAAAGAGAAGGGAGAAAAGAGAAGGGAGAAAAGAGAAGGGAGAAAAGAGAAGGGAGAAAAGAGAAGGGAGAAAAGAGAAGGGAGAAAAGAGAAGGGAGAAAAGAGAAGGGAGAAAAGAGAAGGGAGAAAAGAGAAGGGAGAAAAGAGAAGGGAGAAAAGAGAGAAGAGAGAAAAGAGAGAAGAGAGAAAAGAGAGAAAAGAGAAAAGAGAGAAGAGAGAAGAGAGAGAGGAGAGAGGAGAGAGGAGAGAGGAGAGAGGAGAGAGGAGAGAGGAGAGAGGAGAGAGGAGAGAGGAGAGAGGAAAGAGGAGAGAGGAGAGAGGAGAGAGGAGAGAGGAGAGAGGAGAGAGGAGAGAGGAGAGAGGAGAGAGGAGAGAGGAGAGAGGAGAGAGGAGAGAGGAGAGAGGAGAGAGGAGAGAGGAGAGAGGAGAGAAGAGAGAGAAAAGAGAGAAGAGAGAGAAGAGAGAGAAGAGAGAGAAGAGAGAGAAAAGAGAGAAAAGAGAGAAAAGAGAAAAGAGAAAAGAGAAGAGAGAAAAGAGAAAAGAGAGAAAAGAGAAAAGAGAGAAAAGAGAAAAGAGAGAAAAGAGAAAAGAGAAAAAAGAGAAAAGAGAAAAAAGAGAAAAGAGAAAAGAGAAAAGAGAAAAAAGAGAAAAGAGAGAAAAAAGAGAAAAGAGAGAAAAAAGAGAAAAGAGAAAAGAGAAAAGAGAAAAGAGAAAAGAGAAAAGAGAAAGGGAGTGATCCCCTTTATTGTGGAATTTTCCTACTGCGATTTTAAAAGCTCACTGCTTGAGATGACACGAGCTGTACTCCATTTTTGTCATCAGCTGTAAATGCTTAAACAGCAGGACACAGAGTTAGGAGGTCTTGGCCCATCAAAAGACCACTTCTGGATGGCAGCAGATGGTACCCAGGGTGGATCTGCAGCAAGGGCACATTTCACAGAGCCTGAGCAGCATACAGATGCTGCCAGCAAGCTGAAAAATCACCCTAGTGAACTTGCAGAAAAAACTTGACCTTGCAAAAAGATGCAAAGTTAGATAACGTTAGCTAACCGAATTTCAACCCTACCTTTGGAGTTGCGGCTGCTATTCCACAGAAATCTGTATTTTTACTACTGTTACTCTATTTATTTTTACTTTTTACTATTGCAATAGTAGTATCACACTTTTCTCAACTCCGGAGCCCTGTTCTGTGCATCTACCACATCAAACATTTCATTCTCTTTAAGAATGGAAGTATCATCTCCCTGTCTCCAAGTCAGCTTTCCTGCTGACCTTTCATACACAGATAATCAGACTGCAAATAAAAGCCACATGGCATCAAGTATGTGACAAAGTGCTTAAAACATTTTATTTGACATCCACTGAGATAGCCTAAACAGCTCACTCATTGCTTCATCATTTCTGATTAATGCACTCACTCAAATGCATGCCAATAAAACACTTTCTGAAGCTACACTCCATTTGTTATGTAACAGTGATGTTCACATGATAGACTGCAAAGCACATGACTACTCAGTATATATACTAGTAACAAAACATATTACAACCCTATAGGCCTATCCCTCCTGATCTATCTCTCAGGAAATCCTGTAACTTTCAAATGCTGACAAGTTTTTATAGTGCCAAATAGAAAACCGCATCACAGCAATATTTTTCCTGCCTCTTTCACAGTCTGCTTCCCTTCTAAACTTGTCCTGGGCTGTAGTATAAAATAGGTCAGATTTGGTCCACTCCTAGCAAGTGAATTTCTAGAGAGAAAAATTCTCCTTCTTCCACTACAGTGAAGTTGGCTGTTTAAGCACCTACTGAACAAAAACTATTAACTTCATATACCTAGGAAACAGATACCCAGACACCAAACCCATACAGCAACCCTAGAAAGAATCCAAGGAATTTCAAAGTAATTTTTAGTCATAGGAAATTTATTTTAAGTAATTTTAGAGGATTTCCCCCCCTTTTTTAGGGTTTTAAATTTCACATTGATCTCGAGTCCACAACTGCATCTAGGTCTGAGGGATTCTAAAGGAAGATCTTCAAATAAAGCTGTCAGTTTTTGAAATAAACTAACAGTTTAAAATTCCTGACATCTTTACTGTTGCAAACACAGTCTAAGTTTGGTTTTTTTTTTACTTGGAGCTGATGTATGTAACCTGGGGAGGGTGAGGGTTGGGGGGTGTCCCTAGTTATCAGCCAGTGCAGTCACCAAAAATTCATGACAATAAAATGACCTTACTGAAGTATTAAGTGTTTTTCTCCTTTATATCCAATACTCATGTGACAGTAACAAAAGGAAAAGAAAAAGGAATTTATTTACTTGAATACTATTTAACCATATTCCTCATGAATTAACTATGTATTTGCAAGAGAGAAGAGCATATTAAACAATACCACACCTTTTACTGGCACATACCTAGTGTGATCATATGATTCCTGCTTGCCTCAGGTATAAACCAGAGGTCATTTTAAAATGCTGTAACAAGACTTCACAGCTTTCTGCCTCATATTTTCTTTATACCCATTTTTTAATTTGTACACTACATTATTTTCAAAATTAAATACATTTCAAATCTATAGTTGGATAAAAGACATAAGCAAGGATCAAGTGCATCATAAAACTAAAGTATTCAGATTCCAGAAGCTGCTTGTAAGATAATTTTCTTAGTCACTTCTTGTATGACTACTGGGGGACTGATCCAGACTAAAATAAAATCAAAAGATCTGATTTCTGGCCTCAGTTAGGTGCAGCATAAAAGTCCTACTGATTTCAGTAGGGCCAAAATTCCATCTACAAGGATTACTTCCTTTGACCTACATGTGCTTTGAAACAATCCCTAACAGCCTTTGAGAAGCAAATGGTTTCTTTCATTTGGGATTAACTCATAGTATGGTCTATGGTGTGATCAGATGTTCCTGAGTTTTTATGTCCAATTACAAGGTGATTAAATATTCTGTAAATCCAAAAGACCCTTCTACTTTCTTAATATATTTTAGAAGAATTATTGTTAAGACTTCATTTTAAACGGTTATTAATCAAATATTTTACTTTGGCACTGACAACAGAGATGCCTTATTACTGCTTACTGTAGCCAGAATATTCAAGAACCACTGGAAACGTTAAGTCCTCTCTGAGCAGAAAGAACTGCAAAGAGTCTTATCTTTGAGTCTCAACATGGACTTTGCAATAGCTGTTACTTGAGGTGTTTCCAGCACAGGTCCCTCTGTTAGTAAATCCAATAGTCAGAACACTAAGGAGCAGTCAAAATATGAGATGTGAAATTAATGAGGTCAAGGTTCAGGAGACAGATTTAGCACAGAGACACTGTATCCTGTCTGCTGGCTGTATCAGGAGCACTGGACGCAAATGAACCGTAACACAGGCACTTCAGAAAACAAGTGGCTCTTCAGCCCTGCCCACACTGTCGAAGTTATCCTTGTATGACACTGCTTCAGTTTTAAAATTGCTTTCACTTTGAATAGGACTGGATGAAAAGTGGAGGTGAAACCTGACCTCATGCAACACAAAAGCACTTCTGAAGGATTCTACTGCCTTGGATGGATGCATCTCAACCAGGAAGGAAAGACAGCACCAGTTCCTTATGCCTCTGACTGGTTTGCGTCTCCCACCACCAGCGTAAGGATAAATGCTCTCTTGTGCTGCTCTGAGGCACATCTGACCCTTTAATGAGCTGATTCAGCTCATTAACCTGACAAGGAATTACTTACTACTTTTTTATTATTATTATTTGTTGTGTTTTGTTTCCCAGAACCAGATGAAGGAAAAAGTGGGAGCATGTATGCGTGGGTGGAACAGGTCTGCCTCTTTCAGCAGCAAAATTTTGACATCAGCATGTAAAATCTTATCCTGGTTTTCAAAGGTACTGTAGATCTTGACTTACAAAAGAAAAGAAAATCCTTCAGGGATTTATTAAAAGGAAAAATTATGAAAGCGTTGTTACTTGACAAGCTGGCTTCGGTGAAGAAACCAGCTTTAAGAAGTATGTTTCCCTTCCTGTCCTTCCTCTCATCCACCAGTTTTCCAATGTAACCAACAACCACACTGTGTTAATGCGACTTTATGGAGCCATTCTGCAGGCCAGATCACTGAAACTATCTTCATAAAAAATCATTCACCCACCCTCAACGTTACTCTTTAGCCAGACCATTTAATTGCAGTGGTTCACAAGATGGCCTTTCACTCAACAGCAACAGCCAAGCAGGCAGTGAACACAAGCATCATGACCTACGGGTGGAAATTTCTCTTTTTTTTAAGTTGGCTGTACTGTGAAGCCTATGTGACAGACAAACAAGCCATTCATACATCAAAGGTAAGGAAAGCTGCTGACTGTGGACAAAACATGAGCAAGAAGAATCTCAGATAATTCTCAGCCTAAGACAAGGCATGAGAAGATGCTGAGGAACACCAGGCAAAGCTCTGATGCTTCACAACATCCCTGAAACACCAGGGAAGATTTTTGACTCAAATACATAGCATACATGCATGCAAGTATGCAATGTGCAACCCTCCAAGAAAAACTTCTGGTTTACTCTCAAATAGACTAGTCATATTTAATAACTATTTCTACAAGACATCTATAAATTTCCTCAGACAATTTCCTCAAGCATCTGACATTCACTACTGGCTGGGTACAGAAGTGATTTTGTAAGCCTAATTCACACAGTGAAGAGCTCAAAAGCAGAAAACCTTCTCAGACTGCTTACCTCTTTTGCACTTTTAATTTTGGCCAAGAAAGTGTACAGTTCCATTGTTTCAGCAAAAAGAGCCCGACATACTGCTTGATAGTGATTCGGTGCCTCTGATCGGGTTGGCAGGTGGGCAGCACACAGCTAGAAAGAAAAATAAACAGCAATATCAAAACAGTGCCCCATTGCTTTCATTAATGCTACAGAGCATGATAGCATGAAAGCAAATGCAGCAGAGTATCTAGGGCACAAAAATCCCTAAAGACATTTAAGTTCAGGCAGAAATTCGGTGCATCTTCTAAACATTCTCTCCCATTTATTTTATGAGAAGAGTTCTATGAAGATGGTAAGGGGACTGGTTAACAACACACTGGGAAATTGAAAACCAAGACAAGGCCTTTTCATAAAAAAACCAAACCAAAACAACAAAACCAAACCAAAAAAAATAATTGTGAAGGAGAAAAAAGCAACCTTGCAGTATCAATTTTTGGGAAAACGTGCTTTATTCAAACAAGCTTTAACGGTAACTGTTGTTTAGCTTCCTATGAATGTGGAATAGAACTGTTTATGAAAGGATGGAAGCGTGAAGCATTGGAGAAAAGTAAAGAGTAACTGTCAAGCTGAGACTCTGATTTAATTTATTTCAAGCAGTACAAGGATTTTACAAATCAGCAAGAGCCACGGAAGCACACGCTTACTGCTTCACCTCAGATACTGATGAATGTTTCCAGACATAGGCACAGATGACGTAAAGAAACACTGATAGATATTTTCATGTACGCTAAACCTGCAGAACTCTGAAAGCCTACTCAGATCACTAACAAGCATTCACAACTACTGTTAAGCAGTCACTCCAGCATTGCTTTTAGAGTAAAATGTGCAGCTCCCATTTCTGACAAGAGAAGTTTCACTGAAACCAGCCTTTATATTTCAAACGGGGAACCTGAATGGCATGAGCAACATCCAGCTTCATGAACATCCAGCTCAAATTATTGTAGCATAGCTCAGCACTGATGCTAATAGTTGTAATATCTTTTTCCTCTAAGTCAAATCCATCGCCTGTAAGTATTGGAAATCTTGGCTGGAAATGGACAGAACAAAATAACATCTACAATTTGTTCCCTAAACAATTTTAAATAAAAAAAACAAACCCAAAGCCAAAACTAGAGCACCCATATCATGTATCATACTGGTGTATATATTCAAATAAAACAAAATCTCAACCACAGCCTTAAAATTTGTCTTGTTGCTGTGGTTTTAAAATAGCTGTTTATTTTATATATAGCTGTATTTTCAGCTATAGAGCTAAACCTAAGAACAAACCAAAACCTGAGGCAGCAGGTGGCTACCTTCAGATCTCCAGAACTAAAGCTTGAGACAAAAGCCTCTTTAGGAGAAGAGTCCTTAATTAGCCTAGTGGCATATTTGTCTAAATCTCTCCTGTCACTACAGCGAACACTGTGGTTACAGGGGGCATAATGCATGTAAAGCTTGGGCTGCTTCTTCGTATTGCTTTCAGTTTGATTGAAACCCATACTGCCACTAAAGGGTGCGGTCCTGTGGCCTCCAGCTGTACGGTCCACTGATGCCCTTATGCTGGCATCAGAGTTCACACCCTAACTCAGAGAGGATTACTCACCTGGAGAAAAATTAACAACGCAAAGGAAGTGGAGCGGGAGACAAATACTATTCATGGCACAGACACACATGTAATAGCGCAGGCAAAAAGGAGCAAAGGGAACATGCTGCCAGAGTGGGGAAAGGACGGAAGGGCTGAGCAACGGCTTTTGGTTGCAATCAGATTTAGATTGGCTCAATCTCACTGAAAAGTTGCTTTTTAAGGCCATAGGCCCTTGTTGTCTTTTATTTCTTCCAATTAATACTACAATACAGAATTCAGTGGTCAGATTTCATCAACAACTTTGATTTTTACAAGCACAATTTGGGCTCCTGAAATATCCTGTTGTCATTATTGTAGCCATATATATATATATATATATATATCTCCTTTCAGTGGTAAAAAAAACAGTATGTATTAAGGAAAGTTTATGTATTTTCCTGCATGTATATATTCTCCTTCCTTTCTATGTACTTTCCTTATATATAGGAAATGCAAAGCAGACGTTCACAAACCTGCCCTTGATCCCTCCCTTTCAAATTTTATACTGCTTTACAATGATGGCAAATATTTTCTTAAACTCTTCAGATTTATTTCTCGACAATCACAAGAGCATAATTGACAGAAAAAAACCCGACATTTTTTTCTTTGTTTCCTCCTTTCTTTTTTCTTTCCCCCTCCCCTTTTTTCTTTTTTTTTTTTTTTTTTCTTTTTTAACCAATCATATAATCTCCTTTGCAGGTAAAAGGAGAAAAACTGAAACAGATGCACCTCTACTGTGTGCTACAATGACAACACATACCAAAGAAACAGAAGCTATTAAATATTTTCCTTGACTTAATGAAAAAGTCAGAACATTTAAAAGACCAAATTCTAAGCATGGTTAATTTGTGTTCCTTTATCTCAATAACTAATCATGTCTTTACCTGCCTTACTATGTTTTCAGTAAGCTATTTCTGATTATTAATTATAGTACAGATAAAGAGCATTTTATTCTGAAGTATACTGCTTACAACAATACGAATAATAACAGCAATTTCAAAAAGGTCCTAAAATGGCACAAATCTTCGTAGCTGAGAATAAAATTTTATTATTATAAAGATTGCACACAGGTTTTTAAAAATATTTTTTTCTTGATTGTAAAAGCATGTTTATTAGAAACAATTTGCATCAAATATTCAGAAAGTTAATAAAATGCAGGGCGGCAATTTCAAGCAGGGGATGAATATAATCTTGATTCTATTATTGAACATTAAGTAAAGCAAAAAAAGAATTGAACACCTGCTGTTGAACTCAGTTACAAAAGCAATCACATAAAAAGTTAACCATTTGGTTTGTAAACATTAGGCTGCAGGTATTAAATGAAGGCCAGCAGCTCCTACTAACATTCATGTTCTGAAAAATCAGTCTCTGAGTGATCTTATGTCAAGATGCATTACATAAAAAACCCCTTGTGGCAACGTTAAGTCAAGTGACTTCGCATAAATTTTTGGATTGGAAGGTAAGTCTGAAGAAAAAGGAAAATGCAAATAGGACAGTGATTTCCCCCCCTTCATTGTAATATACTGTACTTGCATGTTGTTCAGAGCACCTGACAAGCTATAACTTCTATATGAAGAAATACTGCAAAATCTAGGCAAGGCAAATGAAGTATGAAATGTCACTTCCAGCCCGAGTTCAGGGCATTTATCCACTGTAAAAAAAATTTAAAAAATTTGAATCATATCTTTAATTTTATGATAGTAGTGTTTGAAAAGCTATGTTACTGTAACACACACCACAAAAATCACAGAGTATTTTAATACTTGAGATATGAAAGGGCAGCCACCTAATGAACAACTCCTCCTCTTACCATACCATGGCAGTCATGGCATAAGAAGGATTAAGATCAGGTCTGCAGTCTTTTCCAGCCATTCAGAGTTCATCGAGGAAAGGATGCCTCTGTATGCTGCTTATTCTGACACTTGCCTTTTCATCCCTCATGATACAACTTAAAACTATCCTAAGGGGAATGAACGCAAACAGTGCCCAGAGCTTAATACAAGGGCTGTTTGTTCTGCTTCCAAGAAGTCTCAAAAAGTATGGCTGAAAACAGATTATGTGGTCTTTACAAACTGGTGAAATATTAAAAACATTATCAACGACTGAAACGTTAACTAGCTTGGTCTGTAATTATTTCCATTTGCAATCATTGTGAAGAGCTGGGCTTTTTTTTTTCCCTAACTGAGCCTATCCAAAACCCAGCTTGACCCAAAGCATTCAATCTTTGCTTAGATCACTAAGAAGATTAGAGACTGTTTCCATCCACATTCAGGGTTCACAGAAAAAAAGAGGCATTATGTAAATACCATAGCCTTGCCAGCTCCTCTGTCCAAATTCATCCTCAATTGACTAGGAAACAGAGTGCACCAAGCCAAAGCAGTGTTAACAAAAATCACAATTTAACCATCTGAGGAAATCAAACGGCATTTCTTGCATCTGTTTGAATATATTCCATCAAGGACTTCCTAAAATTACAAAAAAACCCAACTGACTCACCCACTAAAATTCACGTAGGTTTTGCGAAACTTTTTTGGCTAGATATATACTGGAAGCTTCAACAACACACCTAGCCTGCTGGAATTAAAATTTCAAAAGAAAAAAAGTGTTTCCACTTGCAATCATCTTGGGCAGAAGGCCTGTACGAATGCACCACAAAGGAGAAAAGGATTTCTTTTTCCCATGGGCCACAAAGACAAGCTATTGATATTATGCAAAACATACTACCAGCCTGCAAATGCCAGGCTTGTTAAGTGTTTTGAAAGCCTTGGAGTATTAACACAGACTTAAAAGATGTACTTTTTCTTAAGCAACAATTACTTTAACCAACAGATCACTGAACATGCAACTGTACTAGGTATCTGCCTCATCCTTTGCAGTATCATATTGCAACAAGTTCAAAAATCAAAATTCAGCCTGAGACGCCTTCCCAAGTCAAGGTTGTTTTCTGAAAGATTTTATCTCTGTGCAGATAAACTAGATCTTGTAATTGGGCTTTTTTTTTTCCCCTCCTTTTATTCCTACCTATGAATATTAACTTCAAGGAGTCGTATGCCTTACCGGAAAAATCTTACGAAGACAATATCTGTGTATTTATAAAACTCCACCAAGCATTTTGCTTTGCTTTATTATCCAGAATAATGTTAATAGATGGACCATTCAGAGGAATAAGTGTTTTGGCATGAGTCTGTGTCCTTGTTTCAGCCAGGATAGAGTTAATTTTCTTCTCAGTAGCTGGTACAATCCTGTGTTTTGGGTTTAGTGTAAGAATTAATGTTAACAACAACTAAAAGCATCAGTGTGTTATCAAGTAATGTGTATACTAAGTCAAGGACCCTTCAGTTTCTCAGGCCCTGCCAGCGAGAGGGCTGGAGAGGCTCAAGAAGCCAAGAGGGGACACAGCCGGGACAGCTGCCCCAAACTAGCCCAAGGGATATTCCATACCATAGAAGGTCACACTCACTGTATAAGCTGGGTGGGTTTGCCAGGGCCTTCTGATCCCTGCTCAGGGACCGGCTGGGCATTGGGCAGTGAGTGGTGAGCAACTGAACTGTGCACCACTTGTTTGTTGGTTTTTTTCCCCTTTTGATTTTATTCTTCTCTCCCTCTCTCCCCTTTTCATTACAATTGTTGTTATTATAATAATATTCCATTTTATGTCAACTATTAAATGTTCTTATGTCAACCCATGAGTTTTCTCTTTTTCCCAGTTCTCCTCCCCATCCCACTGGGGGTGGGGGAGGGAGTGAGCGGCTTAACGGTACTGGGTTGCTGGCTGAGGTTGAACTGGGGCAGCTTGTAAGATGCTTCTGCCTGCTAGGACCACCCCCATGCATAGCACACAAGACAAGCACAGTGCAAGTTTTGAGACAGCTTTCACAACACCTGGAGCCAGCTTGCCTTGCCCCCTACCAGTTCACAGCTGCTCTCTCAAACTTTCCGGGCAGGTATTTGCCCCTGGCTCCACCACTTCTAACTGCAGTGGGCCAAGAACTACCTAAAACCTCTGATAAAGAACTTCACGGGATTACTTGTGAGGTAAGACTGTGATAAGACAAAAGGGATGGGAGCAGAGTTACCTATTAATCCACAAAATAAATTCACAGAAAATACAGAAAGTATTCACAGAAAGCTGCTCTTCCTGGAGAGCTACCTGCAGAAGCTTTGTAACTTTTTAAATTGGTATTTTAAATGATCATTTGCAAGTGCCATGGAAAGTCCAATTGCTTAACATGCGAGTTCCTAATTAATTTTACACACCTAAAGGAAAAGGTACATTTTGTGGAAATTGAGGCAAATTGCTAGTTTCTTGGTGTCAAGCCTATCTACCTCATCATTTAAGTGCTCTCCAGTAATCTGGTAAGGCTTTCCCCTTGCACTGGTATTTGTTGTTTGATCATGTTTTTTATCCCTTTGAGGTGGACAAGAGAAAAGCTACATAGTTCTCTGGTTAAACAAGTTCAGAATTTAATGATCCTCCCCATAAAATGATTTAACAGAATACATTATTTCTTTCTGATTTTCTTTTCTAATATGAAAACCCAAATGCAACAGCAAAGCAGTTGCATATAGCAATACCAGGCACAATTTGATCAAACAGTGGCCTTGGTTGGTTCCCTCTTTCAGGATTGTAAAAAGAAGGAAACAGTGTAGCTGCTGAAGTTAAAGCCAAAAATGCACATGGGAATTAGATGATGCAAGGATTGATAAGAGTGCTTTGCATAAGATCTTAAAGAAGAGTCCAGCTGCCTGTATCATGCAGCCTTCATCATCACTAACTACCCTCTGCTTTGCAAACTCTGAGGATTAAAGGCCTTGTGTATATGTGTATGTGTGTGTGTGTATACACATATATGTCTGCTCAAACGTCAAACAGGAATGGACTAACGAACGTTTGCAAATGCTCTCCTGAGTCATAACTTAAGTTAGCGTGAAAGTAAGTTGAAAGACCCGCATGGGTACACTGTGCTTAGGAAATGCTGCAGTGCCATTTCATATGATGTAGTTGTTTTTAGAAATACAAAACAAAACTTCAGCAATTCAACAACACTCAGGATGAAACTTGTGCACAGTAAGGACTCTCCTCTGCTATTTCCTTCTAAACAGAGTATCTGTCCTGACACCATTTCCTCCAGGTACTTGATTGCCTCTATGTGCTGAGCACTGTTCTTTCTTAAAATCTTACATTTCACAGCTATGTGACGAGTCTGATACACTTTTCCACGCTATTAGACTGAATTTAAGAAGTGATAAGATTCTTGGTAAAATTTCAACTGACAGCAGCTGCAAGACTAACATCTCACTGAACTGTCTCACAAACGTGAACCTCTTCCAAAGACAGAAGCAACTAAAGGTGAAGACAATTTGTATTCTGCTACATTTATATAATACTATCTTTAGGGAAATAAGTCTTACAAATATTTAACACAATTACAAACACTTTTGAAAGCATTTAAAACTTACACAGGTGTTAAAAAATGGAAAGCAAACCTCAGTATACATTGCTGACTACACTTCAATTTTTAAGCTAAACATGTATTTTTCGTGCTCAGTGAACCCTATTCTTACTCTATTAGCTTTCTAAGCACAGAATGAAGACCTTGACTATTGAAATAAGACTTCAAACGGAGGTGAAACTATGTTTTTTGAGACAATATTTCCAGTGAACATTTTTACATTAATTTTTCAGTTACTAATTTTATGTGCTAGTGCAGACTTCTTGACAAAACTGTGTTTGTGTAAATTCTCATTTCTTTTTGAAAACTATTAGGCTATTTTTAGCCCTCAAATATACCCCCCCACCCCCCCATACAGCTGTTTCTGGAATATGTGTTAGGTGTACTGTTACACTGTCCTTACACAGTGGACTAACAACATCCTGCTTCTCAAAGAGGCTCATTTCAGAAGAGCCAATTAAGTGAAAACCAATTCTGCATTCTCTTTTAGTTGCAGAGAAACTGTGCTCTGTTATTTCTTAGCAGAATAATGGAGGAATTAATAATATAAATATGCAGTAATCTGAATTTGCTAGCTTTCGTTCTTTGACCATTCAGTGGAACATCAATGAGATGATTCACAAACAAGGGTGAAATCCCACAATTTGTATTTTCCCCATTCTTTTACATGCAATGTAAACCCCTGCAACATTTAGCAAAAACCACTAGTTAGCCTGTCAGCAGCAACAGTTTTCTAAAGCTCTCTGCTTCACAAGGCAACAGCTTTGTGTACATTCGGCAGCTCTCTGTAGCTGTACCATTCACACATCTGCATTTCATGCAGGAGTAGCAGCATCTGGGTGGAGCAGCAGCGGCTTGGAGTCATCTGGGTAAGAAAACTAGCTTCAGAAGCAGAGTAGAGGCGTAGATGGGGAAACACGATAAAACTGGATAATTAAAGGAGAAGGGGAGTGGCTGTACCTATTCACAGGGCTACCTGTAGCTGCTTAGCTAACAGCCCATTAAGCTGTGGAACCACCCTTTACATTATTAAATAACTAAGACCTGAACAACTGATACCAAAGAGTTCACCCCTGTAATGTCATTTTGTATGGTTGTTTGCCATGCTTCTCAGGCCTTCTCCTTAGGGCTGGAGGGTACCTTCTTACTGCAACTACTATTTCTGTTCAGCAGAAAAGAGAGGAGAGCTGGTTTTGTACCAGGATGCTTGGCATATGCAGCAGAGAATTAGAGCAGGATATTTGCCCTTCTTTCTTCCCCCTCTCAACTAAGCCTCTGTGCAAGCATATAAAGCAGCCATTACACTCAGTGTACTGCTTGGGGAAAAAAAAAAAAAAGAGCATTTGGACAAACAACAGAAAATAATGACATTTTCAAACAGAATAAAAAAGAGAACAGTTTTATCACAAGGCAGCAGAAAATGGTGGGGAATGACACAAATCAGAAATCAAATCTCACTGACAGATGTAGAAAGGGGAGAATAACACAGAAGAGAGGCTGCTTATCAATTTTTCAATAATGTCCATCAGTCTCATTATTAAGCAGTCCACACGTTTGCATACTTATTAAACAAGAGACAAAGTATTAATGGAAGGCAGTTTATTTATGAGCCACTTAAAATCCAATTAAAATATATCAACTAAAATAAAAACATGCACTTTCCCTGGCAGCAATTTACAGTTCACATACAGAGCTTTAAAATGTATGTGTGTGGGAAGCTTGTTTGTTTTTATGTAAAGTGCTGAAACTTCTCTCAGTAGGCATAATAATAATTTGCTTTCATGTTTTGTCCTGAAGCATGACTTTTTATTTGTATCCAAAAAACCAGATTTCCAGCTGCATAACCAAACAAACTGCATTACTAAACTTAACAAGCTTTTAAACTTTGCTCCCATTGAATAAATCCAGCAACTTCTAACCAGTCTCATTTCACTTTCATTAGATCTGTGTGTGTGGAAACCTAGTCTATTCCTTCATGTATGCCATAATCCTTATTTGTAGTGCCTTTGTCAAGGAAATCAGGCCTTGAAACTTATTACATGAAAAAGGCCCACAGAAAAATTCTTCCTCCTCTTCTTCTAGGCAAGTATGCTTAATATTTTTTTCTTAAAGCTTATAGCCATTGAAACTATAGTGCAATTGTCTTATCAAGTATATTGGTTACATAAATGTTAACAGTTAAAACATATGCCACTCTAAGATAGGTATAAATAAAACTAACCCACAATTTATTAAATTAATTAAGAATAAAATATTGTGATTTTGATTCAAATATCTATCTTTGCTTATTCAAGCAGAACAGATATCCAATAAATCAGAACTTAAAAGGTGTTATTTTGTCCTCAGTTCCCTCTGTTTCTAGTGGTAGTGCCTTTTTTCATCCTTCTCCTCTGTGCACACTCCATTCCTGGAAATCGTCTCCAGTATGGTAATTACTAGAAATTGAATTACCCGGAGTCAATGGCTTTGACATACGCCCTGTATATAGGTGGGATTAACCACCTGTAGGGACTGCAGATGGTGTTTATACTGCCCTGACTGCCCAGAGGCTTGAGGGAAAGACAGCTTTGCTGCTTTGTTTTGTCTCCACATACTTCTTGCCAACAGCAGCAACAGCAGTAAAACCACCACTCTGTCAAGCATTCAAGGCCACTCCATATATCCCAAACTGCACTGAGTCTACACCATGAGGACTGCAGTCATGCTGTAGGGGCTCCATCACAGTAGCTGTCTTGCAGCCCACGCTGCATGTATTCTCACACCCTTGTGACACTAGGAATTACCAATTCTATTTTGCCGATGGAGATCTGAGGCTGATGCAAAGCCCACTGAGCTGGTCAGGAATCTTCTGAATCTTTTAAAGAAAATAAAAAAATTCTGGATCAAAGGCACAGCTGACCAAATCACATAGGATGCTACAGCGTGTTTTTCCATCATGCATCTGCTTTGTTGGTCCACTTGCACTCCTACGTACTGAAAAGATTTCAGTCTCCATATGATAATTTAGAATGGACAACTGTAGTGAATTATTATGCATCTTGAACTAACTGGTGGTTTTACTGAAATCTTAGGTCCTGAACTTGTAGGAATCCATATTAAATATAATGTTCATTATTTCTAACTAAGGGATCATGGAGATTCTAGTGCAATCTAAAGGCTGACCTCTTGCTCTAATCTTCAAATATGTTATTTTAACATCATGACTCCTTGGAGGGGACAGGAATGAGTCCTTGCTTCTAAAAAGGATGAAAACACAGACATCGATACAAGAGCATAAAGATAAAAGAGCAAGAGAGATCCTCTCTTGTAAGAAATTCAGAAGCATTTCTTATTATTCCCTAGGGTTTGGCTGTTCTTCCTAACAGCACACTTATTTCAAAATACGCCACTTGTAGGAGGCACAGCCATGCACGTTGGCCAATCTCTGATTGCAAAAACATGCAAAGTTATTATATTTTCAGAAAAAGCTACCTGCACTTTCAAATGCTGAGCATTCTTTCTGAAACTAGTTTCTTCGCATACTCAAAAAAAAAAATCATTAAAAAAGAAATACAGTTTGAAGTATTTGAAGAGTCTTCCCAACTCCTATTACCTTGCTTTTAATTAACTTAAAATAGTTTTGCACTTTAGGTTATTTCAACCACATCAGATAACTCTTACCATTCTTATCTAAGAAGAAGCCTTGTAGAAACAAGCATGTTCTGCAGTAAAAGGGATGCATCCTTGACAAAGAATAGTTAAGGAAGAAACAACAAAAAACAACAATAAAAACATCACAACCCAGCCACCAGCTGCCTCTTCATCAAAATCTTATTATCTGAAGGGAAAAAGAGAAAATAGGAGGCAAATCACTTTCCATCTCTCCAGCCAACTGCTGCATGAGCGCTTTGTTTTCAAACCCAGCTCTTAAAATAATTAAACTATTTTGTGCCAAGTATTCCAAGGACCTGCACCATAGATAATTATTTACCTGTTCTCAGTTACATATCATGAAAGATGTATCTCTGCAAGTCAGGCAGGAACTGCCAGCTCAGTTCTTCAACTTCAAAGCTACCTTTAAAACCCCTGGCACTTGCAGAAGCATCTACTACACGTCTGTTGAAATAGATGCTTTTTCATGATACATTTACCAATGCCTTCCAGAGCAGAAATATAAAAGGAATTTAATCTCTGGAAGGTAGTTAATACTGTAGTGACCTCAGTCCATGGAGAATAAGGTTATCAAAAGGGTGATCGTGGTAGAGCACAGAGCACTCTCCTGCATGTAGTCAAAGAACAACTGTTACTCCTGAGTAACTCTTTTCTGTACTGACATTTTTCAAGATAAAGCCACTTTTGAGGGCCAAAACTCAGGGCAGTTATATTCAAAATAAACAAGACTAAGAGCAAAGTACAGGTAACTAGAAATGGAAATATATAAACCTCCTTCAAACATTGCTACCTTCAGCAAGATGAAAGCTGCTTTAACATCAACTTCATATTAGAAGAACTTGATAGCAACAGATAAAGGGACAAATTAAGACACTGGCAAAGTGCCTCATCTGGAGTTTGTTGACAGCTCTGAACTGAGTTTAGGATGTACCATCACATCTACAAAGGCTGTGGAGTAACACTAGCGAGTGTCAAAGCTTACAGCTTGTTCTGCCAGCAAAGATCGCCAAACACATCACTCTCTTGTCAAAAAGCCCCCCAAACTAAGTGTTTCTAAAGGACTTTCTGCCAGTATGAAGTGTACAGACGACTTCAAGTGGAAGCTGGGGGAGGTGGGGAAGGTGACGGGGGCTCAGTTCCCTTAGACTCCGCATGACACCAGCAGGGAGCTGCCAAGAACCCACTCTGCTTGCAGCACCTTCATTAAAAGGCCGAGATAGCTGCCAAATTAACCTCAAAGAGAGGTTACCTTTATCTGTCAGAGTGGTAAAGAAAATTATTAATCATTTCATTGTGGTAGGCATGTGAGACAATAGAGGTTAGTGGGTGGGTGGCCTAGTTATCTCGCCAGTTACCTCACCTCAGCAGTTCACTGCACTGCACACAAGTAGAAGAAATACCCAGGATTACAAACCTCCTGAGTTTCGTCTTTATGGCAGAAAGTATCCTGAATGCAGCGAGACACCCCCATCTTTTTTTACCTGCTCGCATGACCCTTGAGCCAGGCCAAGGGCAGATGGGTGCCACGCATCCCCTGGCCACTGGGAGAGCACTGGAAGGACCAGGCACGTCCCTTCTCCCCCTCTCCTTCTACAGCCACTCATGACAAAAAGTGGGGCCAGGAAGGAAACCCAACCCATAATGTTCAGAGGTTGCCACTGTTCTGCAGTTTAGTTTTTTTTAAGGTTTCTGGTAAGGACAGATTTCAGTACTTCTGCTGAAGGCGCACCACGAGGCCCAGTGCCTCTGGCAGCCAGACTTCACTGGAAAGTGCCCGGCAAAGTGCCTTGGCTCCAAACACAGTAAGCGCCATTTCCAGGACAAGAAATTGCAATAAACACCCCTCCTTTGCTCAGTAACACATTCAAATGTGAAGGGGCCTGACATCACCCTTTTAAAACAAGCACAGTGGTTACTTACAAAGTAAAGCAGACCATGTGTTGACCTCCAATTACACTGCCCAGAATGACAGGACAACTGTTTAAAGACGCCAAATGACATCACTTTAATTAATGAAACCTGTCTATCAACATAATTCACTTAAACACTTGTCACATTCAAAGCTGCTTTAAAATTACATTAAAGGGATTTAGAGATTTACACAAACTGTCCCCACCTTTCTTGATCAAGCTAAGGTATAGGAGTCCCTTCACTTTCTCTATAGGTTTCTAAGAAATTGAACACAAACACAAGGGCAAACTTAAATTTTTAACTTACTGAATATTTTTATTTCCAAATATGTGTGTCACTTGGAAAACATATTTTCCTTTTTTTTTTTTTTTTTACTTCTAAGCCCTTAAAAATACTTCTACAGTGACACAACTCCTCTGTCCAAACATGAAAAGACTTAATAAATCATGCTAATACTCTCCTGAACTTCCAATTTTTGCATGTTAATGTTACATGCTACCACAGAAGTCGAAGTTTAAAAAAACAAACAAACCCTAAAGCTTACTTTCTTCACCCAGCACTGTCATGTTTCCAAAGATCACCTTATAAACTTTCCTTTTTAAAAAGTGAATTGCGGACAGTGGTATTTTACACCTACATGGCCAAGTGTGTGTGACTGTGTAAAATACACACACAGGGACTTGTTACACACAGTATGATATGGTGGACTGACTGACATGAATTGATTAGAAGAGACCAGTTCATGAAGAGGTCTGGCTTCATGGGAATTCGCTCATCTGAAGCAAGTGCTGGTCTTGGCGCTCACATCAAGAAATCTTGGCATGCCAAAAAGGAAAAACAAATACTCATTAGGACCTCCTTGTCCCAACTCCAAGCCTGCTTTGTCCCAAGAGAAAGCCAGCCAAAAAACCACAGAACTCTCTTTTGGCTTAAATCACCCAAAGTATCTTGTTCTTCCTTGCCATCATGAACTCAATAACAATAAAACAAACGCCTGTTTTTTCTATTTTCTAGTGTTTAAAATTAAGTTGCTAGCCTCTTTCTCAGAGATGCAAATATATAAATAACAATAAAACAAAGGGGTTTGTTCTCTCTTCAGGGCAAAGGCAAAAAAATCTCCTCTGTTTTCCATCCAACCAGGCTTCCAGTAAAAGTCTTCCTAGTGCCTTCTTTATAGGCTTTACACAAAGCAAACTCAGAGCAGCATATGAAGCACTGCCCGCACATGCAGCTGGCTTCCTTTAGCACAATCCCTTAGCTCCCTGCCCTTGCCAATCCCTCAGCTAAATCTTCTCCTTTATATGATTTAGTTTGGGTCTCCAACCACAAGGAGCCATGGTTGCCACTCGGGTCTGCCAATTTGCTTCGTGTTCCCACACAAAATCCCTGAATTCCCACGTCTGCTGTCTTCCTATAGCATCCAGGCTAGGCTACACCTTCCTTTCAACAAATGCTCTGCCAAACCTAGTAGATTTAAGGAGTGTTTCTCTTGGGACCATTTTGCTTGGTTGCACAAGTTAGTGTGAATTATTAGGAAGACTGCTAGATAAAAATGTTCAAATAATTTTCCACAACTATGCATACAAGGCTCATTTGCACAGATGCACAAGCTTTGGGATGGTATGGCCCAATCGATGCAGTAAAGCAAAACTAAAACTACCTGAGAAATGCACTGAAGCTATCACTCAGAAGAGTACTGCTTTTACCACTGTGTTATTTCATTAAAAATATTTACAAAACAATCATTTAAAACGCTCAGGGCCATGCAACCTGTGGACAATAGCCTTTTGAAAACTACCCCTTAAGACTGCTTCAGTTACAATACTATTTCAGGATGTTGCAACTACACATTTTAAACAAAAACCTACTGTAAAATTCCTTTTACTAAGAAATGCAAAACATTCCCTGTATTCAGACCGATCTTTGGGATAAATACGATATTCTGACTTTTAGATTCAGATCTTCAGGGGTAAGCACAATCTAAAAATACACTGTTTATTTCTTTGTATCAAATGGTCTTATCTCACTTAAATATTTTTCTAAAATATGGCATGCATGTAACAGTACACTAAGCAAAGGGGAGCAGCAAACAGCATCATGGGAATACAGTAATCAAGAGCATTTGAAAAAAAATCACATAGCTAAAATAGAGTTATTATTTTAGAAAATTAGTGGTATTTTTAAGTCAATTCAAATAACTTCCCTCCAAATGTTTCATTTATTTTAATACTGTTACAGGCACTGAAATAAATGCACTAAAAGAAATTTTGCCTCAAGCCCAAGGCTCCCGTTTGAACAGTGCAAAAACAAGAGGATCACAGTGGCTTAATTAAAGAGCCCTTGCTCCGTTTCTTTACTTTTCCCATGTTGCTGTTACAGTACAATATGTCTGCATAAGAAATTAAGTAATTTTGTAGCATCTATGCTGCTTCTATTTTCTTTGGCGATGCAATTACATCATCCTTAAAGTGACTGTGAACTAGCAATGATGACTACTGAAATACCCTGTTTTTTAACACAACTGCCATCAGCAAGAAAATCTTCTAAGCATCCTCAAATCTAGTCATTTGTGTCCTGGCAAGAACTAGAAAAGGCAAAGCTTCCACAGCCACCTTTCCTCTTGACCCCTCTCCTGAATGGGGTGGTAGATTGTGAGGTCCTAACACCTCAGAGAAGTTAGAGACTCCAGAATTTGTAGTGGACAAGCACTTGGAGACTCTGCCATTAGACCTTTTGTTTCGGCCTTGAAGGGCTAACATTTTCCCACAGCTAAGCAAGTTGGCCTAATTAAGAAGTCTTCCCCCACACTATAAATCCTGCTTCTCTTACGCCTGTAAAGCATTACAGCAACAAGAACATCTACACTGCCCATTTGAAACAAGAGCTGTATGCGCACAACTTAAAAACTGCAGAAACAAGTTAATCTACTGTTTTGAATGTGTTCTGTGAAGGCAGCTGCTGGGAACCTTCAACACATAACGCTATATGAGAGAGAAATTTGTACAGCAATTTTGCATGTCATCGTTAATTTACTTGTCTACTAAAACATATATCACACACACAATGTAAATAATATAAGCAGTACTGATAAGGTACATGGAATATTCCCTATAGGATGCTGGCATTACATGGAAATCAAAGAACACTTGTGCCTTACTGACATGTTAGCAGATGTCATGTGAATCTGTATAAAAATGACCTGCATTTTTACAATAGTAAAAGGAGCCAATACAGCTAAAAAGCTAGCTGCAACACTGCGAACATCCATGGCTGTAAAGTCTGCACGGATTCTAGATCATGGAAACTATATTCTGACAAGATGGACCTTTGCCAAACCTTAACACAAGACAAGCTGTGTCCTGGCTAATTTTTTCTGAGCAGATCCACTGCTTTTACTAGGCTGATGGTGAATCTGAAAAATCCATCATGGTCTTCTGTATGCTTATCAGTTTTAACACCTGGAGAGTGAAGGCAGTTGCAAGTTGAAGAGGGAGCCCCCCAGGCAGGTCCCTTCAGCTTTGGACAGGTCCATCTGCATTGCCTAGCTGAGTGCTGGAGTTAATCCATTGGGCAGAGAAGATATGAGTCACTTTCGTAATGGCAGCTTTGGTCTTTTGGGGGTCTCTATAGCGTTACTGCATTAACTGACCATTACCCCGATTTCCAGTCATTAGTTAGATTAATTTGATCAAACAAAACATACCTTGTAAAAGTAAACATTCATTGATCTACTTTAGTCTCCAGGGTCTATTTCAGGCAGTGCAGGCTAAAACAGGTTATTTGATACTCCAGATTAAACCTCATGTTCAGATGTATTATTTCTAACAGATTGCTTTGTATGTTTCAGACATTTGTATTTTCAAAGGGAAAACTGGAGCTCTGTCTTGACAAATTCTGCATTTTATGCACTATGGGACACCATTACCACCAAAGAATCCTTCCAACTCCACTAAAAACTGGAACGTTATTTTTACCCATGTATAAATTATTCATAATAATTAGTGTAAAGCAGATGGGGGAAAAAAGTCCATGCCCTACTTTGCTTCTTTTAGATGCACAAAGACCACACGCAAATTTCAGGTGTATTCTAACCTCCTCGTACACAAAAATAATCTGAACACCCAATCTATGTTTCCTGTTTTTGTTGGACAACTCCTCGGATTCCTCAAACTATTTTAGACCTTAGACAGGTTATACCAGTATAATTATGTGAATTATGGGTTCAGGGGTTTTTAACCTACATAGATGTGTTATTGGGTTACAGTACAAAAACTGAACATAAAAATCACTGCAGAAAAGATGATTTGGTTTTGGTCTCCCAGCCTGGAATAAGACACTACAATCCACCTAAGCCCACGCTGATGGAAGGGATGTTTCCACTGTTCTGTATGAGGATAATTAAAGCAATGAGAAAAAAACCCCAAACTTCTTTTTTAATGGAAAGACCAAAGTCATGAGGGACAACTTCCCTGCAAATACATTTGGTATAATGCAGTTCTAAACAAAACCTCTCAAACTAAACATTGTGAACAGAACAAAATTACTTCTGCTTCTACTTACCTTTCACTTGCAGAGTTCCCAGTTTCATAAATCCACTTGCTCTGCAGCTGTTTATAAAGCCCTTCACATCAAAACCCTATTATTATTATTGTTATTGTTAAATAATTTTATTTTAAAACCAACAACACGGAGATTTTGCTCATATATTACAAAGACTCAAACATGCAGAGAGACACTACTGCTTTATTTTGCACAGTTTGTCCTCAGCTCAGCTCTCTGAGCCTGTACAGTACCAGAGCTTCAAACACTGGCTCCTTTCACGACTCAGCCAGCAGCACAGTTTATTCTACCAGTCCTAAAGTCGTGCCTGCACAAATATTTGAGGGGCCTTGCAGAAAACCAGATGAAGGAACTGATGGAGTTAAAAACCCATATCCAAACAAAAAAACCTTTTGGGATGCTTTGACTAAATATAGATGACATGGATCCCAGCCAAGATGACAGCACAGACAGAAAAAACACAATATGGTTTGAATGAATAACCATGATGTACAAGGCTTGCTCGGACAAGAGAAAAATAGCAGGTTACCTGCATCTCTAAGACAACTCCAAGTTAGCTCAAATAATGGTGAAGGAATAAGAAAATGGCTATGGAGGGGACCTATCCAGTCAAGACCTCTGCTAACCCAATATCAGCAACTCTTTTTCTGGGACCTTCACAATGTCTGCATGTCTGTCTGACGACACTGGGTAGTCGATACAAAAAGGTGTACTCCCAGTCAGCATGCTTTGGGAGGGTAGGAGCCCCAAAGGGAATGTTTTTAAGCTCCTGAGCACAGGAGATGAGCACTGGTCCTTGGGACTTCACTGCTGAACTCAGAGCTCCCACTTCTGTGGATGCAGTGCAGAGAGAAAGGGTAGCCAGGGAGTGTGCCAACACAAGTGGTCTACCTGCGCAGACCAGCCCCATGGAGGTCCACCTTTAGAGGCCCAAACTCCCCAGGGGCATCCACCTGGGAGTGCCCTGTCATAGCAGTATGATACGCGGGGGTGTTCACAGAATTATTTTGGGAGGTATTTGGGTTTCTTTCCAGCTTACAGTCCCCAAAAAGTTACAGTGCAAAAAGAAATAGCCAAAGGAGAACCTGCCCCCCTCAGAATTTAAGAGGTACAAACCCTACATGGTTGTACTTTCAGGGATCCTAACAGTTCGGACAGGAGGTTCCCCAACGTTACAAAATGTCTCAGACACCAGGTCTGTAAGGATAACTGAAGATCCGCGGGTAGGAGATGATTAATTTTTGATCAAGCCAACAAACCAAGCTCAAGTACTGTGACAACAAAAACAACGGGAACTGAGGACTTCTAACCCGCTGTAATTTCAATTTTTTTCTGCCATCAACACGTGGAGACATAGATTGCCTGTTTCTGACAGATGATCCACCAAGATAAAGACCAGCATGTGATATTTGAGTACATTATGATGATGACTCAGGAGAAGAGAGCTGATCAATTGTCTTTTTTGAATGTGATGATTTTCACAATTGGTTAACATGCATTCTTTTTTAACATAAAATGAACTGACAACATCTGGGGCATTGGTTACTATCTCAGTAAGGTTCCAAAATCTTCACCAGCTTCAGTGTTACAGGGCACACTGCAAGTTGCTTATTCTAAAATTAAGCATAAATACTGTTCTGCAGGCTCATATAAAAATGCTAAAGCCAACCCAGCCTTAAACAGAATTATATTCACAGAAAGCTGCATCTTACTAATTTTAACCTCATAGACTAGGCAAAATTATATGGGCCTTTGAATTCCAGTAACACAAACTATTTAACTGTCTGTCATAAACAAATACCCAGACTTGGTTTTAACTGCATTTTCTGGTTCCTCTCTGACAGGTTCCCATATTAAACTTACATGGGGTCATACCATCTATATGATAATAATGTATGTCCTCAAACTCAGACTGGAGCCTCCAAAATACTCAGATCTAAATGCAGATCTTCTCATCTCACCTGTAATTGCATGGAGACAGGACATACTCTTCTTTTCCTCTATAATTCTACACATGCCATAGATAGTTGATCTGTACTACCATCAGAGTACTCAAAACAAAACACAAGCAGATCAATATCACCACTTTAAATTTCAGATCCTTCCAGCTGAAAGAAGTCAGTCATATACTTGAACTACCAAGACATATGAGTCATCTAGAATTAACTAGTTTCTCATTTTAGAGACCATGGCAATGACTAAAGGACGATTACATCTGAAATATGGGTGAGGGGGTGTGTGTGACAAACAATTTATTCCTCCTCTTTGCTTACAAGCAAAGCACAAACATGAATTTCTACCACTAGAAATACTGCAAACTCTAATCAGATAACACAATGCTGCACATGCTGCTCTGTAAATATTTTCCCCACAAATTAAAAGCTCAGTATGGAGATTTCTTAAGTACAGGCCTTGTTTAGCTGGGTCACTAATTCATCCTTGTGAAGCAGCAGTTGCATGACAGTTAATTTTTTGGTCAGAATTAACAAACATTATTACTGAACTACCTAAAAGCAACGGCCTGGGACCAGAGGCCACCAAGTACTAGGGGCCATCCACCTATATTTGTCTCTGAGACAAGAAGGTGTGGCTCAGCTACAGAATAAGGTTCCTGTTGAAGTTGAGTTAACTTTCAGGATGAAAGGTGAACATAAGTAAGAGCAAGATACCGGTTCAGGAAGACCACTGCCTCCTTACGTATCTTTTGAGACCTGCAGAAAAAGGTAGCAGAGGCAGTGACAAAGGTTAGTGTCACAACTTGCAGATACTATTAACAACACCTCTGCTCTGAAGAAGAGCTAAGGTAAAGTCCCGTACTGGCAGTAGTGATTTGGCTACGATGATGTTCAAAGCTGGAAGAAATGACAGGGTTAGGGCTAGTATGGCAGTTCAGCCCAGCAAATAACAGCACAGAATTAAACCTGTAATCAAAGGGTTATATAATAATAAAGAATAAAGGATAATACTGGAAATGGGTTTAGGGTTGGGGCTCAGGCCAGCAGATATTGATAAACTACAGCTTAGAAAGCACCTCCAGATCAACATGAAAAATGGTGCTGGCTGAGACCACCTGACTGCAGAGATCTGTGGGATAAGGAGTGAGATAGCGCTAAGATTAGGAGTGGAATTAGGGTTTGAGCATACACTGGAAGACGTTGATAAACTGCACAATCTTGTTTCAGTATCAGGGCGGGCCACACGCTGTGATAAAGGTGCCACATGACAGGACTTCACACACCCTTAGCAAGCCCAACACCGACCAGCATGCCAGGCCTACTCTGTCTATACCCTCTGTTGACCTAAGGCTTCCTAAGCCATACATATGTTGTCAACCTGACACGTTCCCAACCCCTCAGGATTACTGTGTATGTACAGTTCTGTCCTTGTGTATGTGCACAGTGAACCTGGCACTCCCAAGATGCACAGATTTCCTGTACTGTATGTGCATGGCATGTACGTACTGTGGATGGAGGCAGGGAAGAGGGCCCCGAACAAGGGAAGCATCTGTCTGAAATCATCCAGTCCTTACTGTCTCTGTTCCTCCCTTCATTTACACTAGGGCCGCCATATCCAAAATACATCAAAGACTGTTAAGTGTCTCGCAACCAACATCTCTCTTCATAGATGCATTTTTAAAAACAGTAGATCAAGTCTGTGCAGCAGGTTGGTCCTGCCTAGGAAATCAAAAGTCGAATCAGCCAAATATGCCGAGAAGCAACACAAAAGCTTGTCTGTGTCTTCTCCAAACAGGAGCTTTGCCAATGATGATCTTGGCAGTACTACTTAGCGCTTACTCTCTTCCCAGTTCTTGGGAATAGGTGTCCACCACGTTACTCAGCATTTTCCCGGTTAGGGGAGGCTTCAGGACTGACCTTGCCTACTTGACATTACGGAAAAACCTGACACGTACCTTAACTATCTCTGTGTTTTAATCATAAAATAGGCTCACCCACATTAAAGATTAATGGTGAAAAATTCAGTCTTAGTGGCACACAGGCCTTGGACCAGACAATGATGCCTTCTGGAGAAGGAGGAAATGTATAAGCACATTTCAAGGACAAAATCATGTCCTTACTCGAGACTTACAGTTAAAACCCTTAAAAATCAATATAAGTAGCACAGAGCCCATCTCTACGATTTTCCAAGTTTGCAATTTAGAGAATGCAGGGCAGCAAGAATGACAGTTGCTCAATTCAAGCAGCAAACCTACTTCAGCATTCACTACAAACTGCAGAGGAGAAAGCTTCATAGTGAGTCTTGCCAAGAGGGAATTAGAATAATCGAGCCTCGCGGTCACAAGACCACACACTACTGTTGTGAAACAGTCACTGGGTACGTAAGGGTGTAGCCTGCAGTGTATTTACCACCACTGGGGAGGAGAGGGAAGCGAAGATACAAGACGAAACAGCAAAACATGGTCTTACCCTTGAAAAGGTACAAAGTCAAGAAAAAAGGATCTTACAAATCTGCACTTATATAAAAAATGTGGCAGAATGATGCTGCCATTCCAGTACAGTCAATGCAGTAATGACAGAGTTGGGAATAAAGATGAGTTGCAGAGTTAAGCCTGCAGCAAATAATTTAAGCCAAAGCAGCAACAGCAAGAAAGAGAATTCCAAGGGATGGAGCAGTAAGAGGTAGAAATGACAGCTGAACTTCAGTTCACTAAGGAGAAGTCACAAAAGCAGTACATTTCCAGATTTGTTAAAAAAATAATAGCAAAAGATGATAAAAATTAAAATGCAAGATGCTGATTTTATATAAATAGGCAGGTACCTCAGACTAGCTGAGATAAATATTAACAAAGCAGAACCTGAAAGATACCATTCTGCAGCCTTAACAGCTGAAACCTGACTAAACATTTTCTTACTCTTTCTATATTTCAGGGATATATACCAGTGTAACTGAAGGAGTTCAGCAAAGTTTTCCAAACTTACCTTTTCCTCCTCACAGAAATAAAGTAAAAAATTTGCAAAATAATAACTTCTACAAGCCACTGCACTCAGCTTTATGTATACAAAAGAATTCATCTGCCTCTGCATTAAGGGAAACAACTTCTAACAATCCAACTTTGATTGTCCCACCAACTCACAACATTTTTTTCCAGACTAGGGGAAAAGAGGATATATTGCATGTTATCTTCTACATAACACCATACTGTTTGGAGCAGCTCCCATGGGGGCTTAGCAGGGTGCTGCTGACCACTTCTAGAGAAGATGCCTGGGTGACAGAGAGTGGCAGAGGGAGGAGAGAGCAAAGCACCTGCCCACAGCGAGGGCACCAACTCGTCAAGGCTGGGAGCAGCAGGGGTTTGAAGAGGAGACTACTTCATCCCTCCAGGCCCTCCCTGTCACAGGGAGCAAAAGGCCATTTCATTCATTTCTCCCTCTGACCATGCTTCTCTGAGGGAGGGTGGGGGGAAAAAAAGGCATTAAGCATTTAACATTATTTGTGATGCAAAGAGGACACCATCTCAAACAAAACTCCCTCCCATTCCAGCCTCCCATTCCAGCCTCCTAAGAGCTTCCCTCTTCACTGGCAACCCATCAGAAGTAGTGGGTTTTAATGTGGTCTTATTTCCGCATGCTAACATCTCCTGATGTGCTATCCAGGACACTCTTCTAGTCTCAGCTTCTACCACTACACTTTTAATTTCTGTGACACACAAAGCTTTTGGTCCTTAGACAGGACTTGCATTTATGAAGAGCAATATACAGGACTCAATCCCCTGGTACAAATTAACATATCATTTTTCCAAGCTGTGTTAAACTCTCACATGGTTATTTATGAGGTAAACCAATTATACAAATTTTGTCAAAATCCACACTTACTAATACTTTGTATGTACTAAGAGCTCATTGGGCTCTAAAACTTGTACTGAAGATTACTCTATAGAAAACAGAGGGTTAACCTTTTAAATTATTGTTCACGACAGCCTAGATAACATTAAAGAACTTCTTGCAATTAAAAATCACAAGCTAGATTTCCAAACCTCACAACTCAGGTCAAGAACTGCAACCATAATGATCATCAGTGAAATACTGTATCCTGACTCACTCCATACAAATAAGCTACTCTTACAAAAGCAGTTCTCTGCTTTAGTAGAGGAGGCTGGCAAAGGAATAAACTGATAAGGAATAATTAAGCTAATACTGCACTAATGAAAAGGTGAATTAATTGAAACAGTCCATGAAATATCCAAGTGTACACAAAGTAATTCAACATATGTTACGCTGGAAAACTAACTATGCAGTGCATGGATGAAATCAGGATATAATATTAATGGCACATCCAGTGATAAAGTTGATCATGGATTTTCTGTTGCTTACTGTCAAACATGAAAAAAGTACTGCGTATAATTTTTGCAAGCAAACCTTACAGAATGACCAAGGAAATCAGAAAATTATACAGCCAGCATCACACTGGACAATAACATGGAAAATAGAGTTGATTTTCTCACTGATAAAAACAGTGAAATATATAAACTGCCGCCCATTACTGTACCTTCATGACATCTTTATAGGAATGAATGGCCTCAACTTCCTCTTTGTCATCATCGTCATCCTCCACTCCTTCATCCAGAGCATCATATCCTTCATCCCTACTCCCATCTGTTTCTGTTGTATTAGTCATGTGGTCAATAAGCTGCTCCAGTGGAGGACTTAATTCCCGCTCTTCATTGTCCTTCAAACCATAGTCCAGGGCTTTATATATAATAATCCCTAGTGATTCAATAACCTATAAAAGTAAAAAAGAAGTATTTATTAACGCCATTTACATGAATAAACAGGTCAGTCGAGGAACACCCTTTTCTGGTGTTTGTATAACAAACTTAGCAACTGAGAGGGCAATAAACATCAAAATTAAAGAGAAAAATGATCCTCTAATACCTGTAGCAGCACAGAACATGCAAGAGCAGGTTATACCACATACCTACCACTTTCTTATTTCAAAGTTTGAAATAGAAATTCATAATTTGAAAACAAAGCAGGACCATTTTAGCTTATTTTCCCTTTTTCCTTCTAACATGACAAACCTCAAAGCAACGTTATTCTAGACTTTGTAAGACTATCTTACATGCACACAACCTTTCAGAGGGGAGGGTATGGGTGGGAAGAAATTAAAAGAAAGAATAAACTAATATGCGATGCCTCTCTCCTCCCACAAATTAATGACATTTGGAAACTGCCCTTCAATTTCTTCATCTCTTCATTGACCTGAGAGATGCCTGGACACAGCTGTGGACATCCCAGTATTAGCTCACTGAGCATGGACATCAGCCCACGAGAACTCCTTTGCCTGTTGTACATGTTCCACTGAAACTACCAACAACTGGAGGTCCTAGTAATGAAGCAGTACCTCAATTTTTCATTGAGCTTCAGGCTTCTTTTTTGTGCTCTGTCAAGAGCAAAGCAAACAGACAACCTCTTACTCAGTGTAAGCTAGCAAAAAAATGTCATGAACATCCCAAAATGCTAAATATACATTTTCTTTCTTGGTATTAATTATTTTCCTTACAAGTAATATTGAACCTTCTAGCATTATAAAGATTTAAAGAGATGGCATTTCAAACAGAGGAGTTTGGAAATGGGTATTAATGGAGAGAGAAGGGAAAATGGGCTCACAAGAGTAAACGACAAGAAGGTAATGTTGCTGCTGGGAGATCCTTGTCTGACAACAGAAGTAGGACTGGAGTTACTGCATCTCTGATCTTCCTTGTGTGTTGTGATGGCTGGCATGTCACAGAAATTCACAGACTCCAGTGCAGCAGTCATTGGCACTAGAGCAACTTTAATAACAGGAGCATTTCTAAACATACAAACCTTGCCATCAAATACCATTTTTTCTCATCTGGCTTCCAGCACCATTCTGATCAAGACACTTTTTAATGCAGAGTTTTGAAATTCTATTTGCGTAAATAGGACAAGACAAATGGATTCTTAAACCATTAGATTTTACTGTAGCAGCTTATTTACTTCAGCACAGCAAAATGTTTTTGGTCTGAGAGGCAGGAGGTTAGCAAAGATGTAAAATTATATCCTATTAGTTTACCTGGCCAATTTAATCAACTAGCTGTAGTCTGACAGCTTTACACTCACATACTTAATTCCTCTGTTGAGATTACCCTTCAGTGCAAAGTCACTTTGCAACACAGTGGCTAATAAATAAACAAACATAAAATCCAATACATAAAGAACAAACTTTTTGAATTTATTTCCAATAATTTTGATAACTTGATTCAATATAAATAATTTTCCTATGCTATTCTCCTGAAATGTGTTTATACATATTTGAAAAATATTCTTAAAAAGCAATTAAGTGGTTAAGCAAATTAATGAAGAAAAAATTGTCTTAATTTATTTAGTTCAAAGAATGGCTTCTGACTTGGGAAACGCTGGTGAAAGCAAAGTATACCAGGGAAGCATCACTGCATCCCCCAGTCTTCTGCCATGACCCATTCTGGAGACAGGACACTGCACCATATAGAAAAGAGCTGTAACTAATCAAAACTTACGATTGCAACATATCTGGCTTGCTGCTTAGAAAAGCTGTTTTGTCATAACTGACTTGTAAAACTTGTTAAAAAAAATCTGAAAATGTGAAAATTTCACAAAATAAAATATATTCCACTGGTAGACATGTGTATGTTTCCTGTAACTCAGGTTCTGAGTATAATCTCAACACACACCCCTTCAGCAACTGAAAGGGAACAAAGAATACCAAGTTAATTCCAATTTGAAGTAGACCTAAATAAAAACTAAGTACACAATGTAAGTAATTCCTAACTTAAATAAAACCTAAATTTTAAGGAACTTAGCATATGTGAGGAGGACTGAAATGTCCAAATTAGATGCAAAGAAAATAATGTCTTATGCCATGCAGCAATGGCTGCTGAACACAGCTTCTGCATTTTGCTACACCAACACTTCAAAAAACATAGGCGGGGGGTGGGGGTGGGGTGGGGGGGTGGGTATAAAGAAAGTGTGCTCTTTCTGTTTAGGAAGAGGATTAAGGCATTCAAAAGTACCGTGCCTAAAACTGGATGACAGCTGCTGCTTTCTTTGATGTATCAGCAGTGGGGCTTCTGCAGTTCAGTAATATGGTTTGTGCATTTTTACATACTGTGAACAGATTTCATAATACATGCAAAGCTGACACAATACAAAAGCCTCCAATGGCACCAATTCAGGCCTATACTTCAGTCTTTCAGCTCTTTATTTAGGAGTTGTGATCAAAACCATATTTATTCAGTGTCTGTTATTGTCACCGATTCTTCTTGCTGAAAGACAAAGCAGCAAACATCCTCACTAAGAAGCTTTGCTTTGACTTGCATTAAAACTGGAAATGTTCAGTGCTTTCATTAATACTGGTTTACCAAGGATCTTGTACAACTACACAAATATCAAACAAAAGTCACAGAATTGTCAATACTTCTTCACATGGACAAAACAACTAATGCAACTTCACCAAATCAAACTTCTGGGTCTATATAACTAGAAATGTAACATACAAGGTTAGACAATTGGCTCATGCATGAGTGCTGTCGCTTTGCCTGTAATATAAATCAAATACAAACAAAAAAGGAAAAGATTTTCACAGCTGAGTGGATGAACTGATAATTATGCAACTCAAAAAACTGCATATTTAGGGTTTATCTTTTTTTTAAAAAAAAACCTCATCAATTATTTACAAAGATGACAGTGGTTCTAAACTGCAGTGTTTGCTAATTTCACACAAAATAAATACTTCAGACACCTAACAAATGACAAGTACTGGCATTGTTTTCAATTGTATGTGAAAATAGAGGTACAGTAGGAAAAACAGGTAAGAAAGGACTTAGCAAGGCTCTTTTAAACCACAGAGTTGTACACTGACACACCAAAACAACTGTATGACGCTGAAGTGTCAGTGCTAATGATAAATGATGCTGCTTGATTCTGATTAAAAAAAAAAAAAAAAAGTGCTGCACCTTGAATTTTAGAACTCATTTGTTCCTGATTGATTTAAATTTTGCTGAAGGACCTGATCTTTGCAAATCAATCAGTGGCTAAATAACTTTAAAAAATAAACAAGGAAGTTGCATTATTACGCTTTACACCTTTTCACCAAGCTCTTTTGAAAGTCATGGCTTCAGACCAAAAATAAAAAAACAACCACCACCACACCAACGTTTCCCACACACTGCACTTGTACTCTGTTGTGTTCAAATCATTACTTTAAAGGGAATTCTGTCTCACCGTAAGTATTCTTTCAGTTCCTACACCAGTCCGGACTCGTATTATACTGTTCTTTTATAACAAGTAGTGATAAAGCTGCTGGAACACTTTGACTTCAAACACTATGCAAAAACAATATGCTCATGCTCCTTTTACACATGCAGCAAAAACAAAACCCAAACCATTCAGATTATTTTCATACCCAAACACTGCGTGGAACTTCCCATTCCGTATACCTTCCTCCAAGACATTCAGATACCCCTTGGAAAGGGGTTCATTAGGGTTTCAAGTCTTTTATATGACACAAATTATGTTAGTCCAATGAACACTGCCATTTTAACATTCTCAAACACTTCAAATATACAGCATTTGTATAGGAACCAAACATGTTTGACACTTGCAAAACTCTCAAGTGAAATTACTGTACTTCACCCTTTTTTTTTTTATTTATTTTGGAAAAGAATCCTTTTTTTCCGCATGAACATACATATATATATATATATATATGACTCTTGCTGAAGCATAGATGAGAACAGGCAGAATCCACACGCCATTCCCCCCGCTCGCCACACACAATAGGGTACTGTCTGAGCTTTCATCCCCTTCCTAGGCTTGCCTCAATTTTAAACAAAGCAACAAAGCCTAAGGACAGGCTTGTACTTACAGCAGCAAAGGGCTTTTTTTCAGCTCAAATGGCTGTCCCTCCCTAAAGTTCTCCCTTCCTCCAAAAGCCACTCAGGTTTCGTATCCCTAAATTGGAATTAAAGACGCCATAAAGCTTCAAGCTCCTAAGGTGAGTCAACTAACTTTGAACTTTCCCACAGGGGCCTCAGATATGCCAACCAGTCACAACAACATTTGCATTACTACTGCACTGTCTTTTATGAATTCAAATAAATATTTTATTAAAAATTTATACTACAATTATTATATTTAAGTGTTCCCATTTCTTACCAGCAGACCTCCAACACACCTTATGAAAGAGAATCACTCTGCCTTACGGTAAAAGCGCTGAAAGCCCTGAGCTGGTGTTAGCCATGGCACTCCTTAGGGCAGAGCTCCTCTCTGCCACCACCCCTGGTATTAAGCAGCACTTGGTCAATCTGCAAAGACTAACCTGTCCTGCTGCTGACTTGAATTCAGGCTGCCAGGAGCTCCATGCTGTGCTTCTGGAACCATAACGCAGAGCATAAACATATCCATAGACACCCCTGAAGTCAACAGTTAACGTATCTTAAATGTTCTATAATGTATTAAAAGAGGACACATAGAATCGCAAAAGCTTTTGTGATAAAATTCTGTAATGCAGTCCAAAAGGCAGGCATGTTAAAATTTTATGTAAACCCAAATGTCCAGCTAGATGACAGAGGGAGCAAGCTATTGCTCTGTTTTCATTTCCATTCAACAAATTTGTTGTTTCTTCAGTATCCAATTCTGGAACTGAAAAAGACCATACTTTTAGGAAGGGTGAACAAATAATGGGGTTAGGATAAACCAAAGTACACTTTTTGGTTATTTTCCTCATCCTTAGATGCCCTGCATAGCTCTCTAGAGTACCTCATGGAAGAGTACGTCTAAATAGGTTGCTATAAGAGATGCGTTGCTGTCACTGCATAACTTGGGTACACTGCTGTAGTTTTAACCACAGCATTCCCCAGTGGAAACAGGCTAGCATTACCCAGGTTTTAATGGCTGGGGACATTGCTAAATTTAAATATAACCTTCACTAAAGTAGAGCAACTTGCAACAGACCATCAAATGAGAACAGTGAAAAAACTTCCAGGTGCTTCCAGGTAAGCAGCAAGGAATCAAGAGTACTTCAAATGAATCAGATGAATCGCTCTTCCAAAGAATACAGCCATAAGATACAGGATTACTTCAGGGTTATGTTGGTTTGCTACTGAAATAACAAGATACTGTTTTCTGCAGTATAATGAGCCTCGGTATTTAAGACAAAAGAGTAATAAAAGCAATGCAAAAAAATAATAATTAAAAAGCAGTATGATGTGTCAAATAGAAAATGAATACAAAAGGAAGTTAAATACACCCTTTTAACAAGACTCAGTCTGTTTTAGATACATTCAGACTTGGGAAATTTTCTCTACCATATTCAGGGAAGATCTTCAAAATTATTTTATATTCATGAGCCTCTGAATGCACTAAGTGAAGAGACCTACTTACTGAATTCTTTTTACTATTTAGGTATCTATTAAAGCAACTCAGTGGAAGAACTCTCGATCAAAGACACAGAACAAACCTAAAACACACAAAGGGGATGCTAGCTTTTGGGGGGTTTGTTTTGTTTCTCCCAAAAGTGAATATGTAAAAATTTAAGCAGTTAAATGTAGTTGGACTCTGTTACTTCTAATAAAGTAGCAGTAATTTAACTAAGTTTATTAAGGCTCAAGTGTATTATAACTCTCCAACTCATGCAAAGGTTCTGATAATTATAGACATGGTTTTAGTTGTTCAAGTTTCACTATAGATACTATCTAAGAAGCACTATCATTTATTAGCATAAATGAAAGCAGAATTTATTCCATTGTATCAGCCTCAACTTACATTTTACCTCCTGCATGAAAACATAGAAACAAAACTCTCATTTTTTTTTCTAGTTTTGTTTATACAGTAAAATTCCCAAGATTAAGACAAAATCATTACGCTGTTATTAAGGAATTTATCCAACCTGAAGGAATTTCACCAAAGTGACAGTTTTTCCCCAGAGAAAAACAAAATTAAATTCTCTGATTTAACTGTACGGACTCCAGTAATAGCTGAAGCTCCACTAAAAGAATTAGGTGCAATAATTAAGTAACACAAATGGTGAAAGTCATTTGAAAGTTCTTAAATACCTCTATTCATATCACGGTCTTAACTACAGGTCATGCTATTCCGATCCCATTTAAGTAAATGACAGAGATGGTGATGACATTATGAATTCCAAGGTTGGAATACATTTGCTAAACAAATAGGCAGAATGGGTATACTGTTACATTTTCCTACTGTAGGCTTAAAACTGTCTGAAAACTGTCTTAAAATATTCTACCTATTTAGGATTTTAGGCACAGTATCTCATCTTGATTTTTTAAGAAACATTTTATTATCACAGTCCATGAAGAAAATTTGCACAAAAACTTCACTCAAAATCTTAGAAGCTTCAAATTTAAGTACATCAAAATTAAGTTCATGAAAGCTCCAATGATTATGGAAATGCTATTTCAAAATACAAAGATAATATGATTTTTATCTTAAGTTAAAGACACAAAATCAGACCATGTCACAAACTTGTTCTAGTCCCCTTCTCAAGTATACCAAAGCCATAAATTTGTTATTACTTTTCAGAGTAATGTTTATCACATATGAAGAGTTATTTTTTTAAAGAAAAGTTTCAATGTAGTATTAATCTCATAAATCAACAGGTAGTATTATTACACCAGAATTATTTAATACTACACCTATCCAATCAAATCAATCATTATTCTTTTCAACACATGTAACCCTTCAATATTGCTGACTTTATTTAGTAAAGTCAGGTCCAAACAAAGTTTTTGTTGTCTTTTTTTTTTTTAAATGATGAAATAAACATCAACACAGGGACAGACTTCTTTGTAGTACCTGTAGCGATAGAACGATGGTTTTAAACTAAAAGAGAGTAGATATAAGGAAGAAATTCTTTACTGTGAGGGTGGTGAGGCACTGGACCAGGCTACCCAGAGAAGCTGTGGATGCCCCATCCCTGGAAGTGTTCAGGGCCAGGCTGGATGGGGGTTTAAGCAACCTGGTCTAGTGGAAGGTGTCCCTGCCCATGGCAGGGGATTTTGAACTAGATAATCTTTATGGTCCCTTCCTACCCAAAACATCCTATGATTCTATTATTATAGATATAGTTTTATATAAAAATAGAAAGCTATCAGGTGAATGCCCCGAGTAAGCCAACAGAAGGAGCAAAGACCTTAGCTGACCACCAAAAACATAACCAGGCCACAGAAAATCCAATGGGGTCCAATTGTGCAAGAGACAGAAATTGCATTTGCCGTATCAGCCTTTTGAATAAAGCTTTATCCAGATTATATGAGAGTATCAGATTAACTACAGCAAAAGATTTTGTAGTGAGAGAGGGAAGTGACCAGCTCAAGGAAAACTGGTATAAAGTAGAGTGAAACTAGTTCAACAGCTCTGATCCTGAGAATTCATGTGCAACGGATTTAAATTTGTCTGATAATGCATACCTGCCTATGGTCTACAGACCTAGCCATAGAAGAAAGATAATAAAATGCTTACAGTAGCTTTGATTCAGTTCAATTTATGGTAGTCATGAAGCAATGCAAAATCAATGCCACCTTCACTCAAAATATCTACACTGTTCCACTAATCTACTCAAGAAGTCAGTCTGCATTAACTTCTCAGCCTTCCCACACTGATTTCATTTAAACCACTACAGTTGCCTGCTAAAGGCTTGGCCCCCATTTAATTAATCCAAAAATTAAAGTGAGTAAACACCTGCTGCAACATAAAACATTTCTCCTCCTGTGAGTCAAGAAATCTCTCACACCTATTTTCCCCAAAATTAACTACAAAAGCCAAGCAAACAAAATACCTGTGCAACGAAAGCTGTTCTTTTAAAAACAAATTCTTGATTAGTTGAAGTATTATATTTGCATGTATGTCATAAGCTTTCCAGTAGCAGCTCTCAACAGACTTCACAAAAGTTAGGCTGGTTTCACCATACTTCTCAGAGGTATGTGCGCATTTCAACCATTTCTCAGATGATGAACATCACTGAAACAGATGAAGCACCTGAACAAGTTCACATAGAGGTGGGAACATGACAATTCTTCTGGTTTAACTCTAGCTTTCCTAAATTCTGTCTTCCATTCCTGAAAAAATATGTCCTTCTGACTCCTAACAGACTTCTCTTATCAGTCAAACTGTCATAATTCCAAGATTCCACGCCTAAACTCAATGATGCCAAGAAGCAAGCCCAAATGTAAAAGCACAACAGGTCCTTTTTGAAGTGATGTGCCACAAAAGGCGGCTGACATACACTGCTGCTTTCAAGTGACTGGAGTATTAGTAACCACACACAAAGCAATACAAATTTAACGCTGCATATCTTAAAGGTACTGAATATTGACAGGAAGTCAAATAACCACCAATAAGAAGGTTTTCATCCGTACTGAAAGAGAAACTTCCAAGACCTCTATGGGATGCTGGCATTCATTACCTAGCCGCCCAAGACAAACCATGCTCAGCTACCTCCACTACCTTGTGAAAGAGCACTCAGCCATACCTAGGCAGATCCCTATACGTGACCTCTTCCGTGGAAAAACTAATGGGGATTCATACATATAGCCTGTAAACAAAAAGCTAAAAAAATTAAGACTGTTACTAAGAGGTTTTTTGTTAGTCAGATGTGCAAGGGAACATAAGTTTGACATTAAGGATGTAACTTGATCATGAAGTATGGTAAATTTTCACATGGACTATTGTGATAGTCCGAGTTACTAATAAACCAGACAGCTATTCAGTTAGGTCACATAGAATGCATAACTATGTCATACAAACATTACACTGCAGGCTGACAAAGCCTCTGCAAAGCTCCCAATTTTGTGATATTCTTCCACATCCTCTTCCCCGTAAGCAGCAATGCTGGATACAGGCATTTGGATCACTGGCATTCCAACAAATACTTCTCAAAGACTGAATGCCTAAGTGCACATAAAACACCTTAGTAACAAGCAAAGGGAGTTACTGCACAATTACCTTCAAGCACTCACAATGGTCTCATTGGAAGGACTGGCATTTGCTAGAATAATTCAAGAAAGCACCAGCAGGTGCTGTTGACAAGTTATCTACTCATAACAACCTAAAAGCTTGACATGACTTTTTAAGTCTGAAATTCAGATACAATCATATAATGGAAGGCTGACTTAACCTAAACCAAAGAACAACAGAATGTGTGGCTGAGCCTTAGCAAAAAGCTTACCACCTGCTCTTTGGGCCCACAAAACCCCAGAGAATCTATTTATGAAATCCATCACTATTTCTACTTCCTTCTGAACAGTGAAATCGCCCCGAGAAAATCCATATTAAAACATACTTCTATCACAGGTAAAAGTTACTGATACATAGAACATTAAGTTTATAACCTCAGGCATGAAGTACCTTAGCACAAGATATTCTAGTACCTGCCAGTTCCCAAAGTCGTCAAAGTGCTGAAATGTCACAGTTTATTATTCTTAATGGGACAGCCATATTCCTGGATTATGAGTTGCTGAGCACTGTTTTATTGGCCTCTGCCAATAATGACAATATCTATGTATTCCAGTGCAGCGATGATAACAAAGCCTTGCTTACAGTCACAGTTCAGAAGTGTTGAGCTATTTTAAAAAAATCTGACATGCATTTAATGCTTAAATTAAAAAAAAACAATCACCACAAAACAAAAAACCAAACAAAACAAAACCAAAGCATCCTAAACTGGCTCTCTGCAGAAACCTGTATTACATAGACAGATTTTCTACAATGCTCAGCACCTGGCCTTCTAATAGAGTACAGATATTATCTAGGTAATTCATTTAGCTGCTTAGGTAGCAGCCAAATTATTAAATAACCATCCACTGGTGGAGAAGGATTACTTCCAACACTTATATCTATCAGCTACTTGGAAACAAAAAAAAGGGTGAAGTTTGTTTCTTTTTTTAAAGGGTATATGTATACCAATTAAGTAGATTTACTGGCTCAAAATCTATAGTGAAATTTTTATGTCCTATTCAGTGCATTTTGCACTGTTCAAGAAACTTGAGTCTCATAAAATCTGGCCTAAAAGAGCCAGTCCTAAGTCTCTCCAGTGCTGAGACCTAGTTAATGGTTGTGCTAAAGTTGGTTCCTTTACAAGTCACTCTCCCATCCTCCACCGAAGGAAAAGCAAGACAGGTAAAGCTGCATATTAGAGGTAACACAGTAGCAAGGGGTAGGGGGAACACCAGGGCAGAGTGACCTATCACATCCACAGGACGACTATAGGACAGCTCGAATGCAGTCCTACACAATGCATCCCTGGATCAAAGATTCCCAATAAGCTCCTCAAAGCTTCCTCGCTGGCTTGCAAGGAACAGAGCTGAGCTCAGGCACACAGAGAGTAAAAATCCCCTGGGACTTCTTATGCTTTGGAAATTATAATGCTGCAATATTACCCTGTCTTTCTAGCCACATTATCATCCTTTAAATGACAGAACGGGATTCCCTACCTGGAAAAAGAAAGTCAAGGCATTATGTTCATATGGTGGCGAGTTTCCTGACTCTGAAAACATCGCACTTTTTCTGTAAAATATCAACTACAATTCAGAGTTTAGAATTTCCAGGTAAGTCTTGTGACAGCACCTCTAAGTCAGAATATAGCTGCCTCCACAATTTTCTTAACACAGAAGAGCCAAAGATTTCAACCCTAAATTTAGTCTTATCTTTACAGCCCCAAACTCCCCAGCAAAATAAGCAGAACTGCCCTTCCTAACCACGTTGTAAAATACAGGCACTACCTCTTCCATCCAGTACTTGAGCCAATTTCAAATGTAGGAAGTGTATGAGGCTGAAGGTCCCGTGGGACTTTCCTAATCACTCATTTCTTGTAACACCTCACACTGGTCATTTCCCCTCTCCTATAAGTTTCACCATCTGCCACACGAGGCTATTGACCCATTTTCAAAGCTTTGGATGAGAAGTGCTGTGCAAGTCTAAATTGCATTTCTGCATGTCACGCACATAGGTTTAAACTCAGCTGGAAGTGCCTCTCATCATCCCGTTTTCCCTATGTGTTTTGTTCCCTATAAACTAGGGGAAGGAAAAATGAAGAAAATACATGCCTGAGGCCAATGGTTAGGCTTATCAGCTAGGTGCAATGCAACACACAAAAACTGCTTTTCTTTGAGAACATAAAGGAAGATGTAAGAGCGATTTATTTAAAAGGAAGTAGCACAGGTAGCTGGAGAAAATAGCTATGAAGATTAGACTATCAGATTGTTCTAAACATCATGGGAAATAAATTCTGACAGCATCATCCTTTTGTCTTGTTGTACCAATGCAATTATACCTACCAGTCTACACTCTAGAGAATTAATGTCTTGAAGTTTAAAAAACAGGAAAAAAGGCAAGGTTTTAATTATTTTGGACATTGTGGCTTTACATTTTGATTCGTAATTTAATAAAGAATGCCTAATAATTTTTAATAGCCTTCAAGATTTTAACATTTTACAAACTCTAGCATTCCACACACCCTTTTGGGAATACCTTTTGTAATACATACAGCATGACATTTCATATTAGAGCTCAAAAAGAAATTGCCTGGCAATTTCTAGACCAAACAAAATGAAAAAAAGGTTGTTTCTTCAGATAGTTCTCTAACAAGTGAAATTATCTTCCAGGGGGGCGGGGCAGCAATGTAACAGTCAGATGGTCCATTACAGAAGGAACATTAAATTCTGCTGGACTTAACAGGAACTGCAGCTTTGGAACCGCAAAAACATTCCTGCCTAGCCAAGAAAGAAGTTACTCAAAAGTAATCTCCCTACATCAGAGACACATCTTTTTGATTCCATCAGGGAAACTTTTTTTCTTGTTCCCTTATTTTGTAGCCCCCAAAATGTTCAAGAAATGTAAAAGAAAAAAATAATTGCATTACAAACATAAGCCTAGACTTCTTTAAATGAGCACAGTCATCAATACTCTTAAAGGAGTTAAAGATCTTGAATCACATCAGTTTGAAAGCACATCTACTCAAATACCTCCGGGGAATCCAATGTTCAGTATTTCAAACGCCAGTGAACAATTTAGATCTGTGAATTCTGGGGCTCAGAGTGACAACAGAATTTGGGTTTGTTTTCTTCTCTCAACCCTTTTGCACAGATTACTTTTCTCCTTTGTCCAGCCGTACCATATTTCATTAAGCTGCATGTTCTCACATCAACTACCAAACAGGCCGCGACACGTAAATCGCTGTGAGGCGACACCTCACAAAGAAGGGGAGCCTTTTCTAAGTATTGGGACCATGAATAAGTGTCAAACAAACTGCAATGACACAATCTCAGAGAGCACTGGTTTTAAGCAGTAACTATTACTTGCCAAACCGGGTGGGTGGGTGGTGGGTGGGTGTCATCCTCACCTCTCCACCTACCCTCTGCTACCATCATAGTGCTTGTGCTGCAATGTGGTCTGCCAGATCAGAAAACTGACTTTGCTGAAAAAAAAAAAGTCTTGCTTTTCTGACCAGCTTAAGAAGAGAAAAAAACACCCCAAAACTACAAAACAACAAAGCCAAACCCCAAGTCTCTGCGCTACCATATGCACGGCTCCAGGCATATGCACTCTCTGTGCTACAGTACACCAACTTTGGCTTTAGGCCAAAAGAAAGCACAGCACTGAAGAAACCTCAAAGCTATACTTACAGATAAGAGAAACATCTATTTTAACTGGAAGAGCTAAAATTACCCTTAACAAGGAGTGACAGCATGATTTTTTGCCATAAATATTTAATATTTTTAGATAAAAATGGCTTGGTGTAAACATAATCTTTTCTCTGACAACCTTTCTACGTTTTTACAGTACATTGTCTTCCCTAATCTCCAGTTTTACCTATGAACATTGCTTTTTACCAAATATTTGTTATGACAGTTAGAACTGGGAGGGGGAAATGTTAGGAGGTTTTTCTTTGTAAAGATTTTATTAAAAAAAGGTTATTTTTAAATTATTATATATATTATATAATGACCAAAACCAAGACACAATAACACCCAACTCAAATCATAACATAATTTTAAACTAACATTCGTTAGTAAAAGAAATCTAATAACATTAAAGAGATATCAAAGTGGAGCAAGCAAAATACTCCAAATACAGTGCTTTCTTTTCAATTTTTTTTTTTTAACCAAATTAAATAAAAACCTTTAAAATTAAATTCCTAAGGATTTTTCCATTACACTTAAAGGTGTTTGTTTACAGAGTAATATGTGACATTCCAACAAAGCCCCGGTGCAAAGGAGCAAGCAGACTAAAAGGACAACCTTCCCTGCTCATTGCCCTTATCTAATTAAGCTAATAAAAAGTATTCTACCAGAAGAAATTAAGCTTTTCTCAGTCCAAGGAAGCTCTCTATTTTTAGATGGTAAATGAATGATTGGGAGGGAATGAATAATGTTTATGATAAGTTTAAACACACCTCCAAGCTAAAACATTTATTCTATTAATTGACCAACCAATGGGACTGTGTGTCTGACCTAGCAACTTGTACGAAAAAAAGAAATCCCGAGAAAAAGAATGGATTTTTTTCTTATGCAGAAGGTACACCTCGAACTGTGGATTACTGCTCACTAGAAAGCGTGGCCTCAGGGAGAAACCTCCTCCAGCGAGCAGATGCTTCAGTAGCTGCTGCTTATATGGGAACCCACATGAAATCTGTGTTAGGCAGATACAGACTGTAACAATTCCTGACAAATTTTTAACTGAAGACAAGACTTAATAGTCTTAGAGTGTAAGTGATACTTGCCCAAATCTTTCCAGCCATTTGACTACAGCTACTTCCTCTAAACATACCTCAACTTACTATGAAACTTCCTGCTAATTCTCTGTTGAAAGCATTTTGTTCTTCCCAAATTCTGGCCAAATGTTAAAATTAAGCTGTTTACAACAGACCATTTGTCACTGTTTTCTAAGGAACAGTAGCTGTTAAAACTGGGAGAGGAAACTTGAGATGACTGTCAGACCTACCAGGTCTGCTATGAACATTTACCAATTTTGCAGCATTTATTACTGAGGGCCCACATTTATGTCTCTTGTTCAGTCACATTTTTGGGCTACAGCATTAAAAAAAACACTGGAGCCGTTCAAAACATTTTCTTTCTCTTCTGTAACTCGCTAATTAAGAAGTAACTGCTTATGAATTATAAGGGCATAGAAAATACATTCACAGTCCTGTGTCTGCATTCATTACCCAGTCTGTGACGAATGTGCTACGAGGTGTGGAATGGTGTTTGAGACTTACTGCGAGTTGCTACACTGAGGCAGCACATGCTTTGACAAAGCAGCCACAGTCACTGAAGGTTACTACAGCACTTGAGTTTTTAGGTAAAATGGGGTTTTGTTAAACCTTACTGGAACAGATTTTTGATCGACCACATTCCTTTTTGGGGAACTCACATTAGCATTTGCGCTAACAGATCAGAACAGTGCTTTTGAAGTAAACCTCCCCATCATCCCTCTCTGAGCTTTCAGGTTGCGTCATGGAGTGCTGCGCAAATTGGAGCTCCTTTTGGATGAAGCTGGAATGGAAGACGAAATCCAGAAGCTCACCTAATGTACTCATTTTGCTGATGGCATGCTCAGCCTAAGGCTCTCAGAAGGGAGCTAACATGAAATAAACCAACAGCTCATCTGAAATAAAGCAATCTAAAATAAAGCAACACATACTCCATGGACACTGGGCCCTCAACACCAACTTGCTTGCTCTACAGACTTGCAACATGCTATTTATTAATGCAGCGGACTGAGCTGAGACTGTCATGTCATCAATACCTTCAATGCAAGACTAAAGAGCAACTGAAAAGCTGTAAAATAACCACAAAACTATTTAAGCCAGTACAGAAAGAGTAACAGCAGCCAGTATCTTGGACAAAATTTTTTAATACAAAAACTGTGGGTTTAGTTGGGCAGCTCAGATGCAGTCTGTAGTTAAGTTTCTGTCTAAATGAAAATTTATGGCAGGTGGATGCAGATCTGGGAAATGTGGGTCAGCACTTGTACCCTGTGATGAAAATCTAGCAGCATCCATTAATGTTCCTTCCCCTAGCTGAACAAGGATGAACATTATTATAGCTGCTTATACTGATGTAGGGGAGACAGTTTAGTAATATCTTTATTACCACTCTCTATAAGCTAGTACATTAATGTTAAAGCATTCTACTTTGAGTCAAAACACACAACCAGCAAGGTAATGGGGAAAAAAGAAAATGTTATATCTTTCACCTTAATTACAAAGTACATTGGAAAGAGAACATGAATTTGTAAGGTAAAATACTTGTGAAATCCCTGTAAAATACTCCCTTGCAATAGAAGTGAAAATACTGACAGAACAGGAAAATTCTCTTTAACATGAAAACCACAGCCCTATTTTGCAAACCTTTATCCTCCTATAGGTATAGTACAAGAAGATGCCTTTCATCAGTTTTTATAAAGTGCATTAAGCTCAGTCGAAGAGTATTGTCTGATACGTCTCCTACACTTCAGCTTCTACTGCGATGGAAACTTGAGAAACTTAAAAAACATGGAGTGGATGGTTATCATAATTACAAAATATTTTAAACTCAGTAGAACTCGGAGAGCCAAATTTTCTTTTAAAACCAGAAATGTCAATAATTCAGATATTCTAAACAAAATAGCCTGGCTTTCCTCCTTTAGCATCAGTATGTTTATATTTTCTTGGTGCTACAGTGAAACTCCAAGTAATTATCATCGATGTAAAATTACCAGAGGAATGTAACAACCACCATAACGTAACAGATCTAAAATAGAATTTGGAGCTTTGGATATTAAAAGGTGAGGTAATACAGGTACACCTATATTGCAGTTCAAACCAGCATCTTCTACCCACTCTTCTTTACCCTATGTGAAAGAAATAACAGGCAGGCTAGGCAACTAACTTATGTAAAAAAAAAAACCCTAAAAACAAATGGGTAGTTTAACATTCATGACAAACATTGTGGAGTTTTTCTTTAAAATAAATACCAGTGTATATATATGCATTGTTCAGCAATCTCTTTGTCTTCTTTAAGGACATACCTTTCTTACTGCAGGTCTAGTTTCAACAGTACTACAGATAATGAAATATGGATGAAATAAGGTTATAGTTCTACACTAAACATTTACAACATCCTGTGAATAATTAAGGCACTGTAATTATAACCTCCCAAGTCACACCCTTCCCAGACAGGATTTTTTTCCCCATTGTAGTACCCAGCATGCAACCCAGGGATCTCTCTGCCGAGTCCCTGCTTGCTGAGCAAAAGACTGTGAGATGGGAGTGATGCAGAAGAAATTCACCACAACTTGGCCACTTCTACAACCAGAAGATGGTTACATCTTCTAGCACCTAAAACACAATATTCAGAAAGGTCAGAAGGATTCTGGATTCTCTACACTTGCCAAATCTAGTCCTTCTTCCCACCCCAAGGTTTAATTACTTAATACTTTTCAATCAGCAACTAGGTGAACAACAGTGTCTCAAAGAAAGCCAAACAGGGACTGCAAACTAAATTCTCAAAATTTTTCCTCTCTCCTCTGCAAAATAAAATCATGACAGTTATAACTTTTAAAAGACAGGAAGGAAGGTCTATGAAAAGACCTACTAACAAGAAGTGACATGCTTGATTAAAACACATAGTGGAGCAAAAATATTCCCCACCAAAAAGTTCCTCAGTGTAGAAAAGGCAGCTTCTTTCATCTGGCCTCTCGGGCACTAATAAGCACTTGCTTCATGACAACAAACATTATCACATGACTTTGGACACTACATAATAGTATTTTTAAATCTCATCTCACAGTGGCTGGTAAACTCACTCTGCTCTTCCAAAATCCTCTTTATACTGTAGACTTTGCAACAGGTTAAAAATCCCATACAGACAAACACACACACCATTTTTATCTACATAGCCCTCACCTGAAATAATGGGCTTCCTATAGGAAATGCCTGCATTTGAAAGTAAATTCTCTGACTATGTGTCATCTCAGAAAACCTGTGCATGTGTTGGCATCACAGGAGTAAGGGAGCTTTAGCGGGATGAGAATCAGGAGTAGGAAAGGGGAGGGGGACTGCAAGGACACAGGGTGGTTAAGAGTAAGTTACACCTTACACAACCGCTCACACATGTGAAACTGCACTGCTGAATCTCTGCGGGAAAAAGAAGAATAAAAAAGCCAAGTGAAAACTGATAACCTGTGTGAAATGTACCTGAAAATACAGTCATTAATTGTGATCCATGGTCCCTAAAACAAATGCCATTGGGAATACAAGTGGATGCAGTGCTCTAAGCCACTTGATCACACAGATCTTTAACAGAGAGATCCCTCTCAAACGAGCGTTTATTCCAAAGGGGAGACAACTTCTGAGCAAATCAGCATTTGTCCAACATCACCTTGAAAAGTTTGCCAGGCTGGAGCGACACTAGAAGAGACTATAAAGGACTCTAATGAGGACTTGACTCACAAAGCAGCACTGATGTACAAATCTACTTTACAAGTAGTTATTGTAGTTATTTCACAATGCCCAGCCTGTGAGATGCAATCTCAGGTGGTCTACACCTGTTCTGCAGGGCTTCAGGCTGTCAAGGTCAGATATCTTGAGCTGGTTGTAACTTGAACTCTGGTGGAGTTCAGATAAATGCAGTTAAAAGAGAGATGGGAAAGCTTTAGTGCCTCCTGAGTATCCTATTTCAACAAAGAGCAAAGGGAAACAGAATGAAAGTTTGTGTTAGTAACACAGGCTTGGCTCTGTCTTTTTTCCTCCCCTCTTTTGTCCCCAAATCTACAGGCATTGTTAGGCGACTAATTTTAGTTTCAGATAACAGATATCTTTTTCACAGCTTCTCCAAGCAAAATGAAGTAATAAAGGGGGGCTTAAAATTTTAAAGGACAGAAGAGAATCTGTTGAATCCTTTGCTGTGACTGTTAATTATAGACACTAAACAGATTTAATCAGAACCAACCAAACAGAAAACCACAGTAATCTATGCCTTTAGCATAGCGTGAACCATGCAAAGGCCAATGAAGCAACCCCCTGCCAGGCAATTTCATTAATTTTACCTTAAGAGGAATACTCAGACCAGGATTCAGCAAGGATATTTCTAGTAACTGATTAAGATCATTGTTACGAAGGATAAGCTTTAAAACCACATTATGTTTTGAGACAGAAGAATGCCTCATCATGATACGTGAAAATCTTGTTCTGAGAGCAGAAAAGGTTTCCTATTGTGATTGAATGGCAACGCTAATTTTGCTGTTTCCCAGCTCTCACATGCATGAGTACGAAAGCAAGAAGTAAGAAAGGGGGGTGAGGGAGTTAACAAAAAAAAGAGGTCTGTCAAAGTGTTATTATCAAGACACCTGTAAAGCTGTAACCTTTAAACCTGAACCTAAGCACAACACATGGCTTCTATCTTCCACACACATGGACTGATTTACCCTTGGTAGATATTCACAAAACGAAAGAGGTCTCCCTGATATTTCTGACCAGGAACATTTCAAAAATGGCCTGTTTCTCTTCCGCCCCCATGCTCTTCCCCCCATTCTTCACCCTGCTTCTCCTCCTAATGGAAAAAATGAAGATATATTGTATTAAGCTCAGGCTTCTATTGCTAAAGCTTCAGTCCCCACTGATCAGAAGGCTGGCTTAAAACATAGATGGGTGTCCACAGCTCTGGTTTCAGGAATGACTTTTCTTAGCTTTAATAAAATCTTCCACCATTTAATCACAGTAGACCTTTATAAATACCCACAAGACCAGCTGCATACACTTAGTACAGTTAGCTGCTACATTTTATACCCCTCTTTTCCTGTAAGCCTTAATTGTTGATGTGCTGAACAGCAGAAGCACTGAATCACCAGAGCTGAAATGGAAATCGGTGAAAGCTGTGCTCTGTCAGCTCTTCAAGTGCTGTACAGCATTAAGTACTTTGAAAGTCAGGTTCTAAGTATTCAGAATGGGACACCTAAAATTACATTATCTGTACAGCATAATGAAAACATACTATGAAAATAAACGTGTAAAACCTTTTGAAATTACAGCAATTAATATCACGGTAAAGCCCATTGCAGAGTCAATCCTTCTTGGAAAATTGATTTGAATGTTGCAACTATAACATAGAACGACTCTGTGAAAATCCTGTGGAAGACCTGTAAGTTGATACAAACACAGAAAGGAACCAAACTGCTTTTGCAAGGCCACCATCAATTACGGGCATTCTTAGTTTGTGAACTCCTGAATTCACAACCTTATGAAGTTCTTCCTTTTTTAAACACATCTGTGTAGAAACAGTATCACACACAGGTCTCCCTTCAAAGTGATCTTTAAAAATATATCTGTGCATAGCCCACTTCCCTGGTGTTTTGACACGTGCACACACGTGTGAGTGCACACAGGCGCATCCACACAGAAACACCATTACCTACAGCAGTAAATTATTCTCCCATCTATCCCCTGCTATGGCTTTGAAGCTTCAAAGCTAAGCTGCTTATTTGAGAAGAGTTGAACCTACGCGATGTACTATGGAAACTTAACTGGAAGGAGAAATTTTACACTGTAACTGTTAGAGGAATAATTGCTTTAAAAAAGCAAATACACAAAAAATAGGTTTGCCTTTTTCTGAAGAGCATAAAACGTTGAACCTTCTGTCTAGCACCTGAGTATTTCACCAAACAGAGACCAAACCTGTGCTTCAGTAGTATTCCTGTGGGAGAGGCTACTGTAGAGAAGCCAGGCAGCCTCTGAGCCCACTTAGGGCTTTGAATAGACGTGGCTCCATTAAAAGCCACATCCAGGATGCAAGTGGCAGCTGGGAGCCACACAGGGTGCAGTCATGGCATTAGGTGCTCTCACCAGTTAGCTCCACAGAGTAAAAGTGGCACTTGTTCCCTTCTTGTGGCCTCTTAGTCATGCAATAGTGAGCTACAGATACCGTAATTCTGTCCTTCACCAGAAGACTACTAACTACAGCCAAAGAAGCAGTCAAGAGGAAGGGGTTCGACGCTCCATCAGCAGAAGGTATCAGATGTTAACCATCACCATTTGTTAGCAGCTTGCTTTAAACTAGAAGTAATAATTGAAAGAAATTATGCAAGTGTTTCTTAACTCCCAACTGCTAGTAGCACCTACAAATTTCAAGCATTAGGTCAGTTCCACAGAACTTGTGAAAATCAGCGTATGTTTTTTTAATGTTTAATTTTACCAAGTCTTGTTTACAAGTGTTCTACAGTGTGATTACGCAAATTGTAAATTCAAGCATAATTTGAACATGGAGAAGATCCTTTTATGAAATGTAACTTGCAAAGGTATTACATTAAATTAATTGGGAAAACAATAATCATCTAGAACATAATTATTATGTTTTTAAAATTAAACCCTTAGCCAATTCACAACTATCCAGAATTAGGGAGTTCATAGCTAATATATATAATATACTGCTGTTCTTGATGTTCCTTCTTTTGTTTGGTTGGGTTTTTTTAAAGAAACAGCCATAATGCCTGTTAAAAGCTGAACATTTATAATCCTATTGCTCTTTCAAATTAATGATGCCACACAGGGAACAAAAGAACAATTATTTCTAGACATGTAGCAGACTTACAGATTTTTAAACCAGCTCTTAACAAGATCATGGATGAACATGTGAACTTCCACACCCCTTCAAAGCTATATAAGAAAGATAAGCATTTCAGTCAATACAAGCGTTACCAGAAAGCTGAAATGAGAGATATTTGCTGTGACAGAACGGCTTAATTTTTTGCACATACTTTTACTGTGTACCTATTCATGTCAAAATATTATTCTGGATTCCATTTCAAAATCATTTCAAACACTTTTGCCAGCAATTGCTAGAAAAAAAAAGTCAAGAATGATTACATATGTCCTGTTCAATTCAGGTCTATTTTCAATATAATTTTGCAGAATTTTGCGAGATTAGAGTGCATGAAAATAGGAGGAAATAATTTTTGAAATATACGCAAATATTCCACCTAATAAAGAATATAATCTTTAATGCTACAAGTATATAGAATAGATAGCACCAAAGAGGATTTCCTGGTGCCTTTTAATTAGAGAGTTTGTTAGTAAACATATGACTAACAGCATAACTAGGAGTTTTGCTCTGTGCCTTCAAGGGCAGAAAGGTCAAGAGCACAAAGCTCCTCTTCTACCAGCAGGAAGAAAGAAGGTTAAAGAAAGCGTCACAAAAGGATTTCCCCCACACACCCCACCCCCACACACCCCTCGCTTTCAAAAAAATAAGAAATTGGAGAAAAGCTTTGTTAACTTTCAATCCACACCAAGAATATTTTTGTTCACATAAAGCAATTTTACTACAGCAAGTACCTCTACTGTTTTGCCCCTCTACTAAAAAAGCGTAAATCCCAAGACCATCTTGAACATCATCAGTTTAAAGAATTCAAAACAAAGGATGAACAGAGTATCAGAATAACTGCCAGTAAAATGACTGGTATCTTTTGTTTTTAAAAGCACACAGACCTTCCTGCAGAGTATGTTTCTTTCACTGACAGACTGCTTTCCCAATGTGACATACTGTTTCCACGAGCACCAATTCAAAACTATCGATGTATTTCATAGGTCTCCACTTGTTCTTATAGCTCATTTAAACAAAGCCTTGACAAAACAATCCGAGAAAGTCTCCAGAAAAAAAAAAAATATTACATGAGTGCTTACAACAGGTTCAGGAGTCAAGCAAACAGATAATCAGATAATATGGGAGAGCCTATTATACTGCACGGTTGAAAAGCTTAAAATCCCTCCTCATTAAGATTTCATTTTTAATCATTAAAATACTCTGTATCCTTATCATAATAAGGTTCTTATATCTTTGTAACACCACATTTCAAAGCATTGAGTTCCCCAGACCAGAGGTTTTGGCTGTGAATAGGCTGAATTTCCTTTCTGCTCTACTTCACAAAGTTCTGGAGGTGTTCCTTCCCACCACTCCTCTCCCCTCCTCTGCTCAGATTAGCCCTTTAGTGTTGTTTTACGGTCTCTTAAAATGTAATTTGTTGAAAAATAGTTTTTAAAAACATTATAAAAATGAAGAATTAAAAAGACAAGGAAAATAATCCCTGGATGACACTGACTGTAGTTCCTTTATTATAGATGGGTGGCAGAGCATTTGCCATTAGAGGACAGGCAGATGGACCTGGGCTGCTCCAAAGCTGGAGAAGAGAAAATTTTGAGGGAGCTAAGCACAGCTTGCCAATACCTGCAAGGTGGTTACTGAGAAGACAGAGCCAGACTCTTCACTGAATTGCACAGTGTGAGAACAAGAGACAATGACCATGAAGTGAAACAGGAGGGGTTCAGACTGGATATAAGGAAAAAAATCAGTCACCTGGAGGACAACTAAGACCTGAACTGGCTGTCCAGAGATGCTAAACCACTGTCCCTGAAAGTTTTCAAAACCCAAATAGACAAAAAGCCTTAAGCAATCTAGTCTGCGCTGACAGTTGACCAGAGCCCCCTTCCAACCTAATGCTTCTGTTTGGAAACTTTGAGGCAAACATTTACCTTTAAATTTTAATGTTGCAGTTGCAATGAGAACAGTGGTTGGCTTAAAGTAATCATATTGATGGCCATAAACTAACGTGTGAGCAGCAGCAAATACAGAAACAAGGAATTTTCTTTTTATAGAAATACAGTGATTATTCATCATATATATATGATTTAAAAAAAAAAGGCTATCCCTTAAGACCCAAGTCTTAGAGGCTGTTAGTATTTATTAGGTTTTATCTTTTTTTTAACATGGCATCTTTCCACGAGCATGAGTTCAGTATTATTATCTCTTCATGGAATAAGTGCTATTGTTATGTGTTGTTTAAATTAAAATATAAAAGTAAGTACATATTTACATATAGATATTTTGGAATAAGACTTTACAGGATTGGTGTTTTGTCTGGCTAACAGAGAATAGAAAAGTTTTCCTGGCACACTATTAAAAAATTTGCAAAATAACAATCCATAATTTATACAGTCTTAAAAGTACAGTTAACATCAAATAGAGCACAAATCATTATCTATAAAATGTGGGCCCCCCTTTTTTTCAATAACCAATATAAGTGGTTACCCTACTTGAATCCCTGTATTTTTCTTCTAATATTACTTTATGTGCCCAGGTGATAGTAATGTATTTAATGACTTCCAAACATATTTCCAAACACTGTGTTAAATTATAACATGGGAAACCAACCAAACATACCAAAGAACTCTAAGTAACTAAAAATCTGTCAGAGCCAGAACCCACCCCTGATGTAATTCCCTTTGTGCCATCTGATTTAGCTGCCTGCGGTGCAGTGCCAAACACAAATGTATCCATCTTGTTTCCACGCCTGTATCTTAACAGGGAGAAAACCAACTTGAAAACAGTCAACTTAACTGAAGATGGGATGGCACCATATCATAGTTGAAGCACAGCAAGTAAGAATAGATTGGATATAATGGGGAACACGTGTAGGAAGATTCTGGCATATTCAGAACTCCTGAGTTATGTAGGTACTTTATTAAAAAGATCAATTTTGATAAAGTTTGATAAGGTTTTTCTCATCTGAACAATTAAACACTTTTCTTGACTCAAAGAAGTGCTGCTGTTAGACAGAGCCGACTCTTTGAAATATTATGTAGTCATACTATAAAATCCAGGTCACTCTGTCTCCTCAGTAATTACAGAACGCGCAAGATATTTCTACCAGAACAACCAGCCCGTACCAGCATCACAAAAATATTGTTTGCTAAAAGCAGAAATTACACCAATGTATTGTGACTTTGCCAGATGAAGGTTCAATTTATGGGTTGTATCCAGAAGTGTTTCACAAAAAATACATGGATTTCCACCCCTCCCAAGAAGAGGAGACTTCATTAGAAAGATACAACTCTTCAGGCAACTCTCTATTCAACACATGTTATTTTGCTGTTCTTGAAGCCAATTTTTGCAGCATAAAAATGTTACATGTTCTCCCTCTTTTTTTTTCCTAAAATACTATGTAAATATTATGTTTACCTATGGTAATACAGTATAGCATATTTTAGTTGTACAAGATGAATGTAGTAATACAATTTATGTATTAGGCATTCCTTCAGAGTACAATAAAACTTGTCTGGAATTTTTTTTATGATAGCGTAAAGACAAACCCTTAAAATACAGAGAACTATGTTTAAGACAACTGATGAGGTCTGTATCGCAGTTATGAAAAACTGTCTAGTCATATTTGTACTAAAGCCAGTTCTGTCTTGAGACAACTTTCCAATTGCACTGGAAATAGTTAAAATTTCTCATGATTTCATCAGAAGACATGCAATTTAGCCTGTTCCTTACAGTCCCATTTCTTGAGTTGCGCAACAGAGTTTAAGGGGTTTTGCGTGTTCATTTTAAAATGGGGATTTTTTAGCATTCGAAGATCAAGTTAAAAAAAAACACCAAACCAAACACCCAGGAATACAAAAAAGCTTGGGGCTTCAAGGAGGAAATGAAAGAATTAAAATTCATGAATTTCTGAGGAAGAAAAAGGGGCTTCTAAAGCCTGACCCAGTTTCAAATGCACAGATTTTATACCACTGCTTTGCTTAATTTCAGATTTATTATTCCCATAAAAATCCTTATATAACTTCTATTTTTTTAACAGCTGCAGATATTCTAGGGATGTTTAGGATATAAAGGCTCTATATACATTTTACACCAATATTATAAGTGCTAAGGAGGAAAACTAAAAAGAAGAAAAACCCCAAACTCACACTACCCCACTATTAACTTTCTTGCTCCTACAAACATGAAGCTATTTTGACTGACACCAGTCAAATTCTACGCAGAAAGGGCAGTATTACTAGCTATTATAATTTTAATACTATCCCAGCACCTAACTAACCAAGGCCAAAACACACGTTTCAAAACCCAAGCTTACTGCACCCTGGTTTCTGATCACATGCTGTAAATTCAGACTTTCAAACAATTTACTTAACTTAGCAGAATAAAAACTTAAAAAAAAATAAAAGCAGACTACAAAGACAAAAAAGAAATGCACCATTCTAGAAAATCATTACACATTCAAGAAACAGTTTTTACATTAAACCTCTCCTGAACTTAATCTTAGCTATTTTTTTTCACTCTGTCATTCCCTCAAACATACACCAGGCAGCCCTTTACTGTATCCAAAGGATTTAAAGAATCAGGAAATATCATCAAGAGGACAGAATATTTACAGCACAGGTGGTAGATCTATTGTGTTATGTTAACCCAAAGCCATGAAAGGCACCAGCTAGAAAGCAAAAGATAAGGATTCACATGCCTTCATAGCTTTTTTTTTTTCTTTTTTCTTTGTCCACTATGAGAATTAATCCTCTTTCTTGGCAGGGAGAGCAAGAACAAAGAAGAGCAGCACAGGAATAAACAAGCAAATCGACAGGAACAAACAAGTAAATCGACTCCCTTTCTAAGAAGAAACGATCTAGTGAGTGAAAGATGATGGCATAATTTAGATGTTTTTTCTGCTTCCATGTAGAAGGGAGAATTATACAAGATTTCTAAAAGTCTGTTCTATCTACATGTTTATGATTCTGTGCTTAACACAGCTTCAGGCAGCTATAAACACCAAAGACTCCCACACTGAGTATGCAAGATGTCATGAGACCTAAGAAACAGAATGTTTCTGTTGTTCTGGTGAGACAGCAATATCCAAAAAAATATTATTTTTACCATTCTTCCTAAAAGGCAGATACAATGTATTTATAGCATGGCATTATTCTCTTAGAAGTTTATATATCTTGCAGAGTTTCATGTAAGACCGCAGTCTTAGGAGATTTCCCATCTTCACATTCTGTTGCTAACAGAAGAAAAAGAAGTTTCAAGCAGTCATCCATGGTAGGACAACGTTTGACTTATCATGAGATATGACGTTAGTTTTGGGCACATTTGTTAGGTCGGCACATATAAATACTTCTACTGCAAAGTGACTTCCTTTGGAAAGTACATTTACATAACCATATGAAGTTTGTATAAAGACATTGCTTCCCAACTAATGTTCATAGTGTAGCCCACCAGTGTTATGTAACAGTGAGATAATACTGTTTAATAGTGAAGTTGTGAGTCAACTTGTCACATTTTTTCTTGGTGATATTGGAGAACTGTTGCAACAGGCAAAGTCATAGAAAGTTATCAAAAGGGGGGGGGGGGGGAAGCATTTTCCTAGAGAAATTAATATCAGTTGCTCCCTGCCTTCTTGATACTTCTGCATCTAAGTACCTTGAATATCTTCTCCCATAACTATAATAATTCTGACTCAGCAATCATGCCTACATCACAAAAGAGCAGTATGCAGGACTCTACATCCAGTTTTGCTACCAAAGAGCACTTTTCAGCAGCAAATACAGCATCTATTCTGCATCAGCTTTGCATGTGCAAAATATATGCCCACACTGCACACCACCAAAATTTCCAGCAAGCTACAGCTCATGCCAGAAAACTATCACACTAGCTGAGAGCTGCAAGCAAATTAGTTTACAGCAGTCAGTGTCGCCCACGTGGAGCTGTGGGCCACCATGGTTACCTGCATTCAGAAATAGCTCAGGCAGGCTGAAACGAACAGCCAGGTAATCCCTGTGGTTACAAATATTAAATTTTGTATTTTCTGTTTGGAAACTGTGGCTGTCATAATCTTCCAGCAAGACAGACTCAAACTCCTGCACAAACACTGCAACTCTTACACTGCAAGGCAATCGTTGAGCCGAGAGTTTATGTTTCCAACCGAGATAACAGGCATTTATCCAACAAAGGAGGTCCTTCTATATTAGATATTGCTATATAGATGGCAACATCACAGCTATATATACATTGGGGTTTTTTTTAAGTGAAAATCTATGTATTTTTGAAACTTTCCTAAGCATTTCCTTTACAGAAAACCTGCATGCTCAAAGCCAAAGCATTGTAATCTCTGCTTCATTAAGCCTTGAAGGTAGCCCAAATACATCAGTCAGCTCAAGATGGAAGAATCTTAACTACAACTCGTTGGTTGGGGAATTTCTGCCCACTCCATGTCAATTAGGAAATGACTCAGTCATGCTGAACGGAGCGGCCCTCTCGCAACACAGCTACTGAAAAAATATCTGTACACCAATTCACACTCCAACCACTGTCCCGGGCTCACAGCCTCAATCAACGTTCAGTCTGTCTGTAGTTACTTCAGTCCAAAAAAAATTTTTTTCATGTAACATATGGATATTTTCTGTTCTTGCTTTTAATGAAATTTCTATATTTGTAAAATAGTAGTGCCTAATTAGAAGAGCCAGAATGGCAGAAAGATGTGAAAAAGGTGGCATCAGATGACGATGAGATGCTCACCTTGTAGGATTTGTTAGATACAACCAGCTGACTAAATAACAGATTCATTTAACGCATATGATTGTTATTTATAGAGCAGCCATGTGGCTCAGATAACAACTATCATCTTTTCTGCTGAGCTTTTCTTAAATATTGTCTTAGTAACTTATAAAAGGAAGATTTTTGAAATTTTCTGTTCGTTTGCCAGTTTGCAGTAATAGCATAAGCAAAGCTATCTAATACGTACTTCTAACTTAAGAGCTCCACAGTGAAGTCATCGTTCCCCTTTGGAGAGCAATGAAAATGGGCAAAGGATGATTTTCTGTGTTCTGTAAACAAAAATAGCCCTGGTATGAAAGTAGGGCTTGTTTTGACTAACACATTAACACTATGGAAGTTACAAAACTGTTGTTCCTTGAAAACAACTCCCAGTTTAGATTTTGCAAGAGGAGAAAGGACATAATACTGACTTAGCTATGTATCCTTAGAAAGGACAGGCTTTTACTGTTCCTGTTTACAGTAAGTGAAGTTCCATCTCTGCATGTACTATCCTCTCTTCAGAGACAGAGGATGCACAAAATGCATCAGCTTGTTTTAAGACCATTTTTGCAGTACTGTGTGATGTTAACACTGCTAATGAAAGTAAGTGGGGGCCGTTTACAGTATTAGATGAGTTTAGTATTTATTGTATTATTTTTTGTCAGCCTGAGAGTTTAAGCCTGCTCTTTTCTGACTCATAAAGTAAGTAGACATCCTAATTTCTCTTCTCAGAAGTTCAGTGAAAACATCACTTTCCAAATATAATTTACTATGAAACAATTGAGATGTTTGTTTTTTCACATAGGAGTTTCTCTCAGTCACAAACAAGTCCCTGACCTTCAAGTGAACAGGCACAATGATCCCAGAAATAATCTAAAATTATATTGTGAGTTGTTCACAGCAGCCACAAAAAACAGACATCAAGGATGGGAAGATGGAAAAATGCACAGGCCAGAGTCACCCCACTGGCTGGTTCGTGGCTCTTCTATACAGATGTTGTCCCTGTCATCATGGCATCTCCACTGACTGCGGAGAGGATGTGGATGTAAAATACTGCAACAAACTTGGAATGAATTCCTCAGACACTGGGACATGCTGACTCCTGCCCACAACTAGGGCATGGTAATGCACTGGGACAAACACAAGACAATTCCTCTGTATTTACTTTGATATCCCATTATGACACTCTCAAGATGGATAAGGTATTAAAGCTATGACTTTTCCAGATCATTCATAACTTTAAAATCTTTTGTATTCTGTGTTCTGCAAACCTGAACTCACATACATGTGTTGGCTGCCACTGCTGTAGGGAGAGAAAAGTGTGTGTATCCCCCACCTACATGGTTCAGCATCCATGTGTGTCTATTTTCTGTACTGGTTTTTTATGCTGTGATCAGAGAAAGGAAATATGCTTCCCTGGTTTTCACAAGCAAAGAAAACCACGTGAGGAAGCAGCAAGGGCAGCCACCTCTGCAAAGGAAGGCGAGTCAGGAGTTGAGGGTAACCACAACAGAGACAGGGGCAGTGCCCTCACTGACCAGGGACTCAATCCCAGGTACCCAAACAGGAAAAGCAGAACAGGTCTGGTGACAGAAAACAGGGTCAGCTACAGTCCACAATCACCAAAGAAGTCCCGTGGTGACAAGGCAGGTCTGAGGCTTGGCCAGGAAGGCAAGCCAGCAGGTCAGGTCCAGCGAGGGACATGGCTGTGTGCAGGAAGGGCTGCAGCCTAGCTCAAGACACAAAAATGCAAAGGCTCAGCTTAAATGGTGCTCCTCTAAAAAAAAAAAAAAGGAGGAACGCCAGCAGCAAGGCTTCTTATGGCTCTTCACAGCTCTGACATGGCTGTTTTCACAGCCACCTGGTCCAAGGCTACAGCTGTGCTACAGCAGAGCTGGCCTGGGGCACGGGCAGCCCACCCTTACCAAAGGGGTGCGAGCAGGGCCCTGGCACGGGCTGCTGTGCTTCGGTACCGGGGAATACCAAAACACTAGGGGCAAAGGTGTGTATTCTTCTATTAAACAGTATGTGGCAACTATCAGAAAATAGTGTTACTGAAAAATCTGATGTCTAAAGTCAAGATCAAGAACAACCCAGTGTTCAAACACAACGTAAGATACTGAAATATGTAGTGACTTCGAAAGTTAGCTTGTGAGTGCATTGCATTGAACTCTATACTTATCTTGAGTATTCCTGACCTAGGAGACAAAACACTAGTCATGTTCTTCAGGAAGAGAAAAACTTCATTCTCCTGAATGAAGAAGATTTGGCAATTTGCTCGCTATGCTTGTTTCATAACTGATCATGAGACCTACTAACAAACCCATGTTCATTTTTTAATTAAATGAAGTCTTTTATATTTGGGAATCTCCTGGAAAATACTCGTAATACAGTAATTGATGGCTTTGTGTGAGAGAACAATAGCCTTTTTAAGCCAACATTGTTCATGAAACTAATACCGATTAGATCCATCAACAGTAACACATAAACAAGGCCGCCCTTTAAAGGAAAGGATAACAACAGCTATTGCAGGAATCACTGAAAACAAATGTGTGAAACTTTCACATCCACAGGTCAGGCCTGGGTATCATGTTACCATGGCTCCCACACTGGCAGACTCATTTTGGGTAGCAGAAGCTTCCCCAGCTGTATTGGGTCTGGCTGAGATGGAGTTAATTTTCCCCACAGCAACCCTCACAGTGCTGTGCTTTGTATAGGTAGCAAAGAGGTGCTGATAACACACCAACATTCCCCCTGCACCATTAGGTTGAGGGGTGGGCAAGATCTTGGGAAGGGACATAGCCAGGACAGCTGACCCAAACTGATCAAAAGTTTCCATACCATATGACACCAGCTCAGCAATAAAAGTGAAGAGAAAGGAGGAGGAAAGCGGAGACATTCATTATTTGCAACATTTGTCTTCCAAGAGCAACCACTACGCGTACTGAAGTGCTGCTTCCTGGGAAGCGGCTGAACATCGCCTGTTGACGGGAAGCAGAGAATAACATCTTCTGTTTCCTTTGCTTCCACGCACAACCTTTGCAATTTCTGCATTAAACTGCCCTTATCTTGACCCCTTTCTCCTCCTCCTGTCCTGCTGAGGAGGGGAGTGATAGAGCAGCCTGGTGGGCACAAGGCATCCAGCCAAGGTCAAACCACCACACCAGTGCAACCCACAGGAGCTGCAGCAGCAGTATTCTTGTCCTGTCCATACATTGTCCTTCATACAGGCCTCTGACTCTCTTTAAAGGAACCAAGCTCTCTGAGCCCACATCATGACTCATTCCTTCTAGCCATCTGACCACTCTGTGCTCCCAGTGACACGGAGTCAGCTGGTAGTCTGCCCTGCCACAGCAACACTTCTGCCTTCTTCCTGAAACCTCCCTGCACTGTCTCCGATGCCTCATCTCTGTATGTGAGGTCAGCATGGGCATTCCAAGCTATTAAAATACTTCAGGGCTCCCATACATTAGACTCTCTCTCTCCCCTCTGAACCTGGAAAACAACCAAACTTTCTTTCCATCAAATACTTGGAGAGGCTAATGCAGATGAATAAATACACAGCCAAAATAACGCTGACTCAGAGCACTGGAGGAGAATAAAAAGGACTGATTTACACAAATGGATTTGGTCTTTTTAACATAAATTATTTTGTTACAGCAACACAAACAAAACACCAAAGTGCTCCAAACAGCATATGTTTAGGCTGGTTTAACAAAATAAGCAGCTAAGAAAACGTTACTAACATCTAGCAAATACATAAAAATCTTCGCTTATCTTGAAGCCTTCTCATTTTAAACCAGAGTTATCTATACAGGCATGTATTTGAGCAAATGTTTTAAAACTTATTATTGAGCAACATTGGTGCTGTCTTCTATAAGAAATACAAAGTAATCTCAAGTATGTAAAGTCTATACAAATATTCACTGGGAAAGGCATCTAAATTTGAGACATCTGCTTGGGGTGGGGAGCGGTGGAAGATGTATATAACAATGAGAAAGACCTAGGACACACAAAGAGCTCTTGGTTTATGTAGAAACTGTCCAGTCTGATATGTCTAGAAAACATTTCATCACCAGCTTTACTGCAAGTAAACAGTGATACAATCTAAATCAGAAAATGAAATATATCCAACTGTCTAATGACAATGGTTGCCTAACAGTCTTTTTAAGATCATTTGATTAAAATGGAAACTGGCTACATTATGGTAATACATGTTGGGTATTTCAAACATTACAATCCATAAGACTCATCAAATAATGACAAATTTTATGTAACATTAAGTTCAGTGATTTGAAGTCCCTTCTAAAACCTGTGATAAGTCACAAGGCTCTATGACTCTTGAGATTATCGTTTCACTTAAAGGGAAACTATTTTGTTCCCCCTTCCCCAATATGTTCAGAATAAGCACATATCTACTTACCATAGCTTAACAAAACGTACCAAGTCTCACTTTACTTTTTCCTTGTGCAACACACACTAATTCCTGATGTTGTTTTACATGTGTGAAAACCAAACAACACAATTCCACTGCTAACAGGGAACACCATATCCACTATGCCTTCTTTTCGCCTGCTATTTCATCATGATAAAAATAAACAAATACACACATACAAGCACACATATGTGTTTTTGTTTGCTGTGCATGACAAAACATGAGCTTTATATAAACAACAAGTTAAAAAAATAATAATCATTCATTGAAGATTGATGTGAAATCACTGGAATGAATACCATGGGTGCCGTTTTCCAAACACACAAATACAAGGTTATGCACAGAAACCGAGAACAAGAGGTTTATTACCAGCAATCCAAGATCCTCAAGATCTGTAACCCAAAGTTTCAGTACAGAAGGGCACTAGAGTTTAGAAAGTCTGTTTCTAGCTTTAGCAGTAATCTGAGAAGGAGCTCATGCCTTTGCCTTTCATGTTGTGCTGCCACATCAATGTTCTGCTCTGAGCACTAACCTCCATGCCCTCAGTATTTCTCAACCTGCAATTTAAAATAAGTGTTATAGATTAAAGACAAGACAGAAAGAATGCACCCATACCTGTGGATTAGATTCTCAAGTAACTACAGCTACTATTAAGAATTTATTTTTCTGTTTGTGTGGCTGTTTGCATATGTGTTTTTCACGATAAGGGTGGTAAAACAGAGTAGATATCCCGGAGAGGCTGTGAGATCTCCAACCTTGTATGCAATCAGAACTTCACTGGACAAGGTCCTTAGCAACTTCATTTAACTTGAAGTTGGCATAGTCTTCAGCATGCTGGTTACCTGGTCTACCCTAAATAACCAGAGGTCCCTTCTAACTATATTATTCTACAATTCAATAACATTCTAGATTTAGCCAGTTCCAAGCCCTGTCTTACAAATTTACAGTCATTAAAGAGCAGATTGAAGAGGCCTCCATACATGCAAGGATCCAGAGTCTAGAACAGTCCTTAGAAAACAGCAGTGTTGCCTGAGTTTTCAGCAGCACTTAATGAAGTTACAGAGCTCCTGGTGGCCATGCCAAACAAGTCAGTGCTGGAAACCTTCCCAACATATAATGCAGCTAAGGCTCTGATGAAACATGGAAATCAACAAAGCCAGCACAACCACAGCTAATATAAATCAGTTTTGGCAGAACACATTAGCCATATCAAAAGGATTTGAGTAGGGATGGCCATCCCCCACTGTTACTCCACAGTGGAGACAAAAATCTGAGAGATAATATGAAGGGCTTAGACCTGTGAATGTTAAAAGACATTTTTTCCACATTTCACATATGAGCAAGTAATACAAGCTTACAAACACTGTGCATCCAGAAAGAAAACACAAGTAAATTGTCTGTATAGGAACAGCTGGCACAGAATCTTCAATGTCTCCTCATAAACCACACTGTGGTTAACAGGAAGACCAACTTTATAGAAAGACACACCAGTAAATATGTTGCTAAAGGTACAAATTCAACAGCATATTTTATCAGTGCCTCATGATACAGGAATCAGGTTGTTTAGCATCTTATGAGCCAACAGTATTCTTTGCAGGCTGGAAAAGGACAACATTTGTTTTTCTTGACCCTAGAAATTCTGGAAGACATTCTTATGTCAGTCACTGTAATGGAAGAAGCTGAGGAAATCAGAGGCCTTGTGTAGTAATTACATCTCTAAAAGGGACTGCAGCAGCATGAGTTGTTCCTCCACCTCAGTGTCAAGGGGACACAGTGCCATGTAGCAGGAGTCACAGAAGTCATATGTCAAGAGTATATGACAAACAGAATGTGTGAAGCAGTCCTCCATAAGAGTCAAATGCACATTCAGGATCCTGACTCTATGTAGGAGTTATCAGAGTGCAGTGGCAGCACTTGCTAGGCCTAGGGCAGTCAGAATTTAGCAGAATTTGTGGCTGAGAACAGTTTGCTGTATCCATTCATATCTGTTTCTTTTGCTCAGGATACCCTTGTGAAATCTGTAGGTGAAATCCTGCATTAGGATGCTGAGTAGCCATGTGGTTTGCAGCCCCTAGAGCCATGGCAGAAGTGGGTCAAGCCAGGCACAACAGTGGAATTAGCCTGGAACACCATAGAGGCCAACATGGTCTAAAAAGCCACCCATCACCCTTACAAAGAGGGATTCTGCAGGTGTGGGCTTTGCTCCTTCTGTCTGTGGGACTTGAAACTGCTGACAGCTCTGTACTTAGTTACTGGATCTCTCCAGAGCAGCAGAGATACGGAGTGGGGGTGTATCTATCAAAAAAGCATGCTGTGAGGAGACTGTTCTCAGGAGGTAGATCACTGTTTACTAGCCATTTAAAGGAAAGCAAAAAGGCAGACTGGGATCCTCATTCACTGAGGAGCTGAAGAAGTCTGGCACTAAGAGGTGTCAGGCAAAGTAATTGTAGAATAATTATTTTAAGGGAGAAAGGGATGTAAGAGCACAGTAGAAGTAAGTCAAGATCATTCCAACAGAATGAATCATAAAAAAGTAAACTCAGAAAAGAACATGTCTGTAATACGCAGTTCCTTTGTACTGGATGATTCAGAGGGACGGACGTGCTCTTAACTAGGTCTTCTGCACATCACAGGGAGCCAGGGCAGAGCAGCTTGGATGAGCACTGTAAGAATCTCTGGTTGTGTGTCAGTGGTGCACAATAATCCAGGTCCTGAATGAACACAGAACTATCACTGACAGACAAAGTATCATTTCTCATTCAAATTTATGTATCAGTGCAAATGTAATTATACATATAGTTGGCTTGGATATGGAACTGGGACTATAACAACACAATTTGAGGACAACAATACTCTCTTTTGTAGTTTCTGTACAACTGATGTTAGAAGGGCTTTTTATTTCCAAGTCTAACAATTCTCAGTTTCACTGCATCAAAGCCACAGAGACTGTAGCTACCATAAAGCCTGAAGCAACTGATGCTTTTTGTTCCTATAGCCATTAAACAGGGAAAAAGCACAGCAATCAACACTTTGCTGTGTTCTATTCAGAAAGCTTTTTGAAAACTTGCTTTCACAGTCACTTTATAAAATCTGTAATAGGCCACGTCAAACAAAAACCCCAGTGTCAAATAAATTCATCCACCTTTGGTAAACAGTATCTTTTAGTTATACACAACAAAAATAGAAATACAATCACCCATTAATCCGAAACACTTGAGTTTTCATGCCAAGATAGGAAATGCAAGACAATGTGCATGTGTATCTGCTGCAGTACCCACTGTCTGGTAAAATCCATCTATCTAGGTATTCACACAGGCATAAGATCGAAGAACTAAGATCTTCATACATATACAGGCCATCTTTTTCAAAACCAGAAGAATGAGCCACTGACAGTAAAGTGCTTGGAACCTCATTAATTGGACATAACTGTGTTTCAATATGACTTCTGAAATGCTAGAATACCAAAACACTGTATTGCGCTGTAAATCCACAGTGATGCTCAGGCTGGTTTTAAGGACTATACCTTCGTTCAAGACATACCTGCTGAAAAATGATACCAGTCCTCTGAAGCAGGTTTTGTTCAATGAAATTCTATTTTTAGGACCAGTAGCTTGCTCACTTCTAACATTTTTTTTCTTCAAGTTTTCTGTCCTACTACTTATTACTAGAGTATTACTACACTATGAAGCTAAACATTACTTCATATTTTAATGAAAATATACCTCACTTGTTTCACTGACTTTCCAAATGCTGTACTAAATAAAGGTTTCCTTATTCTGCATTGGGGTTTTATGCTTCTTTCCTGTATTACTGGAATAGTTTTACTTTTTTCATACCTAAATATGACTCCTACTTCAAATCCCCCCAAGTTTGTTTTTTTCTTCTATGAAACATTCATTTTGATTTTTCCCAAACATTCTGCATCAGTTTTGAAATGCTTTCTCTGTCTGAAATGTATACAAGAAATTTAGGGGTAAGTTTGTCTTCTGTGTAGGAACAAAGCTCAATCTATCTTCTGCCAGCAAGTGAACAATAGAAAGTAAAGCCTGCTTTTGTACTAGCATAGCAACATCTACATGTATAACCCTGAAAGATAAAAGATTTATTTTTAAAGAGAATGGGTTACTATTTCTATAGAATTTTAAAGTATTTAAGAAATCTACACAGAAAAAAAGGGGATGGCCTAGCCCAAAAGTAAATTGCTACTATCTTGATGAAATGTCTCTCAAGGGAATTAGTATTTTCTTGGCAGTAAAATAACAACTTTGTTATTTTGGGTAGTATTTACAATCTGAAGAAAGATTTTGGTTTTGTGATTAAGGCTTAAATAACCTAGATTTTGTGCTGGATCCACCATGCAGCCCGTATGTTGCAATGGGCAATTTGCCTGATGTCTTCAAACTTGATTTTTCTTTCTCTAAAACGAGAGCAGCATTAATTTTCTCCCACCAAACATTCATCTTGTCTACTTTAGTATCCATATAATTAAGTCACTGGGGCAACTCATAGAACCTCAGGTTCATCACACACCTCACTTACTGCTGGTCCGGGTTTTAAACTGTAAAGTCTGCTACTCTATTTGCATATATAACTAGCATAAGATGCAGAAATCAGCTGGAGGATCTGACAGTTGCAAGCAGACAACGCACCAGAAAGCTGGGAGTCTAGGGATTAGAAAGACCTTAACTTTTAAACAACCATCTTTTTTTTGCATAAGAGAATGAAATACTTGAAACTGAAAAATAATTTTGCTATAATCCCTCTAAAGAAGTGGTAAAACTCTCTCCATCACAATGGCAAGTTTTTCTCCCTTTCTCTCAATTAATAATTCTTACTGAAGTTTTTCAGAGTAACTTTTTCTTTAACATCTAGTAATGAGTCTGGAACATGAAAAACAAATTGTATTCCAATACACTTTCCTAGTGTCAACACTTTAAATGTTACAGGCATAAACATGCAGCTGACTCTCCATGATCATGCAGCGTTACTGTTCCAATGTCCTTTGGCCTGTGCGATAAAAGCACCAAACTGCACAAAAGAAAGTCAGGTTCAGCACTAGCTCAATCTACCAGATCTGAATAGAAAGCTAACTAATAGTTGACAGAAGTAAGTCAAATTTGTCAAGAAAAATATATTACAATAAAAAGTTTGTTTACTAAATAAAATCACAGCATAAGCCCTCAAGTACATTAAGGTAGTCAATGAAAGCTAAAAGTATTACAAAAAAAGTAATGCTGGATGTTATGAACACATCTCAGCCAACAAAGTTCACTAAGAACGTTATTTCTGTTAGTATACAGACAGATTAAAAAAGAAAGAAGAAAAGGCAAAAGAAGTATTTTCTGCATGCCTTACTAGTTGTAGGTTTAACACAAACTCCAACAGCAAACAGTACAGAGTTATAAACAAGAGCAGGCCTTGGGAAAATTACAAGGCAAAAAGGTGGCCAAGGACCAGAGACCACAATTACTTCACTGTTTTCATGCAGTTTCAATTGTATTTATTTTCTCCATACCCAACTAAATGAAACATTTGTGGAAGACCTAGATATTGCATGGAACTTTCACTCACAGAATAAAAGTGAAATACTCAAACATTCAGGCACAAACAACATGCTCAGAAAAACAAATGTAATCTGCCATGCTACACAATATATGCAAAGGAAAGTACTGATTCAACATCACCAAAGGTGGAGGAGTTAGATGAGGAATGTGCATGTATTCCTCTAACTATATATTTCTATGTCCTTTGAAACATTTGTTAAGAGCTTTGCCCCAAAGCAAACAGAACGTAGAGCACGAGGAACAGCGCATCTTCCTAAACGAAGAGAGCAGATGGAGCAACTTGTTTACTTCGCAGTGAGCGTCTGCTCCAGACCTACAAAAGTATGAAGAAGATAGCCTGAATGTACAGGCCAGAGGTGAAAAGCAATATATAGCAACTCCCAAACCCATCATATAGACAGAGAAGTCTTTAAAAAAAACCCCCAACTTCGAATAAATGTTCTACATCATTGCCAATGAAAGGAATAGGTGGCAGGTAGTTTGCATTAGCCAAAACAACCCAACAGAAATACATAAAGCCTGAATTATCATCTTGGCAAGAGAAAAAGAGAGGGGTGCCTTTAGCAGAATGCAATTAAGGATTTGGCAAGTATCTGGAGGAAAGGAAAAAGTGTTAGTCAAAGATAACATTAATATCGCAAGTCCAGATAACAGAGGAAGATAAAGACACAATGAGAAATACACAGCAGAGAAATAATGATTATGGGTAGCAGTACAACATCCACGAGGCCCAACAGAAGAAACACGCAGAAGTGCAAAGAGCTGTGCAGGAACACATTTGGAGCAGAGTCATCTCTGTAACATTGAAAGTCATGAAATATTGGGTAGCACACACAAACAAATGGGGATGATTAACTTTTTGGTTAAGGAGAAACAGAAATAAAGGAAGTTCATGAATTAACTACAAAAGATTTTGAGGGAAAACAGGAGAGGGGGGCTTGGAAGTAAAGGTACAACACAGATGAGGAATGGTGCCAGGACACTGACAAGGGTGTTTCAGGCTTAGGAACAAATACATGAAAGAAAAACTGTCAGTTTAACTAACTAGGTACCCCTACCTTCTTAAATGAAGCAGGAGTTAATCTACTAAGTGTGGACAGCTTGCCTTGTCCTAGTTAATTATTTAACCTTCATTTCTTGCTGAGGGTGAGGCACTAAAAGCATTACAGGTGCTTCATAATTACTACTGGTTAATAAAAGAAAGGGACGTGATGAAATACACATTTAGAATTCGGTCACCCTTTTTTTTTAATCCATATGTTTAATTTACTCTCTGTATTTCACTTTGGTAAATAAAAGTATTTTACTTCACGTGCTAAGCACATAGCAACACTAAATGATAATCAAAGAGGTCAGCACTGAACATGGTTTAGGATTTTTCCTTCAGGCTGTTGAGGAGAGATCTCAGAGCTTGCACTGCTTTCCCATGATTTGACATTACAAACATTTAAGTGGCAGACAAAATTAAACACTTTTAAGATGAAAATGTTCACACTGGTAGGTCATGGGGAGCACAGAAACTTACCAGTTGCTAAAAAGTTCACTTTGAACAAAAGCTCAAAAGAGTTGCACTGTGTCAAGTCAAACAAAAGAAAGTACAAAACTAACAAAAACTCCTTTTTGCCTCAGTGAGCCCCAAGACCAATCCAGTATCCCCTCTGCCAAAGAAAGCATGCAGTGCTGCACACTCTCACGACTCAACTGCAAATCTTGCTTTGTTTAAAGTCTCGGCTTCTCAGGTCAAGTGATTTAGATAAAGAGCTACATGTTAGTATTCATATGAAGAAAAACAGTCATAGAACTGCAAAGAGGGGAAAAAAAAGAAGACATATATTTGATTATGTATTAGCCAAAATCTAGAACCTAATCTAAAAAAAAAAACATATTCTTTTCAACAGTTCATGTTCTGCCGATCTCACTGTATGCTAGAATAAGCCTTATGATTTTTGAATGCTCAAAGACAGCGTTACAGGGAACCAACATGGCCTGCCCTGTTATTAAAGTACTAAAAAAGCATATCCGACTAAAATTCCAGCTTTACTCTTAGTATTTTCCCCGAGTAGCCTTTGAAAATCCTGTGAGGTACACCACATCTCTCCTCCCTTCTCTTGCAGTAACTGAAACTTCTGCATGTTCACAACCAGTGGAGGAGAGAGACAAAGCAGCAGAAGCAGCAAGAGAAATTAAAGGCTAAACAAAGATTAACCACGCTGTCTACTTGTTCATAAAAATTCCACTTGTTCATCTGCACTAGGTCAGCTAAAGCAGCATTAGAAAAAAGCTTTTCATAACGTTATTTTCCCAAGTATGAATTGCTGGGGGTTCTACAGGTGTAAAGTGGCTAATGAATTTAGATGTTACCACCTTCACACAAGAATGGGTTTAGATAAACCAGATTAATATTTCTAAGCATGTTCAAAGCAGGAATGTTAGAATGACTCAATGTTAATACAAGTTATCACTGAAAAGAGCAGCAAAGGTGTCATTAAACAAAGTAGGCAGGAGCACTCTGGATTTTCCTCATTCATAAATAACTATTTCTCTTACTTTAAATCTTTTCACATTTTGAAAATAAATTTCTTTATATTACTAATTTTTCAATCACCTCATTTTCTTAATGGTTAAATTTGCTTTTACATTTTAAGTTGAGAAACTAGCACCTGGTAACTGAAGTGAAATTAAGTGTTTAGCTCCCTTGAGTTACTGGGGTTTTTGACCACTGACCAAATTCAAAATTGATAAGCACGCAATTAGGTTATCTTACCTATGTTAAAATTAGCCTAATCCAGTAATGCATGTGATAGTTGAAACAATGCTGCTTAGATATTCAAGGGCCTTTATGTTACAGTCACAGAGCGCTACTAAACCCAGCCACCCAGAAATAAGAAAAATTAGAGATCAATTGGGAACACACACACACACACAAAGGTCTACTTGAGCAATTTTCTCTCTCTTAAGGGGATTTAATAATCTAGTAAGACCATAACATTAAAAAAAAATAAATATCCATGTTTGTTCTTCATAAAACACCTCTAATACCCACTTCAGTCAGAGGAAGTTACTCATGTCCTGCAGTGAGATAAATATGGTATCGAAAACAGAACATCTGGAAAGAAAAATGCAGTACAAAATGAATGTAATACTATATTTGGATGCTCAAGCAGCTCAAAGTGCTCCTTGCTCTTCTAAAAAAAAAAAAAAAAAAAGTGTGCTAAAATCTGATTTCCCTTGGCTTCCTAAAAATCAAACCACGCACTGAACTGATTCAGTACTTCCAACCTCATCACTGCAAGTTGTTTGAAGTGTTGCAGGGAAAAAATGGCTGTAAACAACAAATCTTCAGAAATTCAGCCTCTTTGTGTGCCTTCCGTCTGTCATTTAATCTAGATTTTATGTACTTTACTCTCATCACCTGTAAATCTCCTGCATACTTTTTACATTGTGGATGTTGAACTTCCAAGTGAATAGAGGGATGGAAGGTTTGGGTAGGTTTTTTGTCCCCCATAGATGAAAAGGCCAACACTATCAGATCAAACTTACCACTGAAGTTGAACTTACTGAACTTGAGTGGTGTACTCTACCTCAGCTTCACAACTGCCCTAGGCAAAATCCACCAAAAAAAAAAAAGTGAACTCCCTCCATGCAATCACTCTAAGAACTATTATCCAGTTTCTATTCACCCCCAGAAAGCGTACCCCTTGTTTGGACTATGTTTTTACTATTAACTATTTGGTACTTAGCAAAGAGGCAAGAAAACATAGCATGTCTAACAGAAAACTCAAAACTAGCAGACTTCTTCAAAAATGGTATCATATAATCTCAGAAGACTTTGAGGGATTTAGCAGACCAGAAATGTTTTGTAGCTTTGACTTATTTGCAATAAGAGGCAAAAACCGAGAAGTATGAAACAGCATTCTCATTTCATACTGATAGTCTAAACCTGGCTTCTATTATATACAACAAAGAAAGACAATACAAAGGGCCATTAAATTGTAAGCATGCAAACAACATCTAATGCTTAATTTTCCCCTGCAGTTTGAATGAACAATAAGATTACTCTCTTGCTCTGAACAGATAGCAAACATGTCCACTGGCACTGGTCTAGTAAAAAATTAGCACCTTAAAGCTAATTGATACAACAGCTATCATATCAATCCGTACATATGACAGCTACCATAGATATAATAGCATGCCATTGATATGACAGGCATCAAGTACACTATAACAAAAATTATATAGAAAGGGTTCTGCAAAAATAAAACACCTGTACAAATTGCCTTATTCTCACAACGCCCCAAGATCCCTCCCAGAGTCATTTAAACTGTATTTTCAAACTTTCACATTTAATCTCGTTTACAAAATGGGTAATTATGTAGTTACCACAGGGTAACTATATAGGGAATATTTTTATGCTTTGAGATTTAAAAAACCACCAAGAACAAAAAATAAAAAAACCCCCACCACCTAACTTAATGCTCCATGCTCTGCTCTTCATGCTTTTCACAGGCAAAGTGTTCCCTGGAGGGATCAAAGTCTCTGCAAGACCTAGTTTTCCACCAGCCATTATCTGACATTCTCAGAAGACCAAGGCTGAAATCTGCCTCTGGACTCTTCTCCAGCTGATTGAAAGGTTTATCAGTGGCATCACTGGAATGAAGATTTCATCATAAATCCTGTGTGACTTTAGGGCGTGTAGATTATTAAAGGCACATCATACTACACTGCAAAATTACGAAGCCTTTACAAGGAACTGCTGAATTCTCTTAGAGACTCTGGACAGATGGCAGGATTTGACTATCACTAAATCAGCTTAGTCAAATACATTATTAGTTCTCCAGCCCAATATTCACCGTGTATTCCTAATGAAATTGCCAAATGAAAAGGGCAATGTGCCAAGCTTATAGGAAGTAATCAACAGAAATCCATTTTCCTCCAAGATCAATCTTCTCCCAATGTGCTGTAAACACTTATACAAGTTAAAAAAAAATAAAGCTCCTCTTGAAAAAGCAGCTCATTAGAAAACACAAAAGATCAGAACCTGAATTCTACTTTTTTGTGGGTTTACTATTAAATCAAGTGTATGTTAAGCTGTCTCTCTTTCACTATGAAAATCGGGAGGTCAGACTGACTGCCGCAGAACCACCACATAAATGAACAAGCATAAAGGACTTTTAGGTATCTAAAATACCAGGTCCCTCAAAAGCTGGACGTGCGGCTTCTCTGTGAGATAATTCCATCAGCAAGGGATGAGCACTTCAGTTATCAGAACTGGCACATAATGCTCAAGCACGACTTAATGCTCACGAGAAAAGATGCATGATTTGACTTTGATTTCAAGCAGGCAATCCCGAGTTCCTGTTAATTTTCCTCTTAACAGCACAAGGAATCAAAAACTTTCACAGAATTACCAGATTTGTAACCAAGCACTCACACAAAATTTTATTTTTTCAATGCATAATCAAAACTTATTTTGATGGAAGTCACACTCAGCCATATTTAACTAAGATAAATGATTCTCAAAAACACTTTTGCCTGTCCTCTGTAAAGTGACATTTCTTCTCCCTTGTCACCATAAGGTTAACGCTCAGGATTGTTTACTGTGGCAACTACCCCTCAATCAGAGCTTACCTTTGTTTACACTCAACAGAAATAAAAAAAAATAGAATCCTAGATATTACTCTATGCTAATTACACCCACTTTAGACTGCTTGAATTTTGAGAAGATAACACACTTTAATGTAGGTGTGCCATTTTTAATGCAAAATTATGACACCTCTTTTGAAATCCTAACATTCTGTGCTATTAAATACATGCTCTTGTTTTCACCAGCATGAGGGGTGTTCATTTTGTTTGCATCAATACGATGAGCTAACAAACTTATTTTTACTTGTACCAGAGTGAACACTACCCTTATAACCTATATATTTATTTCCCTAAATTATTTTATGAAATACAGTCAATATTTCAAGTTCCAAATGAAAAGGTAAAAAAAAAGCAAATTTAGCTCCATAGACAATTACTATATTTTTCACTGTATGTTAAGATTTTCAATAATTAGAGATACATATAACCGATGACTCATGAATAGAGTTTGCATACGGAGCTCATAAAGTCTTCCTAAAATATTTCTACAATTGATTCCTTTTGTGATTTGACATGGAGCTGAATAGTGTTGAGCAATTTATTCACCATTGTTTGTGACAGGCTATTTAATTAATTTCCGACTTTTTAACAAATGTGAGAGGTGGTGTGTATCTTTATACCAGCCTACACACTGCTTAACTACATTAATCACGCACAACAGGCTTCTACTCAGTTAGGTGGGTCTTTTCAAATATGCAGCAATTAAACCCTCCTACATATGAATCACTTAGCATTCACAGAATACTTTCTATATGAGTATTAAATATTTACAAATGAGGCTGGCATATTTTATATAATCTTCACCACCTCAGCTGAGACAACTAAGGAGCGCTATCATTAGGTACGTAAAAGTCATAGCCAGATGGAGATTAAATAAGTTCACCTTATTCCTTACCCCCCTCTTCCCATTAAGGCTATGGCATCTGGACTCTGAACTTGACACACCACATATTGCTGGCTTGAAATAAATCATGTACCAATTCAGGATAGTTTACATTTTTTGCAAAAATGTTATGATTGTTATTAGTTACTATTTTAAGAATTTTCCCACAATATTCTAATACATTCAATCACACCACACTCTTTTCCACAGGAACAAATAAAATGAGATGGGCTATCTCTGCTGAGTTCCTAGTTCTGAAAAGCACAAACATCACAAACTCCAAGGCTAAAGCTGCAACGCCAAAGGAATTTTGGAGGAGGAAAAAGCCACCAACTCCTTCAGAATGACACAGATAAACAGAAGAGTCAATATGCTAATGGTCACAGTGCCGCTTATTACAGACAATTTAAAATGAAGCCTCTGTCTCATGGGAAATTCTAGCCTGCTTTTCTTTCCAACTATCAACAAAAAATATTTTTAAAAGATCAAAATTAAAACCCTGAAGTATAACATATCCAACTGATTCTCACTAGACATATTCATTTGAAACAAAACCACTTCTAGTTTCCCAAAATGAAATATTTTATGTATTTTGTTAAATACATACTTTAACAGAGGTTTATTATTATCTGTATTTTTAGTGCCAGGGCCTTTCATTACCTTCCATTAAAAAATGTAAAGCAAGATTGTAAACAATATTTAGTATGCAAAGCAAATGACACACAAGATTATCATTTGTGAATATGGTACTAGATTTAGGAACTGAGATTTTACAAATGCTAAACAAAACCAGGATGCATTTGCTTAAACTGAACTACACGATGAAAAAAAATGTGCCCACTTCCATTTTCTATACTTACATCAGTTAGGAATTACTCCTTATGCTATGCTGTATCCTGCAGAAAGGACATTTCCCTTTTTTATTATTATTAATACTTGCAAAAATCTGGATGGCCTTAGCGTTTTACCATCTGTAGTCGAACTAGCTAGCCTTTCATTTTTAATTTAAGCCAGACATTTTCATGCACAGTTTATCTATGTACAAACCATTCAGTAACAGCAGTTTGTCACCTTCATATATATTATTGATAAGAAAACAGACAACCTGCCAATTAAGATGCATGCACTTGCTCCATCTCTAGGCTCAGCCTGAGGTACTGACAGAACAGTTGAAGTAAAAACAGAGTTTTACATTTCAAAGAAAGTTCAAAGTCAGTGAGAAAAGACTGCCCTGCAAAGGACACAGAAATTGTATTTATTGCTAGAGAAGATTATTTAAGGAGTAAACTATATTATTTACTCTGTATGATAATTAAAATTAAAAAAAAACAGGTCCATAACCTGTTCAACAAGACATTCTACTTAGTTTTCCTTTCAGTCTTGGATTCAATCTATGTATCTGACAAAATGATACTTTGAACACTCTTACAACAGTAGTCACAGCTTAATATCAAAGATACAGAGTCAAATAATGGTCAAGGTATAAATCAAGCAGATTTAACTGGATTTCTGTTTCTATTGCTACCCCAGCAAGATATATAGTATTTCTTGGGCCTCAAATATTGTCAAGTAAATTAAAGGAAGTATTAAAAGTATCCGAAATCAAGATGTCTTTAGACAGATAAAACCCCCTGAGATCACTGGTCTTCTCTGCTTCCATCCAAATTCTTGGGTTATCAAAAATCACCAAGCCATTCCATAAACACCAAGTATTTATTCCACACTACCTACTAGTCCTTTCTAAAGTATAACAAGAGAATTTATCCCACAGAAAATATTCAAAATAAAATATTCTGCTAAAAATATGTATTTTAAATAAACTTATATCAAACAAGATTACACTGGCTGCATAACATCTCTAACCTTGTTTCTGGAAAACCATATGGCCTTTCTTTCCTCTGTTTCTGAACTTCAGACTCAATATCCCATGTTAAGATACATTTACGCAGCTATTATAAATACAACACACATTTCACAGTACAACTTTGCAACAACAATTCCACACCCCACATTTACCCTATAAGTAAGAACATGAGCTGAGCTAAATCAGCGCTAGCAGAACACAAAATACTTCTCTTACCTCCATTTCTGTGCAGCGTAAATGACCCGATTTATCTGTAATTGAAAAAAAACAAACCCAGATTAAAAAAATGCACAAGTAACACTAAAAACTTGAGTAATTTTTTTTTTAGTAATTGCCAAATATTCTTTTATTCTTTGTCTTATTTTAATCACACATTTAAACAATGTTTCCATTATATATGCATCACAGAATTAACAACAAGGTGGCCCTGCCCTTTTTATTTGGATCCTTCACAATACTCCCTTGGAAAAAATATGTGTCTTTAATGCCTGGCATCATTATTTAAATTGTATGACTGATGCTCGGCCATGGAGGGAACATGAAAACATGTTGGCTTAAATTAAGCAGCACCAAATAATTATTTCAAGAGAAAAAACAACATTCGTGCATAAACCAGGGAGCAGCTACTGTTTCATCTGATACCTCTGGAATAATAAAGAGTTCAACACCACCACAAAGTTCAAGCAAATTAAAGTTGAAATGTTACAGTAATATTCTGGTAAGCCCCTCTCATCAATTTTTGCATTTCCTCTGAGTTCAGAAGCATCACTTTGGAATTTATATAATACAGAAAAATATGTTTCTGAATTGTTTCATCAAACTGAAATCTCAATTTTCTCAAAGACAAAACACTTTGGTATGAAAGTGTAAGTGGATTGACAGCTTACAAAAAATAAGACTAAAATTTCACAGCATGTTAGGAAGGTACCATTTCACCAAATGCAGCAAGTTTCTCATTTCACATTAATAATTCATATCAAAGTAGGGTGAAGCAATTCTGACAGGATGATTTTCTGTTTGAAAAACAGTATTCAAGAACGTCAAGTATTCCATGGAAATATATTCATTTCAAAGGGGAGCCACCCAAAACCTTAATTTCAAAGCACCCAGATATAGAATTTTCCTCTTTTTGTCTTTGCTTTTTGGCGGCATTGCACCCACACCGCTAGTTTACAATTTGTGACTTTGGCCTTGATGGCACTCACCCTAGGGAAACGTGTGGCACGATTCTGAGTCCCCAGGTACTCAGAAACTAGAATGGTGCACGTTCACTTGACTGCGTGTACACTGACAGCACGTCACAGGAGACGGCTGCTGACCACCACTCAGCGTGGCCAAAGGATTTACCGCAATAGTTAAGAAAAACCTGCAATTTGCAGCCATAACGGGAAGGACTGTTTTATCAGATTGCTTGGCAAGCTCAACCAACTGATTCGCATAATGTTTGCACAGAGGAATGATCATGCTGACTTCATATGTCAAATCTGAACGGCATGCAAAAACTGTCAGCACTAGGGAAGAGTCACCTGCATAGAAAACAAATTAATTTTTGATATTGAACTGGTCACCTTCCCCTTTGAAACTAAATGCTAAACTTACCTTGAATGCATAAGGAACATCTGCCAAACAGAGTGAACGCTGTTTACCTGCATTTTGAACTGTTGCAAATGCAAGCTGAATGCTTAGCACTTGTGTCTGACTTCAAAACAAACTGAAGAGTGACTTTAAAAGGTAGCTTTTGCATCACCTAACACCTTTTCAAAAGGACTGGTGATTTTGGCTGATTCACCTCAAGATAAAGATAGGAGATTTTTTTTGTATTTTAAACAGTAACATTCATGTGATTGTTACAAATGGAAGAAATTTACTGAGAACTTTATTAGCAGATTTACGAATATCAGGGGCTGTTTCTGTCAGACGACAGATGATCAAATCAATGTCTCTCCGTGATCCAAGATGATACAAGACTAATTCACAGAAATGTAGTCAAGATGGGGAAAAAGACTGTGCTGTCTTTTTTTAAAAAAAAAAAAAAAAAAAAAAAAAGACTTTTTTCTTTTTAATTACTGCTTTGGAAAAAAGTAGTACTTTCAAACCTATGATGATGCAATGGCATACAGAAGGCCATCAATGTCTGCAATAACTGATAATTTAAAATATCTTGATTAGCACCTCCTACGGTCTAACAGAACAGGATGCAAATCGTAGATCCTCTTGGTAGCACAGACATAAAGCACTCATTGCTACTTATGTTGAGATCCTACGAAGATCCTTTTAATAGAAGTTCTAACCAAGTCTTGAAGGACAAAAATAAATCAGCCCAGACCAAAACAAGCAAGGCAAAATTTAGGTTTCTGAAAGGAACAGCAAGAAGCTTATCTCACAACCCCTTTGATAGGCCATCTTTGATAAACTTCCATGAAAGCTGTTCTTCAAAGAAAAGCACTCAAACTCTGGAAACCTTCCTCATTTCATATATGTTACTATCAACATTTACTACTGCTTTTAGAGCAAATCGTAATTCATGTTTTGTTTTATCATAAAAATATAGGGAACATCTTAAAATGGATTATTTATTCCCATTTATACCAGCATTTTTAAAAAACAACAGTACTGTCATGATTCCGTGTGCTGAGGAAGGAATGGGAAATAACAAGTAGTTTAAGTCTCACAGCAGCTCAAATGTACCGCAGAGAGTATTCTAGACAGGTGCAAACTACTAACTTAAACATTTTAATATGTACTACATTATGGTAATTATTAACCATCCCATTCCATATGCCTCAGTACCCTGAGCCCAACTATACACTTAGCAGACTTCCCCAAGCTGTCTGCAGTGACTTATGGACCTCCTCCATCAGGAATTTCCTATATTTCTAAAGAGACCAGCATTAACAGTATTGACCCAGGAAACATGCACTTCCTTGCATCTATCAAGACTGAAATTAATTTGCTTTTGTATGGCCCATGCAAGTCAATTTACTTATACTGGCTGGGAGCAGAAATGGCTTCTCTCTTTAGCTGACATGACTGAAAAAGCAGAACCTCTTAAATGTAGCCTAAGGGTCACACCTTAATTCACACTGGGGGAAAAAAAAATTCCCTATAAGTCACCATAGAATAGTCTCTGTCTGCAAGCAGTATCAAATGCTTATCTGGTAAATACGTGAAGACTTACAAAATTATTTCGGCTGCTGCTTCTTAACATAGACACAGACTTCTCCAGACTTCACAACCATTTAACTAGATACTAACCTGTGCAGCATTTTCACCACTCTTACTGCCAAAAAAAGACTCAACGGTATTTTTCCATAACAGCTTTCAAATAGTGATTAATGCATTCATTACTAGTAAACAGCATAACTCTTACTGTCAAGTTAAGTTCAATCTAGAAACAAGCTACAACTTGGAAGATTATGATTTTTCACTCAGATTGCTGAAATGCAAAAAAAAAGATCAGTTTTTGCAAGAAGAGACTCAAATTGGAGGTTTCCTATGTCTCTGAAAACAGCCTTCAGAGACATATTTGCCACAAAAAAAAAAAAAAAAAAAAAAAAAAAAGAAGAAAGAAACCCCTAACCTTCATATTATTTTGAGGGATGAAAAACTTTCTACTTTAAAATTATTCTTAATCTAAACCCTCAACATGAGGAGTCATGCCAAACTTTTCATCAAGCGTTGGGGCACATCATCTCATCCCTCAAGGCAGGAGCTTCAGGCTGCTATTTAGACCGGAAAAAATAATTATTTTCACAAAAGCTCTCAGAATGCTTTTAAAAAGAAACTATACTCAATTGATCTATAGCCCGTGCTTCATGTAAGCACAACTTCCCTGCCTTCCAGGGTTTAACAGGTCACAGTTAGAAAGGGTCTTCATAATTTTTAAATCAAATAGCTAGCATATCATGTACAGCTGCCAACAGTAAGAAGCACACATTTAAGACTGAATTTTAAAAGCAAGATAGATAATTCAGTATGTTAAAGTGGACTGACACAGGATATTTGTAAGAAAGCATGCAGGATGTGCAAAACCATTTGCACTCAGCTATCCAAAGAAAACCTGTGTTACAGAGTTGACGTCAGTGACGTGACATCACAATCACGTGTCTGCTGTTTCAGCTATAACCAGCTGCTCTGAGTCCTGCGGCTTACAGCCTCAGAGCACCTTCCTTGCCCTCTCTAGTGTCTCAGATTCCTCTGCATAGATCTAAAAGCATTTGCCTCAAGACAGCTTCCTGCAGAACTGAAATTATCAGCACTGATTTTCAAGCAACAGTGTAGTCGATATATGCAGTGGAAAACGTGAAACTCATTTTGTACTCAAGATTAATTTGCTAATTAAATGTCACAGCCCATTTCTACAGGTTTTAGGTGAAATCAAGTTGCTATTTCCACAAGAGCAGAACTCAAGTTGCCTTCAGGAAAGACAGCCACTGCCTATACATACTGGAGAACACTGGACCACAGTGGAAGAAGTGGCCAAAGAAGGAACACAGGAGCTAACTTAAGGAAAAGGAGCAAGGAAGAATGTGGGAATCACTAACTCAAAATCCTTAAACTGAACAGTCTTTAGTCGGTCCCCCAGAATAACAATAAATTGAATTTGTATTTGCTTTCTAGCTTTTATGACTTCAAGAGGCTTTTCCTTGCCCTTAAGAGAATGAGGAACGCCTTAGGAAAAAAAAAAAAAAGAACAAAGGTTCAGACTCACATTGAATCATCTGATTGCAGGAACTGGAGCATTAGTTACCCAGTCTGACAAGATTGTCAATAGGAGAGCCAAGATTAGTACCAATAAAAGGAAAGGGAAAGAACAGAAGAATGAAGAAAGCAAAGGCAACCAAGCAACATAAGGAAGAGGTGAACATGCAAAGAACAGGATTCAAAATTAAATGAAGGAAAAGGAAAATAGGAAAATATTAATGTAGCAGGAGTGAGCCAGACTTCTGGCAGAGGATGGACATTGCAAGATAAACAGAGGAGCACAGAAAAATCTTGTGTGGTAAAAAGAAATAGAAAAAAGTGAAAACAACAACAAATATAGGTAAAGTATAGCTTAGGAGTAAGAAACATCAGGCTGCAGGGAAGAAGGTCAAGAATGGCAAGAACACAAGGAAGTTGAAGGAAGCAGACTGGATAAGTAGAGGTAATCGGAGACCTCACAGAGCAGCAAGCATGGAGACCCATGTTTTTAAGCAGCTTTACTCAGGCTTTGAGGATCAACATATGCTTCCTTTAAACTATGTAATTAGAAGACAAGAAGAAATGGGATGAGTTTTCACAGCTTATAGCTTTTTGGATCTGACTCACTCATGATTTCTCTACCAGTCTGCAGCTGATGATGTAGAAATGGTATGCCTCATTTTTCTACCTGGGAGAGTAAAAAGGAACGAGAAAGAAATTTGTAAGAAAATACAAGGAAAATTCTTAGAGAGGTTACTAGACCAAAGGCAGCCAGGACATTCCTTCCATGACAATCTTTCTTTTCATGCCTTCATCTTTCTACATTCAACACTTCACTGAAATTACTCCTCATTTTGTACAGTCATAAGCAATCCTCTTGTACACTGCACAAAGCAAAAGTAACAACTAAGAGGTCTTCAATACCCAGTTCAATTTTGTAATAAAAATTATTTTTAAGTAATATTCTTGAATTCCAAACTAACAAATCCATACTACCTTAGTGATACCTTCCAAGATACAATTAAATGATCACTCTTTGTCTTGTCCCATTTCTACTCTGCACAAGGAAATTGGCTGTGGTCAACATGCAATTCTTTCTGTGTTCCAATGGTCGCTCTCTTTAGCAAACCTGTAAGGTTACCTAGGGATCACATCAATTTTTTATATTCTAAGATAAATACTGTGGTAGATATGTATTTCCAAGTGCTGCTGAGCTCTATTCGTAGCTGCCAGTCTCTTCTGCCATTGCTTAAGTACAGATACTACTACACTCACTTTCCTCTGGCCTGTTCAGATATCAACCCTTCCAAAAAAGTGTGAATTCACAGAGTTCATGTCTCAATTTTTATTCTTTTTAAAGTTCTGTTAATATAATCATATTCTAATTTTTCCTGGAGCTATCTACTTGCTTGCTCATTCAACAAGTTTGTGTGGCAGAAATCTGACTCCACTGAGGTCACTGGTAGTTTCTGCCATCATGTTTGATGGATCCATAATTTCAAGCAGGTTACAGCTTTTCTAAACTGACAACACAGCACCGTTGGATCTGTTAGCAAACTCTCTCAAGAAGATGAAGAAGTAGTTCTCTTAATTCTTTTCTACCACATCTATGTATTTGCAGTCTTGTGTTTTACACTGTACATACTGAGTCATCTCCTTCTGTTCCTCTTAAAGCGCACGGTAACAAAATTCAGTAACACACTTATAGTGACGTGTCATGCAAGCCAGCTTAAGGTTTTATCAGAAATATTAACAATATTTTGTTTGTCTCCTTACTGGATCCAATGCTGTAATGTGATAAAGTAATTCAGAAACAACGAGTGAACGCTCTCCAGTTTCCTTTAATAGACATTATGAAAAAGCTTCCCCACTTTTATAGAATATGTTCATTGCCAACATGGATACAGGATGTTACTTACCTTTAGTCCTCTTGCCACATGCAATACACCTACTGCACAGTCAGCAACAACAGCCACGCTCAGGTCAGACGCATTCACAATGCTGCTGCCACACAGGTCATCCTCCCTGCCTGTCACCCTGATCACATCCTGCTCCCTGAACAGTCCTGTTAAAGGCGTTCTCTCTCTGTCACATCATACACTGCTACCATCTTCACTTTCAAAGCCCTCCTCAAGCCACCCCAGTCCTAGCCATCACCTCTCACTGGGTACTGTGGGGTAAACTGTCACCTCCAGTCAGCCCCTGAAGTGTCATTATGAACACCAGGAGACCACAACTCCTCAAAGTTCTTTGCTCTTAAGTTTTCCTTGGGAACAAATGCAGATTTCAGACAACACCAAATGAATCTTTATTCCATCACTGCCTCCTTACTGCCTTCAACATTTCTGCATACAAATATAGGTAACTGAGGTCACCTATAACTGTTAGCCATTTCCTTCCATTTCTTTTGTGCAGGCATTTAGAATATATTGGTTTGGGGTTTTTTTTTAGCAGAACACCGTATTTTGTTATGCTGAAATCTTTTCTTTGCATATTTTGTCCTCCCCCAGCACACCCATGTACAGTAGGGTCCCGAGCATCTGCCTATATTCACAGAGAGACCATGTAACCCCCAGCGTACAGGATGCATCAGCATAAGCCACGACTGGAAGCCTTCCAGTTCACCCTTTCATACCAGGAATCACACCGATGGCCTAAGCTTTCTCTCTTCCACAGATCAGCAGAGCACGTGAGTGTAGATGAAGTATCAAACTCACCAAGGTTCCTTTCTGCTGTCTAGTGCCATTTTCTTCCTACCTTGACTTCCAACATTAACATACCTATATAGATAGCTATATCTATCTTAAAAGTCTTGCAGGAAAAGGTGAGGCTCAATACATCAAACCTTGCTATTTTTAAATACAGATGTGTCTGAATACCCTTGAACAAAATCTGAACGCAGAGCATAATTATCTTAATTCTAGCAGTACTATTTATTTTAGCAGTATTCATAGTAACACTTGTTTTGAAATTTAAACAGCAAGCAAGGCTACTCTCATCCATTATCTTTCAAAAGGGTCAACAAAACAAGTAGTAAAATGTCAGTACATTTAATTTTCCTCTAAAAATCCTGCGTGTTTTCCCTCTGTGCTCCAAAGAGACTGACAGATGATAAAGTCTTGATGCACACAAGCTAAATTTGCACTTATTCGTCCTATATTTCTCCACGCTGCCTTCCAATACCCGGGTCACAAGGGCGTAAGAAGGACAAGTCATTAAAACTGCCAAGACAAAGTAAGCTATTCCTCTCCAGAGTGTCTCACCCTGAGCCCTCTGAGTCCTGTGAAAGCCACCACACAGTCAACTTTTCTGTGATCTTTTTGATTCAAAGCCAGAAAACTCCATGCATTATTCCCTCCTGCTGAACGCCTGGCAGACTTCCAAGAGAATAATCTGCCTAGTTTTTGCTTCTGATAAAAACAGCAGTAATTCTCCTCTGTGCTTTCTCCTCTAGGGCTAGAGGACAAGGCGAAAGAAGGGCCACCGACACCACCTGCAGAGGCATGCTCTCAGGCTGGAGGGGGGGAAGGCTAAGGAGCATCACATGGATGCCAGCCCTCAACAGCCCACAGCTGGATGTCAGCACAGTTTGGTTTTCCAAATATTCATCTTTGACGCTTTCAGAGATCCTCATAGCCATTCCTCTTCAGAAGCTCGGTGCAATGCCCAAAATCAGTGGCTGCCTTTGCTAAGTCAGGAATCTGGCACTAACAAAACGTGTGGGGAAGACTCCCAGTTTTTCCAAGCCTGTTCATCCCCAAAACTGTCCTGTGGGAAGGAGGCAGCACAGCTGGCACACTGAGAAGCAGGAGCCCTGTTGCAGCCACAATGCAACCCAGATGAAACAGCCTTCTACACCCTAGGGCATTCTGCTGCTGCTAAATACTGGGCATGAGGTCGATTGCCAGCTCCTGTATGGGTTTTCTACTGTATCCATCACTCACAATTGCTTCAAGTTTAGAAAAACACTTGTAAATACTGTTCCACAAGACAGCTTGGAGAAGTGAAACCACAGGTTTACACCAAACTTTTTAGCTCATTCAGAAGTTATTTTTTACTGCATCTGGCACTTGACTAGATACCACCGTTAGTTCGTTTCATATAAATTGCAAGTAAAAGAGACAGCTAAAACACCCATTAGGTAAAATGCATTCTACACTGTATCTCCAATTTCATTGTGGGTATTTCTAAACAACCCACATTTCTGTGGTATTTAGATGTCAGACAGTTACAATGATTCATACTAAGATGACCACAGTGAGCTCTTCATTTTTTGCATATTCATGTTTATTTCTTACTCACTTCAGTTCCAGCAAAACGATAAAGTTTGCACCATACCATGAAAACACTGCTTCGTGAGCATCTCTAAAGCAAACTCCGTGACACGGCGGCTGCATTTGCTCTTGACTTCGTCCAGGCCCCACTGAGACAGGCATGACTGATCACATCGCTCTTCGCAGTCCTAAACAAAGCCTGAATGTTCCTTACCCAAAGACACCATTCTTTGGGGACTCCTTTATTTGCCCACACAGGATTCTGTTGTTTACAAAAATAGAAACTAACAGCCGATATTTGTCCCTGTGAATTATCCAAGCCTATGCACCAACCTACAGCTATACATTTTTTTTATGTATCGCCAGAATAGAATAGCTTTACAGCTCACAGTGTTAACCCACAGAACCCCTACTGCTCTAACAAACCTCCTGACACAGGCATTTAAACCTAAGTTGTCTGAAAAACAAAGGCAGGAAAACAACTATCAGGAATCCTTCCTGATCCTCATCAGGGTTTCAAGCAGTATCAACACTGATGTGAAAAAGAACAACTGAGCGACTTTTTCATTCTTAATCTTTTTACTCCTATTTAAGAAAAAACTTATTTTTTTTCTAACAAGATAACCAGCTATTAACAGATCACATAGATAAAACTGGAAAGATCCGAGAATTAGTCTCTGGTTTTGGTTAAGGATGGTATTTCAACTCCAAGGTTGTTTTTCTGCCCTGGTATCAGGGAAATTCATCTTTGCTTCCTATCTCAAGGACATTTTATTCAATTTCTAGGTATTTTGAATTGGAATGTCAAGTATTGTGCATTAACTGGAAAACTGCTTCACAAGAAACAGCTTTGGGAAAGTAACATCAGTTTCTACATAATCTTTGTAAGATAACTTCAATTTGTATCTCAAGAGTAAAATTGATGGGGCCAGACAGCTTCAGGGCCTATGCTATGATGTACCGCTCCCCAAGTCACAGCGCCAGGGCAATGGTTCTTAAGCTCTCACTGCTACTAAGCAGAACACACGAGCCTAAGAATAAACACCCGTTCAAGAGGCTCAAGCTGAAATTGGCTCAGAAAGCTCATTCATCATCACCTAAGGACACTGCAGTGAGCAATACGGAAAAGAACTGGGACAGCGCAGAAGATACCAAAGAGAAGCAAAGCTACCGTCAACGTTTCAATACTCAGTATAGTGGATTACCCACATTCACCGTATCACATATACAACAGTTTCCAGTGAAAACCTGCTACTGGTTCCACAAAACAAAGGAGACTGACTAGGACCACCTTTGTTTCATGTTGAGTATGGTTTAGGAATGGACACCTGGCAGAAATCTCCCCTCCTTGCTTTCCTTGGGAGGTCTCAACAGACTGTTTATCTTTTTAATATGTGTGTGTGTATATAGATAGATATGCACATAGATAGATATACACACAGACACAAGATTTTCAAGAAATAATCACAAATATGTGGTGTTAACTCATACACAACATAATACATACAATAATAAGGTTCGAAAATAAACTTAAAAAGAGAGATAAGAGAAAAATAGCCAGGGCTGAAAAATGAAAGAAAAAGCCTCATCTATCCAAAGATTTAAAAATGGTATCAACGTACACAGGTTACCACAGGTTAATGAAAACATTTTCAAAGACTAATGCAGATGTGACGTGCAGCATTAGCATAAAAGTAAACATACTGGACGTCAGCAAGGGGTCTGAACTTTATATCCAAATATATCCAACACCTTCCTGTGGGCTATTAAAGATACAGTAGTAAGAGGAAAAAGAATAAGCCCACAAATAGCAATGAAAAGGCAACAACAGAAAGAAATGCATAGTATATCAATATATTTCCTACAGTAGAAAAGGGAAAGAAAGAAATCTGATTCCAAAACACTATAGACAGCACACAAAGTGCAATACAGAACTCTTAAATGCTCTTGTGACATGCAGATGCCTTGGTCAGGACAGTATTTTCCTGGGACTTTTGGATGTTGGTCTGGCATTTTATTAACGTTACAATAACCCACTTTTTAAACTAACTTAAAAAGCATCCCTGATCACATTTAAATGGAAGTCATTACTAGACTCATTTCAATTGCGGAACAAAATTATGTCCCTTCTTCTACTGAGTATATTTTGATATTTGCAGGTGCCACTAGCTCCAAACTGGATTACTGCAAAACTCTGCCAAAAGACCTTTCCGACAGACACTGTATTAAAAGGCTTCATTAAATTAGAACATGGATATTATACCTCGTGTTACCAATGCTGAGAACTCCATTAATCCCATTTTGTGAATTTACATTGCCTTCTACTTCACCTAACTTTAAAATCCCAAACCCTCTGTCTTCCTGGAAAATTCAGTGACGTTGAACGTGGACTAGGTTGATACTTGGGAATACTAACTGACCACATCCCTCTGCTGCCTAGCCTTAGTTTCTTTTCAGAAATAAAACTGTACTCACAACCAAAAAAGTCACCTTTTCCACATACGTAACCAGCAGCTTTGAAATGCTGAAAAATGGACATGTGTCCTTCTTTTCCCTTCCAACGCAAAATATGTTTTCCTGGGTATTTTAAAAGAAACAGATGGTAGGTGCTAAGCCCCTGGTAGGTGTACACGGCCGCCTTATTTACTTAATGTCAGCGTACCAGGCTCTACACTGATCTGTTTCTAATAGGTGCCTTTTGATGCCAAACTATTTCTGAACGACACCGCGGATGAGCAGTACGACCAAGGGAACTCCGAAAGCAGGCGCTGTAGGTGCGGATGACACAGTATTACGCACCAAAGGACGACGCAATTACAGAACACCAAACCCGCATTCACCGCCCCTGTACCCGCACGCCGGCCACTGAATCCAAGGCGAGGGGCTCTGCCTCTCCACGGGCGACACCGCGACGGTGCGGGGACACAGGCACAGGCAGCCCGGTGCCCGCTCGCCGCAGCCCTCCGGCGGGAAGGAGCCCGTCTCCCCCCGGCCGCCACAGCCCACGGACAAAGGCTGAGGGAGATGGGGGCTGCCGTTCTCGGGCCGGGCCGTACCCGGGGGGCTGAGGCGGGGCGGCGGCGACGGGGCCCGGCCTTACCTGCGGCGGGCGGGGGCGGCCGCTGGGGCTCGCCCGGCTCCAGGGTGACGGTGCCGTCCCGCCAGACGCGGAGGTGGGCGGCCGCCCCCAGCCTGGCGGCGGGGGTCTCTCCGCGGCGGGCGCGGGCCCGCAGCGAACCGCAGCACTGGTAGCACACGGCCCACGCCTGCTCCTCGTTGATGGGCTGGTTGTAGAGCCTGAGGATCTCCTCCAGCGACAGCGCCTCCGGCTGCCCGCCGGCCCCGCCGCCGTCCTCCTCTTCATCGGCGGGGCGGGAGGCGCCGGGCTGGGGCTCCGCGCCGCGCTCCCCCGGCAGCGCCATGCCCTGCCTCCGCCGCGGTGCTCCTCGGCTCAGCGACCGGCCCCGCCGCGGCGGCTGCTGCTGCTTGCGCTGCTGCTGCTTGCGCTGCTGCTGCTTCTGCTGCCGCCGCCCGGTCCCGCCGCGCTCATCCTCCCCGCCTCGCTAGTGCCACCAGGCCGCCGGACAGCCCGGGCTGCGCAGCAGGCAGGCAGCGGCCGGCTGGCAGGACGAACGGCGCCCGGGCCGCCTGCTGCCGCCGCCGCCTCAGGGGGAGACAGCTCATAGCAACGCAATGGCGTCCTCCCCCGCCCCCGCCGCCAAAGGCCGCCGCCCGGCGTCGCAGCGCCCCCTGCCGCCGCCAGGCCCGGCCGTAATGGCGGGCGGCGGCCTGGCGAAGGCGGGAGGGCCCTCGGGGGCTGCCGCGGACCCTCCGTGCCCGTGGGCGGCGAGGAACGGCCTTTGGGAGCGCCAGGCGCCCGCGCCCGCCTCAGGCTCGGGCCGCGGGCTCTGCGCCCAGCGATGCTAACAACCACCGCCTGCGGGGAGGCAGGGTGACACCCGCACGCACCCCGCTCAGACAAGGCCACCGACCCACATCCCCGCCGCGGACCTGCACGTCTCAGCGAAGAGATTACCGAGCGCCTGCTTCCCCGGCCGGAGGGCGCTGAACCCCACGGCCTGCCCCCGCAACGCGACCACCCCCCACCCCCCCCTGCCGCCATCCTTCCAACAGCCAAGCTCTCCCGCTGCAGCGGCGAGGCAGGAGAATCCAAGGGCCTGCAGAAAGGCCGACAGCAGTTGAACGAGCACGGGCTGGAAAGGGCCCGAACGGGAATCATCTTCCAAACAGCTGGGAACTGCCGTTCCTGCCCCGGGACACGGCTGGCACCAGGAGGGCACAGCCAGCTCCCCACGCCGCTGCACATCAAAAACACGTCTGGGCTTTTTCTTTAGTATTGTACAGTTTTACCTAGCACATGTAAAAGGGAACTAAAAATGTCCCCTTAGCACCTGCCTTTCATGAAAGACTAAAGCATACAGGTAAGAAGACAGCACGGGGCAGCGTCCCCTTCCGCACGCCCAGTCCTGCAGGATCGAAGGGCCACACATCCCTCGGCTAACAGCAAGCTCCCGCCTCCCATTTCACCTTCAGTTGTCCTGAATGCGGGTGCTTTTTTCCTCTTGCAATGACACACATGCCTTTAACAAAAACTGTTGCATATAAGACAGAACTAGTATTTAAATAAAGCTATTAAATTTAGCTATACTCACCATACCATACAATCCAGCCTTTCACATTATATTAGACATAATGAAATCGGTTGAGAAATTGTACTGTCTAATCTTTAATCAGAGTCCTCTATGCCGAGTAACAGACAAATTAATTCCTTTTGATCTTTCAGGTATACAAAGAGAACACAAAAACAGATTTGTGAAGTATTTGAAAGGGCCAGTAAGTCCATAACATACTTTTAAAATTTCAAGTTAAAACCCAAGTGCTGCCCTAGGAAGTATTTAACACTTCCAGAAAAAAGAAAAATGGTGACATACTACCACACTGCTGATAAAATGTATATGCAGAATGCCAACACTCACTCCTGCTGTATGTGTTGCAATATTCTCTAGGATTAGGTGACGGTTTTTTGCTCCAGCAGAAAGAGTTGGATCTTTCTTACTAGCAGAACAAAAGAAGGCAGGCATGGGCTATCAAAGATACAGAATGGCTTCTACAGAAGAAATCAACTATTTTGGATTCTTCAGCCTTGAAAGAGATGCCTGGAGTCCACATAGTGAAAAACATCAGAGGCATGGTACGGAGGTTCAGTGAGTCCAAATGCTTGCAATTTCTCAATGCTTGAAGACTAGAAGACACTCGGCAAAATAATGACCCACAGATTTAAGACAAAGAAAACCATCGATGGACAATTAACTATGGACCCAAGTTTCAGAATCAGACAAACTCATGAATGGTTGTTAAGCAAAATGGCCTGGCTACAACTTCTACCTCAGAAATTTCCTAAGCTAACCTTAGGAAAAAGGCATCAGGTTAAACCACTTTACCTAACCTAGCACAGCTATTCACATGTTCAGATATCCAGTTCTTAGTCTTACATTAAAAAAATCCATAAATTATTAAGTTCATAGGTGAACAAGAATACCTATACCTGACTGAACTGTTCTTCCAAGCTGAACGTATTGCTAGGTCCAAGAGAAGCAGAAATAAATCTTCTTGTGGAAAGGACACATGCTTAAACTTCAGTATTGCTGGATCTCCGTCACTCACAAAGTACCCTGGACGCTACATGGAGAGGAGAGGTAAACCAGTCTCTTACCCCTGGAGAGGCAAACCAGACTTTTTTTCTGAATGAATTCTTGCACCAATTCAGAACTGCAGAAGAGAAGCTAGCATTTTATGCAAACATTTTAGTAACTTGACCCACATTCCTCCGAGTATTAAAAGTAACTTTTATTAAAAATAAATTCTCTTTATAAATACAATCATTTACCATGTAAAAAATCCTCTTCAATACACACACGTGGTATTCAAAATCAGTGTTATTTCTATGAAATACAATACTACTTTTAAATTGCATAATTTTATACCCACATATGTTATTTTGCAGATCAAAAAAGGTATGAATGATTACAGGGGGTTTTGGTTATTGGTGGGTTGTGGGGTTTTTTTGGGTTTGTTTTTTTTTTTTTTTTTTTGTCACAGGACAGACCGGTATTTACAAGCAAACATGATCCAGACAGCACATGCAGATTCAGGGTATGTAAACACTCGTACACGAACTGCAAGTCGCACTTGATCTCCCCTACAACAGATTATTTCTTCACAAAAAGGAGACCTATATGACAAAAAGAAAAACAAGAGTAAAAGATATTACTAAGCTATTATTAAAATTTTCGGTTACGTGCAATTTTAATGTGACTGACACTTAAATGAGTGTCATGAGTCTGTCATTACAAATAATAATAATTGTTCTATATTGTTCTTTCATTTAACCCATGAAAAGTCTACCGTCACTTAACTCACCAATGCAACATAAAAGCTCAGTACCCCACGACCTCTTACATATACCATACAATTCTTCTAGTTCTAACTTAAGGAAATTAATTTTCTTTAAATTTCATTATCAAAAACCTGAGTTGCAATTCATAATTAAGTATTACTATTTGGTTTTAACATATATATCTATATATCTTTACATTTAAACTTACCGAAGACACGTGGCAAATGCTCTTCTGGCATTTCTGTATACAAAATGGATAGGAAACCCTTTAAATGTGTGACCGTCAGGTACTGCTCTTCTTACCGCATCTTGAAACTCTTCATTTCCTGCAGAAATACCTGTTGTGCGTTCAAGCTCATAAGCTGCTAATGCTGGTGACAACAGATAGGACAGATGGTCATCCCAGACAGTAGAAAGGCCAAGATCCTGTGAGGCAAGTGACAGAATGATGACAACTGTGCAGAATGAACATCATGGTAAGACTAAGCTTGCACGCTGTACAGATTCAAATAAACCCATTACAAATCTTTAATTTGTAGATAATGGAAGTGAACCCACGAAGCAGCAAGATTTGTATATTGACTCACACATCAACAGGAAGAATCAAACACCACCAACAAAATACAAACATTTAGCAAGAAATGAAGTTAGACTACTAGACTAAAACGTGACCAGCAGAGTTGGAACCAGATGTTTTACCTAAAGTATCTCTACATAAAATGCAAGAAGATGGTGCCTAAATACACAACAAAAATCTGGGAAAGATCAATCATGATTCACCTCATATTTTTCTAAGATCTCCCATGGAAACCCACTCCTGAAAAAACGATGTGCAACAGCTCCTCAAAACACATGACACATATACATGCACCTTCTCCTCCTACCATCTCAAAAATACAAAGAAGGAGAAAAATCTACCATGTACACATTCAATGCTGCATGAGATCCAAATTCTGAGAATTACTTGCCACCCCAAAGGTTGAGCATTGGGTTGGAAGATAAAAACAAAAACCCGCAAAAATCCCCATTAAAAATAGACATAAGCTATAAGGGGTTTTAAAATACCATCTCCCTCTTATCCAGCACAAAAGAATAATTTCTGGCACATTACGTCTTGCAAAAATCCTGACAAAGGACAACACTAACTTCTAGAAGTTCTGATTCTGTAAAGAAGTCAGAGCAAGAGCATGAAGGCTTAAAGCCTGCTTTTATCTAGGGACCAAACCCATTTGTGATGGAGAGGCAAAACCTACTAACAACCAGATCTGATCTTCCTAGCATTTTCACAGACCACTCATAGGTACTCTGCAGTAGGCTGAAGATCACAGACCTAGAAGGAGAGGCAAAGGCAGGGTGGGGGGAAGAGCCCACACATGAGGCTACGAAATACCACTGCAAATAGAAGTATGACATATAAACTAGCTCAGTACAGTCTTTCCAAACAATTTTTCAATGATTTCACTTTTTAGGTACCACATTACTTCAAAAGCTGATGGAAAACACATTGCAAAGAATTAGGTATGTGAACTAACAAATGGCTAGCCAAAACAAGTATACAGTACAAACACACATTCAATGACAATCTTTAAACAGTATTACCTTTCTGTGTTCAGAGACCAGTATTCTCAGCTGCACTTCTATCTCGTTGCTTGTTACTGCAGCATCTATTGTGGAAGCACACAGAGGAGGAAAAGGGGGAACCGAAGACACTGTTCCAGGGGGACATACAGATTTTATTGCTTCTCCACTCATGGGTTTCCATTTAGATTCATCATGCAGGTCAAACACACAGACCTCCACAGCATCAGAGGGCTGACAATTTCCAAAGAACTTCTGATGGTTGAAGATACAACCTATTGTGCGATAAGGATACAGCGGCTTGGGTTGTTCAACTAGTGGAGGGTCATCAGGGTTGATAGATCTGTGGATGTACCTAATCAAAAATATTCAATTTCTTATTAATACACCTTATTTCAAGACAAGGTAAAAATAATTAGATGGGACAGATATAAGGCATTTTTTCCTTCAAAAATATAAGCAAAATTTGTTAACTCCTCCCCCCCATGGCATTCATTTATTTACAGAAAAGTAATTAAACACATTTTAGAGGCCCAGCATACAATGAAACAATACATCAATTTTTCTCTTTAAATCCAAAAGAATAAACTGATTAGTCAAGCAGATACTCCACAGCAATTAAATTTTGCAACTATAACAACATACCCATACAGTTGCCCCACTACTCATTACATTTGGAGATACAAATCTTCAAATGCTGATCATGGGATACACGAAATTGCTTCTTTTCAACACTGGCTCTAACAGAAGCTTTAGAATACAGAATAACTACATGTGCCCTTCTAAAATTACTCAAGTGAGTGAGTCATCATGGGCCCTAATGGGATGCACCCCATAGTGCTGAGGGAGCTGGCAGATGTTATTGCCAAGCCACTCTCCCATCATCTTTGAAAGGTTGTGGAGAACACGAGAGGTGCCCGAGGACTGGAGGAAAGCCAGTGTCACTACAGTCTTCAAGAAGGGCAAGGAGGAGGACCCGGGAAACTACAGGCTGGTCAACCTGCCCTCCATCCCTGGAACCGCGATGCGCCAGCTCATCCTGGAGGTCATCTCGAAGCATATGGAGAAGAAGGTTATCAGGAGCAGTCAACATTGATTCACCAAGGGGAAATCATGCCTGACCAACCTGATGGCCTTCCATGATGGAACGACTGGCTGGGTAGATGAGGGCAGAGCGGTGGACGTTGCCCACCTTGACCGCAGCAAGGCTTCTGACACTGTCTCCCATAACAGCCCTGGAGGTCAGCTCAGGCCGTGCGGGCTGGATGAGGGGACAGTGAGGCGGATCGAGAGCTGGCTGATGGCAGAGCTCAGGGGCTGTGACCAGCAGCGCAGAGCCCAGCTGGAGGCCTGTAGCTGGCGGGTTCCCCAGGGCTCAGCGCTGGGCCCAGCCCTGTCCAACGGGCTCCCCAGCGCCCTGGGTGAAGGGGCAGAGCCCTCAGCAAGGCTGGCGGTGACACAGCCCTGGCAGGAGCGGCTGGTACCCCAGCGGCTGCGCTGCCGTTCAGCGAGGCCTGGGCAGGCTGGAGAGCTGGGTGGGGGGGACCGAATGCAGTTCAGCAAAGGGGGTGCCATGGGGGCCTGGGGGGCATCGGGAGGAACGTGGCCGGCAGGTGGAGGGAGGTGATCCTGCCCCTCTGCTCTGCCCTGCTGAGGCCGCACCTGGAGCGCTGTGTCCAGGGCTGGGCTCCCCAGTTCAGGAGAGACAGGGAACCACCGGGGAGCGCCCAGGGGAGGGCTGTGAAGATCATTAGGGGACTGGACCTTCTCCCTTGTGAGGACAGGCTGAGAGAGATGGGCCTGTTTTTAGCCTGGAGGAGAGAAGGCTGAGAGGGGGTCCTACAAATAGCTACAAATAGTTTAAGGGCAAATGTCAAGAGGACGAGCCCAGGCTCTTTTCAGCGGTGCCCAGCAACAGGACAAGGGGCAACGGGCACAAACTGCAGCACAGGCAGCTCCATCTGAATATGAGGAAGAACTTCTTTACCCTGAGGGTGACAGAGCAGGGGCACAGGCTGCCCAGAGAGGCTGTGGAGTCTCCTTCTCTGGAGACATTCAAAACCCGCCTGGACACGATCCTGTGCAATCTGCTGTAGGTGACCCTGCTTTCGCAGGGGGTTGGACTGGGTGATCTCCAGGGGTGCCTTCCAACCCTGACTATTGTGTGATTCTGTGAATCTCGGAAAACTTGCAGAGATTTCTGCAGGGGAAAGAAGTAATGTAACACTGATTTCACAGATGAAATGAGGAATAAAATATGGGTTGCTAAACAAACATGTCAGATTTCATCTGCTTCTTTACACATGATGGCAGCAATAAACACATGATACCACGTCAATGGCAATCAGCTGTCATAAGACACAAAACGGTTACTATATGGTATTAAAGCCACTGAAAACCCTTGAGGCCATTAGAAACTGTTGAAATATTTCACCTCACACTGAATCAGTTATTTTCCAAATAAAAGTAGTACACAGAAAAAAAAAAAGATTCAAAGACAGAAGTTACCTGGATTATATGACAGAGTATAAAGATAAAAACAAAAAAAGCAACAACAAAAATATCCCACACAAATTTCAATACGGATTGTTCAGCTTTCTTATATTGCTTTTACACACCTATGTCCTGTTAAGCTCTCCCAAAAAGTAATTGTTCCATCAGTTCCATAAGTCATTACCCAAGTGTGGGGGACTCCTTTTGCTTTTGTTCCAACGCACACAAAGGCTTCCAATCCAAACCCAAGAAGAAGACTGCACAGAAGGTTAGCATGATCTTCACAGTCACCCTAGACAGTAAACATCAGTAAGTTGGTTTGAGTATCAGGCATGGATAAATCTTAAAGAAAGGAAACTGTGGTACTTCTCTAACCATTATTTAACAAGTCATGTTTCCCTCCTGTTTACGTATCAGAAGTCAGGATTTTAAGGTTTAAACTTGACAAGTTTTAGTTTTCTGTAATAGAATAAGTCGGTCTAAAATGTTATGTTCTAACGATAGACTATTTATAATTTTTATTCAAATATAGTATACAATACTGGAAAACACTTCTTATAACAGTATCTTCAAGTAATCCAAACCCAGAATCTATCAACCCACAAACACAAAAGCAATATTCTAATTAAACATAAAAACACGTATAAAGCAAATACCTGAGGTAATACTAAAAATGACATGATATTTTCACACAGGAAATTTAGTCACTTAGTAAAATGTAATTCTATTGTTATTTCACTGTGTTGAATGTGTTGTCAAAGTTCAGGAATTAAACAAAGATAAAACGACCTCCCACAGATCTAACTATAAACCAGCTCAGTCATGTGTAGTGCTTTTCCCTTCAGTCAGAAAAACATTTCTTTCATAAATACATTACCACCATTGATAATTCACAGAAAACAATTCCCAAATGCGATGTCTAATATTCCTTGTCTCTCAAGTTCTTCACAAATGTTAGTTCTAAAGCAAGAGCAAAAATTGCTCATGCAATGAAGCCTTCATAATACTAAGCAGAAGAGTAAGGCTCTCTCAAATACTATTCAGAATGTAGAAAATGTAAAATTCAGTGTTGTTGGATGTATCTATTCTTTACACAGACAACAAAATCTTCCCATGCCACAGTATACAAGGGAAGTATGCAGAAAACTAGGTTTGAACAAGTTTCTAGTGAGCTTGTGTTCATTTAATAATGCCACACCATTTTCCACAAGAAAAATAAAATGGTCCAGCTGGTGTCTCAGGTGCTAAATACAGCTGTTTTCTATACAACTTTCCACTTCTGCCTTGGAGGAAACCCTTTCTCTGTGCCTCCAAACATAATGGTCCTCAAGCTCAAAGCTGCTATCATCATCTCCATCTGAAAGCCAGTGGGTAGCCAGTGGTGCTTTTATATGCTACGTATGCATGATACGGTATTCAGAGACAAGAACTAATGCCTGTTCTGTATAGTCTTTGAGACAGGTCCGAAAACTGGGATACAGCTCCTGTTGCCAAGACCACCACATCTTTTTAATACAAATATCAGTGACATTATTTTTGAATGCAGAAGTATCTCAGTGGTAATGAAAAGCAATACACCACTCCAAAGAGGTATTAAAAGGGATCACTATTACTTTTATTCATACAACAGAAGAGCTATAATACTGAATCAGTTACAATTTGTTTCATTTATTATAGTTATGTAATACAAGTGTCAGATCACCAAGAACTAGGCTGAAACTTTTAGTGCAAATCCCTACCTTGCAAAAACGGAATGTAAAGACTGTCAGTGTATTTTAGCCCCTCTAACCAAAAAAAACAAAAACAAAAAAAAAAAACCAGCAAAAGAAAAAACCCAACCAAAAAATACCAGCAAAAGAGACTTTTCAACCACTTTTCAACCATTCCTGGATTAGTCCGTAATTTAAACTCGCATCCTGCACACCAGCAGGGATTCACTGAATTATATGGGCTCTTAGAAAAGCAAAGAAAAGGAAGTTCATCTGTCAAACAAATGTATTGACAAAGAGACCCCAACAACAGCAGTAAAGGAAGTTAGCTCCAAAGCCCTCCTGTCTACTATTTAACATCTATTTCTCTTTAGAAAGATCTTAAATTATTTTAACAGAATTATCCAAATCCAATTTAATTCATGTACTTGCAGCCTGTTTTAAATGACTGACTTCTGTTAGAATGTGGTACCAACTCTATTGTGTCACACAAGGACTATTTTCACATACCTTGTTTCTACATAAAAAAGCAAGAAGGGTGCACCACTGTTCTTGTTTGCCACCACCTCCTCCAATGACAGGAGCTCTTTCATAACCCAGGACACTGACAAATCGCGCTGCTTGCCTAGGTGTGTCAAGTAACCGGCCCGCTCGAAGTGGTCTGACATATGAACATACTGGACGGTTTACTCCATTTTCATCCTGAACATGTAAAATATGCTTATTTGCCAGCCATGCAAATATCACAAAAGATTCATCTTAACTTGGACTGTCTTTTTTTGCAACGGGATTTATTCTTCCTGAAATAAATATCACTTATAAATACTAAGATGCAAAAATACTTGTAGAATTAAGACACAAAACCATTAAGGCAACTCATTTAGAGACATTACAGTTATGTTTTTCTGCTGGCTCTGTCACTTATAGGACATTTCAGAATAAATGTTCAAACACCTGGAGCAGCACAGGCTGCAATTATTTTCTTAAATGGGTGAAGAACTGTTCGTGCTCCACCTGCTATCAATTTCCACATTATTGCCAAGGAACAAAAAAACCCCAAGAAAACTCCCAACAACCAACGAAAAAATACAGACACACCAAAACCCACAACAAACTCAAAAAACAACTCCCCCACAAAACATTAAATACGCAGCAGCTGATGTTAGAATTTAGAAAGCGTCTACTTCTGAATTCAAATACCCTGTCTCTGGTCATAACACTGAAAAGCAATAAAACTTACTCACAACGAAGTAACTAGATTACCATAAATTAAGACAATAATAATATGAAGAATTTCTAGATTCTTGGAAAAATGAAAAAAAAAGATGACTGGAAAAGGTATGATTTATTACATGCTGCAGGGAAATATTGTGATTAGCAACTATTAGAACTATTTCAAGAAGTATAGAACTCTTCCTCACTGGGCTGAATCAGTACTTTTCTATTCATATATTTTAAAAAGAGATCAAAGCCTTTTAAAATGCCTGCAACTTCAGGTAATTATGGTCTCGCATTTTTACTGTAGTCACATATTATCCCCACTGAGGTTTTGTAATGCTTTTTCAGCAGGCTGGTGCAAGAAAAGCAGCATTTATTTGAAGCTGACTGGAATCCTGTTGAAAATTATTTCACAGCTTGAAAGCAATCAAAAAAATCACTGGCAGGATTCACTGTTCAATATAGCTTTATGTGTATAATGCATGCTTCTGCATTACACATGAAAATGGACAATAACTAAATTAAAAACAATTCTAATAATCTCATTTCTATTTCCATAAATAAGAAAGGACATTTCGCGCAGCTTTACTAACATTTGCTATGGCCAGCGGGAGACTCAAGATAAGCTCTCTATAGGTACTGAACTAGCAGAAAGCCTAGTTCCTATAGCGTTCTGAGAGCTACCAGTTTCTACATTAGTCTGTAACAAAGAACTTAGTCCCCTAATCCTATTGACAAACTCTTCCCCTCCAACCTTTTTTCTAACACTACTGTAGCTTTCTAGGTGCAGAAAGTAGGATACTATTAATTCATACATTGCTTTATTTTCAAAATAGGGTAAGTCCCATTTTCACCTCATGTCCCCAACCAAACTCCCAGTTCTCGAATTCCCTATTTAATTATGTATTTGTTTCTCTATATATCCTGCTCTGAAACACTTAAGGCTTTGTATTGGGTCTGGTTGAAATAGAGTTAATTTTCTTCATAGCAGCCCCTATGGTGCTGTGTTTTAGATCTGTGACCACAAGAGTGTTGATAACACACCAGTGTGTTAGCTGTTGCTGAGCAGTGCATGCACAGTGTCAGGGCCTTCTCTGTTTCTCATTCTGTCCCCACATGGAATAGGTTTGGGATGGCCAAAAGGCTGGGAGGGGACACAGCCAGGACAGCTGACCTGAACTGACCAAAGGGATATTCTATGCCATATAGTATTACATTCAGCAATAAAACTGGTGGGGGTGGGCAACAGACTTTTTCTAAACCTGACCCTGCTTGAAGACAAGCTGAGCATCAGCCTGCTGGTGGCGAGTGACTGTCTTTGCATTACTTTTTTCCTCACTCTTCCTTTTTTTCTTTCCTTTAATTACTAAACCATCTTTATCTCAACCCATGGCTTTTTCCTTGCTTTTGCCCTTTCTATTCTCTCCCCCATTCCACTGAGGTGGACTGAGTGAGTAACTGGGTGGGGGGCTCAGCTGCTGGCTAGGATTTGGAAGTTCACATCACTACTTAACGCCCACAGCACAGCCAGAATGGAAGTTGTTACTTCACTGAAGAAAAAGACTAGGCATAGATAACTTCAGGATGTTACTTTGAAATAATAAGCTACTGTACTTTATCTGTGCTATGACAATTGCTACTACACAAGCTAAATTCATACCATGGAAAATGCAAGGATCATATCATTCCTTTTTCTGAGGGACAGTTAACAAGAAGCAACTGACACAGTAATTTATTAGCCTACAATACTTATGTCCGAAGCTATCAATACTTATGTCCATAGCTATCACGTGATATTAACCGGACAGATTGTTTTACAGACCATACAGAGCACCTGCTCTAAACAGATCTAGTAAGTCCACTTCTTTTAACTGTTTTATCTGGTATAAAGTTTGTTTGAAATAGTTTGCACAGATCATTTAAGTCTTTGCCCTTTGTGAGTAATCAAAGAAACAGACTGAACAGGCTTTATCACCTTGTACATCAGAGGTGGCTGGAGTAACCCCCTGTCTGCAACATGCTGTTCATCTTCAATACAGAAACAGAAGTTCAATCCTAACAAATTTCATTTTTTGCATGATACACCGCATGTAGTCCTGACCTGAATGTAACCATGTCATAAATCTATACAGATCCTATGTACACATTAACTTCAAAATAAATCAAGAAATAAAAAGGGAACATAAAGAAAGGATGTCTATTTGTAAAAATTACAAACCTGTGCAAAAATCTTTACCAGCCTTACGTTGTGTGTAGGCCTAATCTGCAGGTATTCTCTCCACCACTGTTTAGCATACACAAGAAATAACCGTTCTTTTTCTGCTGTTTTCTGACGTTCCAAAGCAAACTGTAAGAAAAACATAATCAATCACATACTTATTAACTCCAAATAGGAAAAACATCCCCATCATCAATAAGCACATCAACAACAAATCCTGGCATATGTAAAATAAAGCTTAATATTTAAAGTGTGCCATGCAAATGCTGAAGAATAGCATGTTTTACACGAAAATCCAATGAACAAAAATGTCGAGTTACATTTCTTCTTTGTAGGCTCATATATCAAGCTTGACTGAAGTAGTGTTCATCTTAAATGACACACTTCTGTACAGGTCTGCTCAGTTTTTGATGTGCAGAACATCCGCACACACATTCAGGCCAACATTTACTGGCTTACCAGGCAGAACAGCTGACTTGAAATTATTGTTTCAAATGGGAGAGCAAGAAAACATACACTACCTGAAGAATTAGGTATACTGCATCTTTATTTTTCTAAGTAATTAGAAAAAATACTGAAGTAAAATTTCAAGTAATGTTCAGTATAAACAGATTTTTTAAAAGTTAACTATATTTAAATTGAATGGAAAAAAAGATGTTATCAAACATTCAAAAACGCACAGCCCTCAACATCTACAAGTAGTTCTATACTGAGCCTTCCCCTTCCCCCAATAAAAGAATAAGTCAACCCTCCCGGAAATTAACTTACTTGAGTATTAATTATTTCTGGAGATAATGTCTTACTAAGCTGTGGATACATTTCCATTCTGATGTTTAAAACACCAACAGAAACCTTCGATTCTGTACCTTTGAACCAAAATAAATTTCAATCAGTTCTCTCAAATTCAATTTACTAAGGACATTTCAGCCAGGAAGGAGCAAATAATTAAAATAAACATCTTGGCTATATAATCACACACACGCAAATATCTTAAAAATACGCAAAGTAAGTGTCTTTATTTAATTTTCAAACTCAAATGAGGCTGTAAGAAAGCATCATCTGGCCAAAAAAGCAGACATCTAAATCTAAGATAATTATCCAAGGCCCTCTTTGCAGCCAGTACTGGGACATACGAGATGAATGTCATTCTAGAAACATCTAGAATAGGCATCTAAAATAGAGTACGAGTGTCACACACTGTAAAAGTGCCTATTCCTACTTATTACACGTGTAGCTCAAATTTAAGAAGTTGGAAATCAGTGAATTTCATCTTCCCCAAGATACAGTTTATTATGAGGGACCCCAAGTGCCATACAAATGGATTAATCAACTTAAGAAAACCAAAACAACAAACCAACCTACCACAAAATCCCATAAACCTAATGTTGTTGCACAATGCTGAAAATCTGAAATCACATAAAGAACAAGAAGCACTACGAAACAATAGAGATGGGACTATAAGCAACACAAGCAAAACCAAGCCTCATATAGTAGTTTGTCTACTTGAGATGGCAGCATGCTTTGATGTTCTTGATGCATTTTGTACAATGACAAGACTTCAGAAGAGAAAAAGCCCTGGATTTACTGGATTGATAGTTTATTACTTGGAAAAAAAGCTAATGATAATTAGATTTAACTCCTCCATCACACATTTGAGTATTAAACTCAATTTATTTGTTACACATTTCCAAGTCATTATAAATAAAAAGCTCTCCATTAGAGAGACTATACAAACCCAAACTGCTTACTAAAGTTTTGCCAACACCAGCATTTCCAGAAGGAAATGAAGCCAATAAACATATTTGCAAATATGCTTACTAGATTTGTGTTCACTGGATAAAACACTGCACCAAATCACGACTGCCCAAAAAAGCAGGCAATAGTGATAAAAATCAGGAATAACTTACGTAGTGTATCCAATCTTCAAAATATTTTGAAGGTATAATTTAATCTCTTTTGGAACTATCAAGAACTGCTGACCTACCTAAAAGGTAGAGAAACTGTGACAAAAAATACTCAAATGACCCAGCAGCTACTAGCTGACCAAACTCTGGGATTGCTAGCGTAGGAAATCATGATAGATCAAGTCCTACATCTAGTCTTTATCCACTAAACTATAATATCCTAAAAACTTAGGTTGGAACTCCTAAAATGTGGTGTAAGGCAAGTGATAGTATACATGCGTATTTTTGTGTAAGTGCTAAGCACCAAAAAAAGAGCTATTCAATCCTCTTGTCAGAAAACATGCTTCCAGCTACTGGAATAAATGGCAGCACAACAGAGATGACTTTCTCTAGCAGCTGCCAGTTTGCTATGAAAGGGACACAAGTGGACTTTACTCTTCAGTGCACCGGTCCAATCTATTGCTGGAGATTATTTGGTTGATTTTTGTTTGGTTTGTTTGTTTTTGATAACTTCTCCAGACTTTGCAGAAAAATAATAGTGGGATTTCCCACATGGGGACCATTATTACCACAGGATCTGGAATACACATTTCTAGTATTTTGGTAACAGAAAAATCTGAGCATTAGCCTCTTAGGCATTTTCTAAGTATACCTTATAGTAATCTATGAGTTTAACTAAAATAAACTACATCATAAATACTGCTTTAAACTTATAAGAAACTCAGTACCCAATATTTTAAGTCATCATTACAGCCTTATTATTTATCCTTACCTACACCCTGGAGTTCAACAGCAACATTTGTTACACCATTCTCTGCAGCCAAGACAGATCGCCACTCCAAGAAATAGGATGCTACTAGTGTTGTCTCACCAAATGTGTCTGTTTTGACCAGAACCATATGCACTGGATCACATACAGATAACATAGTGGTTGCATCCGCCATTTTACTTCCATCACCTGCCATTATTAAACAAGATAAGATAGCATGAATATATTACCATCCCAAGTCCTCCTCAAAATCAAAAAACAGGTATGCATTTACATTCATTGCATACCAAATGCATTCATTTAAAAAAAATCTTGCATCCAGAAGTGTAAACAATGATCCCATTTTAAAAACCAAACTCAGTTTAGGAAAGAGCTACAGAAATATTAGTTAATTTACAGAGGAGATAAAAAGATTCCTATAGTCAAGTACCTCAGTGTTCAACTGCACAAAAATACAAAATGGAATTAGCATTTAAGAAAATAAAGAATATTAGAGCACCATTAACTAAAAGCAATTGAAAAATATTCTTTTAATAAGTTGGAATGCATCAGGTCCATATATATACTATATATCGGTATTTAGGAAACAACTTTCTCTGTAGTTAGGCTTGAACCTATGATATAAAACGCTCCAAGGAAAAACAAGTTTTATTAATTCTGCCGCTCATGAATTTGTGGTATATTCACTCCCTTCCCCAAGTCCAACTTGTCTTTCTCTCTGTTCACTGATGTTCCATAAGCTACCCCGGAGTTCTACAGGATTCACACAAGATTCAGAAGTCTTCTCACAACATACTTAGCTCCTACCATGTTCCCTTGGTACCAACAGAAGAACAGTAACACAGGCTGCGGATGACTGACTCTTCTGCAGGTTTCTGCCAGCTGGTAGGCAAACTGAACTCACACTGAAGTTTTTCCTTCCATGCAATGACAAATTTGCATCTCCCTTCCTCACTTGTCAGCACAAAGTTCATGAAACTCACAGCCACCATAGCATCTCTTACCATCTCTGAGACTATGATCTCACTGTTGATTATGGATAAAGTTGGTCAAATTTAAAAGTTATTTTAGAGTGGAAAAGGAGCAAAAGAAGAGGCAAGAGTGGAGAAAGATCTATAAGTGGTATCACCTAAGACAGTAATTAGTTCTCTTAGGAAAACACGTTAAAAATAGGAAAGAAAGCCATTAAATACTACGAAACATATTTCAGAATAACTGAAGTCAGAAAAAAAATCTGAGAACATCAGCTTTAAACCCACAATATTCCTTACCTAGGATATCCTTGTGTACTTCAAGTAAAAAACCATCATGAAAATCTGGCTCACAGGCGCAAGGTACAGGTTTAGAACGGAAGCGCTGATTTCGAAAATGTAAACACAAAGTGAAGGTAGAACAGATTTGGCCAGGCAGAGGCTCCGGTTCCTGAAGATGTTCCAGAAAAGCTTTTCCACCCAAAACCTGAAGGTAAAGATACCTCCGTGTTGGGTCAATGTTAGCTGTAAAGCGCAGCAATAAAAATGAAGAGACTACAAACAGACCTTAGGAAGTATGTCAAATATCAGTTAACTAACAGGAAATTATAAAAAACAAACTTTTTTGAAATAGATGCTTAGGAGAAAGTGATTTTAAAATGTATTGGAAGTTATCTTAATGTAAAACAAATCAATATTTTTTTTAAAGTCACATTTTATGCAACACTCAATTTCTCCTGCTTCTATGAATTTACTTCCTCTAGTTAAGCAAGAAAAACATCCACCTTTACACTAGTTCATACTGGATTAGTAATTCAAAGTTCAAAAATCACAGACTTCAAATTTCTCTCAAAACTATGATCCAAATATTAAAATAAGGAGGCAACATACTTTTTTTCAAAAGCGGTGGTTCTCTGTCAACAAAATGTGTCGCTGGTTTTGGAGCTGAAGTCCTCACCTTTTCATTCACATCCTGGAATTACAATTAAAGACTTTTTAAGGCGTCAAGGGATGCAACAGTACTCTTACTGCAGTCTTCAAAAATTAAAGAATCCTCCGTTTCAATGGAAGACCTTTCCCCAGGTATGCTCCCTTTTAGTCCTTAAGATGTAATGAAACTAAACAAATACTTTCACTTTCAATGTAGTATTACAACTAAACCAATTTCAGCATATGCATTAAGCTGTTCTGCTCCTATTATGTCACAAATTAGTAAAGCCATTACAAACCTTAAAAAGCAGCAAGCTTACACTTTGTTAAAACAGTCAGTAAGAGGAATAAGCAAAAATATTTTCACTCTTTAAAAGCTACTTACAGTTACAAATTTAAGTTCCTTCATGACATCATCAATGATTCCTCGTTGTCTTAAGGCTTTTATCAGATCTTCTGTGGATAACTGCTGATGCTCAGGTGCTAACTCTTCACGTATAGTCTCAGCAAGAACTTCTCTTATCCTGCCATGGACATCCATCTGAAAGAAAATTCATACAAATAGAAGCTCTTTATATGGTAGCATCTATGACTAAACAGTCACTCTGTAAGACTAAGGGTATGCTCCTAGGAACACAGAAATAAGTACACCAAAATATTAAACCTTTCAGAACTAATCAAATAAGTCACTACCTCACCAAAGCAGTTCTACCAGATTAAAACATCACGACCATACCAAACCTGAGCATTTTCACTGCTCTTGACAGCATCCCCTGCCTTGAACTTCCCTCCTTACAAAAAGGCCTGCAAATCCATCAATTATAAAACGGTCAGTTTCGTCTCCCTCAAAATTCAGGCTCTGGATAAAAGTTTCTCATTTTTTAAGGGAAAAGGTACATCTATATATACGTGTAGGCCAGGCACAAAAGCAGTAAATATCCATTACAAGCTTTGCCTGTGCTCAAAGGGAGATCAGAGAATTTCTGTCCTTCACCTCGGCTGTGAAACGGCGTGGGTTTGTAACACTTGAAGGATGTTAAGGCCACAGCCACCGGGACGTGAGATACTTAGCGATATAAGAGTTAAAGCATTTGTGTTTATTCGCCAGGCAGTTCAAGATCCAGCCCAAGCACCTCGCTCAAAAAACAAGGAGAAAAAAAAAGAAAAAAGAAAAAAAGGCAAAGGCCTCAGCCACAGGATGCCGAGCCGAGTCCGCCGCCCAGCCCCGGGCCTCACCCCCGGCTTCCCCCCTCGGCTGGCACCGCTGCTGTCCGCGGCCTACCCTGGACGGGACAGCGACACGGAGAGAGAGGGAAGGAGCCGGGGGCGGAGGCAGCCTCAGCTCCATCTCGCCGTAGCTCAGGGGAGAGACGAGGGCGAGCAGCGGAGGCGGCGGGTAAAAGGCCGCAAGCCAGGGCTGCGGTAGCCGAGAGCGCCAAGGGCCGCTGGCCCTCCTGGAAGGGGACGCAAACGTCAGTGAGGCCGAACGGCTCCCGGAAACCATCCCAGCCGGCTGAAGCAGGGAAACCAAAGCAGGACGATGGCGCGGAGCGAGCACACCGCCTGCCCTGCCACCGCCTCAGCGGGCACAGCTGTCGCCAAGGGCCGGGGGCCCGCACCACCGACACGGGAAGCAGCCAAGCCCGGCCGGGTCCCGCTTCCCCTGGTAGGGGAAGGCGCTTTACCGCGGAGACAGCCCCACCTTGACCAGCTGCTGGTGGATGATCTGCTTCAGCTCGGAGGCTTTCTCCGGCGGCAGCGACATGGCGGCAGGGCCGGAACGGAACCGCGACGACTCCCGCCCCGGGAGGAGGCGCGGGGGGGGGGCGGGGGGCCGCGCGCCATGCCCCGCCCCCAACCGCCTGCCCAATGGGCGCCGGCAGCTGCGCGAGGCGGCAGGTTACAGCCGTTACTCCCGCCCCGCTGAGGAAAGGTCGCGGCGCTCGCCACCGCCTCCTCCTCCTCCCTCTCTCCGCGCTTCCTTCCTTTCCTCGCTTCCTTCCTTCCTTCCTTCCTTCGCGGCCGGTATGTTTGTTCCTTGCGACCGTGGCGGGGGCTCCGTCAGCTCCGAATTTGAAGGCTTCACTCTGCTTATGGTAAGTCGCACTCCTGCTTCCCCCCCACCCTCGATAGGCCTGAGGGGGCGCTGCCCCAGCGGGGCACCCCGGAGCGGACGAGAGGGACCCGCCGCTGCCCGGGGCCCGGGCGCTGGGGGCTTCTCCCCGCCCTGTGGGGCGCGGGCGGGGGCCTGTCTCCCTGGCTCGCCTGCGCCTATGGGGAAGGAGGGCTGCGGTGTTCTCTCTTGCGCGGGGGTCGTCCCCGGGAAGTTGCCCGCGGTGAAGCGGAGACGAGCTGGGTTGGCGGCTGCAGTGCCCGCCCGTGTATCTATCGGGTGTTCTGCCGGGTAACAGAGGATTTGCAGGGGCCCGTCCCGGGGCTGGTTCCTGCAAAGCTTAATGCAGTCTCTCCCGTTTCTGTTAATTTCTACCTCCTCAGCCCCCGTTTCATGCTCCTGTGAAGCTGTTATGTGCCTATGTTATGTTAGCTATATGCTATTGCTCTGAGATGTCAGGTGCTCCACGTGTCATGTTACAAGGTTTGTAGTGCCTGTGGGTTGCCGCTGGAATAAAAGTTTATTTTTGCATTTAGAGGCTGTATGTAAATGTTTTAAATTAAAAATTCCTCGTTTCTGCTATATTTAAACTCCGATTAGGATTTAAGAAGTGCTTAAATCTCCTTCATACATGGTATGAAATCAATTTAAATTATCTGCCTGAGATTACTTTGTTTACTGTGGGGCAAGAGTTCCACTGCAGGTTGCGAAGTAGCAAACCATTATTTTTCCTACTAGTGAGTCCCTTTATTCCTTAAAGGTAACCTTACGGCATTTCAGCGGGGGCTGCACAGCCTGGGGTGACTCTGCAGGCTGCACGGGAAGTCAGTCCGGCTCAGCTGACTGCAGCGGGAAACACATCACTGCTGTTCTCTTTTGTCTGGGCGTAACAGGTTATTGAAGACAAGCCAGTTTGTAATGACACTCTATGTCCACTTTCACTGTGAACTTACCAGCATCAAATTTGGTGTGTTTCTACAGTTGGTGGCGGCAGCAATTCATAGATGCAAACTTGCTTATAAATTAGAGGGAAGCAACTGAAAATTTTACCACTGTCTGCCTGTAATGTATTTCTGTAGAAGGACACAAACTCTTTGAGTTTCTCTTCCTGTGCCATCATCTTAGGTCAGTATCTGCCCTGATTGGTGATAACCCATGGTAATTCCTATGAATTGAATCCAGACCCTTAGAATTTTCATCCTTACAAAATGAAAAACAACCTGCTCTCGTATATGGGTCAATTTGAGATTGAAATGTTTAGTATGTAATGTCATTATTACTGTTAGTGTCATTGAGGCCTGCCAATCTCGGCATTAGTCATTTGAGTGACTTTTTTTTTACTCTATCCAAAAATTTATCCCTCTGTATCTGCAGGGAGAAGACAAATTTCCAAGCCTTTTAAGTTTAGTGTGAGACAGGATTATTCACAGAAGTGGCCAGGATGGTTTTTGTGGGACAGGGACCAAAGTCTGTATTGGTAATCTATTAAGAAATAGTAACCATTGTCAAAGGATGAGCAGCCACTTTCAGAAATCATGTTTGACCAGAATTTAAGTAATTTAAACTTCCACTGTTTGAAGAGCATCTTATATGGTCCGTAAAACACACTGTAATTCGGTAACTTCTGCTGTTTTAGCCAGCAGTGTCGGTGGGAAATGTTGGTCAACTGGCAATAGATCTGGTGATTTCCACGCTTGACATGACTAAAGTGGGTTACTTCTACACTGATTGCTTGGTGCCAATGGTTGGAAATAATCCATATGCAACAGCAGAAGAAAACTCAGTGGAGCTGAGTATAAATGCCGAAGGTGGGTATTGAATGCTGAAGGTATTTGCAGGCTGCATAAGGTGCAAGAATGTTACTTTTACTTTTTTGTTGATGTTACATTTTGCTTGTGTAAATAACGTTTAAACTACAATCAGCAGTAAGTTCAGTAACTTACAGATAAGAATGTATTTACGCTTCACAGAAGAAACTGTTACTATTGGAATTTTGGATAACCAATTTGACGTGTGGAACCAGTAAGTAATGTTGAATTTCAAACATTACAGCGCAGCCAAAACTCTGTGGGTTTAATCCAGAGTAACATGAAGTGTGCGTATATTTACAGTAAACTGCTGGAATGCAAGCTGAATTTCTGGTGTGGAAGGATATTTATCCTCTTTTCTTCCTTCCTTCCCACCTATGTTGGCCTTTTTCCTTATGTGGTGTTTCTCCTTCTCCCCCCTTAAAATTTTTAGTTTCTTTCTCTATATTGATAACTGCATTTCATCTTTTTTTCCCCCTATTAAATAACAGAAATCTCAGGATAATCTGAGAAATGTCTTCATATATTTTTCTTCACTCAGTCCTTTGAATTTATGACAAATGAGATTAAGACCAGTGAAGACTTTCTAAACCCAGATCTCTTTTTTGCTTTCTTCATACAAACCTTAATTATTTCTTGTTGTAGTGTATTCGTTACCTTCAAAGAAACTTGTCGTTCTGCAGATCAGATCACCTTTTATAAAGGTATGTATGTTCATTGGTTGTTCTTACTTCACTATTCAGTTTGAATAGTTCTGCTGGCAAATAATATAAGTGGCCTAGCAAAATATTTTTCTACTTTGTGCTATAATGTGTTCTGCAGTTAATACAGTTTCAGCTAACAAAAACTGACTTCTGCATTCACTGAAGGTTGTTTTGGTTTTCCAGGCCCCAGAACATCCCGCCTATGTTAGTAGATTTTACTTAAATATGTCCTTAAATATTAACAGTCTTGAAAATACAAAATGGTCTGGGTTTTGTCCATTTTTCTTTTTTTTTTTTTTTTTCACATTTATTGGTTTTGTGTGGGTTTTTTATTGTAACGGCTTAATTTTTGGTGTCACTCCAATTTAATTATTTCATAGTGTTCTATGTTAAACTGATTCATAGAATGATTTAGGTTGGAAAAGACTTTGGAGATCGTCAAGTCCAAACATTAACCCAGGACTGCCAAGTCCATCACTAAACCATGTCCCTAAGCACTGCATCTACGCATTTTTTAAAGACTTTCAGGGGTGCTGATTCTACCACCTCCCTCTCTTACAATGCTTTACCACCCTTTCAGTGAAAATCTTTTTCCTAATATCCGATCTAAACCTCCCCAGATATAACGTCATTCCTCTTGTCCTGTCACTTGTTATCTGAGAGAAGAGACCTACCCCTGCCTGCCTACAGCCTCCTTCCAGGTAGTTGTAGAGAGCAATATGGTCCCCCCTGAGCCTCCTTTTCTCCAGGATAAACCCAGTTCCCTCAATTGCTCCTCGTGAGACTTGTGCTCCAGACCCTTCACCAGCTTTGTTGCCCTTCTCTGAACACGCTCCAGCACCTCTACATCCCTCTTGAAGTGAGGGGCCCAAAAATGAACATGGCATTTGAGATGTGGCATCAGCAGTGTCGAGTACAGGGGGACAATCACTTCCCTAGTCCTGCTGGCCACACTATTTTGGATACAAGCCAGGATGCTGTTTGCCGCCTTGGCCACCTGGGCACACTGCGGGCTCAAGTTCAGCCAGCTGTTGACCAGCACCCCCAGGGCCTTTTTCTGCCAGGCAGCTTCCCAGCTGCTCTTCCCCAGGCCTGCAGCACTGAGTGGGGTTGCTGTGACCCAGGCGCAGGGCCTTGCACTGAGCCTTGTTGAACCTCACACAGTTGGCCTCGGCCCATCAGTCCAGCCTGTCCAGATCTCTCTACAGAGCCTTCCTGCCCTCAGGCAGATCAGCATCCCCCCGCCAGCTTGGTGTCATCTGTAGACTTACTGAGGGCGCACTCCATCCCCTCATCCATATCATTGATAAAGATGTTCAAGAGAACTGTCCCCAATACTGAGCCATGGGGAACACCACTTGTGATGGGTTGCCAGCTGCCTGTAACTCCATTTACTACTGCTCCTTGGGCTTGGCAGTCCAGGCAGCTTCTTACCCAGCATAAAGTCCCTTTGTTCAAGCCATGAGAAGCCAGTTTCTCCAGGAGAACGCTGTAGGAGACTGTGTTGAAGGCTAAGGTCCAGGTAGACAACATCAACAGCCTTACCCTCGTTAACTAGGTGGGTCATCTTGTAGAAGGAGATGAGGTTCATCAGGACCTGCCTTTCGTAACCCCATGCTGGCTGGGCCTGATTCCCCAGTTGTCCTGCATGTGCTGTGTGATGGCACTCAGGATACCTGCTCCATAACCTTCCCCTGCACCAAGGGCAGGCCTGTAGTTCCCTGGATCCTCCTGCCTGCCCTTGAAGATGGATGTCACAGCTGCTGACCTCCAGTCTTCTGGGACCTTACCGGTTAGCCAGGACTGTTGATAAATGATGGGGAGTGGCTTGGCGAGCTCTTCTCTCAGCTCCCTCAGTACCCTCAGGTGGATCCTGTGCAGCCCCATAGACTTGCGTGTGTCTAGGTGGAGCAGCAGGTAAGTAACTGTTTCTTCGTGGGCTGTGGGGACTTCATTCTTCTCCTCCTTATCCCTGTCTTCCAGCCCAGGGGGCTGAGTACCCAGAGAGAAGCTGGTCTTGCTATTAAAGACTGAGGCAAAGAAGAAATTAAGTACCTCAGCCTGTTCCTCACCCTTTGTGGCAAGGTTCCCTGCCACATCCAATAAAGGATGCAGATTGCCCTTGGCCCTCCTTTTGTTTCTAATGTATTTATAACATTTTTTGTCATCTTTTATGGCAATGACCAGCCTCAATTTCAGCTGAGCTTTTGCGTCTCTAATCTTCACCTTGCATGACTGCATTCATTATGTAAAAAATGAAGAATTTAGAGTTACTCATTAACTGGACAGTGGCTATAATTAAAATAAGCAGAATACCATGCCAGAAAAAAATTTATGCTGTGGTTTTTAGCAGTTCAAAGTGGAAAACTGTGATCCTACCATCCCATTTTACTCTAAAGCTTTTTCCGTTGATATTAATGGCACACAGACTTGGTATTAGTGTTGTAGTTAACGTGGTCTTAATGGTAATTTTTATCATTGTATGTGTAGTTTTGATTAAGCAAACAACCACAGCAGTCCTCTGCTTTTTTAAAAATGTATGTGAAGCTGAAGGCTAAATGGATATGAAGAGGAACTTGCATCACTGCTAAACATTATATGTAACACCTAGTATTGTTGGCTTTTAGCTTTTTTTTTAAGGATACTATATTTTTCACTTTTTTTCTCTGTCTTTGCATAAAGAACAAGTACAGGCCATTCTGTCAAATGCTGCTTTCTTGGGTGAAAAGTAGCAAATGTGCCCAAGTTGTTCTTCTGTCTAGCAGCCATGCCTACCAGCGTGATGATGAGCAACTTCTTGGGTATGTTTGTGTCATTAAAAGACCTAATTAATGTTTCTGTTCTTTTTGACAAACTGATATATTTCCCTCTGCTGAGTACTTTTGACAGGGTTGTTACTTGCCTGTGTACATAGGTCATAAAATACTTAATACACTATTAAAACATTACGTTATACGGGATTAGTCTCTGAACTTTGTTAGTTACTACTGTCAAAAGTACCAAGCAAACAATAAACTGTAAGTAAATTGCACTAGGCCTGCACTGTCAGTCAACAGAGCCTCAGTTTTAACTTCTTAATTTCTTGTGTCTGTAGGTATTGTCAGGGATTAGCTACTAACATACAGGTCATAGATTAGATTTAAAAGTTAATTAGAATATTAGTTACTTACCACTTCATCATTCTATATTTTGAATGTAGTAGTTGTATGCATGTAGTAAGTAGTTTGAATATACAGTCAAATCTGTAGATTTAATGTAAGTTGTCATTCTTTTTTCATAGGAAGGTATCAGGTTTGGTTTTTTGGTTGGGAGGCAACTGCAAGGTTCAGAGTGTATTTTTATTAGATATTACCCCTTTAAAAGACAAGCATTACTTGCTGATTGAGGACATCATATTTGGTGATTTAACAAAAACAAAAATAAATCAGTATTTTTGCAAAAGAGCAGTTATCTTCAGGCTGTATAAATGCAGAGGGCTTTAAGGGATGTTTAGGTCCATGCACATTCCAGATACAGTTACCAGTGATGTTTGCATGCAGTTGCAGAATGGCCAGCTAACATGGAATGGAATGAGAGGGTCTGATGGTTATTCGATGTGGTCTGAGTCATAAGGTGTGATTTAACACCCTACCCCAGCACCACAGAATAACTCTCTTAAAGCAGTTTCACTAAAGAGTGAGGGTAGCGCATTCAGAAAATGCTTAGACTTGACTGAAGTTTGCATATATTTGCAGTGTGAGCTTATTTAGAATACTGTATCACAATGAAGTCCAAGTTTACCCTAACAAACTTTAAATTAATCACCTCTTATCTGAAGGAAGAAAAAGCACGTTTTATTTGTAAATAATTTTAAGCAGTTCGCCTATTATCTACTTATGTGTCTGGTACTTTCCAGTTATTGGAGCCTCTAAAAAGCTGGTATGTTAGTTCTGTTTGTGGCAGAAAGTTGAGTAGCTTGTACTGTTTTGAGGCCACAGACAACTTTTTTAACCTTGATTTGAGGAGGAAGGAGATGTCAGTGCAGTACATTGGAGATGTGAAGTCCTCAATGCTTGCAGCTTTTTTCCATCACAAGTAATAACATTGGTAGTGTCTTTTATTGTCACACTAAATGTATTCTTGATTTGTTTCTAGGACACCACTACGCTACCTACTTACACCTGACCTGGAGAAAGCATTTGGAGGCCTTATGCAGGAGCTGAACTGGAAAGAAATGGAAAAAGTAGCAGCTTACCCTGGAATAAATGATACAGAAAAAATTCTACATATTCCTGGAGGTGGCATCACAAAACTATTGTTTACTGAGAGGTGAGTCGCCTAAAGATAAGCACAGAAGGATATCAAAAGTCTTAGTTTTGGTACATGGGTAAAATTATCTTTTAAACCACTATGTAATAGGAAGAGGAAAAAACCCTCTTTTCATAAAAAGGGCTTTATAGGAATAGTCCAGATCAAGCCCATAATTAAGAGGGGAAAAAATAGGGAATTCTACATCATAAAGTTAAAATATTGTAAAAACGTAAGTAAATGGGCTAAAGGAAAATAATGAAGTCTTTACAGTTAAGATTGTCATTAATCTGGTATCTGATTTTAAGCAAACCACAATTTATATGTAGTAAAATTCCTGTACCTGTGATACTTTAACTAAAACTGTTTCCTGTGGCAAATAGTTCCATTGTCAGTTGTAAAAAAACCCAACAAATAAACCACCCAAAACCAAAGAAACAAACAAAAAATCCATTAAGAATGCATTAAGATTTCAGGGCCAGCAAACAATCTGATGTGCGGGTTTTGTTAAAAGGTGTGTGCATCAAAAGCTGTGCTGAATGCATGTCTTGAGTTTCAAATTTTGGGTAGTAACATGCGCTTGTTGTGGTACAGCTGTGTTAGCTCTGCAAAAGGTGTTTGTTTTGTCAGGTGGAAAATTCACCTTTATATTTTTTTAGCTATTGTTTTTGACGCCTGTCCAAACGGTTGCGTCTAAAAGCAGGAGAGTTAACTGATGTCTTGCTGACCTTTGTACTGAGTTCAGTATGGAAACAATATACAGACGCAAAAGAAAAGACCTCCCAGGACTCTAGGGAAAAAAAATTAAAAATATAAACAGTCTTAATATCTAAATGAGAAAGTTGGGAATCTTTTGAGTAAAGCAGTGATGTGCAGCCTCCAAAACTGCTGTTTCTGTACACAGGAAGGTAAGGAGTAATTGTGTCAAAGGATAAGTGTAAATGCCCCACACAAAAATGCAAACTAGGTATGTAACAGAGGCCCTGAGTAGCTCTTCCATGACCTAGGATTCCTGCCTCACAAAGCAAAGAACAAATTCAAGACTAAGAAAAAGAACATGAAATGTGAAAATGCAGTCAAAGAAGTCCAGAGAGGAAAAAAAATCTCTCCTATATATGCATACATTTCTATTTTTTGTTTGGCTTTGGTTTTTTTAACAAGCCATATGCAGATTGTTGTTGTTCTTAATACATAAATATAATTGTTCTGGATTTAGAAAAGAAATAGAAATGCCTACTCATTTTTGTTGCAGCTGTTCAAAAGGAATCCCAATGGCAGTTCTTCTGAAATTCTGCTCAGAAGGGGACAACATCCCTGATGCATTTGCTCTTGTTAACTATCTTAATGAATGGCTTCAGCTAATTAAAAGTGAAGTAAGTGCTGTTTGATCTAGAGCTCCTGCTTTTGTATTTTACATCCGTTATTTTCATTTTTCTTCAATCTGGAACATGAAAAATGTTACTCAGCTGAATTTCAAAAAAGTTAAAAATGTATGGCTTGGGTTCATTTTAGCCCTTGTTCACCAAGGATACACCAAATTAAAGATATATTTTGATTAAAATTTCCCCACCTGAAAAAGTAAACCTAAATAGCAGGGGGCTTGTTTGACAGGTGCAGGGAAGAGTTGTATAAAGGTTTAGTCCAGCTTGATGTTCCAGTACTCTTTTCTAAAGCAACCTACAATGATACTGACATTTGAAATGCTGCCCATTATTTCAATACCTGTGCCAGAGACAGTAGCATTGTTACTGTTTAAAACTTAATGAATTACACTGTGGGGTTTTTTTGCAGAGCAACAGTTCCACAGATGCTTCTTCACAATGGAAAATACCAAGTTCTTGGCGCTTACTTTTTGGCAGTGGTCTTCCACCTGCACTCTTCTGATCAATTTTGAATTCTTCTGTAAGTTGCGTGTGCAGTTTCAAACATCCCTGGAGAAAGGGATTGTTTAGTAATCACCAAGTAACAGCAGCTTCCTCTTTTATCTATATAAATTCTTTATTTAAGGAAAAACTCCTTTCATGTATATGTGTAGCTAAATAAAGTAAGGTAACTTTCACAAATTGACCAAAGAAATATGTGTATTGAATAATTATAGTTGAATTTTTTTCTAATAAAATATTTATAAAAAAAAAAAACGTTTTCTTTAGTTAAGTGTTCTGGAAAAGCTTATGGTTCACCTTGTTAATGTAGCTGAGAACTTGAGATTGATGTGAAGGCATAGACCTTCTTATTAAGATAAAACCCTGCTCTTCCATGTCAACTGTAGATCTTAGCTTTTTTTCAAAACCTGCCTGGTGATGTAAGTGAAGCTCAGAAGTGAGCTAGTTCTGCCATCTTTTCCCAGTGCTGCTGCAGTAGCTTTGACTGGAGGTACTGTGAGTGACAGCAGCCTGTTCTATCTTTTCTGATTTAGTTCCGTTATGTAACTTCCATTCTGCTTCCAAGGGTTACAGAGATGTAAAACTAAAGCTTTCCAGGTAAATGAGCCACCTTAGACTGATTTGAAGATTAACACAGTGCTCTGAAATACAAAGGAATTGGAATGTTGCCCTGATAGCAGGCAGTCTGGTATCTCTGTATTTTGTAAGCTAATTTGAGACACCAGTTGTGTGATGTGTAATTCATGCGCTTAACATTTATAATGGTATTTGTTGCATTATTAAGCTAAATGTTCAATTTTGATCTTTTGGAAGTGCTTCTTCACATCAGCTTATTTAAAAGTAACTAGAAGTTCCTAAGACTTTATGAATTACAGACATGAAATATATACAGGGTATAATTTTAAATACTAAGTTTGCTAAATAGATTTTTTAATATTTTTTTTTTTTTTGGCCAGTAGTACAAATGATGAGGAAGAGAACAGCAGGAGTCCTGAAGAGATCTGTTAAAGGTGTAGGAATAAGATTCAGTAGTCAGCTTGGCTTGAAAACCTGTGCCTGTTGGTAAAGAAGAGCAGTTCAGTGAATGTGACCGATCACCCAAGGGATGCTGTATTGACTATCTTTTCAGGTTGTTGAAAGTTTGAGGTGAGAATCATACTGAGTGCCTGTCACAGGGGACTAACATTTGAATGAATATTCAGTTACTGATCTTTTTCCACAAAACAATGAGAAATTTAAGTGCTTCCCAGTCTTAAGTCTGCTTTACAGAAGCAGATAATGCAGGGCAAACTGAATCTTGGAGAACTGATATGTGGAGCAAATGCTTCATATAATGGTATGTCCAAATACCTTCAAATAATGTTGTAAAATGTAGGTGTTCTCATGTTAGATATTGTATTTTGAGTCAATCACAAACCTAAATATGTGTAGAACAATGTGAGCACAAACTACCTGCTGCTGGTGTTAGGAGAACTGGAAAGGCTTCATGATTACCTAATGACATCTGCAGTGGTTTTGTTTTGTTTTTTAAAGGTTTTAATTGTATTGTCACCAAAGCTTCTTAAAACTAAATACCATACTAGAAATGTGCAGTGATCCTTTGCTCATATTAATAAGCTTTTACAGTAGTAAAGCACAAAGATGCCATGTTTCATAAAGATGCCATGTTTCATGAAGTTGCCATGTTTTGTGGTGTAAAAATGAGCTATGAATAGATTTAAAGTGTTCAGGAATGACTGATGTGCCTGTGATTGTGAATCAAAATAAACTTACCTGAACAAAAAAGCAACTTGCTACAACTGGATGCAAGCTACAACCAGAAGCTGAACCAAGGAACACGACTGAAAAGATCACATTAGTCCAAGCTTAAAGATTTATTTTGGCTCATGGTCTTGTAATTGTTTTACAAGAAGCTTGTACAAGAAACAAGAGTTTCTATAGGCAAGTGGAAGACTGAACTTTTGCAGCCTGCCTTCATATAGATCCCATCGTGGTGATACTTCATGCTTGCAAATACTGTTTATTCAAATTTTGCTGTTTTAAAAAAATGACTACTGACCTAAACATTCTTCTGATGTTGTTCTTCGTTGTGATAGATTCTCTGTGAATGTAATAAATACATCCCCTGTAACTGGACAGCAGTGAGCACACAGAGATTCGGCAACTGTTGCAAGAGGGTAATCTACTGCTGTACATTTTTTTTGGAAAGCTGAATCTGCCAAGCTGGTCAAAAACTTTTGCCTTGAACCGGTAAATACTTGGAGTATTTCTTAACTTTAAGCACATATTCCTGTGTAAATCACAAGAACTACTTACTGTTCTTATGCAGTGCTGAATCTGGAACTGAGTATTCATTTTCCTTGATTAAAATCTGAGGTTCTAAGAAGTCAGAAGTCCTGGTTTGGGCTTCAGCCCTGATAGCTAGCAGGGTGTATCAGATTTACCAGTAACACCCGCAGCTGACCTTGGAACGAAGCTGTAGGAGATAACTGTTCTCCCTTTGGTGCACTGACCCTGCACCATCTGATGAGCATGTCTGGTTTGAGTAGGGGCTTTGCTGGTGGGCTAGAGAATAGGTCAAGGAAGAATGGCCAAGCAGTTTAAACATACTCAGAACATGAACTCTGTTATTTCAGATGAGTGGATGGATACGGGTAGGAATAATACTTTGAACTGACAGCTGCTACATGGAATGGTAGCTTTTAAAGGGGGCAAAATATTTTAACTTGTGGAGTTCTGTTGGAATCACTGAGCAACGTGATGGAGGTGGCTGCTTAAATCAGCTGTACCTTCCTGAAGTTCTCCTTGAGATGAAAACTGTTTTTCAGAAAGAAGGGGACGAATGCCTACCCCTGCGTTACCTTAGCATAGGTCCTTCTACTAGACAAGCATGGCAATGTTCCTGCATTTTTGCAGGGCTCAAATAATTATGACTGTAATGACTGTGAAGAAGCAGCCCTGATTTTATTACATGAATTTGCAAGGTACTGAACAGCACCTATCAGAGCCAGCTCTTCAGCCACAGCTTGTGTATTGCTTATGCAGTAAGTATAGCTCTTTGGAAACAGTTACATATGCACTGGCGATGCTTCGTGAGGCTTTTTGAACTGTCACAGGATGTCGGTGTGAAGTAAAAAAGGAATTATCAACAGGCACTAGCTTTTAAGTTTCTTAGGGCTTTTTTTTGTTGGGCTTTTGTTGTGTTTTGTTTTTTTTTTAAAAAAAAAAAGGTGATTGTGTAAGTTGATTTAGCTGGTTCCATTTAAGTACTTAGTTCCTTTGGATCAAATTAACTGCTTCGTTTAGGTCTCTTCACAAGTGTTGTTATTCTAGCACCTGTGAACTTCAGCCATGCTGCTCTAAACTCATTTAATACCTCTGCCATCTGCAACCTGGGGTTCTCAACGATGCTTAGTATTGCAAACAAGTTGGGGAGTATGTGTGTTGCATTGTAATAGATTAAATTTCAATCAGAATTAGTATGGCTTGGAATAAGAAGCTTTGATAGAAAGGTAGAGGAGGAAAAACCAGGATTCTGAAGCAACAGCAAGGGAGTGTTTGATCACCAGGCCACAGCAAAGAAGCATTCAGAACTTTTCTGAGGCATGAGAGTTGTTTTTTCTGTCCTTTTACTGATTACAGATAAAGGTGCAATTTCTTATGAAAATATTCTTGCAAATAGCTTAGGCTTAGCAATTTTTTTTACTGTTGTTTTGACTAAATCAGTACTTATGTTACAAACATCTTGGGTTTGTTTGGTTTTTTTAAAGAAAGATCATGACTCTTTAAAAACACATCTTAAAAATTCAATTCTTTTAACTGTTTGCAAATAAAACGATGCAATTCGGAGTGCAAGCCAACCAAGATTCTTTAACGCTTTGTGAGTGTTTCTAAATACAGGTATGCTGGTAGTCCCATAGGGTTTGTGTGTCGAAAGGAACGGCGGGCAGGTGGCAACACCCTGCTGTTGGAGGTTAACAGGGACTCAGAATAAAATCATGGCTTCAGAGAAGATGTTGCCCTACTACATGCTGTTCCTTCAGTAGTTATACACCTGAGGAAAATCCGTTTGTGTGCTCGAAGAATACAGCACGCGTGAAGGCAGCAGGTAAGCTGTTTCTAAGATAATGCCAAGACCCCTAAGAAAACAAAGTAGCACTTGAATGTATTTTAACCTAAAAGCCCTGTCATATAGTTAACTAGCAGTAGCTAGGATGGCTTTCCTGCCCCCTTTCCCTTAAGATATACTTCTTAACCTTTTCGTCTAAATCTTGCAATAATTTTGCGAGAAAGGCAGGCAATGGAAAACAAAATTAAGATTTGTTGGTCTTATTCTCTGTTTTTATTGATTGGAGTGACTGACCTGTATAGCCATACTAGTCATGAGCAGTTCTCCACTGCTGGCATCTCTTTTCAGCTACTAACAAGAAGTAGGAGGCATGAAATCTACTATTTGCAAGCAGTTAAAGGCTGATTTTTTTTTACAATTCTATCACTCGGAGCTCTTCTAAAATTCTCCACACTCTCTTAAGTTATGATGAACTCCTTGCTCAGAATTGCATCAGCTTTCTCCTCTCCTGCGTTTGTCTAGTTTCAGTGTTACACTGTTCTGCTGTAGAGTTTTTCCATGAATGCACAGATCCTCAGAACAAGAGTTAAACTACTCTGTCCTCCAGCTAGGAGCTTGCATGTATGACAATGTTACCTGTGGTTGTTGGACTGGTAGTTTTAACCAGCAAGATACCTCAGCTTACTGTTGTCAGAGATTGATGGTTGTAAAAATGATTCCATAGCTCGCTCTTCCAATCAGAAAGGAGCAGTACACAGTGGATCACTATACTGCAGAAAAGTCTGCTCTAATTCTTGGCTTATAAGCTACTTAGTGATAGTAAAGATGAAGCCTTGACCATTCCAGACAGACAACAAACTATTTTTTTACCATATTGTGAAAAATAGTAAGCCTTATGGCACAAAAAGTGGTTAAGATTCCCTACCGTACTGCTCATTATTTAAAAAGTAGAAGTCAGCATCTGAATTGTGGTATCTTCTGATGTTGCAACTACAACTATTAAGCTCTTAACCTGAAACCCTCACCACAGAGGCCAGATTGCTGCTTTCAAGCATTGTCTTTGCCACAATTGGGAGACATTTTCAAAACGGCACAATTGCAAAGAGTTTCTTGGACTTTAAGAACTGATTAATAGAGCAAGTGGTAAGGTAGAAACATGTTATAAAGACATAAAAATAGACTGAGGCTGTTCATCAAGTACTATAAGCAAGAAAAGAAAAGCTACAGCTTATTTTTTTTAATCAGAAGCTTAACACAGCAGAATGGTAAGTACAAGAAAACTATGGGAAGCAGCAATGAGCTTTCAGAAGTGGTGGCAATCCCTTTTGGGCCCCCCTTTGCGTCAATGCTGATGCAGTTTGTGCTGCTAACAGAGAAGGACAGGGAAAGGAGTCTGGGCAAGGTATACTCAGGTACCTGAGTCAAGGGGGAGAGAAGCCTGTACTGTTCCAAACTCAGGAAACGGTAAGATGCTTCAACAGCAGTGAGTTCAAACGCCGTAACAGAGAGGGAGACAACGGTGAAGAAACTACTAGAAGGTGATGGCAAATCATGGATGTGAGATGGTGCAGTTCCGGGGTTGGAAAGTGAGAATTAACCAAAATGTGGTTTTAGGAATTTCCACAGGCATCCAGACTAATAAGCTGGTGAGTCAACATGCCGATGCAGTTAGGGAACACAAAGGCTGTGCGTAACACAAGGCAAGTCTGATACACCTAAAACAAGTTAGAAAAACTAGCTGTATTTGAAACTGAGATGAGTGCATAAACTGCTGTGAGGCAAAAGGGAGAAATGAGCGCGTTTGCTTTTCCCTTTACTCCAGCGCTCATGGTGGGAGGCACAGGCCAACTGCTGTGGGACAGAAGCTTCTTCGCAGACACTAACTGGTCTGTAATTGCCCACCGTGCAGCCACCTGAGGCAACGGCGATGCTTTTGCTGGGGCAGCTGTTGTCCGGCACTGTAGGAGCTCTCTCCAAGTACCAGAGTCAGGCACTGGTGTGAGCGAGGCGGAAGATGGGCTCCATGCTGGACAGGTGAAAACTTTCTTGGGCTTTGTTTTTTTCCCCTCCCTCTTCCGCGCCACCCCTAACTCCCTACCTGTTGGGTATGCATATTTAGCTACCTGTGTTCCAGTATGTTGCTTCTGAACTTTTAATCTCTATTAAAGTAGGTGTCAACTAGAATGGCTGGCTTCAAAGACTTGCTGAGGATGATAATCCCCTTATACTTTCATACTTGTGACCAGTAAGACATGCAGTGGAGTAGAGGAGGAAAAAAGACAGCGTTGAGTGTTGTTAAGCACTAAAGGATTCCTTGTAGCTCTTAAGTTACTACAGGGTGTATACAATATATAGCAAGAGGACAAATAGAATGTTAAAGGTCGGAAAAGACCTTTAAGATCAAGTCAAACTGTTAACCCAGGACAGCCAAGTCCATCACTAAACATGTCCCTAAGCACTGCAGCTATGGGTTTTTTTAAACACCTCCAGGGACGGCGATTCCACCACCTCCCTGGGCAGCCTGGTCCAAGGCTTGGCCACCCTTTCAGTGAAGAATGTCTTCCTGTTATCCAACCAGCCAGTATCCTCCCTTGGTTTTCCTCTTGTTCTGTCACATATTATCTGGGAGAAGAGACCTACCCCCACCTGCCTACCAACTTTCAGGTAGTTGTAGAGAGCAGTAAGGTCGCCCCCTGAGTCTCTTCCTCTCCAGATGAAATAAGCCCAGGCTCCCTCAGCTGCTCCTTGTAAGATTTGTGGTTCAGACCCTTCACCAGCTTCCTTACCCTTCTTTCAAATGAATTATGGAGGCATGGAAGGCCCGGACAAAAGCAATGAAGGTGCAGTCATTTGCCTCACCATATTTTTCTTAAGTGAGCCATAGATGCCAAGTACCTCAAGAGGCACTGATGAGTAGAACCTCAAGGAGAAGGAAAAAGGGGAGCACTCGGTACTGTTGAGTGCTTCCTAAAAGAGCAAACCCTCAAGGCTTTCACTGTTCCCTGTGGAAAAGGTACTGATTTTCACTCTTCCAGACATATCGGTCCTTACTGGGACAAGGAGGCAGCTCCCCAGGCGGTGGCAGCTGTCCTCGCTCTCTGTGGCCCCAAGAGACCGGTGCAAGCCGCTCCCAGCTTCTCCAGCTGCCCCAGGACACATGAATCCAACTGCTGCACCCACCTTTGCCACCGCCCTTTGCACACCAAAATCCTGAAGTGTGGTGGTTTTGCCCTCTTATGATGGCTAGTAAAACCAAAATCAAGTACCCTCTGCACCAGTTTTCTTGAAGATGGAAAAACCCCAAACCACAGAAGCCAGTAAATCACAGCTTTTCCGTTTGAAATTCTGCAAGTCCATCATTCTTCTAGTCCCATTTCTTTAAGGCTGCAATTAGACACCCAGTTGTCCTTTTTCTCTCAGAAAGTAGCCTCTCCCCTCACCGTTTAAAATACATCTTCCCAGTAATAGTCAAGAATCGTGGTCCGGCGTAGAAATAACAAACGCACGTCGGAATTCCCTGAGCCAGTAAGCCAAGCCTTCTGCTGTCACAGGGGAGCCCTCAAGAAAACCTGACAAAGCTCGGTTTTCAGAACTACTGTACCTTTACCTCCTTTGCCTATTCATCTAGGCAGCCTGACATCAAATAGTCCGGCAGCTCAGTAGATACAAGCCCTTTAGAAACCAAAAGCCATCAGCATTGTGATTTTAGAAGAGGCTACTGTGCGACAAGGGCCAAAGTACAAGGCCCCACAAGATAAAGCAAATCAGTTGCGTATTTGGTATTTATCTGTGATAGCAGCTGGTAAAATGATGAAGCACATGCATGTTCCCAGGAGTCATACACCTTATGCTTGATTACAATTCACAGAGGACAAAAATAACAAAAACATAAATCACAGCTGAAGGTAGAAGGCATGACTGGCTGAAAGCCATATCCAAAGATGTATCAAGTGGTATAAACATGTATTCAACAACAGGGTTTATTGCAGTGGTTTTGGCAGACCTCAGTCTCTCATTATAAACACTCTTGTCTCACAGCTGCACCTGAAAATGAAAGCTGAATCAAGTTGTCATGTTTTCTCCTCCAACATAGGCTAGGAACAATATTAATCTTCTGAAGAAGCTGAAATACCTCAACAAACCACTCTGGTGATTTAGACTACTTCAAGACGGTGTCAAGCATATCTTCAGCTCAAGTAATGGCGTTAAGGACTCCCCTGATTCAGCTTCACCTTCAAGTTAAACACAGCGCAACGTAGCTGCTTTCAGTTCAGGCTGCTGCTTATTTTAGCAAAAAAAAAGCCCTATTGGCCTAGTCTCCCCCCTCTTCCACGCTTTACTTTCAGTAACCATTATTCGTACAAAAACCCGTTACAAAAATATGCAAAGTACAAATTACATATAAAACCCCACCACATGCTGGTTTAGACAGTCATATTAAAGATTTTTTTTTGGTGAATTACTGTTTATCTGAACCCCTCAGAGATGGCCAGCAAATGCAGAATTTAGATCGGCTCCTGTTACAGCAGGTACAGAGCTGGAAACCCAGACCGAGCCCAGCAGCACGCTGACAGGCGGTGTGAAGTAACGTATCACACATACACCACAGTGATGGCACAATCCAAACCCCATTTAATTAAAGACACCATTGATTATGTGCCTGGCCCTCGGCTCCCTTCAGTGATACACGAACCTGGGTAGGCAGAGGTCAGCTTTCCCCATCTTTCCACCCTTCACAGCATCACCAACAAAACACTCTCCCTTCACAGAACTACTCCGAACGTTTTGTGGTATTTATAGCATAAGAAGGATTAACAAACCAACTGGTCAGATTAATAAAATAATATTCCTAGTGGTGTATCACGAAAGAAATGTGCAAGAGTTCCTCCTAGCTCAAACTACAATACTTTGCATTAATGAAAATATTTGCATAAAGCACATTCTAACCATTTTGCCATTTTCCAGTTAAGACAGGGTAACAGGAAACCTTAAGGCAAAACATTTCTCTTTCTGCAAAACAAGCTCTTAACAGTTTCTCCCTAACATAATGTGCACACAACAGCATACCGTCCATTTAAAAAAATATTTAATGCTGCCAAGAAGTATAAAAATACAGTAAGAATGGCAGTACAAAACAAAATATTTCCTAATTTATTTCTTTTACATCTTTCTACATTAATACAGGCATTATAAAAACACAAGACAGCAAATTATTTTGTTTTGCAAAGTAGCACGCTGCTGGTGGTCTTCATCCCCTCGGCGCAGTTTACGCTGTAAACAGATAACTGAGGTCTTCTTGGTACTTAACAGACCTCACTGTTTGTTCCCGAAGAGGGGTTCATGTCTTGCTTTGCATGTCAATAATTTGCAGTTTATAGCTGCAGAACATTCACAAGTCTCGAAGGCTTAGGTGTCAGTCAGTCTCGGCCTGCGACATACAACGCAAAAGAAAGTCACCGATTCAGTACACAGTACGGGGGAAAAAAAAAAAAAAAAAAAAGAAAAAAAAATAGTAGTAAGAACACAGTGGGTTTGCAACGGCCTATGAACACCAGACAGCTTCTCATGCATTCCCTGGAGCAACTACTGACTATTGCTTGCCTGTAGCGAGCACTCCTGGAAAGCTGTTGATTTTCAGAATTTCAGAACTTCCATATTACGGTACAAGGCACACGCTTGCTGGAGAGCTTCAAGTATAGGTCTCGGTCCAGCAAAGCACTCACTTAAGCACAAGCACTGCAGAAGTCTTCTGGGGCCTTAGTGGGACTACAGAAGGCTGCACCTCGAAACACTAACATGGCTTCTCATGGCTTTGTAGGCCAATCCTGGCACAGCGCATGGAAATCAAGTTTCCAGGCAAAGGTTTCTTCTAGTGAGGAAGACATCCCAACACTGGACACTTTGTTCTTAGGGAAAGTAAGGCTCTACTCCGAGGAACACAGAAAAAAACCTTGGTCTTTACAGCACCAAATATACAATCTAGTACAAGTAAAATGCTTCTAAGTTCTGCAAGCGCTACGCTGATTCATAAAGCAGCAGCTTTGCTAAGTTGAGAGACATTAAGATAATTTCTTCCACGTATTTATCCTTCCAATTTAAATAAAGACTCAGACAGAGATACAATTTTGAACACATTTATTTTTCGTACATAAAAATGAAAGACTGACCTAAAACTTTTGGGGAAAACAAAAAAGCCCAGGAAGACTACTGTGTGTTACGTCAGCTTTGCACGTTTCGTCCTCTGACTTAGGCCACTTGGGCCATGCAGAAGACTTCCTCTTCTGTCATCGTTAATTGTGCAGTCCTCAAGTGTTTCAGGTTTAACTATAATGCCAAGCAGCAAACTAATTGATTTGGTTAACATTCACTGAACTTTAAAGCTAGCCAGGCTTTGTAATTACCTGCACAATCCAATCACACATACATGCATACACATTTACACCTCTTCCCTTTTCAGTGGCATATATAAACTGATGTCGGTAAACCATTTTACTCAAGGTTCAACAGAATAAGCTGTTTCACTTGCAACATCTTACTTCCATAATTATTTTTTTTTAATTGCTATTTCACACTGAATTATTTTACTTAATACATTTCAAGGAAAATACAGATGTACCATCACTCTAAGTGGACTGTCCCTGCACCAAGAACAAAACCAGAAAACCTAAGAGATTCATTCCAAATTTACAACCCCCTTGCCATAAGGGTCCGAATGTTTGCTAATTTTTTTTTTTTTAATAAAAATATGCATCACTCGTAGACAAGTGTTCATCTGAGAGTCAAACATCATTTCATCAAATGCAAAGCAGCCCGCTATGTGTCAAGTATTCTGCCTGACGTACTTCCAGAACAGAGGGGAAAACCCAATGCAGTAACGTCGCACCACGTGCAACAGCATTTTAGAAGTAGCACAGGACCAGCCAGCAGCCTGCCAGAAACTGGGGTGGGGGAAGGCAGGAAAGGGGCCAGAAGGCACGCCCTTCATTTTTACTCTGAAGCATTTCCTGCAATAGAGGAACTGGGATCAGTTCTTCATTTTGGTCTGTATCTGTTCCTATTTAACATCAAAGTTGTGCAAAACTGCTGCAAGTTTAAATCCCACAGAACAACGGAGTATGACAAGGGCTCAGCTCGCAGTAAAAAGAACAAGCCTCCCCCAGATTTTGGCTTTTCAAGGACTGCTGATGGACCAGAGACAAGAGTTGTATCCAAATTATCTTCTGGAATGTACTAAAAGGTCTAATGTTTTATTTCCCTTCCAGCTCTCATACTGTCATGAACAATTCACCATACAAAATAGTTTTGTCCAAGACTCTTATCGGTTCACGGTCCTTAACTTTTAACAGTTAAGACTCTCAAGATACCTACAATCATGGAACCAAATACACGTTTATAGATCAATTGTTGAATGTGCAAGTCCTGCTTTATTGCATATAAAGACAGTAACAGTGTGAGGTGATATAAGATGGCCCCCTCCGGCCCTGCCCCACCCAGAAAGGAGGAAGGCCTGCTCAGGATCAAGAAAACAAAAAAAAAGCCAGAATTTAGAAGATGGAATCAGGAAAAAAAATTCAAGCAACAACTTGACAAGCCACAGTGAGAGCTCAGTGCCTGCAGGATACTGGTGGCCCAGGAAACCCCCTCTCATGCCAGCAGAAAGGCAATAAATGACTGTGATGTCACTACAGGTTTTGCCTGTGCATTTTCCCTTGCTGCTTTCAAGTATTTAGAATAAAATCTGGAATATTTTTGTTACAAAAGCATTTATTACATTCCATGTGTTTTCCATAACCAAAATATCTTTTATAAGGCACATACATTTACACCTACTATCAGTTATAGCTGCTCTGGAAAACCTGTCTTCTCAAATTAAAGAAAAAAAAAAATCTTTTGCCAAGTCTCTTGTTGACCAAAATAGTCACTGTAGTTGTAAAAATTCTGAAATGTCTTAAAATATGTTAAGTGCCTGTCTATACTGTCAGAGCAGTCAGTAAGTCATTCTGCTACTGGAGCTGCACAGTTGCTCAGTAATGCCACAGAACAAACTGTCTTGCTTTACTGACGCACAATTTCCCAAATTCGGAACCGTATGAAAGTACACTTGTTCTCCTTATCTGGACCCTTAAACAGTTGTTTCCTATATAAACAGTGTAGTCCAAAACAGTATTAGCTATTGCAAAATGAGAGTTTCAAAGAGTAAACTCAGCTTAGCTTTGCGTAGTAAACATCACACTATTTGGGCCCCATGCCTGGTACGTTACTACTAAGCTTGAACTTATTGGAAACTTTTCAAGTCAATTCCTTTGGATAAGAAGCAAAGTAATTATCTAGCTCTTTCAGTATTTTTCAGCAGTAAATCCAAGAAGCTCTTTACAGAAGGAGAAAGAAAAAAAGAAAATAAAAAAAGAAAAGAGGGGGGAAGAAGAAACCCCTCAAAATACCCAAGAGAAAATAACCAAGCTAGGAAAACGGAGGCAGAAAACACAACTTCTCTAAAGTTGCCCCACAAGGCCAACGCGCTTGAATAAATAAAATCCAGGTTTCAAAGTGCAGTACAATGCTACAAATTATTAGGTCTCACCTTGAATGACAGCAAGCTACACACAGCCATATACAATCTTGCGTTCAAAGAGAATTTAAAGGACAGAAAGTGATTTGTGTTCAATTACTGTTCAGAAGGTGTCACAGCCCAACGAACGGGAAGGGAGCACTCAACAATTTTGAAGTGACTGTAGCACAGATACTCCCAAAATTTTAAGTCGTCAAGTGCTTTACTGTCATGCCTCTAATCAGTGCTGGGGAACCTGAAAAGCAGTTCTAGACTTTGTGAAGTTACAGAAGGGGCTGATACAGCTGAACATACTGGGTACGGGAGAACACTACCAACATCTGTTTTCCATCAAAACCACCCTTGGAAGTCCAACTATAGTTTCCTTTGATGTGCTTTCTACACCTACTACTGATGAATTAGTTTTACTCTTTCTAGCAATTAAAATCTATAGACACACAAAACATTATGTTTTACATTTAATGGAATGTCAGAACTTTAACAATGCTGGCCTCCAAACAGTAGCTGAAGTCTGAATACATTAACCAACTTAACAGTATGCTTTTCACCGGGGGCTAAATTCTCAAAAGCCTTAAAAAAAATATCAAATTTCTAAGCCTCACTTAAATAATGAAAACTATAAAAAAATAAATAAGGAATGCAAATTAACAGAGTAGAAATTGTTAAGTGCTTCATCAGACCCCTAGCTGCTCATATCATAAATTGGAGAGTCAAAATATGGGGAATGGTTGCACTATTATTTTCATGCACAAATTATAATTACATTTTGTTTCAAAATCAAATTCTTTTTGGTCAGAAATTTGTACAAACTGAGCTTTTAAAAGTACAGTGAACTACAAAAAGATTAAATATGCCATTATAAAATATATTTATCCTAGGTCATAAGAATATAAAATGTTTATGTTCATGTCACTAGTACATTACACATTACACACAGTTAAGGATAACTTCTTTGCATTAATAATGTAAATAATACAACACTGTTTATTGCTTATGTCAGGCATGAAAATTTAAATCCAGACAGCCTTCAGTAGCTAAACCTCTGTGGTTCCAGGGTTTGCTTAAGATCTGGTAGAACACCATTTTAAAAAGTGTATAAACAATTGCAGCAAGTTTGTACCTGCTCATATAAACAAAAAACATCAATTTTGTTGGGGGCAGCAGTTCATTTTTGTAAGTACCTGCAGTGGAAAGTCCTGAGACGTTGACGTGTGATCAAGTTTACATCACTTCCCTATTTTACGTAATGGTCTGTACCCATTCCAGGTGTAAGGAATTTACTGCTTAAAGTCATACCCCTAGTCATTTAACCGCAGCAAAACTAGCTGCTGGAGCAGCCAGGCTTACTGTTTACTTACAAGGAATGTTCTTGAAAATACATTTTCCAGCAAGAATAAGCACCAACTAATATCAGCGTACCAAACCCAATCTTAGTGAGAATAGGTTTCCAATATAACCACCTTTTTCTTTTTCTTTCAGTCTCATTTAGCTTCTGCTTCATCTGCTGCAGCTTCTGCGCTGTGTTAGCTTTCCTATCCTCTCGCAGTCGTTTTCGGACGGTACTTAAAGAAAAAAGAAAGTAAACCTTAAATTGTAGAAGAGGAAAAAAGGCTATTAAACCATTAAAAACAAACCTCTTCCCAACACACTCCCTCGGTAGTTAGTTAATCCAACAGTAGCTTACAGCAGTAGTATATAAAACCTAAACCAAGCAATCTTTATCCTGTTTTAACAACCTTGATGCGGACAGTTTCAGGTCAGTGAAGCCCCATGAAGTAAATGACTTACGTAAAGATCTAAGTGGTGCTTGACCTACGTGTTCAAGAAGAAACAGAATTAGCTTAATTATCTGGGCTTAGTCTTTCAACCTGTCAGTGCCTCATTTGGTGGCTGAGATTTTTTTGCATGGAGGCTGCTTCTACGTGCAACGTCACGTACTTTGTGCAAATGTTCATACTACTTAAGCGTGTGCCTCCATTGCAGAGTTCACACTAGCCTCACTAATGTATGGATCCTAACCTACTCATGTCTGCATGCAGGTTTAACAGTACTCAGGCTGTAAGCCAAATCTTGATGAAGGACACGGGCTAAAAATCAGTGGTGCGTTGTTATGCTATCACAGCTGCCTTGTAATTCACGTAACTGACACAAAAACTGCCCATCAGGGCATTCAGTAAGCCATCTGTTATTTCAGAATTCCGGTCTATCTGCATCAAACTGCTGCTTCTCATCTGCAGCCCTTTGGGCCAGGCACTGCCGCCTCCTGTGCGCTGCACGGCTCAGCACAACCCAGCCCGGTTCCTGGGTCTCTGGCCAAGGGTCCGTGTTTGGCCACCTCCATGTGGGCAGGCCCAAGTGACACAGCGCCTCAAGCAATTCCAATGGCCATTCCCAACACAGCAGCTCACAGCGGAGGCATTAGGAACTCAAGAGGCAGAGAAACTTGACAGAGAAAGGCAAATTCACGTGACACAGCTAAACCACAGAAATATATTCAGAGTAGCAGATTTAACAGAAGTAGAGGGTAACATACGGCTTCAACGACAAAATTTCAATCACCATACAGAAAGTGGCGACAAGAACGTTGTGTTTCTGAGGTATCATATTTTTCTGAGGAGAAGTTAGCACTGTATTTAAAAATCAGTATCAAATTATCTTAGGCACTTTTAGGATCTAATTCACACTGCACAGTAGAGTTCACAGTCTGTAGGAAAATGCTTTCAAGTGTGAGATTTGGCTGCCTCAGAGACATTTGTTTTTCTTTTCTTGACACTTTAAACAATCAAACAACTTTATCACAAGGAATTACTGCAGTTGTATTTTTTAAATAATTAAGACAGTCAAATACCACCTGCCCTTTCCCTCTACTGAAGGAAGATCTTGAATTTTTCTTTTCCTAAGAAAAGCATACAGTAATTCAGCCTTTCAAGAGAGTACCTGCCTCCTGAATGGTTTCTTCATCTTGCCTACCTTTCGATGTTTCCATCTGCGATATCCTGAACTTTAGTGGACAGGTCAGTATTTATTTTCTCCATTTGATCTTTGTTCTCCAGGCTTATGCTGTTCCCATTGTACTTCTCTGTGGTTATTTTAGTTGGGTGTGGAGGAGACTGCTCAGAACTCGGCGCTTGGTCCTCCTTAGAGAGCTCCTTCCACCGTTTCTGTGAACAAGGAGAACGTATTTCAAATATTCCCCTAACACTGAAGGCCCTGGGCCCAAGGTGTCTTCTAACAGAGGAGTCACAAAAGTAGATTAAAGGAACTACCAGATCAAGAACAAAAAAAACCCCAAACCCAACAAAAACTAGATGAAGTAGTAAGGTTAGATGAAGATGCACCTTCTCCAACAATGATCCCTTTCTGTACTTCCATACACGATGCTACCATGAAGGTCTGAGGCCACCAACTTTGGGGTTTGTACTGTCCACAGTAGCTCCACAATGAGGAAGCAACCTGTTTTGCATAGTCTTTCACTTTCTGTCTCCCTCCTCTACTCTCTACATGCCCACACTGTACTGTTACCTTTCATGGCTCCAAAACACAGCAGGACCTTGTGTGCAAGAACTGCCTTTAAAAAAAGAGAACTGGAAAAATTTTCAATGCCAATGAAAAAAAATCTAGGGTTATTTACGCCGAAGTTGCGGCCTGCTACTTCACCTAGTGCTGAAATCCTTCAGACTGTTCACCATTAGGACAGTTACCCATCAGCCCAGAGACCTACTGCATCATAAAACCGATATTCATCTTGCTGTAAGAAGTAATCTGAAATGAGATGGAAGTAAAAAAACATAAAAGAAGATCAGAAGTAAAACTGGTTTGCTAGATCTCCATCCTAATGATGAACAGTCTGCAGGATTTCTTGCAACAAAATTTCATGCAAAAAAACCCCTACAAAGGTAACAGGAAGCAGAAGAATCACTCCTAAAGCACAATCAGTTCTTTTCTCACACACATCAGCCAGTCTATAAAGATATAGAATACCCTGGGGGAAAAACATCAGTTACTTTTAAACATCTACGATAAGAAAGATGAACTGAAAATTGACTTCACAAAATGAGTGTTAGATTCTCATCTGTGGAATGAATTCAAAGACTACTGGTCTAAACTAAATATCAGACTCAGAGAGTGATGTCAAAAAAACCCAATTACTTATAAATGAACTGCTGGCAGAATGAGCTTTAACAATGAACCCACTCCACTGCAGAGGAGCTTCCAGTATTGATCAGAAATTCACAAAGGGAGTCTTCACATACAAGATACTTCACTATCAGGTATTTTCATTGTTTTGTCTTAAACAAAAAACCCAAAAGAGAAAGAGCCACTAAAAAATGGAAAACCACTTTGCAGCTCCCTCTCACTGTCATGGAAAAAGGGCTCTGGAAGACACGGTTGCGTCCATAAGAGACTTGCTGGCTAAATACTGTACTGGCTGTACTAAATACATCTGGCATGAAAACCACTCAGGAAGAACTGAAATCTGAGACAATTTTACTACTCTTGTCAAAGAGAAGGAATTTCCCACCAAGAATTCTAAACATGTCATAACAATAGTTCAAATGACTGGTAATTTTAAGTTTAAACAATCCATGGCAAGAGTACATGAATGGCAGGACTGATAAAATAATGTACAACTTGGAGCAGGACAGGCAAGGAGGATATCTCAGGACCTGAAGTACTAACTGTGTCTTGTGAAACTGTATCTGGAAGAAACAAAGAAGTGAAGTTTGATTTGAGAAATGCAACAGTCCTTAAAATTATAACCAAAATGCCTGTGTAGGCAAGCTAAGACATAGAGCCTGTATCACCTTTTGGAACGAACGGAGATAACAGAAATGCATGTTAAGATGTTCAGTTGACAGAATCAGGTGAATGTCAGCCACAGTTTTTGGATTCCCAAGTTTTGGTACAAGACTAATATTCTTGCTCTCTATCTGCAAAACAGATCTATGGATCTAAGGAATTCAGCTTTCTTTGTCCTTTCAAAGCCACAGATTTGTTTACTGGAGACCACTCATTTCAACAGATTATTCTGAGAATGATGGCAAGTTATTCTACTATGCTGTTGAAGCAAAATTACCTTTATTATGAGGTAATTTTACAGCAGTGAAAACTTCAATCTTGTACCACCTCACCCACTTAAAATAGTGCAGCGCTGCAGTACAACAAGGAAGCAAGCAATTGTTTCAGCTACAGCACCACACAGCGCCACGCCAACCACACACCTCTGCAGGGTTCAGGGCAGCCTAGGCAACTGTATGACCCATCTTTCAGCCACAGCTAGAAATCCCATCACTGCTAAAAAAAGAGCTAGCTGACTCTGAAGGGAGAAATACTCCTGCTGAAGTATTGCCAGTTGATTTTCTGCACATGACACTGTGGCCCAAGGAAAAAAGCACTAGGACAGCTGCCTGCACTACAGAAAACACTGGTTTAAGAAAGATCATCTGAACAATCATAACAAAAGAAAGAAAAAAGCGCAAATGAAAAGTGAGTCTTCTTAAGCATCCGCTTAGTATGAAGAAATAACACACTTGAACTTGACAAGCAGTACTCTGAGCTGACAATACTCCCTTGTATCCAGAAACAAGAAATTCTGTGATGGGTGTTCTAGATGGGCGAATGTGAGAACCAGAGCTGCTCAGAGCCTGGAGCATGACTTTTTAAAAAAGAAAGCAGAAAAATTATTAGAGAACACCTTCATACCACCAGAAACAGCTTCCAGAAAATAAAGAGGCTAAATTGCTGTTAGTGTTAGGACAAATCATACAGTCTTCTAGGCATACAGCACAGGTGTCAGAGTAGCAGCACACTACCTAGGTGTTCATTAGTAGTTGTGCAAAATTATTTATTTACATAGCTAGTCAAGAAACATTTGTGAAAGAGAAGAACTGAACAACTACCAGAACTTTCGAAGAAAGGAAATGTGTTTTAGCTTATCTGCTTCATTCATGATTTTAAGAAAACAACAAAATAAAAAAGCCCTAGCATATGAAAGAAGAATTAAGTGTGTTTCACAGCCTCTCCTCCCAGTCCTCCCCTTGCACCTAGCCCCAGCCATTTAAAATAGCTGCAGCTACTCTTACATCTGCAAGCCACACTGATCAAAAAGTGAGATTTGGTAATTTGTTTGCCCCAAAAACACCTTATATTTGGCTAGATTCTACTAACTGTAACACAAATTTTAAAGGATATGAAGAAAAAAAAGGCAACTTTACTAATAAATGTGATCTGTAGCATGAGGCAACTTCATTGTCAGGAAAATATATAGCTAAGATCAAGAAATCCTAAAAAGATCATTGCTACCTTTTCAAACTGATGCTGGGCATTACTTTTGCTTTTCAGTACCGAAAACAGTGATTTAACCCCTTGTTTTAAACATTTGTACAGACAAATTATTTTTATGTTTTATCTAAAAGAGGACAAATACATAGGATTAGAAGTTCAGCTGATAGAAGGTGCTGATCAGATACCCTCTAATACCTTCTAGGCATCGACTGAAAAAGGCAAATTATTTAAACCCCACAAAGTTACATGTTTCAGAGTAGCTCGGAGCCCCTTTTTAACTACTCTTATCAGTCTACTGTTTATGTTTAAATACACAGAGCTAAACATTTACCTGTATAGTTGAATCTCCCATTATAAATTTTGCTCCTTCTATTACAGCCATATATGAAAATCTTAGTTGATCAGGGGTCTGAATAAGTCCCATTCGATATTTTCTCATATCTAGCAATACCTTCTTAATATCTACAGAAAATGGGTCTTTTTTTTCCATCTGTAAAGAAAGTTACATCAAAAGTGTCATTGCTATTGATAGAGATAACATAAAAAATAATTACAAGTAAAAATCAAGTCATAATTTTTTATCTAAAAATCAATTTCTTCATATTACATTTCTATTAGTTATATACAAAATTAACTTCTCAAATTATTTCTAAATTGTTTTTACAGGAAATAGCAAATAAGCTAAGGAAAGCTTATTATGAACAAACCAATGATCATGTATTAACCAAACAGAACAGTACCCTAACATCAAGTTTTAAAATCGAGTTTAGATCTGCTTGATTTTATTCAGGCATGTATTTGTACTTTGAAATAGGACTGTAAGAATCAGAACCATAAATCAGTATTTCCTGCTGCTCCTGAACGGAACGGCAATTTGGAATGACTGAACATGGCAGAAATCCCCTTATTTAAAGCAGAATCTGTAAGCCAAGCAATGAACACACATCCCCACACTGCAGCCACAAGGCCATTTTTAACCACGTTATCTACACATGCAGTGTTCACTTTAATTTGTCTAATGCTAAAGTACACTTGCATCAAAATATACACCCACACTTTTCAAAATGCAGAAGAAAAAGAACTGAAGAAAAAATTAAAAATAAGTTGAGAGGACCTAACTAAACAAGATGACAACTGTCTTACAATTTAAATGAAATGTTTCAACTAACCCTGCACTGTACTTCTCACTATTACCAAGCACAGCCAAAGAGAAAAAGCCCATGTCTGAACTTCAAAATCCAACAAGATTTTAAATTTTAACACTACAGTTCACCCAAGTCACCACCAACTACAGATGATGCAGTTCCCCGAGTAAGCAAAAAATCTGCTCGTTCATGTGGTACTGCAACTGGCTACCAAGTCCCACCTCCCACAGAGCTGCACATCTAGGGAAATTGTGCATCTCATCCTCCATTATACACTGCAGGAGATCCAGGGACATGTCTGAGTTCTCATCCTAGTTCACATACTAATCTTCTGCCACCTTAGAAAAAGAGGCCTGTCAGACCTGCAAGATACTCCATTTTTAGAGAAAACTACTTACGTATTCAGTTGTCTTAATATATATACCCAAGCCTAACTTTAAGCTTATACTAAAAATCTCAACACTTTCTAAGCACATCTCATATAAAAGGAAAAGAATGCTTACTATTTACTTTCCAGAAAGCTTTGAAAATGTGTAATGCACTTCAAGACGAATTTGTAAACGTATTTCAAGGGCTGTGTTTTTAAACCATCAAAGTATGTGAAGGGGGGGGGGGGGGGGGGTGTGTGTGTGAAGAAAAAAAAAAAAAAAAAAGAAAGAGTATAACATCTTAATTTATTAAAAGTTTTCACTGGCATGTCATTAACTTAAATGCTTTTAAAGCCTTCTGACCCAAAAGCCCATATTGGGAAGGGACACAGGGTGTGAGGAGAAGGAGGAGAAGGAAAGGGGTGACGGAGAAAATGACCACTTACCAGAACAAGACAAGTGTCTACTAATGAAAACGTGCCAGAACGTCCTATCCCCGCACTGCAGTGAACTACTGCAGGTCCATGTTCAGGACTTAGTGAACCGGACTCTCTGACTTTAAACAGGAAGTTCAGGAATGAAGCTGGGGATTCAGGAACTCCAAAGTCTGGCCATGTAGTATAATGAAAATGAGAGATCATCCTGGACTCACCACTCTAGAAGTAAAAACAAATAAACAATACAACTATCAAGTTTTCTACTTTTGTTTAGTTAGCACACATTTCCCCAATCTAAATCAACAGCTTTTTTTCTATTTTAAATTTCCCATTTAGACAAACAAACCAATAACTTGCTTCATGTTGAATGACAACCAGCAGTGCAACCTGAAGTAGTTTTTCATCCAAGTTGGTAGTTTTCCCCTTTGCAATTATTACCATACAACTTTTTTTTAAATTCTTCTCAAACTTCCACTGTTATATTTTGTTTGCTTTACTACCTCCTCACAACTATTACTCTTTTTCTACCATTAATGCAGCTTAAAGGCTGACAGCAATTACTAGACTGCTAGTATTAATACAACTGAAAAAAAATTAACCTCAGCCTTTTAAACACTCTCCACTTGCTCAGAGCAAGTTTAATACCATGTGGTAATATCATCTCCTTTATACCAGCCACACTACTGAGAGGAACAGGAAGCTTTACAGAAAAGGCCATACAGCAGAATGTCTAGCAAAACTTCTGCTGGACATGCTCATTCTTTGTAACTAAGAAAGAATGATTCCAAAACAATGTAGTTGTTTTAGAACCATGCAGCGCCTTTCCTAATGCAACCAACCAACTGCAAGTATTGAAACGACAGCAGGAGAGTATGCATATATCTAAAAAGCTTTGATGAAAATTTGGATCATATTTTATGGACTCACTTCAGACCTGCTGTTACATGCTACTCCTTGCCACAGTGATTTTAAGACAACTTAATTGCTGACTTAGCTTGGGAATTTTAGAAAGGTTCAGTTATTTTTATCCTTCCTCCATTTCATCTCATTTTCCACAGAGTGAAATCTACATAACCCTCCAAGTCAGAACACAAGAAGATTTAAAATATGGATGTATTCCACAGAAGCTATTTTTCTTTTTCAGCAAAACATAGCTATGAAATTCAAATAAATTATATTGTTCTTCATCTGCTCAGTCTGTTTCAACTTCTTATGAGAGACAACTTAACAAAACTCCTCTGTGAAACTAAAATAATCCAATTCATGGTTACCACAGGAACAAAAATACTCTCCCATTTTGCCTTCAACGCCTGATACTACAAGACTGCCAATACTTTCACAGAAAACTGTGGATTTTACATGACTCAAGTCACTCTCAAATGCATTGTTATCTCCCAGGAATATTTTATCTTTTGGCTAAGAGCTCAACAAGGACAACAGAGGGTGATCCAACATACTGGGAAAATGAGTACACAGTAAGATTTCAAAGGAGGGGCGGGAGGGGAGGCCTAAATTGTATAAAGAACAGGAATTTGCCTTTCTTATTTGTCTGAAGCAAAGCATTAAAAAACACTTTGTACTTTCAACTGAGATCTTACTGGTCTACCGTACCTAGTTTTTCAACTAGTGAGTTAACTCACTAATCAACTAAAATGACCTGTTTGTTTAAAAATCATGAAGGAGAGATGTTTTTAGTAAGAAATACAGAAATTATAGAATTTTAAAGAAGATAACACTCAAACAATTTCCTCTATTTCTAAGAAAAATAACTTACCAATTTACAAAGAAAATTAAGAGGAAAACTGAAGACATGAGCTAAAGACACATACTAGGTAAAGCAAAGATTAATGTTGTTTCTTGTGAATCTAGATGATCCTTTGAAGTGGTAACTGATAACTGTCCCCTCAAGATTCTTAAACAGCTTTCCAGATGAAAGTCTCACTTATACCTTAAGGCGGCAAAAATGGCCTTATCTATAGGAAAAAAAAAAAGTGATCTGTGTCTTTTTTATTGGTTTTTGGTTGTTTTTTCTTTTTTCCAAAGCCCACACTGTTACCAAGCACTAGCATCCTCCTCCTAAAAAAACATGGTAGTGCTTCAAGCACATGGCCAAGTGTCACCTTGTTTATACACTAATCTGAAAACAGGTATTTCTAAAGGAGAGATTAAAAGTGCTGCTGTACATCTCATCCAGCTCTAAGTCACAGATTTACTTTTCTCTTCCTCCCCATACTGTACAAAGGCTTTATCCATCCCACAATTTTCCACCACTTCAGCTCATTTTAAAAATACCTAGTCTCTTCGTCTTTCTCCACAGAGTCCCGTTTCAGTGCACCGGAACTGGCTGGTCTTCTTTGAACTTGCAGCTTCTAATCATACAGCCAAATCCCATTTGAGTATTTCAAGCCTCCCACATTTTCTCTCTTAAACAGAATGGCTCTTTCAAGTGGCGCTTGGCAGTCAAGCTGTACAGCTGAAATACTGTCTTTGTGTGAGTATCTGTACCACCCTTTCTAAAATAACTCCCCTGTCATTGAGCCATTCACCACAGCTATCATGTGAAGTGATGCAGGACCATAGTGAGAAAAGGTTTGGCTTTCTAAAGATTCACAAATGTTGATAGAAAGAAATTCAATTCTAAAGAACAACTCATTTTATTTGAAGTATTACCAGGAAACTTGATATTCTTCTAAAGAAAAAAAGCTGGACTTCAAGACAGGCAGCAATATAAAATTTTATGTATGTTATACACAGGGAACGTATTTCTGCATGATAACTAAAACCCAGCTTATTCTACGGTAACCACAACATACTCTTCCAGGATTTATTTCATAAGACTACCTACCAAAAAAAAAAATTCCAAAAATCCGTGAATAATCATGGGACAACACTTGACCAAGCAACTTTTAAAGAAAACGAGCCTAACCATTCCAGTGAAAGTTTCACAGACTACTGGGATAACCTTTTACTAAATAGGCAACATAGCTAAAACTGATAAACTCAGATGACCACCACGCTGCACAGTTCTCCACTGACTGCTGGTAACACCACCAGCACAATCAAAAGATGATCAAACCACAACTCATGCTCCAGGTTACAAGCAGACACGACATGAGGACTTGAGCAGAAAAATATGAAGCCCTTAGATTAACTTTAATCAAAACAAGCCTTGTCATAAATTTTTTACAGTAACTATCCAATCACTCAAAACAAAAATGTACAAAAATCTTAGAACAACTTTAGTTTGCTCAGTCACGTGAGAGTATGAACATAGATACCACCTAAATGCTCAACGGAACTTGACACCTTCAGTGTGAAGTAAAACAGGTGAAGACTGAAAAATGTTGGTCTGTCAAATTTCACACATTCCTTAGAAAAGCCTTCATTTCATAGTTCAATGGCGACCGGAATGGTCTAACATATGAAGCCATAAAATACACCCAACCCCATAGTGGTCCTGCATTTAATGACCATGCCTTAAGCACATTAACAAGTAATTTGATCATATAAAATTGAGAAGGCATGCTGTAAGAGCAATATTCTAAGCACTGAAATTCAAAAATCTTCAATCAACTTTAACTCCCTCTCTTTGTTCATTCTAATGCTTGGCAAAATGGTCTTCAAAATGTACATCAAAATGGCAATGAGGATAATGGGGCCAAATAATCCTCACAAACATTCTGGGATTTTTCTAATAACTAGTGCATATCCTATAAGTCAACATGGTAATAGCTATGCCCACTGAATCCGAAAAACACTTTAACATTCAAGTGACTCTGGGTTCTCCTTTACTGTGAGGCACAAATACCTTTCTGTTGCAGCACAAACTAGTAGGCTGCAACAAGGTTTTTATACCGTTGGTCAGATTCTATTGTCCTTGCTGTTCCTCCTTCCTCCAGAGGCCAGGCCAGACCACACTGCTCCTCCTCCACCCAACCCCTCTCCCACACTCCTCAGGGCTGTTTAACCACTTAGCAGGAAGCAGCTACAGCTGCACATCATCCATGTCAACCAACCCACTGCCTTCGAGGCAAGGCCACAGCTGCATGTTATCAATGCTAATCAACCCACTGCCTTCATTCCTCTACACCTTTCCCAACACCTCGGTCTTCTTTCCGTGGTCATGAAGACCAAAATGTCAGACTGTGTCAGGGATTAAAAGTGATATGATGACATCCCACAAAGCAAGTGTATGCCATGTTTCAGTAAATCCCTTCAAAACACTATAGGAATTACATACACATCCATATACAAAGATACCACTTGATCCCAGAACACTGCCTGCCATTAGACTGCTTGCCTCTACAAACGAAAGATCTTCTTGGCACATTTAAAATTTTGGACATTGTAAACTAACAGCAAAGTAAATGTTACCTTCTTGACCTACAATGACTCTTCCCGGTTCATCCACAGGATCAGATAGCGAGGGCCACTAAGCAGTCTTGTGTCACCTTAATCTGATAGCAATGGCCACCCAGAGGCTTAGCACTACGTTGAGAATCCATTTTGCTAAAGGGTTTTTCCAAATATTTGCTGTTTGCAGAGGACTCAAGATTCCACTTGAGGTTTATTAATGGTCCTTACTCTAAAGTATCATAACACCAGCGGCACATCAAATCTAGTTCACTTCTTGTAGTACTTTCTCCTCCAGCAAATATTTTCTTCACAGACCTCTCCTTCAGCTGCTTTGTTCTCATTTCTAGGAACCTAGTCTGAGATACATTCATCAAGGTTCCTCCAGCAGTTTCAATTCCTTTCCACTGCTCCGTGTCCTTGCCCAGTCAGTCAATCCCTGGTTTCCCTCAAGCACCAGTGCTCATTTGCCCTCCCATAGCTTCCCTGAATTCCCTGTACCAACCTAGCAGGGTGTTGCTTATAAGCATTCATTACATGTCACCTTGTGTCTTTCCCCAGACTATGCAGGTTACCACATCAGAAATTAGATAAAGAAAGCTTTGGTTTTCAGTAAAAAAGTACTTAAAACTTGTGACACAAAAAGCTGAATGCAGCAATAAGGGATAATATAAAAATACATATTCAACCCAAGGTGAAGTCTTCCAGAAGTTAGTTATCAATATCTAACAATTCTCCCATAATACTGTCACAAAACTTAGCAACCCCATCCAATAGGTTATTTAACAGACTTAAAATAAGGAAATTCCACAATAATCACCAGCAAGATAAGCACATGAGAAATATTTTCAGAACTTTTGCAAAGATACCAATAAACACCATCTCCTCTCCAAAGCTTTACTGAACTACACCAGCCACAACAGCAAAACCAAATGACTGCCTAGAACAGATACAAATAAATCCAACCACCAAATGCCTTTATCTAATCCTCAAAAATGAACACTGCTCCCCTCCACCAAATCCCACCTGTACTTCTAACGGCTTTTTAACAAAAGAAAACAAAACTTCTAGCAACAAAACCAACCAATTATTCAGAGGTTGTTTCATTGGTAACAACGTTAAACAAGCACTTTACTCTTCATACATACCTATTTTGCTTATGTTGAGATTTGTTGCAGTTAACACAAATCTACTTGAGTTCAGAATGGTTCTATTATAAAGACAATTCTAGTTCTCTTTTTTAAAGGAAACTACTTCCTAAGTATTCTTAGAATTTAGAGTGTATTTTGCTCATCAGTCATCTTATATTCCAGGCGGCAAGTGGCTAAATGTCTTACTACTCTGCCTCCACCGAAGTCCCCTCCAGAATAACTTGTATAAAACTGGTTAAGCTCACATTTCAAGTTAACTGTGAATACTCAGTTCCTACAAATTTTATGGTATAATTATCAATTTCATAAAGAAGGCTGCACTCAACATTCACAGTGTTATTCTAGAAACTATGTAGCTTTTCTGTTTGACTAACCAAGTATGTTCTACTTCTTGTAGCAATTTTATAGATTTTAAAAAAATATCTTTGGAGTTAGCATTCATGGAGCCTTATAGAAACGCTAGGGCATGAAAATAAAAATTCAGTACAGCAAGTTTGCTAAGTATTTGTCAAACTGATTTACGCGGCATACAAGAAACTGTACAGCACTGATGGGCCCACATTACCAGTCCAAAGCACACCGAGAAATTTAAGTGGTCAATAGCTTCAACTCTAAAGTCTACTACAGTATACGTTGTGCTGTTCCTCAAGGGATTTCTGCATTTTCCAGCGAATGTTATGTCCAAACACACATCATGAAAACTACATCCTTTGAAATAGGAAGTTTAAAATTAGGGGCTAATGTCAGCCAGACAATTCCATGAAGCCGCCTCTTAGGTAGTTAGGAAAGCTTGCCTCAGCTTTCCAAAAAGGAGAGCTACTCCTTCTCAGGCACTAGCTTGCAAGCACTACTTCTCTCTTGCCTCTGCTGTCAATAAACAAATTACTAAACAGAAATTCTTCAGGTCAGTAGGACAGAATTTCATAAAGCTCTTCTTACATTGAATAGACCAAGGAACAAGCCAAGTTTATCATGTTGATCTCATGAGGGATGTTTCAAATTAACAAACATTATCTCAACATACTATTAACAGCTGGCATAAATTCAAATATTTTTGACCAAATATATCAATGTTTAGTTGTATAAAACAACATGCAAAGAAACACCTTCGAGCCTTCCTTTCCCAAATCCACTGACAAGACAACCTTGAATAAAACTTGCCATACTAGCACTTTCAATTAATATAAGGCAAGGTTTATAGGGAGAGAGAATATCTTACAAGACATAGCTGGAACAAACAGACAAGCTCTTCAATCCTGTCTTCAGCTCTGAAACAGAAGCAGCAAATTCCAACCCAAGCTCAGGCCAGGAACAATTTTTTTGAGCTTAACTCGATTAAATTGTCAAAGTGCTTAATTTTTAAGAGAAAAGGATGGTTGGTCCTGTGGAGCAAAAGGGGAGGTAAGCAAGAGGAGATAAAGTTACCTATCTACAGGTGGTAATCACCCCTCCCCCAAAAAACTTACACAGCTAGACTGAATTACATGGAAAACTAAAATTCCATTAAAAACCAGTAATTACTGACTGATTTCTGATATTCAAAAGAAATCAGAATTTTCAGCTCCTAGTTTCATCCTTTTAGGGTATTTCTTACAGCTCCTCTTAGAATCACCACTACCAGCAATTACAATTCAATATGTTAAGGTATTGCCATATGGAAAATATAACTATAAAAATGCTGAAGCTGTCATCTCTTTCAAAGTAGACATTAATTCAGGTCTAACTCACTTGCTTATATGCCACACATACATATTCAACATCATCAGAAGTGCATTACAATTTTCAGTGTAAAAGCTCAATCAAACCAGTAGTGACAATATGCTAAACAGTTTTCATTATATACTTAAGCCCAGGAACATGAGCTATACAGACTGAGAAAAGCTTACGTTGATATTTTCTAATTGCAGTAGATGTACTGTGTAATAGGATTTGACGTCTTCAGATACTAGCCTCACACGGAAACCTGTTTCACTGAATGTCATAACTTCTTCTTCTTTTGTTGGCCAGTATTGAGCACACTTCACCTAATTCATTTTTTTTTTAAAAAAAGAAGGGGGGGGGCAGGCGGGAAGAGAGAGAAAAAAGAAAAATCTGGTTAAGTATCCTAGTATTTTTGGGTTTGCATGAACAGATTCTGAGACCCCATTATTCAATACAGTAGATTCGACTCAAGTACCTGCTGCTGGTCTGAGGAATTAAAAGTCCACAGTGTTTACAGCCAAGTTACAGCTGTTTCACAATGGCTATTATGCATTCCAGCTTTATCTGTTTATACTTTCTTTCATCCCAGGTTAGTGTGTTTTGAGACACATTCTTAACCCCTCTTCCCCACTCTTGCTCTCTACAGTGAAAAGATCTTTACTCAGCTGTTTCAACAACACTTCCCCCTCCGTTTCTGACATGCACACCTGCACATTTACATAACTGACGTAACATCCAGTTTTCCCAAGGCTTGTTGAATACTAGCAGATTCTAGCAAAACAAAAGAACAAACTAACAAAGCAATGCAAAACTGTCCCCTGTCCTTTATTCCTCTTGCCCTGCACTCCAACTTTCTGTAGGAAAATTTCTGCATAAGAAAGTAAGTGACTTTTTAATGGACTAGTCAACTCCTTTTTTTCACTCACAAATCTACTCTGAGGAAAAGCCATAAACCTCAAATGACATGCATTTATAACTAAATCCAGTTGTTTTAGGCACATTAGCAGAAAAACTACAGAACAGAAGATTCCTGTATTCTTGCATGCACATATACCACCAGCTTTAAAGAATCAAAAATAACTACATCAGTTTGACAGTTGCTGGGAAGCAGCTTGTCTTCACTGTTACAAACAGCTAAGATCACTATATAACAAATATATTACTCTCATAGATTTAGCAGAAATAATCTAAAGATACTTTAAACCAAACTTGTCCTCCCATCTTCCATTTCGTTCTAGAGCATCTTACACTGCTTCTATTACACCTTATTTCTGTCTGTACATGCTCCTTTCTCAGGATGTTACTGTCACCTTTCTGGATGTATATTTATCAGATGCTGTTTTCACCAAACTGAATTTTGTCTTAGCTCCATCACTTCAATATTATATTAAACACATGTTACACTGTATACCAGTGAGGAAGTCTGTTAGTTCTGTTAATGTTAACAATCAAACATTGTTCAACTGTATTACTATTATGTGGCTTACTTTACAACTTCAGGCCTAATATTACTTACCGATTCTTTTTCAACAATTCTGTTCAGCATGACAACTGCTTTGGTTTGTTGTTGCCATACCATTAGCCAAAAATGACAACATGTATTAGGCAGTGGACCCTGTGTAATGAAGAAGAAAAACGGGTGTTAAAATATATAGGCAAAGCAGTCTGAACACAGTTAATTGGTCACTGTCCTCTGAAAAAGTTTACACAAATTATTAATAGAATAACAGAAATGACAGGTTAGAAAGTAACCAACTCCACAGATCATTCCTGCACCTGAAAGTTGTTGTTGTTGGGGGGTGGGGGGGTGGTGGTGTTTGAAAAAACAAATAAACAAAAAAACAACCCACAAACAACAGAACAGTAATAGCTCAGGGAAGGGATGTTTCAGTTTGGGCATCAACACTATTGTGCTGTGAGAAGAAAAGCTACTGCTCAGAAGGTGCAAGATGAAATAAGGGGTAGAAATTGTTGCAATCCATTTCCAAAACAACTGAAGAAAAGAGCAAGAAATACCTGAAAAACTTCATATGCAGTAAATTTTTCAATATTCCCTTTAGCTTTTTATTAAAATATGAAATAATGTGCCCAAAACTAAAATAAACAGGCAGTTAATATGTGATACATGTAATTCACAGGGAGAAGGAACCATCCAAATATAAATTACAACTTTATAAATCTCCCCTCCCCGACATTCTCAATTCCTATAATAACCTAGTAATTGGTAATACTTACCTGTGTTAAAATATAGTACCTCTGGGCTTCTTCTATGACCACAAGGCTGGCATTGATATAGTCATTCTCAGTGTTCTGCAATTTTACACGACTATGATCATCTAAAATTTAAAGAAAATTAAGAATTAATGATGCATCCATCCATCTTCTAACAGGCAAGTTTAGGTCTGACAAGCAATTAGAAATAAATTCTGCAATACTAAACAAATAGTAACCTATAAACATACATTAAACTAATTTCTCAAGTAACTTTGGGAACTGCCTGTCTCATTCTCCCCTCAGCAGTCCATCAGAGTAATTCCAGCTATTAATAGAATTTACTGAGAAAACTGGAATACCCAGTTTTCTTTAAAAAACAACCAAACAAAACAACCCTCCCACACATGCCAAAAGATGCTCACAGCCATCCCTCAACAGTTGCATTTCCTTAACAGAACAGCACCACAACCCACACCAGGCAGCACGCTGTCCTATCACACCAGATCACTCTGCTGCATGGTTTCCTTTAAGTTCAGAATTCCAAGATTTTTGGTGAACTGAGATTTCACAGGTTGAGGTAGAATCATGAAGTTAAACTCACACAACAACAACAAAAAAACAATAAAAAAAAACACACAAAAACCCCTACTTGTAATAACTCAAACCAAGCTTTAATCAATTTAATTTCCCTGTAATTTATTATTTAATACTATACAAGTTAAAAATACTAAAGAAGGGGCATATGTACCTATTTAACAAATCTTCCAATTAAAGGAAGCCGAATCTAATTACAAATTTTCAGTCTCTCACGGTTACACAGGCAAGACAGAAGATTCCCCTATTTATGGCAGAGGCAAGCAAAGGACTTCTGTTGAAATTCTAACATTAGCATGAGAAAGATTACCAGACTGTCCTACTAGAACACTGCATAATAAAAGCTCACCGTGGCTATTCCTAGAAACTTAGTATCTGATTTATCACCCTCTAGGAGACATTTAAGTAATCAGACTTGTTCGCATTAATTAGAACTGCATTAAACAAACAGCATTTTTAGTTTAAAATTTGTACCCAACTGCATGCCAAGAAATGAGATTCAACTGACTGCAAACCCCCCCGAAGCTCAGCTGCCTAGACGGGTTGTTTATGAGAACAGTAAATAAATAGCAATGAATTTAAGAGACTTCCAACACATTTCAAGAAGAGATGGAAGAGATTCCATAAAGAAACTGACAGAGCCGAGAGTGAATTACAGTGCAGTGCCTGTTTTTAACCTACATTCACCTGGTCAAACCCACAAAACTAATTTGGGATGCAGACTTATAGCACAGCTCCTGTTAGAGTATTACTCTGCTTTTGCCTCTCCCATCCCTGCACCAAAAGGCTAACTTCCTTTGGACAAACAAAATTTTGGGAAATGCACAAAATCCATGGGTTTTGACATGAGCAACTACCAAGTACCCCACTCAGTCCAGCTGTCCTAGTTGAACTGAGATTAAGTCTCTTTATCACAGCCAGTCTATACAGCACAAGGCTTATCTAAGAGATCCATGAATATGGCCCCAGATAGGCAAAAAGCTGACAGGAATGAAAAAATAGTTACTAAATAAGACCCTTGTTCTATAGACTGCTCATATGATTTTATAAATACTTTCTATGTGTTTGGAAACCTGGATAAAGTACATTTACTAGGTTTTATCTGCTTTTATACTTTCCCTCATCTATCTGCTATTCACAACTGTCAAAGGGGATCTTACTGGATTCAAGGAAAGAAGTCAACAGAAAGTTTGGGGGGTTTTGGGTTGGTTTGGTGGGGTTTTTTTTCTGAAGGGCTGAGATTTGGGGTTGTTATCCTACCTCCTTTAGCTGCTAGCTTTTATATGCAGTCACATACAAATGTGCAGAGTACAGAAATATGCTGGAAACCTATTTTTAATATCGAAGTATGAGAAAGTTACTGGGTTTGTCTGTTTTCATTAGCATTCCAGCTGTAAGGCAACACCATCCTGACTTTCAGGAGCCTTAAAACAATTTATGATACATCTGCATGAAGAAAAAAGTATTATCAAAGCCAAGACACAGTAAAATGAAGACACTTGCATTTTAAAGTAAAATGTATCTCCTTGTACTATTTTGTCCAGACAGGAAAGCGTTACTTTTTCCTTTCATGTATCACTTTATCTGAAATGTTTCTACTGGAGAGAAACCAAGGCCTTTGTAAATATTACATGTCATTTGCCAACAGGAAAACCTTAAGATCTTGTTATAGTAAATCACACATACCGGTACTAGTGTTCTCGGAAAGATGACATAAGCAAGCACTGTTAACAGTTTAATCACCCAGCAGCAGCTGCTGTATTGCTGCCAAGAGGAGATAACTGCAGAGGCTCTAATGAGGCTTCCTACTGTAATCCTTACACACGTTTTCCGCCTTACTTTTTCCTTCTTATAAATTCTGCTTTGTACACAGGACAAATTAAATTCTGAAAGTGTTTGGTTTTTTTTTTTTTAAAAGCCCCTTTTAACAACTAGTTCTATGCACAGAGAGCTTCCCTTCTCCTCCCCAACTAAAACAAGAGTCGATCCTACATATACACAGAGGCATACATGCCACAGGACAAAGAAAGCCACTAGAATATATTGATTTCCCATCTTTCAAGGGAAAACGTTCCTAAAGGACACAATGACCTAGAAACCTCATTCAAGTTTTAGCTTGCTCTTCTGAATTAAAATGAAGCAAGCCAACTTTTGACAGTGAGTTAGCTGTAACGTGTTTCCTGTATGTAAATCACTTCCAGTTACAAAGTACTTCAGATTTATATGAATGATTAACCTATCTTAAATCTTTATCTTAAATGTTGCCATGCCCAGAACAGCCAAAATCTAGTACTCGTTCTCTGAGGCGCCAATTCCCCTATTTCAACAAACCATGCAGCCTGAAAAGGAAGTGGAAATCTTAAAAATGCTTCTCATTCTGGCTTCCTGCACTAAGAAAACTACTGTCAGAACGACCCTGTCTGAGGTAAGTGAACTCTTACTACCCACTTAAATGAAAACCTGTCCCACAGGTATCACTGACAACATTCCCTGTGTCTCAAATAAGGCCAAGACTTCACATTACACATCAATTTGCCCACTCCCTGCTAAAAAGAAAGTTACCTATCCAGTTAAAACCAAGATACAAAACGTCTGGCACTTTACATTATACAGTTCTTGCAGTTAGTTAATGAAAGGTGACTTGAAAATAACTGTGCTTCTAGAAGTGAAACCACTGTATAATTGAAAAATTGTCTTTCATTCAATAAATGTCTCTGGCTCCACAAATATAGAACTATTAACAACAAAGGAGAGTGAAATGCTACCTAGTGGATTAAAGAAAGTAATAAATAAAACATGTAGCCATAAGCCATCCCAATGACCCAGTATGACCCTTTCCCACTTACCAGCAAATCCCCTTCATTTCACTAATCCAAATCTAGCCTATCTGAGCTGCTAAATTATTCACATACTCTGTCACCATACTTACAAATCTCAAATTTCAGAGGTAGCCTATGGCACAAGAAAGCAAAGTGACTTTTCCCCACCCTGTCACCAGTTGTAAGCAATGAATGCCATTGTATCAGTCATGGCCTAGCTCCTAACTGAAATGTATTCATACTGAAATACACACTTAACTACTGCACAGATTCCTTACACTTTGAAGGACTGAAAAAAACCTTAAGATACATTTTAGATCAGTGGGTGCTATAAAACTCCCCTCCTCCCCAACACCAAAGAAAGAAGTATCTCCAAAAACAGCACACTGAGTTTATTTATACCATGTTTCTGGTAACAAGATGTTTTATAGAAACATTAGATAACGTCATCATTAAGTATCAACATCAGCTTCTAACACGGACAACGAGAAGTGCAGTAGGTTTATTTTGGACAGAACATCTCCTTGTTCTCAGCACACACACTTGAAACACAGGACAGAAAGGGAACATTTTTGCAGTGACAATTAATCAACAATATTTGCAAAGCCATCCACATCTGCTCCAGCTCTGTTCCCTGTAAAGAACAATACTCTTCATGTTCCTTTCTCCCTAACATACACTCTAGGTCAACTGTAAGCCTATGGTTGAAAGGTCCAACACAAAGTCTACTAAAGGTCACAGGAAGACAAGAGAAATCACTACCTCTTAAGATCATCCAACAGCAACACCAGCTTCTATCAGGTGAAAATGTTCAGGTGGCCTAAGATACTGGGCTACACACCACATGACAAAGGCAGGCTAAAGATAAAACTGCAAACCCCCCCATCTACCCTCCAAAAGCAAAAGGAAAAAGAAAAATCCTGCCAATTTTGCTGAGGGGATTTCCTTCTAGCCTCTAAATCTGGGAACACAGTAAGCAGATCTCTAAAGGTGTTTACAGTCAATCTGAGACACTAGACTCCCCTGATAGCAACTAAGGATAAGATTTAGAAGGTAAGTAATAACAGAAATCTTAAGAGTGTCATTGAAGTTATCAATAAGGAATAATAACCTCACGAGTTATTTTCCTCTCAACAATGTTTTCTGAGAAATGGTTCCATCTGTCAGGAAATGACTGGTTGTCAAACCAAACTATTTCAGATTAACTTCCTGTTTCAATAGCACTACATAGCCAAAATAGTCCTCTCCATATTCTAGACTAATACCAAACTGCAGGACTGCTATTTTTTTTGGCTAGGCAGTAACTCTTGAGGGCTTTTACCCAACCAAACTTATACATACCATAGCTCTTTAGCCAACAGAACTGGACACTAACAAAAATATTTATGAAACTGGAGACAATGTGAAACTCAACTGTAATGGGCAAAGATAATTAGTCTTTTCCAGCTAACAGAAATCAACTTCTAGCTAAAAATGCACATATTGGACACAAGTGGTTTCAGCATACCTATCTTGTGTATTACGGCTGAAATGGGGCAAACCAACCCAAAGCATTTTTTCCGGCACTTGTAATTGACATATTTCTGTAAGACAGAATAATCTTTGCATTTCCTCTTGCAGACATACCACCTCCGATTTTAGACTGGCTTGGCCACTATCTAGATTAACAAACCATTTTCTCACTGCTACGCAGAACTACAGCATTTTCATTAAATTGTATCTTACAGTATGTTTAAGTAGCAGTTAAAGAGCAGTAAAATTGGTGAAGGACCGAGTTGTTAAGATTGCATGAGACTGAGTTCTACTGCATTTCTGCAATGCCAGCTCCTTGCACACATGCACCATGATTACATTTCTTCACCCCAGTGACCAAACTGCGTAACTTTTACTGCAGCTGCTTTGAAATTTAGGTACTGTTATTTTGCAATGTTATTTATCATACAGTCCCTTCCAGGTCTCTTTGTCCTCCCAACTCTCACCAACAATTATGAGTCATATTTGAAAACACAAAGATGTAAAATTCAATGGGAATTAGTTCAGACAGTCCTGCAGGCCATCTTGGTGGCCCAATTCAAACCTTCTTTCTTTCATAAATACTAAATCCATAATTCATAAATACTAAAAACGGAGACATGCCTCAAAGTTCACCATCTTAGCCCAGCCATCATGTTGTAAGTCATGTCAACTAGCACATAATGACCTTAGCCCTTCCTATGCCAAACAACTGCTTCCAAGACTAGGTTTTATCTGCCTCTGCTCTTGCACAGGGTCCAGGGATTTATACAATCACATAACTAATTTCCTCCTGGCTAAACAAGCATTTCAGAAGCAGGCTTTGCCATGACCAAGGCAGAGGTGTTTGATGCTCTTCACTACTGGAAAAGTTGTGCCATGATTCAGGAAACTCTTGAGCTCCGGAAAGCTACAAGAGATGGATACAAGTCATACCTCTAAGACACTATTGCAGGCATTTTTAGATGCTACTTAAATAACACAATGGGGTTTTATTATTTTTTTTTAGAAACACTCCTTTCAAAAAGAAAGAAAACCCACAAATATGTTGAAGGTATGCTGCTGTTCTCTTTGTAGCAGTCACTGACTAAGAAACTGATGGAATTCCATGGATGGAATAAGCGGCAAACGCATAGTTATAGCTTCTGCCACAGGAGTTGTATAGGATATTGGACCAAGGAACAGAACTTGGGCCTTGTGGGCTCAAATCCAGTTTCCTGCCTTCTCTCCTTACAACCCCCATCCCAACTTTGGTATGAAACAGGAAGTAAATAAAACCCAATCTACTTTACCACTGCTAAGATGCTAATGCTGTGCTGTAACAGGACAGCAAACTTGGGACACCTACACACCTCTGCACATATCAACAAAGGCCCAGCAGAGGCCTATCTCCCTTTACTGAGCATACAGCGTTAGTCAGGAAGCCTTGACTAACTTGAGATACCTTCTTAAACAGACCACACTGGAGAATGCCATGCAGATGCAGCCAAGAGGCTGTGCATTGAACTCTTTTAAGTTCAGTTTCTTCAGAGTGCAGTATTGAGATTCAGTATCAAGCCAGACTGGATCCACTTGGAGTGGACACGCTGTGCACATTAGCGTTCTAGCAGCAGTCTGATGAGTAGCGCACAGTGCTGCATCTGATCAGCATGACTCAATCTGAGACCCTTTCTGTGTAATTTTGAGAAGTGCTATGCACATGCGGCTACCACAACCTTCAACTGGAAACAAGGAGTTCAGCACTTCTCCAAATTTTACAATAGGTATTCAGATTAAGCTGTCAAACAAAAAGCCCAAATACAATTGCAACCCTTCAGAAATTCTACATCCAGTAACAAGAAGGCTTTTACGAGCCTTTGGTGTTCTGGGAAACTCCATACTAAAGAACACACAAACATTTAACCATTTGCAACATCAGTATTTTGTAGAAAAATTAAGGCTGCACTCATTTCTTCTCCTAGTCCTTTTGAAAGTGACTTATGATAGCTTTCTCCAGCTCTAACTATATATTGGTAATCTTTTGCTCACACCTTTTTATAGCAATTTTGGATTACAGTTTCTACAGTAAATGCCATTGAAAACAAGTGCACAACACCACAGTAGCAAAGAAGCTGGTAAAAAACAAGAAAGTTGTCTTCACCCAAGATGTAAGATCATTATGTCATAAAGACCATTTTATGGCAGTTAAGCTGTACAAAGCACTTCTTACTGTATCTACTCACATTGAGAACAACTTCATGCATACGTTCTTCCGAACAGACAAAAATAACAAAATCTCAAGTATTTCTTAAAGCAACAGTACAAATCAAGAGGCATTTACCCAGTCTTACAAATGTGCAGAATCACTTAGCCCAAAAGGAAACTTTCAGTCAAAGCTTATTAACTTAGCTTCTGTGCTCAGTAGATGTTGATTTTCTTAATGACAAAGCAATATTAAACAAATAATTTCCTTATAAGGAAAAATGTTTAATATTTTACTTTGCAGCTCACAAACACTTCCCTACATACCAATAACAATGATTTTCAATCATCTCTCATTCACCATCCAGCACAATGAGTTTAAACCACAGGCTCTTCTCCCTTCTGTTATATACGTTTGCATATGTGTTATGAAAAACATATTTATCATAGGATACCTGTCTACAGAAATAAACAAAATACAAAACCTACAATAACCATGATTTATTAGCTATGGTGTTTAAAAGTAAACTGGGTAAGTAAAAGGTCTACAAAGTTTACCACTGTATTTACATAAAAAGATACTTACATGGACTAACATCTCTGTATCTGTTTCGATTTCTGTTTTCTGGATATTTTGCAACTCTGTGAGGGTAGTCACTGGATTTATGCCGAATTTCCTTTAAAAGACAAAAAACGCAAGTCACTTATAGCCAGCAAGGTGATTAAGGTTAGTGTTATACACACCCTATTTTAAGACTTTCAAACTTATTAATTAATGCAGGTTATTAGTAATTAACATTTTTAAACTGACCTTCACTACAGCTAGTGGTATTTTCATGCAGACAATGTGTGTCTCATTCATGGCCAAGCTGTTGCCATTTAGATCTTCCCACACTTGGCTAACACCACCAAACTAACATAAATGCAGTTTGGTAAGGAACTTACGTAGCAGGATCAAAGGCAGGGAAAAACCCCAGATATTTATTATGTTTGCAGTTTACCTCAGACGTCACATTACCTCCCACAGTAATAAGAGACTCGGACAGACAGAACTAATAGCAGTCAGTACACTGCTAGCTCCTTTACACCAACCAGCAGCATAAATGCCCACAAAGGCACCTAGTTAATGATTTTATGGCTGCTGTTAACAGCCGTAAGATTATTCTTGGTGGTTTGACAGTTCAACCCAGATAGCTGTAGTTAAACATGACCCAGTAGTATGAAGGAACAATTCTAAACTCAAAATATCAATGTGATATCACAGCCTGCTTCTTCACAGGCATCAATACAAACCTTCCATTCCAATAATCTGCACTTAGAAGATACTCTAACATACTCGTTTACACACTATTTTAAAGAGTATGCTATACTGTTCATGTACTCTGAATGTTCAGATTTTACTCTTTTGCCTCTGAGTGTATCTTTTCCAGAACTTCACTAATATATACAGTTTTACTTTATGTAGACAACTGAAAACACAGCTAAAAAGCTATTGACAAGCAGCCTCCAACAAACTGAACTATTCCCTCTACATCTCTGCAATGACGCCACTCAGCAGGCATGTTGTACAATACAGAATTAACAATATTTTGCTTTGATTTCACCTTTTGCTACATGTGAACATTATGTCCCAAAGAGCATTTAAAGCTCTCTTTATAACCAAGCATTCTTTGGTCTTTTTCTATCTTTCCACTATCTTCTTTGTCTTCTCAAACTTCATAAATAGCCTATATATTCCCAGACAATTAACACAGCCAAAAAAGACTCTGGTGGCAATTTAACATACGTAAGGAAGCTCCATTTTGTAGTATCTGGTGTATGACATTACTTAAGTGCAGCGCGAACCTGTAAAGAAACTGAACCACAATGTGGAACAGCAACTGTCAAGCACCAATGCTCTACATATTTGTACAAAAATATCTTATCTTTTAAACAATCAGGGTTTTTGTTTTGATACAGCACACTGGAATTCGTCTTCTTCTCTAGTTTATGTGGCTTACAAGCTTTGGGAGCAGCCATGTGCTCACTGAATAAATGTATCTGTGAGGCATTCACAACTGAGTTTCCATGAAATGTAAATTATGTATTACTCCATAACTGGATACGACAGACTTTTTTTTTTTAAAAAAAAGCACTGGCATCCTCTGTGCACAGAAACAGACCTGTAATTTGGTCAAAAACAATAAAACAGCTAGAAACACTACTACAGTGATGGGAGGGGGGGGGGGGCTTGCTAAAAGTATTAAACCTAAGGAAGCTTAATGACTAGTTCTAAAATCAGGTTTTCCCATGTATGATTCAGCCATCACAAACTGGAGAAACAAACCAGATGCTAGATCTAACATAAGGTATATTATACAAGAAAAACTTGCATTGGAAAAGGAAAAAGTAAAAAATCAGTATCATTTATTCAGTTATTAACTCAGATTGGATAAGAGCTCTGGCAGTCAATATAAATAATCCAAGCTTCACAGGATTCTACCACAAGTCTTGGCAAATTCATGGAACTGAAGAGTAAAAATAACAACTGGTCCCAGCAAGAAATAAAAAAACCCTAATACCCAACTTTTTTCTCCTTCAGAGAAACGTAATATTCTCAGGACAAACATGTTATGTTTCTTATACAACACTATAATAGAAAAATACCTTCGGAAACAAAAACTCAGTGTGAAAACACGTATCAGCAATTCAGAGTATTTTCTACAAGTGTGTACTATTTAAAACCATCACTTGCTACTTCTGTGCTTTAAAGCAGATTTGTATTCTCTGGTTTTAACAAAAACCAAACGTGTTAAGTACCCTGAAAAAATCCTGAGTCTGCAAAATCTACAAAATCAGGGAAACAAAAGATTCTAACACAAAGAACCTTATTAAAAATATTTTATGGCATAGCTGTAGTAAAATTAGGAAATTCACACACAAATTTTAACAGAGCTTAATTTTCTCTTCAGTTTACTTCTCCAAGAACATCTAAGCAACATCAAAATTACTTGGGAAAGCTAATTTGCTCAGTCTGGATATACCACATGTAAAGTGTGTGTACTTTTTTACCTCATAAAAATACCAGTTGCAGAAATCTTCCCTTAAACTGTGCTAAGATAACGAGGTAAAAGCATATTTCTGTTATTCCTTGTTAAATTCAAACGACAGCTCAGTTCCATAATACATGCGTAAAGACAGCGTATTCGAAATACATGTAGAGCGGGGGGAGGGGGGGAGTATTAACAGAAAAAGCACAACTTAAGTTAGTAAAGAGAACTTTAATTTGGGGTTCTTTTTCCTCATTTGTGAAAGGGCACTGTAAAATACATACCGGCTCAAATAACTGTTCTAGTACTGTAAGCTTAAACATAAAGTCAGCGTTATGGACCCGAACCAAAGACTACTGCTGCAAGCTAGCGAGCCCGCTGTTCCTAGAGCACGCGGGGCAGCAGGCGCTTCCCGGCGGCGGCCACGCGCCGGGCAGGTGCGGGCGGCGGGAACGGCGCGCGCCGAGGCCGAACGGGCGCCTGCGGAGCCGCTGCGCTGCGGCCTCAGCGCCAGAGCCGCGAACCCGGGGCGACGGCGAGCCTCGGCCGCACCGGTACCACCAGGTACCGCTTCCCGCTCCACCTGGAGACCGCGGGGGAAACACCCTCGCCGGGATCTGACCGGGCCGCCCCGCCAAGCCCTCAGCGCCTCAGCCGCCACCGCGCCCCGCCACCAGCGCCCGGCCGAAGCGCCCGAGCCCCGGGCCCGCGCAGACGCAATGCGCCGGCAGCCCCCCGCCGCCCGGCAGCGCGCCGCACAGCGCCTGCGCGCCACCCCCCCACCCCCGCTACCCGCCCGGGGCGGAGCAGCGGCCGCCCCCGGGAGCATGCGCAGCGCCCGCCCGCAGTTTCGCTGCGTGCACCTGAAGGCGAGCCGTGGCCCAGCGACTTCCGCTCCCCGCCGAGGCGGCGCGCGCCGGCAGCGGGCGCTGACAACGCGGTGCCCGCTCCCCGCCCTTCCCCCAGCCCCCCTGCCGGGGCGGCGCCGGGGAGACCCCCCTGGCTCACCAGATAACGCGCCTGCCAGTCGTTAGTGGCGTCTATCTCCTGGAACTCCTGCTCGATGGTAGCGGACATGGCGGCGGCCAGAGCGAGAGCCTGTCCGGGGGCCGGCACGCTCCCGGCCCCGCGCGCGCTGCCCACCGCACGGGAGCGCCGAGCGCGCTCCGCCCTGCCGCCGCTGCCGCGCGCGCACATACGCTCGCAACGGGTCCCGCGGGCGCCCGTGCCGGGCGCATGCGCGCGCCGCGGCCCCGCCCACTGAGCGTTGGCCAGACCACGCCCGCGGGGAGGCGGGAAGCACCTGGGGTGACGTCACGGGGCGGGGGGGCCAGGCAGAGGGCGCGGGGGCCGCACGCAGGTAGCCGAGGGTCCCTGCCGGGCCGAGGGTCCCTGCCGGACCGGGGCCGGCTTCGGGCGTGGGGCCGCGAGCAGCCGCCTGCCGCCCCGGTGTCACTGCAAGGGTAGGGCCCGGGCGGGCCGCAGCCGGTGGATGGGCGCTCCGGCCCGGCCCGGCTCAGCGGGGACGGTCCGGGCCCCGCTGCCTGCACGTACGAGAACCGGTGCGTGTCGGACAGGCAAACCGCGGCCGGGCCTGCCGTCTCCATGGCGGAAACGCGGCGGGGCGGCGCGCAGCGGCCCCCTGCGATCGCTTCCAGAAGCAAGCCCCTAGGAGACCGCCTCGCGAACGGCGGGCGACACCGGAGGTCACGCAGGGTTTGGCGAGGGCAGCGTTGCTCAAGCTGCGGGGAACCCGCGGTGCAGCTCCGCGTGACCGAGGCGCGCTTGTCGCCCCGCAGCTGCCTTCGCACCAAGGCGCGGGCGGCCACGGCCCTGGCTGCGGACGGGACAGCGGCTTAGCGCCGCGCGGTCTCACTCTGCACCGCAAGGGGGAAGAGCTTAAAGCGCCGGGCTCCCCCCTCACCCCCCAGTGGCAGCGCTGCCGCTGCCCCAGCCGCCCCCTCTCCCAGGCTGCCCGTCCTGGACCTGCTCCGCCCCCCCCCCGCCGCCTCACGAACGGGGCGGTCTCACGGGAACGCCTTAATTGCCCGCCGCCGCGCCCGGGCGGTCCCGGGCCCCCGCTGCCCCGCTCCGCTCTGCCGTCCCCTGGCGGTCAGCCTTGGCCGCGGCGCCTGCCGTCTGCGCTGCGGTGGCCGGGCCGCACCGGGCCCCCCCCGAGCGCCGCGCCCCGGGCTCGCACACGGTGCGGGGGCTGAGCGTGGCCGCCGCAGCCCGCGCGAAAACCGGCTGCGCGGTGCTGCACGGTGCCGCGGCGCCCTGCGCACTGTCACGCCGCAGTCCCTAGCAGCAGCCGAGGCGCGACGCCGGGCCTCGGGTGATTTTTGGGAACGGCTTCAGGCGTGAGGTGAGGAGGGAAGGTCGGCAGAGCGAGGCGCTTGCTCCGCCATTAACGTGCTGGTGGCGGTCAGTGCGCTGCTGCTGAGGCGCCGTGCCGGCCGCCGTTAGAGCAATGCAGCGCGAAGGGCACCTGGGCGGCCAGGGGTGGTGCCTGGCTTGAGCCTTGCCCACCTCACACCTAAAGGCCACCAGCTGCACGCTGGAGAAATGTGGCCTCAGTGCTCAGTGAGCAGAGTTCACACTCCCCGCCGTCGTGCGGTTTTATAGCTACAAAAAGGCAACAAGGCTTGTTCAGCGTGGTGCAAGAAATGTTTATGTGGTAACACAGGTAAGGCAAATATTTTTGGAACAAACTTCTGGCTTTGACATCCAAATACCTGTCATCGGCTGTTGCGTTTCCTTCCTGTCTGCAGACTGCAGCGCAGTAGAGCGCTCCAAGAATGTGCTCCCGTAATGAAAGCTGGTATCTTGTACACCAGGGGACTGCATGATGCACGTCTGAAGCATGGCTGATGGGACAGCATGCATCGGTAACTTCACAGCATGTTTTTCCAGGTAGCTCAAGGAAATGTTGCGTAAGATTTTCTTGAACTGTGGGTTCAACCTTTGAAATCAATATAGGGACTAGCTTTCCTGGATTTTTCTGCTTGCACAGGCCAGTTCTACAGATGTTCTCTAGTTAATCAGTGTGCTACATGAGATTAGTTATGAAATAAGTAAATAAGACATTTGTGAATTATGTTTATGACTAAGCGCAGAGCAGAATCTAAGTATCCATCCTCAAGATAGTAGGTCTGCTTGAATTCATGTTTCAATGAACAGAAAGTGTTCTTAACCTCAGAAAACTGATCTTGCACAATCTGGGTGTAGGAAAGTAAATAGATACATAGAAACTCTCTGCCAAATAACAAATTTAAATAAATTAAAACATACAACTTCACTGATTTTACTCTTCAATAGGCTTTTCTCTAGTTACAAACTGGCTGACTTACCTGTATTTGTAACATTTGTTATTACTGCCTTTTTTATCCCTCGCTGGAACTATTTGTAGGTCAGAGACATTGTGATGCCCATGAAGCCATCCAACGTGGATCGCATCTAAATGAGGCCCAGTCACTGTCCTGTTGGTCCAGAGAACAGAGAATGATGCTGCCCAGTGGCATGTCAGTTTCTCTTTATTCTGGTGCAAAGGCCAGGGAAGACCTGGAGGTTGCTAGTTGTGCAGTGTGACAAGATCTTGTGCTTGAATTCAGGGACAGCTCTATCAGCTAAGGAGCGCCCCATGTTTATCAACTGAGTGACCTATTGAGACATCAGTGTGTTTTAAGAAGCATGTAGGAGAAGTAGTAGTTTCGCTATATATACACAGGAATGTGTATTCTGCTCTTCTAATTAGCAGCTGTCATGCATATGAGAAGCTTGTTCTTGTCATTGCTTGTGATATTTGGGGATGTAGTTCATATTGGCAAAGCAATGGAATTGTGTTATCAGGAGAGGGAGTTTTATGGTAGCAGCTCTGTTTAGTATCTGTAACACAAATCAGTGCCTAGAGACAGCTCATGGAAAACTAAAATAAGTGTTCATTAATTGTGATTTACAGATGGCTTAGAAGAGCAGTAACTGGTAAATCAGGGGGTTCTGGAGAAATTGCCATTGTTTACTTTTTAGTTATATTTTACTGCAAATACGCTGAAAATGTTGTACCAGTTCCCAGGGTTTTGGGAATTGAGCCCAGGATAGGCCCAGGGCTACAGTTATAATGGTCTATGAAGGAAAACTGTATATACAACATAAACCAAGTACACTCATTAGAAAACTTTATTTATTCTGTTGCCAATAGTATATTCCAGTTCCGTATTAGCTGTGTAGCCAAACCCAGATGAACTACTACATAAACTCTTAAACCCTTGAGATAGCATGAGACATCAGCAAAGCAGGATAATGGAGTTGCTGGAATGTGTGGTATATTGTCAGTCTTTTCCGTCTTAGTATAAACACAAGGAAGTAGTTATTGCAATGTTTTCTTATTAAAAAATGGAGTAGTGCATTCAGATCTGGGGCTCCCATCATAAGAAGGACATGGACCTGTTGGAGCGAGCCCAGAGGAGGGACACAAAGATGATCAGAGGTCTGGAGCACCTCTCCTGTGAAGACAGGCTGAGGGAGTTGGGGTTGTTCAGCCTGGAGGAGAGAAGGCTCTGGGGAGACCTTATAGTGGCCTCCCAGTACCTGAAGGGGGCCTACAACAAAGCTGGAGAGGGACTTCTTACAGGGGCACGTAGTGACAGGACAAGAGGTAACGGCTTTAAGCTGTAAGAAGACAGACTTAGATTAGGCATTAGGAAGACATTCTTTGCTGTGAGGGTGGTGAGGCACTGGGCCAGGTTTCCCAGAGAAGCCGTGGATGCCCCATCCCTGGAAGTGTTCAAGGCCAGCCTGTATGGGGCTTTGAGAAACCTGGTGTAGTGGAAGGTGTCCCTGCCCATGGCAGGGGGCTTGGAACTAGATGATATGTAGGGTCCTTTCTAGCCTAAACCATTCTATGATTCTATGAAAATATCTGATAATTTGAGAAGCCCCATTTGCTGTGCTGACCCAACAGTCACCCCAGGGCAGTTGGTATCTACAGCAGTTCTGTTCTCAAAATTAGTTTTGGTGCCCTTGCTCATCTGAATGAAAAAGACCAATCAACTTAACTTTATATGTTTTTTGTCCAGCAACGTTGGCCAAACAATTAACTTTAGTACCAGTCTGGAATGGACTAACTGCTTGTTCTGCCATGTGTACATTTTTTGGGTCATTCACTGGAATTACTTAAGTATCATTTATTGGAAATGATCTGTTTTGTGCTGGTTTTCTGGGAACCATTTTGGATATTGGTAGATGAAGAACAAATTCTTCCCTGTGGTGGTTTTATTCACAAATACGCTCCACATCAATCTTAGCTGTTAAGAAAGAAAGCTGGAATGTGCTTAAGCTTGCCACGATGTGAAAGGTTCAGAACATATCATTCCTAATTTAAGTCTTGTAGCCCCAAGCCTAAAGGAGAAGAGGATCCTCCCTTTCCCCATGCACTGGATAGGACTGGAAACCCAGAAAGTCTGGCCACTCTTCTGGCACCTGATAGGGAGCAGGAGAAGCTGAATGAAAGGGTCCAATGGTCAGGTCTGTGCATTTACAGTGGAATCCTCCTATTTCAGACTTTTAGGGATTGCATTCCTTGTTCAAGTGAACATTAAAATTCCTGTTACTGAAAGTAGGTGCCAGTGCAAATACCTGTCCTCAGCTGTATTATTGATGTCCTCCCCCTGCCCAAAACTGTATTTTGGCGTACAAAAAAGGGAAAAAACCCCCACCAAATTTTAAACGATGCCTAGCAAAATACAAACCCTTGTAGCAGCAACTGTAGCAGAATCTCAAAGGGCCCTAACAGGTTTGCATTCAGCTAAGGGAGTCCGTCACATCAATCATAGGTCCACAACAGTGGGATTCTAGTGTCCAATGTCTGTTAAAAAATGGCTATGTAGTAAAAGTGATGGAACTACAGAAGCTGTAATTATGTTTTGAAGAGAAGGACGGCTGTGCCCAGACTAAATGATTGCCCAAACTGTAGTTTGGAGTTCTGGGTAAAAGAAATTCCTGGCCAAGGAAGAAAGGAAAGATTAAGGTCTATTAAGGAAGTCTGGTTTATAGCCCAGAGATCTGTGCCAGTCTGCACAGCACTGGACTCCTACGGTGAAGCTGAAATAATTGTGGAGCGTGAAAAGAAAACCGCAATGGGCAGAAGTGCTGTCGTGAGTGAATGGACACTAGCTAGCAGAAAAGGGAGCCAGCCAGGATGTCTGATGGGTAGAACAACTTTAGTCTCTGCTGTGGCTTTGTGAAGCAGCACTTCCAGCAACCTAAGCTGGGGTGTGCAGTCAGCCACAAAACCTAATGCCTATGAGTCAATGCAGGGGGTGTGGGGTATGGCTACAGGAAGAGAAGAGCCAGTTGCCAAGAGAAAGATAACTCCAAGTTATTATTTTTGTTGCTTGTAGAGAGGATCTTGCTTGCTGGGGACTGTTTGTATATGTTACTTGATTTTCTGTCCTTTTTTCCTTTTCACACCTAGCCACAGTGACATTAAAATCATAGCTTTCAAGTAAGCAAGTAAAATTGAGTGAGTGTCCAGAGTGGCTTTGGTTTGATATCATTCAATGGCCCTGGTTAGAAGGTCATTTTTTACTAGAAACTCCATCTATGGAAACTGCTTATAGCTGACACAAAGTTTTCACATTAAGTGTTTACTGAGACTTGCATTTGATTGAAGATCGCTGGTTTATTAGAGTTTAAAATTGTTTTCCTCGCAGTTGGAGTAGAGCTGTTCCATGCTTAGACCGTTTCTAATCTCACAGTTATTGTTTCAAAGAATCACTTTACATTACTATATAATGGTTAAAGAGGTGTCTAAACTGCAGTTCTGGAAACACCTTTAAGCTGGCTGGCTGGCGAGTCTTCAATTCACATTCTGTCATAATTTTGAAATCATGTTATCATGATCTTGTAACTTGTCTATAGCACAGATTCTGTGTTTTAGTGGCTTCCATGCTTGTATTGTAAGTATTTTCATCTGCATTCAAGCTTATCTTCCAAATTACAAAATGAAGGGCATTCTCTGAATTACAGCTGAAAAGGTTGCAATGTACGACTCATGCCACTGTTATTTGCTAGGAGAGTATCAGTAAATGTTACAAATTACTGTTCTCCATTTTATGTTCCAGTTTTTCTTTGGGTTTCCCAGCATCTGAACAAGGCAATTATGCCTATTTTCGTGGGTGTAAAAATCCTCAAATTGTGTTTGCCTTCCCCCCATCCCCAAACAGTTTGAAATAAAGTAATAAAAGTCTTTTTGGCAATGTAAGTTATGATTGTAATCCATTTTGTAATTTATGTTTCTGCATTAGACAACCTGAAGTGCCAATAACAGGAAAGGGTTTTTTTTTACTACTAGCTGTAATAATGATTTAAAAAACCTTATTGTTACCAGCTTCACAGAAACTTAAATTTACCATGTGTTGGTGAGCCTTCAACATGCATTACAATAATTATGTCTGTCTTTTCTGTGCTAGAAGAGGTAGATCTGTGCAAGATTTGTGATATCTGTGCCTGGTTTTAAGTTGACATTAATATATCTGATTTCATATAATTTCCCGTATAAGCTCATCCTATTGAGGTAATCAGCAGCCCTGTAGGAGCCACATTCTCTGAGTCACTGTTTTGATGGCAGAGTTCCATGAATGTGTGGCTAGTTTTGTCTGCTGAGATGTCCTTTGGAATGTTACGTAGGGCAAGGTGTTCACAATTGTGTCACTATGTAAAGTCATTGAATCTTGTAAGGACCATGAAACACTAGGTAAGAATTTGCACAGCTACATTTACTTGGCAAGGCAGGATTGCAATAACCGATGCACCTCTCTTTTTGCCCTCAAAGTAAATCGGAAAGCAAGGAGGAAAACAGATTTTGCCTGTAGGTGGCAGAGCCATGAAGAAATTATAATTTTTCAGGCAGTATGATTTCCTAACAAAGCAAATTAATAGTGCATGTAAAATTTATCTTCCCTTCTATTCTTTGATAATGTCTCTCACAAAAATGGCTTTGAAACTAATCTACTAAAATAAGGAGTCTTAAAAAAATCTGTTTTGCATAACAAATATATTCATTTCTCAATATATGCTGTGTTTTCTTTGGTCCAGACATTTAAAACCTCTAATTCGTACCCTTATGGCATATGAAATGCTGCAACTGCTAAACCAATTTGTTTGTTTTCTCAAAGAAAATAAAAACTGAGTGTAATGTACTGAAAGAAGGATCCATAACACAAGTTTTGCAATTGGAATGCTGTCAAGGTCTTTAACGTCTTATTTTAGCCAGTGGAACAGTTCCAGCAGCTCAGGTCATGACACTACCACTTACTGGAATTAACAACCTGGGGAGGAAAGCACCCTTGTACAGAACGTGTCCAGTATCAGAATGGGTGTGTGACATTCTCTGGATCTTTTGAATTTTAGATCTTTTTTCCTACTATCTCACTGTATGCCAAGAGACATCACTAGTCATCAAAGGATATTGTTTTCTTTTTTTAAAAACTTTATGGTACTTTTCAAACAGACCACTGCAGCTTCTTTACTGGCAGCCAGTAGTACCCTTGAAGTACACTGGAGGTGATCTGTCACAAAGAAAACGGTCCTAGTACACAATTTTCTTTACTTTGGCATCCTTTTATGTCAGAAATGTCTTCATTGTGTGTTAGATCACTCAGAGTCAGATTCTTCTCAAGATTTCAGTGTAAAATAATGTAATTGCTAACACAGATTTGCAGTAATAGAGCAACACTACAGAGAGATAAAAAGCCAAAGTATGTTATTGAGATTGTATTTGTCAAGAAATATCCCCCAGGGTCACTTTAACATCTCAGCTAGCTTCTAGTTCCCATTCTCTTACACTAATTTTGGAAGCTCTCTTCACTTGAAACTGATTTTCTTTGTCCAAGATGGCTGTTTTCTTCTTAACAGCCCTCTCATAAGCACTACCTAGGGAAGACAGGATGCAGAGGAAAAGCAAAGGGGTTTTTTAATGTGTTTAAGCAAGACCACCTTAGTTTTGGCCTTTGGTTTTCTTGATTAAGAGAATATTTAGTTGAGTCTGGTGATTAAATTATTGAAAGTGATTCTGTGAGGAGGAGATTAAGATATATGACTTCCATAAGCCCCTATTTATATACACTAACAAGTTGTTACATTAACATTTATATTGCAATCAGTATGCCCCTGATTTCCTATTGCTTCTCAACACATTGATAATACCTTATAGATAATGTATTCAGAAGTTATAGATATGCAATCTGATTTCTAGATTCAGAATGTATTTTGGCTGGTGAATACCATGTAAGGAATAAATACCACAGCAGCAATTGTGAAATGAGAAGTCGGAAGCATTCTTTGTGAAACCGCCGCACATACACTCTTGGTTCTAGGGGTTTTCTCTGGGCAACGTTACAAATCCTGTGATTCAGTAGTTCTTGGTCCCATAAAAAGGAATAAGGATAATTCTCAGTTAATTTCCAGTTTCAGCAACCTTGGAAAGTAGGATGAGGCAGATAGCTGAAGGAGGTAACTGCATTAGCTATTACAGCTAAATCTGCTGTCAAATACGCATCAACAGTGTGCACCATTAATATAGAATTTACACATATCTGCCACAGTAATTGGAATAAATCCTGAGTATCTTTGGAAAGGAGGTTCCAATGAAGGAATGCCATGATTCTGTTTTTAAAACATAAATATATATGCCTTTCAGGGTGACAGTAAAACTTCCTTTTACCTTTCACTTTCCTGAGAGAGGAAGTAGTTGGGAGGGCCTTGTTTACACAGAGGAATGACTCATTAATAGGTTCAATAATGAATTAGATCAGTGAAATCTATGCTGCAAGTTATACACCCCCCACCCCCCCACATTGCTCTAAATGGAAACTTACCCGCACAGCATTTTATACAATTGTTTTATAATGTGAGTTGCATATATGTATACTTTTAAATCTACCAAGTGTTACCAGATGTGATGGAAATTAAATTAGCTAGAATTACCAAGTACTGATTTATATTTTTCTCGATAATTTAAAAATACATCTATAAAAAATAGGGCAGATACTTTTAATAATCATGCAGATAAATGCATGATTAACTCTTTGAAGTTTACCTCTTTCAACATTAGAATATAGCGCTATTGGGGGGAAAATGAAATAATTTTTTGTTTGGCTAATCTGTGTAATTCAAGAGACAGTGGATAAGTAATCCCCATGCACAGAACGTTTCTGTGCAACATTTCATGCATGTGTTTATACTCTGTGCGTAATACTTGTGTATATAAATATCATCTGTTTCTGCCATCCTCCCATAGAGCACTGCAACGTGCTGTGTATGCTCTTTGTATTTCAGATGTCTGAAGGACATAGGCTCAAAAGTTAATGCTTAGTACTTGGTGACAGTACATCAGCCACTCAGCAAAGAGGCACAAATCTGAAATAGTTATATTTCAGTTTGCTCAAAAGCAGATATTTTTTGTGAAATGTTGAATAAGTTGTGTTAGTAGAAATAATGTCTAATAGACATTGTTTTCTCCACAAAATGGCATGCGACTTACCTTGGGCAGGAAGCAACAGCTGGTAATTAGCACTCACCTGACCTTTGCTGAAAGGAGTACTCACTGTTGAGCAGTTGCTAATAAGCTTCCACAATGGAGCTGTGTGTGACTGTTCAAAGTGCCATTAATCCTAAGCCACCATGTGAACATGCCTTAAAATACTCTGTGCTCTTTTCAGTGTTCATACTGCGGGTGGGCTTTTAGCTTTGGACTGTGTTTGTTTTGACATGTGTCTGGAGTTTTCAGTTTAAGTATCTGTCACAGCACAAACATCCCTTATTCCTGTAAGGCCAACTAAACATGCTAGTTAGTACAAGTCTGTAGAAAGGAGATTTAACAATATGCAGACCTGATTCTTGTCTTGTGACAGTGAAGTTTAGAAATAATTTCATTGAAAATACGTTAACATAAACTATGACCATACAGTTTACACAATATCAAAACTCTGTGAATTCTTTGCTGAATCTAATGATGGGTCCCTTGGGTAATGTGTCCTCACAGCAATTCCTGTTGGAAATTTCTCCTTGTTATGATTCTGATCTAACTGTACCTCTGGGTTGAGATCTGTGATGAATAAAGTGGTTGGTGATGAGTATAAAATCACCATACGGTTTCTCTTCGAAGGGAGTGCACTCTTACAGCTGACTGTGAGGCAGTGTTTTTGTTAGTGGGAATTTCATGGCAGGGGAAAAGCCTTAAGTGAGCACAAAAAAACATTTTCAAAATTTCCAGTGAATGGGAAATTAGCTTATGTAGTCATGTATCTCCTGGAAATTCAAGTATGCTTCTCCTGGAACCTTGTCTGGGATGTCATTGTGTGTTCTTAATCCAGATGTTTCAAATGCTTTGGGAACAATGAACTATTATTATTGTCAGAATAAATTAATCATCTTTGCTCTTAGAAATGTCAGAGGGAGGAGTATGTAGCAGACATCTAGGGAACCTTCGGTGTTTGCTCTACTGGAGTTGGAAACCTTCCTAGACAGATATGTTTAGCTTCTTCTAATGGTGGTCAAAATAGAAAATTACTCCAGCATTGTGCGTTTAACATTTGCTGATATATACTATCAGGACTACGTTGCTGGACTGTTTCTTAGTTAACTCCATCTTGTTATGTCTCACAATGATCTAGAGGCTATACATAACGTACATAACATGGCATTCATAAATAGGTGATTCCAAATCTATTACGTAGTCTACCCATACACCATGTGGAAATTTGAAATCTGAGAGAGAGACAGGGTCTGTTCTACATGAGAAGAGATGAAAGTGTCTTTTCACAGTTTGAAACCCTTGGGTATGCCCTTTCACATTACCCTTTCAACAGGGTTCCTTGAAGTCTGAGGTGGTCTGTAAGTACAGCCACTTGCCCTAGCTGGGATTCCTGTTAGTCCTGGAGCATGTAATAGATCGTGATTTCTTAAGCACACACTTTCAGATACATGAAAATGGCCCCAAGGATTATTCTTTCGCTGGCAGTCAGAAGTATAAGGCTGTTTTTAGGATAGGCCCTGTGTTTGTTAAACTACTGCCCTTGTAGATGCAGAAATATATTAATGCCTTTGTACAGGCGCTTAAATATTTTTTTTTTAAATGAGTGATCCTGTTGGGTGTGGGGAATATGTGGTTTTCCTAAATCATTAATTTCAAAAGCTCTTTAACCTATTATACCTAATAGCGTTTTAATGAAGCTTGTTTGTTACACTTCCTGACAACAGAAGTTTTGATTATGTAACAAGAGAAATGAGCAAGTTACTTCCATACCTATTACTGCAACGATAACATTGTATTGTTGTCATCTTTCCAACTGTATTGTACCACCTCAGCTGCACTATGAATTCAGATTTTTACCAAATGTTCATGTATTATGCCTTAATAAAAGAATGTATTCTTCTTTTTCCAAATAATAATAAAAAAATCCTCAAAGACATTTATTTCTATGGACAGGCAATGCTGAAGTCTCCATTTTAACTTTAGAGTCTTTCTTTTATGTAAATAGATAACAGCAGGGCCAGCTGCAGGTATAGGCAATGTAGGCAGGTTGTCTATGGATGCAGATGTTCAGGGTGGCAAAATGGTCCCAATAAAGAGCAGCCAAGCTCCGCTCTTTCCTCTGCCAAGGCCTTTCTCCTGTGGAGAGGAAGACCACACGTTTGAACTGTTCATGCTACACGAACAACTGATTTCTACATCCTGCTGGCAAACTCTCCAGGCCTGAGTAATTTATACTTTTATACTGTATGTATACATGTTATACTGTATTTATAGGCGTTTTATACTCCCTCTCAGAGTCAGTATGCACCAGAGGCAGTAGCAAACCTGGCTCTTCTGACTCAGTCCTGTCTCTGCCCTTCCCCGTTACAGGAGCAGCTGAGCCCCGGCAGCAGTGCAGATGTAAATGATGACTTTGCTGCTTGAGAGATAAGGAGTGTGGGCAATGAGAGGCACAACCTCCTGAATCTAGAGACTGAAGGTATGGGATCCAGTGATGGATGAAGAGGGCCTCTTCGTTCTCCTCCTAGTCAGCCAAAACCCCACTTAGTCTTCTCAGCCTGTCTCCACAGTGGCTATCTCTGTACCTCCCTCTTTCCTCCACGCTTTTCACAGAATCATAGAATCATTTAGGTTGACAAAGACCTTTAAGACTGTCAAGTCCAACCATTAACTCAGGACTGCCAAGTCCACCACTAAACCACGTCCCTAAGTGCTGCATCTACACATTTCTTAAATGCTTCTAGGGATAGTGACTCCACCACCTCCCTGGGCAGCCTGTTCCAATGCTTGGCCACTCTTTCAGTGAAGAAAGTTTTCTTAATATCAGATCTAAACCTCCCCTGGTGCAACTTGAGGCCTTTCCCCCTTGTCCTGTCACTTGTTATCTGGGAGAAGAGACCTACTTTGCTGCCCTTCTCTGGACACACTCCCGCACCTCAACATCCCTCTTGAAGGGAGGGGCCCAAAACTGAACCCAGCATTCGAGGTGCAGCCTCACCAGTGCTGAGTACAGGGGGACAATCACAGCAGGACAAACCCTGGTCCTGCTGGCCACACTGTTTCTGATACAAGCGAGGATGCTGTGACACGTGCGTACACTGCTGGCTCACATTCAGCCAGCTGCCAACCAGCACCCCCAGGTCCTTTTCCACCAAGCAGCTTTCCAGCCACTCTGCCCCAAGCCATTGTGTGGGGTTGTTATGACCCAAGTTCTTTGTGCACCTCCACCTTCCACAACCCCGTCTTCTTTTTATACAGACTCTGAATAGTACTGCTGCAAAATTCAACTTTTCCTGTAGATGGAGAAGCTTTGAGTCACCGTCAGTAACCAACCACTTAAATAAGATCTTTCAATCTATTAAGCAGATCACATCAAATTGTACACTCACTTCAAAAACGTGAGAAAGAAAAACTCCATTTAAAGGAAAAAATAATTTAAAGATACACCTACAGTAAATGAAATGAAGTCACATTTGGGGTGGGTGGCATCGTGTGTCTGGCATCAAATCGTACCCTGTGAGAAACCACCCTGTGTAACATGGTCCAGCCCTGCTTTCCCTGCCCCACTGCAGCTGCGCCCCTGCCTCCACCTCCTCGGAGCAGGAGGGTTGCCATCTGCAGCCTCTCCATCCCACAGGCCAGAGGCTGAGGAGGAAAGGCTGTAAGATTTGCTCCTTCCCTCAGCGGCACCTCTCTTCCCCCTTGTGAGTAGACTGCTGAAGGAAATGGGAGTTGTCTCATGTGTGGGGTTCCTGAAGGAGTGGACTCTAGAAGGCAGAAGGGTGATCACTGGAGACAGAAGTGCATGTTGCAGGGTCCTCCATCAGGAGGGGGACAGATGAGACAGTTCAGTGCTGTGCGGCAGCTTTTGACATGCAAAGGGGCAGGCTCCAGGCCATAGGAAGGGCAGGTCATCTGGGGAGAGTAAAAATTGGTGGGGTGAGGTCCTGCTTCAAACACAGTTCACCAAATCCTGTCTGAGCCCACTGTCCAAATGACTAAATATTACTGTGGTATCTGGTGGTGCTGTGAAACCTTTTTTTAAGGTGGTGAAAGCTACGTGTTACCACCCGCAAGTAAAGGCGTTAAAGGCTTCCTTAGCTTATAAACAAGCATGAACAGCCATTCTGTAAGGAACATCTTTAATATTGCATTCAGTAGTCTGCAGAAATGGTTTAACTGTCAACATTGTAATCGATTTATACGTCTTTTTCCACTTCTGCTGTTTCTTTCCATACACACCAAAACAGACAGAGGAAAGCCACTGCTGCCGAGTTTAGACTTTTTGTCTGTTTTTACTGTGAAAACTCTCAGGGACAGCTATTTTCCATTTTTACTCCTACAAGCTCTGTTTCTATTTCCCAACTTTAGGTCACTAGTTTAAAGATAGCTCTGATGTAGTTACACAATCTGAGACCAAGCTTCATATTCATCTGTTAGGAAGCTGTTAGTATTCCCTTCCTAGCTGTCAGTTATGTTGCTTGTCAGTCATGTTGCTTGTCAGTCTGTCATTCAGATTTTCTCTGATATTTCTTTGCACGTTCATATGACTGAGAATAGTTTTCCATCCATAAGCCACTTACTTGCATAACATCACTCCAGTTCCCCTTTAACTCATCTTTTACGTGCTGCCAAAGCTATACTTGATTATGACGGGCTGTTTTGCTCGAATGGCATTTCTTGGATTAATCAATTACTATTTTGCTTACTTCATCTTCCTATAGTCTTTTTTTTACATTATGTGGTAAAATGTAGTTCTATGGAGTTGGAGCATATCTTTTTCTTGCCTCTTTCTAATAGCCCTTTTATAGGTAAACTAAGTTTTAATTTCAGTTTGGGGCATTCTATTAATTTCCTAGCAAAACAAATATTAACATGTTGTAAGTGGAACACTAACTGCAGCAGCAACGAAGCAGGGTGACACGTAAAGAAAAGGTCACTCCTCTGTTTTCTTTAATTGCCTGTAGGAGTTTTACTCTCAGTTTACTCATGTAAAGACTTGGGGACTTTATTTACCCTCCTTTATGCCCATGAAACCTAATTTTGCTACTAATTTCTTTCCATGGTCTGCCACTCATGCCTGGTAAGTGGTCCTTTTAATTTGACTTACCCGTCATAGCAATAATTGCTGGTATTCTTTTTCCTAGACAAGAATTCATCCTGTGTCTGAAACATCCACCGTTAGATTTCTAGTTCGTACGACACAGTATGTTACACCTACAAGACCACTTGCTGGCAGCATGCCTAACATTTTCAAACTTTCTAATCGTTAAGCTTCAAGATTCTCAAAGTTAAGCAGCCTACTTAATGACTAGATTTACTAGATTTTTTTTTCTGAATCTAATTGTTTGATAATACCACTCTGTATTTCTAATCCAGGAATCTCAAAAGAAGAGATATTATTTTACTGCCTATCCAATATTATACATTGTTTTGAATCCAGTTTTTAAGTTAAGGAAAACATCGTAGAGAGAAGTGTGCAACTTTCACAGTGTCAGGCAGGTCTCCCCTGTCAACAATAATATTTTTCAATAGTTACCAGGAATGGAACCTGGAAATGTTCTGTAAACTGCTTTAGCATGATAATCCATGATTGTCCGTTACAGATCAGCTTCTAGTACAGACAGGACTGAAGCATACGATAGAGGTAGCCATATGAACCAGGCTTCCTCACCCTCTGTCCTATGCCAATATAAACAACCTTAATGCATACAGTTCTTGATTTACTCTCCTTTGGGCCGGCCTTTGTATCTTCTAAAATCTCCCCCTACAGGCAAGAGCATCTTTTACTTGAAGAAGGTCAAAAGGGAAAAAGGAAAGTACCGACTGTATTTTCTTTAAATCCAAGGCAATATCAGCTATAGCCACTTTGAATGAGGGTTTCTCCACCAATGCTAATACAGTTACGCTGAACTTCCAGCAGAAGTAAATTAAGTTATGTGTATTTATCCAGTCAATTTGAGAACAAAATTGCCCTACTATGTCAAAAGTGAAAAACTAACCTTATTATAGATACTTCTCTTTCTTCTCCTATGCTGTGTTCAATTATGTTCAATTTAATTTAATCTAGAGATAATACTGAGCCCAAATGTTAAAAAAAATGTATCAAGATTGCCATAATTCAGTATGGTCTTCCTCTGCACATGATCCAGAAAATAGTAAGGTTAAAATACAACTGTCTTTTCCACCTCATGCACACCATCACCACGAACTGAATGTCTTTACTGTTCAGCTCCAAGAGTAAGAGGAAAACACTGAGGTTAGCTAATCATTGAATTCTAATTCATGGCTCAGTAACTGGAAGCTGCACATTTCCTGGGGTTTCCAGTGAGTTCAAGCATGCTTCCCGTTATCTTCCTACACAGCACAGTGTTCTGGTTACCATCAGTAATGAATGATGCTGATGCCCTCCTGACCGTGGCCATGGTGGCTTGGATCATCCTATCATGCTCCAACTTCACTACCCTCTGGATACTGTGGAGTGCAGCAGGGAGCTGCAGCACTTTGCAGCACTCGGTGACTTGCTTCCTAGATTTGTTAGCACCGTTCAAAGGGGAATGTCTTGCTAGGCAGTAATCTTGAATTCATTCTTAATTTCATCTAAATTAAGATAAAAAGAAATTAAAATATTTATTCCTAAGATTAGAAATAGGCAACAGAATAAGAAGGGTTTGTTAGACCTAAGTGAGGAAGTAAAACATTTAAACTGCACAGCTATTCACATTATTTCTATCTGATTTACCATACTACCCTAGATGTCAAGTCTTCTGTGGTTCCAGACACCTTACGCTCATGTTAGAGCATTGGAAAATCGCTTTTTTGATGTTAGCTTTTATAGCAAATTTCTTTTATAGCATTTGAAATCTTCCTGAAGAGATCCAGAGAGATTTGATCTTATTCAACTGATCTTATTTTACTTTTAATCCAGGATATAGTCTGGCCATTTAAAAGAATTTAAATTAGCATTATTTCATTTCCCAGAAGATGCAGATGCCTCTTAGTTAGACCGGATGCCACCCACTCCACTTGATTGTCTATTTAATGACTGCTTGCCTTAACAAAGGGTGTATCTTGTGCCCTCATCCCTTCACTAATTTTGATGTTTCACTATGAAGCATTTCCTCTATTGAACCTTAGTTCTGTGTCAGTCTTTCCACTAACAAAAACCAGCTGATACAAATGTCTGTGTGAGGTAAATGTATTTATCTCATTCCTGGGTATTGACTGAAATCAGACACAATGGTAAATTAACATTCTGCGATGACAGTTCCCCATGTTTCCTGGATTTTTTTTAAGTAAGTGAGGATTATTGACCCAGTTTCTAAATAAATCTAAACTGAATTACCTGCATTGAATCTAGAGACTGAGGACAGGGGTAGATTATATTTAAATGATGAAAAAAATTGTGTATGTGTATATGTATTAAAAAAAAAAAAAGGTTTTTTTTGCTTAGTGACCAAACTAGAATGTAAGAAAAAAAGCTTAGTCTTGATTTGAAGTGTATGGGTTTTGTTGTCTTGTCAAAGGCAATAAACATTTTAGGTCAAACAAAAATGAGCATTTGTGACATTTAAATATTTATATATTATTCAAATGAAACAGACTGATGCCAATTATTTGTGAATCCGACAATTCTGCCCAGCTCCAACTATACTGGTATTACTGGCTGAAGAAGTATTTAAGAAATAAATAAAATTTAAGCAGGTGAAAAATATGAATTCACTAGTTGTAATATACTTAGAGTGTTGATGTCACTGAAGCTGGGAATAAGAAAACTCCGTAACACCAACGTATCACTGAGAAGCAGGCATTCCTTTATTGCAGTGCTGGATGCATGGGGGATTGTTCCACCTAACATGCATGCTGTACGTTACATCTAGGCAAGATTATAGAGACCATACACATGTTTATGCATTACATTTCTTGGAAAAATCATACATACTCATTCAATAAGCAGTGTTATGTTAATTAAGTATTGCGCATGCTCCTTACATGTACTAGAGTCTCTAGGGAGTCTCAAAGAATAGTCGACCCTATAGTTACAGCTGACCGAGCACCAAACCTGTTTGCTTCCCTTATATGGCCTGTCCATGTTTGTTTCATAAGTTTCCTATACAAGTCTCCTCAGTGACCCTCATTTTTAGACGACTCTTTTCCTCTTGGCATGAAATTACGCAACTAAGGGTGGTTAGCACTTTTTCCATAGTGATTGTTCTGAAACAAACAATAATACTTGGTAACATTGACAAAATCATTACATTACTAAAAATTGCAAAAGAGCAGGTTTTTAACAGCTGAATCACTGACTCAAAAAAAAAAAAGAAATTTTAAAATAAATATAATCAAGGGTTTACAGTAAAAGACATTTCCCAAAAATAGCTAACAAAATCAAGCATCAGAGGAACTGCCATGAACTAAAAAAAAATTAAAACAGCTTTTAATGTTTTTATTAGGTACTGTCTCTCCAGCTATTTGAATTAAGCAGCAAATGAAATTTCAAAGTACAAATATCTCTAATCATGCTGAAAGAAGATTAAAAAAATAAAATCTTACTCCTTATCAGTCCAAATAAATGCATGAATATTTATGTTGAGGTTTTTTGTTTGTTTTATTCTTACCTATGAGTGTTTTCCTTCTAGCAAGAAAAAAATAATACCTCTCCAATTACAGTGCTGGAACTATCAGGAACAATCAAGTTTGCTTGCTTCTCATATTGCGTTACTTAAATTTTATCCATTATTTAGAAAATAGTGAAATTTCGACCTCCAAAGTGATTGCGTGTGATTGCAGCATGTGTGGGTGTGGGTGTACACATACGTGTATGACCATGGCCCTACAGTCCAAAGTGAGGTTCCCTCTAGGAGAGGAATTGTGCAATACCATCTTCCAAAACAAGAAAATGTTTCCTCCTTCCTCTCATTAGCTCCTCATTTTTTAAAATGCTTTACAAATTTTCTGTATTATTTACAATCTCCGAACCAAATTCTCCACTGATATAAATAGGTAAAACTTAGATGTCTTAACGATCTTGACAACTATTTGCAAATTCTTCTCTTCAACTCAAATCCCATGTTCTTCATTAACATTTAGCTATAGTATTTTTAAAAAATTACCATTTTTAACCTACCAACTTATATAAGAATGTAAAACCAGCTGGTATTTTTTCTTTTAAATCCTTCCACATTTTCCATTCTCTGTAATTGAAAACATTTTTGTCATACTCCCTGTACTTGGGTAACAAAATATTTTTCAACATGTTAGCTTCTCCTTACCCAGTATCATTAAAATAACAAAATCCTAGCATCTTAAAGCCATAGTGTCCCTTCAAGTCTAAGTTTGTTGTCATTTATCCCAACCTATTATCATTAATCTACTGTCATTCCTTATTACATTTGAGTACAGCACACCTAGTCTTCAGATGAGGTCTACTAATGAAACACATGCATTAGTTTGTTAAATGCTTGCATATTAAGTATGCTTGCAAATTATGCAGAACACAGTGAAGTGATCTCTGTGGCGTATAACAGCAGCTCCATCAGTTGCTATGGAATGTAGTTTACAGTTTGTAAAAATAAACGCATTAAACGTCAAACCCAAACTGCCAGGCTTACTCCACAAGCAGTTAATGGTTTCTTTATAATTCTGTTAAGTATTTGGACATTCCATAACAAAACCTCTTCACCAAGCGGACAGAATTTGACTCCCTATTGCCATGACCAAACATGATAATTTTAAATGAGGTGAGAATCAAAAGTCCTTTTTCAAATGGTAAAAGTAATCTCCTGATAAAGCTGGAGATACAAAAAATGTTCTAGAAAAGGTCTGAATTGGACATGAATCAAGAGAATTTGATATGTCTGATTTCAGGAAACTTTAGATTTTATTCTCTTCCTTAATCACTTAATATATGATCTGGAAACTGCATCGTAGCTATAGGGCAGTGAAGGTGTCCTAATGACTTGAGTAGTTTTGAAACTGAAATAAAGCACAGTTAAATACAAGCGTGTTTGCTGTCACTTATTACCAGCATCATAATTTCATTATTTGTCTCTTAAATCTACTAATTGCATTATTACTATTTGGATTGTAGCAAATTAATTATTATTTTTCCTTTGTCAGTATTTATCAGCCATTGTAATTAGCTTCAGAATAGCTAGTAAATACCATGGCTTACAGATGAAACATGCCTTAAAAACAAGACAATGGACAAAACTTGTGCTCAATGACATGATGAATGAACGGTATTTAAAAAATATTAGCACCGAGAGCTGCGTGATCTGGTGTGCAAGCTGATACCGCAGGATACAAACTAGAAGAAAGGGCTTCTGCTACTGAGGGACTCCCTGGAAGTTGGTATTTCAGTGGCGAGAGTATTGAGCCCTCAAGAGCTCGGCTGCTTTGGTTAATTTGTTCGGTGCAGCCTTGTGACTACACACTAGTCGTTAGTGGTCTACAGTTCCCACCCAGACCTCAGTCACTTGTGATGTGTTTTCTACCTCGTGCAAGTCTCTGTTCTGCTTCATCTGCTTCACCGTCTGTGATGCTAGCCAGTACCTACCATGCCTCACTCGGCGTTTCCAGCTGGACTGTGCATTCCTTCACTGTCTGCGTTGTATATCACTTGCTTCACCCTCCCTACAAACCTTCCAAATTTAACCCCTACACATCTGTCCTCGAGGAGCAGGTCTCAATCTTTTGCACCACAGTATTCTTGACAGAATTGTTTACTTCGAAGAAGAAAAAAATGTAGAAATCTATAATGGAAACCAAGAAAATTTTAAAAACAGAGGATGTTAATTAATCCTTGCAAATAGTTAACAAGACATGGCCTTGGGAGAAGGAGTAGACATCATAAATAGGTCAAGCTAAGCTCAAGGAGAACCAAATAGTTAATGAGACCAAACAGAAAATTACTTCAACTATGTGTGAGCTACCCTGATTAGCATACTAAAAGATCCACCCTCGAGCAAAGAGAGCCCCCCGCTAAGCCCCTCTGCAAGGAACGTGAGCGGTGGAAAAAAAAAAGAACCCACAACCCCAAACCACTGTACCTTTAAATGGAGCGAGGCTCGTCAGAGCCAATGATAATTGTGAATAAATGTAATTGTAAACAATTGTTCAAAGCGTATAAAATGCTTCACGATGCGTTAAGGGATGTGCTGGCGTTGTGGATTACCGCTGAGCGCCCATCTCCGTGCAGACAGGCAAGAGACGAACGTCCCTGTGTGGATCGGCTCTTCCACACGCGGGGACTTCACCCAGATCTGGGGTGACTTCACCCAGATCTGGGGTGACAGCTTCAGGGCTCATCTGACGGTACTCGTTAGTACGGTCAATCGTAAACTGTAAGTCAATGATGTAAGTACTACGCTGCCGTGTTGGCAGTTTCCTCTGCCCGCTTATTGATTTGCATCATTACAGCGAGCTCCAACGCTGCAGGTAAGGTGAGGTAACTGCGCCCAGCCCCCACGGCGCCTGCTCGGCGCGGGAGATGGCGACGGCCCCGGCGGCAAGAGACGGGAAGGCGGAAACGGCAGCAGCGCCCCTCAGGCCCAAAGCGCTCCGGAGGACAGGGGCGAAGGGGGGACAGCGGTAACACAAGGCAACCGCGATCACCCGGGTGGGCTACGTGGCTGCGGAGAGTGCCTGCGGGCCGGGCCAGCCGCAGCGCCGCGCGGAGGCGGCAGCGGGGCCGTGAGGCGGCGGCGCACTGCAGCGCGCGCGGGCCCGCCCAGCCCGGCCCCCGCGGCAGCGCGAGCCTGTCGCTTGCCGCCCCCTGCTGGCGCGTAGCGGCCCCGCCAGCCGCCCGGCGCCCACACCGCGGCAACCGGGCGTTTCGCGTACGCCTTTACAGGGGCAGGTAGCAAAAAACCCTTCGCAGGGCCCAGCCGTAACGAAGGCGGCAGAAAGGTGTCACCTCAGAGGCGACGCAGGCCGGGAGAAGCCGCCCGGCCAGGGCACCCCGGCTCTCGGAGCTGCCGGGGCCTCTGTGCCTCCCCACGGCAGCCCGCGCCCCGCCGTTACCTGCGGAGGAATTAACGCCCCGACGCACGCGAGCGAGCGCTCACGCGGCGCTGGGCCGCTTTGCTGCCTGGCGCGCCAGACTCGCCGTTTGAAGCCGCGCCGGCCGGCTCGACAGCCCGCCCCGACGCTGCCCCCGGGGCGGAGCGGCCGGCGGGGGAGGCTCCCGGCGGCGGCGGGCAGAAGGGCGCACGCGCAAAGCGGCGAGGGCGCGCGGCGGGCTCTGGCGGCTGCGCGCGAGCCGGCGGTGGCCGTTGCCCCGCCCCGCCGCGTGAGGAGGGCGCGTGCCTGGGCCGCGCGGGCGGGCGGGAGCGTGGCGGCCGGGGCGCGGCGCGATGTTCGTGGCCCGCAGCATCGCGGCGGACCACCGCGACCTCATCCACGATGTCTCCTTCGACTTCCACGGGCGGCGCATGGCGACCTGCTCCAGCGACCAGAGCGTCAAAGTGAGCGGGAGCCGCCGGGCCTTGCGCGGGGGGGGTGCGGGGGGTGCGCGGCGCCTGCCTGCGCGGCTCCCGCGGTGCGCGGCCTACCGGGCGGCGGGGCCGGGCTGGGCCGGGCCGGGGCGCAGCCTTCCCCCGCGCAGCGGGCCCGCGCCTCCCGGCGGGAGGGGCCCGTACCGCTCCGCCCCGCCGTGCCCGGGGAGCGAAGGGCCGCGCTCGGCGCCCGCGACCCGCCGCCGTGGGCACGTTCCGCCCGAGGTCCCGGCTGCGGTGCGGGCGGCGGGGCCGGCGGGGCCGGCGGGGCCGGGGAGCGTTCGCACGGGGCGCGCTTTGTGTGTGTACGCGCACGGCTGCAGGGACGCGGCTGCTCCCCCGACCCCGTGCGGAGCTGGAAAACATCCTTCAGCTGCTGCGGCTGCAGCGGTGCGGCTTGTCTTGTGATTCAGCTGAAAATGCGTATTTATTGACGGGCCCAGAGGGAAGAAGCTACTTTTTCATAACGAAGTACCAGTAAGCAAAAGGCTGAAAAGTTCTGCGTGTGCTCTGGCAGGCTAGGGAAACTGTAGAATACTAGAAACCTTTATTTTACATCCCTTTACGGGAAATTAAGTAATAGTAAATGAAAAGTTAACTGCTTTTATCGTTTTCTCTGCAGAGTGGGAAGTTAAGACAAAAATTCAGGAGTTGCAGAGTTAAGATCTAAGGGATGTAATTTGCAGAGAGCAGTCTTATCTTTTGTGAGGTCTTTTCTGTAGAAAGTTATGTCAAATGTATATCAGGTGTAAAACTAAACAAGCAACCCTTCTTCCTGAGGTTATATTTAAAAGTGACAACAAAAAGTAAGTCAAAATGATGTCACTCTTTGGTCTGAACTGATCACTTAAAACTTGCAGCCTCAAATGAATGTTCTTAAGCAAGTTGCCAAGAGGTAGGTAGAAATCAAAATCGATGTTCTTTAGCGAAATAACCTTACTTTTGCATGGTTAAAATATACTTTGTGAGACTGCCTTGTTAAGTTTCACTCTAAACAGAGTTTTGCAACACTTGTAAAGCAGTGCTATTTTGTGGCGTAGGTCCTGTTCTCACTAGGTGGGCCCTGCAGAATAGCAGGCCAGGAGAATTTACAGAGTTGGGCCGTGATGGTCTCAGCAAGGGTTGTGTTAGAGATCCAGGATGGCGCAATGAGGTGACTTTCAGTAAAGTTATACAGCGAGTGAATTACAAATGGGAGTGGATGCCAGACTTTTAAAGGTATCTTTCATGTGGTTACATTCATGAGTGACTTCACAATTTTTCAGAAAAGAAGTCAAAAAGGTGATAAAAATATATGGGAAATTAAGAAAAAGGAAGGTTAAGTGACTTACGTGTGGTTATAAATCAAGGCAGAAATATCAGTAACAGGAACAAGATCTGTTCCCCCAGTAGTGTCACTTTTTGTTATCCTGCTCTGTCTCTGGGATAATTGCCAGGAGCCATATCAGGGGTTTGTGACCAGATGTGAGCACGTGTGGTGGTGAGGACTGTGGGAGCTCTAGAGTGAAACTGGCCAGTGCTGCTCATGGAACAGAGGGAAGTGTTGAGATCTGTAAAAAATTGTCATCTGTGAATAATGTATTGTTTAAAAAATGAAAGCTTTCATACAGTAGTGGATTTTGTAGGTGTATGCCTCTTCTCCCTACCTGTAGTAGGGATGTTTTTGAGTGAAGTGCAGTTGTGTACTGAGCCAGGTAGAGTTTTCCAGATGAAAATGTTTAGTGATATATATATTACTTTTTTAAATGGCTGTGTTTTTTAGCACTACTTGGTAAGCTTTATATACAAATTGTATGATTGTATTTTGATTTTTCAATAGGTCTGGGACAAAAGTGAAAATGGGGATTGGCATTGCACTGCCAGCTGGAAGGTTTGTATTTATAAAAATTACATCGTTATAACCATAATTTCTCCTTCGTTTTTGAAAAAACATGCTTAATTTTTGCTGACTTAGTAGAGCAGAAATACTTTTGATTTGTTGTAGATCCTGTATTTCTTAATGGCAAAATATTTTTTCTCTGCTTTTATAAAACAGCTCTAATACTTCTTACCTAAAGCAGAAGCTAGCGTGCAGCCTTATATTAGCACTTAGGAATGTTGGTAGACTTTGTATCAGTAAACATAGCAGTAACTGGTGTTTAGGGAGTTGGAAAACAGTACCTTAATTTTTAATTGAATATTTAATTTTTGCATATTGTAAGACTTAAAAAGAAAAAAAAAAAAAAGCCAGACCTCTTCCTATTAAATGTTACAACCTCTGACCTCTGTGTGCTTGTTGTTTGGTTTTTTTAACCAAACCTTTCTGAGAACTGTCACGTACTCTGCTTCATCAGGGTAATAAGTGCATTCAGCTTCTGAATTGTTTTTAAACTTACTTTTAATAACACCATGATACAGTAATCCTTGTAAGTGGAAATGCAAGTGAAGCTTTTGAATTTCCCTTCTCTAAAAAGAAAAGCATTAGGTTGACTAGGTATGAAGGGTGAGTTTTATGTAAAAAAGGAGAAGATAAGTAATGCTCTGCATATGCTTTGGAAGAGTATAGACAAGCTAGAAGCGAGCACGGTAATGGATGAAAATTGTAAAATGAAGGTGTACTTTTGTGTCAAGGCAGAATCTTATCTTGGAAGTTACGGTTTAAAGGAGTAATAAGAAATGCCTTGAAATACACTTGTAATAATTACCTTTTAGCTATTAATTAATAGCAACAAAACTTTGCAGTGCTTAAGGAATAAATGCAAGAGCTGCTGTGAAACTTTGAGCTTTATAAAAGAACACGGGTTTCTAAGGATTAGTCTTACTACTTCCTAGAATTTAATTTTGCTTCTGCAGAAAGTAATGAAAATGTATGATCACTTGGACTAATACAGTAAGTGCATTACTCTGTAGTGTTTTGGTGTTATCTTGCAGACACATAGCGGATCTGTGTGGCGTGTGACATGGGCCCATCCTGAATTTGGGCAGGTCCTGGCTTCCTGCTCTTTTGATAGAACAGCAGCTGTATGGGAAGAAATAGTGGGAGAGTCAAATGATAAACTCCGAGGCCAGAGTCACTGGGTGAGACTTCAACATATTAATTACAGTTTATATATGTGCCCATATAAACACATTTTTTTTTTTACTGTGCCTTACTGATTTGTTTGCTTATCATAATGGGCTGAAGCTGCAAACTGTTGAAATTTCAGAACTAAACAGAAGACTGAACATGCAAATTGTTCGAATTACCAAGTTACTGGACATTACTGGTTTTGCAACATATTTTCTATTTCTGAAACAGAAAAAGCACACTCTTTTTCTTCTGTTAATATGGAGTGTCCCTGATTTGCCTGAAGTATTTGGGGAAAACAGCTAGATGACAACATTCAGGCCCGATTAGTGTCACTGCTGGTGGTGTTTCTTAGTAGGATGTTCCCTGGCAAGCAACTTGCAGACATGAATTTCCATCTGCAGTAGAATCAAAGTTGTACATTTTTTTCTGTGACAGGAGCTCATCTGAAACTGTCTCATGCTGTTCTTTTTTCGTCTTTCAAACGAGATCAAGTTTTGAGGGGAAATTGTTTGGAAGTGGATTTTCTAGGTAGCATTTCATCAAGAGAATTTTAGATTTAAACAGATTTTCTCAGCTATTCTTCATGTGTACTCTTATATAACTCAGTATAATATTCCTGCCTCAAACATTTTGTTTTAGGTGGCTAAAATATCTGCAGTTTTCTACTAAAGTTTTCTAACATTAAAATACATAATTACAAAGATTTAAGTTGTCAGGAGTCTTGGGACCCGGTGGGGTGTGGAAGCTCACTCCTGGGTGCAGTTGTGATACATAGCTTTCAGCTCAAACTCATACTTTCTTGGCCAGGAGAGGATACAACTTGAAAAACAAATGTTTATAACTTTTTTCCTCTTTCACCCTAGCTAATCTTCCTGTCAAATGTCTGCTGTACTCACCCATTCCCTTATCAGAAATAATTGTTTTGATGCTTCAGTTGGAAAATGTTTCATGGTAAACTTCAGCAGCACTGAAATTAAAAAGCAGTGTTGCTAGGCATTGCAGTTAATATTGTCACCGGTATGAATGAAGAGGACAGTTTCAAACTGCCTGTGGCCAGTATTCTTCTATTTTGTGCTTCTGTTATGCGGTTGGGTTTTTTTTTCCTAAAAAGCGTAATCTAAACAACTCTTTTTGGCATCAGAACTTTGATACCACTATGAGTATATTTCTTGATGCTTGAAATTGCATTAGTGCAATGACCTGCCACTTTTCCACTTCATTGGTGTGTAAAGACTTGTTTTTTTAAGTTCTTGATGGAAGAGGTAAGTGATCCTATGAAATGGTGTTGTCAGACTTTCATTAGGTTTCCTTAGGGGATAATTTTTTAATGGAAATTTCTAGCATTTCCTTCAAGAATTTCTGCCTTTCTTTGCAGGTGAAGAGGACCACTCTAGTGGACAGCAGGACATCTGTTACAGATGTGAAGTTTGCTCCCAAGCATATGGGTCTTATGTTAGCAACCTGTTCAGCAGATGGAGTTGTAAGGATTTATGAAGCTCCAGATGTGATGAACCTTAGTCAGTGGTCACTGCAGCATGAAATCTCATGTAAGCTAAGCTGCAGTTGTATTTCTTGGAATCCTTCAAGGTATGTTATTAAAACTGTAGGTTTAAGCAGAAGATCTAAAGAGTTAGTTCTGAAGTTTTGTAGAATAAATTCTAAAACTGCATGTAGAAGATTGAGTGTACTTTAGTCAGATCTTAAAGAAAGCTGCTAACAGTTCTTTTAATAAAGCAAGAGCCAGAGGAGTGTTTCAGAAAGCCCTCTTGTGCTCTGTGAGGTAATAGTCCCAGCTTAATTATTTTTAGCAAGTAATGAGCTAAAGAGCTATGGAGTGCTCTTTATTTATCCCACAAAACTTAACTTGGATTTTCGTAAGAGAAAGTGTTTATAAAGGGACAGTTAGATTCTTAGGTGCTCAGTGTTATACTTAACCTTCTTGAACAGGAAGGAATCAGAGAGGAGTTTGGTTGGGTATTCCTCAGCCAGAACACATACATGTAGAGGTTCTCCTTAGCTTTTCATCTTGTATCCTCCCCCAGCAATAACAGGAAGGGAAAAAACAATCAGAACTCCTTTGGATTCTGTTTGTCCGGAAGCGCTTAGTTGGCTTTCCCTGTAGACGTAGTGGTCTGTGGCCTGCTGATCCAGTTAATCTTCTCTTCGTTGATAGTAGTCTGTCCTGAAGATTGAGAGTACAGGCTTTCACTTTAATGCATGGGATGGGGTTAAAAGTTGATACAAAAACTAGAACTCATCCACGTTTAGCTTTTGTAATCTATCTTCTAAAACCTGAATGAAATCCCACTAAATCAATCATTAAAAGTACTGCAAAGAATGCAGACTGTGCCATGAAACTTGTGGCAAATACTTGACCGCAGATGCATATATAAAATCAATCCTGTTCTCTGGGACCATCATCTTGAATTGCTAAATAATGTTTCCTAATGATTTCATCTTAGTGGGTGTATAAAGTGGGCTTTCAAGTCAACAGAACAGAGATTGTACCGGTAACTGTGCATAGTACTTACTTCTGTTTCCTTGTGATCCCCCTGCCTTGTGATATTTTATTTTTGTTATGTTTTGATTTCTTTAGAGATTACACATCTAAAATTTAAAACAAGATTTGGTGTACTTTCTGTGGAATCACCTGTAAATATAACAGTATTTATTTTCACCTTTTAGCTCTCGAGCACATTCTCCAATGATAGCTGTAGGAAGTGATGACAACAGTCCAAATATACTGGCTAAGGTTCAAATTTATGAATATAATGAAAATACCAGGTATGCTAAATGACAATGTATAACACTTCTGGGATCTGAAAGTAGTTTTTAATTTATGGCCTTTCTTTTTTTTCCTGGTAATAGATGTGGAGGGGGTTAGTAAATAGTAATAATAGATTAATTCTGTCTCTGAGCTATTAGATGGAAAAGGAGAGGGAGACCTCAGAATGGTAACTGTTGTTAATCAGACATGATACTGGTAATTTTGTTCTGTCATGGTGCAGAAATGCCATGTTCCTACCAGCATTTTAACGGGAGGCTTACTCTGCTTCTAATTTATATGCTTAATTTTGCACAGGGAATTAATAGGGCAAAGTTGAAATTTGAATTGTGTTGCACTTGGCACCATTTTGTTCAAGGTGACCTTAAAATCCTTTTAAAAGCACGTTTATAATGACAGAAAGTCCTGTGAATTACCAGCATTCTGTGAAAGTTCAGTTTGTACGGTTAAGAATTCAGAAACCGAAAAGGTCAGGAAGTGTGTGCACAACCACTTTCAACTAAATGATGACAGACAACTTGTGTTTCAGTCAGAATGATTGGTGTGGGAAAGGAGCCAAGGTGTTTTGTGGGTTTATGCCTAGCTTCAGACAACGTTCTCTGTGCATTAACAGTAAAGAAAAGTTGTAACTTACCTGGTAGTAAATAAAAAAATGGGACACATGTTTATGATAACAGTGGAGGAGGCAGATAGTGGTCTGCTTACAAGCACAGAAAATGTAGTAAGTTACTGAGATGCAAATTTCCTTTAGATTTGTGAAAGGGAGAATGTCTGTGTCCCTTTTTCAACTGTAGACAGTAATGTTCTTTGTTGTATGATTTAGCACACTGTGTTGTTAGTAGTTACTGTATCTGATGTATTCCATTTCTGAAGAAATCTGCTTGTAACTGTTACTTAAATTTATGTTAAGAAACTTTTTATTTTTACAAGTCTCATTGTGTATACTAATCCCTTTTCCCCTGTTCTACTATGTCTGGTTTATATAACTTGCATCACTGGTCATTTTGATGGCATTAAAGGTTAATTTCTTATGCTGTACAGGAAGTATGCAAAAGCAGAAGCTCTGATGACTGTCACAGATCCTGTACATGATATTGCATTTGCTCCAAATCTGGGAAGATCTTTCCACATCTTAGCTGTAGCAACTAAAGATGTACGAATTTTCACACTGAAACCTCTAAGGTGAGCTTAAAAGGAAGATTATTTGGTGCGACGTGGTGCATACTATATAGTCTTATTTTAATAGTATCTGCAAAGCAAAAGTAGTAACAAGTATGCAGGACTGTTTTTAGCAGTCTGATTTTTAAGGTGACAAGACTGTGAGCAAGTCTGTTATTTTGTCTGAATATCTCAATACTCCTAATGTAGTAACAATTGTGATCTAAACTTCTTGAAAGATGTAGTCCTCTCTTTTTGTCATCATGTTCAAGCCCAGACCTTTGAGCAGTTGTGTGCAGAAATGTCACTTTTTTTCTTAAACAGGAAAGAATTGACTTCATCAGGAGGATTAACAAAATTTGAAATTCATATCGTGGCACAGTTTGATAATCACAACTCCCAGGTGTGGCGAGTGAGCTGGAATATTACAGGCACAGTGCTTGCCTCCTCTGGTGATGATGGCTGTGTTAGGCTCTGGAAGGGTAAGGTCACCCACCTGAAATACATTAGCTTCTTTGCATGCTGAATACACTTAAGAAATTTTACTCAAAGAAATAACCTTGGAGTAAAAGTTCATTTTAGATTTGTGAATGATAAATATTTTTGTATTTCTATTTACATGTCAGAAAAAAAGGAAATAACTTTCTGTGGTGGAACACTTGCATGATTTAGGCTGCTGTGAATAGTTTTAACTGTACCCTTAAATTCTTTCACCAAACTATGTAAAATTGTCATTATAAAAATTAACATGGCTACTGCATTACTAACTTTGCCTGCTGCCAAAACCAGAAAATCTACATTCAGTCACAGTGTTCAGGGAAAATGGCTTTTTTCTGTGTAAATTTCCGAAATCAACAACCACCACCCAGTGGCACTTTTCCTGGACTGTTCTCGTTTGTTTTACAGTATTGTAATTACTGTAAAAAGGAAAATAATTGCCTGCTGAACAAAACTGAGTTTTAAATTGTGGATAGGCAGAGAATGTCAGACAGCTAAAGGGCCAGATCCTCAGCTGTTTAGAATTTATATATTGGTATTGAAGTTCAAATCTAATTCACACCAGGTGCAGAGCAGTTGAAACATCATAGTTGTATCAAACGCTGAGCTTCAGAAGAGAAACTAACACTTCTTGTATGTCTGTATTTGCAGCTAATTACATGGACAACTGGAAGTGTACTGGTATATTGAAAGGTAATGGGAGTCCAGTGAATGGTAGTTCTCAGCAGGGAATTTTTAATGCCTCTCTAGGTTCAGCCAATACGAGTCTACAGAATTCACTAAATGGATCATCTGCCAGCAGGTAGGTTAATTAGTAGACTTACTTTCAGTAAATAGTCTCTTCTCTGAATCATCTCAATTTTACTTAGCTTTCGTATTTGTTTTATAATTTCTTTATTGAAGTGCACTGTGATTTATTGCATGAATACTTCTACAAGCTCTTCTAGTGTTGCTCTGTGATGGTGTCTGTTATGCCAGCGTTAAGAGAAAAATGAACAAAACCATAAGCCATAACTGAATCATTCCATATAAATAAGCAATGTCATCAACTATTTTCAGTTTGAGACCTTTCACATTATTAAAAGTAACTTTCTGAAATAGTTCAGACAAGGAGAAGCTTGATTGTACTGCTGTATAACTGCCCTTTTGTTTTAGATGCATGTTAAACAGTGAAGCAAAAATACCAGCAACAAATTTCTGTTCTTCACTGGGATAATGTAGCAGAAAGGAAGGAGGAAAAGATACTCCATAATGTATGGTTTCAACAATCATATACTAATGTTAGTTTACTTGCATTTTTGCAGGTGTACTATCAATTGAATAAAAGTTTTGGGTTTTTAAAATCTTCCTCATACGGCATTCTTATTGCAGATTAACTTGTTCTCTTTGTTATGTTTTTATTCTGTAGTAATTGCTGTTCAGTAGGTAAATTTCATTGCCTCTTCTGAAAACCATTTTGATCTGTGCACACTGAAGTCCTGATATCTGAGCCCTGCATTTGTATGGTGGAGTGTGTACAATCAGCTTCACAGGATGTGTCCTATGTAAGGACTGGATGTGGCCAGATTCCATAGCAGCAGCTTCCAAGTTTTGTGGCCACCTTTTATATTTTTCAAATGCCTTGGGTTAGCCTCCATTCTCATCCATACAGAGCTACTAAGATGGCTTTTTTTGAGTTTAAAATGCTTATCGTAAAGTACTATGACAGTTTGCTTTTGGAGAGTAGCCTTCAGCCCCTGCCCTTCAGCAGTCAATCCCGAATGGCAGTTCTGGCTTCCAGATCCCTAGCTGTGTTGAACAGAGAAGGACTTTAACATTTTCATCACAAGATAAATGGGAGAGCGAGAAATGGTAGTGGCCCAAGCCTGATATTGGTCATCTGGTTCCAGGTGCTACTTCCAGTGTAGCAGAAAAATGCTGAGATGCAGTCCTGTCTTGGAAGTATGATGTCCAAAGCTATGTAACTATTTGCTTGGGCTCCATAGGGAGATACAGGATACTTTATACTTCTCTAGCACAGGGTGTGGTTGCACAGTCTCCTTGTCTAAGACTGCTGCTGCCAGAAGGACTCCCTGAAGTCGGTAGTAAGCTGTTGTAAAACTGAAACTTTTAGCATTATTTTAGGCTCCTTCCATTGCACTGTATTTCGAAAGTGGGTTTTTTTTCTGTTTTATTGTTTGCTTGTTTGTTTTCATAAATTATTCTTGGCTCCAATTTGGAATTAACATTTTGTTACAGAATTAAGTCTGTGGAATTTCAGAATACATGGTGTCTTGTCCTAGGATTGAGCCTTACTATACAAAAAGATGCACTTAACTATACTTTCTTTTGTAATTACATTGGCTTGAATTGCATAAGCACAGTTGCTAACTTTTGTCTTAGTGTATTAATGCTTATAATAAAGACTCATGTACTGACACTTGACTAAATTGGTATGCCACACAGCGTTTATTTGGTCTGTGACTGTGGATGCTATGTTTCAGTGTCTATACATTTAAACACTTAGAACAGCTGAAGTATAGGCAGATCCGGAAAACTTAAAGCACAGTTACCAGACTGGATTTGTAATCAAAATAGCTTCCAAACTGATGATGTAGAGTGCTGGAAAAAAAGTCAGTAGGGCTGTATTGTTATGTTGATGTAATTGTGTGTCTAGATCTATGATACAATTTCCATTCTCCATTTGTATTATGTCCTTTTTAACAGAAAGCAGAGCTGATACCAAGCTAACTGGAGTAACTTTGGTGTTTTGCTGCTTGTTGCATGCACACAGGAATGGAAAACGAACTCCTTTTTCCCCTCCCCAACGCCGTTTGACCTCTCCCAAGACACCAGCAGCCTGCTAACTACTAAATGCTATTCAAAAAGCCTTTTTAAAACACGTTGTGTACGTTTTTTGTACTAGCCTGCACAGTTTGATACTGTTGGAACTCCTGATAGAAAAATACTTGGAGAGGCTTCTTGTTCGGGGAAAAAAAACCACAGCCAACCAACCCAAACCCTAAAACTTCCATCAAAACACTTTTTTTTGAAAGCTTGTCAAATTAAAAGACTAGTTCATGACTAAAAGTGAGATTATTTTTTTTTTGTCCTTAATTGGGATGGGAGGAGGGAAGTGACAGTTAAGAGAAATTTCATTAAAATTGTTTTGATAAATGATCTGTTTCGCATTTCATAATGTTCATTGTTTAAGATTCCTAAACATCACAAGTTTGTAACTGCTTTGTAATATATGCAGCTGTTAGTTTTAAAGGAATAAGAAAACTGTGTTTTGACAATTGTACAGATGGTAGCTTTTGATAGTTTGGTATTGCTTCATTTATACCTTAGTATGACTTCAAATAAATGTTTTGTAAGTACTGTCATACTTTCTTCATCCTAAGAGAAGTACTTTTTCTGATATGTATTTGTACATTCCTATGGTAATAATTCCATGGAGTAACTAAAATTCTCTAAGCATAGTATCCTAAAAAATGCAAACACTTGAGCCATACAAAGATAGAAACCAAAATGCAGCTTGTTGTGAATTGTCCCATAATGTCATTAATTGTATAGCTGTTCATTTATGTAAGACCACAGAACTGTAAACAGGACAGAAAATATCTGTAGGTATCTAATATAGTTATACTAAAAGGCACAAGTATTACGGGTAAGTTCTAATAAAAACGGCAGAAAAATGACATGAAATGGCATAATTCTGAGTCTTGCATTCACCAGGAATCTTAAATTTACTCTGAGGATTTTGCAGAAAAATGTAAATACATACAAAGACTGTATTTCACTGAAAGTAGTTATTCTCTGTAAATGTATATTATTAATTTTAAAGCATTGTAAAAACAATGATGTTTTTACATCTATTTTGGAAGCGCTGTGAAGTTAATCTGAATTAGATGCATATGCAGAAAATGTACTTAAATAATATTTAATGTATATTTTGTGTCACAAATGAAGCGTTACTAAAAGCTCTGTTAACAAATTGCAGGAATTTTGGGAGAATTAAAGCCTGTTAATAGCTGTGCTACAACATCCTTTTGATTTCCAAAGCAATCCGTTCTTTTGTAAAGATGTATACTAGGATTCTTTTTATGGTGTTCTTTTCTATGAATTTCAGTGGAAAAGACTGTATTATTTTCCTTTGAAGAACAGTTTCCAGATTTGTCTTGTTTTGAATTACAAGCCTTGATTTCTGCTATTATGTTCTATTGGTTTTGGCATGGATATACTAAAGCCTTTTTTTTTTTTCCAGCATGTCTTTTCTCCTCTTTGGTTCTCCTTGTATTTACTACCTTTCTCTTTTTCTTGTTTTGTTTTTTGTTTGGTTTTTTTTTGGTTTGTTTTTTTGTTTTGGTGTTTTGTTCCTTTCTTAATTGTTTCAGGTATTTCTTTCCCCCTCTGGATTCCCCACGGGCTGGATCGAGATGGTCCAGTCATGCCCAGCTCCTTCCTCCTCCTCCTCTGATAGAGCACTCTTGCGATGCTGACACTGCCAACCTCCAGTATCCTCACCCTCGCAGACGATGTGTATCTCGGCCTCTTAATCTATTACCTGAGAATGAAGGGGTTTAACATGTTACTTTAAATAAACTCTGAAGGGCCTTATTTTGGTGTTTGTGAATGCTTCCATTTCTGGCTGCCTTTGATATTTCTTCTCTCGTACAGAAGATTTTTAAAAAAATTGGGAACTTCATGCATGTTTTGCAAAACAAACTACAATATTTGGAATATGTTATTTATGTTTGTGTGTCAAAGGAACATTTTATCAGTACCCTTTGAGCTATGGCAACACATACAAACAGTATTAACCACAAACTATGGAGTAGCTGACTTTTAATATGCCTGTCTTTTTTTGTCTTTTTTTTTTCCTTTTTTATTTTTGGAATCAGTTTAGTATGGTCTTGGATTTTTTTTCTTTTTGTATATTGCACTGACAAATGTGAAACATACTCTCAAAATTAAATATGCCTTCAAGAAGTTGCTGAGTAACTAAAGGATTATATTGGATCAACTTGTAAAAGTAACAAAACCATTCCTGTGTATACTGCAGCAAAATAGTTTGGAGTATTTGGTGACTTAAGAATTTTCCATCTTGCTGTATAAATATTTGAATTTTATAATTGTGGTTGATTAATAAACTTATTCTAAAAGGTCTGTATTAGTATGCTTTTTCTTGTAATAGGCTTTTTTTTTTTTTTTTAACTGGCTTCTGATCAACGAGCTTTTTTGGTCCAGGTGTCCATTCTCAGCTTTGCTTTTGTGCCATTCTGGATGTGCCATTGCCTGTTACGTTTTTGTGCCACAGGGTGTGCTCAGACTTTTCTCATGGGTGTGTGTGGAAGATCTGCAGAGACTACTAGAGTCTTTAGGTTTCAAAATACCATGTAATTCTTTTTCCTGTGATTGAATAATTTACTTAGGACATTGTGAAGAAATACTACTGACTTGAAAGCCCCCTTTTTTGATGTGTCAGCATGAACATCATTGCTGTGGATCAGCATGCTGGCATTGGCTCAAGCTTTGGCTGGTGTGGGACAGGTGAGAGGCAAAGACTGGACAATGAGTGCGTGGTATTGCTAGGGAGTAGTGTTACTGTGCAGGATGTGATTGCTGAGCTTGTTCAGCTAGATCTTGGGGGGAGGAAGGATAAAGGTGGGCACTGTAGAGAAGAAGTCATGTATTTCAATGTGCCTCAAAGTGGGCTCATGCTACTTAGGGTACAGACCACTGGCATAAAGAGAATGGAAAGGGCAATGTGTGTTCTTCTAAAATGATAGCAAGTTCCTGTGAATTTTACTTGTATTGTGAAAAAACACTAGAGGTAACGGTGTTAAGAGTGCTTGCTGACTGTGTGGAGGTAGGCTGCTGACAGTTTTCACCAGCAAGAACAGAACTGGGGAGTGGGGCTGGAGGTAAAGGTTTAGACCAGGGGTCCTCAAACTACGGCCCGTGGGCTGGATACGGCCCCCCAGCGTCCTCAGTTTGGCCCCCGGTATTTACAGACCCCCCGCCCCACCGGGGGTTGCGGGGGGAAACCAAGCAGCTGCAGATGGCTGCCTGCCACTTCATCCGCGCGCCGGCCCCCTGGTTAAAAAGTTTGAGGACCCCTGGTTTAGACCTTTTTACCAAAAAGTTAACTTTTATAAAACCATGCTACACTTTGTATGGTAAACAACAGAAATGTTACATGATTAAATGTATGGTTTAAAGGGGGGGTGGAAAGATTATTTCTCTGAGGGAGAATGAGTCTGGGAAAATTACTTTGGGGGGGAATTGGAGAAAATTGGGACCTAGCAGAAGTGTAATAATACAGGAAGTTTTTTAGGATAAGATACAGCTATTGCTTTCAGGATGGTTGGTATGCATGGGTTCTACCCCAGCTCCCTAAGCAACACATCCTATCATCTCAGCACCTGCGGACAGGAGTAACTTGGAAGGAAGGGGAACTTGGTGGTCTGGTAAGCTGTACAGTAGTTGTCACATGAAGAATATATGAGATGTTCACTGCTGAGCCAACCATTGTGGCAAAATTACTTTCCTCAGATGAAACAGCCTCACTGTAATACTAATGCACACCTCCATCCCAAAGTTACCCACTTCCCAGGTACTACACCTCACTGGGCATGTGATACCAATCAGTAACAAAAATATGTACAATTAGAGTCACTCAAGCTCCAACTAAATGTAAAGAAAGTGGACTGGTCCTGGACTGAAATAAGTCTAAAGGCTGGGGGCGGGGGGGGGAGGGATTTTTGTCTACACTCCCAAATTATGTTGAACACATCTGTGCATGAAGTTGGGTCAGGCTGACCCACTCATAAGTTGTTATGAGTGAAGTGACTTCTAATCAAGGGAGTCAGCCTTGGAAAGGATGGGGACAAAGAACGGATGGTGAAAAGACAACCCCTGTACATCAACAGAAAATTAGTTGAAAGTAGGACAAAGGTAATTGTGGTAGTGGGAGATTGTGACCTCCAACTCAAACAGCCCGCCCCCCCCCCCCAAAGAGGGCAAAACCCCACTTGGGGAGCATGCGCAGTTAGTGAAAAACTTCAGCAGTGCTATCTGAGGGTGTGCGCTAATCAGCATTAGAAGCCAGAAACTTGTAACCAATCCTGTGTATGACACTGGATATGCAATGTACTACAAAGTATAAAAAGTGAACAAATGAGGAGAGGAGTTAGGGAAGACTCCATCTGGGATCAGTCAACAGGCCAAGCCTGTCTTCTCCGCCACTGAGACACCTACTGGGTAAGAACTTTATTCTATGACTAACTCATGCTAGCTGTTATCAGGTGTATTGTAAGCTTACTTTGTAGTCGCTCTGTTATCACTGGCAATCTTTGAACTTTAATTCTGTCACAAGCTTGATAATCTTCAGCTGAAGTTAGTTTTGCGTAAGCCTCCAGAGATCTGAGTAGTTGTGATAAGGGATTTGACTCAGTGATGCTGTCAGTGGGGGCCCCTGAATGGGTCAGTCAAATCACGTTCCACCCCCCTCCCATCCCCAATACCATGGGGTGTCAAATGCAGGTAGCGGACAGGCTGGTTGGACACAAGGGTCTCATCTTTCTTGGGAGACTGACAGGCTGATCAAATACAAAGGGTTTGAGGAAACCTCTCTTCTTAATGTGAGAGTAATTTGAAAAAAAAGACAATTGAAACTATTATACTAAGACTCATTCCTAAAACAGAACAAACTGGTTTGGGGTATGCAAGGAGCAGAATACACTTTTGAAGGTTTAAGCCACTTGCAGAATTTCTGTCTTAACCATTTAAAAGGTCACTCCCTTCAATACAGTAATTGATCATTTTCTTATACTTGTACCAGGAAAAAAACGTAGGGCTCCTTCCTAAGCAGCCACCAGGAAAAGCAAGGTGGCAGTGTCTACACACACCGTTGTTTCCCAATGCTAAAAGTTTGTGCTAAGACCCTACAGTGTCTGTTGGGTATGCCTTAATTACTGCAGTGTAACAAAGTGTCAAATATATTCAAAGATAATTCTTTATGTGTAACTATCCTTGATATGGCAGATCTATGGGAAAGATTCCTGCTTGCATTTTTTTTTCATTAAATTTGCTTCTGTTATTCTTTTGGAGCCCAGAATAACCAGTTATGATAATAACATAAATGACCACTTTTTGCAGCTTTCAGTGTGTGTTTTTATAGTTAATTCAGCATGGTCACATTATTTTCCTCTGTGCTGAACATGTATTATTAGATATCCTGACTAATCTCTGTCAGACTCCTGATGGAAAAACGCTGTTACAGTTTCAGTGCAAACAAGTCGCATTTCCAATGGACTGGCCAAGTATTTTGACTTCAACAAATGAACTTATGCTGGTTTTGTTGCCAATCCTTGCCTTTCCCCCTGCCTGCCACTTCCACTGACATCTCTCCAAACCCGGACCTTGCATTCCGTATCCTTGACCTTTGCTTCCTCAAACTCATGCTTTCCTCTGTATTCCTCTGCCTTGCTCCCATGAGTCAGGATTGTGAACTGGACTTTTGTGCAGGATCTGGGCCCTTGAATGTAAGCAACAGAACCCCCAGGAGGGAGGGAGATTGTAGAAGGGCTTAGAGAGGGGTGATGAGAGCAGGTACTTGCAGTATTTTAAATTTATCTGGCACTTTGAAGTCTGATGTCCCTTTTATTCCTCTGAAAGAAGATATGCATTACCTTGTATACTGTTTATGGGCTTGGAGCACATCTCAGCTTGAACTTCCAGGGCTAGAGGGTTTTGGGTCTTGTAGTAGTAGCCAGGAGGTGGCTTTCTTGGGTTGTTTGGTTTTGTTGTCATTTGTTTTTGTTTTGAACATATTTGAACACAGTATGAACTTCTGATGAGGCTGAAGGTGTGAATGTTCACTCTCTTTCTAGCTTTTTGCAACCTTCATACCAGGAATATGACTGTAGAAGTGCACTGTGAAAATGTCCTGGAATAACACTGAATTTGATCTAAATCTTTTAAAGCTGTCATACACACATACACGTGTTTGGAAGGCATCTGCTGCCTTCTCATCCATCCTCATAAATGTGCCATTTTTGCTTCAAAATGGAAATAAAATTTTCCATGTACTGTGTATAAACTGCACATTGCTCAACCTCATTTACGTGACTCATATAACAAGACCACGACAGAAAACATAGCCAGTTAATACAAACAGCGCCTGTCATGTAAATACAAGCCGTCACCTAAGTAAATCCCGCTGAAGCTTTTTCCTCTTCACACGGCTCTGCCCTGACCGGGGCCGCAGGGCCGGCACGCAGCACGGGCGGCTCAGGGGCTCCGCCGCTCGCCTGCGCGACCCCGAGGTACTCACCGGTACCGGGATTCAAACTCGCCGCTCCGCAAGGAAATACTTCAAATAACCGATCGCCCCCGCCGCTGCCGAGCGCCGCCCCGGGGGCACGGAGGCACCGCGCCCCGCCCCCGGGCCCGCCCCCGTCCCGCCGAACGGCCTCGCCCAATCAGCATTCCCCTCTTCGCCCCCTCCCAAACATTTTCCTCCTGCCGTCCCCCGCTGGCCAATCGCCGGCTCGGATTGCGGCTCGCCCATTGGCTGGCGGCGGGGCTGGGCGGGAGCGGGCGGGCGAAGCTGGCGCGGGCTCGGGAAAGTTTGGGAGGCGAGCGGCGGCGCTGCGCACGCGCTGCTGGCCAGCGGTTGGTCTGGGCGGCGGCAGCCGGGGGTGTGTGTGTGTGTGTGGGGGGGCCTGTGTCTGTCTCGCTCCGGGTGAGCGGGTGGGGCCCGCCCGCCCTGTAGGGGGCGCTGCGCGGCGGAGCGGAGAGGGGCGGGGCGGGACGGGACGGGGCAGCGGGCGCCGGAGGGCGCGTAGCGGCGGGAGCGGCGGTTTGAAGTTTTGGCGGTTGGGCCGCGGTTCCTCCCGCTCCTCTCAGGCGAGTCGCGGCGCTGGGGGGGCGGTGGCGCCAGCTGGCACTTCGGGCTTCCCGCGGCAGCTGCGGGTAGGGCCGGGCCCATGCGCTTCTCTGGGGGAAAGGGGGTCGGTGCTTCGAGCCGCTCCCCGTCCCGGCCTGCGCGGCCGAGGGTGCCGGCGGCCGCCCCCCCCGGCGCAGCCATCGCGGCGTTCCCGAGCCGTGGCGTGGCGGTGTCTGCGCGGGGTGCTGAGGGGGGAGGGCCCGGGCCCAGGCCTTCCGACCCGGGATCGGCAGCGCTGGGCGGCCGCCTGCCAGGTAGCGGCCCCTGATGGTCGCGTCACGGGGTTTGCGCTCCCCAGGTGCTCGCCGCTGGGGAAACGGAGGGGGGCCGTCCTGGTCCGACTAGCTTTACAGGCTAAATATAGGCTGGCACGTCGTGCAGCGTCGATACTGAACGTGTAGGGCTGTTGCTCTTTTTAGAATGTCCAAGAAGGCTGTAAAACTGTGGCCCCCAAAAGACTTTTGGGGGAAAGGATTGGAAGTAATTTTTAAGCACGTTTGTGGACAAAGTGGGGCGATTGCCAAAGAATATTGGCTGTGATGTAGAAATCATGCATTTTTGACAGCATTATTGTGACTTGTGTAACTGTATAGTTGTTTTGTTCCAGCTTTCAGATGTTGCTGGGCCAGGGCTGACGGCGTTGCCAAGCAGAGTGCTATTTTGAGCAGCTTGTGCTGGATGATGGAAGGCTTCAGAAATATTGCTGATGAGACGTTTCCAAGCTTCTTGGGCCAGTCATTGAACAGCAGTGCAAGTGTCATTTTGGAAAATGTTACTATTTCCTCAAACCCTGGCTTACCTGTTGCAGCTTCAACTGTTGCCAGGAATAAAACGGGCTGTGACAACAGGTGAGACTATCAGTTAATACCTCTTGGTATAAAAAAACAGTTGGCCAGGTTGAAACATTCCACTTTGGAGAGGAAAAATTCTTTTCACAGATTATTTGGTAGATGATTAAAACTATTTGGTAATTAGTAGCATACTAATCAGCAAACATAGAATTGATTGTATTAGTGGTGAAAAATCTGCATTTAATTCATAACTCATAAATTACTTACATTAAAATTACCCTTTAAAAGAGTAATTTAGTTTTTAGACTGATAACAGTCAAGTTTAACTCGACTCTTCAGCTTAGTATACTCAGGTTTGAAGCTGTATAGAGAGTAATACATTTTTTACATGTGTATTCTCTTAGCTCTATTAACTGCTTCTTTAACTTGCCTGGATCTGGCTCATTTTAAAAAGGGTAGTGTAAGAAATAGTGTTATGGATACAAATTAACATTTAACACAATTTATAATGATTTGTTCAGCAAGGAGTAGAGTAAAGAGTAACAGTTGGAAGCATTTGCTTACTTAACTACTGTCCTGTGACTTGACAAGGAGTAAGATCAGACTTTAAACTCTTTCCAGAATGGTGTGTTCCAAGTGGGACAGCACTAGCCGCTAAAAAGGATAATGTGGTATTTCACTAAAGAACTACGGAAGACTGGAGAGGATCGTTCTGGGTACATATGTGTACCTTTAAATACAGTTTGGCTTGAAATTGCTAAGATATTCAAATCAGTGAACTTATAGGAGATGAGTGGCCATCAATATGATCCCCCCCCCCAGTTCTTTGGAAAACAGGAGTGGTGCGTATTAGAATGATTCTGTTGTGTGTTCCTTCTCGCGCTTTACAGGCTTTCTGATACCTGTGCATCCTATTTAGAAGGGAAACATTCACCTCTGTCAGGATCTTCTTGTGGTAATCAGTCAGATCTTGAACCAATGGGGAGATTTGCCCTCAGCTTCCATGAAGACATGTAAGTGAAACAGTTAAAATCGAATTCTGTCCTAAAATGCACATACCAGTATATAGTATGTAGATCTATACGTACTATAAGCTAATTATGGAATACTTCATAATCAAATTGCCCACCTCAGCAGCAGCTTCTACTGTTGGCCTTTTGATGGCAGTAACTGGAGAGCTCAGCTGTGCATTAGTTTGTTAGCTTACAGTGTTGGGCAGCCTGGGCAGCTTTTCCTGCTAAAACGCTGCATGCTTTCAGAAGAGGGATAGTGTTACAGGGCTACCTGTAAACATCCTGTGCAATGCTACAGCCTGTATAGCTATACGTAAACAGTGTTTGGCTGTTTAATTGACTCATTGGGCCTCATGTACATGACAGGAATGAATCTTAAGTGATTTTTTTTTTTTTAACTACGATGTTTTGTTTTCTGTCACACTAAGAATTTTCTAAGCGTGATTAATTGACTTACTTGAATCTGGCTTGTATTTACATAGTGTACATTGCATAATCTAGAATTAAGCTAATGTTTCTGGTTCATGTCATGTGTGTAAATAATAGTTTGCTCTGATTTAAATCTGTTCCAACTAAATAACATGCAGTGTGCATACAGAAAGGAGCATCAATTTCTATTAAATTTAGCTTCCTTATAGCATCAGTGATTGCTAGTTCTTAAGAAATAACAGGTGTTAGAGAAATACTTTAGAGGGCGTTACTCTTAGGGTAGAAATACTTTAGAGGGCATAGTGTTGGAAGTTGTTGCATAGGTTATTCTAATCAAGGTCAAATTTGTTCCTATTGTTGTGATAGAAACCGCAACATGTTTCTTTTTGATAAAATTGCATGATAGCCAGTATGTCCCTATAAAAACAATATAGGATTTAAGTGAGGGAGTCAGTGTCTTGATTGTACTGCAGTAAAAATACTACAAAACATAGAATAATTGCATTTTAGACCTTTTAAAATGTTAGTTTCATTTATATATCTAAAATACTACAGCAAAAGTGTGGTTCATTTCTCTCAATGTGGAAATTTTAACGTCTTACGTGATTATCTTATCTGCCTGTGTGGAAGTCCTGTGAAACCAGAGGTGAAAAATAACTTTTAAACAGAATTATAAAACCTGTTATTTAACAGAACTATATGGAATTTCAGCAAGTTGTGTTCTTTGTGGTTTAGTCCCTAATTTAATGTTGCAAAAGGCATGCGGGTGTTATGGACTAAGGAACATCTTGTCTAGGGTTTGACTTGCTCTCAAATGGATCATGGAACTCGCCTGGAATAGACCCTTTTCCCCTTATACTTCCCCCCCTATACTTTTTCTCCTTTTTGCAGAAATGGGAGAAAGAAACAGAAAGAGAGACATATGTTGCATTATGTTTCACACTTCAGTGAAACTGAAGCCTTTGTAGTCTTGATGTTTACTCATTTATTGTAAAATGACAAGTAATAGGCCTGTACAATCTATATTAATGGGAACAGCTGAGTTCCTAGAGACAAAGGCATTAAAATCAGGTAATTTATCAAATTTTCATATGGAGAGATGTTGTATACTAATGTTGATCTATATATTTCACAGTGATTTTTCATTGAAATAATTGTGTTTCTAGGGAACTCGCTACACAAGTTAAAGAGCAAACATCTCAGCCAACATCTGTTAGTTTGAAAGAACCCCATTCAGTATATGGAGAGCAAGATCAGAATGTCATTGAGCATTCAAGTCACAGTCAAGATACCTTACTTGAGGTGTTGCCACTTCAACGATTGGAAGGTATTAAAATCTGAGGAAAATTGTATACTTACTCTCAGTGTAGTTAGCTTTTCATGCTGTAGATGTCTTCTCTTGACTCTTCACTGTTTTATGGCATAACATAAATGAATTTTGAAAAAGAACCTCTTAATTTTGAACAAACTGAAAACAGAAAGCTTGTGGTTGACATTGTTCTAAGGTTTCTTCCCAAAGTACGAAGCTAGACAGGAAGCTGGTGAAAACAATGTTTGCTATAAAATACCATAACTAGAATCTGGATTAATTTCAGGAACTTCACTTTTAGAAAAGTATGTGTAAGCTGTTTTCTACCCCTGATCTTTCAGTAGGCTTAAGTCTTTGACACTGTTTTAACTTATATCTCTTTTCTTCCCTTGTTCCAGCCTGAAATAGATGATCTTTAACAACAGCTATAGAAACTGGAAACATACTTTTCTAGTGAGATAATGCATGAAAAAGTAGTTTGGTATACTTTCTGTGAAAACTATGCTTTTTTTTAAAGTATGACTATATAGCCCGGGAAGCAGAATAATATTCTGTAACTTACTTTAAGAGCTTGGCTAGTAATGTTAAATTTGCTAGGGTTTTTTGCTGATGCTAGTCCTGTGATTAAATTCTGCTCATTCCTTAAAATTCATTAAACATGAAGTCATTACCAAGTATATTTAATCTCTTCTAAGCTTTATCTGAACATTTGCGTAGGTTTTTGTGAGTTGACTATTAATTTAATGGAGAACATGTTTGATTAGAAAGTACTATAGTTTGTAATACAAATGTGCCCTTATAAAACATGCTTCTAGTGGTGAAGTGTTGGCTTCAGTCGCTTATTGTAGTCCTGGGGAAGTGGCAGTAACTATGGCAACAAAAGTCATGATGCTTTTGAAAACTGGGACTGCCCAGTGTTTGGACTTGATAGCACCTAGTCATATTTAACTAGTTGGTTTTAACTTGTTGTTTAATCAAGATTTAGGATTCTAGTCTGGAAATTGCCTTTTATTTCCATCTATTACTTAGGAATTAGGAACTTCTTTTGATAAAATTTGTATGTGCATGTCTAAAATGTTCTCTTGACTTGCGGGACTTGCAGTTGGATTATAGGTGGATATAACACAAAGACAGGTAGAAGCTGTTTGCAAGTGATCCAAAAAAAGAATTGGCTTAGTAGATGAAGTGCAACAGTGGAACAGAACACTTGTTTCCCACTTCTGCTAGTCTAACCTGGGACTTCTTACTTGTTTGCACTGCCTTATAGAAATCCTTAAGGCAGTATTTGTCTTTCATAGTTTTTACAGTTTTAGCCCTGGTGAAGCCCTGCCTTTTTAATTGTTCCCAGATACTTTAGATCATTGCTATAAAAACACGTGAACTTTGGCTTTGTGATAATGTGTATGTTTCAGGGTTATTTTTGTGGTGTATTTCAGACTTTCAGGAGGCTTCTATCTTGTAGAATAGTCAGCACTTAGTAGTGTAACATGAGAACATACTAACGTTATTGATTTGATATGAACTGATTATGCTACATTGTTTTGTTTCAGATTTGTCAACTGGAATGTGTTTGCTTCCAGACAGTAAGAATAACAAGGTGAAAGCTTTTCTAAATATGGTGAAATTAAAGGTTTTCTAATATTAATCTCATAATAGACTTACTCTGTGAGAGGAGGAGGGAGGCAATTGAACTGTGTTTATTGTCTTATGTATCCCTTAAGTTTGTAACGATGCTAGCATGCTCAGCCTGTGGTGCCTCACTTTTGCTTCCTTCTTGCAGATCATTTAACATAATTAGTATTATGGGAGCATGTCTCCATTTAATCTTTCTCAACTGTGAAAATTGTTTACTCCTAGTTGTAATTCTTTATCAGTGTAAGGAATTCACATTTTATCCCAGTTGTAGTTTAGCTTACTGAAAAGCCAGGTGAAACTTGGTGAAAAGTGAGGAGCTTTTTGGAATGCTTTTGGAAATTGAAGTAGACAATACCAACCTGATTTGACTTGTCCCTGTACTTGTTAATTACTTTGAGGAATATTAGTTTAGATGACTTCTTCAGTGTACTCAGCATTAAAAACTGCACCATTTGGAAGAACACAATCTTCCTGCTGCCTCTATTTTTTTTTTTCTCTTGTGTGTGTCTGTCCCAGAGCTAGCAAATAGCTGCAGGTATTGACAGGTAGGGCTGTGCTTCAGCTGTTTTTACCTACTGTGTTAGAGAAGCTGACAGTTACGGATACAGAGATACAAGGCAGACAGGAATGGGAGATCTCCTGCCCTTTATAGAAAATGTGCCTCAGGCTGCAACCAGATGCTGTCCAAAATGTACACCTTAATGTGTCAGCTGGTGTTTACTAAAGTGATTTCATTTTCTTTCATTTGATTTTTTTAGGGGCCACAGGTGTCAGTGAGTTGCAGCTGAATGCTCACAGGCTGTCATCTGAAAACCATAATTCAAGTTCTTTTAAAATTCTTTGCTTTCTGAACTTTAACAGTTTTGCTGTCAAACGTGATCTGTTAAAAGAATGTGAGAGTAAATCCAAAACAAATGTTACATAGTGCTGTTTTTAAAAATCATTCAGGTATATAAAAGATACAACATTAACAGTTAGATTCAGCTGAAATACTACTTTATAAATAAATTAGTACACTCATTTGAAGACAACATCAACAAAAGTTTGATCTGGCTGTACAGCTTCTGAAGAAGCACTGTTTTAGCAGCGTAGGAAACTGTTGAGAGTTATTTTTGTACTTATAAGTTGTGATTGCAGCTTAATGAATGGGGAGCAGTGTTTTATTCAAGTGTAAATTCTTTAATGCTATGGTTTGGTACTTTATTTTTGAGGTCTTGTAAGTTTGGTGTCTTTCAGATGCTTTTTTTCCTCTTTCCCCTTTATGATCCCTGTATTTCTTGCATGTGTCCACTCTGGAAGCTAGCAGGCAAAGTGCATTGGAACTAAAATGTCTGCTGGAATAAGTAGGAAGAAAAAAAAGGGGGGGGGAGTTTTGGAATATTATTAACCTAATGAATTGTTTACTATTAACTGAATTTATGCAATAGCTAGTTACTTCTAGAAACATTTCTGTATGGCTGCTTTTCACAGGTTGGTCCATCTGAACCTTCTGAAAAGCTGGTAGAAGGCAAAATTTCAAGTGATCATCTTGGCAATAACCTTTCAAGTTTTTTGGAAAATGAGAAACTCTTGTCTCTTGCAAGCTCAGCAGAAGATTCTACCGGTAAGTGTGTTTATAACTCTGGGTGATTGAGTCTAGAATTCTGACTCAATGTTATTGCGTACTTGAGAAGAAAGGTATTGACAGGTCTGTAGTTGTTCAAAAACTACTATTAGGAATATTAAAGAAAACTATGTTCCTTTGGGAAACTGGCTGTTATAACATTTTAGTAGGAGTAGTTGGCTATGGAATTTGTCAGAGAAGATCTGAATTAGAAGTTCAATCTCAGAAGTTAAAGAACAGTCTTCAGTTACTGTGAATCAAAAACGCAGGTAGAAATGTGATCATTCATTTAATGAAATGGTAACCCTAGCTGCAATTTCAGTTTAGATCAATAGAGATAAGCTTCTATGATGAACACGTATGTGCAATTAGAATTAACTTTTACTTGAGTTTTGGTTCAACTCTCTTTAGATGCCACACATGCAGGGTGATACCCAAGTTGGAAGTCTAGCTTACTCACAGGGATAAAAGTGAGACCTTGAGTTCTGTGCAACTAAACAAAACTTTTGAAATTTCTGTGCCCTTGCAGTGGCTGCTGCTGAAGGACAAACATGCTCTTCTTTATTGATGCAGTTGACTTTGCACATAATGTGAAGGTTGACAGGGTATGTAGTCAGATGCAGCAAGCATGAGGGACACAGTGTGATAAATAGGTTTACTGCTCTCTTGAGATCAAGCAGTCCTGCATTCAAGTAGGGTTACTCAGTTCATCCCATGACATCTACAGATGTCATGCCTGCCTTTGAAGTCATCTTGTTCATTCTTGTTGTCACTTCACTTCTTCACTTCACAACTTCACTTGTGCATTAAGCATATAAAAATGAAGTTAATAGTTTGCTGAATAAAAATACTGGCGTTTTTTTTTCACCTGAGGGGACAGAATTACTTTTAACTGCCCTCCTAAGGAGCTGGTAGTCGTTAGCTGGAAGTATTTGCCTATTCAAGGTTCCAGTACTGGTGGAGCTAACTGATCTTTTTATCTTTCCTGGTCAGTGTGCAATGTACTAATTTTTGTAACGCAATTCTGTATTCAGGGTAAATTTTGCAGCTGATTATTTCTAAAAATAAGGAAGAAGTCTCTACTATCTAAAGTAAAATACATGAATCTACTTTCTTGTTACTTGGAAGGTAGCAGGTTATTATTTCATGAAGAAGAAATCAAGACATAGGTAATATGATTAAAACAACTGTTTGTGGTGTTAATTTCAGTTTGAATTGTAGGTATTTGTCTACCATTCAGGTAACCAAACAATCCTCCTATAATTTTTGAAGCATTCTATAGACATTTGTTCTGAGGATAGGTATTAGTCCTCTTTCAAAGACTGAAGAAACTTAGCCTGCTGCAATCCCTTCACCTTCTCCAGTGTTATATATGGAAACAGCGCCATGATTCAGATTTTTCATTTATTGACTCTCAAATGTAACAGATGCTGATTGCTTCGCTGTAATATCAAAGTGGCTGAGCATCCATACCTTCCAATTCAACTAAATCTCATTTTGTTGAAAGAATGTGCTTCTGTAAATCAGGCTCTGTACAGGGCAGTGGTGAAACGGAATGCAAAAGTAATGATGACTTACCTGTGTGTGTATAGATGTACTTTCTTCCTGTACATTCTTGGCATTGTACAGACCTCTTTGGCAGAAGGAAATACGAAGAATATTCTTCAGAATTATCTTTTTGAGGTGAAGAATTGAAATATACTCCAAAGCCAAAAATTGATGGAGAATTCTTAAACAATCACCAGCAACCTGAAAATGAACATTTTCTTAATTATGTGGGGAAAAAAAATGTAGTTTTGAACTTATAAATGCTGAGTTTATAAAGTTTGAGTAAACTGGTTTTTTTTGTATGGAAAAACGCAAACAAGGTACTGTTTCCTAGAAATGAAAGAGTGAAAAGTAAACATGTCAAACTTCTTGGAATATATTTTACAATGGTTTTAAGAGTGTTTTTAACAATGCCCTAAATACCTGACTGGTGTTTGAGCCTTAAAAATAAACAAACATAAGCCCTGGAAACTCTCCTCTCGCCCAGTCTCCACAAATGAAAAAAACCTGCCCCAAACGAAGAAAATTGTCTCTTGGAACATGTCTCACTTGCCAAATAGGAATAATACTGTTCTTAGTAATAAAACTTAACCTGTTTCGCCGTTGAAAGATAGAACTATGCTTCAGCCATGTTCTGTGAAGTTTGAGAAATGTTACACGTATACATACTCATAAATGAAAAGTGAAATATGATTTGCTAGTTGGAATGTTGTCGATTATAGATCATGTGAAGGAACATGAATCACTTGATAACCTGGGAGTTAAAATGCTAGTTTATGGTAGTCTTGTTTTACTGTGTATCACTAGTCACAGAGTAAGACAATTATATGTTTCTGTGACCCAGTTATTTAAAGGGAAAACCAGGATAATTATGCTCTGAGTGTGTGTGTGTTGTGATACTCAATGTATTAAAAATTATGGAGTTAGTTTTGATAGTGTCAGGTGATATAAAATGTCCATGAAAGGTGGTGAATAGGATACTTTCTTCTCTTTCAATAGATGATGATATTGATGATGAAGAGTTCTTCGATAACCAACTAGAAGCCTATTTTGAACAGCTGATACAACCAGAAATGACAAGAGGAGACACTGACATACAGAAGCTCTCAGAATGCAGTACAGCGCTGAAGCTTTCTCAAAATGGCTTACTTCAAGTAGGTTTAAAGTTAAGTTCAAAGCTCAGCATGCCCAATGGCCCTTAAACACGATAGCATTATTGGGGATTGTCTGCCATGGTGAGCTAGGTTTTATTTCTGGCAAACCCAAATACTGTCCAACAGGTAGCCTGTAGAGCAAAGGATTCATTTTAAGTTTAAAGATGGCAAATACAGCTCTAAACTAGAAACAAAGTTGTTTGATCTTTTGACTTTTTCTGTTCCCTCAGCAAGGCTTTCCCTGGGAAAGAAAAAATGAAAGAAGCTAGGTAGCTATTTTTGTATTTCTTTTCCTTTTCCTTGTAGTACAGAGCTAGCAGCTGATTCATCTGCTTGTCACAGAAGGTCTTGCTGTTTATGAGATAAGGTGGAATTATGTAAGTGGCTGGCTGTCCCAAGAGTCGGGAAGGTTCGCAGCAAAGCTGAAGGAAGTTACCTATTATGGTGTCTCCTTTAAGCTTCCATTCAGGTTTTCCTCCTCTGTCTAACCCTGCTCCTCACACTTAGTCCTGTGCGGTCTTCTCCTTTCTTCTGAGAAGTAGCTGTGGTAGAGAACCTTGTGGAGTCAATTCTGTTATTCAATCTTGCAAAGAGGAAAAAAAAAAAAACCCAAATCTGCCACCCCACCCCAAACTTCTAAGACTGGATTTCTGCCCTTTCTCTGGGTTGATGGAGATTTGTCCTCAGAGAAATCCTGTAATTAATATAGCATCAGTAGTACTTCCTGAAGATGGACTTTCTCTGCTGGACTACTTACTACTGTATTTCTTAGTCTGTATTAGAAAAGTAAATTGCTTTGAGAGCTTTGGACTGTTGATGTTTATCTGAACTTATTGTACCTCTGAGGCATTCTTTTGAATGCTTTAAGGTGTGAATGTTTCTTACACACCTTGCTTCCCATCTCAGATTCATAATGGTGGTTTTTAGTGTCAGAGATGGTAAAATATTTGTAGATAAGCATTTGGGATCCTCTCAAGTCTACTAAGGGAAATTATATCAGTAACGAAGCAGAAGCATCTACTGATAACATTGTCTTGTGATGGCATGATACTGATTTTGATTAACAGCTTCTGAACTTAAAGACTTTTTGATGAAAGGTAAGTGTCGATAAAACAGCTAATGCCTATAAAATACTTGCTTTACCCTGTCCCCTCCATCCCCAGCAAGCTGGTCAGCTAAACTGAAACTAAGGTTGTCTTTTGATCTCACTTATAATTTGCTTGTAATAAATATCCAGGAGATGGGCCTATTGTCTGTGTAGGAATTGCTTAATTTTAATCTGATGGTTCTGTGACAAAACTACTTTCAGTAGTTTAACTTGTTCCTATTCTTAATTGGAGTTCCAGTTTTAATTGTAACTGGTTCTAGTTTTGTTTTTTGTTTCTATAACTACTAAGTTAACATGCTGGCGCTTCTTTTCTATGACACAACTAGTTTATAAAATCTTTTTAATCACTGGTTTATTATATTGGATAGCAACGTCCAAGCCTTGAAGCGTATAGCATCACAGAGACTCGGTTTTCCGGGAGAGTAAATAAATCTAGATAATGGGTCTGCGTGAAAGATTAGCATAGAGCGGTAACTAGCTGGCTTGTGGTTTGCCTTTGAGCAGCAGTTAGCTTCACTGCAAACAGATTGCTGGGGATTTAAGTGCCTTTTCATTTTCCTGGCTCTGCAACAATGCATGCAATCCTGGCAGTTGCACGCTTGACCAGAATGGGAAAGTGTGATTGATTTAAACAATTAAATGAACTGTAGCTTCTGAAATTTCAGAAAATTCCCAACTGACATCAGGATTTCCAAGCTGTGGAAAGTTATATGTTAGCCCTATAAAGTAGTCTGCATAGGCTGCTAGTTGCTGATCTATGGCTGTATGTGAAGAAGGGGATGGGTGGAGGTTTGAAGAGTGAGAATAGCACAGTTCTGCTGTCTGACCTCAGGTCTCTTCTATTTGTGTAAGATGTTCCTGCTTCTCTGCTATTGTAGATAGGCAGTAGGTTAGGTACAACAGGTTCTGAGTTAGATTTGGAGTCCTCATCCAGCAGTGGGTCAACCAGAATGGGAAGAGGAGTAGCATGGTGCCCTTGTTAAAGGGAATGAAAGGATGTAGAAGGAGTAAGAAGAGATCGTCCATCTTCTTGCTGTGTATGCCTTTGGAGGCAGATGTGTGGATTGGTGTAGCCAGAAACCATTATCCTTGGTGGTGGTGCTAGCACCTGAAGATGCCTCTGGCAGTGGCACATAAGCAAACAAAGTATGGCAATTTCTTTACTAGTGATTTTTTTAACATTGTAAAAACAACTGTAGCGTTAATTTTTTTTTTCTTTGGTGTAGTTGTTCTAGTGTAACTTGAATCTCCCCCCCCCCCCCTCCCCCCCCCAAAGGAGAACTTCCAGGTTCCTGACACTTACCAGGCTGTGACAGGAGTAGATTCTGGAAATGCTAGTGATGAAGATTCACAAAATCAAGGAATAACTGGATATCCTGTGCAAAGAGAAACGCTGCCCAGAGCAGTACAGCAAGTGGTATGAAATTGTCATTTAAATTTCTGTTTATCATGTAAAGTAAGACTGTAGTAGAAGATGGCAGTTTTTTTGAAAACTTGTTAGAGGTTGAACTAACAACCCAACCGTCCTTTACAAAAAATTAACACCATCACTTTGTTTTTAGATGTGTTTTCCAAATTTTTCGAAATAGTTAACTTGGACTATTTTGTACTAGAACTGTTACCACAAAAGGTTAACAACTGCACTTCTGACACTTCTCAAATGATTATTGTTTGCTAAGAATTCCATGACTACTGGAGATGGGCTACATTCCTGTGCTGCTGCTGAGGTTTGCTCAGATTCGCTGTGTCTTCAGTGCATGGACAGCAATAAAGCTGATGTCTTGGATGTCCTTCCAAAGCAAGAAGTACCGTCCTCCGAGTGTCAGGCTGCTTCTGAGGCAGAAGTACTACATGCAGCAAGAGGACTTCTGGGGCACTACACCACTCCTAAAGTTCTTGGTGCAAATACACCTCAGACAGATGCAACTGAATGTGAAGTTGGTCTTCCCGATACCTACCTGTCGCCATCTGTAGACAGCTGTGAGAACACAAGTTCAGCTACAACAGACAAAGGTAGGTTGCTTTGAATATAACCCATCTATGCAATTATGACAAGACTCAGTTGCATGGAAAAACAAGTAAAATTGTAAGCTATGCATTTTTCTTTAGTTGTGCAAGTTGGTGATAAAAAACAATGTATGATGAATAAATTTTGACTTGCTTTTGTTTTAAAAATACTGACACTGGTTTATATTGCACTTAACTGTTGTTTATTTGATGATGAAACCAGTTTAAGCTTGCAATTGCAGCAACTTGAGCTATGTTTTTTTTAACTTGTTGCTGACTTCTGGCAAGTGAATCTTAATCTATTCTTAATCTAGACTTAAGCGACTTTGCCATATTCCTTTTTACTTTATTCAGCAGTGTAGCATTTGATATATCTTTCAGGTGACTTACCACACAGCATTGTCTATCAAAATGAAGAGGGCAAATGGGTGACTGATCTTGCATATTATACTTCGTTTGATGAAGAACAAGATCTAAATCTGTCTGAAGATGATAAAATAAATGAAGAATTCATTACTGGATGTATGTAATCTTTTTCCTTTAGTTAGCTGTTGTTATTTGTAATAGTGTTAAGTAAACTTCTTTTTTTTTTTTCCCCCACTTCAGCAAATCAGTATTTGGTGTTGCTAAGCCTCTGGGTTTTACATACTACAAATCATTTGAAAGCTGATGTTGATAGTAGCCTATAATGATACCATCATTAGTTATAGTTGATAATTTCTTTCCATGTTTCCTACTCTTCCCATGAAGAGTCTTTTGTTTCAAAAAGCATTCTAACGTGTCACTGGTACCTATTGCATGAGCAAAAGTAACTCCTGTAGCTGTCACTTCCACAGTTTTTCTTTTGGACTAATCAATTCCTTGGCAGCAAAATGTCATCTGTTCTAGTAGACAGATTCAAGCAATGTGTGCTGCAGCATTTCTCCTAGTCTCTAAAGTTGACATATGGGTGGGCTAATGTATTTTAAAGATGTCCGTGGTCCACTCAAGGTGGTTCTTTCAAAAAGAATGCTGTATATGTTGCTGCCTAGAGTTGTTTATTTTGAATGAGTAATCAAACAGGGTTGGTGGGTTGAAATAGTTTTTCAACACTAGGGGTTTTCTGCTGGAACAAGCAAATACAATTCAGTTTGGTAGAAACTTCCTTATCTACTATGTCAGTAAAGCAGATCTTCTCCATTATTTTTCGAATGCCAGCATATTTCAGACACTTCCTGCATCTCAGACTCAGGTTGTCGAGTGATTAGAAGAGCATATTAGAAGATACAGATACTTGACTGTTGTAAAATTTTCCATGGCTTTTTAGCTTTTTCCCACCTGATGGGTTTTTAAAGCGATTTTGCTTTCAAGCAGATTGGCTTACCTCTTCACACAGTAGAAGACGTGCTTACAGATTTAGTATAGTTAGCATTTTTCTGGCTGCTACGTTGCCTGTCTGTCTGCATTGCTCAAGCATGGTGCTTGACAGCTGAGAAATTTTATTTGTAGGGACAGAAAGGAAATGTTACATCTGATGCTTCTGAGTCTCATTTATGACATGTCTATCTCTGTCAGCAACCTGTGTGCACAGTGTATTCTTTTATAGAATAATGCAGGATTGCTCACTTGACAGAGTTTGTTGCTTCAGTAAGTCTTCAGAGAGCCGTATGGCTTATGGAGAGGATTAAGTAAAAACTGATACTTCAAGTGCAACTGTATATAATGTGTCATTGATAGTGCTAGGTTGCCTTTAGCAAGTGTTGCTGGATTGCTCAATGAAGATGTATTCTAACTTTGTTTCTTTCCTCAGAGTATGTATTGTGACTTCCCATAGGTAATTTTATGGACAACAACTGTTTTCACTGTATGAGTTTGTGTCTATTCTTAACTTATTCCTCCATTTGCCCTTTGTCCTATATGATGAGGGATTCTGTATACACAAAGCTATATATTTTATAAGTTTTGATGGGGTTAATAATACATTAACATTGAAATAAGGTGGTAGAGCAGTATTTCTTGATCAGTAGTTTCTCACATCATTTTGGTGAAGAGATTTTAAGTGTTCATTGTTCTGTAAATGGTAACTGCGGAAATAATACAAGCATTTGAATTTAAAAGTATTGATTTATTTGGCCTGTTAATTTGCACAGGTATTTAATGAACTGGTACAAACCAATTTGTTGCTTTTGCTCCAGTTCACAGGTACCACTTTCAGGAAATTTTCCAAACCAGATGTAATGAAAGTTTTGTTTGGAAGTAGCCATATGATGCTCAATTCTAGCTAGGTATGGGTAGCATAACCTATGAAAAATCATAGTTTGGTTTGGGGTTAAGGCTGTAAGCGACTTCATTCATCACTTGGTTAGCTACATGCTGATATTACTTTGGCTCCTGAACGTCCAGGAAGTACTGTTTTTAAAATGAATTTTGTATCAACTTTTTATTTACCATAATGGGCTGGAATAACTCCTAGTGTGTCCCAAACTCTGAGATGTAGAATTAAATATTCCAATATCTGTCCCTCAAAATTTAGTGATAGAAAATAGTAATGACAGCACTTAATAACTTAAACCTTATTTTAATAAACATTCTTTTTGGTTTTAAGGTGAAGCAGCAGCTATGATTGCGCAAGACCAGGAAGAATTTGAGAAAGCTCACAGACTTGTGCAGGTAACTAATTATCTCAATGTAAACAGAATAGTTTAATTTATTTGCAAGTTACAATTTCTGAAATCTCATTCTCTGCAGGCAGAAAAAGCAGATATTCTAAATGCATCTGAAATAGCAGATACTTCATGGAAATCTGCCAGTAGCTGCATTTTGCTGAGAACATCTGATCTTGATAAAGATGCCAGTTATTTACGTTTGTCTTTGGGGGAGTTCTTTGGTCAGAGATCAGAAGCTCTTGGTTGTCTTGGTGGAGGCAGTGATGTGAAACGGGTATGTATCTTAATGTTAATGTTAGCACACAAGGAAAAGACAAGAACAACAGCCAGCACTACTTCTGTTCTAATATTGTAACTAATTCTTCCTGAGAACTACTTTTCTGAGTTTACTTGCCAAGGAAATTCTCTGTGTGACAGATCTGGTTGGGCTTTTGTTTCACACCTAGAATTTCTGATGTGAAGGGCTCGCTGGTGTTAATGATGAATCTTGATATTGGTCTTTTGGTCGGGAACTAATTATGTGTAGGATTAGAGAGAGAAAAGTACAGCATATACAGGGTGCATGTTAGAGGTCTGAGCAAGTGATCCACGTAATGGAAATGAAATGCTGCTCAGACAGGGGTATTTGAACAGTGAGTGGGTACCTTTGAATGGCTGGTGGGCTGTCTTGGAAAATGCCCAACTTGAGTAAAAATGTAGTCATCTAGACTCTTAACTTACCAACATACTTCTGTATGTTTTTTGCATCTGTCTGATACTTGTCTCTTTTCTTATCTGCTGTTGGTAGATGGTATCTCATCTGTAATTGCAGACAAAAAAGAAATGTGGGGAAGTGTGTCCAGTGGGAGGAAGAAGTCGAATATGTTTGTGTATTTCAGTTGTGTCCTGGTGAATTGGTAGAGTTGGCAGGTTCTGTCCTGCTGCGTTCAGAGGCTGAGCGGTAGAGCATGCCTCCAGGCAGAGGTGATGAAAGCATATGTACTTCCTTTTGTCTAACATATAAGTTGTTAGTTTATTTTATGTTTACATTGGAAGTGTATGTATTTGGATTAGGCATTTGCAGTGGTAGGAGGCATATGTTATTTTTCAGTGGTATGAGAGCCAAACAACAACGGGGGAGGCTGTGGCTGAAACTGCTTTGCAAGCCCACTGAACCTATTTATTAATGATTAAATTTACTTATGCTGTATTCTGGGCTATTTTTTTTTTTTAGCCATCTTTTGGTTACTTTATTACATCTCCGAAGAAAAGGCAACCCGTTGCTTTGCTGAGGCAGTCTGATTCATCAGGAGGTGACACCGTCCAAGAAATTTCACAATTGTCTGAAGTGTTTCGAGGTAACTCTAGAACAGAAGGGTCAGCCCTAGACACTGGTTATAATGGTAGTTAAGAATTACTTGTGTATAGCTGTTAAAGACAAATAAGAGTAATCTGTGATAGGAATACGCTAGTTCTCATTCACCAAGTATCGTTTTTTGCCGTGAGCACCTCCCCCACCCTGCTTTCCCCTAGAAAAACACAGATCACTTACAAGAGAGAACATTCTAATACCAAGTACTACCCTAAATTGTCTTGCATATTTCAGCATTTCCAGATAATGGATGATTACCAGAACGTCTTGTAATAATTAAAGTCTATTCAGAGTTTTCATGTTGAAAAAGCTCTGTAAATGTGTTGCCAAAAAACCAACAAACCCCCCCGAAAATTGGTCTGTTTGCTTGTATAGGTATAGAGGATATAGAGAAAGAAGGAAAACAATTTGGGTTGTAGCTGAGCTGAGAGTGTGTGTGTAAAACGTCGTCTACAATTTTTCCTGCCATCTTTAAAAAAAAAAATAAAATAAAAGGTATACTCCATGGTATCTGCTTAACTTGAAGTAATAATTTAGGAGATTCCTCCAAAAGTTTATATGTAAACATCACAGCATGCATTTTGGTGCATATCTATGCCTATCAACTTAATTAGGTATGTTTAGGAAAGGATGAGTTCATTTTAAATCATCTCCACTGCTCCTCATAGAACTGTGGCAACGCCAGTCTTTGGGAACTTGCTTGTACAGTCAGTGCAGTGACTTACACTTTTTTGCATTGGTGAAAAATACCATCAGGCTTTTGTGGAACCCGCTTCACTGGAGCAGCTTTACAGCTGTAATTTTCCTCAAATATTTTTATATTGCAAATATTTTTAAGGGATCTCTAATGATTATTATTTCTTTAAATCTAGTGTTACTGTGCTTAAATTCACTATACAGTAGTCTGGATTTTTGTCAAAAATTACCAACAGTTCATTGAGTTTATCTCTGTCAAGTTAAATTATAGTTGTAATTGTTGCTTTGAATAATAGAAAAATATACCAATATAATCTGCAGCTCTTTTGATAAGAGGGTTGCTGTAAATGCTAGAGAAAGTAGGTATCTGGATCACTTGGTGGCTGAGATACTAATAGTTACCTGCCATTTGATTTTCATTAGTACTGGCGATTAATAATCTTTATCAGCAATAGCAGAATGCAATTCCTGCTTACGGAGCAGCAGATGGAGAGGAAGCTGAGAAGTCAGCAACCTGAGAAGGGTGTTACTTGAAATACAAAGTATGACCGAACCCCAAATATCTACTATAACAACAGAAGTAAAGAAAAACAACCAACCAACCAACAACCCAAACAGGAAAAAAATCTACATCCCCTGACTCCCACCCCCCCAAAAAAAGAAAACCAAACCAAAAATGTTTGTTGGTTACTTACTTGTTTTCTCACTGATTATAGCATCTTTAAAAGTTGGTTTTAGTGTTCTAGGGAGGTCAGATGTTTTCCTTCAAGGAGGAACTAATTTGTTGAAACAGTAGCTTCTAGATCTCATGTGAACCATACCTCTTAGTTTGGGTTTGGTCTTGTAATCAAGGAGATTGTTTGTGGTTTTGATGGTTTCAGAAACATACCTGTCCATCCTAAACATAATCCTTCAAAATCACAAGTTCAATGCTCTCTACCTCAGTCAAACCCTGTCTCTAGTATAAGAAAATGGGCTTTACTCAAATTTAACTGTTCCAGTTTTCTAATGGAGTTTGGTTTAAGTTCATGTTATCTTGCAAACACCATTTTATGAAAAGGTTTGCTTATCTTATGCTAATATGATAAGCTACCTGAAAATAAAATTTGTACGGTGTGAGCATGGTGTTCATAATGCCAGCTTATTTTGTGACTTGATTGCAAACTTAGCAGTACTTTACAGGAAACAATTGATGCTTACAGTGTTTGGATTTATGCCTTTATGACAGCTTTTTTCTATAAAGCATTAAGGGAGCATGTGTATCCCAAGAATGCAGGTGTTTAGACAACTCACTGTAAATTAATTCCTTGTGTTTGTCTTTGTTCTTAGATGACTTAGAAGCACAAATGAAAGAAAATGTAAATTCTACCAGCTGTGAAGGTGCATGGCATAGGATAGATACTGCAGCTGGAATACATAAAAGCATTAATACAGAAGCTGCTGCCGAAAGTAAACCAAAGGTATTTCTCTTGTCTTTTTCTATTAAGTGCAACTATGAACTTGAACAAAATGCAAGTAACTTGGACTATTATTGTTTCTTTGAATATGGTGAAATTTGGACTTCTATGTCAGCTCACTGGTTTTTTTTTATTGAACATTTGAATCCTAGCAGGTGCCACTGTTTGTTAGGGTAGTTTCATTAGAATGCCGTGATCCAGCAGTGAGTCAGGTCTTACTATCAGCATCTCATTTCTCTTTTTCTTCCTGCTTCATGTTTGGAGTTGCTTGGTCTGTCAGCCCACAGTTTTTCAGTTTTTCAGAGATTCCTGGGCTGTTGATGTTCTGTGATCAAGTTTCTGAATTTTGGCTGTGGCTTTCACTTCTGGTTTGGTGTTTGGTTTGTTGTTTTTTTTAAGTGATTTGTCTTTAGCATGGGAATGAAGTCTCTTACTTGATAAAATTTAAAAATATCAACATGGTGTAAGTCTGAAAAAGTGTGTGTTCAGTTTGGTAATCCTGGACACCTGCATTCTCTGTCTTGGCACATCATGTTCTTTTTCTGATCAGGCAGAATATACACAGACCCATTCAGTTACAGAAGCAGCCCTTCTGTGCAGTCACTGCATGGTGTCAGTCACTAGCAAGATTGACTTGGTTTAGCTGATCAAATTATGTAAGCTGGAGACTTAAATGCAGAAGGACTGGTTGGATTGCTCATCTGACTATGTACTGCTGTAATTGCTTTTCTTTCTGATTTATCCTTATCCTTATTCTAGATACAAAATGCATGACTTTGGGTTTCGATGATGTATATCCAGATTCTAATCTACCCTACCCTTAATTTGTACAAGTTCAGGTCACCCTTAGTCTGATAAGGATGCTAAAATGTTCTCCAATAGAGACAAATCACAGAATGGTTGAGGTCAAAAGGCACTCCTGGTGATCATCTAGTCCATCCCTTCTTGCTCAAAGCCAGGTCAAACAGAGGAGGCTGATCAAGGTCTGGTCATGTTTTGAATATCTCCAAGGATGGAGATTCTATAGTTTCTCTGGGCAACCTGTTCCAGTGTTTGATCGTGTTGATGTTAAAAATCTTTCCCTTATGTTTAAATAAGAATTTTCTGTATTTAAAACTGTGCCCTTTCTTCTTACTGGATACCTCAGAGAAGAGTTTGGGTTCATCTTCTTTACTCCTCACCTTCCTGCTCCTCTCCCCATCAGGTATTTATACACCTTAATAAGGATTCCTCCTAAGCCTTGTTGTCTTGAAGATAAATAATTCCAGCTCTCTCCTCAGATGACAGGTGCTCCAAGCTCTTACTCAGCTTTGTGGCCCTTCACTAGACTCTCTCCAGTATGTCCATGTCTCTCTTCTACTGGGGAGTCCATAACTGGTCACAGCACTCCAGGTGTGGTTGCACCAGTGCTGAGTAGAGGGGAAGGACCACCTCCCACAGCCTGTTGCCAACTCTTTCTTACTGCAGCCCAGGATGCTGTTGGCTGCCTTTGCCACAAGGACACATTGCTAGTTAGTTGTCAACTTCATGTCTACCAGGACCTCCCAAGTCCTGTTCTGCCAAGCTACTTTCTGTCTTCTTGGTCCCCAGCTTGTATGGATGTGTGGGGTTATTCCTCCCCAGGTGCTGATCTTCGCTTTTCCCTTTGATCTTCATGAGATTCTTCTCAGCCCATTTTTCAGGCCTGTTGAGGTCTCAGAAAGACAGCCTGCTCTTTTGATGTATCAACTGCACCTCTTGGTTTTGTATGATAATTGAACTGTCTGAGGGATGCACTCTGCCCCATCATTCATATCGTTAAGGAAGATGTTGAAATGGTGCTGGCATCTTTCTTGATCCCTGGGGTGCTCCACTAGTGAGCAGGTGACTTCCTGCTGGACTTCGTGCTGCTGATCACAACCCTTTGAGCCAGTTTTCAGTCCAGTCATGGTCTACTTAAATACTCCATACTTCATCAGTCTTTTTACGAGGAGTTGTGAAGACATGCCTGTGTATCTACAGGAGGACAGATGGGTTTTTTTTTTCTTCCTGACTGTATGTATATCTGAGGGAGGTGGGAAGAGATTGTGGTCTGGACATGACTGTCTACTTATTCCATGCCTTTTGCTAAGAATAGCCATTGTGAAAACTGAAGAAATCAGACTTGAGTGGTAGAGAAAACTGTAGAAATATCCTTGTCTTCCCCCTGTAGAGAGGCAGATGATTTAAAGTTAATTGGGAAGATACTGTGTATTCAGTCACGGTAGTTTCTTCTCTGTTATTTGTTCTCAAAGGGATTTCACTCCCAGTTCTTCCAACTGAATTAAAACATTTTAGGATTCTGGAAGCTTTACAGGAACTAAGGCTTCCAAGAAGGCAATCTTTATTTAATGTTTAAAAAATCCCAAACAACTAACTCCGTGGAGTAGACTTAAAAAATCAGTACAATGAGAATTATGCCTGCTGCAGTGTTTCTTCTTGACAGGCAACTAAAAATGTGGCAATTAGAAATGTTAATATATTATCATATACCAAAAAGCAAAATAATACAAAGCACTAAACAAAAAATGTATTGCTTTGGTCCTTAACTCATTTTGGTTTGTTGTAGGACGGAATTCATAAAGACAAGTTTGAAGATGGCTTATCTACTAATTTTGACTCTGTCCTGAGTATTAGCACGATTGCATCTGCTATTGCTAATGCTTCCTCCAGTGCTGATCCTTCCCAGCTAGCTGCTATGATGATGGCACTCTCTAATAAAAGTGAAAGAACATGTTTCCTTCCTGGAATTGTTAAAGAGACAGAAGTCTCTGCTAATCAGGTATTATCCAGCAATGTGGAAAATAGTGTATTTGATATGGAAAAATACCTCAAAAAAACAGATGAGCTTGGACATGAAAGTGAATATGAGAGTATTGTGAAACATGAAGCATCTGTCCAGAACCTTATATCTGATACCTTTTTACTGGATAAAGATAAAAATACGGATACTCTTGCAGAAGACTTGATAAATAATCATAGCAATCAGCAAGAAATAGAGGAGCGAATTCTGCAATATTTTCATGGAGAAAATGATATTCAGAATTTGTCTAGTCTGTCTGGTGTTCCCAACTATGGAGATGTAACTGCAAATAATGTAAAATATTCAGAAAAGTTATCAAATTTAGTAAGTAGTAAACATTTACCGTCAATGAATGCCTATATTAGATCAGATATGCCTGATACCCAAACTTCACCTATTGGAAATGAAGCACAGACGTGTAGAATTCCTTTAGCAGCAAAAATGGAAGCGGCACCAAGAAGTTTGCTTGCTCACCAGGGCAGTGATCTCACTAATAGATGTTGTATTGGGGAAGACAAAGAAACTGTAGATCAAGTAACAAGTGCTGTTCTTGAACCATGTAACGATTTGGTGGAGAAAAACACAGGAAATACTCTGTCACTCAACAGCTTAAAACCTGACAAGCAACCTAGTAAATACGTCTCGGTAAGTCCTACAAAAGCAAAACCGATGCAGAAATTGAACAATGATGAAAAGAAGCAAAATGCAGAAATAGAGAAGAAAAACAAAGATGCCACTACCGCTTGCAGTGGTAATGTGAAACATGTAACTTTTGAGAAACTGTCCCTGACTTCCCAGAATAGTACTGGTAAGTAAACCTATATAAATGTAACCAGTTGTTCGAAAAGGCTTTTCTGGACAGTAGATTTGTTGCCTGTGCTTAAATAAATACTGTTATTAAATTCTGTTTTATTTACCAGAGCATAAACCCATTGTACCTAAATGTGACCTGCTGCCTCTGGAGGATGAGCAATGTAGCTTCAGACCTTCAACTTCACCGCTGAATCATTCTTCTCCTAGTGAGGCTTCTGGAACAGCATTTTCAGGGTAAATGTCTTGGTGCAGGTTATAAAGAATTATTAATGCTTCATGGGGATTTTTGAGGGATCAAGTTTTAGTTTGCATGTTGTACTTGATCTCCGTTTATAGAAGATCTTTATTAAGTTGAGACTTCGTTCTTAGACTAAGCTTTCTGTTTGCTTTTATTATATGTGTGGGGAAGCAGTATTAAACAATTGTGGACTTTTTATTTTCCTCACTGGCCTGATGAGACAGAGACACTGGATAGGAACATTGTTTCTGCTCAGGATTATCCAGTAATGTAAGAATACAAAATATTCAGCCTGTTAGTGAGATACACTGGAACAACAACTAATAAATATGGGATTTTATAGCTCTATCAACACAAAGTTTTAGGTATCAGATGTAACTCATCTATTACAAATAAAGCTGGTTGGGGGCTATGCTGTTAATTATATGATAAAGCTTGACATTGTATAGACCAATGAAGATGTGAGTTTTTTTAAAGTTGTAAGTAGTTCAGTCACTTTGATTCTCTGATTCATACCACTGCTTGGTGTGAGAGAGGATGGGTGGAGGTATTTGTATTGCTTTTGTCCACTTCCTATTTTGAAACCACAACTTGTATCTAAGATTTAAGGCTTTCTTAGCAACTGAAGGGCAGTTTTTTTTTTAAATGAGTTCCCATAACAGTAAGTGTTATATAAATGTTAAGATTACAACTAAGTTGATTATGTAGTCTTAAACATATAAATATGGCCAGTAGCCAATGGCTATGTATATCCTCATAAGAAGATGAAGGCAACTGATTTCTTTGCTTTAACTTTTAAGTTCACTGTTGGATATTTAACTATAGTTAGTGTTGTACATGATGTTAGAATTACAGGCTGGCATTTCTCGGAAATAAAAATGTGCAGAAATACGTGAATTTTTGCAAGAATGTTACATTAGACATTAGGATTTCTAATTAAAATTGTCTGTAACTTAGTTGTTTTTATGTAATCTCTTTGACAAAGTGGTGACAGATCCTGTGTTTTCAGCTGTGTGAAATTAAGAGAATCTCAGTAGTGAATAGGAAATACTAGTGTGTGATGTCTGGGATGTTGAATGAGTTGATTTGACATTCTTCTACGTAGTTCCATACATTTATATTGATTCAGCTTTTTTCTTTTAGTAAGGTGTTGTGTTGTTTCTGTGACCTTAGCATCTGAGTTCAGCTGTGGAACTCCCATACTTTGCTTTATGGATTTATATCCCATGAAAATGAGTTTTATGTACATCAAAGCCAGAACTTGTAAAGGTTAATTGAGAGATGGTTTCTCATTTCTACTGACTGTACTAAACAGAATGGCTAAGTAAGTTGATTTTTAGAACAGTGTGGCTACTCTGTAGCATTGATTTTCTTAGGGGCAGCATGAGAAATATGTTCTAATACTGACATACTCTGAATCTGTTTTTCAGGTCTGAAACTGATTTTACTTGCACACCACGTTATCAGGAATCTTCTTGCAAAGAGAGCGTGCTACCTCAGTCAGTTTACTCAAGTCCTAGCATGAGCAGATTAACATACATCTCTGCATCTGACAGTGCCCTTAAGAACACGGCTGTAATATCTAATCTGGAGACATACTGGGTAAGAAAATCTTGAACTGTATTTCAAGTTTCAAGATTCTTGAACTGTATTTCAAGATATTCAGTTTCTTTAAACCAACCAAACAAAAGAACACCTCCCTCTCACCCACAAACCAAACCCTTAAATGGCCATAATAATTCTAAATTACAAAATCTGTAAGGATTGCAGAACAGTTTAGGACATGCTGTGCATAGGGAGAAGGTATTGTGCTTCTTCACCACTCCTGAGTTTTTTTCAGAAATTTAAATTCTGAAATAGATTGTGTTAAATATACAATCTCAATGAATATAAACACAGTAAAATATTCAAAAACTACTAACTTCTGAAAAAAGTTAGTTGGGATATTTTTCCCCCTCTCATTTTTTCCTCAATGTCTTGTTAAGTCATTCTGTTCTTGAAGTGCAGTGTAGTATTCCTGCAGTAGTTTGCAGGATCTGTATCTGCTTTCATCATTCCTGAGGCTCCCTTTCTGCTCAGCTTCAGCTGTTAGGGGAATATTCTCCCTGTTGTTTTTCTTTTTCCTGGAAAAATGTTTATAGGTATGTATTTTAGCTGTAAATTTTCAGAACTGAAGCTGTCATTTTCTACCTCTGATGTTCATTCTGACTGTTTTTACTGCTTTAGCAAAGAGTGCACTCTGAGAGTGAAACTTTTGTTCAGACTTGCAATCTTATGCTGAATAAGATATTTGACGTTCTTCTACCTAATCCATGGGTTCCTTGGGATCTGGAATCTTTGTTATGCCTTCCCCCTTCAAAGTGTGTGGAGATGTGGATGGAACTTTAAAAACCAAACAAGCAAAAGCTGAAAAACCTCTCTTGAGTGCATCCATATGTAATGTATAAATCTGAGTGGTTACATTTCTTCTGTAATATCTTTCTCAGTTGTGCCTTTCTCTACCACAGGAAATAGAAATGCCATCTACTATGCTTTGTTTTTTTTGATCAGTTTGCAGAGGATGAGGCTTTTCAGGACTAGTGGCTAGTGAAAGCTTTAGTGAAGCCTTCTCTTCCTCCTATATGAAGACCAGAGCAACGTTCCTTCATGCTGAAAGCATCAGGAGGAAGGAAGCCTGTGTTATGGCCTATAGCCCATTTTGTTCTACGCCTAGTTGCTCAAGTTACAGTGGGAATATCTGTTGTTTTTCATCTTGATGTTTCCAGTGGGAATCACAGCCCCATAGGGAGGAACTCAGGGGCAAATTTAAATGGGTATTTGCTTGCAGTCCATACTGACATAGCATCAGCTCTTGTGTCTGTTTCACATTTGAAATGCATGTGGTTCTGGATTCCTGTAATCTCGTGCAAATGGGTGGCTCTTGATGCTTTTTTCTAACTGGATGCATGCTAGTTTGCCTCTCTGTCTTGAAGAGGTGTTACTGTTTGAGTAGTTCGTGTTCCCCAGGATAGTTCAGCAAGGAGATCCTCAAGTACTTTACCAAAGCTTTACATTTGTATTACGAGTATGTTTGTAAGTCTGATTTATAATGCTGCAGTGTTAATTTATTCCTTTGGGTTAGTAATCTTTTTATGCTGTGTGTGTGGAGAGAGAGAGAGAGACTGAGAGATCTTAATCTCATTTTTACTTATTAAAAGCCACTTTCATGTCCCTTGCCTGAAGCTTCTTATAGACAACAAGAATGTTTGTATTCGTGTTACTTCAGATAATGTTCAAGAAAGTTATAAAGAATATGGAAAGAAATAATCTATACTGCAATTGAGTGCTGCTGTTTAGGATTGATTCATGCATTTTTAACTGTGAAAATCTTCCTGGTATTGGATCCAAACCCAATAAATAAGACAACTCACTGCAGGTCTCTTGTTTTTAGAATAATAGTATCTGTGTACCTGTCAATGACTTTAGGAATTTGTTGGTTTTTTTTTTTTTCATAGTACAGTTGCCTTCCCACAGAATGGCTTTATGAAGTTATAGGAAGTCCAACATTTTTGACCTTGTGGAAACTCATGTAGTCAGTGGTAACTTCAGAGAGCAGAATATTCTTCCGGTGTTAATGCCTAGTGTAGTGGGTTGACCCCAGCTGGTAGCTGAGCTCCTCTTCCAATTGCTTGCTCACTGCACCCTGGGTGGGATGAAGGAGAGAATTAGAAGGGCAAAAGGGTGGGGTGGGGAACTTCTGGGTTGAGATAAAGATGGTTTACTAAGTGAAGGGGGAGTGAGTGGGTGGATGGGCAGGCAGAAAAGTGATGCAAAAGCAATCACTTGCTATCAGCAGACCAATGCCTGGTCAGTCTCCAAGCAACAGCTACTTTGGAAAAATGCCCCCACAGTTTGATTGCTGAGCGTGTTATTTGGTATGGATTCTCTCTGCTCAGCTGGGGTCAGCTGTCCTGACTGTGTGCCCTCCCTACCTCTTGCCCACCCCCAGCTTACTCTGTGGAGTGTCCGGGTGAGAAATGGAGAAGGCCTTGACACTGTGCAAGCACTGTTCAGTGATAGCTAAAACACTGGTGTGTTACCAGCACTGTTTTGGTCACAAATATAAAAATATAGCACCACAGGGGTTGCTATGAAGAAAATGAACTCCAGACCCAGTACACTTAGGTAGAATGTGACTTTAGATAGCAAACAGGTTGAAGTTGCAGGTTTTCTTTTTCAAGGTGAAGAGCCACATATACTGTAACAGCAAAGCTTCAAACAGGACTTTACAAACTTTATTATTTATATTGGATAGCAGTACTAGTATTAAGGTCTGTCTTGTTTTATGTATCCTATTTGCTTTTCTAAAACTTGCAATTCTGCATATTATTTTTGTTTATTAGGATGAAAATGCTAGTGAACTAAGTACAACAATAATTCGAGCCAGCCCAACTTCTTCGCTAGAACATACAAACAAAAATCCAGGAGACCACGCACGTCAAAGAAATAAAACAGAAGCACTGCTTAGTATTGACCAGAAATCAGAAGAAAATGCACTTGCAGGTCTTCAAAGAAAACTTGATGATGTACTGGATCAAGAACTGTCTAAAGAAGGTTATCCGAAGAACGAAAAGCAGCTTGCATCTATTCCTTCAAATGTAGCAGCAAAACATGAAGAGCTAGACTGTGTTAAATCAGCTGTACCAACTAAATTATGTATCTTTCAGCCACTTCCTTTTAATGTTGACGCACAAGAAGCGTGGCAGGATCAAACAAGCAAAGCACAGAGACAAGGATTACCATCCTGGAATATATTACCGGTGTGTCCTGGATTAAGCACTTGTATGCCATTCAATCAAAACTCATCTGGTGAGCAATATGTCCCTATTTCAAGCCTTAAATCCCATCTCACTGCCTCTCATAGTCAAGCAATTCCTTCTGTTCCCACATTGCTTACAGGACATTCTCTTGCAACAACTCCATTTGCACAACAGCATCTGGGAAATAAACCATCTACTGGAAATACTGTTTTGTCTCAGTTACATGGCTGCAACTCTGCAGGTTTTGGTCTTCCAGCAGGGCTTCTTTGTTCAGGTATCCCAGTAGGGCATTCTGAGAATCCAGCGATGATAGGAATCCCTTTAGGTTCAAATACTGGTTCTGGCTCTTTGGGTGCAGCTTCACTTCGTAATCCACACTCTACTTCCTGGAACAAGAACATCCTAAATATAAAATCATGTACTGGACAACCTCTTGGAGCTGGTAGAAATGAGTGGGAGTTACCAAAGTCACCTAGTATTGGTAAGTGTGTTTTTTCAAGCGTGTTTAAAATACAGCTATGGACAAGAGTGGCGATAGTCATGACGCCAATATTACAGTAAATAAAATTAAGATGACTACTAACTGTAACCATGACTATTCTTTATGCAAGCTTTCTTATTTTAAATAAAGGTATTACTAATTTTCCTTATTTAATGAAGTCTCTAAATTCAATGTCTATTCTTACAGTTCCCCTGATGGTCTTAAAAGTTTTTCTTAATTTAGAAGAATTTCAGCATTCAGTGGTTTTGTGTTTGTTTAAAGGATCTAGATCTGGCTTTTGTAGAAGGAAGAGAAATCCTGGCTGCAGTTCATGCTGTGCAAGGCAGGTCATGCTCTGGAAATTCAGTTTTATTTTATCTGGCAAGTAGATGACATTTCTGTCTGCAGCCGAACTTGGTGTTAGTCAGTTAAGCCACAAAATCCAAGGAGGGGAGTGGAGGGCTTAAGCTGTTTTCTGGTTATGAAGGGGAAAGACAAGTGGCCAAGTGCCTTCGGTACATTCTGCTATTTCTCTGTGTCTTGACTTAACTCCAAATCTAAGCAGTGCAAGTTACTTTTCATTTTAAAGACTTATTTTAACCTATGATCTCTTGAGGTATTTTTTGCTATACTTTTTTCTGGCTAATTCTTTCAGACAAAAGGACAAGCTAATGGGGTTGAAGGTTTGAATTTGTGGCAGTTTATAGGTTATTTTCTGTTTATTGATTGTTCTAGATCGTTGGTCTTGCTAGTGCATTTTAAAATAGTAAAATGTGAACAATCTTACTCTGCCTATTTTTGTATATGTAATTGCTAGGTTTTTAATGCGTTTTTGAACTCTGAATATCTATGTAGTCTAAACTTGATTTTTGGCAAATGAGGTTTTGCACTTCATTTCCAGTGATGCTAGTCTTAGTTTATATTTTCATCTTATTTGCGCTATTTTTATTTTTTTGAGGGGAATAAGAATGTGTGGGTTTAAAATAAAGCTTGCGGCTCAATTAACAAAAATTTCAGGTGATTATGTGTGTCTCTTCTTGATTTGGTATGAGTACCCATTAGTTTGTTTCTGGATGTAATGAAGATTGATCCTCATTTTGTCAGAGAACTGTTAACTCCACTTTTTTGAGTTATCATTATAACGTTCTGATTCCTCTGAAAGTTATTTTGAATACTTTAGAAGTAAGGACTTCCTGGAAGCAGGATTTCTTTTTGGTTTGGTGATAGCTTTTGATGACTGCACTTATATAGCAAAAATCTGTTCTGGGAGTACTTGGTGTTTCCAGTAGCAAAAAATGCCTGAACAGCTTTTTAGGTGAGAGTTATACTCTGTTAATTTTTTTTTTTCCTTTTTGCTTGGTGTAAATATTCTAAAGATGTTGTAATACTGATACTCACATTTTCTGAGTTGGCCTAGTACTGATTAAATTGTGAATACTGAGTATTTCATATAAGGTGTGTATTTATATAAATACGCTCTGTGGGTTGATGTTGGAATGGGATGTGCTATTTCCATAAGTATTTTTGTTCATGACAATAGAACTCCAAGTAAGATGCAAATTAGAAATGAATGAAATTGAGTATCACACTTGTGGAAAACATTCTTATGAAAACTGTGGGAGTCAAACATTTCCTTGCTATAACAAAGCATTATGTCAAATTAGCTTATAAACTTGTCATGGTGGCAGCCTGAGTGCTGATTTGCTTCTGGGTACTTGGAACTAACAGGAGTGTATTTTCTTCCAAAGGACATGTAAAAGTACCAGAAGAATTGAAGTTCCCTAATGCCTGTTGTGTGGGAATTGCATCACAGACGGTTCTTAGCATTTTTAATCCAACGGAACGGTGGTTGCAGGTCAGCGTTGGAGTACTCAGTGTTTCAGTTAATGGGGAAAAGGTAAGAGATTTTTTTAAAACAAGTTTGTAGGAATAATGCTGTATTCTTACCAGATGACACCTGTAAAATTAGAGCCCTCTGTCAGACTTGTAGGTTTTTTCCCATTTTATAGTTAATATGCACAAAACCAGAGCTACCTTCTTTCATCCAGGCCACCCGACTTGTTCCAACAAGTAGTCATAGAAAAGTAAATGCCATATCGTGGGACTGACTTTTAGAATTGTTTTGTGTGTGTGAAGTGTGGTAGGTTTGAGTTTACAGCTTATTCATGGACACCTTTGTATGCAGGAGAAGTTTACTCTAGAAAAGAAAGTGTCCACGCTGAGGACTGTTGATGCTAAAACATTTTGTGCAGTTTGCTCCCATTTCTTTTGAAATCAGGAGATCTTGAATGACAGAGCATGAGAAGTAATTGGAACAGGCTTCAAGCTAGATGGATCATTCTGTGGGTTATATGTAGCTTGTAGGCCATAGACCGGGGGTGTCTTGCATTTTAATTTTATGAAGTTCTACCTACTTCAGTTGTCATAGTAATAATTCCAGAGGTAAAAGATCTCAAGAACATGAGAATGAGTTAGATTAAAAGTCCATCAGTATAATTTAATTTCCTTTACTGGTGAATATTCTTAGAAGAGAAGAATATAACAGAATGAACATAACATACTCTGAGCTTCTGGCAGTTTGGTACCTGGGAACTTGAGCTAGACGTTATTTCTGTTCTTAATATTTTTTGGTGGACTGCTTTTTATCTAGTTAATCTTGTAAACTGTGTAGTGTTGTACACAGTTCAGTTGAGTTGTGGATTCTGTTCGCTACTGGTTTTTTCCTTTTTTAAATGTAGTTCTTGCTGGTTTTGTTTGATCCTTATTACTGAGAAATAATGGGCAATGATTCACTTCATATATTACTGCTTGTAAGTCTTACAAATACGTATCATATCACTCCTTAGGTGTATTTTTCCAGCAGATGTAGCACTTTCCAGGCGTATGACTTCTGGTTTTACTCTCATCTTCTCTGAATGTTTCCTCTTCAAAAACCACCAAACCACAGTTCTGTGTTTATGTATACATACATGTATATACGAGAGTTAAGATTCCTTCTGTATTTTTCTAGTCACTCAGTATCATGGAGATTTTATGCACTCTTCACCCCTGAGATTATGTTGTACCAGGAGGTGATTTTTTTCATGAAATTACTTTACAGTTGATAGTCCCATTTACAGTTGTTTCCATGAATAAATGTATACACTTGTTTGCTGCACAGTATGATTAAAAATTTTTTTCAGTTAACTTAACTCTGGGCTATACTGAGTGTGACTTGCAGTCTCTTTCCTGCTTGAAGATCATCTATGAATATGTTCACAACAGAAACTTAAGGCATCTGCACTAGAGTTTACTGGTGATCTGCATCCACTGACCTTTCCATTACTCTTCCATCATACCTCTTTCTCCCAACTTTGATGGCAGAAAGCACCAAGTACAATTGGCTTTATTTATTTTGCTGCTGTTCTTTCTCAAAAATCAGGGTTCTACTTATGATTTAATTTTCAACTACGTATCTATACTAAATATAGTGCACATATACTTCATATTTTATATATATACACATATTACATTTTTGTTTTTTAATAGTATATATTTTCAGCTGTATATGTACAACTATAAATACTATAATCCTAGTGTTAATCTTTCACTGGATGCTGGAGAGAAGCCCCAGCAACTTTCAGGCTGATTTACCTAACTTTAAAAAAACCAAACCGAACAACCAAATAAAAAAACAATAAAAAACCCCTGTACAGATGAGTGGAATGGAAGTGGGACATGAATATGAAGATGAAATAAATAATATTGCACAAAACCATATAGAAAATGTCTGTGCTGAGCAGTGGTGCCAGATAAATGTGGTATTTTGAAAGAAACTGTCTTCTGGCAAGAGGCCTGTTAAAAATGACACAGACTTTGTTTTTCAGATGGATCCTGTGAAATATCAATGTCTGGTTTTCAAGAACAAAACCATCGTAGGATCCTATTCTACCAATGATCTGAAAATACTTTTTTTACCTTGTCATTCGGGGATCTTTCAGTGTGTTCTCAATGTTTCATCTTGGCCAGTTTCTGCAGATGCCGAGACAATCATTCAGGCAGAAGCTTTGGCAAGTAGGGTAGTTCTGACAGCAGTCGCTGAGAATCCTAATTTAGAAGTAAGTAACTTCTTGTTGTGTTTGGGGTTGTTTTTGTTGTTGTAATTTTATGAATAGTTTAATGACACTGGAAAAGAATAGGAATGCAATGTTGTTCCTCAAAGGAGCCTGGAATTTCTTATGTTTGGAGTGGGGAGGCAATATAGGAAAATGTTTATGAGAAGCCTGTAACTATCTAGGAAGTTTTTTAGTTTTGGAAAAGCACCTGGATGGAAATGAAGGATTGTGTCTGAAAAGAGTAATTTTAAAGGTATTACTTTTTCTTTAGGAAGGGAATGAATGATATCTTAAACATGTAATGCTTTTTAAGTATCTACTGTGTTGGATACCATTGAGCCTTAAAATGTAATAAAAACCATTTACTTCCATTTGTAAGGATTGATTTATTTATTACATAAAGTAGCCTTTATCTTGGTTTCTTATTACTTTCAGCTTTATGGTGGTATAGAATATTTTCTTATTTTGGACCAAGTAAAATTTGAAAGTGGATGTGTAATGTGCTTTGTCTTGTCTTGTCATAAAGAACAACCAGGTGTGAGACAGTATGACATCAAGAATTAGATCTGACTTTATGTAGTCCTACATTTAGGAGTATGGACAGGCAGAAATGGGCTTTGGTGGTATTTTTGGAGGTCCTGAACAAATTGTGTGATAGTCTGTGATGTCGCTGATAAAAGTAAAATTTTTATGTGGCCTGTTAACTTGCTTTGGGCAAAGTATGTTTTAAAGTAATGATACTCTAGTTTAATACACATGGATATAATTTTTAATGCTTCTTCCATAAATTTTGATTTAATTTTTAGTAATTTTTTTTATATGTAGTTTAGCAAAATCCATCATTCTCCATGTCTTTCATGATACAGTTCATTCAGAGTTGCTTCATATTTAAATTAAAACTAAACCCTACGCTCTGTCTCTGCATGTCTTGTTATATTCCTGAGATTGATAAAAGTACCAATTAAAAGCTGTATTTTGCTACAAATCATGACAATGAAATGTTTTTATGCTAAGAAAAATCCAGCTACTCCTTAAGTCACTTCCTTAACTTTTTAACTTGCTAAAACGACATTTTAAACTACCTAAAACTGACATTTCATATTTGCTAACAATAATCATAGTTTAAATTTATTTTTATTATAAATTAGCCAAAATAATTTGATTGTGTACTAGATCTTGGAGGATAAATATTGCACTAAGATTGGCTTGCTTGACTGAGGCAAAATACATGAGAGAGAGCCAATTGGATGAAATGCCTTTTGATGTCAAAGGAAACTTGTTTCTTAGACTCTTCCTACCCCTGGTAGGTAGTGTGTGTTGCTTCTGGGTGTAGCACGAAGATGATGGAATAGGTGATTAATATCCTTACTTTCCTGGTGCTTTTGTATAGTAGTGTTTTGGAGGTCTTCCTTATAAGTTCTGCTTTGCATTAAAACTAGGTGGAAACAGGAAAAAGAGGTTCTTTGGATTTTGGTGACTTGACTTCTGGGAGTTGGAAAGCTCTTCCACTAAAACTTATCAACAAAACCCATGCTTTTGTGCCAATTAGACTTATTATTAATGCAGTAAGTACAATAAACTTACTATATGTGAAAATTAACTTTTTATGATACTGAATTTTAATACAAAACCACTTTGTTGTATGTCATTAAGAAATATACCCTGGACACTAGATGTAAGATTCCCAAGGAATCTTTGGTTGGTCAGGAAATATATATTTATTTTTTTTTTTCAGAGTGGTAATCTGATTGTGCTGTAATGGTACCAGCAAAAATGCTTCTGGGATAGGTGTGGGGTTTTTGTTTGTTTGTTTGTTTACAGCCTAGCTAGCCACGGACTATGTGTTGCTTGATTTGATAGCACAGGGAAGCAGATAGCAAAAGGGTTGTGTTGCCTAAGCCTTCCCTCTGGAATGCTGGGGATGTATTCCACTGTTCAAACAAGCAGCCAGACTTGCCTCGTAGGAAGTTTAACATGTTCTTTCTTCCTCTGCAGAAGCAAGGGCAGGACTCTGTCTGCTTTGTCTCCCACTAGACACTAGCCTGTATTATAGGCTAGAGTATTCTCCTCTCTGCACCTCTGTGACAATGCAAATTTCAGGTTTTTGGCTAGGCTGGCTGCTGTTTTGTGCTGTGGGAAGGACTGGCCTTATTAAGATGGATCAGGTCATCATGGTGACTAGTGAGGTTTGGTCTTGAAAAGCCGAACTTCTTGAAGGCTTAAACTGACCAGTTCCAGCTTGTGTCCTTTTACTGCAGAAAGGTTTCTGACTGTTTTAAGAGGGTTTGCTGGACTGTCACATATCAGCTGAAACTACAGGCTAATCTTTGATTTTTTTTTTTTTTTCCAAACTGCTTAGATTCTTCAAAACTTACCTTGCATTTCTCAGCTTTGTCAGCATTATTGTTAATGACAGTAAGAGATTTAATACTTCTAATACTTTTTCTTTGACAGAATGCAGTAGCTTGGCGTTGCTTCACATTTTCCAAGGAACCGGTTAATCCTTCTAATGAACAGTTGCTCCAAATGGATGGAGTTTCTCAGATAACAGCTCCATCAGTTGTAAATCATGTGATACATGCAAGCTATGATGGACAAGTGAGTAATTTGTAGTTAGCTATTCTTCCTGTTACTTGCAGTCTAAAGTGGTGGTTCTGAATATTTGAGTTCACGGTGATGATTTTTGAGGAATTTACCTATTTGAGCGTTATAGTTTTGTTGTTAGATTTTTTTTCTTTTTTTTCTATTTAGTAATTCTGTCCCTCCCGTAGGGTAAGTCAACCAATTTCTTTTTCAGGATCCCGAAGCTTTAACAGTTTGGGTTCTGTTCCATGCACCTAAGAAACAAATTTCTTGTTCAGGTATAGCAATTTGATTTTTCATTTCAGCTGAAAAAAATTTGACTTCCAATGTATGCATGTGTTAGAATTGCAGGAACAGGCTGGAAACCTGAAACATTCTATCTTTAGTTTGTGTGTCCTGATACTTCTGGTATCGCATTCATTTTTAGTAACAGAAGGAGGCAGAATATATCTAGGCCTTAATCTTTTAGATATTAACAGGAATGTTTATACTTTAGTATCAAACTGTACAAAGTGGTTATCTACTGCAAAATGTGTGGAATTTGCTTTATTCCTTCTGTTGAGGGAATTAAATCATCACTTAAGGAAACATTGCATTGGATTGCAAAACAGATAAGAAATTTGAAGGAACCTCTGAGTTTTTCTGTCTTCCTAAATAGTGAATAGTACTAGCCAAACTAGTTGATATGTATATGAGAAGATGTCTTTTTGTTTGCTTTAGGGACAATTTCAGCCCCATTTGACAGAAAGGTAAAACTTTTAAATAAGATTCTGTGAGACCTTATTTGAAAGAAAAAAACATGTTGCCAGAGTAATGGGAGAGCTTTTAATACCACCACAAGATTAATATGTTGATCGGACAGTAACAGAAGTAAGACATGCATCCATAGGAATGGCTTTGCTGCTAATGGACTTGCTTTTGTTACACGTGGAATTGTTCCTAGATTCCTTGGGTCCTGCAGATGAATTCTTGGCAAGAGTTGATGTGGAAGTTGATAGTCCAGGACCTAGCAGTGTGATTAAAAGTATTCCTCTCCGAGCAAGAGCTGGAACAGCGAGGATACATGCTCCAAAGGACTTACAGGTTTGCATGTATTCACAAAGTGTGTTTCAGTAATAGTTTGCCTCTCCTAGCCTACTTTTTTTGTAATGTTTGGTTTTATTATATATGTATATATACATAGATACATACATACAGACTTCTTTACTTTTTCCAGACAATACATCTGTCTACTAGTGTGGGTTCAACAGCTAAACAGCAGCTGCCGCTGAAAAATGCTGGAAATATTGGTGTATATTTGAAAGTTAAGGTAGGTTGACTTCTCCCTGTTGAAATCGTGAGTTTTGAGCCGTTAATAATATTGAAACTAGAGCTGAGCCTTGGGGATCCTAGCTTAACTGTGTGATTTGACAAAAGGTTTAAAAGTTTACATAAAGAGAGTGGAAAACAGGAAAGAGATTAGCTCACATTATTGGAAAAAAGTGTATGGAAGTTTTGCTGCTTGACTTCAGTTATGTTTTTTTAACAAACATACTTTAATGATTTTTAATAAATAAATTTTTAAGAAGTGTATACAAATACCTAAAATTTTGTGGTGAATCCTGTGCTGTACGGCAGCTGTTAACTAGCTAGTGGAGTGAAGCCCATTTAAAGCAAAGAGGAGTATTAGCATTGGGAAACATCTTTATTTCCTAACAAAGCTGCATTAGGTTTATATGTGATGTGTGATCTCTTTACTAATTTTCTTGAGGATCCATGGAAAGCATGGTCCCAGACTGAAGGGTGATGAGACACATTAGAAACCAGCATTTCAAAGTCAACGGAAGGAGCAGCCGGTCTCCTTTTACATAAAAAAAATTAAAAAAATATTGAGGGTTGTGAGCCCATCATTTCTTAGAGCAGAGGTCATGGAAACAGGATGCATGACTAGTATCACAAACACCACATTGGTGTGATACTGGATACTAATTGATACCAGTAATAGTTGGTACCAGCCTTGAGACTAGTGATATTACTTCATGTAATAAGTACTACTTATTGTTAAATTCTTTAAATCTCTTTGTGGCCCCTTCAGTGATGTATACACAGTTGATGTCTTTAGTACAAATACCTCTAAGAGAAGCATCTGGAGTGTCTGACTTCAGAAGAGTTTAACTCTTCTAGTAAACTAGTGCAGGCTTATGGGAAAGTTCTGAAGGTGCCAGGTGTATTTGAGTTGTCTGAACTGAACATGCACAATCAAATCATATTACATCTTGCAGAATTGTTCATTCCCTTAAAATAAGTAACCAACCCTCCCTTTTCCCCTTGTTTGCTTTCAGACATCAGATCAGGACAGCTGCTTTGCTGTTGAACCAGAGGATCTTTTCCTTCTTCCTGGAGAAGAAAGGGAAGTGACTGTCGTTTTTTTCCCAAAAAGCATAACTAGTACAGAAAGGTAACAACTGATTTTATGCCACCTGTGTTAAAAAGAGTTACTTTTGACCTTAAGGTCATGAACAAATTGAAAGTTCTACCCACGGGGGAAACTTGAAACTTTGACTTGGGTTGCTTTTGTGAGAGTCCTCATTCATTACAAAGATTTTTGCTGGGGTTCTTCTGTATAATAGATTACCTGCCTCTCTTGCTGTACATAGCTTAATGACCAGACAATATTTCCCATCACAGATCAGCAGGTGTCCTGAGACTTATTTAGTGGGAATAAATGGAGTAAGTTTCTGAAGCCCTTTATATGGTACTTGTTTCTAAAGTACAGCAGAGCCTTAAAATACTTGTCTTCAGCAGCTCCTTCAATTGCTTCTGCTCTTCTTCACTCCACTGAGACAAGGGACATGTTGTCTCTATTTTACATACAAAAATCTTGAGCACAGATCAGGATAGAAAGTGCTCATTAATTTTGGCTGCCATAATTAAATAAAATTTCAGCTGTAAATCACGTACAACATTAATGTACATGTTCCTCTTGCAGATGTAAGCATTCATATTTTTGCACGTTAGCACCTGTCAAACTTCATTCTGTGAAGTAGATTTGGTTGTTCCAAGTGACCATTCTGGTGTCATGTAAGATTATTTTATTTTTTTTTGGCAATAGCAGGGTTCTGACTGATTTAATCAGAGCAGCTTTTCCTCGTTACATGTTTTCCAGTTTCTGCTCTAGTAGAGCAAGAATGGACAAAGGAATGTGTCCAAAATATGTTCAGCTTCACTGTCTAGTTTAAGTAGGCCTAGCTAGTGCATTAAATAAAACAATGAGTTGTTCTGTGCTAATGACAGCATGATCCTAATGGATAGGCACACAAAATGATTTCTTTGCTTTCCTGTAGCTTTATGCATAACTGGTTTACATTACAGGCTCAGGGTACTGAGTAGGGTTGGAAACTTTGCAGTCAACTTGCAAGTGTTGCCAAAGGACTAATGAACTAACTAAACCAGTAACAGGAGTTCATGTTCCCTACTGGTGGGATGCAGGACTCAGTCAGTAGGCATCATAGGAATTCAATGACAGCTAGAGTGAAGGATGTTGAGCTTCGTTCCTGGCTCTAAGTGGGTCTTGTGCCATGGCAAATGCTTCAGTCTATTTTTAAAAGCTTGATTTCCTTCCTGCCCTGTGCCTTTTTTCTAGTTTTTTCTGTTCTGTTTTTCTGACTGTGTTTTCTGTTTTTCCTGTTATCATTGGTTAGATACTTCCAATCTCCACTTCTTCCATATCTACTTCATCCTTTTGTTTTATTTTTTGTTGACTTCTGTCCACCTTAATTAGACAGCACTGTCTTTTTCTGTTCCTCTTCTGTTTTGTGGTTTGTTTGTTGTTTTGTTTTTTTTTTTTTTTTTTTCCTTTGGTGTGCCTACTTTCTCTTCTGTTTTCTTTGCTAGCTAGGTTCAGCTTTCCTAGTCAGTATTAGCCCATTTCTTTCTACTTCATTATTTAACTGTATATTCCTGATGCTCTCATTCATTTGTTTCTCTTCTCTGCCTGAAGAAGGTGGTAGTCATCTGGACAGTGCTTGTGTCCTATAGGGTAGAGACTGTATCATGAGAAGGTGGCTGATTGCATGTCTGTGGTTTCAGTGTTCTTTATCACAGCAATTCCAGGAAACAAAGTGAGGAAAAAAAATCTTAGGTTTGTGGCTTAGAACGCTACCATTGTTAACAGGACTCAATTTAATTTTGATGCTCCTGGGTATCTCACACTTGTAAAACTTCATTGAAGTTTCACAGGTGTTTCAAAAGGCATTTATTTAATCTATGTAGAGACCGCCAGACTTTATTTTTTGCCCATGGTAACTTCTAATTATTTTGACAGACTAATTTTGGAGAGAAACAATTTACCTAGCTGTAGTGAAATACTTACCTGAACCATTTCCAGATGAAATACTTCAGAAGATTGCTTGAGGTACATGTGACATGCATATTTATAGCCCAGAGGATTATTTTGCTATGCCTAAAGCTGGCCTTTGTCATAAAATAAGAAAAAGTATTTGTATTTTCCCCTTAAGAAGGTAGTTTAAAAAGGTCTATCTATAATTTTTTTTCTTTAGTTATGTTTTGTTTTCATCAGCTGATGTTCAGCTGATCAGTTCTGTGGTGGGATTTAAATGTATTTATTTATTTTTGAAGTACTTTGAAAATCCTTGTGCTGCCATCTGGGCCTCAGTATGAAGTGGTGATAAAAGGTGAGGTGGAGTCTAAGGAAAATAGACCTGTGTCTACAGCTGCTGCCTGCTCGGACATCCCACCCATTCTCTCCAACAAGCAGTTCATTGCCTGGGGAGGAGTACCACTTGGAGCATCAGTGTAAGTATTCGTTGGGCAGCTGTTCATATAGAATATAATATTAAATATAGGAAATATACTTAATGGCATTTATTTGAGGTAAAACTTCCACATTGATCATCCACAGGTCATAAACTAAGCTATTGTATGACTCAAGTGAGAGAAGCAGTGTATTACAATTAATTTTTTTTGTGCAAGAAATTTTTTGAAACAAACTGTGATCTTGTTTGAGCTTTTTGTATTCTTTAGGAGCCTTTAGTTATTGTTAGAGTAATAACTGATTCTGTAAGATTAGTGTGTTATGTAAGTAGAAATGTAGTGGTAAATGTTTTCCAAGTAAGCTGATGGAAAAATTATATTGGTTTGACACCTGTCTCTTGCTAGAACTAAATCTCTGTGCGTGTTTTTCTTCAATTCATCTATTAAGACTAGAAGAATCCAATGTGGTAATGTAATTTGACCATCCAAATAGCATAGGTTGTTGGAACATCCCGTAATTTCTATGCATTTGAATGTGTTCCAATGTTAAAAATTTTAGTGATGGAGAACCCATTGCATCCCTAATTAAGATGTCTGTATCCTTCAGACTAGTTCTTGTCTGAATTTCTTAGTTTCAAGTTTCCAGCTTCAGTATGCCATGACTCAGTGAAACTGTTCATAGTTGTCTAGATACACTTTGCTGGTTTTGTATGTAAAGGCTGCAAGTTTTGCAGATCTCTGGACTTCTGTTAAGTATCACTGTAAGGACTAATCCAGAGTTGTTCTGATACTTTTTGAGGAATCCAGTAATGTTCCTGGTTGTTTAAAAGTGATCCATGTTTGTAGCCAACAAATGTTTTTAATAGCTATGTTCCTATATTCCTATATTTTTCTGCTTTGTTAAGACAGTGTATTTTTAACATAGTAGTTTTGGCTGTTTGGTGTTTGAGAATTACTTTTTCTTTGTATGCTGCTACCTTTTTATTTCCTGTTGCTCCTGAAAAATAGTTTTTATGCATCAGTGGTTTTAGGAAGCTGAAATTGTTTTAAGAATATTTGTTCCAACAGAGTACAAAACAGTGTCTGCCACTGAAAATCAGGGAGATGCTTTGCTATCCCTACATCCTTCTCTTTGATTTTTATTACATGATCCTTCCTCCTCTTTGTGTTTTTTAGCAAGTTTTAAGGCTCGTCCCATCCTTCTGTGGTTGTTTTTTGACTTTGCAAAATGATAAAGGCACTTGCTTTGCTTGCTGGAGGTGTTTCCTTCCTTAACAGAGGAAGGATCTGAGTACTGTAAGCCTGATCAATGCCAGGATATATCAGAAGGAAAAAAATTACTTTTTGGTCAGCCTGACACTGTGAGGTGGCCATAACTTTCTTTGGTACTATCATGTTGAAAAGTACATGAAAAGCAGAAGTTATCCTTAATTTTGTGCTTTAAAACTGCTCCAGTGAATCTGGGCCAGACTACTCACAAGACTCTTGCTTCTGCATGACTAAGTGTCTCCGGATAATTTAATAGTAACTGTCTCTTAAAGTGGGTTTTTTGAAGGAATTTTTGTATTGACACAACTGCAGCTTGCATTAAAAGTTCAAGCTGTTAAGTACAATACTTGAACTTCAGAAGAGCTGTATTTAGATATTTTGAGGTGGGTTTGCTATTTGAGGATTGATGTGTAATGGTATATGACAAGTAAGGTCTTGTAAGTTTGAGCATGCAGAAATAATTTCATGGCTAACATTCTTTTGTTCGGAGAGGTGATTTTTTTTTCATGAAATGACTTTAAAATTGTCTCATCTCCATTGTTTCCGTGAATAAATATATTTTACAACAAATGTAAATTAACTGCATATAAGTAAACTTCATATTTTTCAGCCAGCAGAAGTTAACTCTAAGAAATGACTCTCCGTCTGTGACCCAGCATTTAAGACTGTTGATAAGAGGCCAGGATCAAGATTGCTTTCAGGTAACTACCATGAAAAATTCTCTTTAGTGCTAGTGATGATTATCAGTTGATGTGTATAATAAAAATGTCTTTGCCCTGAAGTGTTGTTCCCATATAAATGTCATTGACTAGCAGGCTGCAGGAGTGCTTGCTGCCAAGATGGGCATGGTAGCAGAGCTTAAGCTACAGTGGTAACCTTAGGAAGAGCTGAAATGGTAGGAGTGTTGCAGCAAACTGGAGGTCAATTCACAGCTCCTTAAGCTGCTGTAACATAACAGAGTCAATACTTGGTGGAGTGATCCATCAGTGGCCCTTCTTGCAGGAGGGAATCCAGACCTCACTTGAAGGGACTGTGTATGTGAGGGAGGGAGGAAAGAAAAACTGAAATTAGCCTTTGGGAATTACTGTAACTAGAGGGGGTTTTTGGTCAGTAGTCCACATACGTGTGTATCCTCTTTTCTCCTCAAATGTTCAGATTTGATATCTAAAATCTTTGAGAGAATTAATGTAGTGCTGGTTAAGTTCAGCCTTACAGTATTGTGGATTGAAGGAAGAAACTGTGTGGTCTAAAATGAGAAGCATCGGTATGCTTTTTGTGGGAACATACAGTACTTGGTCTTTTTTGTTGCATATTAAGCATTACAACTTTCAGTTGACAATGCTATATGTTTAGTTAATCCAGATTTTGAGGAAGCTTATTTTGAGTTACTAATGAAGTAAGTCTTACTGCTATGTGTTTTTCCTATTGTAGTCACTTGCTTCTGATGTCTTTGTTTTTATAGCTGCAAAGTATATTTGGATCAGAAGAACGCTTAACTAGTAATTGGGAACTCAAAATTCGTCCCAGAAAAGATACTAACATATACTTGATGTTTACACCCACTCGAATAACTTGCTTCTTTGCAAAGCTGGAAATCAAACAAGTGGGGATTCGATCACAGCCAGGAATTAAGTTTACTGTAAGAGTCCCAACCTAACTTCTAATAATTTGAAATATACTTTTTAAATGATTATTGAATCTAGTACTGAATAGCTGTTTCTATTGAAAAGCTGAAAGATACACACAAGAAAAGTTTAGAAGATACACAGTATGCTTATCTGTATACTTGTTAAAGATTGTATGGGTATTAAATTTTACAGTTTGAACACCAGTCTCAATTTTGCATGCAACTTTCCCCTTGTCAAGGAAGAAGAAAGATTTTTATATACTACATTAAAAGTAGCCTAAGATTTTTAACTCTAGAACTGTCAAAAAATCTGAACTTTTCTTGTTCTGTAGGTAGGTCTTAAATTAATTTTCAGTAGAACCTCAAAAAGATTGAATAAATTTAGGCTTTTTTCTGTCACTCTTGATCTATTTTACCATAGTTGTACAGAAGTTTTAGTTAAGAAGCTTTCTTTCATTGAAGTACTTTTTGTGTGTGTGTGTTTTTCTTTTCTTTTCTTCCCTGCCCCACTCTCCCCACAGATACCATTATCTGGGTACGGAGGAACAAGCAATATAACTTTAGAAAATGTTAAAAAACTGTCAGATAGTTACATGGTAACACTGGATGGATTATTGCCTGCAAGTTTAAGGAAAGCTTCCTTCCTCATAAGAAATACAGGTTCTCGGGCTGCCTATGTTAAAGCACTGTGCTTTGCAAACCTACGAATGAAAAAAGTTATGGATCCTCAGGTAATGATGGTATCTCCAGAGAAGTTTGTACTAAGAGAAGGAACGTACGAAGTAAGTATTACACGTGATTCTGACCAAGTTTTATTAATTTAAATTAAAATAAATGTCATCAGTGAGAATGTGTCTAACTAGTCCTTTATTCAAATCTCACTTAACTTGTGTTAAACCCTGTTTCACTTGTACTGCGGCAATTTGTTGACTCATAGCCCAAATGTTAGTACTAACAATAAGATTCTTTTTCTGATTATGTATGTTTATTTTATCAGGTGATTACTATAACATGGAATCCAATGGAAAAGGAAAAGAGCTTCCATAAAACACACATGTTGGTATCAACAGTATGTTTTTTTTGTGGAGATGAAGTTTCTAGACAGCAGTATCGTAGGTAAGATGTACTTTGCTATTGAAACAGACACAGATGTTTAATAAAACATTAGAACTAGGGATGTGTGGTATCATGAGTATGGTTTTAACATGCTTCCAAAAATAGTAACAACCACCCAAAAGACAGGGATGATATGGAGAGATCTAGTAAGTCTTACATCTGGTAAGTTGTTTGGTGGACGTTTGATTTGATTATTTGTGGTTTTGTTTGCATACTGTAGCTACATTCTAGCTAAGGGTTTTATTTCCTGTTTGCATTTTTTAATTTGGGTGTGTTGGGTTTTGGGAAAAATTTTTGCTTTTGTGTGGAAGACAGTTGTGTTCTGTCTTAGTGTCTCTCTTTCCAATGTGTAGTTTTAATTTTTAAAGAAAAGGCTCATAAAAGGAGTAATACTCAAATTCAGTAGTATTAAGTTTTGAAAAAGATTCTCATCTTGATTTGCTAAATTCTGTTGATGAAGATGGTGTTGGAGTAGTTGTTGTGTATGTGAGAGGAATAACATCAGCATATGCTTGTAACACACTGAGGAAATTTGTAGAATATATCTTATGGAGCTTAAATAGAGCCTGTGCAGTATGCTGGCATATTTTGCTTTTAATGACAGAAGTGGCGTTTTTGACTTATGCTGTATGTGGCGTATAGCGATAGTGCAAAATGTTAAGAACAGGCAGAGCACTAAGGTGCTGATGATCATTGTTCAGCACAAAATTTCAGAATGGCAGTATTTCACTATTGCTTTTAAATGGATTGCCTGAATTTTGTGAAGGTAATTGTATTTATTGTTACCCAAATAAAGTATTGAGCATATCTGAATTTAACTGTATGACTTCAAATATAAAGCTCATGGAACAGCTGCATTGGCTTATTTTAGGTATCTTGGAAGATGCTTGTTACTGACTTGTATGAGCTCCTTTGTCTAAGGCAATGCTCACTATCATTGAATCCATCTCAAAAGGCAAAAATATTTGGGGAATAGCTTTGATACACTGATCAACAGAAAACCCATTAGGAAGCTTGATACACTTGTATAGAGGTAATGTTGGAAGCTTTTTTTGTTCAGATTCTGGACATTGGTACATGAGTGAAATTATTTGTTGCTGATTTTATTAGTCAGCAGGCATAGCATTTGCTTCTTAAACATAGTAGTCGGTTGTTTCGTGGTGGGAGCTTCTCTGAAGTCTGCCATGATAATTTGAAAGAGTTGCTTATTTCTTGAAATTACTTGAGTACTCTAAGCCAGTCAAAACCCATTCTGTAATTATGTACTAGGACGGGAATATGATTTGGGACTTAGACGCAGGAATGTGAGATGAATAATCTGCCCAGTCTGCCAACCTGTGGCTCAAGTTCTTTACTCCATAATACACATAGTCAGTAGCCTGGTAAGTAGCTTAGACCTGAGAGTTACTATTGCTGAGGTAATATTCCCACCTGCACAGCTTTGACCCTATCTGATTGCCAGGTTTCCTCTTACTGACTTGTAGATTCCCATTTTACCTAGGACTATCTATATCCCTACGCCTCCCAGTCTTTTCTGCCCTATTGGCAGTCATGCTCCTTGGCTCCATGTTCCTGCTGTTTGCTGGCACCTGCTCCTGCTGCTGCTCTGCCATTTAGTCAATTTTTCCCCTCAAAAGGCTTTCACTCGTGACCAAAATAGCATTCTTCTCCTTCCTGTGGTGATGGAAAAAAAAAAATCACTCAGATGTCTGATGTACTTACCAGAAATCTAAGTAGGTGTGACTGACAGCAGAGAACAAGTATCTTGAAAAGACAAGCGTATGGTAGCCATTATTTCAGTGATTCCTTTTACTGTGCAGCAATAGAGAAAGTATTTCTTTAAACATTCTAAGATTATGAAGAGAGTTCAGTTTTGAACAAATGCTCACAGATTTGAGCTTGGTGTATGCAAGAAATGATGAGTTAAAATTGTGCTGGATTCTTACCAATCTTTCCAAATTGTTGTTTTCAGTACTTTGTGTAATTTAATTACTCATGTTTCTTTAACAGAGCTATGATGTATAAACCTGAGGTAGAAAAACACATAATCCCAGAAAACAGCTTGTTGAGAAACATTGTATTTGATGAAGAATTTCAAGGGGAGCAGCTTGTGACAGAAGGTAAGCCTATGACTTCTTAAAATTAAAATGTAATAATTGTTTTCAGGTGGAAAAATATGCTTTTAGACTTGAATCCTAGTTATTTTTCCACTTTTTTTTTTTTTTTGGTAAATGTAGAAGCAAATATCTCAGTTTGGGTTTGTGTGGCCAAGTTTTGGTAGCAGGGGGGTTTCCCCTGTGTCCAATGGAGACAATACCAGCCAGCTCCAAGACAGACCCGCCGCTGGCCAAGGCCGAGCCCAACAGCGATGGTGGTGGTGCCTCTGGGGTAACACATTTAAGAAGTGTGTAGGGGATTTGAGACAGGTAACAGTGATTTCAGCCAGTGAGAAGATTAAGAATATGTGAGAGCAACAGCCCTGCCAACACCCTGGTCAGTGCAGAAAGAGGGGGAGGGGGGGCTCCAGGCGCCAGAGCAGAGATCCCCCTGCAGCCCGTGGTGAAGCCCACGGTGGGGCAGGCTGTGCCCCTCAGCCCGTGGAGGGCCCGATGTGGAGCAGATCCCCACCTGCAGCCCGTGGAGGTCCATGGTGGAGCAGATCCCCACCTGCAGCCTGTGGAGGACCCCACGCGGGAGCAGGTGGGTGCCCAAAGGAGGCTGTGACCCCGTGGGAAGCCCAGGCTGGGGCAGGGTCCTGGCAGCGCCTGTGACCCTGCTGGGGACACACGCTGGAGCAGTATGTTCCTGGAGGACTGTCCCCCATGGAAGGACTCAAAACTAGTTAATGTCACATGATTTACACTCTTTTCAAGTATTCACCTACATTTCTGACTTGTTTGATGGCATTAGAAGACCTCACAGCAAACCCTATCGGAGGAAAAAACCTGCCACCTATTGCCACCGAGTGCCTGGAGAAAGGTAACTCCGTTTGGCTGAGACAGTGAATGCATCAACCTGACAGTCACCGGTGTACGACGAGGGGGCGACAATCACTTGGAATACTGTGAAGCAAATCACATGGGTGAAAAAAAAAGCAGTTTTATCTATGTGGAATATCTTCTCTTAAGTGGTTTCACCTTAAAATGCTTCATCATAAAGAGCTTCACTTGTGAAACCACCTAAACGTGGAAGGAAGAAGTGGTAACTGCGTCTGATTTTTTTCAGCATCTTATACAAATCTAAACCATCGATCTCAAAATGATGCCAACTGCTAGAAGATCACAGTTCCATCTGAATTGTTTTAACCTACTAGTAACACTTTAAAACTATTCTGTCTTGTCGCAGCATTTTCATGTTTGCCTTTTCTGACGTTCATTTAACAACTTGCATTTTCTGATGTTCATTTAACAAACCGTTCTAGACAGCTGTCAGTTTTGCTAATGGTAGCTTATTTTTTCTTTCTGTAGAAAACAAGACCTACCTCTTGCATCTTAAATGTTTTTCTGTCTGTCTTTCAGACTGAGTTTGTCACGTATAGCTTATTGTTTCCTATTTGGTCACATTTGTGTTATTTGCTCAAAATTATTTATCTTGGTCATAAAATGTCCTTGCCCTCTTATGTCCTACTTTATCTACTCAATGTAAGGTGAGGACCGTTGTTTTAAAAAAAATGAAGTGAGACAGACTTGTATAACACTGCAAATATGCCTTCAAGGAGGTGTGCTGGAAGGGTAGCTCTTAGAAAAATAAACTAGATTGTTCTTACTCGTTTTAGCGATGCTACAGACTTCATGCCTTTCCTTACCTTCTTGTCACCCAATGATGTCTAGTGTGAATAGTATGCAATCATACAGATTAGTGTTCACTGAGTTTTCGGTGGGAATATCCACAGAATTTTTTTTTTTTTTTGTTATGTGTTCTTGTAAGTCAAATATTATGCAGGAACTAATAGTAGTACTTGGAATTAAGAAATCTGATTCTTTTTTTGTCCTTTCTATAAGATGCTATCTTTTAGGTGAAAAGTAAGTTCTTTTTTCAACATCTAAATGCTTTTTAAACTTTTTTGCCTCTTAAATGAAAGACTGTTAAAGAGATGATGCAGGGGAAAAAAAGCTCAAAGCATAAATGCCTTGGCTGTAAGAATTGCTTTCAGTATAAATTTGGTTCCCTAGACTGTTTAGGCCTCCATTCCTCATTGCCTTAGTCCACAGAGCTATTTGAAAAACCTCTTAAGAAATTAAATAGTAATGTTAGATATGAAATAGTGTCGTGTTGGGTTTTCACCAGTCTGCTCACTTGATGCATCATTGTGGTATGGTCCAGGGCCAGCAGGTGGAAGGATCTGTGTTGTATGTTTGTGTGTTCCCAGTAAGGAGCCTTCATCCTGATCGGCCAGAGAGGGGAACAAAATGAGGCCATTGTTGCTGCTTGAGTTTGCATGAGTGCTGAGCGTTTCTGTCTGTGTTGGTCTGTGTGTGTGCATGCGTGTGGGGTTGCTCACTGGGAACATGGGCTCAGCCTTGCTACTGGCTGGACCTGTGGCAGCCTCACCTCTTTATCAGGCTACCAGATTCAGTTACTCCCTAACACTAACGTGGTTTGCTGCACTAATCAAAGATCTTTTACATACTGATCTAATGTATTTCTAGGTGCCCAGGTATGCTTCAGTTACTAGTTGAATAGGCAGTGGTTGTTGATATTTAACATCTAGCAACTGTTTATTCTAAGGTAGTCTCAAATATTTTGTGACTTCTGTACTTGGGTTGTCAAAATGAAATTGGTTTCCAATGCATATTAGCATCTTATCTGAATATCGATTTATTGTTAGAGAGGAGGGAGGGAATTCTGATAAAGTATTCTTTGCAAGATCCTGTTGCGCATTTCTAAGTATAATATGACATACTTCACTACGTTTTATAGGATTTAAGCCTTTGTATAAAATTGTTTTTGTCTGTTGTGATTGTGAAGATGGCATCGTCAATCTGTTTATGTGCTTTAATTTGGGTCTGACACTTCTGGGTCTGCAGTTGTATGCACTGTGGCCTTGGCGTTCAAAGTTATGATATCATGAACTAGCCATTTTGATATTTGAGTTGGTGAAAATGAGATAGACTGTAAAAGTTAAGTGTTTTATTGGGGGTTATTTGAAAACTGGGCTTTCCAAACTGAATGGAATTCAGTGGGGGAGTGGGGGTGGGAATAAAAGAAACTTAGAGTAGAAATAATAGTCGTCCTGAAGAAAGAACATATTTCCATACTGAATTTTATTATGACAGAATAAATAAATAATTTATTCAACCCCCCACTTTCTGTTAAACATTCCTTTGCAAGACTTAGCTTTGTTAACAAGTTTCAGGATGCATGTAAATTCTAACTAAAAATGCTTCTACAGCAGATGTTGCTTTGTCTTATCCGTAGCTGAGTTGTAGAAGCTATATACAAATATTAATAGTCTCTGGTATCTACTGTGCAGCAAAAGAAATAATGATTGGATCGAATGTATCCTGTGTGAGAAGTGACCACTTCTTCATTCTGTCTATTCAATGTGAAATGGCTTGAGGCAAAGGAGAAAACTTTGACTTGATTATTAAACATTTTATTATCTATGAATTATACTCTTACATTCTTGACCTTTTTGATATTTACAGGTATAATAAATTAAATAATGATGTGTTAGATTGAATAGACTGAGTAACTGAAAAATAACTTATCAAGTTGAATCTCTTTCTTTGAAGCCTTAGGAATGTATTAGTCTTATTTGTCAGGATAAACTAAAAAAAAGTAAAACAACTTTAAATTGGTATAGATTCAGATTATCTTATACCATTTGTATAAAGATGGAAAATACTTATCTTAAAATCAAAAAGTTAAAATTGATGTGTTTAGATTTATTCTACATTTCACGTTAATTTTGATTTATGCCCAATAACTGAACTTGTAGTAAGTAGTTTTTTGAATGATCCTAGGATGTCTCAGCCAACAGATTAACTAGGTCTATATCCTCAATCTCTGTTGTGTAATTTCTGAGTATTATAGATTTGTACTTATTAGAATTGCTTTATTATTCTCATTTTTAGTATGTGATATCCCACGGGGAACAAATGATATCAAGCTTTTCTACACAAATATGCGAAAGATTATCCTTTCTGTGGTTGGGTATTCCACTTCTGATCAGGATGGTTTTCAGCAGTCTCCTGGACATCATTCGGAACCGGACAGGTAATGTAACTATAAGGTTGACTGTCAAATAATGTCTAACTGAAGTGAATCTCCTTTCATTGAAGATTTTTGTCAGTTGAAAATTGACTTACTTTACAAGTGAAAGAACTGGCTGTATAATGAGAATGAATCCAATGAATATCTAGGTGGCTCTTCTTGCTGTTTTTCTCTATATGTTTAAAGTGTTACGATAACTTTTAAACTATTCTCTCAACTGACACCATTAATTTTATCTGCGACTTCCTAGTTCATGTGAAGAAACTGGTTTTTTTTTCCATAGACACTTCCAAAATGCATTTGTTGTAGTCCTAATAGGACTATAACTACTTCATTCCTTGCAATGAATGTTTGATGTCTGGCATGGAAATAGAGAAAAATAACAAAGGCTTAGTGGCCTTTTCCTTGCCCAGCCCATATACCAGCCTTTCAGTGAACGATCAGTGAACGATCAAAGAACGATCAGTGCTGAGGCTACCCCTACCCTGTCAGTCCCTTGAATGAAATGGTCTGTTACTGGGAGGATTTCTTTGCAGCACTGGCAAAGACCTGGTCTTTAAAATGTACCTGTCACATTTTATTTAGACAGGTCGCTGTAGCATTTGGAGCCCTGAAAAAGGAAAGAAATTCAAAATCCTATACAAGTCCTAATTATTAAGATGGCAAAGCATAAAACTGAAATAAAGATGTGTTAACTTTTAACACTATAATGAATATATTTTGCATAGGTTATTTCTTGAGTCTTCGTGTTTTTCTTCTCAGGATCCTGTTATGTAGGTGATGAAAAGATCCTACCTAGTCCTGTTGTTTTTAGCATCTATGTATGTAGATGTTGTCTTGTAATTGCTTGTACCTCTTGAACTGTAGATGCTGAACACTTTGGGACACTTAACAGACTTTTTGACTAGAAAGGTGTTTGTCAGGCATAGTGGGGATTGTGAGTCTATCTGTATCTGCAGCAGCAAGCAGGACATTTCTTGATTTGGTAGTTGGCATTTGTTTGTTTTTTCCACTTGACAGCCTTATCAGTTCTTCTAGATTTGAATTTATTCACTGGCTAAAGATGATGAGGGTCTTAATTTTCTGAGTAGACTGCAATTCTTAGAAGAGATCTGAATGTGTTTACTACTAATCTGACTTAGGAAGTTCTGTGTCAAAGAATTATGTGAATCAGTTGACTTCCTAGTTCCACTGCTATCTTAAGGGATGAATTCTCACAGGTATTAGTTCAGCTGTCCTGAACTGAGTCAGGATTCTCAGAAGCATTAAAAATACAAATAGAAATTATAAGGAAGAAGAGCTGTATGTTTGCACAGCGTTGTATGGAGCAAAAATTACCCAATTTTTTCTTCTTCAGCTGTTGATTTCTGCTTTTATTTCTTTTTGAATTTAAACTCAAACTTGTTCTCAGTTAAGCTTTTAACTTAAGAAAATACACTGAATCCTAAAATAACAGCATCATAGCTTTCATATATGAGCTTATCTGCCATGTATTTTGCAAGCCAAGGTGTGAAATGCTAGGCCGTGAAGGGATTGGAGCATCTGTCTTGCAAGGAGACTAAGAGCTGGGTTTGCCTAGTGTTGAGCAGGGGAGGATCTTACCAGTGTTTGTAAATACCTGACTTGGAAATAAAGAGGAGACTTCCAGTGATGTCCAGTGACAGGACAAGAGAAATTCAAAACCTGATTGGACAATGTCCTGAGTAACCTGCTGTAGCTGACCCTTCTCTGAGCAGGGGTGTTGGACTAGGTGATCGCCAGAGGTCCCTCCTGACCTCCAGCGTTCTGTGAAACACAACTTGCATTGCCTTCTCCCTGCAGTACTTTCTTAATCTGAATAAAATATGTAGAGAAAAAGCATTTCACTTTATCACCTGAAGATAGTTGTTTATTTTAGCACCTTGCATTCTAAACAGTACCTTCCACTGCTAAACATTCTGTGAAAAAGCTGTCACGATATAGCTGCTGAATTATTTTTTTCTAAAAATGGAGAATTGAATTAATTTGAAGGCACATGTAAAGAACATTGTATTTCAGTATTAAATTTTGAGGAAATACTCAGCGTAGGCTATTATAATTACTCATAAGTTAATTTTATTGCTGCTTTTGCTTGATGCAATCTTATTTTCAGATTTGAGAACTCTGTCAGACATATCAATGCAACTTTGGATGTTCTCCCTGTTAAAGGACCTCAGGGTCCCCCATTACTTGTACAAACCGATGATCTGGTTCAGAATAAATCAGATGCTCAACAGAATTGGACTGTTAACCCCGAGCATTTGACTTTGACATTTCCTTCTATTAGTAAGTATTTTTTGAAGTTAATAAAATAACCACTCCAGTATTAAAATAACTGCACTGTGTACTATGTTTGCAATTATTTTGTGCTTGTAAATGTGGCTTGGCCTGTGATCTTAGTGCAGTAGCTTTACATCTAAACCGTAAACTTTGTTTGAACAGACTTTTTGTTAAATTGTCAGAGGGTGGCATGCTCTGTGTGTGTGTACATGTAATATGCATTTTAAAGCATTGTGAAGGTAAAATTAGGGCAGGCAATGCTTTATCTTCATTGGTGCATCTCTGAATCTTGGGCACTTTGGTGAATTTTTGTACATGTGAGCTTTTTATAGCTTTTTCTATATTACAGGTGGAACAGCAGGTACTGGACGTGTAGAGGTTGTCAACAATTCTATTAAGATGTTGGCATTTGAGCTTTCGTGGCCAGCTCACTGCCTTACAATAATGCCACAACATGGAGTTATTGAACCGGAGTAAGTTTTTTTCCATAGGTTCCTTTATGTGTGAAAGTGTGGTGAGGTTTGGGAGGAATTTATTTTAGTTATTTTTTAGGAATTCATTTTAGTTTGTTTAGACTATAACCTGGAAGTAACTACTTAGTTCCACCGTATAGTCTTTTTGTCAGCTAACATGCAAATCTAGCTTTTCTATTTTAGTATCTTATCCTTTTATAGTTCTGTATAAAGCGAATGTTCTTTTGTCACCTATGACATTACCTGGAGGCCAGGAATTTTCTGTGCCTGGAAATACTATTATTATTACATAATTTTCCAGGAGCTGGATGGGTTGACAAAGCTGAAGCTTTAAAGATCTCCTTTCGCAGTAGTGGTGTTTTTTTTTAAAATAATTTACTTGTTTAAAAATAAAAGGGACTTCTTCCCCTTCCCACAACAAACAAACGAAATGAAAAATAACAGTTCTTGTAGAATGCTTCTCTTCTGAGGACTTACGGTTTTCTTCTGCAAATGTGCTGATATTCATCAGAACTTGATTGTGGGTTTGTTTTTTTTTTGTGTTCTGACAAAACTGTTTTTTGTTACTCGAACTTTGGCTTCTCAGTATCTGTAGGTATGAAAGAATGACAAACCAGTATCAGATCACCTCTGTCTTAATTAGCAGTATTTTGGAAAAGTAGTCAAAATATCACTGCATGTGTGTATGAGACTTCTCATGGATGTCATCAAAGCTTTTCACAATAAAATGCTTGAAAATTCTGACCACCTGTCACTTCTAAATTTATCAGTTTTTTTTTTTTAAGGTCAGTTCAGAAGGGCTTTTAAGACCCACTTGTTAAACTCTTCTCATCTTCCAAAAACTAAAAAAAGTCTCATGTTCCACAAAAAACCATGTTTTGCTTTGTGAGTTTTATTGAGGTAGCGTCTTTAACTTGGTAGATGCTTGCCCAAACAGGTACTTTATTTTCAGCAGATACCTGCATCACTGTGCAAGACGTGATACATGTAAACACTTAATTCTGTATCCATGTAGATGTAAATTTTTGGATGTACGGCTGAGGAACTTTCATCACTAGTGAGAACCAAATAAAGAGGATTCTCTGGAAGGGCTAAGATATTTGCTACTCCTTGCAGGTTCAATCAGTGCCAAGAGCAATGGTTTCAAAAAGAGAACAATGAACAACTTTCCAGTAGCTGTTGACAGTAATGCACCTTGAGTGTCTCATACCCTAGACTTATGACTGTTTGCAGAATGGTTTCTTAAAAAGAGGGAATTGAAGGCCGGCTGCAAGCAATTTTCTTGCACTGCACAATTTTAGTATACGTTTCTTTCACTGGAGAGAAATTTGCCAAAACCTCACATGTTGTGTCCAAGTAAGCAGTCTGGATCCAGAACGGAGGCCTGCAAGTAGGGAACAGACCCGTAGGAACAGCTGACTGAAGCACAGCAAGGTGCACTTGCCTGGATTTCTACTTTTCACAACCATCTCCCTGCGGTGATGGTGAAAGAAGATCCTAAGATCAAGAACTGACTCTGCCATGCAAGGGCAAGCAGATCACCTCCTGTTTCACCTTGACTATGCTCCTTAAGTTCCATGAAATGAGCTAAAGGCAACCTCTAACCTGCGTGAATGTGGAATAATAGAGTCCCAGGTCCCTGCTGAGCTTGGTAGCATTCTGAGAGATTTTCTTGTGGAGGCGAACTGAAAATAGCCTCTGGCATGTCGCTGTGCCTCAGTGTTGGGAGTATTGGTAAATGCTGTGAAGGGAATTGTGCTTTTGGAGCAAGGACTGCTGGAATCTCCTTAGGCTACAAGAGCCACCTTTAGAAAGTGTTTCTTCCCGAGGCTTTGCTCCTTTCCATGGCAATGAAAATACTGAGAGGTAGTGTCTTTAGGTTCAATATGACTTTTCAGAGGCATGTGGTTTGTGATCCCAAGCAAGCTGGATTTGCGAGAAGTTTGCAGTATATGTCACAGACAAGCTGGCAGGAGCAGAGACAATGGAGTGTGATAACATAGTGTGTGTACTTAGTAAGTCAGTCTCACGAACACAACTTGTACATGAGAGAGAGAACCATAAGTGGCAAGTGTCTGAGAACTGCTGAGATTCACAAAACCCCCACAATTCCTTAAGGACATACCAGTGTCCTGATTTAATATTTTAAGGCCATTAATATCTTTTAGTTGAAGTTTGTAGAGATGGTGATATTGGGGCAGTAATGATGGAACTGACTTTCCTATGGGGACTGATCTTGTTCCTACACTAAACTTTTCAAATGCAAAGTGCTGTGCTAATGACACACTCAGCTAATTCTTTGGGTGTAGCTTGAGTGCTTTTGCTAACATACAACCAATGACCTTTCCTCCAGTGATTTTGTACTCATTTTTTTAAATACTTCAGCGCTTAATTTCTCCCCTCCTTTATTTAAATGTCTCCAGCGTAGAATACGGAACATTTTAAATCAGAATTTATGTTCTTATTGGTGAAATTACTGTATGATGCCATAACTGCCTCAAGTAGGTTTAGAGTCTTCAGTGTCCTCTACTGTAAATAACTGTAGAAAACACTGATAACATTAAAAGGCTTTTTTCTTTCCTCCAAGATCAGTTCTGCATGGGAGGAAGGAAAGCAAGCTGCTCCTCTGAAACTAGAATTAGTTTAAAATTGAAATGCAATTTGTGCAGTATACTTAGTTTGAACAGTACAATTCCCTTGTTGACTAGTATTAAGCTTATTTTTCTGAAACATATATAAACCTGACTGATTCTATACATTAACAATAGATAAGATTTACCTTTTCCGTATGACCCCTTATACAACCATCAATGACAAATTTATAAAGTGTGTTAGTGTTAAGTTTCTGACTACTAAAGCTTGATAATATATTGGATATCTGAATACCTTAAATTTAACTATCTAAAGATTGTCTTCTCTTACCTGCTGTCATAAAGTGCATCCCTTTTTTAAGGTGGGCTAGCAAGATCTGTTGTAGATAATCATTCTAATGCAAAGATCATGGTAATATTTTTTTTTTCTTTTTTTAGGAGCAGTACAGTAATTCTGGTGAGTCCTAATCCATCACTTGCCACAAAACGTTCATTAATTCCTTGGAGTGGCCTAATCTATATTCATTGTGATAATGGACAAAAGGTATGTGGCTTGCTTGAGAGTTGAGGTGTTTATTTTACTTTGCTGGCTAAGGTCTAGTAACAGTGCTAAAACCTTTTAGATATGAGACAGCAGTTCTTTCAACTTCCGTTATTCTCTCTGATTAGTAAAGTTTCTTAAAAAAAAAAACTAAACCAAAAAAAGCCAACAAGAAAAAAGTGTAGTTGAGATGGTGTTTTGCAAATTGAGATTCTTTGTTTATTTATCTCTGAATAAATACTATGATGTGAACACGTAGACTGAATTGTCAACAAAATTGCATCTGTACACCCAGCACTGCCTTATGCATAATCTTCTAAAATGCTAAATATTTATGTGTACACATGCATATCTAAAAATAGTCTAGAATATTTTAAAATAAAAGAAGTTAAGGTTATCGGACAAGTCACAATAGCTCCTTTTGAGCTCCCTTGAGGTAGACTTAACCTTCTGGCTGACAAATCTGTGATAAAAAATGTCTAGAACAGATTCTTGCTCTTTGTGGATTTAAATCAATGACTTCTCCCTGATTAAAATAAGGCATATAAGTAAAATTTATGAAGCTAACAGTTTCTTTTTTCATCAATGTAAAAGCAGAGAAGACTCCTTGGTGATCTCACCCAAAGAAACAGACACCATTTCCCAAAGAAATAGACACACATCTCTGCTTTCCTTCTTGATGGAGGAAGGTGAGGTATGACCTCAGAAGTGGAAACAGCCATAAAAAAACCTGAACAAAACAAAAAGGGAAGTTGTTAAAAAGAGTGATTTGAGAAGGAAATGGAGACTGTACACATAGTTAACTCTTACGTTCTACAGTATAAGAAAAGGATTTAAGAGAAGAAGTCTACTAGGACAAAAATAGAATGTAGCAAAAACGATCAAATTGTGAGAGATCTGATAGCTGATAATGCTTTTACTGTTTCTTTGCTACCTTTCCAAATAAGCAAAAAAATATGCTAAGGTTTTTCTCGCGTTATCTGTAACATTAGCATTATAAGTGCTAATTATGTAGCAGAAGTGAACACAAAGCTTATTCTGTGTGAGGCAGCCCTGTTCCTGTTCTCTGCAAGCAGAGATATTGTAGGAGTTGTCAATTAAATCTAACTAAATTATTATTCCTATTGAATTACAATATCTAGGTAGCAAATTTTCAGTAATTTTCCTCTTCTCCTAAATTAAACTTGTCCTAAAATCTTTAAACTTTGTGAAGTTAGAGAAAACCTGATGATTTAATATATGAGACTCTTTTTCTATTGGAATGTAAATCTGAACGACGTGACCTCTTACAGCTGATGGAAATATAGCTAAATAGCTTGACTTGTTGATATGTCACTGTTCACTATTTTAATCTTTCTTTTTCTCCAAATTGTGCAAAAGTGTATAAAAGTGCAAATTCAAGAGGCAGTCACACAGAGCGTGTCTGGAGCAGACTTCCCATCTAGAAGAGAAGATCTATTTACCTCACAGTCCGAAAGTCCTACTGTTCATGTGGCAAAGTCTCTCTCAGCGCTCCCTCTAACAAAAATGGAAATAAAGAACAGAACCATTGTTTTTCCTAAAACGAGACCTGGCCAAAGCTCAGGTAATATTGCTTACTTAGTATATACAATATCTGTAGTATCTTGTATTCAGAGGTTTTATTTACTGTACTGCACGTTTGTGAGCTTGAATGCCATGAGTTTGGTTTTGTTGTTTTAGTCTGATAAATGATTGACCAGTTCCCTTCTTCTGACCATACTTTGAAATATTACTCCTTGTGATGGAACTCTTCTCAGAAGTCCTTCTTTTTTTTTTTCCTGTTTTTTTTTTTTTCTTCTTCTCCTTATGCAGTATAGTCACACTTTGTCTCACAGATAGATTTGCATATAGACAGGTATGTTGCTGATCTTTTTTAAGCAACTATGATGAATGCAACCATACTGTGCTTGGGAAAGAGGACGCTGTGAAGTTACTGCATTTTGCTGAAGCTCTTTTGGGTCTGTGCACTTTTGCAGTAGATCCATTTTCATCTATGTGTGTCCCCCTAAGATGTGTGATAAATCCATCTGCATGTAACAGAGAAATAAATGTTCTTTCTTAAGACAACAGCAATGTCAGCTATAAGTCTGGTTATCTTTGTCCTTGCTGGATCATTAAGTACTTTTAATTCTGGTAATGCTTCAGATTCTCCAAATTACTGTAGAAACTGTCATTCTGTTGTCTAGATACCAAATTTTATGTTAGTGCTTAGTGTTCTTTTCTAGGTAATGAGGACTTTTTTCTAATGATTCACTGATGCTGCATATTCATTTAACAGACTTTAGAAGTTTTAAGGCTTAGTTTATCAATTATATCTGGGGGGGTGGGTTTGCTACACTTATGAAAGAGGAGTATAATATTCCTTTCCTTTCCTGTTTCTGTAAAATACCCTTATAATATATATGCAGCTAAACTTCCTGAAGTACTTCTCTAGACTGAGGTAATCTTACAAATGCTCTGTTAATTCTTGGCTATTCTGTTCTTATTGATACTGTCAAAGTTGAGACTTTCTTTTAATGTCAGTATTCTTTCTGCAATTCTAGCATAAGTTTTTTCCTGAGGTTTCATACATATGTTTGTGTGTGTATATATATATGTATATATATATATGTATATATAATATATATAATATATATAATTATGCTGAGTAACAAATCCATACTAGGGTGAGAACAGGTTTTGATGCAACTTTATTTAATTGGTCTCAAACTAGAACACTGTCAGTGCTTTTCCCTGAACAGTCAAATAATAGCTTGGGAGGGAGTTTGGTATCTTGAGGGGCCTTGAGGGGTTTTTGGATATGTTTTCGTATACTGCTGCGTGAAGGTATCTGCCAAAAATCTGAATGCAATAAAATGAGACCATTGGAGGTGACTTAGATGCTCTCTCTGCTGTTCGCCATGTTCTGGATTTATGGGAAGCTAACTTCCTACTACCAGCAATCCATGTACGTAACATTCTTTGATATACTTCAGGTTCTTTTAAAGAATTATCTGTTATTGTTGTAGGGTTATTGAGGGTGAGATTTAGGTCTCACTTTGTTTTTTGAAGCATCTTCAATATGATTCTTCACTAGAAGACTTAACTTCCAAATTTCTTTTGTATAAGCTTTCAAGAATTTTGTGACACCGTGCTTTGTTTGAGTCTGCCCTTGGTGTTGGCATCGTAAGAACAGTTTCCCTTAAACCTGTGTGTCTTGAAACATAGTTTCTCTTTAAACTCTTCCCACTAAAGATACTTGAACAAAGACATTTAATATACTAGTCTGATGTTTTTCTTCTAGAGAGTTACCTGGAGATGGAGAATAAAGGGGATGAAAATATGAAGTGGTATTTGGCATCTTTTGCACCACCCTATGTTAAAGTGAGTGAATGTTTATATTGGCAACTTTATGCAAATCTCTTGTGGGTGGTTTTTTTTCCCCCTTCTCTCTTCCTGCTGCTCTCTTCCTTCTCCATCCTCTCAAGAAAGAATATATATTGGCGCATGAACTTGGTTACAAAGTTTCTTTTTGATTCTTTTCATAGCAGGGAAGTGTTTTGCTCTTTTTTTCATCTCTAATGTGCTCCTTGAGTGTGAATCAATCTCTGGTTTGCTTATTGGTTTTTAGAGTTTTCTTGTGTTCATCCAGTATCATCATCCAGACTGCATTAAGTAATCAAGTGTACATGAAAGGCCCATGTCCCTTTTGGTTCTAGAATGCTAGACTTACCTTGTTTTGAGACTTGTGCTGCTGGGATTGTGCTGTACATGGTATCTCTGTAGGTAATTGAAGTTAGATTAAGGATATTTGAATTACACTGCTGTCACCTGTGCAATTACTGTAGCTGTACCATTGATATTTGTAAATGCTTTCCTATTATATTTGGTAGTTTGAAGTGCTATAATGGTCATTTTAATTTTATGCTAGTATTATTATGGTCTGTTGTTGTGAAGCGATGAAAAATGGTTATGTAGCACTCCTAGCTGTAGCCCAGAAGACTGAGTATGCCATGTTCCAACCAGTGCACCACCTCTAAACTGGAGGTCAGTATCATGGTGACTGCATAGATGTAGTAGTTTTACTTTTTATTAATTTGTTTTTAGGGAGTCAGTATTATTTGTTCACTTGAAAGCAGCTTAATTGGTTGCATTTTTTTTTTAGTCCTTTGCAAGAGTGGTGTGTGGGGTGGGTGTATTGTTTGGGTTTGGTTTGGAGTTGTGGTTTGGGTTTTGGTTTAGGTTTTGGTTTTTTGGTTTTTTTTTTTTTTTAATTTCTGAATCTGACTCATAACTTTATTTGCAGGATGTGGATGGAACTGGTTGTGTTTATAGGGTTACTTACTCTGCTTTCATATGTTCCCGTGTTTCTGGTACTCTTGAAGCTCATGGAGAAGAAAAGGTAAACTGATATTTATAAATATTTTGTGTATATTAGTGTATCTCAATTCTAAATAGCATCTTAGATGGGAAATTCTTTGAAATAACCGTTGAATTTTTGAAGCTGGTAATATTTTATCTGAAAATATAAAATACTTGCCTTCCAAACTTGGGTTCTGGGGTGTATCAGGTAGTCAGTATCTACTTACCACAACTGCTACAATGTCAACTGCGTTGATTCTAAGAACTCATGCATGCGGTCTGTTGACTTCAACATGGTGGTGTTTGTGTTCTGTTTTTTCTTTTTTTTTTTAAGATATATTTTTCTAGAACAGAAAATAGTTTTTAAATTTTTTGTAAAAATCCACAAGAAAATTGCAAATAATACTAGATTCTTATGAAACTATTGTGGGAACTGGTTTCCCTTCCTTAGAAGCAGTCTTGTCATACTTGTTCAAGAACAGTTTGAGTTGTCTGTTCCTAAAGTTGATTTCATTTGAGTTACAATTTTATCTCCTGGCCAGTAGAGGGTTTCATAACCACAACTATAAAGCATGTCCAAGGACATGCCGAATGGGTTTCTGTGTGGCTTTTGTCCCTCATCTTCTCCCTAGATGCTACTTCAATTCTACCCATTCATCTTCATGAACATCTACCTTTCAATCATTATGGATTATTATGATATTCCTTAACTACATTATTTCTCTGATGTTGCAATTTGTAATCTGTTTGCAAGACACAAAAAACTTACTCCTGTCCAGTTTCATAGTTATTTTGTAATACTCAAAACCATTATTTGAATTTAAACAATTGTCTTTGCCTTAGTAATCCTAGTTCAGGTCTATTTGAATAACATTTACACTGTTGGCATGTCAGGCTGTTGGCTGGAGCTGATAAGGTACAGTGCTATCACAGTTTGCTGTTTTTTGCAGTGGGTATGATAATATTTAGCTCATTAGATATAGTTGTAGTGACTTATTCTAATCTGCTGCTCCCCTTCTCTTTTTTCCCCCAACCTCAACTCTGAAAACAATGCAAGTTTACTCTTGAATTAGCTTGGTACAGGCCTTTGTTATATAGGTGACCTTTAAGGATGATCAAAAGGCATAGCCTGCAAGTTGATTTGCATTTCAGGTCTCCTAGTAAATGTAGCATAGTGTGCTTGCAGTCTTGGAGCTGGGGGAGTACAGTTGTTCACTGGTTAGCTGGCAGATCAAAGAAGATATTGCTGTCTTTCAGCTGTGCTTATTTCCCCTCCTTGTCCCCTTCTCCCCCATTTTACTAATAGAAATAATTGTGCAAGCACTTGCTGAATTTGCTTGAAGCAGATTAGCTGAACTCGCATTTTGTTCAAGTTTGCTTACACAACCTATTTCATCAGAACTTTTTCTCTTGTGGGCAAAGGAGGACGAGCTGTATTGTTTTCTGCAAGATCACCTGTGTGTGGAATGTATGTTCTGTAGTGTGTAAATTTTGTGTTGGCCTAATTGTAACTTTGTGTTGCTAAAATGGTGAAGATGTATACATTATTTTCATAAGGTTCTGCAAAAGCTTTCTGTTGGTTTTGTAGGTTGCTGTAATCTTTTTACCTAGAGATAAAGGTGATTACACCCAGTTCTGGGATCTTGAGTGTCACCCAGTTGAAAAACCTAGTTGGAAACACAAATTAAGATTTCAGCTTTCTGGAGCAGTAAGTATATAAATGCTATAAATGCTGTCCTGGGCATAAATTTTTTATAATGTCTTAATTTTACTGTACAGTACTTTCTCATATGCACTGGCACATTCTGAAAAAAAAAATGCTGATGTTTTTGGTGGACTAAAGTGTACTGGTTTTCTTATGTTACAAAAATACTTTTTTCATCTTGCTTATGTGATAACGCGTTATCTTTTGCCATTTAAGACATAACATTTTACTTTGCTCAGAGGAAGTAGAGACAAACTTATCTTCTGTGGAAATTGTCTGTGGAGACACAGATTTGTTTGTATCGGACACTTAAGTGAATTGGTGTTATTTTTGTAAAGAAATAGTGAGGTAACTGACCTTTGCTGTAATATGTGACTTAATGTAGTACTGGAATTTTCAAATATCCATATTGGAGATACTCAGATTGTTAGAGACATATCTATTATTTTATCAGAGTAACAACGTAGGTGGGCGTGATTTAGAGATTCGTACATGGGAAAAATTGAATTTGAACTCTCCTTTGCTCCTCTATTGTTTTTCAGCTCTAACTTATGGTGAGGCTTGGAAGGAGGGCTTTGGGAATTGGAACTGGTTTTTCTGTGCGCTCTCTCCTTACCTTGCTTTTAATCCACACCTCACCATCCATACAGGAGGAATCTACGTAGGACAGAGAATCTATAACTATGAGGAGAAATTCTAATGATTAGTTAAATGAGCAGAACGTAAAGAGCTTTGTATGTTCAGTATTGTATGTTTGCTATGTATGCTTTGCTGTCTTCTCCAGAGAGTTTGACTTTTTTTATCTGGGCTTCTTAGAAAAATATTTGGGATCTTTCTTTAGAGTACCAAACCTGTTTCAGTAGTAGGAACCTTACTTACCCTTCTTGCTGGGGTACCTTACCTTTTATTTTGCAAGGTTCTTGTTCTTGCCAGTAGGTAATAGTGTTGAAAAGGGGACTTGTTAAAAAAGTGTGTTAAATAACTTCTAATTTTGGCGTGAAGAACAAGACCTGTATAATGTTTGGTTTGGGAAGATTTTTTTTAATTCAGCTTTCATCTAATTCTTTGAACACAATTTTCCTTAAAATGAGGACAATGTCTATGTCATTTGTCTGTTTAAAGCTACTTGAAACTGAGAGAAAATGGATTCTTTATCAGAAATCTATTGAGTTTTGAAGATTTCTCTTCTTAAAAAATGTCACTAGTTGTCAGACAAGTTGTGTAAATCTTTGAGTGGCACAATTTGATATTAATGTTTTTGAACTACAGTGTCAGATGTGTTCCTCTTGATTTTTTCAAAGCTGTTAACAATTAGATCTTTCTAGCATCTCTTTGTGTATATGGGGAAAATTTTGTAGAAAATACTTGAAGTGTGTCACGATCATTTTGAAAAAGAGTTTGAAAAGGAAATACTTTATCAACCAGGTAAGGAACTATACATTTGTTTGGAAGAGGGGACAACACAGAACCTTTACTTAGATTGTTGCAGCTTTTTAATCAGATCCATTGTTAGTCAAGAAGACAAGTCAATTATAACCTATTATGTCCTAGGGATCAAGCATTTAAACTGGGTTACTACAACTTTGAAAAGGACTTGGTTCCTGCTGGGTTTGCTGAGGCAGAGGGCTATGGCTCTGGTTAATGTGATGTTTGGTAGAGTGAAGTAGGAAGACTGACTCACTTGTCATTCAGAGTGACTGAGTGATATTTATTCGTGACACCACTTCAGAAGAAATAAATTTGGGAAGGCTTGGCAAAGAACTAAAAGAACAATGTGAGGTTAGGAAAATCAGTGGCACTTACCACCGTCATTTTTTTCCTGAAAAGCTGATCAACTGTGACTTTGATTATGCTCTGCATGCATTGGCAGTCCCCACCACTGGAAACAGTAGTCAGGAGCTCAGAAGATCATGTCTCCAAAACTGATCCCAGAGACAAAAGGAGGCATTCTGCATGTGCTCTGCAGCCCCAACCTCTCAATGCTGGCCATTCAAACTTCCATTTTTCTTTTCCTGAGAAACATTTGTTAGGCTGCTATTGGGTATTTTTCTAAGTTCATTAAGTTAAGAATGATGTGCACAGAAGTCCTGGATTGGTATTTTAGTCAGATTGTTGGGCCCTTCTATGTGAAACTGGAAACTATCAAGAGCTTGATTGAAGGCTGAGGCAGCACCTAAGTTCTGATTGCTTCTAAAGCATGGAGAATGTTGAGGACTTTATAAAGAACCCCTGCTATCATTTGAAGATATTGCAAACATTAAATGCATGCCATTTTAAATTTACACAGGTTATGTACTTCAACTGTGTAACTATGAACTGTTAATGTATCATTTTGTAGCAAACTGAGCTGAATTTCTTCATACTTAAAGCAAAACATACTCCTAATGGAGTCCTGATTTGATTATTATCAGCTTTACAAAGGTTCATCTTCTTTGAGTATCCCAGAAGTGAGAGGAGGAAAAATCTTTTTAAACTCTGTGAGCAAAATAATTTGCATTTTAAGGCTAAACAAATTTCTGTGCTCCTGAGGTGGCTTTGGAAGAGCAGCACTCTGCTGTAACCTTTCGGACAGTGTTAACATACTGATTTCATTTGAAACTGGAAGAGTCAGTACAGGCTATGGTAAAGCATGCAGTACTTCAGGATGCCCTTAATAAAGACCGGGGGAACTTCTGATTGTTTCCATAAGGTGCCTTATTCTCATGCAGTGAAGTTGCCTTGTTCTCATGCAGTGAAGTTGCGTTGTTGATAAATTAGAACTCGAATGATAACACTGAGGCATGACACCCATCGTTTTTCACTGAATGGAAAACTAAAAACTTTTGAAACAATGTGCACATGTACAGATCCTTTCTTGTCTTTATGTATTGGGTTCATTCCTGGTTTGCAACTGAAAAATACTCTTTAAAATTACGATGATTTTTTTTTTGGCTGCTGCTCTCTCTGACAGACTGATTAGCAGCTCTTTCAATAGAAGAAACACATGCCTAAAGGACAAGTTTGTCATAGCAGCTCTATTGAAGATTAATTTCTTTTTTCAGTCTTCCCTGTGTAGGGGAATCAACTTCTTATCTAACATCAGCACAGTTTTAAAAAAATTGAGATAATGCTGTGTGACTGTAAGTTTAGGAGGTTCTTTTGGCTGTTTTAACTTTGTTCAAGATGTTGTGACACCAGGGGCTCCAAACAGCATCCGGCTAGATGAGTTAAGCAGAATTTGAAACTGGCCATTTAGCAAAGTATTCCCTTAGGGTGATCTGGTCATCTTGTGTTAGAGTATACTGAACTGGGTGGTCCTGACAATGGTAAATATTTTGGCCTAATTTCTGATTGTACAAGTGCCATATCATGCATTATCAGATTCTGTCTTTCCGGAGAGGCCTTTCTTTGAGAAGCATGTATTGTTCATATATAATAATAACAAATATAATAATAACTAAATTATTACAAAGCTTTTTTCTCTTGTGAGAATTCAAACTGTGACGATGACTTAATGCCTTCTTTCTGAGCGGTCATTTAGCTGACTTTGCTGGTTTTGAGGCATATAGGCAGAACGTCTGCAGAGGAATTGTTTTTTGTTTTGGCTTTTAGTAAAATCTCTGTTGCTAGCAGCCTTCTCGAGATTCCACTTGTGCTGCTAGTTTGTTGTGAACTGGCTTGTAGCAAATAAAGTATTCATAAGACACAGAAGCCTGTTAAAGTATTCCTCCTAAATCATTGCTTCTGTCTCAATGATCCCAGACTACTGTTCCTGAAAAAACTGTTCTTAGACTACTGTTCTTAGACCAAGGGAAATTACTTACATACTTGAATACTTAAATACTTTTGAATGCAAAGTTTAAATGCTTTTCTTCTTGCCAATAGGGTACTAAAACAGAAGATGAAACTTCAGTTGTGAAAGCTACTGCAAGTGCCCTCACAAAAACTGAGCTTCCATTTATGCAAGGAATGAACGTTTACTCTGAAGCACAATCAATCATAGCAGGGTATGTACAGACAAAACTTGAAACAGGAGAGTCTGCAACCAGGTACAAGGCAGGGGAAGGGTAAACCCAACTCCACAACCCAAACCTTTTTTTTTTTACCATTAGGACAGTTATGTGGTGGAACAGGCTGCACAGAGAGGCTGTGCAGTGTCTATTCTTGAAGGTTTTCAGGATCTGACTGGAAAAAGCCCTCAGCAGCCTGGTCTGATCTCATAGCTGACCCTGAGTGGAGCAAGAGGTTGAAATAGAGATCTCCTCAGTCTTTTCTGACCTGAATTGTCCTATGAGTCTATGTTAGAGTTGTAGCTGCAACCACAGACTTGCCAAACCTCTTGATGACTTTACATTGTTCATTCTTCCATGGTTTTTCTTTTCAGTTGGGTTTCTAAGTTGCCTAACCATGGTAAATCAATTGTTAGCAGCAGTACAATCTTGTGTATGCTTTTTCTATACTCCCCTTTTGGAGACTCCATAAAACTGTAAAGTTGCTTCTGAGAAGACCACTGTACTGCATGTTTCAACCTTGCTGTTCTTCAGCCTTAAGTTAATTTCTAGTTCCTTTACTATGGGATGATGTGAACATGGGGCAGGGGAGTAAAATGTTTTGGTTAAACGTAAAATCTCGGAGCCTAGTTCTCTAGTAAAGCATATGGAGGAAGAATTCAGGTTGTGAAAGTGTGTATAAGTAAATGTACTTATGTTTATGCCACAGTGATGCTTTCATTATTCTTTCTGGCTAAAATGTATTGCCTATAAAACTTAGGGTGAGAGAGTTGATGCCTTCAGGACCTTTCTATTTTTCCCAATTCAGTCTCAAAATAACACCTGTTGTCTTGAAGTATGATAATCAGTATATCTAGCTTATATAAGTATGAAATCTTAATATCTTAAATCCCTTTTTCAAATCAGACAAAATGAGGTAATTCGAGGGGTGTATGCACCAGAAGACCTGTACACTTTTCCTCCAACTAGAGTTGGGGATTCATGCACGTTGAAGGTCAACTTGCGGAATAATTCCTTTACAACACATATGGTGAGTTTGACAGACTTTATTTTAAATAAATGTTTGTAAGTCCTTCTAGCACTTCAACTGCACTGTTGTTTTGTTTTTTTTCCTCTGCACAGAAGATTGCAAGAGTACAAATTTTAGTTTGTTAGTTTCAAAAGTCAGTATTGTATTGGGAGAATGTTACTTTCCTGTAATTTTTCTTTCCTTTTGTGTGACTGCATCAGAGTGTATTTATAATATATTTGCACCTGAAAAAAAATAGTTTGCATAGATTTGTTATCTGTTATTATATAAGTTATGTTATATATTTAATATATGTTATTTGTTGTTATTTATATTATTCATGTATTTTAACTTCATTGAAATAGTGAGTTGTAAATCTTTCTTACTATGCACAAATGTGGGCATGCTTTATTTTTAAACCTGGGGTCTGTGTAAAGCTGTATTTGTAAGTGACCTGATTTATCTTAAGCATGTCATAAATTGAATATGATAGGCTTAAATCTAATGCACTTTTAAGCATTCTGTATTAAATTGCAGCTGAAATTTCTAAGTCCCAGAGAGCCTTTCTACATCAGGCACTCAAAATACTCTCTAAGGTGAGTAATGCATATGCTAACATTCTCTCCTAACAAAAAAATTAAATCAGTAATTCAGTAATAAATACCTTCTCTGTATGTATGGTGCTAAAATGTAGATATAAATATCCAACATTCTGGCTGTCTAGTTACAGGTTTTTGGTTGGGTTTTTCTACTAAACTGTACTCTGTAATCTTGGTTAGAAGCAGAATGAGCCCACACAGTTATTCTTGCATCTGCCAGTTTCTTCCCTGCAAATTGTTTCTAACAGTGCTGCTGCTTTTAATGCTAAGCCTAATGCTTCGTTTAACCATTTGGCATGCTGTGCACAATCAAGTCATTCCTTCCATTTATACTTTCTGCACAACAGACCAAGCAAATTGCCTTCATCATGCTTCTAATTTGACAAACCTGCAGAGCTGCATCAAAGATTCTCTGCAAATTCAAAGTCTGAGCAGTCAGTGGAATTGCCCGGTCATACCAAGTATTTCAGCATATTACCTGCATAAAAAGAATTTTCAAGTTAGTGATGATAATCCCTCAAAATAAACCCAGTCATCTTTGGAGTTCATTACAAGAACTATATAACAGTCATATTAGTCATCTCTTCAAGAAATACAGCTTCTCCTCTGTAGCAGTGGGATTGTCAAGCAGACAGAAATACAACCATTTCATAGAAGTCATACAGCATATATTCTCAGTGTTTAAACAGGTCCCTGTTTTAAAGGTAGGCAGAAATTGTGAGTGAAATCGTAAATGGAATAGATACTCTGGCTCCTAATTTAATTTTGCATCTGCCAGTGATACTTAGCATTTATTATGCACCCGGGCTGTGGTGCTGCCAGCCACTGGTATTCAAGGTATTCGTAAGCCTACTTTTCAGTACCTAGCGTTATAACTCCACTTAGCATGTGTTCCAGTGTTTCTATTTAACTGGCATCTTTTTACTAAGTATGTCACATCAGACAACACAGAAGGGTTTTTATGGAGGCAATGACCAAGATAAAATCTATCCAAATAAAGGTGACTAGCTACATCTGTCTGAGGCTGTACAGCTGCAGACAAAGGACAGGATGACTTGGTTGTCCTTGGAAAAAAAAGGTGAGTAACTTCACTGGAAGACACTTGGATATTTCAAAAATATTCTTGAGGGATGCTATAAAAGCTGTTTGGTATTTTTTCTGAGAGATGATAAACTGCTATTGCTTTTATCCAAAGTAGATGTAACAAGTTTAGAATTCAATCTACTATTTCTAAAGGTTATCAACTGAATATATTGCACCTTCTAATAACATTCTACAACCTTTTTTTCTGGTAACTTTGCTGTTTTTTCTTCAGTTGTAAATATTGGCCTTTTGTAGCTCTTTTAAAATTAATTTACCTGAAGTCAACGTAGCTGTCTGAAGGAGCTCTCCCATTTAAGGACATAAAGCACAGAATTACTTGACTTGGATAGATGCTTTTAGAAGTGTTAAAAGAACTTCTTTAAATCATTTTTATTTGAGAACAGCATCAAAGAGAATTTCAAGTAAGCCAGTGTTAACTGTTTCCTTCTGAGCTAGGTTAACCAGACATCTTACAGTGTAATGTTCAAAAGTAATTTTGAAGAAATAAAAAAAACTGTTTGCAGGAACTTGGAATATTAGACTGTAAATAAGAGTGTAAAAAATAAAGTCCACCTACCTATATTTTTGGACCCAAATTGTGTCATGTAGTAAATGTGGTCTGTTGCATGCGCTTCATTTTGAGGGCAAAATTTGAAAGCAGTCCTGTGCAATCGAGTTTTTTGGATAATGGAATTTAAAGTTTGTATTTGTATTTAATATCAAGAGTCTGACCTTCAGAAGTTGGTATAGTGGCTTGCCAGTTCTTGTTCAGTTTGGTTATGGCATCACAAGTACCAATACGTAGCACCTTTACCACACTGCGCAGTTGAAAATAGTAATGGGTTTTATCCAAATACAGTATCTTGCAACCATAACTCTAGCAAAAAAAAAAAAAAAAGTTAATACTGTTCACCAAATATCTTAAAGCATGTATTCTGGTTTTTTTACCAGAGAGATGTCATTTAGCTAATATTGTAAGTCCTGCAAAGAATGGGTGGGAAGAAATTCTGTCTGGAATTCACATTCAAAAGAGGAGTTCTGTTTGTTGACAGTGTAGGGGTTTTGTTTGGTGGTGTGTTTTGTTTTGTTTTTTACTACAAAGAGATTGTCTTTAAGAAGATTACTTTTAAGTGATGTAAAGATACAGATGAAACATTAAAAAAACACTTGCCTTTTAAAAACCTTTGGTTAAATTCTGTTTCTGGAAGGACTACCAGACTATGTCTATCTAAAAAAGTTTGAAAACTGAGGTGTTTGTATTGCCTTCAGAAGCCATCTGAAATAAGTTGCTTACAGGGTAGTACATAATTCAGATATTACTAAAAGGTGAAACTATTTATTTTTGCTTGACTAATTATTTTTGTTTCTGGTAGTCACCATTCTGGGTGTCAGGAGTCAATATCCATTGATACTGCTGCCACTCAGCACTTCCAGCTTGTTGCTTGTATACCCTGTATTTTATAACATTCACTCTAGGCTTTTGAGAATTAAGACAGCCACTCGTTATGTTTGGTATGTTTTTGTGCAATCTGAGTAGTAGAGGAATTATGTAACCTAAAAAGATGCAATGTAAAATTTTAAACCACTGTTTGAGGATAGGTTTACTGACTTGCAATGATTCAGCGAAATATTTCTTAATGTGGAGGCAATTAGAAGTAATTGAAATTATTTTACTAGCTTCAAATTGGTGGAATTTAAAAAAGAATTGCAAATCTGTACTTGTCACGTGACTTCTGAAGGGAAGAAATGTAGTGACTTTGCTCTAAAAGTAGTTTATGCATTGTCAGTCTTATTGCAAAGAGGCAAACCAAAGTTACCTAAGTAAAACTAGCAGCAATAAAGTATTGTAGTACTTGTATAATCAGTAGGAAAGAGTGGCCTTTATAGTCAAAGTCCCTGAGAAGAATAACAGATGATCAAATCTATAAAAATAAACTTGATGATCTAGTGCACATCCAATATACCGTTTCGGCAATAATCAAAACTAGACAAGAATTTCTTTGTCTGGTAAGATTTACTTGTTTATTAGCAAGTATGTAAATAATTGCCTTTTTACAGATCCCACCATTACATCAATGTGCCAGTCCAGTTCAAGCCAAAGGCAGAAGGAAGATTTGAAGGGCTCTTCGTTGTGCTGACGACCAAATACGACTCAATTAATATTCGGCTCTGTGGTAAAGCTATTGAAAAAAAATAGTCAGAACAGTTTTATAAACCTTTGTAACAATTTATTAAAGTTCATGCCACTTAAAATATTCAGAGATTTGCTACTATGTTTCCATACTAACATCCTACTTGTTTTGCCCTGTGATGCTGCTTTGATGGAAAGTTTTCTGTAAGATGAATTACGGTGCTTGTTTTAAAAATCTGTTTTCGTAGTAAAAACACTGAGAGATAACGTCGTATGTTTTAAAGTTATCATGTTCTAATTTATGTTTCTGCACTTCAGTTGAAAAGGGAAGTTTTCTATTTTTGCATTTATTAGGAATAGTTAGATACTGATATATTTTATTTTGAGCATTGTAAATACAGAAATAAAATCTATGTGTTAACAGTTGATTCTACCCTATTTCTGTCTTTGGTTAGAGGATTCCTTGCTCTGGGTAAGGGATCAAGCTGCCTACTCCTAGGCAGTGCTAATTTTCTGGGGGGCTTTGGGGAGCAGGGGGAGGGATTTCGGTACAGAAGCTGACCTGTTAATATTATGTCCTCATCTGGTAAAGCTGGGACCAGACCTGACAATCAGCCCCTAACTTCTTACACAGTTCAGTGGAAGGCATAAGCATTGTTTTTAACTCTAACAATGTGAAAACAGTGTAAACATGACCAATACTGCCTTCAGCCGTCCAGAATGATACATCTAACCCAGTATTCTGACTCTTAAGTGGTGAAAAGATGTTGCCTTGAGAGACGACGTAAGCCTGGCTGCTGTCTTTGGTTCATTTTGCTTGCATTTCCTCAGCATCCGGATTAGGGGTGGGAGGTACATTCCCACCTGTCTTCCCCCTTTTTTTTCCTCCCCATTTATAGACCTGTTTGTGAATTTATCTGTTCACCTTTTTGAACCCTTTTGACACCTTGTTTTCACAACTTCATGTGGCAGCGAGCTCTAGAAGTTCACTGTGTACTCTTCTAACAAAATTTGTTTTTTGTGTGCTAAAGTGGCTTCTTTCTAATTTTGTTTAGTACTCTCCGGTTCTTTTATTGTAGGATTCAATGAACAACAGTTTCACAGTCAGCTTTCCTGTTGTTACCATGCCCTTTGTACCTTTTGGATTTGGCTGCTATTTTATTTCTGTAGCGTGGAGCTGTGTCTCTGAAGTTGCCTTAAGTGAGAAATGTAGCTTTTTGACAGCATGGTTCTGTCACAGCATATGCACATTATTCCTTTCTTCAGATTGGTAGAAGTGTGAGAGAAATTCCTTTCAATATGTGATTGATTATTTAACTGCATTTTCAAACAACTGGAATTTGAAAAAACTGGGAGGAAAATTCTAAAATACCCAGTGCATTGGCTTTAACATAATACTGGTGGCATGTATCAAAGTATACTAAAGAATACTAAAGCTGCTCTTTCTTCACAAAACCTCATTTCTCAGCAGCCTGGAGAAAGGAAGAGAAGATTTACTAAAAGAAATCAAACTAGACATCAAAAGACTTGCCATGTCCTTATTTGCCTATAAACGTACAAGCTCCTGTCTACTAGATACTGTGACCTTGTTTTTTGCCATCTCTTTGCCAGATGTTGCTTGCATGTTTCCCTAGTTGATGTGATGCCTGTGTAGTCCTGAATACAGAATTGGAATGCAGGGAATCTTCTGTCTGCTGCCTTACCTCAGCAGGCTTGGCTGCTTCATTTGAGGAAGACTTCACTGTCCAAACGCCTGTGTTGGTTCAGTTTTGGAAGCATGATCAGAAGGCTTTTCTACAGCTGGAAAAAAGACTGAGCTCAATGTTACTATCTTCAAAGCCTTTGCATTTCCTAGTTGAGTATCTTCTAGCTGCCCTCTGTCGTAAAGTTGCCCTTGTCTCTTGCTAGCCTAGAATAACCCTTGTGAGATGCAAGTAGTATGGATTTCAGGTCATTAGTTCCAACTTCTACAGATTCTGTTGTGTTGCTTCATGTCATGTGTTAACGTAGCTAAAGTTTTACTGAAGAGAAGGCTTGGGATTTATTGTTCATGAAAGTCATGCTTGCTGCTCTAGCAGCTGTTCTTGACCGTCCACTTAAACCTGACATTTTAATAAGCTCTGTGGTTTAGTCTTATATGTTCAACTTGATGGTAGTAATTTCTGAACCAGTTTCTGGAGGGATTGATTAACCTTTACAGTTTTCTCAAGGACCTTGGCTTCTCAGTAGCAATTGTCTTTAGATGACTGGCTGGTTAATAAGGAAACTGGATCTCTGAGGAGGAAGGATGGATCGCTGTCTGCTAATAAGAGCTGTGTGGGGTTTGGTTTTGTTTTTGGTGCCTTCTACTATCCATTGGGACATTTTTAGTAGTTGTTTCCAGAAGGTTGTATGACCACAGATCTGTGGTAAGATCCTTTGTAACATTGGTTTCTCTAAAAATAACTCTTTAAGTTCCAAAATTTTTGTCAAAGATTGATGGTGATTTTCAGTTTATTCTAGATTATTTTACTTCTAAAATTCAATTTTGCAGAATTAAGCCTTCCTGACTTTGATGCTGGACCAGTCTGTGTTCCTTATATATTAATAAGACAAGCCTCTTTAAAAAAAAAAAAAATGCATTGTTGCTGTCTCTGCCTAAGGAGTTGAAACAGCTGTCAGTATTGTCACAGAGAATTTCCCCCTAAGTAGTGGTCTTTGTACATGAGCGCCTTTGAATTGGTATAAGAAACTCCAATTTTGGATAATTGTTTATTTGGTCTAAATTCAGAATTGCCTTTGTGTGCTGTTTTTGTGGTAGGCTTCTGTCCAGGACTCTGTTCACCTTTCTGTTACAGGCTTTTCTTGAATTCTTGAGATGAGAAGAACCGGGAGGAATGGTTATGCATTCTTTCCTATGTTGCCGCCTGGATTGAATGCGTGTATAGGGGGGTGTGTGTATACATATGGGTGAAACACATTTTGAAGAGTGGGTATGAGCAAATGACCTGCTGTTGTTATTCAAGGGAATCCTGGTTTGCAGGTGATGCTAAATATTTGGCATCTGTTTGCAGCCTGTTTTGCTTGATTCATTTCTAATAACAATGACTGACTTCTCAGCGTGAAGAGCAAGTTACAGTCTGACAATTCCATGACCAGACTCTGTGCTGGAGAGCACCCCTAGAGCACTTGTCCCAGCAGTAGTTTTGGCTCTTTGCATCGTATTACTATACTAGTATTCCGAAGAAAGTTCTAAGTGATTCCAGGTGATGTAAGAAGGATAGGTAATCTTCTAATATTTTAGCTGTTCTACTGCTTAGTCTCTTGTTTCACAAATGTTTAATGGGATTTTCTGTTGGTATTATATGATGTGTAATTAACCCACCTGCTGAAGAATAAAATGTGCATGACTTTATTCTCTCCACCCCCCAACCCCCTGCAATTTAAGTATCCCCCTACTGTTTTGGTATGGTTACAACAGTCATTGGACATATTGGCATCTGTGGACATGAACCTTGTCATATTTAGGTAAAGCAAATCATCTCTAGGAAAAGATAGGCTCTAATGTGTGCAATGCAAATGCAAAGACAGATTTTGTTATTTTTTATTTTTGGTGGGGTAGAGAGGGTGAGGAAGAGGAAAGGAATACTTCAGTGGAAGCGAAAATCTGATAGACAGCTAATTCATCAGTTCTAGATGAAGTTCTTCCGCAGTAGTGAAGGTGCAAGAGCTGGAATGTAGCCAATGTATTTTTACTTGCAAAGTGAGAACATCAGTGGGACTTCAAAAGTCTTGAAGAAGTCACTTCAATCTGCTTCCATTCCTAGTCCATAAAATGAGACTTGCTTCCTTTCCCTGTGGTTGCTTTATCTATGTAGTAAGCCTTTGTAGTCGAGACGGTCTTGCTTTGAGTTGTCCAGTGCTTACTGTGAAAGCCCTGATCTTTGTGTCTACATCTTTTAGGGATACAGAAAAATGAAATAATTTTGACCAAATCTCAAAGACTGCAGATTCGGTTAAGAGTTTAAACCATGATACTTTTGTTAAAAGAATCGGAATTAGCTTTGGGTATAGTTCTCTCATTTTAATCATTGTCAATTTTGAAACTTTTTTTCAGTTTTCTCCTGTTGTTGGATGCAATCCTTTGTCTCGGACTGGGAAGACTGGCTCAAATATGCCAAGCAGGCAAATTTAGAAAAACCAAACCAAACCCCAAACAATGTCTCTTTAATTATAGTAATCTTACTTGTTGGTTTTAAGACCAGTCAGAGAGAAAATTCAGAAATAATGGCTTTTAAAAAATAATTTAAGTGTCTAACACTGGGAATGTCTGTACCTGCTCAACCTAATTGGGATATTAGTAATCATAATTATTCAACAGCTTCGGAAAGTTTTCACATCACTGACTACAAATGGAGTTATAATACATTCTGTACACGTGCTTCAGTGTGTTTTGGAGATTGTTGCCCTGGCATCTGAAACTAATTAGTGTTCAGAAAACCTAGCAAAGGTACATATCAAGGCCTGGCTGTCTAGAAAATTACTTTGATTGTATAAAGGTTAAAATGGTAAAGAGAATTTTGTGAGGTTTTTTTGGTGTATAAAGTAATTTACCGAGAGCAGTGGTGGCTTTTTGAAGTAGAGTATTAAAGACTTTTGGACGTTTCTGTGGTAGGAATGCCTGTCAGGTGAAATGCTGGTATATTCTTGCTCCTATGATTTGTGGAGGAGTTGGGAGGCTACAGGGCTATCAGAGTTTGCTATGAGGTTAGTAGGTAATGTCTCTTACATATGTGAAGTATGTTAGCTTTCTATATTGTAGCATCTTCGGAAATGAGAAAAGGCATTATAGGAAGAAAAGTCCATGGAAGCTAATGAAAGAGCGGACATTTGACATAAGATCAGTTGTCCCTGGGATTGTAACTGAATATCCTGACTTCTGTTCACAGCTGTCTTGTTTGTACTTTCCCCCTCCCCTGCAAAACTAGATAATAGAAGTTAATGCCTTACTGTTTTCATTGTATAGCATAGATGAAGAATATGCATGTCTTCTAATCGATGACAGACTTCAAATATTTGCGTGAAGAATCCACCTACCTGCAGTGATGCCTCATATTCAGTAAGATGACTGTTAATAATTTAAGTAGCAATGTTTGCATCACGTCAATTTTTTCACCGAATTTACCAGTAAAGTAGAATATTGGTTCTACCTTCCCATTTGAAAATTTGAGTTTGCATTAACAGTAGAATGTGCTTATTAACATTAATGATTTTTTTTTTTTCATTACAACATTACATTAGTTCACTGATACGTTATGTAATATGGAATCTGCATTACAGGTTCATAAGGTATGGTAACTTGAAGTACAGAATGAATAAGTACTGCAAGCTGGAATATGATGGATTAAAAAGAGGGGTTTCTTGAAACATTTTATTCATTGACTTAAACTGCTCCTTAAACCTTTTCAGACTTAATGTAATGTTGTGCTGAATCTAAAGTAACAGCACGAACACCTTGCAGCATAAGAAAGTTAAGACAGAAGATGAACAATGCAGCTTTCAATAGCATACTGTTTGGCTCCAAAGCTTTCCTAAGCTTATCCTTCAAGCTTGCTTGTTTTAATTTGGCTGTATGATTGTCTGAGGAGGCTCTTAACACGGGCAGTTTTAGATGAAAACTCAGATGGATATAAAGCACTTAAATTAATTTTCTGTAAACATTACCTGATCGTCTCTGAAAATTGGGTGCCTGAGTGGCACATTTCGGCTCTAGACATTGCAATTTGAAAATGTTAGTTTGATTTCTGCCTCTTCTCTCTGATTCTTGGAATGTGTAATTTCTGAAGCTGCTCAAAAGCTCAGAAAGATGCAACCAAATTTTTTTTGTTCTGAATATTTAGTATATTTACAAAAACCTGCTTCATCCCTATTCCCAAAATTCTCATCACTTTTTATAACGGGAGGAAAAAATACAAAGTCAGTGCTGACAAGATGAAGCCTTTAATGTAGAAATACCACTTAAAAGGCTGGAATTTTTAAAGTATAAGCACTTTCTAAAACCCTCTACCTTAATATTTTTCCTAATTAGCATAGTCATTACTGCTATTGTATTAGCCAGTTATTTGTAATACTACTACATGTCTTTATGGCTCAAAATGCTGAATTCTGAAATAATTTGGGCTTGATTCCAGTGGCAGCTTGTTGTCTGGGAATGACATTTTCAGGTATAGCTTTCCTCACAGGCTCTCATCTATTGCCACCTGCCTAAATCTGACAGCTGAGCACCAGCTGGGAGTTATGACCCAGAGAAGTATAAAAGGGCTGGGGAGAGACAAAATGATCCATCAAGTCCTGCTTGTAAGTCAGGTCTCCAAACATGCATTTTCTACCCTATAAATTCAAAATTAAAATACTAATGGGTGTTCTTTTGTATTCATCCAACAATTGGTTCATTAGGTAGGTATGTACAAAGAGGCTCTGCTTGTCAATGCTGTTTGGCTCTAAAAGGAGGAAAAATCGGTAGGGGTTAGTCTAGTCGTGAAATGCCCCCACCCCTTTTTTACCTTCCTTCCATGTTTGTTCTATGAGGCTGGCGGTAGGTAATACTCATCCTGCATAGAGCTGGTTTTCATTGTGAGTATTCTGTCACTAGTCACAGCTGTCAGGTATGTCAGTCATGTAGTATTGTGGTGGTGTCAGAGACATAATCGGAGAGATTAGGTGGACACAAAGAGCTCTGAATGAGGTGGTAATTGCGTTCAGGGGGAAAAGAGAGTTAAAGAAAGAAACTTTCTTTTCTCACAAGATTCATTAAAGAGGTGACAGCTAATATATTAAAGCTGGAACAAGATAATTGTGGTAAGAATCTTTGTGTGTTCTCCCTAAAATGCAATGTGCTCACAATAAATATTCAAATGCTTATTTTGTGTTGTGAATACCAGATAACCATTTACAGTGAAATGCAACCTCTTTCAAAAAGTTTTAAATTCATTGCCAAGAATGTTCTAGGAACAGTTATAAAACTCAAAAGGAATATTGGTGCTATACTGAATCACAAAAATGCCATCTTATGAAAGCTTCTTTACAGGGATTTTCTTCAAATTGGTCTAAGTGATGGAAAAGAAATACTGAGATGCCAGCCATGGGCTATGTTCTTCCAGACTTTACTCTCTTTGAGTAGTACTTTGAATAGTACCTCTCCCCCTCCTCTCCTTTCTTTTTTTTTTTTTTTTTAAACAGTGAGACTACTTGAGTATCTGTTTACATTATACTTGAGCTGTATTAATGCCATGCTTCAGAATTGTTACTTACCTGTAGGATCCAGGAAGGAATTCCCCTTCCCTTTCCTTCCTGGTTTCTGAAAGGGGTTTTTTTGGGGGGTGGGGGTTTTGTGGTTTGTTTTGGTTTGTTTGTTTTGTTTGGGTTTTGGTTTTAGTGTGGGGTGTGTTTTTTTCTTTTTCCCCTCCTCATTTCCCTCTCTACCTTCTTCTGAAGCACTGAAGATTGCTACAGGTAGCCACACAAGGTCGGCAGAGTACACTGGTACTTTCTTTGGCAATAAATTCTTTAAAGCACCTGGTCAGTGTATCTTGCTTCCTGTCACTAGATCTGGGGTCAGGTCCTCTGTCCCCTCAAGTCCAAACAGGCAGAGTTAAACACTCTTCTTCATGGTTTGAACCTTTTCCTTTGTACCTCTGGAAGCTTTTTAAGATTTCAGCTGTTGTAAGGGCTTTGGAAACTGTTGATCTGTACTCTCTCCTGCTGTTACACTAGGGCTTGCATATGACAGATTTTAGTCATTTAATGTGGGCCAATGGATTCCTAGCCAAATAAGATGCTAGGAGAAAACATCAACAGCTTCTGAGTATTATATGTTAACAGAAGAGATGTTACATAGACCTTCCTGGCTTAGGAATTAATTCCGTGGATACTTGTGATTGTGGCAATTTAAGCTTCCCTGACCAACCCATGTTCTTTATGATCCCAATGAACAGCTACATTGATTCCCTGGCATGGCCCAACTGCTGACAGACGGAATGGTTAATCTGAAATCAACACCACTGCTGAGTGTTCTTCACTACCAACGAGTATAAAATCCTAGTAAAGGAGTATAAAAGCTAAAAGCAACTATTAGCGGCAAAATCAGTCCCACAACAAATTTAAATGAAATCGAGCATTGCCCATCTACTGCACCACTTTCAGAAAGCATGGAAAAAACAGTTTAATTTCTGTTCATTAACTTCTTTGTGTCTTACTAGAATTCAATGCTGATTAAAGTAAAAATCCAGTCTGACAATCTTTCCTCTCATGGGCTTCAGTGACAACTGTGTATGTACAAGAAATGCCATATGAGACCCTATTGTGATACATTTTTCACGTCTCTCTCAAATATTCAAAACAATGCTTTTCCATTTTCTTTTGCATCACCAAGTTATGCTAAACCTGACAGTGTAAAATGAGAAATTAGTAATAGCGAGATAACAGTTAGTCAAAAAAACTTAATTTGACTGATTCTTCATATAAATGAAAGTAGTTTGACATTTCTCATTATATTTATGGGTAGCAGTGGTGGTTTTCCAAGCCTTCTTTTCTTGCTGGCTGTTCTTACTGATACTGATATGGGTTGAGAAGAGTCACCTCCAAAGATGGGGAAAGATTTGACACATTTCCATTGTAACAATTCTGCAAGTGCTTTTAGGATAGTTGGGCCACCATGTGTTGGTATAATGGATTGATCAGTTTGATTCTTTTGATACAGGTAAATCACTTTGCAGGTCAATTCAGGCTGTGTTTACAGAGGTTACTCTGATCCGTTTTTCAGTCTACTATATATGTTTTCAAAGAAGCAATATCCAAAAACCTTTGGAGAATGAAAACCCATTCCTCCCTATTTACAGAATAGTATTTTTCTTTCAAGCTGGAAGCCTACAAAATAAGTCTTAGGTTTTCATCATAATCCTTTATGAGTTTTAAATCTATTTTTTAAGTTCACAATTTTAAATGGTTCCTGGTGAGTAGAGCCCTGGTGAGCTTCAGAACCACACACAGTTTCAATGAAGCTGTGTGAACCTGCTTCAGAATCTCTGCAAGTTTTCCGAGCTTTTATACTCACTTATGGTTTACAGACAAAAACCTACAGGGGTCCCATTTAAAGCCTCCTAGCAGCTAAAAGATAGAGAAAAAATGGCTTTTAAAAAACCTGAAGTACCCTCTTATGAGTGCATTAAAAGCAATTTTGTTTGCTTTCCACTTTCAAAATGCTTCAAGCCGCCAAAGATGTGATGTTAGAAAATGACTCATGAGTACTAGAGAGAAACAGTCTTTGAAAGTTTTTTTCATAGTAAAGGATGATAGCTAGGCAAGTGGGGTTTCTGTATTCAGAAAGAAATATCTTGTGTCATCATATTATAGATTTTTTTTTTTTAATAATCTGTTCAGATGTTCTTCACCTTTATCTTGCAGGTTTTCAGCAATTGTGTGAAAATCAGATCAGAACTTCTGTTTGTTTGTTCCTGTGGATGCTATCAGTGTTTGGAGACCAGGGCCTCCATGGAGAGGGAAGGGAATGCCAAAGCAACAAAGGCTCGTAATTTAACCCACTGGCATATGTAAGATCCAAAGAGCAGGAAAACTTTTCTCCCTTTAAGGTAAATCAGAGTGTGTCACCCTGTTGATTTTCCGAGAGTATGTCCTGTAGGGTTTAGGAGCTTTTAGTATTTGGTTGTGGTTTTGGGTTTTTTTAATTTTCATTGCAGCATTTGATATTGGAGGGGTTTCTCCATTTATTTTCTCTATGGGAAACATTGGGTGCAAAGGCAAAATATTGAAATGTCCTCCTCCCTTTGCTACTGGTACAGCTTCTCACAGGTTTCTCTCTCTCCTAGTGTAAGTAAAGACAACAGTGTGGATTACACTTTCCAAAATACAAGAATATTTGGACCATGTGTTGTGTTCTAAGCTTGTCTTGAATAAATATGCTTTCCTCTCCTCTGTTTTGCTGAGTGCTAGCAACAGAAGATTCGTTTAATGGAACCTAGAGATGACCTGACAAAACAAAGTTTAGTGAAATGTTAAATTTTCTAATGATTTAAACAGATGGTACCTATAAGAATCTCTCACAAAGCCATGCCTTTTGAAAGGCTTACCTTGCGTAATTTGTGGTTTCTTGTGCATTAGGATCAGAGGGGCATTTTGCATTGTATGGTGCAATCTCAGTTTTATTGCAAATAGTCACAGATGTATATTACATAGATATATGTTATTGTTATCTGAGTGTAATTCTGCGATATAGTAAAAAACAGGTTTTGTTTTTTATAGCTGATAAAATTCAACAATTCAAACAAGTCTGTTTCTAAATGTAACATATTTGTTATGAAAAACCATGGGGGAAATGGACTAACAGCATTAACTTTTAATGTTTTTAGTTTTAAATCTTCAGACATCCACCAGCCCCTTAGCTTTATCTCTAGAGAGTGAAAAAGAAGAAAGGAAAATTTGATGCACTTAGTTGTTGACAATAGCTGAAAATTTAATAAATTCAACAAGAATCAAGGAACTAAAAGAATTAAATGAAGAGACAGAAGTGGTAGTACAAAGAATCTAAACTGTATTGTCCTTGTGATAAAACTGAAAGTAGGATATGTGTGAACAGGATGTGAACATAACCTAAGATCATGAGACAACGATTCTTACCTGGTTTTAATTGTGAAAACATGACTGTGAGCTTAAAAGCTGTCTCTGGAAAGAATGCTGGCTTACAGGCTAGCAACCTGTTGTGTAGTTGAACAGTAATTTAAGAGGTTTGGTATTTTTAGAAATGAAGTAAATTAAATAATGGGATGGAGTTTTCAAAGCGTTTGCATACCCAGAACAACAGTTGGTGCTTAATCTTGCCATTTAGTTGCATAAACCATTTAATGTAGGCAAATTATGTATTTCCCCAAAACTGTTTTGCTGCACCTTCACACCTGCATAGCTTTTCCTGGGTTCAAACAGTATGTGTTAAGCAGCTGGTGTATGTTAGGAGGTCATTTGAAAGCATCTTCCATATGCTACATATTTCTTGCACAGTGTCTATAGTTTCTGTGTACCCCTCTACCTTGTGGTCACCCGTGGAGTCCTCAAACGAACTACTGTCATAGCTCCAGGCGTGTGGCCTGTAGGAACTAGTCTGTCAGGATTTTCAGTACTGCTGTAAACAAGAAAAGATGTTTGTGAGTTTAAACAAAACCACCAAACTCCAAAACAAATGAACAAAAAAGCCCTGCAGAAGAACTGAGGCTGTTCCCCAGAACTGCTGTAATATACAGAATTACTTAAAAGAAGAATAATGACTAGCATCACCAGAAATGAAACCAGCTATGCTGCTGCAGTATAGTAGTTGCCCTCTTAGGAAGGATCTAGGTAAGATACTTCTGCACCACTTCAGTAAGCAGGTTATCATGGATCTTATTTTATGGCATGGAGATTCTTATCCAGTCTTTTGTAGAAAGATGAATTTTATTTTGTGTAATTGCAAAAGCACATAGGAGTGTAGTATGAAATACAGATTCATAGACTGAAATGAAGCTTGCATTTGGAACATTAAAAATAATTTAAACCAGTTTATTTTGGTGCAGTAGAAACTGAGACAGGTGAAAAATGTTAATTTATTTTGAAGGTAAGGACGTTGCAAGGTCTTTTTAAGCAAAGGTTTTGGGAAGAGACTTTGACACTTCGCTGTGCAGAAAGAGTGTTTGGATTAAGTAAGAGATGTGAGCTTTAGCAACACAGGTGAGTAATATATATATTTTTTTGAATCTAGCAACGTATAGGAAAAGCTGTCTTTTAGAAAACAAAATTATTGTTTAATGAAGTCATGGTTAGAAGTTACTGTCTGGATCTTGCTGCACTTGCAGAAAAGGCAACTGCCCCTCAGCTGCTTGTCACCATCTTTTCAGCTGGTGATTATTGTAGTCTCAGATGTTTGTTGTGTGTGTTGTCATTTTTGAATTTGTCTGTCAAAACGGGTTAGGTTAGAAAGCTGTGTTGTTGGTTGGTTTTGTATTTTTTAAAAGTTGAGTTCACATTGAAGGCAACAGATTATGGAACATCTCTAAGAGCCCCTCCAGCAGATAATCTCTAGCAGAAGGGTGATGACAGGAGGTTGGAGGTTGTAACCTCTTCTGAGCTGGAGGAGTTTTTTTAAGACATTAGTTATTTCAAAACTTGGGCGGAAGCAGGCATATCTGCTGCAGGGGCAGGGGTCTTGAGGACACCCTCATTCTGGAAAGCTGCTTCTGGCATTTCCACAGCCAGGAGCCACTGACGCTGCTGATCGGCTCCCTTTGTGTGACTTGGAGCAGGGTGTCAGTATTTAGAGCCTGTTTGGGTCAGGAAGACATGCTAGAGTGGAAAGCAGACCAGTTTGGAACAGTGATGCCAAGTATGAGGATGCCTTTGTCAGCTTAGCTGAAGAGTAGCCCAGCTACAGGTGCCACTTATTCTGAACTTCATGATACTGGTTTGAAACCCAGATGCTCTTGTCCCCTAACTGCAACAAAAGGTGGAACAGCTGCTGCAGCAGCAATGGACTAAACTATGGTCTGTTAATGCCCTTAAGTGTACTGCTCTTGAAAACTTGCTTCCACTGTAATCCAATTTATATATGCTGAAGTGATAACATGAGGATTGTCCTAAGATGCTTTTTTGTTAATTTGGTAACGTGGGAGTCGTATGACAATTGCTTTGGGAACAGTGAGCTTCATATGTTGCACTTTTTGATGGGTAAAGCCCATGCTGCTTGCTTAGGCAGATCCTTGTCATGTGAAAAACTGTTGTGTCAGAGTTCAGGCATGAAGAGGTGCACCTCTGCACCACCAATACTTGCTGGCCAGAAGTTGGTCCCTTTTCGACTTTAACAAAATACTCTTTTAGTCACTTTGACACATTGAAACAAATATCCAAGGAAGAAGTCTGCTATCGCTTGGCCAGGTCTGTAAACAAGATGGTATCCTGCTTCTTAAACAGGGAGGGAGGCAGCCTGTGGTGTGATTAGCTTTTTATGAGCAGCAGTTTTCAACAGATCTGTAGGCAGTGCAGGAATAAGTCATGTGCCTCACCTAAAACAGCAAAGACCAATGCAGGTCAGTGTGCTAAAGCATCTCTTCTTCTAGATGCCTGACTTGAGGACTTACAGGTCTGGGAGGCAGTACTTCCTTTCTGCACAGGAAGAACTCCACCTTGCTTAGCCCTGTTAACGTGTGGATTTCAGGGTATGAAACATCATAAATATAGATACCTAGAAGAGACAAGTTTTGGTTCCCTTTGCCAAGAGTTTACCCCACTTGATCATCCAGGGGTAGGATGAGGTCTGTTTTCTGTGTTAGTATTATAGGCCTAAGATCTAGCAGGTCAGACTAACATATGGTCCCTCAAATGGATCTTCCTGTTATATAATATGAAGAGATATTTGTATTCAGTCCCAGAGTCCAAGAAGTCATGCCAGGAAAAGCAGATCAACAGCCTTGCCTGGAGAGTCAGGTGTGTCAGACATGAACTGAAACAAAAAAGGCAAACCCAATTGTTTAGATGAAATACAAGTGGAAGTGGTGGCTGTACAAGGGTAGGATTGCAGTCCCAGGGCCACAAGAGAATCAGCTAAGGAGAGGTGAAAAGTCTGTTCACCTGTTCTGGCGTAGGAAGGGTTGGTGTGCACCGCTACATCCAGCTGAGGAAAGTAGAAGTATCAGTGGTAGAGACAGTGTTTTACTTGCTCTTGCCTTCCGTAGTGATTAGGGTATGGGCCTAATCTTGTAACTCCACATTCCTGAATCTCTGGCTTTAATCACCAAGAATAGTTGTATAACACAAGGACTTCAGGCTTCTTAATGAGACTTACAGAACATGCAGGCTGTTTAGTGCAGCATCCTTGCATCCAGATCAGTACTGCTAGTTTGGCATCCAGCTTCTCTAGATTGTCAGTCTTGATAAATTGAAACTCAAAGCACTGAAGGGTAACACGTTTCTAGTGTAGCTAACTCTTGTGATGTTTAAGAAATGACTCAAGTACTCATGTCAGTTCAAGAGTGTTAAGTTGCTGAAACAATCTACTTACTGGGATGCATCTGAAGGAAAGGATTTTTCTTTCATACAGCTATTGTATCTGATCATATCTTATGCACTTTGTTTAGAACTCTGGAAGGAAGAGTGACTTGGAAGAAAGTCACTTGCTCAAGAACTGTATTGAGTAGTATCTATTACAACAGAGAAATCTATTTCTTGTATGACTACAATGTGGTGTTCTAAAAAAAATCAACTATAATAATACCATTTTCTTTCTGAAATCTGCCTTACTGTGACTTAAAAATCGAAACAATCTTTAATCAGAAACCTGCAATTGAGCAAAAAGCTACAATATAGTATGTCTTTGCAGAACTTCTAGAAGACTGTCCAGCAGAAAATACCAACACCGACCACTGAAATAGACAGGTGTTCCTGAAGGTGCAATTGAATGTTCCTGGTTAAAAGACATCTCTAATCCCTTTCTGAGATGGAGTTTTACAAGGCAACTGGGGGCAAACTGATCATAAAAGGCTTATTATGAGGCTGAAACATTGTTGGGGCTGTATATTCTTTGAATGGCATCTCAATGTCAGTCTAGCTCCATGCTCATTTTTCTTTCTCATTCGTAGGGAATAGCTAAATGACACACATTCTTCTTCCTGTTGATGAGGTAAACTGTAAACATCCCTCTAGACTCCCAGATTCACCTTCCAGAGTGATCTGTCTCAGCTGTGGCAATGCAAAGTTTCTTTCACGCAATTAATGGGACAATTATATCAGAATGATGAGATCATGCCTTTTGCTGAAAAGAATAGAGATCTTTCATGAACAAAGACAGCTTTATTTAAATCTTTGCAAATAGAGCACCATTTTATTCAGTGAAAGTGGGTGACTGCTACAGTTTTGGTAGGCACAGCATGGCATGGAGGTGAACTCACTCTGTAGAGTGGTAGGTAGAGCTTGGGGGTGGCTGTCTCAGAACAAAATAAGCAATGTGGTTTTTTGGTCGTGTCCCCCCCTTCCCCCAGCTTACACAGACTGAGTAGTGTGCAGGCAGTTCTAATACTGCCAAAGAAAACCTAAGGCTGTTGAAAGTAATTTCATTGTTTTGATAAATAAATACAGAAATCCCATCTTGGTCTTTTCCAGGTATCAAGACTTTTCATGTAGGTAGATACTGTGCATGTAAATCAAACTATAGTGGTGGACAGCTCTATGCTCTGGGGGAACTACTGTGGCTCATAAACTGATCCTGAGTTACGAGCCATATCCAAACAGAAACATGGAAAATATTTCCACTCTTAATTCTTTAGGCTTATGTGTTTGTACAAGGGAAAACCCAATGACATTACTAAGAGAAATACATGAGTCTAGGAAATACTTACAATTCTTTCTTTGAGCTGCAGAGCATATTTTTTCTTTAAAAAAGTCACTTGGTGAATACTAATTTTAGCCTGACTTTTGACACTGTTTTAAATGACATCTGGATATCATATAAAATCATATGTCTGGTACAAAGCTGAGACTGCCCACTGAAAAATAAATTCCTATGCTCATGTAATTCTCTTTAAGAACAGACAAATCACAGCTATCCTGACTCCAAAGTGTTTCTGATTTTTATTTCTGGTGGCAGATGTGATTCTGATGTTCTCAGAGGCTTCTTTAAATGAATGCAGCACCTAGCCCGTGCCTGGATCATTACAGTTAACTGCTATAGACTCTACTTGGTAGTTAGTAGGGTGGGGAGAAGTCTCCTAGATATTGGTACAACCTTCACAGTTACCAGTGAGTGGTCTGTGAAACCAGAGGGGCCCGGTAGGTGAGAGGGTCGCTTGGAGCCTCTTCCAGCAGCAGCTGTGCAACCTCTGGCTGAATGCCCCATGGAACTGTTCAAATGGTCTAAGCGCTGATGTCCCCTGCCAAGATTTCCGTGCTGCCCTTGGGCTGCAGTGCCAGGAATGGGGTTGAACAGAACAGTATCTTCTGTGCTGTGCTGCCTTGCCCCCCGTAGAAGCTCAGATATTTGGAGGGAGAAAGGGCTTGGAGATAACATATTGTGTCTGTTTCCCTGGGGAGGCTGAGGCCTCGCTGCATGTGGTGTAATTCAGGTTTTGATGTTGCTCATCTCTTGTGCTTTCAGGATAACAAATGGAGTACTGCAGTGAAATAAATAAATAGCACCATAAAAACAAAGATTAAACAAAAGTAAACACTAAGAAGATAGTTCTAATACCTGTGAGCAGGAGCAGGTTTTATTGTCTTATGAATGTTGAGTTTTGAAGCAATACAGTTTGGGATAGTTATGTGCTAAAAAGATGTGAATGGCATACAAATAAACCATAAGCAGGTATTTATTTCCCCATGTGCGCACACTGGTGAGAAGTCTCAGGTTTAAGGAATAAAGATTATTTCAGACTTTTGTCATCTTGCCAGAAAAACATAGCTTGAGGAAGTGATTTTTTCTGGAATCAATGTAGTTTAGATTGGCATAAGATATAGGTGTGGCTGTATTTTATAAAAATGTTGCCAGACTGTCTGATGTAATGTCAGTGCACATATATCGAGAGTATACATAAACGAATAACCTGCTTGGTCTCTTAACTCCTTATTCTAAGTAGATTACTCCAAGTCAGCTGTTTTGCATTAACTGCCGGCATGCAAATTGTTATTGTCAGGTCAATATGAGCTAATTCAAAGCCATTTATTTTCTTGGTTAAAGACCAGCTTCTTTTGCATGCGTTGCTGGGGCACGCAATACATTTTGTAGAAAATAATTGCAGATTAACTGATTTGTAGTAAATTTTACATCCTTGCTTAACTTGTGACAATGTGTTCGTGAATTCCTACTATTACAGTGTGGTGTAGTGTGGATATGCTAAACAAAAGTAGTATGTTCATTTGTACAAGTGAGGCAGAGCTTCTACCAAGGGGACTTACTTTCATACATATTCCTAATTCATCCTTTGGGAAGTCTCCATTCTTTGCAATGAATGGAAAACTACTGTAGAAATGGTAATGAGTAATAATAGAAAATAAACAAAAATAGAGGTTAATGCCACAGTGTAAATTTACTCATATTTCTGCAAATGATGATATTGTATCAGAAGAATTTCCAAAATTGCATTAAACTGCAACAGGAGTTTTTACATGTTAGGATTGAAACTGAATCCTATTTAACGTTAATCATTTAACATTAACACCCCACCCCCCGAAATTCTAGTATATGACATCACTACCTATTGTGTAAATAGTTTCCTAACCTAGGAAAACTATTTCCATTTTTAATTGTGAAAGTCTGTATTACACAGTGCGTAATGCATAGCGTTTCTAACCAGTTGCAGAAGACTATCGTTGAATATAGTACTTTCTCACGCCTTAGATTTCAAAGAGAAATACAGCGTTTTTTTCTTACATCTCATTACGTTACAGTTCTTAATCAGGGTATCATTTTTCCCAGGATGACAGGGCACGTCTTGGTACTTTAGCACTCACTAAAGAGAGATGTGAATGACCTGTTCAGATGATATCTAGAATGATGATATAGAGCTTTGGAGTTAAAATTTTGAGATGTAGAAACACTTCTTTTTCCAGAAATTTTGAATGTATTTTTCTAGTTGTCTCTTAAAGCGGTTCAGCTGTCAGTGAAGAATGCTGAAGATGCCAGCCAAAGGAATAGTCAGTGTGTTAAAAGGAAAAAGATGTAAAAAATCTATCATTTTTATGGATTTTGCATTCTTGCAATTTGTTACACTGATGCAAAAGTAACTGTGAAAGATCCTTTTTAACAGTTTTTTAATTGACCTCTGTTCTTGTTGTCTGTAAGGTATGCTAAGATCTGTAGGTAGCCTGTTTATAAATAAATGAGTAGCTAAGGATGTATCTGAGAGAAGAGACGGCAAGTTATTGGAGGAACTCCTGTTAATACAGTCATACAGAGCTGAGCATTAGAGAATGGTTTGCCTTTTTTCAAGCTGTTGGTGATCTAGTGGTTGGAGTTTGAATGCAGGAATGAATTCTGCCACTCAGCCCTCTCTGTAGTTGTTTTCTTGTCTATAGAATAGGAATAATGCTTGTGTGCGTCTGGGTTGGTGAGATGGAACTGATTAGTGACAACAAAATGATTTGAGAGCCTTTAGGGGAAGGCATTAAACAACTGTATGCTATGCAGATTTACAATATTAAAAATATATTACAGACGACCAGCAAAAGCAGGGAGGTTAAAAAAAAGTCGCTAGGATACAGTTAACACAGAAGAGCAAAGAGACAGTTCCTAAGATCCCTTTGGGAGGAGTAAGCTAGAAGGGAAAAATACAACAGTCTTATTTGCAGTATTTCTGTAAACAATTGTAGAAATATTTTTCCAGACATGAAAAAATGCTTTTGTTCACAGCAGCAGATGAAGTAAAGCAGGCATACAGTCAGCAGCAGGTTCCATTTGTTCTCATTCTGGACAACACAGGTATCTAATTCAGTGGGTAGTGTTAGCCTGGGATGCCTGCAGGTGATGCAGAGTTGCCTCTTGGGCATGAAGAACACTCAGCTACTACTCGTGTGACAATATATGCAATTTGAATTTGAGAAGTGTAATCTGTCCAACTATTTGCTTTAATTTTAATTGTCTTCTGTCACAGTAAAGCCTTCAGATTTTTCAATGCTACATTAATGCAAAAGCCTTAATTTAAAAGGAGTCCAAAAGCAAAAGGGGGGGGGGGCAGTGGGTGGAGAAAAGTAGTTGTAGTAAATTCCCGCTGTCCACTTATCGGAGCTCTTCAGCTTTATCCTTGGGGAGAGTTGAAGGGCAGAAGTAAAAGTAAAATTATTGCAATGTAGGGTTCTTAAAATGAAGGCAATTATATTTTAAAGTTTAAGCATTGACCAGGTGCTGTGTACTGTATCAGGGACACAGTGAAGATGGTCCTTAGCACGAAAAATGAGAAATGTTTTTTTTCTGTGTAAATAGAAAGATGGAATTATGCTGTGAAGCTCTAAAGAGGAACAGCGTAGTTTTCAAACACATGTAGATGTGTCAAGTTATTATGAAGGATTTGAAAGCTAGGAGTATGGGCAGCTGAGTACGAATGATTATATTAGTGAACAGGAAAGACAGAAGCTTACAGATTGCAATACTGATTCTCCCATTACAGTTAAGCATAAGGTGATGATGCTGTTATTGATAATCAGTTCTATTATGCACCCTTTTCAAATGATTTCCCTCTTTTCATGTAAGACTATACAAAGTCTTGGAGGTTTTGGGTCATATCTTCATTAGCCTACTAGATGGGCACTGCATTCTCTATCAAATGCTTTTTCTGTAGGCTTTGTGTGTGTAAAATGAGTCTGATCCTGGTCCTACTGAAGTCAGTGGGATTTCTGATGTGGACATGAAAAGTGTTAGGATCTTGTCCAACAATATTTGGCAATTCTTTCATTTATAAGTGCTTTGCAAACTTACTACTTCCCTCACAATTAACATAAACTGGTACAGTAGGACTGGTAGCTAAGAAAGTAATTCTGGCTATGTTTTTGGAGAAGATGGTATTTTGGTAGTACTTTAAAAATTGTAGAATAACAAGCAGTGAATGGCTGCTTTGTGGTCCAGTAGACAGAATGCTGTGCAATAAATGAGGAGAATTTGGATTGGTTCTCAATTCTGCCTGTTCTTATAGTACATTTTTAAGGGAAATTGTATTTCTTTTATGGCTTAGATTCTCTGTCTGTATCATGGAAATACTAAGGCTTGTCCTCCAACACAAATCCATCTGAGACTTGGGAATGAAAATGAAAACATTTGGGAAGTTATATTGCAAAAAAGAATCTTGTATTTTTCACATGGCAAAGACTTTTTTTGCAAAGCAGATACACCTATTTGTAGATTGATAATAACAGAGTACATTCTGTGTATTAATTCATCTGCTAAATTAGTGAAGCAGTATCCAAAGTGTGTTAGTGCTGTGAGAGAGTTTGGAAATAGCATTTTATTATCACTATTAATCTGCCTACTGGAGGCTTCCCCCCAATCTGAAAAATTTACTGACTAATTTCTAAAGCAGATAAATGAATGTGAAAGCATATGGAAGTTACTAAATATCTTTCTATTTTAATGTGATAGTGCTATTGACATTTCAGCAAACTAGACAGTTTGGTATTTCAAATACCAAATAAGTCAGGGAATCAATTCAGAACTGTAGTTGCCATTTTTATTTTAAAGCAATGCTGTCAAAAAAGAAAAACTCTGTTTCAAGTTAGGATTCTGTTCTTTCAGTCTATGCTGCCTCATAAGACACTTGCTACATGTATAAAGATCTGCTAACTCCAAGAAAAATGGTTTGAGGCTCTTTCGTAACAGAAGAATAGCCAGGTTAAGACAATAATTTCTTTCTTATTTGATGATCAAATACTGTCTAACTGCTACACACATTATTGGCTATATAATAAGATGTTGATACAGAACTCATTTTGATTGCTTTTCAATCATCCAGCCCCTCTTAACAGGGAATGCAATTTCTCTCTATTGTGGTAATGTATGTGGTATTTGGTAGCTCATGTGATCTGATCAGATTCCAGTCCATTTCTCTTGGCTCCTTGCGGAGGGTTTCCTTGCCATCACTTTCTTGGCTAATTTATCAGAAGCTAAAGGTAGATCTGGCAACCTGATCTGTGCTCACTCGCAGTGGAGTTTTTTTTGCATTAGGCCTTCTTTTAGGAAAAAAAAGAGGAGGTTGCTACTGCCATGAAAGTTTGGAGAGTCTTAGGGTTGCCAGTTCTGTTCGCTGTGTGTTGATTGTATAAATTCTGAGACAGCAAGAGTGGCCGGAGCTTGTCATCCTCTGGTTTTTACAGGCTCCAAATTCACTGGTACATTGGTGCTGTCTTCAGGAAATGTCATAGTGATCAACAATACAGTTTTTGAAATTCAACAACAGATATAGAGAACGTGTGTCTAACTGAGATTTCTTCTGTGTCTCTTCCAAGCTCTTAGATTACATACTGTATACAGATTACTTAATGTATATAGTAGCTGGGGGAGTTCCAGTTTGGACTCAGCTGATTGCCATCTCTGTAGTACTTTGTCTAATGATGTCCTTTGCAAGCCTTTTTTTTTCAGTCAAGAACAAAGAAATGCATGTTCTGTAATGTTACCTTGTTGTTAAAACCTGAGGATGCAATCCAGATATTTATAGTGCTCACTAAGTTTATAGTGTGACATAGCATTTTATGTAGCGTGAAAACCATTTTAGTTATGTCCATCATGACAAGAAGACCAAAAGGTCTCCTTTCAAGATTTGTGACATTTTCTAAAACTGAGGTTTAGATCTAGTGGAGGGGTCTGCAGGTGTGTGGGTGAAATTGGCAGATGAACAACAAATTGCAGAATGACTCTGTGTGTGTACCCATGAACAACAAACTAGCTGGAGTCTGATTTTGGTGAATGACTAGAACAGACAGAATTTTTTTACAACAGCACAATCTTACAAGTAATCTTCCTTGTGCTGCCTTCCTTACATCTTTACATAATTTTTCTTCCTGTCATTGCTTTAATATGTACCACCTACTTCACAAGGCATACGAAGTGGTCCTTTTCTGTGATGGCAGTCACTGGAGTGACACAACTGCACACCACTGTAACATGCTGTTGGAAATACAGTTGGGGTCCCAGGACCCTGTGTGTTTGGTCAAGGAGACCTACAAATCCATCTGCACGCATCTGCTTGGGCATTGAGGTGCATATCAAGACCTTGCACCTACTCTGAAGCTCAGTGCAGGCTGAGACCTCCATCCCTCTATGACCAAAACATTAGAATTTACATTAAAATCTTGAACTGCTTCGGAAATTTTCAGAGTCTTTTATTAAAATATCTGACAGACATTTTTCCTTTGAAATGGCCAAAAACATTATGGCAAACTTGTGGTTTGGGGTTTTTTTGTATGTTACTATATTTTAAAAATTTTAAGGAAGTTTGATTGATTTACATTAGTTCCATAAATCACCAAATACAGAAATCATCTTCCCTGATGTACTCTTGTTAGTCTAATCAGGAAAGAGAGTGGAAGCCCTTGAAAGGAATGACCACCTTGGAATTGTCCAAGAGAAAGAATGTAACTTCTTGGCTTTAGTGAGAGAGAATTGCCACCTCTTTCTCCATTGTGATGTCTTCCCTCACTAGATTCTGCTATGCTAAAACCCCAAAACAATAACAAAAAAACCACCAAAACCCAGCCCCCACCCCAGGGGCTTGACTGAGTAGCAGTGTCTTTTGGTAGTTAACATATTGAAGACTTTTTTTCTGTCCTTAAGTACTGCAGGGGGCCGGTAAGGTTGCAGTCTGTCTTTGCAAAACACCAGCAGTTTAGGTTTATGAGCAGTGCTTATCTGCTTGTGGTGGTCAACTGGGAGATAAATCTGGATGACCTGCTGGGTAAAAAAACCTACCAAATACTTTTCTAAGTAGTTTTAAGTGTTGTTTTATTTGTAGTGTGCTTTTACATGTAGCTTACTAAGACTGGCTTATTACATGTGCCCGTATGTTACTTGACTATGTTCTTACTGTGATTTGAATGTTTTTAATTTTTTCCTCCTTGTTCTCTCAGCGGCGTAACAGATAGTAGGAATCAGTAATACTTGAGATACGCTGATCTGTGGCTTCCTGGTGGGAAACAAGATGAGTCACCAGTAACTTAAAACCAACAGCCATTATGTCCCTGAATTAAAATTTTGTCCCCTCAGTCTAATTGCTCAGATACTTGCATTCTCCACTGGCTTCCTCCCTAGCAGTGTGGCACTTCTTGAAGACTGCAAGACTGGGAAGGAAGAGGTGATAGCAGTTACACCATGTGTAACAAGCCCAGAAAAGGGGCCCTGCCAGGGATGGATATGGACACTCAGACAATGTGCTTTACCAGGTTGTGTGTCTCCTACTATATCTAATGGCATTATTGGGTCAAGTATTTATTATAGAGTCAACAGAGAACCAGTCCTTGAGGTTTTCTTGGGTCTTGCATTAGAGTTCTGGATATGGCAGAGGTGAGTGGCTGCTCCTGTTATTAAGCTACCCCTTTAGGAATGCAGTACCATGCTGTCTACCGATAACATTGAAGTTACTTTTACTATCAGGTGAATGATAAAGCAGTAAAAAACCCCGATACACCACCCCCTCTCAAATCCCAATAAAAGGAAAAAACCCAACAACAACAACAATTCAAAACTCCAACAGCCCAAGTATTAATTATATCATTACTAGATTTAGAGAGGATGGTGAAGAAAAAGAAAATCATACACAGATCTGCCTATACTTTAAATAAATTATGAGAACTTCATCTTATTTATCCAGGAAACAAATTGTCAGGATGCCTATGCAACCTTATGGATGTGAAACCTCAGTATTTGTGATACTGTGAGTATTGCTTTCACTGAAGAGGTTTTTGTTTGTTTTAAGGTAAGTTTCTTCCTGTAACCAGACTCTCTTTGGAATTCTTTTTACAGTGAGACCTCTACACAGCTCCAAGATCTCGTATGATTTATACCTTTATTTGAGTATAGATGTTAACACTTCTCTTAAACTGTCTCTCTTTAAGCTTCAGAAATACTGACATTCTTCAGATGTGTTTAAGTGGAGCTAGATACTGAATAGAACTTGTAATAGTGATTTTGGTGATTAAAGGGAAAGGAATTCATGTATCTGAGGAACTGTTGTCCTCTGGCAGCGGCCAGTACGTTAACGATTGCAGATTATCTTTGGTTGCAGATTGTATCTTCCAGGGATACCCTGGATAGGAACAAGAGTACCACCAGTATTACACGTTCTCTGTGTTTCACCTCCAAGACATGTATCCATGCATAGTGTTTTCTGAGTATGTGTTATGAGCATATGCATTTTCATTGGGTTTTGCTGCCCTCCTCCTACATGCTCAAAATAGCCCAAATTGCTGCCAGGCAAATTTTTCCACTCAAGAAGTATTATGTAGAAATAATTTTTTACTTCATAGGTGATTCTTTCTGCTTTATAAAGTTCTCCATGGGTTAGGGATATTCCTTTGCATATGGCAAGAATCTCCGACGGAAGTGAATGACTTCCAGTTTTCCTTGAGGTCATGGCAGGGAACACAGCTGAAGCATGTCAAACTCATTTGTTATGAGGTGTGTACAGATTACTCGGGCACTCTTGGAAATGGAGAGCTTGACTCTTGATGGCTAACTGTAGAGCAAGCTTGAAATCAAGTTCCTCCCAATTTTTTAGGTTATAAATAAATTAGTTACCAATTTATGGATTTTAAATAGTTGAATATGGTGATTATTCACCCTGTGACCTTTTGATGATTTGTGCAGCTTTCAGGACAGGTAGCCCCAGTATGTCATCCAGATGAGTGGAAGCTGTTCTGTTTGATTTTGTTTGATTGTTTGATGTTCCTTTGGCTCCTTGCGGCTTAATTCAAAACATTTGCTAAAATCATCTTTCACTGCTGATCTGACGCTGTCTCCATTTTGGAACTACTCCCCTGGTTCCCTGTTTCCCATCTCATCTGGTGCCCTGCAGCATGAACTGCAGGCTGTCACCTGCACCATCTTGATCGCTTGGTGCTCTGAATTCCGGGTTGGCAGATTCCTGGCTCCTTCAGGCCGACTTGCCTCTTCCTTCCAACTTGCGAACAGGGAGAGGCGAGGCAGGAAGGGAAACCAAATACACTTAGAAAGCACATTTGAGTCAAAAGTGTGGATGCTTGAAGTTGGCAGCCTTTACAAATTCCTTGTGTTACTTATTCCTTGCTCTTTCTTGTAGTCGTCCTTAGGGTCACAGGTACCCCTGGGAAGGGAAGGCGAGGGAATGTGGACTGAAGCTGATGATGAACTAACAGAAAGAGGGATTTTATTTTTTTTTTCTTTTGGGAATATTGCATATAAATATTTCTATGTTTATGAAGCCACAGCTTCATTTACGCTTGTCCCAAGCAGCCGGGGCATAGCTGAGATTAAGGTGGCCGGTTCACTTGGTCCGCACCACCGCACTACATCCCGGAGGATATTCGGAGTGGGAGAGAGGGAGGCTGATGGTGTGGGGGGGCTGTGTTAGTGCCTCCCACACGACGGGGCCCAGGCCCGGCCGAAGCCTGCCCGGGGTTTACGCCTGCTGGGCTGTGACTGGAACTGGGTTTTCCTGTTTTACAACATTTTTTTGAAACGTCAAAAAATCTGCTTGTGCCTGCCTTGCTGTACTTTTTTAATTTTTTTTTTTATTTTCTCGTGTCCGTCCCCGTCCCCCCCGTCCTTACTAGCGGCGGCGGGGAGGCCGGGACGGGCCGCGGGCTGGTGGGTGCTGGCGAGGCCGCCCCGGGGCCGCTCGGGAGCTGCCGCCTTGCCGCGCGTTCGCCGTGCCCCTGCCCCGGGGGCCTGGCCGGGAACGGGCGCGGCCCCAGGGCAGCAGCGGCCCTTCCCCGCGGCAGCTCCGCCGCCGAGCCGCCCCGCCGTCGCTCAGGGCGCCCCCGGCGCTGGCGCGGCCCGGGCCCGCCGCCGCCGCGCACATCCGCCCGGCAGGGGTCAGTGTGGGCTGCGGGCCGGGCGGCAGCGCCGAGGGGAGGGAGCGAGGCAGCGCCGCCGCCCCGCCCCCACCGCCCCCCCCGCCGGCGGCCCCCGCGCCCGTCCGCCGGAGCCAGACTCGCTGCAGACAGGCGGCAGCCAGCGGAGCGGGCAGGGCGGGGGGGAGGAGGCGGAGAGGCTGGGGATGAGTTGGAGGCAGGCACAGCCTCAGCGCAGGGAGCGAGGCTGCCGGAGACAGGCGGGGGGAGGCGGCCAGGCGCCCCGTCCGCTCCGGAGGAGGCCGGCCCGGCGCGGGGGCGAGCGGCGGGGGCCGGGGGGAGGTGAGTGCGTGCGGCCGGCTGCCCGCCGGGCCGGGACCGGGGCCGGGCGGGGGTCGCCGCGGCGGAAAGTGTCGGGGAAAGTGCGGGGAGGCCCGAGTTGAAGGTTCGGGAGGGTGCGAGGGACGAGGCGGCGGCGGCTGCCGGGGGGCTCCGTCGGGGCTCGCCCTCCCTCCCGCCGCGGGGGTGCCGCCGGTGCCCCGGAGCCGCCGCCAGAGCGGGTCCCTGCGCGCCCGCCCCCCACCTGCCCCCCAGGTGCCGCGGAGGGTGGCGCCCGAGGGGCCGGCGGGCGGCTGCTGGCCGGCGCCAGGGGCAGCGGTGACAGGTAGCTCCGTTAGCTGGGCCGGCCTGGCCGCCGCTGCCCCCTGCTCCGCCCGGCCGGGGCAGCAGCCGGGCCGGCAGCGCCGAGGGGAGCCCGCCAGCGCGGTGCGGGGGCCAGCGGGGCCGGGGCGCCAGGGGAGCGCGGGGCGTGCGGCGCGTCCTCCCGGCTGCTCCCAGCCGAGTACCTGCGTCTGCGGCTCCGTCCCCGTCTGGGCGCTCCCGGCTGCGGCTGGCTGCGGGGGCCCGGTGCCGCCGTCCTGCCCGGTCCCGGGCGGGACCTGCCGGGGCCGCCTGGCCGTGCGCCCGGCGCCGTGCGGCAACTTCCACAGCGAGGAGAAGCGGCGGTGTGGCTGCCGGGCTCACGTACCAGCGCCCTGTGCTTAATGAGGTGCCTTTTTTAGAAAGAAAAAGTTTATTAGTAGAAGCCTCGCTTTGCTTGTCTGTGTCTGACGCCTGCTTGCGTTGTTTGCATTGAATCGGCGCATCCCGAATTTCTGAATGGCGTGCCAGGTTTTCCATCGCGTGGGTGGGTAGGTAGTTACGCGCAGGTTACGATTTGCTGCTCGCTGAAGAGACAAGCACACCGCTGTGCGTAGGTTCGAGCTGAGTAAAGAATAAACGGAGAATGGCTAAAATGCAAGAGTAACTTCTGTTTTGTGTGGAAATCTGAACACCTAGAAGGATAACGGGTTTTAGTGGGGCTTTTTTATCGTTCAGAGCCTTTTCTGAATAGCAAAGGATGGTTGTGCGAGAGAACAGAAGTCAGGTGGATAATTCTATGTGGCACTGGAAAATAGCGCTTCGTGTTACAGAAGTTTATTGATCTCAAAGATGGGCATCTACTTGTCAGGAAGGAAAACTTTTTAAGAGGTTTGCCTGTTCTTACGAACAAAAACCCTCATGCATTAAAATGTTTGTGGACTGGAATTTTGCACCATGTAACACGAAGAATAAAAGGTATGCAGCATCCTGCATCCAAGGCTAGCCAAAAAGGGAGAGAGTTTTTGCTGGTTAGAAAGCCTGAGAGGCAGTTACTGGTAGGTGCAGATGGGGTAAGAACATAAATGTTGCATATGTACGCTTTCTGGAAAGTGTCTTGGTTTTCATCTCTCAACCCCCAAGTATGTTGGTTAGACAAAACTTCTATTCTGCTTTTCCATTTCATTTTCAGGATAATTTTTTGAGAAATTGGCTCTTTCCAAGGATCTGGAGTTACTTAAATAACATGTGAAGCACTGTTGAGTAGAACTGAATAACTGTGCGTGTGGTGCACACGTGTATGGTTCCACTAATGAGAATATCAATATTCCGGCTACGTGGCTGTAAATAAAAGGGGGAGTTTTGCTGGAAAACCAGTGCGCTGGTGGGAAGCAGTCTAAGCAACATCCCTTGTCCACGTTAGCTGAAATAGCGACTGTACTCTGAACATCTATATCTGTACGGGTGTTTTAGCACCAGGTATTAAGTTACTGTGATACATAAAGCGACCAACGTGAGGACAACTTAAATCGGAATGCATCAGCTATATGCAGTTACATATAGAAGATACATCTTTTTACATAATCTGAGCTTATAGCAGCATATTTAATTCCGACTCTTAGGTATGGGAAGATCACTGTTGCATACGCATAAAGCACACGGGTATTCTCCAGTAAATTCAGATGCCTATGGGGGCCTAAATGAAGATAAATGTGTAACACAGAATGAGTTAACAACGTGAGACGGTATATTTCAGACCATTGGTTTATGTTAATTGAAATATTACGGATGCTGGGCAGCATTTGACTGATGAAGTTTGAATTTCGTCTTCAGCATCTTACACTTGTTATAAGAAAACTTGTGAAGTAGAAAGAAATGGGGATTCAACATGGAGGCACAGTTGCGTTAAGTTTGGTAAGATCAAAACTTGAATAGTAGCTTAACCCAAGGGTTTGGAACTAACCTGTCCCTTTGTTATTTTTAAGTACATAAAGTGCTGTTTTATCTGCATAGGACATGTAAGATGAGACTTGAAAAGATGAATTGTTCTTAGTTTTCTGTGTGCTAAAGGTACCATGTCTTTGGGTGGGGGAGAGAAGTTTTCTCTCTGATTTTCTTCACCAGAATTGGGTTCTCTTTCTCACAGCTGCCCTACGGTACTCTGTCAAGTGGCTGCTGCACTTCCACCAAGAACTATCTGCATTTCAGTGATGCCATCTAAAATAATTTGGAGTACTTTCAGGATATGATGTGCCAGAAAGAAGTAAATGATTGCTGAAACAATAGAGAGGGATCTGAAAAGTAACTTAATTCAATATAATCTCTAAGAGAAATGAACTGTTAAAAAGTGCATGCTGGCCCAACAGCTCTTGCACCAGCAGGGCACGGCTGTTGCATTTAACTTGTGAATGGTCTTGGAAAAGGTTTTTTCTGTCTGGTTTCTAATAGTTTAAAATGGCTCCTTGAAAATGAATTGCCAGTTACGGAATACAAATACTTCTAGGAGTTTAGAGATGATTTTTTTCTGCAGATTGGTTCTGTGGTAACCGTGAAATTCTTCAATGGCACCAAGCTAGTATCAGCTGCTCGTTAAATGCACTGATGCCAGAACAGTGGTGCATCAGTTGCTGGGAATCCAACCCTGTAGTGAAATGATTCATACATATAAGTTTTCTTTTCTCAGTTGACAGCTATTTTTAAGAATAGCCATCTTGCCTAGAAGGTTTATATCTAAGCAAAGGCAGCCTAGATACCTAAAAATTTCTTTCCCACCAATCTTATTTTTGCCAGACTTCTAATATATACACTAAAACATTTTAATTGAATTGATTTAAATGGCTTCTTGCTAAATCTCTGGTGCTAATTGGTCATTATAAAAGGATCATGGCATTTTGGAGCTACTGTCAGGAAGTCAGCAATTTCTTGCTCAGACCACTATGATGAGTTTGAAGTCGATGTCAGTTTGAAGCAATTTATAATAACAATGGATATCAGTATCTAAATGATAGCAGATTACCTGAATAACTTCTTGAAATGAATGGGATTCTCTAGATATGTAAGTCTGCAGAAACAGTCTCAGAAGAACATAATTACGCATTTGTCCCATGTACTTTAACTTTTTCTATGTGCTGCATAGGCAGACTATTCCAGTGAAGGAAAGTTACTGACTTTTTTTTCCCATTCTGTTCTTCTGAACCTTGTATTTGAAAGGGAAAAATGTCAGTTCTTTAGAGAGGAGGTTTGATTTGCTTATTTCTGAGACTTTCCGTTGAGTAATAGTAACTGTAAAGGGACTGCAGTAGAAGGAGTGCTTGCAATTGAGTAAGAGTGATCACAACATTACAGTGTGTTCTGTATCTCCTGCTGGCAAAACGTCTTTGTATTCATCATCTATATTTATTTAATATATGCATTTCAGTAGCATGTGCCTTGATTTAGCATATTTGGAATATGCTAAATGTAGATGAATTTTACTAAATGCCTTTTTCTTATTGTTTAGTTAAGCAATGGAAATTTGCAAGTACCCGTATCGCCATTCATTATCACTCAGCATAATAATGGGTAAATTTAATCTTTCCGATTAAGAGTATTTTAGTCACAATAGACAAGGGAATGAAAATGAATTATTTTCTTGATGTTGTGCTGCATCTGTGGTGTTCATATCTGCCTTCATTTTCTCTAAAATCCTACTACAGACAGCACTCTGACCTCTTGCACTGTTTGGATGATCCTGCTCTACATCAAACTTTTCTTTCAGATAGGAGGCAGAAATTAAGAAGAATCTAAATGCAGTTTCTCTTCTTACTGCCAATGGAGAGCTCTCCTAGATTTGAAGGAAGTTTTCTTTGTGCCAAATGGTTGACTTTTCTAGAATAAAATTTCTCTAGGGCATGCAAAAAGACCTCTGGTTAATATGCTGGCATTCCCAGAACCCACTAAAACTTAGGCAGGTTGCCAGACACCACTTAATGAGGATGCCGAATGTCTGGCACGAATCTGCATGAAAACCAGCAAAGAAGCTGGGGGTGGAAGTGCGTGCGGCGGGGAGAGGGCTGGGAAAGCGACGTATCCACACCCATGATTTATTTTTAATGCCTGAATTTTGCAGAGAAACTGATCAGAAGTCCTTACCACTGGATTTTGAGAACTTGATGGGTACAGGAGTCTGAATGCTCCAAATAGAGGTAGCTGTGTTCTCAGGGAAGTAAGAGTTTTATTATGAAAGTAATTTATGAGTTAGGGGGGTTAGTTTTTGAGAGCACCAAAAGAGGATGAGAAATGATAGTGATTTTATGTTTCATTATCTGCTAGAACTGAGAAGCATTTGAAAATGTGGTTCGACAATTTAGGGGACAATGGAAGTCAGTGATTGTCAGCATCCACGCAGAAAGGCTGTTAAAGTTACATGGCAGGGATGAATAAAGTACTGCTGCTAGACCACTTAATGCCGAGTAGTAAACCTGTGGTGTGTGGCTCTGCCTGATGCCACTGTGCTTAGGTTTCGCTACATGGTAAGTAGAATTTTAGGTGTAATAGACTCTCTGATGGCTAGATAAGTGTTAAAAAAATTAGTCATATACCAAGCTGGAGCATTTTTCCATTCCAGCGCCAAGAGAATATGTTGTCTTGTGTCAAATCAAATGTTTAGTCTTTAAGGTTGAAACTGATTAAGCAAACTTAGTTATATTCTTAACTGAACATTATTTTAGACATTTAAAGCACAAACATTTTCAGCATTTTTCCCAGGCTTTAGTCTCTCCCCTACCCAGCCAAAAAAGCATTACTCCTACATAGAAGAATTTATTGATAGACATTTGGTTGGTAGACGTGACTGAAAATATTTCTTTTTTTTAATCCACAATAATTCTAATAGGAGTTTTTTGAACATGGTTGAATTTGGAAATGTGTGTGCTAGTTACTTGCTTTTCGGTATAAGTTTCCGTTGTGTATTTTACAGTTTTGGAGAGCTGTTCCTGTTACGAGGAATTTTACTTACTTGAATAGCGGCACCTACTTGATGTGTACTTTTGGGTAGGACTAAATTGTAACCCACATGCTCCAGTTTGGTTTTATTTGATTTCATTCACTAAGATGAGATGATAAATGAAAGTATTAAAGTAATTGGACTTTAATGCTGTTTGCAGTGGAAAAAGCACAAGTGTATTTTGACAGTTGTATGGGGGTCTTTGCAAAGTTTTATCTGTGTTGACAGTGAGTCCTAGCTGTCTGTAGGATAGGGTGGGCAAGTGGTGAGAGTGGTGGACATTGTACCCACCTTTTTAAACTAGCATGTATTTAGGATTAGTTCTAAAAGGCAGGGCGGTATCTCCTACAAAAGATGCAATGTTCAAGTGCTGCACATGAGAATGGAGTGGGCTGATGAAGCGTCTGTAGAAATTTCATTGTGTTTCCATCTCCTAGTGCTCTTGGTTTCTTCCATGCTTAACACCCTGGAACCCTTTTTTGTTGAAAACTGACAATAAATCAGCTTCTGAAAAAAAATCTAGTCACAATGTTGAACTTGCTATTGCCTGTACAAGATAAGTTTGGAGATTTCTGTTGTTTTTGCATTCAGTATTTTTGTTCCTGTGTTCTGACATTGTGAAAGAGGTACTGGCATCTCGGGAAGACAGCCTTTTTTGAATGTTTGTATGATAAATATCTTGAGGTTTGAATGATTTTATTGTAATCTTTGGCCACTGAACGTGTTTAAGTCGACTTTAGAGGACAGTACAAAATTCCGTTGAGAGTTTCTGTTAGAATGGACGTTAATGCTTAATAAAGTAGAATCTAAAATCGCTCCCACATTGAGAGAAGACTGGAAAACATTGTTTTCTTCTGGATAAACCCTGTTTTTTACTCAGATTTCTAAAATAAGAGTTGACTCATCTGCCTAGTATTATCTAGCATATGCCAGTATAAGGCTTCTGTGCTTTATCTTTAATTTTCAGCATCCAGTACTTGCAAGCATCTTCAAGCAGTACTCTATTTTTTAAACACAACTTCCACTCCTCCACTCTTGATTTCAAAGGTTATTAGAAGGAAAATTCTTTTTTAATTACCTCTTTACGTTGTATGGCTGAGCCTATTATTTTGGTTTCTCACACCTGTAACCTACTTGTTCTCTGTTTCATAGAGGGAAAGGAGGGGGCAGTCTGTGACTGAGATATGAAGCAATCCTTTTAACAACCACCTTCTTCCACTGAGACTGTCATGAAATTTTTACTGTGTGTTAATTAAGGGTGATCCATTATTACTTTGGACTTGTAAACACCTTTAACATTCCATTAGGTGCTAATGACACATGAAGCAAGAATTAATATGAATTTGTTAGTCCTGTATCTAGTAGGGATGTACTATACATAATTGCCTAAATACAGCAGTGTTACTTAAACTGTTGGGTTTAAATGGTATTGCTTCATTTTCTGCTTTTGCTTAACCATTAGTTATTGAATCAAATGTTGCTCATTCATAGGGTGTGTTTTGACCTGTATTATATAGAATTTCAACTGGACATTTGCCATGGTTTGCTTGAGATTTTCATAAGACAAAAGTAAGTTCCCTGGCTTCTGCCCTGTGGGTCAGAGTTGAGGAGCGTAGCAGAAAGCGCGGGAGAGATGATGTGAGGAATGCTTACAAATAACCTAACTTAATCGCTGCAGCTGTTGAACTGGTGCCTTCTGTGAAATACCTCATCGGTGTGTGTTCTTCTCTTATAATTTCACCTGAATAGATGATTGGCTTTGTAGGTTTTGTTTAACTAGTGTTAAGCAAAATGAAATTGAGCATTTGTAAATATACGTGCAGATAAGATACAGTACTTGTAAATTAAAGATTGCACCTGGTGATGTAAGAGCTAGACTTGGGCTGACTAATAGCCTCTGTTGGCCAGTGAAGTTCATGTGTTGATGTTTTCTTTTACAGAAGGTTTGTGTTAACTGTAATTCCTCGCCAATCTTGTCCGGGTAGTGGAAGTGGAGAGGAAGGGGGTTCTGTGAATATTTCCCGCATGACTGTTTTCTGTGTTTGTGATGTTTTCACATTTCTCGTACTGTTTTAATAACCTTCCTAGCAGGTTTTTAGGAGAAGCACATTGGAGATTAACTTTTTGCATGTACCCCATTTTCACTTAAAATGTCTCAAATTATGAGTTATCCTTATTTAATTGGGAAGCCTGACGTGATCCATCTATCCAATCAAAGCAACTTGCATAATGTTGAATACAGGTACTCTTTGGTGCCTACTTTCACATAGCGTATAATAATATTTTTTTTTTTAAAACTACCATCTGTTGGTGAACAGAAATACTGCGAGTGTTTGTCAAATGTGTGCTTTATCTGACCTGTTCTACTTAGCACCTTATGGCAAAGCTTTCTCATGAAATCATTTTGCAAATGTCTTTATTCTTACAGTGCCTTATTAGATTGATAACAACAGTGGTATCACTGTTTTATATCACTTTTTAATGTAAGGATTAGTGTAGCAAGGATTAGGGAGATAAACATCTAACTGCAAGAGGAAGTCACCTGCAGTGGGTACAGAGATGAGGATTCTAACTCACAGCTGTAGGTGAAAATTACTGTTCTGTTCTAATGATCTTCACAGCCTTTTGATGAGAACAACTGGAATATGTAAAGTTTTTGCAGCAGAAAGCTCCAATAATTGTGTAGATTGGTCTCCTTTTTTCATAGGTGGTGATTAGGTGAGTAGTTAAATTTCAAGAAAGAAATACCACAGTGATTATGTGTGTTAGTGCTGATAGTGCACAGTAATGAGTTAAGAAGCATTTGGTTCATGATTCTTTTAAATTTTATTTGAAATTACAAAAAAAAAAAGCAAACTAAGAGGAATTAAAAGAAATATAGAGAGGAAAAAGAGGGCCTCTGTGGGTTGTAGGGTGGGAGTTGGACGTGTAAGATATTCCAAAAGTGTCTTTTGAAACAATGAGTTCTCTCTTCAGTTGAACATGCACCAGCAACAGACTGCCTTCTCCCATTCCCTGTTTTCCCCTGGGTATTGTTAGAGGTTTGAGATAAAAGCCTTTAATAATGTCTATGTGGAGACACCAAAGCAAATCACTTGAAGTGTCAAGCCAAGATGTATATGTTAAAGTATGTTAAACTTGTGTGTGAATGCTGTGTTGAATATAGAACAGCTTTATATATTTAGCTCAAATCAATCAAAGGTCATTTTAGATCTGAAGGAGAACATCATTCAGAACATAAGTTAAATTACTGTGATCTAAACCCATCTGTGTATGAATGAGAGCCTCTTGACATAGATGTTTATCATGCGTTAACTTCAGTGTTTTATACTGTACTTGATTTATCTCAGCTTTCCTCCGTGTCACTTGTTATTGATCAGTTTTGATGATGCTGCTATTAAGAGGCATCTCAGATGGAGCTAATTGCAAACTTTCAAGTGAACATAATTTAGCCAGAAAATGGCAGTTCATTGAACTTGGGATGTTTCATTGCAAATATTTCAGATTTGACAGTTTCACTGAAGTCAAAATAAGACACAACCACTCTTTGGTCCCTGGTGAACTGTTTTGGCCAGAGGCCTGGTGTTTTCAGGGTCCTCACATGGAGCTAAACTGCCAAGGATCCCACTTTGTGACTAGGGATGCTTTGTTTCTAGGATCATGTGGTTTCCTTGGACAGCCTGCATGAGAAGTCTTGCTGCAAAGTCAAGGGCTGAAGAAATCCCTGTGGACCCACCTCAGATTTGGGGACCTGCCGTGTTCCTCTGTATCTACATATTGAAGCTATAAGTCCTTTAAAGAGTAAAACTAAGAAAAAAATCTGTTCTGTTTGACAGTTGCAAAATTTAAGTCTTGTGTTGGTAGGAAATAAGGAGATTTTGGGGGTTTGTCTGCTTTGAGACAAATTCATAATATTGGAAGAATGTCTTGCAGCCCAGAAACTGGCTAGTTCTGTTCTGAGCTGTGTTTCATTATGCTTTCGTAGATGCCAGTTAGTATCTCTCTTCCCCTTTCTTTTCGATCTGGAGTTCATCTGAAGGAGGATCTCAAGAATACCAAGGCCTCTGTTGCCTAAAGGCGTTAATTTACCCTTTGTCCTGTCAGTCCTCACCACAGAGCTTTGCAAATTGCTCTTCCCTATGTCTTGTATATGAAGACTTACATAAAGACTATCGGGAAGTTTTTATGTTCTGACAGGTTGAGATGAACGGTGAGGCATGTATTCTTCCAGGTTCTGAGGAAGAAGGGAGATGGTTGTCGTGTTTGTTCTGTTTTTGTCAAGCTGAACTAGTCTCCCAGAGGGACAGGTGTATGCAGAGAAGAGGAACTGCCCACTTGAAGTAGTTGCAGATGCAGCTGGAAATTCTGTTCTACCTATGCCCTTTTGTAAGCGATCCTTACAAAACTGAGACTTTTCCTGGACATTTCAGTTGAGGTCTGTGATGTGGTGGAGGTAGAGATTATATTATTTCTGTAAAGGGGAAGAGGATACCTTTGACTCTATTTATAAGCATTCCATTTTATAAGTTTATTCAAGGATTGCTGTATTCTCCCTACAAAAAAAATCTTTCTGAACTTTCACTTGATCAAGAAGATAAAAGCTGCACTGAAAGCTGTGAATGAAAATTGGGGAGCGACTCTGATTTCAATCCACTGAAATTGTGTGGTTGAAGATACTGAAAGCACAACTGTTCTTTAGAAAATGAAGAGAAAAATGAGTTATATTAGCTGTTGTATATTTAGCTGATGTTTCCAAGATGTTTGCATACTTGTTAAGTTTATGGCCACTGCAGTAGAGGCGTATAAATTTTAGCAGCTTAAGCAATCTCCCTGACTCCTGAACGTACAGAATTCCTAACGTATTGCTGGGGTCAGTGAGTTTGGTTTTGAAATTGAAGTTTTGTCACAGAGTTGTAATAGTCTCAGAGATCAAACTTTCTTGGTCAACATGGTACAGTAGGTTATTAGAGACAAGAGAAAATGCATGTCATCTTCCCAGTATCTTGAGTCTTACATTTGGGTGAAGGAGAAGAGTAAAATTCTTAATAGATGCTAACGATACTCTCTTTTCACAGTATAAAAATGTACAAATAATATTGTTTCCTTTTTCTCACCTTGATGTCTAAAATAGGCCATAGTCCCCTCATGCACTTGAGATGTTCTCACGTGTCCCTGACATCTACCAAAAACCAAAGGCTGTATGCAGCTGGTTCTGTTATCTCCAACATACTTCTGCCAGTTTTCCTGTTGCTGCTGTAGTCCTATTTCTCTCTCCTTCCCCCCCTCCCCTCTGTCTCTCCTCTCCCCCCCCCCCCCCCTTTTTTTTTTCTTCTCCTTGGTAGTCCTTTAGGATACAGACATTTCAGAGACGTCATGCATCTGTAATGTCTAAATGGCTTCCTCTCCTTTCCCCTTCCACCCCAATCAAGAAATTCCAGATGGAAGCTTTTTGGTGTTAGTAACAGCTGCAGAACAGACAAATTTTTGCATCCTCAGAGCTGTGATAGTTGTAACTCCATATATGTAGTTATGATACACATTTACATGAAGGATCCTCCAGTCTTTAAGTTTCTGCAAGGCTATTCTAATCATCCTTGGTACAGCATTTCCCTCTGTTTTCTATTCCTGCATAGAAGTAGCTTCTTTCAATAGAAAGAAGTTAAGATACCCTGTTGTAAACTTGATTTTTTGGGAAGTCTGAATATTTCTGAGTCCTGTGTTGTGATTCAAAAATTGTGCTCCCTTCTTTCCTCTCTAGGGTTTATAATAAGGTGTCAGCAATGATCTAGTCCATCTGCGAGCTTGCATCAATGCTTGGGAGAGCCATATGTGTCTGCCTCAAACAAGGCTATAGAAAAGTGTTCCACTAGCAACCAAGATGTCATCCATCTGCTAGACAATCCTGTAGTTAGTTAGCTTAATGACGTATTTATTTGAGTAGATGTTTCTGCACAGCAGACTCCAGCTTTCCTCCCTGTCCAAATTAAGACCAAAACCTCCATGCTCTGCAGAAAAAAACCCCTGCCCATTCTGGAGAATGTCAGGAAGTTTGTGGCCTGGTGGGTTTGATCTATGTATCTGCTTGAGGATGTTGTACTCCCAAATTCCAAGTGACGGAGTGCATTGTTAGGAGATGGCTCCAGCCTTCCTGTGCAGGGAGCCCATGCAGTGCAGGTGGCTGGGTGGCAGAGGGATCAACAGACTTAGATGCAAGACCTGGGTGACCTTAGATGCATGTAGAAATCCAATCATGCTGTTACTACTTTAGAGTATTATTTTAGCACATGGAGCTGTGTGAGGATTTCCTCCTGCAGCAGTCCAAGCTGGAACTGTCATAGTAAACACTTTACCCAGCTATGTAGAATAAACCAGGTGATTATTCCACTCCGTGGCTTTAACAGAAATATTTATTCAAGATTAAGGGGTTCACAGTCTTCAACGTATACCTTCTAGATGTATTCTCAGATGGTCTTGTAAAGTCAGAGCTCCAGGAATTTTGGTGGAAATACACTCTGGGAAGAGAAGCACATGGGGACTGACTGTCATAATTGGTTTTTTTCTTCCCCAGCGGCTCTAGCTACTGTTTCTTTTTAGTCCAAAGCAGCTAGGTCATTGTTGCAAGTTCGAGGCTGTTGGAATTTCTAATTTGTGAGTCAGAGTTTAGTTGAGAAAGGGGCAAAACAACAGAAGAAATGCAAATCCAGATGAAAAGAATGGTTTATGTTAAAGGCAATAATGTTAATCTGCGTTGAGGCAGCCTGGTGAATTTTATGTGGAAGAACACATATGTGTATTCAGACAAACCACTGTACAGTTGGGTCCATAAATAAATCTTCATTCATATCTTGCAAGGGAGTTTACATGAAGCATCACTCTGATTTCATCAGGAATTGAGAGACCATCGCAGCTTTTTTTGTATACAGCTGTTTGTATGATTGGACCAAACACAGTGCTATCTACTGAATTTGGTAAGTTTTACCTGACAGTTGTTTAAAAATTAGTGGACATGGATAAAAATACTTAGTGAACTTCAAGAAAAATATAGTTGTCTATGCAGATCCTAAATAAGGCCCCCCCCCCCCCCATTTTGTTTCTTGGCTGTACACTAGAGGCCTCTCTTCTTACAGGTGTAATTTTTTTTTTTTTTTGTGGCCATAATAGCAGTTCTAAGCCAAAAAAGTAGGTGAAAGTAAAATCAGGATAATTCCATGGAGGACTTGTTCAGGCAAAACAGAGACTGAAGAGGTGAACTGTACTCTTGTTTCATCTTCTAATGATACAAAGAAAATCAGAATAATTCAGGTCAGAAGGGACCTTCTGGAGTTCATCTAGTCCAACCTGAAGTAAATAGCACTAAGGCTTTTTTGGAGAAATACTCTTGAATCTAGAAATTAGTTATTTAGATCTTAACTTTCAAAACTTGGTATTCATGTGTTTTGAATTGCTTATCTTTGAGCAGAAGTGCAATAAAGGTCAAGTGGAAGAAAATAAAAGTATGAAAAAAGAGCCTTAATTCTAAAGATTCTGAGTGAGTGCCAAAAAAGAGCAAAGTTGACACGAACTCTTGTTGCAAGCTGGAAGCTGTTCCATGTGTTTAATCAACACTTTTTTCCTTGAGATGTTCTCTTGTAAGTGTTGTCTACGTAATTAGTAAAGAAACTTGCAGTTTACTTTCTGAGAAGGGAAACAGCTGACAATTCTTCACTGATGCGAATATATGTATTTTGATTTGCATTCTTTTTGCTGTGGGGCTACCATCCATTGTTAAATAAAACACAATCAAAGAATCTTTTCCACATCACCTTATAAAATCATAGAAGTCCTCTCAGGGGTAGCTCTCTGGTGGGTCGGAGTAACATTGAGTAAGCTTTTGGTGAGAAAGGAATTTTACATCATGCTGGAAAGCTCGCAGTATCAAAACCTGATTGTTTTAAAACAGAACTAAAAAAGCATTTTTGTGCTTTTCCACCAAAATTATATTTACATTGGATTGATGTGTTCTTCTGTAGACTTGTATGATACCATGCAAAATAAAATAATTTAGAATGAAAAGTCATAATGTTATGAAATACTGTAGAATTCCTACCTTATAACATGCCTATGTCAGTTTTTGTTTCATGATTAGTGTCATCAAAAGGATACTTCACAAGAAATTTTTCTGGTTTGATGTATTGGATTTTCTGATGGAAAACAGATCCACAGGAGTATTTCTGACAAGAACTGAAAACTTCTTGTTTGGGAGCTTTGGTTTGTATTAGTTAGTTACATTTATGGTTTTGGGGTTTTTAATTTATTTATTTATTTTTAAGTTCCTTTCTTCCATACTTCCACGGCAAATTTTGAACTTGGTTAGGAAGATTGCTAAAGTTCTGTTGTTCTGATGCTTTGTTCTATTCTGTTGCGTCATTCCTTTTCATATTTTTTTTACACCATACAAGAGTATATATTACTGTATAGAAGATGTAGTATCTTCCTGACTGTTCTCAGCTATTGAATATGGTTTTTCTAACTCTATAAGTAGCAATATTAATCTTCTTTTCTTAATTTCTTACATATACAGGTACTGTACTAGATCCTAATTACTTTGTGGGTTTTTGTATCTCTTACTGCTGATTTCTCAGTTTTGTTTACCGGATGCTAATCCTGTGTAGTTTAACGGTTCCTACAAATGGAAGAAGACTTCTACAGAAACCTAATAATTTTGAACCCACTTGATGTTTCTGTTCACTTTGAATTTGAGGCTAATAAACCAACTTTTGCTTCTGAAGAGCATAGGCTATGTGGAGTCTTTACCCCATTAGCCAAGTGTTTTCCTTCCTCCAGCGTATGGGTATATGATTTTCCTGTCATTAAATGTTCCTGTCCAGTTACGCAGAAGTGTCACAAAAGAAGATTATGTGCTTGACTTCTGCTGAAGTAATTAACATAAAATTGGACTGTCTTCTTCGATTTAGTTTATGAATACTGAGGTAGCTTTGTAACACATACTGACTGAAAAAAAGGGGATGCAGAATGGTGGTACATCTTCCTGGAGTAATTTCTAGAATCTGATGCTTGGGTCTCACAGTGACAGAGTTTTAAGTCCTTGTCTTTGTATTTGGATATTCAGAAGCAGGGAGCAGAGGAAGGACATGCACAAATACTTGACTTGGGAAAGTCCTTATGCTTGATGCTGAATGGTTTCTGTTCGGCACTGTTTTGTGTTATAATCTTTATGCTACTTAAAAAGGCTTAGAAAATAAGTGAAAAAGATGACTTTCGCCTTCAGAGTTTCTTCTGTGAGCTTGAATGTGTGATAAGCCTGAATGCTGTAAAAGCCAAAAGGCTTATTTGAATATTGCTCGGCTGGGGCTAGGCCTCAAATACACAAGGATGGACACACTGTCTTAACTTTAGTAGTGGAACAACCTACAGTGAGTTATCGCATCAAAGTCTAGCACTACACTGGAAATGGTAGATTATACAAAAACACTGATTTTATTTTAAAGTACTTGCTATTTAGGTCTGCCGAAGCAATTAGCCACCTTTTTAATTTCTATTTAGCTGTCTGGTTGCTGACACAGCTTAGTAATTTTTTTTCAGAGTTTTTCATATTGAAGTAAATTACATGCTACGGAGTGCATTTGTTTTGTGAACATCACTTTTACAGTCAAAACCTTATATGCTGCTGGATAAACAAGTCATATTGTAATTAGGTATGTCTGTTTTCACCAAAACTATGTCAGAGTGTAAAACCATAAGATTAATTAGAGTTTGATTAAAGTGACATGAGTATCGTGCAGTCTTCCTTGCACTGGTTTGTGCCTAGGCTATGAACGCTCTGTTCTCTTTGTAGTGTCAAATGGTCCTGCGAAGAGCTGACCACAAAATATTTTTTGCCTTTTTTTTTTTTTTTTTAAGAATAATTGTTGAGAAAGTACTCATGATCATACTTGTCTGAAAATGTTGTTTTATCTGGTAATGTTAAATAACTTTTTAAAAAAGTTATGGGTGTTATTAATCTTATTTTTAGATTTTAGATAGCCTGTAAACCGTAAAAATACGATACCCCATATAATTGAAAGTTACTGATAAAATGGGGTAGAGTAAGATGGATAATGTAGAAATGTAAACATGCTTATAATGCATATAAGTACATTAATTATCTTTACAAATGTCTTTTCCTCCATCTAGGACCTTTAAAATGAAGGTGGCATATAGAAAACTTGAAATGGAAATGAAAGTTCATGAATGTTTGAAATCCAGTATGAACTAGAGCAAGGACTTAAAAAAGAAAACACCACCAATGTGAAGTATATATTGCAGGGGCTTGTAACAGTTCTACAAAAAAACTCCATTATTCTTTTTCTTCTCTTTGTGTGAGCGGCTGTTAGATTCGTGCCGTCTCAAATGTTTAAGGAAGGAACAAGACTCCATTTCCTGTGTTATGTTACATGCTCTTGCTCCATACGTTATTTAATTAAACTGGCTGGTGTAGAGGACCATCTGCCATCCAGAACCACCAAGATGACGTCTAGACCTTCTTGTCACTGTTAATTTAATTTTCCTTTCAGTGCTGTTCAGACTTATTTCTGCATCTGTTTCCACAAACTTGGGGAATCTTAGCTTAGTAAGTTTCCTGGGTGCCAGGTATGAAGTTGACTTCATGAGTATTCAAGCAGCCTTCTTCAGTAGGTCACTTTTGGACTGTTGTCTGGGATATAAAGCTTATGTCATCCTCCTAGTGCAAGAAACCTTGCCAGGGTGGCAGAGAAGTGGCAGACTTTGCCCCCTAGTTGTCACCAGCTTTGCTCTCACTTTAATTAAAAGCTGCAAAGAGGGATAGACGTGAATTGCTAATGGGCAATACGCTGTATTTCACTGCAAGACATCAGTTTGGTCCTGTGGTTTGCATTTTGTATTCAGAACTCCCAAACAGACTTTCCCTGTCCCACATGCCCAAGTTAACAGTTGTCATGAAAACGGGGACAGCACAAGAGGTGAAAATGTCCTAATAAACCAATACCCAGTGGTGTGTTTCCCCTGACCAGTACTTTTTTAGGTTTTTTATTTCAATTTTTTATAAACCACGATTTTCCTCCCTCCCCAGTTCTGCTCAATTTATCAGATGATTGAGCTTAAATTAAATATTTCCTATATATGATCTTCAGGAAAGCAAATGTACTGGCCCCAACTCTGCAGGAGTCCTGTGCTGATGTTGGTGGCTGGCTGTGCTCACTGGCAAGAGTACTGCTCACAAGCCGGATTGTAACGAGGATAACTTGTTGACTAATCTCAAGACAGATTCTCCTTTTATATCTAAGTCTGTGTTTGTAACTGAAAATGTGGGATATATTCAAATTTGACCTTCTGCTCGTGTCTGTGAGAAGAAAAATGTCTTTCCATCTTAAGTTACTGCATACTGTGTCTGCAAATGTAGGTCCTCTTCATGTGAGGAGAGTTACTGAACGCATCGGGGTTTGCTGTCTGTAAAGGTTTAGGAATGCTCACCTTGCTGTTTTATGTTTTGGGGTGTGCATACAAAAAAAATAATAATCTGCTTTAACTTAAGTTGTCAGCTGTGTAGAAGGATCCCAGCAGCTAGATTGTCTTTTGATTGTGGCTGTTTGAAAGAGAAATTTTGACAATGTTTACAGATCTGTGGTGATTTTCTTCTGTTTTATGCTAGATACAGAAGACTCTTAATTTGCAGACTTCCAGTAGGAAGGATTCTTTTCTGAAGCCAGGACCACAAGGACATTAATACAGTGTGACAACATTGCTTACTGCACATGCTTAGAAGTTAGTATATTTTGAGTATCTGAGAACTTTGTTTTATTGTTAGGGATCAAAAACTGTGCAATGTCAAATGCTTAAATTTTGAGTTTTTATGTGATACCTTACAGTGTATTGTCGAAGGTACTGAAAGAAGCAATGACTTTTAACTATTAAAACAAAAAAAGGAAAAATATACCCTTTAAGCCTTAATATAAACAATCCAGGCAACCGCAACCTTCCTTCATGATGTGTAGGGTTCAAACTGTGGTTGGGGCTAAAAATGGAAACTTAAAGAAAAGGAAACATATCTGAATAGATTATCAGTGGCACTGTTTAATGCAAACAAAATGATTTGTTTAGACATTATAGGGGTTAATTTGCCACATGTTGAAAATAACCTATGAGATAAAAATAAAACCTAGTACTTAAAAAGGAGAGGCCAGAAGATTTAATCCAGAAGATTTAAATCGGACAAATGAGTGCCTGCTGCTTTGACCGAGCTGAGGAGCTGTTCCAACATCGGGATGCAGGCAACAATACTTCTGTCTCCCTGAAAATGCAAATTTGAGAGAAATGCCTGTTGCTCAAGAGGACTGCTTCTAATTTGCCAGACACCTTCCCCACATATCCCTCAGTGTGATGTACTGAGGAGGTTATTTGTGCATCAGTCTTTTCCCCTTCTCTCCCCTCCCCTCTCCTCTTCTCGCCTTTCCTTTCCACTTCGTTCTGCTGCCTGTGAGCTATTCTGGTTTCCTGCAAACCGAGTTAACAACAGCTAATGATACTTTCAGGTAGCTTGCTCCCATCTGTGCTTGCCACAAAATACAGTGCTCTGACTAAATCCTGTAAGTATTTAAGAAGCATTCCATCAGAAGGGAAGGATTGCATCTGAGCTTGGGGTTTAGGGTACAGTTCCTTTCTCTTGAGTTAAAGTAAGCATGTATTTAGAGGAACAAAGAGATGAAAGGCAATGACTGCGTAGGGAGGGTGCATGTGCATGGATATATACATTATATATAAAGAAAAAAATTAGTCGCAAATGAAGTGACTAATGATAACTGGCTCTAAATCCTTTAGAGTACTCCGTGCACAGTGACCCCTGAGTATACTTCCCTCTGTCCTTTTCTGTTCTCCTATGTTGAATGAATACCGGTGGGGTGGGAAAAATGCTGTGGGTAGCCAGTTATGCTGTAGTTATGGCTCAGTCAAACCTGGTTGGAAAAAGGGAGCAGATTACACAGCTGCCTTCCAAGGAGCCGTGTGTTTTTTTATCTGTGTACATGAGGCAGTTACACAGTGAGGAGTTTAGAGTGTGGGACTATAAAGAGGATATCCACATTAATATGTTGGCCTGCTGTGGTGGTTTTTTTGTTTGGTTTTTTTTTTTACATACAAAATACTTATTTTGAGAGGAAAAATAGAGCATAGGAAAGATAGATATAATCCTGAAGTATCTGGTTTTACAAAAACTAATCTGCATATTGGCAGGCTTTCCCAGTGGTGACTTGTGGACATACAGAAACCTTGTGAATTACAGATTTTTGGATGTGAGTCATACTGCATTATGTTTATTGCTATCGTGCTTACATCACATAGTCAAAAAAAAGTCTAGGTGTCCATTCCGTTTCTCTCACAGTACAAGGCTTGACCTAATTTCTGGGAGCATGTTCCTTTTCCCCCCCATTGCTACATGGGATGTGTTCAGTTCCTAACACCTGCGTTCCTTTGACTTCTGTTTATCTTGTAATACAGATTCGTTGCACTATGATGTTTATGGGGTGGTTTTGCCATATCCTGAAATACCCCTGATATGTTAATCTGATTTTTCTTTATTGAAACATACACATTCATCAGTTATGTTACACATACCATACTCTACTTTGGAGTGCCTGTTGTAGTGACATACTGCACAGAAGCCAAGTAGGGCAGCAGACGTTGGGTAAGGTGGGCTGCTTCTTGAATCCTTCAGTTTCTACCAGGTGGGTGCGATCTTTTAGAAATACCCAGTTTCCTTGTGTTTGATTGCCGTTGTTCCGGTGGCAGCCTGACCCTGCCCTAAGGAGATACTTGTCTTTCCTGGCTGTAGACAAGGCCGATCTGGTGAACTTTTAATGTTGACTGTGACATTTTGCTTACAGTTAAAGAATTTTGTAGAAGTGGAAACTGTTGTCTTGACAACTGAACTCCAGCTAATAATAGATAACTAAAGAAACCAGATGTTCAAATATATCATAATTCTCAGCAAATTCAAACTTATTCTTGAGGTTGAGAGCTGATCTCAAGACAAATATGTTTGTGTTCTAGATCTGTAGTGTAAAGAGCTCAGACTTCACTGTGGCACAATAGTTTCATAGCATAGTTCATCTGTATCTATTTTAGATGGTGTTTTTTCTGTGATAAAATGTGTTTTCTATGCTAGTTTTCTGTAAAGAAGACTATTTATTTGTACTGTAATGGCTCTTCCTTATATTTCAGTAAATATTTCAAAGGTGTGCTGCAGTTTAATAGGGAATCGTCATGTCAGTCCAATGTACTGTATAGGCTTCAGGAGAACCCTGGCTTTCACTTGGGGAGCCAAGTAATAGATTCATTGCGATTTTTAGCCTCCACTAGAAGATTAACGGTTTCCTATTCTTCCCCCGCTTTCTTAACCATTTTAAATTTAAATTTCCAGTATGATTTGGTTTGTGATTGGGAGTTAATAGAGTAGAAGCAGTGGCATGTAGTGTGACAGTTGGAAACACCGGAAAAAAACTGTTTCTCCTTCAGCTGTTTAGTTTTACTGTTTAACTTTGTTTTAAGATGAAAGGCACTTACCCAGTCTTCAGTAGTTTGCACGTAGTGTGTAGTGGCAATTGCTTATATACTACAGAGGTATGCACAATACACAAACTTTTATGAAACAGAATGTTAGACTTTTACCTCTTTTTTCCCCCCCTTTTTTTCCCTTCCTTTTTTCCTTTTTTTTTTCAGAAGAGTCAGATAGCTCTCCAGCACTTCTGTTATGCTAATACTTCTTCCCAGAGCAGCATGTGAATAGGCCTCGAAATTCAGAACTGAAGTTCTGATCCTCGTTCTGAGGAGGAGCAACACTTCTGGCTCAGCGTTAAGTTATTCCTCTGGGTATAGGGTGCTTTAGAGGAGGTAGCATGAAGAATTTGTATGAGAAATTACTTGTAAATGTCACGTTTGGTTACAGCACAAAAACCCAGGAAGAGTCTGAACATTTCTGGAGTGGAGAGAAAGGACTGTTAAACAACAGTAAAGACATCCTCTGTAGTGAGGGACTCTGTGGGACCGAATTTTAGAGTGGGAGTTAGTGTAAACGAATTTGGACAAGCTCACTTGGTGTGGTTCCATCTGTGGTTTTGAAAAGAGAGATTTAGCAGTGGGATCTATTTTTTTAACTATTTGTGAAAGAATAAACATTGTATTTAAAATCACATATGCTGGTAACACTACTGTCCTGGAACTGTGAAAGATCGGCTCCGAGAAAGGCCTTTTTATTACAGAATACCTTTACTCAGAAATACATCATTCACCTACCACATAACGCTGGAGATGACTGGGGTATGAGCTGACACTGTACCTGTGTTTGTCTCAGACTAGAAGCCCCCCCTTGCTGTCCATCCCTTTTTTCATTCTGTTGCCTTCTGTGGGAGGCATCATGAATAACTGATTTATGCCTTGGATGCTGTTTTGTAAACCCTTTGTGGTGTGCTCTGCTGAACCTGGAAGGGAAGGCTCTTCTGTAAAACCGCTGCTGTCCAGAAAAATAGCCCAAAAGCATATTGGTGTCAATTCTGTAATCTGTAGTAATACGAATAATCACTGCAGATTATTTTACATAAAATTGCAGAAATGGGAGATGTTTTGGGGATGTGCTGCTCACTGTGATGTCCTTGCATTTAAATGCATGGTATAAAGATAACAGTTTTCCTCCTATTTTCTTGAAATATGTATTTTAAATCTGGTGATATTACAAAGAGAAAGCCAATAGTCAAGACTATTAAACTGATGATAAGAGGTCGAGATTCTGAGTTTCTCTTAGTTTATTTCTGGAGGATAACCTTAATGTTACGTACTTCCCACCCTCATGCCATTTTACACCTTGAGGTATTAGACTTCTGTCACTTGCTGTTGTTTTTCACTGTCTGAAGTATGGACATTTGTGGTTTTGTGACTTCTCAGGTGGCACCGGAGCTCTGTCCTTCAGCTGTCTGCTTTGAACACTGACTGCTGTGCTTGGAATCTGTCTTGAGAAATTCTTATGGGAGAGAATCCTTTTGAGGTCAGGTTTAGCCAGGGAAGAAGGGTTGTATGCTTGCTTTCCCTTTTCTTTGAACAGCTGTAAAAGCAGGTATTTAGCAGAAGTTAGAGAAACTGTCTATTTTGAATAAACTGTTCATCTTTCGGTTTTTGTAGGTGATTTTTTGGACTGTCATGATACGTAAGGCTTTAGTGTCTTAATGAAGATAACTAAGTTGTATGGACAAAGAACTTAAATCTTCTGGGTTATGCTTCAGAATTAGTTTATATGCCTTTATGACTAGTATCGATCTGTTTGAGAGAATACTTTTCAGATAAAGTGGCTCTAATAATAACCTGCACAAAACACTTTCTAGTCATCTTCAGGGGCAAAAATTGCAAAAACATAACACTGTATTAAATTAGTATAAAGAAAAAAATATATGCTCGATTTATAATACAGTGAGCATCTGTGGCTGAGGTTGCCTGTTGCTTTCAGTTACGTAAGACTACTTCAGTTGTTTGTAACTTTCTCAAATGTGAGCCATGGGAGCTGAAATTTTCCCCGCTGATTACCTGCTTTGGACTGATTATTTTGGGCTGGAAAGCATTTCAGATGCAACAAGTCAGTTGTATTTCTGAGCATAAATTTAGGAAAAGAAACACGGTCACTGTTGTCTCCATGGGAAGGTCTCAGCCATTGGCAGCGGTCTCAGAGTGAAGACTTGATTGTCGGTGGTTGACCACTCCTGGAGCTGTGCCAGTACAGCTGTTGGTGGTGCTGTGCTTTAAAGCAGGTTGCTGAAAGGGTCTGGCTTTAGACTAGCCCTCCAAGTAGGAATAGGAAGGGAGTTACTGTTAATGCAGATCGTTCCAGCCATCCAGTTTGATAGCAGCCCTGCAAGTGGTTGTTGAGGCACAGCTGGAGGAGGGAAGAAGAGGGAGGGTCAGCAATCTGTGGGGCTGTGGATGGAGTGGCCAGCTGGGGTGGAAATCTCTCAAGCAAGCTCTGCTGCTGAAGCCAGTCTTCCATCTAGCAGGGGTACCATGTTATGTTTTACTTGGAAGCATCTTGTTTAAGAGAATAAACTGCTTAAATGGTGGTTTCTTGATAGGTTGAATCTCACTGTCGACACTTTGGGAGCACGCACGTATGTGTTCCGTGATCTCAATCTGCCCCCGATGTATGCAAATACAGAGCACTTATTTGTTTGGGGAAAATGCCTCTCCAGGGGTCCTAAGTCCTGTCTGCATGTAAAAAGCTGCAGGAGGTAGCACAAGGAATTTATAAGAAAAATAACAAGAAAAAAACTATTTAGAAACAAGGAGCCTCTATAAATGATCCAGTGTGGGACCAGTTATTATAAAAATGGTGATTTAATTGTGTCAGAAACTGGAAGTAGCTGGATTTGGGAGTGTGCTGAGGGAAGGGTGATGTGGCTGACTGGGCTATATGAAGAGTAACTATGGAAAAATAACTTTCCCTACTGTATTGCATGACAGCAATGGATGGTGTTGTTTCATAACTTAAGAACAGATGAAAAAACATCCTCTTTGGTTGGAGTTGATCTGCATGGTGCTGGTCATTGACTTCAGCAAGGGCAGGCTTCCATGTAAGTACTTAAGGTGCAGCTGATAAGATACATAGCTTCTAACTCTTCTTCCTGTGCCATTTGTCAACATTATGCTGCAGGTTCTTGCAGGGGAACTGTAGACTGCCAGTGGGGCTTGAAGACTTGCAGAATCCAGAAATGCGTGGATTTTTGTTGTTTACCAGAGGACCTGGCTAGGCTAGGAGAATTATTTCACTTTAAGCCATCAGGCTAAATACAGAAATCCGCATTGTCTGAGAGTTAGGCCAAGGAAGAAACCAAAACAGTTTGCTATAAAGTTAGCCAGTAACCTGTGTGCTCATTCCCAGTAAATGATGACAACGTATGCTGTCAAATAAAAAGTGGAAGTGGATCTGGAATGCCTGGTTAAAGCAGACTTCTGTCCATCTGTCACACAGGCTAGTAAGTAACTTGTCTTTGTTCTTCTGTTAGTAAGGGTGGCCCCATCAAAATGTCAATAAGTATTGTTAGGAATATAGAAGGACCCATGTGGTTTTGGATGGGTCAGTGCCAGTGGCGTGTCTCCATCTTCTGTAATTATAATGGAGGGAATGGGAATACTGAAGTATAAACAGAAAGTTGTAAACCACCTTTTGGGTACTGACTTAAAATACAGTTTCATGTTAAGGTCATGGCTTTTGATGTAGATGCAATGCACAGAGGAGCTGGCTGTCTCTGAGTGTCATTGCCTTGCTTGGATTGGAAAGTGCCTGCCCACCCTGCAGCTCATGTTTGCTGCAGCCACCACTGTGTAAAGGTGACACTTTTAAGATTTGTCTTTAATTGTTTTTAATTTAATTTAAGCTCAGATTTTTGTCTTTAATTGTACCCAGTCATGTGCTGGTCACTTCATACTGATTTTCCCCAATGCTAATAAAGTACACTAATTTTTGAGTATTAAAACTGTGTCTGCTGTAACACAACCTATGATAATTTCTTCACTCTGATATCTGATCTGTATTTCCATTAGAAATGTGTCCTATGCGTTCTGCTTTTTATTCTGCTTCGTTCCAGTAGTTGGGTAGTCTTTTCATGGAAAATGTCTGAAGCGCCAGGATTCTTGTTCACACACTACTTCCTATGATGAGCTGTGTAAGGCAACATCTGTGCAGCACAGACAGAGCCCCTGAAAGAATACGGGGTGCGTCTGCCTGCCTGCCTGCCTGCCTGTCTCAGCTTGCTTCTCTTCCCCCTTCTGCACTTCAGGTCTGTCTTCCCAGTGCCAGTTTGCAGACTGCACTAGCAGCTCCGTGGAACTGGGGTCAGTCTCTGAGATACTCCGCAGTGACCCGTCAGTGACCGCCTAAGGCATTAGTCGGGTTCATTCTGCTGTTGGTGAGACGTAAGTGAGGTGGTAACATCTGGAGTGTGTACGCTAAAGGACTAGAGAGAAGGAGTAAGTGGAAAGAAAATTAACAGAGCAGAGCAGGGAAGAGATTGTCTTGAGAGGATGCTGAAGGTCTGAGGTGGATGTGGGAGAAACCGATGGATAAACCGAAACCAGAACACAGGAGCGGCAAATTATGACAGAAAAAGTGTAGATAATGTTAAAAAATACCCAGAAATGGTGGTGAGGAGTTCTGTTACATTGTACTTGTTTTTAATGCTTCTCACTTTCTAAGTCAAGAAACTTGGTTATAGCTGAATTGTACTTGCAGTTTGGTCACATCCAGCCCAGGCCTGAAAACTCACCTTGTGCTGATGGCGTGCACACTGTGGGGCAGATGCACAGATGTGCAGAGGTGCTCTGCACGTTTAGCTGCTTGGCCATGGGGTGGATGTTGTACACTGGGCTTCGTTTGCCAGAGCATTTTGTTCGCTCTGCGTTGGAAAGGGGGAATTAAGCATGAAAATGGGATTCACAGCAGCCAGTGTTATGGCTGTGAAGTGGTAAATAAAACACCTGAAGAGGGGTGTTTTCATTGTCTGACGGGTGTTGGCCGTTTGCCAAATGCTGTGCCAAAAGCCAGGAGTCTTGGTGAGAAGGACCACACTGGGGGAGTCTTCTCTGGTGGTGGGTATCATTGTGGGCTGCCCCTCCTTTCCTCTGCCTGTGGCGCTGGTGTCAACTTCAGCAGGAAGGCTGGAGAGCCCTTCTCCCAGGCTTGTCCGTACATTGTTCATTAAGGTACATTCCTAAAAAGTAGGATTGGACTTAGGACTTGAATTTTGCAGAACTTTAATTGCCCTTTGATTTAATGTCTCTGTCCATTAGTGCAAATGTAATGGGTTAATGTTCTTTGAGGCTAAAAATGAATGCCCGTGGTGGGAGAAACAGTCGCCTTTCCCCTGTGTCATGCTGCAGACAGACTGCTACTTCTCTTGTCAGCCTCTGATGTAACTTAATTAATTGTAGTGGAATTACTCCTGATCTATAATTAAGTGAGAAGGAAATTGAACTGGACAATGTGAGAAGCTCCCTGTGTTGTTGCTTACCATTTTGAACAGAAATGGAAGAGTTCACATTTCATTACTTCCAGTCTGTCAGCTTGAATGTGAAAACCTCCAAACCAAGTGCTGTTTCAGGAAAAAAGTTACTAGATATGGCGTGTCAAGTTTCTTTTTTCTTTAGCTAGTTACTTAAGAACTGTTATAATCTTGAGAGGATACCAGAAAATATCTTGCAAGGTTTTATTGGTTTTTTTTTTTTCTTTTCTTCCCTCCCCCCCCCCCCCCCCCCTCTTTTATTTGCTTTTAAGACATGGTGTGCTAACATCCTGCAGTACCACCGTGTAAACCTGCAGTTAGTTAATCACTGTGGGATCCTTATGGGCAGGGAGGTCATACCAGAGCCCTGCCTACTGACATATCTCTTCTGCCTTCTGACTTTTGGATGTTTCATGGTAAGGGGAGACTGTATTTCGTGTCTAGCTGGAGCTGCTCCGGGTGAGATGCTTCATCAGATTTTCAGCAGATCTTTGCTACTTACGTAAAAAGTTGTACCACGAGAACTGTGAGGACTTTCTTACCAGTGTAGCAAGGTGGTGGTTATATTAACTGTGAGAAACAGCAACCGTTTTTGGTGTCCCTGGTTGGGTATGTAGCCTTTACAGGAGCATCACAGCTCTGAAAGTGGAAGCCTGTCATTCTCATTTGAAGCTAAGTATAAAGAAGTAGCTGGAAAGAAATTGCAGGATATCTGCCATTCCTCAGGGCTTGCATGGGGCTTGTCACCAAGAGTATGCCAGAGGTAGTATTCCTCTGATTGCTCATTTTTCTTGAATGTTCCCTTTGTTAGTTTTACTGTTGTTCTTGGACATCTGAATTACTTTTCCAAGTTCTTCTTTAAATCTTGGTTTAGGAGTTGTCTTTTTTGATAGCTGATTTTTTTACTGCGTCAAGGTAAATTTCAGTGTTCCTTCTCCCCCACTTGAAAACTGTAATGACAATAGATTATCATCTGTGTGAGGAAAGAAAGTGTATTTGACCAAAGATTAAATTAAAAGGTAACTTTGAGGATACAGTATGTGTTAGAGCTTAAAGAAAAATAAATACGATTGACAGAGCCTGTTGTGTATATCCCAAAGTACTTGCTTTGTTCTGTGTGCCTTTAGCCTACTTTTTGTTCCTTAATTTTTGGCATAATGAAGTTGCAGCCTTACTAATATTTTTTCTTTAAGCTATTAGCAACAGTAGTTATTAAATATCTGGTGGTTTGAATTTTTAAGTTTCTTTTGAAATTCACAGTTACTTTACTATGCCATGGCTTCTAAAATTCATCCATTCTAACTAGCTGTTCCTTGTGTTATTATCAAATACAGTCTGCAGTGCTGACACACATGGATTCCTCTTTGCATTTTTTGACATACTGTAATTATTTGATGTGTTTTCTAATTTAAAATACATGATGTAGTGAAAATGAGATTGTGACTCTTTACTTGCATGGGTAAAAAGTATTTCTAGAATTAAAGGTGATGCTAAATATTTCATTTAAAAATAGAAATACTCTTATTTTGCAGTTCAGTTACTTAATTTTTGTCTTAAAATTACAATAGCTGTGTGAAATAAAACAAGTATAAATATTTGTTGTATTATTCTGTTTAGAAAAACTAAACTTTTTAATAAAAATTAAGTCAAGCTTTAAACTGATTCTTGGCTTCTATATTTTATTATTTAAAATTATTTGTTAGTGTGTTTTTTGATTTAAGGACTTATCCTGGACTGAATGCTGTTGAACTGTTTGCCACACTGAAGTGATCTTTTTGCACAAACTGATAATAATTATGCCTTATATAGACCTAGAAAGAGAGTAAATAATTACCTGTATGTTACATCTCTCATCACTCAGTTTCTGGAACAGCAAAAATATTTTGTTTAAAGTTCCTTATAATTGAGGCAATAAGGTCAGCTGCAAAGGGTGAATGCAGGCTGGATGGGAGAGCTAGCAGAGGGGACAGATCGCACTGGGAGGATCAGTTTGAAGCACAGTTCAAGTACTCCAGTTTCTGGTAAATAGGGGATCATTTACAACATCACTGAGGTGAAAATATGAATCTGGTTAAAATACAGCAGCAATCTTACTGAGAGTGCAGTTATTTGGAAAACAGTGTATATCCCTGTCTAAAAACTGTTCCCTTTCTTTTGACTTGGATAAAAACATTCCTGTCAGAGTGATGGAAAAAATGGTATGTTTAACAGTTTACTAAATGCAAATTCTAAAATACGTTTTCTGATAATAGAATACATTTTTGATAGTGTTTATATGTTGTCACAGAACTTGATTCTGATATTTTCTGTAGCTGTTATTAAATGTTCGAGAACGATATGTTGGGAAAGCGTTGTGCATGTAATACAGAAAAATAAACTTGTGATGAGATGTCTGCGCTGGGTGGTTAGGATTTCCTTTAAGCTTAGTAGAGTTTGGGAAGCATGTGCGTCACGTCTAGTGATGTGAGAGAACAAACAAATTTCCAGTTATGCTCAAGGCAGATCCTCAGCTGATGTAAGCTATCACAAAGCAAATGATGTTAATAGAGATTTGATTATAGTTTAACTAGTTGAGAATTTGTCAGTCTGTCAGTTGTTCCCAGAGATGCTGCTGTGGTGTCTGTTGGATTTGAGCATTTTTTTATTAAGGAATTTTTGGTGTTTAAAAACTGGCAAATGAACTCCAGATGAGCCTATCCTCTCACTGAAGTAGTGGTTCTCACTTTAATTTTACTCTTTCTACAGAAATGCAGCTTTTCTTCCTGTTATTTTTCTATTGGCTCCATCCTTTGAGGTCACACTTCTGCTGACTTAGTCCAGGATTGCACCTCAAGTTCCATTAAAAACAGAGGAACAGTGACTGTTCAATCTGTTTTGAAGAAGGGCAATAAAGAACAAAATCCTGGTTTGGCAAATGTATAAGAAAGGATGCATTTTACATGTTACAAAACCATTAGATGCTACATGTAAATGAGGACTGTTTTTTAAGGGTACTTACGTTTGTTATTTGTATTTTGGTTTATTTTTCAAATTTTTATGTCCAGGGTAATTTGAGACAGCTTCTACATGGTTAAAATAGTTTAGACTGTAAATAAGGCACCATAGATTAGCAGTAGCTAAAGACTCAGTTGTGGTAGTTCATCTAGATGATGTTATTTTTGTCAAAGTTTTTGGACTGTAAATGGCTAATTTTGCATTCTACCCAACATCATTTAATGTTAGCTTGTTCCTATGAAATCATGAAAGTCTAATTTTGGTACATTATTCTAAATGGTGTTAAATGCAGGAGTTAAAAGGAACAGAGCAGAGTATCATATCAGAGTAATTGTCAATAAACAATTTATTCCAAACAAAACAGTCCTTAATGATAAGTGTCGTTTGAAGATGACCTGTTATTACAACCCACAGTTTTGCTGTCATTCAAGCTGGAGGGGACATGTGTTACTGCCTTGCTCAATTGATGAGATGGGATGGATGAGTGAATGATGAGACTGCAAGCCAGGTCTTTAGCTTGTCAACTCAGGCCTAATTCGCAATGACAGTGTGCATGCAAGGCAAGTGTCTGTATTCTGTCATATTTAAGCTTCTAGTTACAGCTTGCTTTCTGTGTTAATACTGCAGATGCTCCCCAACAGACTGGAGAAGAAAAAGATGGCCATGGACAGAAAGGAGTGGGCAGTTTTTGTATACAGCACTTGCTGGTTTTTCCCCCGTTTCCTTCTTTTAATGGTTCCATGTAGAATTGTATTAAGGAAGTGTTATCCATTAACAAAAATATTTAACTGTCTGGGAGAACAGTGTATGTTTTTATAAAATACACTTTTCAGTTCACTGCCTGCCTTTGCAGTTTCCAGAGCTTCTCGAATCTGCTATTTTTCCTTTTCCTTGGGATTGTCACACATGTCGTCTGTTCTTGCCCCTTGCCTCTTGTTTGGCTCTCCATTGCACAGGTGTTTTCATCACTGGGAATTGCATTGGTACCAGTAACAGTTAAAGTAACATAATCAGTCCTAACTACTGTGTGGAGCTGACTAAATTGCAGGCAGTTCTGTCTACTAAAGCTGTGGAAATCTAGTAATTTCTGTTTTAAAATGTTTCTCTATTTTATTGTAATGATTTTACCCCTGCTGCTTAGCAGAAGCCTAGTGACAGGAAAAGGGAAAGTAGCTGTCTGGAACGGTTTGTTAAATGAACATCAGAAAATGCAAGTTGTTAAATGAACGTCAGAAAAGGCAAACATGAAAATGCTGCGACAAGATAGAATAGTTTTAAAGTGTTACTAGTAGGTTAAAACAATTCAGATGGAACTGTGATCTTCTAGCAGTTGGCATCATTTTGAGATCGATGGTTTAGATTTGTATAAGATGCTGAAAAAATCAGACGCAGTTACCACTTCTTCCTTCCACGTTTAGGTGGTTTCACAAGTGAAGCTCTTTATGATGAAGCATTTTAAGGTGAAACCACTTAAGAGAAGATATTCCACATAGATAAAACTGCTTTTTTTTTCACCCATGTGATTTGCTTCACAGTATTCCAAGTGATTGTCGCCCCCTTGTCGTCACCGGTGACTGTCAGGTTGATGCATTCACTGTCTCAGCCAAACGGAGTTACCTTTCTCCAGGCACTCGGTGGCAATAGGTGGCAGGTTTTTTCCTCCGATAGGGTTTGCTGTGAGGTCTTCTAATGCCATCAAACAAGTCAGAAATGTAGGTGAATACTTGAAAAGAGTGTAAATCATGTGACATTAACTAGTTTTGAGTCCTTCCATGGGGGACAGTCCTCCAGGAACATACTGCTCCAGCGTGTGTCCCCAGCAGGGTCACAGGCGCTGCCAGGACCCTGCCCCAGCCTGGGCTCCTCTCCCCGCGGGGTCACAGGCCCTGCCAGGACCCTGCCCCAGCCTGGGCTTCCCACGGGGTCGCAGCCTCCTTTGGGCACCCACCTGCTCCCGTGTCGGGCCCTCCACGGGCTGCAGGTGGGGATCTGCTCCACCATGGACCCCCACGGGCTGCAGGTGGGGATCTGCTCCACCATGGACCTCCATGGGCTGCAGGTGGGGATCTGCTCCACCACGGCCCTCCACGGGCTGAGGGGCACAGCCTGCCCCACCGTGGGCTTCACCACGGGCTGCAGGGGGATCTCTGCTCTGGCGCCTGGAGCCCCCCTGCCCCTCCTGCACTGACCTGGGGGGCTGCGGGGATGTTGCTCTCACTTAGTCTCACTCCTCTCTTCCACTGCAGTTGCTGAAGTTCCCCTACCACCCCCACCCCATCCCACCCCTCTCTTAAATGTGTTACCCCAGAGGCACCACCACCATTGCTGTTGGGCTCGGCCTTGGCCAGTGGTGGGTCTGTCTTGGAGCTGGCTGCCACTACCTCCATTGGACATGGGGGAAACTTCTAGCAGAAGCCAACGCTGTAGCCCTGCCATCTCCCTGCTACCAAAACCTTGCCACGCAAACCCAATACAGACTTCTAAAAAAATTCAGGCTGTGTCATTATTGAGTAACTTAAAACCTAAATTTGGAACAGGATCTTAACTGGATGGAGAAGAGATTCAGTGTATGTCTAAGTCAGGATGCCTTAATTTACATCCTTCATGCTTACTTTAAGAAGAATTAAAAAAATGGCTGTTTGAAAATTAGTATTGAGTTGATATCTTTGTTTTCTGTGCCTGCGTCAATCATAAGACAACACTGAAGTTACTTGTTGCTTTACCGCTATTCTAAGTGAGAATATTTAACACAGTATACTTGAGAGATTTAGGATGGTTGAGAATTTTATGTAATCCATTTAGTGTATTGGTATATTTGTGAAGCAGGAGCATTTTCCACAATATGTGCATTTCTACCAATATGAATTCTGTTTGTGTAGCACTGGGCCAAAAAAAAGGCATCTCAAAAGCTCATATCTTCAACATACTGTCCAGAAGTGGCTATTAATTTCCACGATTTTCAGGTTTGTAAACCACACTGCACTTCTGCAGGCATTTGTCAGCCGTTCGAAACAAATTTGCTACAGAAATTTACATTATTTCAATAAAACCTGTGCTTCGTACCCAGTATGGCATCAGTTACCAGTGGCAAAACAAAAAAATCTTTCTTCCTCTGAGCTTACCTACCTCATTTGATTTCTGGAGATTAATATCCAGTGCCTTGGTACCTTGTTAGAAATAACAGGCAGGACTTCATGGTAATGGCAGTTACAGTCCTTTTCACTTGACAAATGAGTACATTTTTTCCCCTGCTATGTTCAGTGAAGATTTCTTTTGCCAGACAGGTTCAGATGTAGCGCTCCAGCTGTGGTCAGGTGGGCTAGCACAGGATTGTATGAGCATTTGCTCCCCGTTTTCTTTTTCAGTGGCAGTGTAGGGCATTGATAAGACTTTGGTTGGAACCTGATCAGTCAGGACAAGTCGCTTGTATCCTGCAGGTCTCTAATGCAGCCTACTCTTGTCCATCTGTCCGTCCCACCCTTATTCCATCATACTTCCTTGTAGGATTCATTTTCTAGATTAAGAAACAACAAGTGTTAAATCTTTTAATCCCTTAGATCCCTCTTCTTGTTTCATGGATGGATTTAGCACTAGTTTCCACAGATGCAGTAAAACATCCTGTTGCAACCTCCCAGTCAGTCACTTGACAGCCCACTTTTTTCTTTCAAAACTGTTTTACAGTGACTCTTGATCTTCCCTTTCAGAAACCCTGCCGTGGTTGCTGTAATCACAGACTCTCTGAGTTCTTGTTAACTCACTTGTGTCACAGTTTTAAACTCTGTGTATATATTTGATTTACAGAATTTTTTTTCTGCTGATCAGGGGGCTCCAAAAGCTTGTGAACCAGCTTTCCAAACACAGTTAGCAACAAGCGGTGACTGCACAGTCCTAGCAGATAAAGTAATTGGTCCGCCTGCAGTTTGCGAAGTCTCATGCAAGCTCTACCAGCATGCCTCCACTCCTGATACTGAAGGTAAAGGGTATTTCCTGCTTGGTATCACAGTTGAACTTGCCAAAGAACTTCAGTTCTGATAGTGAGGTGGTGTTGTGAAGACTGCTTGTAGTGCGTATTTGCCAAGATACACAATGGTTCATGACATTGATGTGAAGTATTTAATTAGTAATTGTTTTTAGTTGAAAACATTTTAAAATTGTATAGATACATTGCAGGTGAAAGCTCTGGGGAATGAAATGTACTACCAGTTTGCTCTGCAGATCTGTTGCTAAAATTCTGAATTCTAAAATGTGTCTTAATGGTGAGCCAAGAAGGAAGGTTCTTTTTGGTTGCCTGGAAGAGCCTTTCCTGTTCTACACCTGAACTCTTCTCAGCATCTGCTTCCTCACTGCTATTTCTTTTTTAGCCCCATTGTTTCAGAGGGTTTCTTTTTTCTCAGATTGTGCTGTAAGTGCTCTGTGGTGTGCCCTCTTCTGTTTCTCTATAGCTTCCTACGTGCTCTCCATACACTCCTCTCATTCCTCTGCTGGGGTGTTCTGGTGGCAGCTCCCACTCATCACAGCTGGTGCCATTTTGCCTACATACTGCAGTAAAAAGCTGGAAAATACCAGTTTCAGGAGTACCTATGGAGCTTGCATATTTTGGCTTCCTACATACAATGAATGAGGTTTGAATGCAAGATCAGAGGTGGCGGCCTCTTCTGCTTCAAATGAGAGATCAAGAGTTGTCACAAGCAGAACAGTGCATCCTGTATGGGCTGGTCCCTGGGAGCAGCTCTTCATGTCCAGCTGGCTGCCCTTCAGTCTGTGGTAGGGTCCTGGATGGGATGTCCTTTTATTCTGCTTCAGGTAACGGACCTGGTCACTAGTGATGGTAATATACTGGCCAGTTGTGCAAACACATCTGGCACTTGCATTCTGAAAAAGCTGTTGTAGGTGCATGGATGAGGGCTTGCTTTGGTTGTACCGCATCTGCATTGGGGTCCAGTATGTGAAATGATCCAGCGCAACTGCTGTTTTGGCATGTAAAGCACAGGACAGATAGTTCTGCTTTCCCAGGAGGCGGGTGTGCAAGTTCTGGGTGATGTGGAAGTATCGGCCCTAGCAATGAGAGGAGAGCATGGAGATCGTGGAGCCCTAGGTGTGCAACTTGCGGTTCCTCTCGAAGAGGAGATTTACTTTGTGGAGGAAGGTTTATCTTCCACAGTTTGAGCTTTTCCCTAGCATATGGGTAGGTAGGAAGAGTTTTCCAAATGTGTTATAGTTACATAAAACATGCAACATCTGACAGATACGAAGAGGGTTATAATAAATGATCCCTTTGCACTCCCTCTCCAAAAAAGCTAAACAAAATGATAATACAAAGTCCATGAGATTTTCTGTCCTGGTTATGTTAGTGTGGAAACCCTGGCTGTGAGCATGGGTTAACAGTGCCTGGACCTGTTGGTGAGCTTTCTGTTAGGCAAGTACAAATTACAGTGTTAATTTTGTTTTTATTTGCCACTGCTATTAATACTTGTGTATGTGTGGGAGATTATTTCCCATATCACATCTCCAGTTCCAGTTCTGCATCTGCTATAATGCAGAGATACTAGAGGCTGCTTTAAGTTCTCAGATTATTTTTTTTTGTCTCCTTTCTCCCTTTTCTATCTTTCCCATTTTTAAAGCTGTACTAGTTTTCCGAAGGATAAAGTGAAGTTAAAAAAAGAAGTAGAGTTGTATTTAGGATGTAGGGATTATTTTGCTTTACTGGAAATATTTAGCCAAGTTAGTGGTTTGGAACTATTTTCATGAGAACTGCTTCAGCTAAAAGTTACTGAGACAAAATTCTGTAAAAATAACTGTGAACTCCAGTTTATAGCAAAGTAATTGTTGGCAGCCCTCAGTTTAAAAACTTTACGTAGCTGCAAGAAAGAAAGCATTATGGATCAAAGTGATCTGGATTTTTTTGGCAATTAAAAAAAAAAAAAAAGTTAACATTTGGGTTTGAACCCTGCTGTGACTAGTTCATTTCCATCCAATTTTTACTCTGTATCCCTAATAAGAATGACACTGAGGAACAGCGTATGGGAAGACACACTTTTTTCTATTTAAAATTGGTTCCACAGGATGGAGATTTGGCAACAGACATGGAAACCAAGCAGATCTGTTTACAGAGCTCTCTGCCTCTCCATATAATAAAACCAACAAGAAAGCTTGAATAAAGAGAGATTTTAATGATGAAGCCACACTTTGTTGAAATGTTTTTTTGGGGCTGCTTTCTTGGTCTTTTTAGCTTGTTGATAAACTAGTTATTTGGTGTGAGATGTAAATTGAGGGTGCCAACACTCATCTGGTGTCCTGTGCTCTTTAGAGCTGCTGGCCACCGTTCACAGAAATGAGCCAGATACAAAGAGATTGGAAGCGGTGATATCAAAGAAGCTGAGGCTGTTACAGGTACTGCTAGGATAAATGTTAGGAGACAACTTTTATGAGAGGGGTCATTGCAGGTTTCGGACATAAGTTTAAGGGTTAGGCTGCGGCTAGTGTCCATGCAGGAACACATGGGAGTAAGTGGAATCAGTTTCCCATCTCTTTAACTCCTACAAATCATTGTTGGATCTTTTCAGAAATCAAGTGGGGGTACCCGTGCCCTCTGTGGTGTGCTGGCAGGAAACAGCTAGGATGGGAGACTGGCAGGACACAGTTCCCTGTGCCAGTTAACTTAATGATCAGCAACAATGAGCCAATAGAGGGATGGAAATTAGTCTGTTAAGCTGGTGAAGAATAGTAGAAATTTGCCTAAGATCCAGGAGAAAACCTGGAATAAGCTGTAACTTGCTGACTCAGAAAATTTCCTGGTGCTGTACAGTTGCTGCCAGTCCCACACATCTGGCAAACAGCAGGAAAATATTTCATTTTTTTAAGTATTTCCTTACTTTTTGTTCCTCGGATTAAAAATTGTTAGAAAAATGAATGAAGTTTTGTCTTCACTGAAGAGTTACAAGAGGAAAAATTGTTATTGTGCATGTGTCACTTCTTAGTTGTATATGGAGAGGTTGGTGGTACCTTAAATTCTCTGGCTATTTGGCCTGAAAATAAGAAAATGCTTATGGGTCTTTTTTTTTCCCTTTCCTTTTTTAAAAAAGGCAGAAAATTACATTCCTTTTTTCCTAACATCTTGTCTGGAAAGATGCAAAATTCATCTATTAGAATAGAATAGAATAAAATCTATTTCATAACATGATATTTACAAATGTGTTACCTGAATGAATACAAGTTCTGCGGGAAGAGTCAACTTTTGTTTTACGAAGGGAAATGCCACCTTGCAAAGTAACTGAAGCCCTTTGATGGAGCGGACGTGCAAGTGAATATAAAAGATCTGAATGGCATTCAGAGGTCTTTGACCTTCTTTACCAGAAGGAGGCCAAGCAGCTGTGCATGAAGGAGGGTCATGTCATGGACTAATATGTGGGTTAAAAGAGGGGAAGAATAAGGTAGGAATAAGTGGTCCCTTCTGACTGTCACCAGTGTAGTTGGACTGGTTGGTGTATTTAACATAAAGAAAGTACACTGGAGAAAGGGCTTGTTAATGAAGTGAGAAGGTTTGCTGATGATACTAATATGTTCATGGTAGTAAGGCTGAAGTGAACCATGAAGAACTTGAGTAGTGCCTTACATGGCTGTGTGACTGAATAGTAGAAAAGCAGGTAAAATCCAGCGCAGATAAATGGAAAGCGATCTACATGAGGAAAAATAACTGTGATTCCACTAAAAAATGATGGGCTTCGAGCCGTTACCATGAGTGAGTCAGGTTATGATAAATAGCAATGTAAAACAGGAACTCGCTACACTAATTGGAGAAGCAAATAAAATGCTAAGAAATATTAATAAATACATAGAGAATTAAACAGATGGCATTCTTGTTGCCAATGTGTAGGTTCACGGCTCACCAGTATCCTGTATAGCATAGGCGGTTCAGGTCCACTCAGCTCAGAAACAATACAGTAGGATGGGAAAAATTTGGAGAAAGCAGCAGTCGTAAGAGGTGTGGAAAGGCTTATGTGCAAAGAATGCTGGGGCTCTGTATCCTGCAAAGAAGAGACATTGGAGGATATTCTTGAGGTCTGCAGTATTGTGAGTCATGGCGAGAGGGTGTGCAGGTTCAGTTGTTCACTGCCTCTTCCTACACAAGTCCTGGGAGGCATCGAGTAAAGTAAGAGTATAAGCAAACAAAAGAGAGGTGGGTCTTCATAAAACACTGTGGCAAAGAATGCTACGTTTACTGAAAGTTCACATGGGTCCATTTTCTGACACTACATGGTAAAAAAAAATAGTAATTTTTTTTCTGTAATTGTATGTATGATGTAATGGGTAGGTGCACTGTGAAACATTAGTGTTTCCTATGGTCTTTTGCGGTTCAGTGTAACCTTGTATTTCCCACAGTAGGTAACTATTACAAGCTTATAAGGAAAAGTGAGATAATAAGCTCATTTAGCTGAATTAAGTGGCCTCGCTATATGTATAAAATTCCTGGAATCCTTTTTTAGTGTGAGAGGAAGCCTTTTTTGATTGTTCTTATTTAGTCTCCCAGCTTCCTCAATTACTTAAGAGGATATAGTACCTTTACTTGGATTTTTACAAGCAGTCTTGGATTTAGTTTCTAGTAAATGTCTCCACCATTCCCTTTGTCACTAGAAAATTTGAGAACTTCAGTTGCGCACATAAGAGAAAATACTCTTTTAAGTTACAGTGGTGTGGGTTTGTTGGCAGCTCTGGATTTTCACGAAGGCATCATGCCTCTTCAGGCATGCATGTTGTTGTTAAAGAAGGTGAAGTTGTGCTTTACCCCTCAAACAGGGCAGGTTCCTTCTCAGTGCATTGCCAGCATCTTCTGAAGTGGTCCTTTAACTGCTGTTACTGAAATACTGGGTCCCAGATTTGGTGCAAAAAACCAGTTGTTCATGCAAGGAAAGCTAGGAAATCTCTGCCTCAGGATCCTTATCCTCATCTTAGCAACAGGGGCATGGTTTTGTTGAATGTGTCTTTCCCAGTTTTGGAGCTCACACTGTATGTTGCTGAAACAGAAGTCTTCCATTGAAAGCAGAGGAATAATGACAACACCGAAAGCTCTTACCTGCAACTGCCCACACCTCCCCAGGCTGGGTGAGCTCAGTTCCCTTCTTCCCCAGGTCCCTCACCTCAGTAGCACTGTAAGTTATTCATGTTCTAAATGCATACACTTGTATGTGTTTTGTGCCTGTTTTGTGTTTTACACCTTCCCCGCCCCCGCCCTCCATACCCAGTGCCTGCACCGTATTCTGAACCTTCACTCGAGGTGTTAATAGCCATCCTTGGCAGCCTCATCAGGGAACCAGGGCTGGCCTCTGTTGCTCAGGGTGTCACATCCTTGCTCCCTGTGCTGTATCTGGTCTGGGGATTTCTGTTTCCTGGACCAGCTGGAGATCTTGAGTGTGCGTGCATGAGCCTCCATTGCTCACTGAACCCTGATGAGGGATGTGGTGTTTTACCTAGAGACTCTGCCAGAGGTGATTCCTCTCAGCACTAGGAGACCTTCATTCATTTCAGTTCTGATGGGCATATTCTCTTTTCGGAAACTTTTCTCTCTCACTTATAGTAGTATTTGTCTGTGAAAAGCGCCGATGGCCTTCTTGGTTGTGCAGTATCTGGTGTGATACTTGTGTGTGATGGACTTGTGTGCAATGTTTTGCTTCTGAAATGAGAGACAAATCTGGGGATGGTCTTGAGCAACGGTTGCAGAGAAGGCATAAATACCAAAGTTTAATGGGAGCCCAGGTTTCCTGATGGTAACTTGTTGTGCTAACAGCAGATTCATTTGTTTCCTAATTAATCAGAAGGAGTGTTCTTTTTATTTCAGCCATCTGGTGGAGAGCATGTTGTTTAGCTTCTTGCTACTGCACATTGGAGCTACACAGGAAAAAGGATGTTTCAACTTCTGTTTTTGGCTTGTTTTTCTAGGTTGAGTCAGTATACAGCACGTTAAAACATACAGTAATTGGTTGCAAAGTTCATCTCTCAAGGACTGTAGAAACATAACTTAAATTGTCTTTCCTGAAAAGACAAGATGATATTGACAGTTTAATTGCTTGTTATTATTTGTTTTATTCCATGAAATCAGTTGGCAGGACAAAAGCAAAATTTCTTTACTGAACTGCAGGACTATTCTGGGATACTGAATTTGTTACCACTTTGGAGAGAACACTCAATGTCGCTTTTACATTTCTTCTTTGGATTAATGTCAAAAACATACTGCCTGTCACACAATTTGTCGTTGAGTGTGCCATTAGCTTGCTAACTCCTCACAAGGATCTTAAAACATTGCATTTTTTTCCTCCAGAAGTCCCTTTAGCACAGCCTTTCTTTGGAAGCTATATTGTTCTTGTGGAATATTTTCCAAGGAGCAGTCTGTCCCTATGCGATGTTTACTGTATTTTTGCCTTGCAGCCAGCAGATTTTAGTACAAACTTGCCTGGGGGTGGCCTTGTCCTATTTTCCTCTTAGATGGTTCTGGCATTTATAGAGCTTGGGAGATCGTGCTTCTGAATTTTCCAGTCTGAAGAGCTCGAGCCAAAACAGCAGGGGAGAAAGCAAACCTGTACGTTGTTTGGCTTACGGCAGCTGGGCCTGTTTTTCCTTTGACCTAAAGCAATGGCAGATTTTCTTGGGTTTTGTGTGGAGGAGGAGGGGGAGTGAAGATGAGGAAAGCTACGTGGGGAAAACTGCTTTATCTGTGTGCTCAGAAAAAGCAAACCTTCCCCCCCCTTCCCCCAATCCCTCTTTTTGCACTCCTAACCAAGATAACTCAATAAACTCCAAACTACTTCTACACTGCATGTAGAGACTGTCTTTGTTTGAGTTAGTTTACTAATACTGATTACTAATGAGAAAAGGGACTGCACGTTGTTTTAATAGTGCATTAACTTTTTGAGCAACAAACTTTTTTATGTTGTAGTACCGTAGCACTTGCAGAATGGACTTTATATTAGAGGACTGGCTGGCTCCCTCACAGTTTTTAGTGACATTTGATAGCTTCCCACCAACCTGTATTTTCTTCCCTATGTCTTGGTCAGTGAAAGAAACTGTTGCCAATTAGGGCCTGGAGTCTCAGCTGGGGAATGAACTTTGATGAATGAATGTGGGAAAAAATGAAATACCCCGCAGATGGGTGGCTTGGAGAACATAACAAGTCTTCGAGTTTGGCCTTATGCTCGGAGAGCCTTTGTTGTCTGTAAACACTGTCTCTGCAGTCATCTGCTCCAAACGAGGTTTCCTGTAGAAATGCATTTCACTGTTTTTTGCCTTCTATGTGTTGTAGTCTTATATTTATCAGCAGATGTTTAAGTTTTGCATTTAGGTAACAGAAATATTTAGTTCTGCCACAGGGTGAATTTATCCCTAGAGGAATGCTTTTGCCTGTGATTGCTGGAATCCCAGGCTTAGGGATTCCAGGAGCACAGGAGAGTTTCCTAAAAAGTGTGTGAGAACAACAGTGAGTGTTGAGGCTTAGTACACGTTAGAAGTGGAACACAGATTACACTGCCTGTGTGTGCCAAGCATTTCCAAGGGACTCGTAGTGACCAAACCAAACTAAAACCCCATAATTTCTCTAAAGACTGTTAGGATTCCTGCTTGTAGGTCTACAATAGTGTGGGACAAATGGGTGACAGTTCCTGGACCTTCTCAGCTGAACATAAAGAGAAAAATGCATCTTTCTCCATGTTTTAAAGTTTTCTCCCTTTATATTCTTTACGTCGTCATTTTTCGTTACAGATATGTGGGGATATTAATGATGACTGCTGTAGGAGAAACTATTGTTTCCACTGTAGTTCTGGCAGGAGATGATAGTGCAGAAGCTACGTAGCTGCTCCTTCTGTGAGGAGGCTGTTTACCAGCTTCATAGCGCAAATGCTCATCTGGAATAAGAGTTTTCTTAATTGGCAAGTTTGATAGATTTCCCTCCCCTCCTCTTGTCCCCATTTGCAGCCTCTGAGTCAGTCAGTGATATACCCAAATCGTGTTTCATCCTAAAGGGAAGATTATTTGGATCTGTAAATGGACACAAGAAGCAAGGGGAACGTTAGTCAGAACAGACACTCATTAGTCTGAAGGTTTCCTGTTGGGACAGGAAGGGTCAGCAGAGTTGGTGCTGTAGAACAAGTATCTCCACTGTCTCTTGGTGGAGTGGTGGGAATGCCTCAGGCTGTCAGAGTGGGCCAGGAAGGAGCTGAGCCTTTCAAAAAATGAGCTGGCTTCAGAATCGTTAGGTGTGTTACGTAGGCAAGTAGTCCAGTTTGCCTAGCGGTTCTGTATTTATTTTCCTCTTTCCATTGCACGAGACACTGTTGCAGTATGAGGCTTTCATCACTACATAGATTTGTTACCTGTCCCCTGACTGAAGTACCTTCACCTTTGCAAGTTTTGCTTTTTGTGCATGGAGAGACTGTTTAAATTAGGTACCTTAAAAAAAATAAATCTCTTCTGCAGTGATAATTTATCTCAGTTTCCTTTAATAATCACCTTTTTTGAGTACTGGTCTTCTTCATCTAATATGGACTTTTTCTGCTTTTTGTTGCCCTTTGTTCTACAAATCCCAGTGGGCTATAGTGAATTCTTGTTTGACATCTTCTCTTTTTTCAATGGTTATCCAAACTCGGAAGGGAAGGCCTAGATAAAAGACCTCAGAATTCTGTGAATTTAGTACTGCTCCTCATCTCACTTCTGTTACTAAATGTAGTAATTCCTGCATCTGTCTTCTGGTATTTAGTATTGCTGCTGCCGCCCTTAGGAATAGATTTCCTTCAAATGTTAAACTCACTTGGGGAGGCTGTAATCACGATTTACTAATTTCTCTCTTCTTTTAATATTCTCAAGAATGCCTTCCTTAACATTAAGTAGCAGATCTGGTAGATTCTTTGCTGGTATTAATTGCTGTGTAACCAAGTGCCCTTGAAAGTCAGTTATGTAAATGAGCAGCCTTGAGCTGCCCATAAGAACGATGCTGGCTTGAGTTTTAATTTAATAATTGAGGAATTGGAACGTAACATGGTTCTTTAAATCTTAAATAGGATACAGCCATATTCTTTATTATACAAATTCTAATTGCATGAACGATGATATATCAGCGGTTTAACATTTAGTTTAGGTGGTCGCTTTGCATGCAGGTGAGCCCTTTAGATACAGTTATTATTAGGAAAAAGCCTTGAATTCAATTGCCTTAGGTTTTTTTAGTTGAGTATTTTGAAAGAAATTAATGATTTGTTGTGGTCTTAAAATACCAAGTAGAGCCTTCCTTGCAATATATTCTTTACATCTGTTTTTTTCCTTTCTTAACTTAGTTATCATAAAAGTTGCAATTCTTCTGTAAACGTTCCTTGTATTTTTTCTGAAGATGCATCATACCTAAATCTCTTGGCTATTAAAAAGTACATGAGTTGTGGACAGTGGAAGGGCTGGTACATCATCCAAATAATTGTTTTGTTTGTTTGAGTAAAGGTTATTTACCATTACATACAATATATGGGAAAAGTCTGTGGATGCAAAGTTATTTGCAAATACAGGCTTGGCAAACCTCCTCTGGAATTCAAAAAGGGTTTTCCAGCTTGACTTAGTCATTTTTCCCAAATGTCTTGGCATAACTGATCACTCAGGAGTGACATATGGTAGAAACATGCTCTAAGGGACAAGTCTTCCGGATGGCGCACAGCACCACACAAGATAGACAGATGGTGGCTTATTCAACCTTGGAAAAAGTTTAATCCTACATATTGGCACGGCGGCCTGGGTACTGAGAGAGAGGCACACACATGCCTGTGAAATCTGAGGGAAAGCTTTTGTGAGTTTGCTTTATTACTGAAAGAACTAGAAAGATTGAGCTGATATTATACGGCATGAGTATCTGCAAAATTACATGTTCAACATACTGTCCAGAAAAAGTGATCTTCCCTGGAAAAGTGGAAATCCCAGAGTTAGCAGAACACTGCAGAGAATAGTTTGCTGAACTTTCCACAGCTGCTTCTAGACTAAAACATGTTTATCTGACAAAGCTGTTAAGTACTTGCCTTAACTTAGCACTGATAGCTGTTAACTGAAGTGTCTAAGAGAAAGGGTATTTCATGTTTTTCGTGGTTTTACTTATGTTTCAGGGGTTGCTATTGGTTTTGTGAAGTGTGTTGGTAGTTCATGGCATAGAAGCTGTAACCTTTCTCTTAGGTAAGTTCAGACAAAAGGTTACAAATTCCCTGATGCTAAATTTAAATTTATAGCAGTAAAGGCAAACTGTACGTTATAGTTTGTTTTTTTTAACAAGAAGCAGAAGAACATCAGGCCTTTCAGTTTAATATCTTTGTGTTTAAGACAGTGAAGAGAGAGACAGAATATCTGACATAGAAAAATGAACCAGTGATGTGGATTGTTGAGATACCTAGGGAGGAACAAAATCTGCTTTGATTTCTTTCTGGAAATCAAGTAGCAATTGCTTGATGGATACTCTGGAGTCTGTGCTGTGTTCAGTAAGGATTTTGAAAACACTGAGGACATGAAGGATTGCCTATCCAACTTCTTCTCCCCCACTTTTTTTTTGTTGTAGACCACACTCAATATTCACAACTAGAAGGAAAAGGAAGAATCTCCTGACTCTGGACTTCAAGGGTATTGTTATGTTGTATTGGGTGAGTTTAAACTAGGCAAGACATTTTTCTGAAACATTTCCAGAAAGGTAAATGTAATTCAAACAAACTAATCTTTTGCCAGTAGAGGAATACTTTGGTCAAATTAATTGCATGCCAGTAGCATTTCAGCCATACCATACCACAGCATCATGATCTTTTAGATACATATTTTATAGCAGTTATATATGTGTACGTGTTGATGTGTGTGTATAGATATATATCCATATACATAGCTACAGCTAAAACTTACTAGTGATTTTTAGATGTTGGAAGGTTTTGATTTGTCAGCCCTGGTATTTTTTGTGGTAATACATTGGTTTCAAGGAATTGTCTTAGATGAAAGAGGTGGTGAAGGAAGAGGGAGAAAAGTGAGATGCCCAGAGTAACCAGCATATTGGTAATTACTTGCCTGGATGTGGAAGACCCAGTTAATGTTTCTGTTCTGCCTAATGAGAGAAATTACTTGAAAATGAGATCCAAGCTGCTGAACTATAAAGTCACATGGCTCATTCAGCATTGAGTGATGCATAGTTTTAAAATATGATGCAGTATGAGAGAGAGTGCTGCAAAGAGACAATTCAGTAACCTGTTGCTTAGGATATGCATTAAAGGAGTAAGAAATGCCGAATTCCTGCTTTCAGCTAAGATTGCCTTTGTGTAATATAAAGATATACTGACTTTTGGGCTGGTAAAAACATACACTCTTCCCGAGGATGTGAGTACCTTTTAGGTACTTATTTTCTTGTCACCCTTTTCTTTCTTTCCCTGTGCCCCATTGTGCAAAATGGTGACCATACCATAGACACACCTGAAGGCCTACAGTAATGGCTGCAGAACTGGTGCACTGTTTCCCATTTCTTGGTTTTTTCCCCATCTACTATAATTATTATAGGATTATGTTCAGCTTTGGGGCCCCCATCATAAGAAGGACATAGACCTGTTGGAGCGAGCCCAGAGGAGGGACACAAAGATGACCAGAGGACTGGAGCACCTCTCCTGTGAAGACAGGCTGAGGGAGTTGGGGATGTTCAGCCTGGAGAAGAGAAGGCTCTGGGGACACCTTATAGTGGCCTCCCAGTACCTGAAGGGGGCCTACAAGAAAGCTGGAGAGGGACTTCTTACAAGGGCCTGTGGTGACAGGACAAGAGGTAACGGCTTTAAGCTGTAAGAAGACAGATTTAGATTAGACATTAGGAAGACATTCTTTGCTGTGAGGGTGGTGAGGCACTGGGCCAGGTTGCCCAGAGAAGCCGTGGATGCCCCATCCCTGGAAGTGTTCAAGGCCAGGCAGGATGGGGCTTTGAGAAACCTGGTGTAGTGGAAGGTGTCCCTGCCCATGGCAGGGGGCTCCTCGGAACTAGATGATCTGTAAGGTCCCTTCCAACCCCAAACCATTCTATGATTCTGTGATTAGTCAGTAAAAATGTCAATAATTCAATTTTGTGCCCAAGTGCACAGTCAGCAAAATATGACAGACATCAGTTTACTCTCCTCCTAGACCCTACAAGTATCTTACACACTGCCCACGAGGAATGAGTGTTTTGGTGGCCCAGCCAGCCAGCTATGACAGAGCCCTGCTTTTCTGTCGCGGTGCATGCCTGTGGGCCTTCTAAACATCATTTTTATTTTTGAGAAGGGGAGTTACAATCTGATGATATTATTAACATTCTGCAGATCCACAATTGACACCTTTTTGACCCAGATCTGAGGTTCAGACTCAAATACTTCAGTCCCTTGAAATTTTAAGTAATGTTTCATAGAATTGCAGGTTTTATAATTCATAGGCTAAGCATGATCATACCATTGCTGAGTCGCTGAATGTTGGTGTGTATGCATCAGCCATCTGCTGTCGTCCTGTATCTTCCTGGCCAGTGACAGTGGTGGTCATTAAACCATGATGGCTCTCTGCCAGATGGGAATGGTTTGAGGTAGTAACATGGCTGTGCCCCAAAAAAGCCACTTTTCTTCACTGGTAGTAATGACTTTTGGAGGACTGAAATGAAGAAAGAGGAGTTGTAATAGAGGAATGAAGATTCTGTGAAGACAGAGATGTGAAGGGTTTGGGTGTCTGAGGGGGAACAAAGGCTGGCTTTTGTAGCAGGGGTTTTTAATCAATTATGCAAGCAAATGAGGAATGGAGAAACTGTCTACACAGGAGAGAAGCAGCCTGAAGCCTGAAGGATGTGGAAGAGAAGCTGCATGTAGTAGGGATTTTTTTTGAGGGCTCTCATCTGTAGATCACTGACCTAAGCGTGGTAAGGAAGCAGATACAAAATGCGTGTAGTCTCATTTTATTTTGTCTAGACTTGCATACCTTGCCCACTTCCCAAGTGGAGAGTGATTGGGAACTCGTACAAAGCTTGTGCATGTTTTGCTTCAACCCCAAATGTCCTGGAAACCTAGCATACCCACAGGGTTAGATCGTTGTGTTAAACTTCCTATGAAATCTGGACATGATGTGGGTTGGTGCTAACGATGGGATCTTGTGCCATCTTGCTCTGCCAGGTCCTGCTTCTTTGGAGGTATGGTAATCAATACCAAAAAAATCTAATGCAGGAACTAAAGAAAAATATTTAACGAGGTTACTGATCCAAACCAAAGGAGACCAAACATGGTTAAGAAAGGACAGACATAACTGTGTGTGCAGTGGTGGGAATTTTACCATGCTAGTTCATGCAAATCGCTGCCAGGTTGTTGAGAGAGCCTCTGAAGTTAAGCTGTAACTTTAAAATATCAGGAGTAAGATGTCTTGCTGCATACCTCATGGAATACATTTTAGTCTTTAGTGAAGAGGTGGTTCAAAATGTACTCTCAAACAGGAGGGAAGAACAATTTAAAGATCCTCATTTATTCAGTAATCCAGTGGTAAGAAAATGTGAAGTTGTAATTGTCTTCTGTACTTTCTCCCCCCCTTGTTGGGAGTGTTTTTTTAGGTATTAATTCCTAATCAGGTACTTAATTGCCCTTCTTTCTCGCCCTCCTCCCCTCAAAAAATCGCAGACCACAATGACTTAAAAACTATACCATGTGTAGGTTGTGATGTGCACTGGAGGTGATGTACCTCTCTTAAAATCTTAAATGAAGGTAAAGCTGAAAATGGCTGCAATCACTTTTATGCTATCCCCCCTTGTTCCCTCTCCCTCTCCCTTCCGCTTGTGCTCACTTGCTCACTCTTTAGTATAACACAGTTGAACAGCAGTGAAGTGTAAAATGTGCTTTTGCCAAGGTCAGTTCCTTGTGATTACTCGCCTGTGGCAACTTACGCCAGTTGCAACAGACTGAGTCTCAGCAGTCCACAAAGTCACACTGGTGCTTATGCAGAGGACACCCAGTGTAGGTTATAGTAACTGTAGTCTGGAATAGCTTGCAGTGCTACTGAATTTTAGCAGCTTTATTTAACTCTTATGATCTAGCTTCCTCTTGCTTCAGTGGTATAGAAGTGGTTTAGAACACTTCTGTTCCATGAAGTGCGGGGCTGTCGTCTTCTCTGGATACCCTCAAGGAGGATTTTGTGTAGATGAAATTCTTACTTTTATAGGTTGTTTCTTTTCTTACAGTGGATTGCTCAAATTTCAGGAATTAATCATAAATGAAGAGAAGATAAAATAAACCGTCATGGGTACATGCATCTTCTAAAGATCATACCTATATTTTCTGTGGTTGGCTTGCTTTTGGGGAAAGTCGTATCAAATACTGCTCTGTTGACATTGACAGAAAAGAAATTGCATATCTACATAGTAAGAAGTATTACGAAAAAGTAGAAGTAGTTTTTTAAAGCAAGAACTTAAAAGATAGTGACACGTAGTCTCTGTACTACCTTTAAAAATGTTGTATAAACTCATAAGCATGAGGTATTTTTTTGTTCAGAAGCTAAAGATTTTGATTGCTGTGACTGGGCAACAAATATGAGATTCAAGAACATCCGTTTTAGGAGGTAGGAGTTGTTGGACCTCATTTTGTTGTGGACAGCGGATTGCACGGTGGAAGTGGGAGGGATCTCCACTTCCATTCTCGTTTCTCACATATGAGCAAACATGTCCCTTTATGAAAAGACATTGTATTTAGAACAGAAAAGCACGGACTTCCTGTGTTATATTTGTGCTATCATCAACAATATACCTGATTTTATTTTCATTCTGAAAATACTTTTGTAAGAAGGATTTAGCTCTTGAGCTCTGTGATAGTGACTTTGAGGTTACCTGTCCATCACTACGGACTAGTAGAGAGGCAATAAGCTGTCTAGATGATCGGCTGAAGGACTAGAGCTAAACTTCAGTGATCATTGAAATTCAGTTAAGTGCAAAAATTTCTTTACTTAACATTGATTATGCATTTGATTCATTTTGAAACTATGTGTTGCTGTATTGAACACTGCTCTTGTGTTTGGTTTGGAATGATTCCTGAGCAACAGTAAAATAATGGGTCAGCAATTGAGTCTTGATCCTGTAAACACGCTTGCACAAAACGCACAAGAATATTCCCGTTTTGCTCAGTGGAACTCCCCACAAAACAGGGTGGGAATTCAGAAGTCAAGTCATTTGAAGCACTTCATGAAGAGTTCATCCCGTATTTTCTATTTTATCTTGCTTCCAGGCTTACAAGAAGTATTTTTATTGAGGAATGTGTTACTTGTTGCTTTTTTTGCCTATATGGAAGACAATGAAATTTGTTTTTCTTTGCAAGTATGTTTTGGGCTGACTTTTACTGGTTTTGGTTTTCATAGCCTGTATGATTCTGTTGCTGTTCCAGCCCCTATTCCTTTGCTTTTGATAATATTTGTATTGGCCTGGTTCTTATGGAAGATTATGCTATGAGAGCTGTGTTCAGACTTCGTGAGGATTGATCTGTCTACTCATCTTAGTTGAAAATTCATGGTGGCAATTTTTTGTGTGTCTGTGCTGTGGTATATAGGCCTGTAGCACTTACAGCAGTGCATGTTACAGAGACAGTGGAAATGAATGTTACCTAGGAAATAATAATGTAGGAAAGAATAACTGTGCTTGTAGAAGCTGTTTTCAGTGAGCTGAGAAATGAACAGATGTGTGTTCTTGGGTGCGGTAATATAGAAGAGTTGCATTGTCCATGCTCACCAGAATTTGTCCTATTAATTTCCTTTAATCTTGAGGAACTTGAGGAAAGAAAAGAACTATTCAGACATCAAAGCTGGTTTTGGAACATTCCTAATGACGTTCTTGCAGTAGGCTGCTGCGTTCAGCATAAGCAAACAGTTGATAGCTGAGATCGAAGAAGTCTGCACAAAACCCTGAACTAATTCAAATCTCTGTGCAGAGCTTCTAAACAATTTTTAAAAATTCATTAGAACTTCACTATTTTTCAAGTTCTTATCTCCTGGATTCTGGGTGATAGCAGAAATGCTTCTTTGCACACAATAAAGGTAGATACTGTGGTTTTTTCTGGACAAGTAAGAATCCAGAGCCCTTGAAGCCTTGCAAGTTTTGCAGCCTAATTTTTTTAACTCACGGGTGGAGATACGAAAACTCTTAAGGGATTTAACCATACACTTCCTAGTAGTTTTAAAGGGAGCTCTCCAAGCCAGTGTCCTGGTCAGCTTTGAAATGTTTGCTGTACTAATTCAGACATGGTGGAAATAAGCATTTTAATGTAGGGATAGAACCTTACTTTTGCAATGCACCTGCAGTTTGTGAGTACCGCAAGAGGTGTCCCTTTCTGAAGACAACCGCTGCACTCTCTTAGTAGAAGTAGCGTGCCTCGTGTTTCATGTACTCACTGCTGTATCAGTTTCATTAGCAACAGACTGGAGAAATCAGCAGTAAATTTGTGTTGTGTGGCAAAACATCTCTCTTCTCTCCTTTTGTTTTTGTTTTTTTTTAACCCTTAAATATGTATCTTGCTTTTTCGGGCAACAGTAGTAATACCTCTTCATAAGCATTTAGTTCACATTCAGACATAGCAGAGTACCTGAGGACTAGCAGCCAGGTAAACAGAAGTCAATACATTTAGACAGAGAAAACATTCTCAAGTTCCCTATAAAAAATGTTTATTCTGAATAAAGGCTTGTTTTAATCCGAGGGAGCAGTAATTCTGTAACAGCTATCAAACATACATCCTTGGAAGACGAAGGGGAAACTAGCTGATAAATCATGATTTTTTGTGTTTCCCCTTTTAATGGCAATATTAGCTTTAAGCTTCTAACAGGTTTTAATAAATGGTAATTTTAGATTTCAGTTACCATAAGACAGCATCATCCGGGTAGTTTCCTTCTTATCAGATGGGTAAAATTCAGATCAGAAGGCAGGATTACAAGGCAGGGTTTCGTACAGTTTGTTATTTATGGCTTTGACACCTGAATCACTGCATGGACCAGGGCAGTCTATAACATGACTTCAGCTTTCCCATGGGAAATACAGGCTAATAATTCCTGCCTCACGGATGCATAGGAAGATTAACTTCATGGAACGAGTGAAGTATTTATTAATAATGATCGTTATTGCTATGTCACTTACTTGTTCATATCAGTGACATTGGTAATACATTACTCCTGAGGGGAATGTAAATGAGCTCATAAAACAAAAGACACTAATTCAAGTAATTTTCATCACCCTTCACCAAAGCACGTGTATTCAGTAGTGTCCATGTTAGTGCTTACTGTTTTGATGATTTTAAAATATTAGGAAATGCCACTAAATACAAAGGGAGAACCCAAGGTCATGCTCGCTTGTTCTATCTTCAGATCGCACCTACTGGAGTGTTTTTCATAATCTTTCTTTAAAGGCCTGTTAACTGAGAATGTAGGTGAAGCAGCATACATTTTAAATCCAGTTAGATTTTAGAAGTTTAATCTTGCTGTGTGTTTTCTGCAGTACATACTTGCAGTACAAGTGTGATGTATGATTAAATTGTGAAGCGTCCACAGGAGCATGGCTCTTTAATTTTTTTATAATTTCTCACATTTTTCATAATTGTGGTGGAAGAGAAGTAAAATACTTCGAAATCCATTTGCAGAGTCAGAGCTGTCAGTTGACCTGTGACAGGAGATGTGGGAAAAGCATTACATTTCTTTCAGTGGTCGGCTTGAAGGATGTGACTGAACTGCAGGGTCATACAGGGTTTTGAAGGAGGGTTTTTTTAGATGCTTTTACTATTTTATTAGCTGCTTAATGAAGAAACCCCCTGGATCTTTACTTTTTGTTTCTTTGTGGGTTTAGACTTCTGTAGTTTTTCTACTGTAAGTATTAAAAATAATCTTGTGATTAGTGTCCTTTGGGCTTAAACTGGAATTGCTTCACAGAGCCTCTGGTTTTTGGGTGTGGGTTGGAAAGAAAGAAATGAAATAAATACAAAGGGCAGAGGAGGGTGAATGCGCTTGAAAACCCAATCGCTACGAAAATTAAGGCACAGAGGTAATTTTTGACATGGTGCGGTTTTCTGAAAGGAGCAGTGGTGATCTTTCTTGCACCTATTGGTTCCTCTGCCATCATTTCATCGGACTGAGATTCCTTTTCTTAGTGTTGTAGTCTAATTTACTTAAACATTACATTTGAAAAAAAAGAAGCAAATTCAGCATCTTCATTAAATCTTGGCTGCATTTATAAATTTGTGTTACCTACGCTGCTGGCAGTGGCTGAGTTGCGCCTTAGCAAGTCTGTAGTGGTTTCAGTCAGTGAGGTCTCGCTCCCTTTGCCCCCACGGTGAACACCAGAGCTTGTGCCCTGCTGCCCTGTAGAAGACAGCTTAGGAATGTGGTCTGACGTGCTCGCTGTCCTCCTCAAGATTTCACTGCCTGTAGGAGCTGCTGAAGGTTACTGGCCATGGCCTTAAACCTTTGTTACGAACATACCTAACAGAAGTATTCAGAACTGAAAGGACGTAGTTAATTTAATATTTTTGTAATGAAAGTGAGAATTTAAGTGTCTATTTTACGTTATTGATGGAGCTTTTTTCTTTCTCAAGAACTGAACCTGAAGGGGTGATGTGTGAATCATACTTTGTGTCCCACTTACAGATTAACTTGACTCATCAGTGATTTTTCTTCCGGCATGATTTGGAGGAAATGACAGGGTTTTTTTCATGTGTAGTTTTTAATTATTACTGACTGCTGAATAAAGATAGAGATGAAGGCAGTCCAGCTAAACACCTGATTTTATTTAGGTCTGTGCTTCTAGAGAGTCACATCATACAATAAAGTATTGTGTGTTTGCATAAGAGAGACAGTAGAATGTGGATTTCTGATTCTTCAATGTTAATATCGAACAAAGATAGCAACAAGTGAGTTCTAAGAGCTCACTATTATGCTCATAATTCCTTTGCCTTAATAGTTTCCAGATATGTAAAAGAAAAAAGTGTCATGTCTGGAAAATGCTTCCTGCAAATAAAGCCTAAAATGCAAGAGCTTTTGATTTCTAAATTTTCTTTAAGCCACTCACTATCTAATGATAATATAAATTTGTAAACAAATTACACTGGTCATGTAACTTCTGCCATACTTAATAATCCTTATTTTATTGGGTAACATAATTTTTATTGTTACATTTATCTTTCAATATAACCAGATGCACAACATTTTTCAGTGCTAATTTTGTGGAAACTTGAAAAGCAAAGCCCAACTTCAGTAGCGCTTTCTAAGTTAACGAATTTATAGTCATCTAAATTTAACACATGAAAGCACTATAAGAATAGTTTCTCTTACTAAAAGCAACCATATAGCTTTTTCTGTATTAAACTGTTTTGTACCTATTTTATTCCTATGTCCAAGATCTAAGTACTCCTAATGTCTTTTGTAGAAACTAGAAAAGCTTTTGATTAGGCTTCTCAAAATCTACATTTGTTTATATTGGCATGCATTTGTTAGCCTCAGCGACTGAAGTCTTACATAGAAATGATAAATAGTGGAATCTGTTCGGTATTATATAATCTCTCCTTCTCACTCTTATGTTCATTGTCAGCACTTGACTCAAGGGATTTGTTTCATGCAGTGTAATGCTTCTTTCCCAATTATCTGTAAGGGAACACAAATGGATGTGGCAATTGCACAGTGATGGAGCTATAGAAGACATGTATGTATTTTTCTGCTGTATATGAAGACTCAAAATCTGTATCTTCACTCCATGACTGATTAGTAGATACTTTATCTTCTAACTGAAGTGAGATCCTGAACTGAAGGATCTTTAAAAGCCAGTTTACATAACTGATGATGTAAAAGTTTTTTGAGCAACTAGATAAGGGAGAAATGTGACAGATGTGTAGGATATCCACATCCACAAATGATGGGAAAATGAATATATCGTAGGTAAGATGCACAGATTCTCTCTGCAGGTATTTGAGAATCCAGACTCTTCTCCTGCATCATGTTGGCACATGGTCATTCATCTATGGCGAATGAGATCCACTTGATTCTCACGTGGCTAAAGCAGGCTTTTTAAGTTACTGGCACCAGTTTGAGCCAAATATTTCTTTCACATTATTCAACAAATGGGAAAACCTTCCTACCAAGGAAGGAGCAGAACTGAATGGTAAATGTGACAGTAATATTTATTATAGAGCTTTTCACCAAAGAGTAATCTTCTCTGATATGACGAGCTCTTAATTTCAGGTAACTTTTTTCTTCTTTCAAACTGACCAAGCAAGCATCCTTAATTCAAAAAGTAAAGAAAAAGTCGCTCTCAAATTCCCTATTTCTGTTCTCTGCTGGAGGCATCCAGTTTTGTTGATAATGATCTAATCTGTTGCATAATCGGAGAATACTGAGCCTGCTGCCACAGCCTGCTTCTTTCTTGGCACTGGTGGAAGGCTTCAAAGAGAGACTGTATGTGTGAGGCGACTGCTCTACCAGAAAGACCAAGGGGATCAAAGCATGTGTTTAGAAATGGAAAACAACAAAAAGAGAAGCAGTTACCACACAGTTGTGATCCTGAAACTGAAACCAGTCACACAAAAATGAACTATTTTGAAGTTAAGGATAATTATTTCAAATTCTATAGAGCAGAAAAAGATCAGGGATTTTTAAGGAAAATTCATCAAGATTTTCTTTTGTCAGTACTTGGTATGGGGAAGACTTACTTTTCAAAAAACTGATGTGTTGACAATTGTATGCAGTTTAATTGTTTTTTGCATGATTTTATGCTGCATCGCATTGCTTTCTTGGCTCCTCTCATGTTTTCAATTACTAAATTTTAAAATGAAATCAGTTGAAAAATTACTTGAAAGCAAGAAAAAACATTGTAGGAAAGTTTTATATTGTAATAATTCTTTGAAGGTTGGGCAGTTGTTTCAAGGTTGCATTTAATGAGCTTGGGAAAAATGTAGTGGTTTGTGGTGTGTGTGATTTTTGTTTTTTTAACTTTCATAATAAATGGAAAGAACTTCTCTTCATATTATCTTCCAACATTTTAGTTGAAAATGCCTGATTGTTCAGGAGATACCTAATTTATGAGTATCTAATTTATCTTTCAGTGAGTTTCATGAATTGAAGATTAATTATTATTCCTTATACTTCAAGTATGGTTTAAATTATGCTGCAACATTGGCTTAGACTGGTCCTTTTTCAGTGTCAAATATTCATTTTTTTTCACTTACAATTCTGAATTTTTTCCTTTAATGACACAGGAAGATCTTAATAGTTACCTGTGTTGATTTAGTAAGCTGTCATAGTGGAAACATAGGAATTTCAGCTGTATGTTGTTAGGGAAACTTGCTATAATATACAGAATATTAACAAAAAGAAAACATGCAGCTTTCAGTGTCAGCTTTATGGCAGTCTCCTTGTCCATAGTCCATTGGTCCCTGTAATTTACTGTGATAGTACTTTATGGGTTTTGTGATGGGGAAAATGATAATAACATGTTTTTTCGTACTCACTGACTCCCCATACACTGGAGGCAAACTGAAGTTGGTGATACACTAAACTTACTCTCTCCCTACTATCCTTGTTATTGTGTAGTCTTCTGTATGACGTGCCAGCGTTAATTGTGGTGACTGTGCCTTTATTCCTGTGGTGCTTTGCTGATGGGCACGTATACAGTGTTTCTCATATGCTGTGAATCCTAAGAAAAACTGCAAAGCACAGTTTGATTACTCTTGATAGAGGTGCGCTGGTGTTGCACACTAGTAAAGTGTATGGCGCTCAGCCCACATGTAAAATCTTTGAATTACTTTTTTAACTAGAATTTTGGATTCCACTGTTAGAAACACTTCACCGCCTTGTTTTCCCCTCTCGTTTAAGAGACAGATTTGTTACTATGTATATTTGCAAAATTATATGTTCTAATGATATCTTGTCCTGATGGTTACATGAGGAGGCCATAGTTCCTTCGACTGTTTCGCTCTTGGCGTGGTGTCTGTTCCTTCAGTGGTACTGCCTCATGGGGTGAGAAGGAAGGGATGCTTTGTCAGACCAGACCCTTTTGAGACCTCAGCTGCAAAACTCTAGCTGCATTTTAAAGAACAAGAGCAATCTGTGTCTTTGCAAAGATGTATTAGCCATATTCAGAAATTATTCTGAGGGTCACAGAAGATATTTTCCTTATCGAAAACTACCCCAGACCCTTTTGCGGAAACATCAGTCTTTGAAACTTTTATTTTATGTCTGTCTTTTTAACAAGGGCCAAACAAGATGTTTTTCTTTGTCCTCCTTCATGAAATAGCTGGGTTGTTCTGACTGAAATTAAAATACTTGAAAAATTAAGTCTTAAGGCAGAGACTCAGCATGAAAAATTTCAGATCAGTTTTTAAAGCTTGGTAGAGTTTTAAGGGATGGACAGTGCTCTGATCCCTAATTGTAATGCTGAGGGTCAGCTGTATTGATCTTAACCTCGTGTTGAAGAAGCACTAACACCGATTTACTAGTTGCCATAATATTATTTGGTACATGTTAAATAGCTGTTTAATCTTTTTTTTATTTTTCTGTCTGTCATTCCCATACTAGTAAAATAGATCAGTGGCAGTGAGGTTGTCTGTGCTTAGTGGAGCCTCCTCTTGTCCTCATTTTGGGTCATTGAAATCTCTGCTTTTGAGAGGCTTTTGTACTCAGTTTTTATGTTGAGGATATTTTTGACAGGGAGTCAATGCCTAGATTGCTGTTTCAGTTACTATGGAGAAGCCTTCCCAGAGGAACACTTATGCTCTATTTTCTGAAGATGGTCAAGCACCAGATTTGCCCAACTTCCTCTTAACTTGCAGTTCTGAAATTTATTTTGTACCAGTTGTCTTTAGATTGAAAATTCCTTTGGCTCTCACACATCTTTTGGATCTGCAGCATCCTAATGGAAAGAGGACAAGATGAGGATCAGAGCGGAAGAGGAATATATCCTGAAAGCCTGCGTATCACAAGAGAAATTAATGTAGTTGTAGTCTGACTGTGGGCTTTTGTTGAGAGCGAGCTATGGCATGACTGTCTTGGAAGTGAGTTTATTGGAGATTCCTGGTATAGACTGATGTATGTCTGCTAGGTCCTCTGCTTGTGGGTATGGTTTCCTTCCACAGGATGCTAGATTGTGGTGCTCCGCTTTATGTCGTGGAGCAGATAAGAGTCCTTTAAATAAGTTTGTTTCCATTGGAAACACTTCTTGGGTCTGGGCTGTATGACAATACCACATGTGCTTTGATTCTTACGTATTTGTGGGGTTTTTTCTTTTTGTCCGTTGTATTGAATGCCATTTGAAGAGACAGCTACATTAAGGTGTAGTTTAAAGTGGCAGAAAACCATATGAAGCTGAGGGCTTGATCCAGAAATAGATTATGAAAGGTTCTGAAAGCATTTTATTTTCATCTGCTTTGTCAGCATCTTTGCTGATTGAATGCTTATTCTTAAGCCCAGTGTTCTCAGACTGGTTAGGTTGTGTGATTTTTTTTTATTATTATTTTATTTTTTTCCCCAAGCTCTCACCTCCTCCAGCGATAGGAAGGCAATACTGCAGCTTTTGAAGGGCCCAAAGGTTTGATAGCATTGTGCCGCGATGCAGGCTTTCATCCTCACCCTCTGCAGTCCACTGTGATGTGAAGGGTTGAAGCCTTTTCCTTCTCATTCTTTTATTTTTTTAAAATCTCCTGTTAAATACCTGAGAGGGAGCAGACTTTTGGGAAAAAAATTTTCTACATAGTAAGAGAAGTTGGAGAAGAGGAGATTCAGAAAGGGAGCAGTTTTCTAGTTTATGCCTGGAGGATTATTCAGGAAAGACTTCAGAACATGGGGCTAAGCCTCAGCATCCTTTTACATTCCTAACCGAACTAAAGACAAATCAAACTCTCATCAATTATTTGTAAATGCAGAGGTATTTTAAGGGCCTTTTAGCTGGCTGGCGTCAGAGCCTGAAGACATAGGAAATGCTTTCTGATACCATTTTTTTCAAGGCATGAGACAGAATGAGGAAGGAGTAGACTTCTACAGAGGGTCTTAAGGCTTCAGAAGTTAGAGGAACAACATGTTACTGCATACCCTGTGAGGAAACGGGCACGAAAACTGACTTGCCCCACTGCAAGCAATTTTCAAAGGCTGAGATTAGAACCAAGGTGTTTTTTTCTGTCTCATCTTCATCCTAGCTGTAAAATTATACAAGTTTTTCTTCCAGAATTTCAATACTGAAATCCTTAAGTTAAATAGACTTTCTTAAACTGCAGAGGAATTGGTTCGTGAGCAGCTGACAGAAGCACTGAGGAGTGTGGGGTTTGCTTCCTCTTCCTCTTTCTTGCAACTGCGTCTCACTGAGTTTTGCAAGCCAAAGCTTGGGAACTCTTCCAGAGGATAAAGGCTGACGCTTCTTAATTGTGAGTTGACAAAGACACTGTCAAAATGACAGTTGTGTATAAAAGATTAGTGATAGATGGGAAAGATTTTGTCATTGAGTCTTGCCCAAATTGTGAACATTTTCAGTTGTGTGACATTTTCTAGTTTAATTAGTGTAAATCTTAAAAGCACAGGCCGTCATGATTACAGAAGGCAAATGTTTTTCAACTGTATTACAGAGATTATCCCCTAAATTTGGTATGAGGTCTGACATTCGCTGCAGGATTGCAAAACCAAAATTTGCCCTTAATGAAGGATCATCTTGAAAAACAGAACTCACATCTAAGTTTCTAATGCCAGCCATGCTTCTGGTGTTTTTGCTGCTAAGTCAGCTCCTATTTTTTTGTATAAAAGTCTTGGAAGCGTCAACACTTCCATTAATGTTTATAAAGAAAGCAGCAATTTGAATATGCATGGCTGAAAAAACATTTCCTGCAGTTGGCCCAGCAAATTTCAGGCTCTCTTTAATATTTGATCCTCAGAAAATACATGCAAAAACTGAATTACTGCTTCGTATCCACACATCAGTTTGTTCTTGGAGGAAAGAAGAGCAGTAGGGGCAAAACACTGAAGGTTCATAATGACATGAAGTTTAAGTACCTCACTGTGTGTTCATTTAATAACTTCTGATAAAGTTTGTGTTCTTTTTGTTCTGTCTTTGGAAATGTAGTTTACTTGCTTATAAAGCAGTGACTATGTAATAACTGCAGGTAGACTGTGATCATTTGAGTTGTTCCTGTCCCCTCCTCTCCGTTCTTTATTGTAGGCGTGTGTCAGTACTGCAGCCAGATTTTTTTTCCTACATAATGGAAGTTTGTTTTCTTTTTGAAATTCTGGATATGATGCTGGGTTGGTTGTTTGGTTGTTTTTTTTGTTTTGTTTGCTTGTTTGTTTGTGGGTTTGTTTGTTTGTTTATTTTAATAAGCATGTAAATATGTCTAAATTTACTGTTACTATATCAATTGACGTAACTTTGAGATCAAACTTTAAAAAAATATATAGATAAGCACAATTTCTATGTAGATTATCATTGCTTCTTAAAGGTTGTCTTAATAGTTTGTCAAAATTACAGAGACTATCCTGATGAAAAAAGTTTTTAGGACTTCATAGCTGATTTAGAATTATGTGCATATATTTGTATGATGTTCATGGAATCAGAAGAAAAGGACTTGTAGGCCGTTTTAGAAGAAACTGTTGCTTTTTAGTACTGGTTTTGCATTTATTATGCAGATGACCTTGTATATACTTTATTTTACTTTCCTGCAGTATTAAGAAAATACATTTTTAGGTTGCATTTTAATTTAGTTGCTCTGTTCTGTACTTACAAGTTGCTCTGTTCTGTACTTACAAAAGAGTTAGCTGTGGGAATGTGTTTTGTAGGGGCTTTTTTATGACTTTGCATTGTGTAGTTGAATAAATAATTTGCATATGAAATGTGAAAAAGTCAGCACCACTTAATCGCCTTCACTCTAGCAAGCTGGTCTACCTTTATGCCTAAGCTAATTCAGAAGAACATGTATTTACACACACTTGAGGAAATCCAATATCCAAAGCGTAACGGGAAAACGATGTCTTTACATTAAGTGGTCGGGCATCTTTAAACCTGTTCCACAGTGGGTCAGCAGTTTTGTAAAGTGGTGAGATTTTTGAGGTCTAGAAGGCCAGTCTTACAAAGACTTCAATTTAAAGAAAAAGATTTTTAAATACGAAAGAAGAGGAAATCTTCCCTGTTTTCCTTTCATCCAGACCTCCTCCCACAGCTCCACAACCATACAGCTGATACAGGGACTGGACCTGCCCAGGGGCATCCATGTAGTCTGAATGTTAGGCATGATGGTATCTTCTCTAGGGATTTCAAGACATCTCCCAGATGCAGGTGGGTCCATGTGTCAACATGACTAGATCCTCAATACCTACACCTGAACAACAACTTTGTTGTGGCATTTGTGGTATTTTGACAGCATAAATTTTTAATTTTTAATTATGGCAGATGTATATTAGAGACAACCAAAACTTTCTGGTTTTCCCATACAAGCTGGCACACAGATCACAGAACTCCTGTTTTGGACTTCAGTATAAAATAGAAATTCTGTAGCCATCAGCCATTTCTAGATGTAGGTCTGCACTTGGTGTGCTGTTAGTAATTTATTATTGCCTCATGAACTGATTATTTCTTTTTCCTGTTTTAGGTTTTATTTTGTTGGGTTATGTGGCTTTGTCAAGACCTTGCAAGGTTGATTTCCTTTCCAGGGAAAGTTCACAAGACCTGGTATTTTGATTGCAGGTTTTATAAAACAATGCTCTTCTGTAGTGAAGTGCAGCTTGACTGACTACAGCTTAACGATAGAACAGTTTGCCTTGAAATGGGTTTGGTTTAGAGCAGAAAGGATTGGTGTGGCCTTCTAAGGGAAAGGCGATCAGGGAGCAGGGAGTATTTTTCCTGCTTTATTAGGAGACCTTACGCTTTCCTTATTTATTCTTGGTTTTGGCTTTCTGTCTTTGTTACTGAAGATATGTTTCACTTCCTTAGCTGGGCTTCAAAGAGGTGGTTTTATGTTACATTCAGTTCAGTGGATATTCATTAGCGTTCATCATTAGTTGGAAGAAATTGGAGTTTTGCAGAATTTTAAAATTCCATTTGCATTTTTTTCTGAACTTGGAAGTTTTTAGCAGTTTTAAGATTGGGCAACTCATCAGTTGAATGCATTTGTGTTAACAATGTATGTCTTCCATAGCTTATATGTGCTGATGTGGATCACGTTGTCCTCACTAACAAACAATGGGCTTCACTGCAGTAGGAAATACTAAAAAAATGCCAAGAGTTTTCATTGGAAGGACCACAAAACCTTGTGCTTCAAGGCTTAACAAATGTGTAAGGCACAGATCAATGAAGTGGGGAATGTTTTTATACATGTGCACACTGATGGGTCTTAATTTGTATCTGGAGCATCCAGTTATGGCTGTTGTCTAAAGTTATTTGATTAGGTACACCATAAATGTCTAGTATAGCAGAATCTAAAGAATCCCAAAGGATTGAATATGGCAGTTGCTGTGTTTTTATGATAATATTACCCTTTGCCCCCTTGTTTATCACCTATGAAATTGATTACATTTTCAATGATTCTAAATTATTATTGCAGGCTTAGACTCTAGATGCAAATTAAACTTTTGATTAATCCGTCATTGATTTCATGTGATGTATGAATTTCAGTCAAAGTATATGAAAGTAATATTTAAAAATGCCATTTCAGTAATGTAGCAGTGACTACATGGGATATTTTGCTGCTCTTCTGGTGATTGAAGAAGCATGGTTTTCATCCCTTGGTAGGCAATAAACCACCTGAGATGTATTCTGCCTGGAGAGCATTATAGCTTAAATAAGGAATAACTGTGGAACTGTAATTAAATACAAATTACAGTACTAGAGCACACTCAACAAATTATCAGTTGATAGAGGTTTCATCATTCTGAGGAGGCTCTTTTAGATATAGGTAGGTAAATTTTAATGCTCTTGCTTTAATTCTGCACTCCTGTTATAAAAATGTATTCTGTTGCCAGCTTTCTGGTTTTTATCTGTGCTTTTAACTTGTTTGCTTTTCCAAACAATTTCTCTCTCTCTTTTTTTTTTTTTTTTTTTCTTTTTTTTTTTTTTCCCTTAACCCAAAACTTGAAACACTTGCACATGTGGTTTACTGTTTTCTTAAATCAAGCCTTGGACATCAGGGCATGACTCTTGTTTTATTAAACTGCAACTGCTGGGAAGTTCTTAAGGGCTCACTGAGCTCACAGTCACTTGTGAAGTGTTCCAGGTTATAACAGCAGCTTTTGCCATGCACTGACAGTGTTTTACATTAACAGTATTTATAAAAAAGGTGACACTGAGGAATAACCTTGGGAGATGAAGGCTTTAGCATGAGGCAGTTGTTCTAAAATTGTTAATTATAATGTTGAGGATGAAATTAAAGAGAGAGATATACACTGAAAATACAGGACTTTTTAAAAAGAATTTTAATATAATTGTTTAGTTTCATTTAAATTTTCATTTGCTGGCTTCTAAGCAGTCTGCTTTCTTAAAATAAAATAAACATATTTAGTGCAAAATGAACTTAAATTTCAAAGCACTAACAAACAAGAATTCCGAGTAATCAGGCCTTTGGTGGTACATTAATATTTTATATTGAACTATTTACTAATTGCAAAAGAGGTTTCTGTTTTTCCCTTTCTTTTGAAAAATTGAAGTATTTGTATGAGCTATGATAGGCTGCTGCCGAAGATCTTGTCCTCTGAAAAATTTAGTAAAATGCGATCAGTCTGGTTGGGAGTTTGTACGGGGGTGTAGTTGTTTGGCCGTAGTGTGACCAAAGGAGATAGGTGGTGGTGATGGTGGGGCGGCTTTCACATATGCAGAAGCATGTTTCTAGTTGTCCTTCTTCATTTCCACCCTCTCGATGGTATATAAAATGCTAGGTTTGGATTTCATTTTAATACAGCTGAGGTTTGGTCTTGTCAATCAAAAGGTCCAAAGTTCGTATCTGTTGGAATTCTCTGCAGAAATGATGCATCTTTCAAAACTATTTTTTCTAAAATGCTACTCTGATTTAAAGAATTCATGTCAAACTTGAGATCAAAGATAGACTGAATATAAGCACATTGCTACATTACTATATACTAGGGGAAATATATCACAAGGAATTTATATTTTAAAAGGGATTTCTAGTAAAAAGGGGTTTATAGGTCATGGCTGGCAGGCAATGAGAATTGCTTGTCTCCTGCCTAAATTTAAGTGCATTAAATAGCTGAAATACTGCTTAGGAAGATAGATTGGGTGATCGCAATTTTTTTATTTCAAATTTTGAATCTTCTCCTTTCTTCTTTACTGTGTTGTGCCCTGGGTTTATTCTTCTAGGGATTAAGAAGTATTTCAGGATGGGTAGTAGAACTATAGATTTGATAGCATATCTTGCAGAATTGCCTAGCAAAAGTTGTAATTCATTATTTATCATCACTGTTCAGGTGATGCCCAATATATATGTGTTTTCTTTCATCATTCCTTGTTTGTTGTTCCCTGGTGTTCTTCAGTGCATTACTAGAAAGTCTTGTTTTAATATATTACAAATATTCTCATTAATGCATTCGTTGCAGTTAGAAGACTCCAGGCCTAGATATTTTCTTAGTGAATGTATTTTAGTTATAAATATTTGTATCTATTTTTCCTGTTGATGTCTGTGGCTACCTGACATATCATATGATGCCTTTCAGCTTTTTCCTATTTCAGTGACTACAAGACACTTGTGGTTTTGTGCTTGCAGCCATTCAAGCTATCAACTTTTTTGACAGTAATTATTCTAAATCCACTTCAAACAAGAATGAAGTTGCTTGCAGCTTTGTCCAATTCAATATGCAGGAATGATCTTAAATTCCTACCGGGCTTAGAAAAGGGTGAACTAGATGGTAGCATATGTTTGATCTTTCTGGTTTCATTTCAGTTGCTAAGTGGGTTTTTTTTCTCTAGCATTTCCCCGAAATGTTTTCCAGCCCTATTTTCCTCTGAGGTTGGTGATGTCCTGATCTTAGTATCTGTCTTTAGCTCTGACTTGAGCTGAGAACACTGCAGACACAGCTTTGAGTAAATACCATTAATTTTCACAATGTAGTCTCTTTCCCTCTGATAAAACCATGATGAATTTTATTGGGTATAAGAGGTATATTGTATGATTAGTCTCCCCCCCGCCTTAAACAACCTGCAAAGTATAGTGGTAGTAGGGGGGAAACACGGTATAATTACAAATATTCCGTATTTTCCTTTAGACTGCATCAGTTTCTCATATATATGGAGCTTGAAGATCATCAGGTACAAATCTCCCACTCAAATGTAGACTGGAATTTGACTTTGTTATGTTCAAACCTGGAAAAAAATGGTGTAACGCACACTGAAGTGCCCCTTTATAGTACAGGCTAACCTTAATTTAGTACTGCTTTGGCTCATCGGCTTTCTGTAGGCAAAATGACTGCAATGTTAGCAGTAGAAGAGAATGTGTGTTGAACTGAAGGAAAAAAGCAAATAATTTCCTGTGCCTGACCTCACAGAGAAACCTCTTCCTTCCCCGAAGCCAACCATGATAAAATACCATAAATTTTCTCCACATGTTCTAGCTGTGCTCAAGCAAACGCCACAGAAGATTTGAAGCTGTAACAAGATACCTTTCATCCTGAAGAGCAGGACTGAATTTCACCTTGTTCTTTTCTGAATGTTTTCTTTTGGCTAGACATTTGAGTTGTATTTGTTTTTTATTTTTTTTTTCCACAGGATATTTGCTAGTGAAGGGTAATGTTGTTGGATGTACATTTCGGCATTTAATTTTTTGGCTCAGTGACCCATGGCTCCTTTTGTGTATGTTTTGGGGACAGAATAGGTTAGTGTTAGTGGCATGTCTTATATATGAGATAAACTTCTTCATCGCATAGTGCTAAACCCTTAAGATGAAGATGCAGAAAAAAGAAGAACATTAACTTGCAATATTTCTTTTGAAATTGATGTATGCAAAAAGTTTGTTTCTCTGTGTAACATTAGCAGAAGTTTATAATGCAAACATGAATCTTTATGACTGCAGATTTGAGTAAAACATATCATACTGTGATATGGTGATAGACATACCTTTTAAGGAAAGTTGGGTTTTATAATAGGAGGCTTGGTTATAAAAATGTTAAACTAAATAAGTAAATTCTTAGTGTAATTCCTTTGAGAAGTGCTGTTACACTTGGGATACAGTCAATTCAGTTTGCCTCTGTAAGGTGAAATTCTTCTGACCTGCTAAACATTTACTGTTTTTTTTTTTAAAAAAAACCTCTTGGGTTCCTACTAATGCATATCCTTAAAAAAGTCACGTCCAGATCTGGAAGAGCAGGTCTCAGAATTACAGTCACCAAACCAAACTTCTTAGCCTAATACTTCAGAGGTGAAGAATCCCTCTTGCCCTTCCTTTTTGCAGCAGTGACAAAAATGTGCCAATGAAGATGGATGTGATCTTTCCTCAGGACCATCTTCAGTGTGTTTCAGAAACTGGTGAAGCCAGCTGGACATTTGCAAGGTGCTCAGGAACAGGGGCTTGAGAGTGGCTTGTAGCAGAAATTTCTGCTCATTTGCTATGTTTAATAAAACCAATTTTTCATTACTGAAATTTGAAAGTTATATTTTGAAGCAGCTTGAAATGTTTTTAATAATAATAAGCTAGGTATAGATTTATTCAGCAAGCTGCTGTTCTATGGAATGGTTTTGCGTAACTGTAGATCGCCGTTTGCGATTTGAACTTTTCTACCTTGTTGGCAAGATGACCTTGAAAGTGCAGAGGGGGAAACCCCTGCTGAGACTGCGGGATTCAGTGACCACCAGAAACAGTGAGTGCAAAAGTGGCTGGTGATTAAGGAGGAAAAATCTATTACATATGGCTCTGCCATCTTCCTGGGTGACCTTGATCAATTCATCAGCACTTTCTTTTGCTGGGTTGTGTCTGTGTAGGAAGGGTTGTGTTACTCTTTGGACCATATTCCCTCCCTCTGTATACCTGTGCTGACTGAGTTTACTGGGGTTATTTCTGGTCAGTACAGATGTAAGATGAGTATCGGGGTTTCTGTTTACATTGTCACGTAAGTTTGATTTCTTTTTAAACTTCAGCATTCACCTTGCATGTAGAATATAGACTGATATTTTCTTAGCATGCAAGAAGTAGTAAGAAGAAAAAAGTTAAGACGATGAGCTCTTCAGAATATAGCACTATGAGCAGGTAAAAAATTAAAGTACTAATAGTTAGGCTGCTCTGGAAATTAGTATTTATTCAGTATACAGGGCTAGATTTTACATGTTGATGAATTTTGGATATGCAGAGGAGCTCCTGGATGTCAGTGAGAATGTCAGTAAAGTTGTTTCACACTTTGAGCCTGTCCTGCAAGGAAAGGCCATTGCGGTCCGCAGTGTTCCTTCTCTGGATATGTTAATGCACAGTGAAAGTGCAGATCATGCCTGGATGGGCCCTGCTGATAAAATACCGCCTGGAGATCTCTCGGAGTGCTGATGTGTCAAAGCGCCCACAAGCAGAGGGTGAATAATACCGCTTTCTAAAGGTCACGTCTGTTGAAGTTAGCTAGTGCGCTCTTCTCGCGTTGGGCAGGAGACCACTCTAAAAAAAAGTTCTGTTCTTCTTTGTAATCTGAAAATGCATGGTTTAGTGGGTAAAATCGATAGGGCTGCAGGAAGGACAGCAGGAAGGAAAAGCAAACATTAAGAGCTTTGAAGGCTTAGGACTGGCTCTTTGAGTTAGTATGGTTGTTTGATTTCAGGTCTTGCCTACTGCAGAATTCCCCAAAATGTGTCACCTATTCTGGGAATTGCCTTATTCTCATTTCCAACCTTTTGTTTCTTTACCTTCTAATGCGAAAAAATATTCCAATTGGAACATTTGCTGTAAGTTACATCGGGCCATTTGCCCAGCAAAGTTAATAGTTATTCTCACTAGTGGATGGACATTCTAAAATAATTTAAAAATGTAACTATAATCTTATTTATTTTTTCCATCTTACATTTTGCAGTAATGTCCATCTTTCTCCTCTTATTTAAAACCTTATGCTTTTTTCCTCTTAGGCTTTTAATATTTAATGTCATTCATGAAATATTATGAGTGTAGCGTATCATTGTCATGGTTTAACCCCAGCCAGTAACTAAGTACCGTGCAGCCGCTCGTTCACTCCCCCTTGCCACACCAAGGGATTGGGTGGGGAATTGGGAATGAATGTAAAACTCGAGGGTTGAGATAAGAACAATGTAATAATTAAAATAAAATAAAATAGGGGGAAAATGCCAAGAACAACAATAATAATAACAACAACAGTAATAATAATAACAATTATAATGAAAAGGAGGGAGAAATGGAAGGGAGAAAACAAGTGATGCACAGTACAGTTGCTCACCACTGCACTGACTGATGCCCAGCCAGTCCCTGATAAGCAATCGGCTAAGCCCAGGCCAGTTCCCCCCAGTTTATATACTGAGCATGACGTTCTATGGTATGGAATATCCCTTGGGCTAGTTTGGGGCAGCTGTCCCGGCTGTGTCCCCTCTTGGCTTCTTGTGCCCCTCCAGCCCTCTCGCTGGCAGGGCCTGAGAAACTGAAAAGTCTTTGACTTAGTATAAACATTACTAGCAACAACTAAAATCATCTGTTATCAACATTATTCTCACACCAAATGCAAAACACAGTATTGTACCAGCTACTAAGAAGAAAATTAACTCTATCCCAGCTGAAACCAGGCCAATCATTTGTGTATGTAACAATAAAATATATGCAACTGAAGTATAATTTGAAGTAGCTGGTCTGTCGTAACCGCTCTTGCAATTTTGTTTGGGACCTGGTTATGCTTAAACAGCTCTCATAAAACATGTATATGTTAAACTTACACCTGTTAATATAGCTAAAAAATAAATCTTCAAATGACTTTGGCAGTAACACAATATATTAGACTTGTCACCTATTTTTAGTATGTTGCTGGACATCTGTATTCACAGATAACTTCTTGTCCTGGACTTACTTGTTTATAAAGTACGTGACTGTCATGGACATGCATACTGTTTTAATTTCAAACTTAAATCCCTGAGTTCTAGATAATTTGGCTGTGCATTTTTTCTACTGTGAGGAAAAAGCATTTCCTATTTACTGAGGAAGAGGTTTATCTCATCGCCGCAGCTACAGGACTGCGGGCTGAAGTGAAGGGAAATGCTCTTCCTCCTTTTGTTTCCTTTTTTGGTTCTTCCCAAAGAACTGTTCCTTGACCCTGCTTGGTTAGTTTAGAAGTTCTGGTTCACCAGGGTGGTCTGTTGTCTGAGTTTTGGCTTTAAAAGGAAAAGCATTTTAAGCCTGCTTTTTATGAGTATGTTTAAGTAATGCTCATTCTTCTGTTCAACCAGTGTTTTCATTGCTAGACGTTTTTAAAGGATAGGTGATGGTTCATCTCTGAAGCATATACTTCACTGGTTGTTTTTATGCACTGTGGTTGTTGCTTATTTAAGTTAGGAAAGCCATTGTCCAGGCTCACTGCGTTTCGTTTGGCTTCGTTTTTTTCCATTCCTGATATCTGCTGAAGACTGGTAGGTCAGATCTTTCCAAGTTCGGTATCTTAAGTTTGTGTTTTCTGTCTGCTTCTCCTTGAGGCACTGTTTGTGGTCGCTGCTGCTGCTTCACTGTTCAAAGTAAGTTTATTCTCAAATGCTCACAAAGAAGGTACCAGCTGATTTAGCTGCCATGCAAACTGCAAGGCACCTCACCTCCTACATGGCAAGCCTTCTTTGTGTGTGTAAATAAAGTGTAGGTATTTCCCTTCTGGTCCTTAGAGCACAGTTATGTTAGGTCTGTGCTATGCAAGGTCATTCCTATGGCGTTTGGCTGGTTTCAGCTGCCAAGTGCTGTTTCTGAGGCGCTTGGGTGCTGGCTTAGTGCTTTGTGCTCTTGTTTTTCAAGTCTTCTCAGAAAACCGAGTGGAAGAGCAACCAGCATCTCCAGTGCTCTGTTTCCCACTGCTCCAGAATGGCTGTTCCCTGGCATTCGTGGGGAGCTATCCTGGATGGGGGCTTGGGTCTCATCCAGCCTCAACCCTTCTGAATGGTTGAGAGTCTAAAGGCAAGGGAAAGTCTTGATTTTTGTCATCTTATTTGCGTGTATAAGCATACAACTTAAATGGAACCAACCCCCCTTCTCCTAGGACTTGATGTTGTAGTCCAGTCCTCATTGAGTACACCGAGGCATAAAGACGGATAATTCGCATTACTTGTTGTATGGTACGCCAAGGATGGTGTCTCACAGGTAACTGTGTTTGGCTATAGCTATTAATCACCTCAAAATCTGGTAAACGTGACATATAAAAATGTTTACAAATTTAGAACAGCAACAAAACAAAACCTGACGTTAGTATATAGTAAAAGTAAATGAAGTATCTTAGTAGCAGTATCCAGTGTGACTACGTATGATAATATATTTTTTCTGGAATTCTTGTTAAATCCTGCATTGGAAGTATAATTTCATATTTTTTTATTTATAATATTATATATATATATATATATAAAATTTATAAATATATAAGTATAAATAAACAACTATGTCTGATGCCAGAAAAACTATGCCACTTATTTTCACTTGCTGGGGTTTTTGAAGAATGCTGTCTTACAGGAGAATAAATTCAATTTAGAAAAAAACCCCTACAAAAGTAGTGCAGACTTGTTAGGACAGAGTGCTGGAAATGGTTTGAATTTACAGAAGTAAGTTTCAAACAAAATCTGAGGTAGTGTTGGGTATATATGCAGTAAATTTACCGTGATGGTTGTACACTTGACCAGCAAGATAACACATCCAAAAAGGAGTATTCGGGTGTACTGAAGGTAGCACACTTCTGCCTAACATAGGCCATTTGGTCAGTTTGAACATATTCCAGGAAAACTTTACTCTCGCAGTAATTGACTGACCCAAGTTCTTAATTACTTTTCCATATTATCAAGCTAAGCTATTTGATTCTTTGCCTACATGTGGGTTTTTTCCCTGCATTTCAGCAGCTTCCTCTTTTCATTCCAGTGTTTTGGTAATTCAGCAAAGATTATGTGGACACCTGGTAAATGATCTTCCCTTTTTAACCGTTATGATTAGGAGTTATTAGGGAAATGCAGTATGTCTCTCTTTGCTTTTGTTAAACAAAACCCAACCTCAGAATTAAGTCTTCCAGACATTTTCCTCAGTTACCCACAGAAAACATCTTCGGTATTTTTATTTTTTTTTAGTAATGCACACTGGGAGCATGGATTGGTAGGAGGTGAGAAAATAACATTCCATTTCATACTCAGCTTTATAGTCATGCACAAGTAACACACAAATGATTTTTTTTAAGGAATGGATAAGCAATTGCCAGTGTACAATGTGCTGATACCTTGTTAATTATCAGCTATAAGTCTTTTAAAGAAAACCTCATAATTGATAGCCACCTTCTTGTTGATAATCACTGATAATATAAAGCTAATCTGGTCTGCAGTGGGTATAGAATGCGGTATCTGTGTTCATCAGCTGTAAATGAAACCTCAGTGTTCAGTGAATCCGACAACGAAATAATTTCTAGAAAGAATACCTTTTTGAGTAATCATTTCTTCCTGAATGTTACTTCTGGGAATTGGCTGAGGTTAAAGATATTCAGCCATTTTACCTTACCATTCCTGGGGTTTGCACTGCTTTTTTTTCTTCTCTCTTAGCTAAAGGGTAAACTTCTCTGGTAGGTTTTTGGATTGAGAGGAGGGATGAGATTGGGGTGGTAGTGGAAGGAAAAATAGGATTGAAACATAATTTTAAGAAAGTATTTTATTTCTAGACAACATTATTTTGTCTCATACATGATGCTGCTGCACCTGCTTTTCCCCATCCCTGTGCTTCACGGAGGGCTCCGCTCAAGGCCAAGGCAACCTCAACCTTCCTGACCACCCTTCACCATTGACCCCTGAGCTACCACTCATGCCTAGACCTCTCCTTCAAATGTGTCCTGCCTGTGGAAGGTTGTATTTGTCCCATCACAGTTTTCTCCCCCGCTTCTTTGGTTTCTTCGGTGTGGGAAAAATTCTGGTAATATCTAGAAAGGATCAGGTGATGGATTTATTGTCTTAACTCGTAAGTAGCAGGAGGAGTGTGATGGTGCTGCCTAAGGCCACAAAGGAAATTTCCTGGGTTACGAAGGCATGGATTCTTTGAGTTGAAAGGAGTGCACACGTCAGCAGAGAGCATCAAGGACTGGGTTTTTTTAATCAAAGAAAAAAACCCTAATTTTGCATTTGTGAAGGAGCTTATTAAGAGCAAAATGATTGTGCTTGTACCTTGCAGGCACTGCTGCTGTGGTGGCAGAACCTGTAATGAAAACAAGGCTCTCTGCTTTGATCATGGCTTGTTCTTGACTGTCTGGCAGTTAATGCTCTTGTAACAGGAACATGATGGTAGCTTCTGAAGGACCCAATGAAGAAGTTTATGGCTGACCTAAAAATTAAAGAAAGGGAGACCCTTTGAAAGAGAGTGAGTGTGTGTCATAGTTGGTCAGACATTGTATTGGCCTGTTATTGAGGTCTGATGTCATATAAGAAACTCGGTTTGAAAACAAGTAAACTTGAAAGGTAACCTTAATATTTAGCCCACAATACAAACATCTCAATCTGTGTTCTTAGGAACTTCTGTCCTGTTTCTCATGCATGAAATACTCCTGTTTTTCTTCACTTCCCTTGAGCGCTGTTTTTGGTGGGCATGACTCCAATATGTCAGAGCAAAAGTGTAGCTAGCAAGAGTGAAGAGTCACGACAAGGTACCGTGAAGAGGGGGAGAGTAGCAGAGCTTGGGGCGCTGCTGGTGCTCCTGGATTTTAGTGGGGTTTTTTGGCAGGTGCAGTTCCCTTGTGTCTTCCACAGCGTGTTTTCGTACCTTCCCTTCTGTGTCTGTGATGGAGAAGTGAATTGATGTGCATCTGCCCATTGTATCAAGATGCACCTTATGAGTGAGGAAGGGCAAGGAGAAAAACATGCCCCTTCTTGTCAACTTCTGATGCTGCTTGACTTGGGGATCATAAGTGGTTTAAAGATCTCTTTAATGATGATACACTAATATATTAACAAGGAATGTCCTCGTATCTCCTTTGAATGGAAGGGTTGTTGTACTTGATTTGTTTGCTGTAGTTGTAAGCTCTCTGGAGTAATGACCTTTCTTATGCGGCTTATAAAGTACAGTGTTTACTGATGGTGTTCTGCAAACTGCTGTAGAAAAATAATATGGGGGTAATGTAGCGCACCTACCTCTTCTGTTCTTTTTCTCTCACCAATGTAATAGAACGATACAGTTATAATTGAAGGAGATACTGGGCTAACATAGTGTAAATGGTGTTGTTTTCAAGGAATTAGATACCATTTATCAAATACTAAAATATTTTTTAATTTTCCTTTTGATTTTCCTTTTAAAATTCCTTTTTAATTCTGTGAAGATGGATATGTCAAAGCTTAGTTTGAAAATACCTGCTTTTATATAGCTATTAACTTAATTCTGAGGATGTTTAAAAATACATAGGTAACATGCACGTAGAGACCAGTAATGTTCCAGGCACATGCTCTTTAAAAGCTCTGTCATAGTTTAGTTTGCTTCAGATATTTCTTGAGCAGAGGAGCTAAAATTAGATTGGTTGCAAGTAAATAAAAAAGAAAACATTTTAAAATTTGATCTAAGTTTAGTCATGTTTTTTAAAAAATGCTGAAAACAAAGGTATTTCTCCCATTTTGAAACTCAGATATTAGTTATTGCAGTGTTTTCTGCAATATTTAGTGGGGTTTAGGACTTCAAATTGTGGATTCAGTTGATTATATGATAAATATAGTTTTCACTGGGAACGTGGGATGTGTACAGCTCTGCTGATTCAGAGAGGAGCTGGAAAATGCCTCTGAGACATCGTAATTAACTTTATTATTTTTTAAAGTGTCATGATTTTTGAGATTGCAATCTGTGCCTTTTAAAAGGTCGAGTTTTGCGATGCACAGAGTACCATGTATTGAACAGAGACGAATATTGAATGTCAGCCACTGTTCTGTAGTAATGAATGTGCTTATGAATGGCTGTGGAAAGTTTAAAGGTTATTATCTCGTGTTTGTTTACTTTGTAAAGATAAGATTTCAGAGAAAATCAAAGGGCACTGTCTGGAATTCCCAGTCACTGCAGTTCCATGGAGAGCATCGATCCCTTCCTAGAGGTTGCCAGGGACTCATTATCTCTCCGTTCATTGTAGGCTGCTGATGAAATCTCCAATATTTCAGGTTTGAGATTCTTTTATTGTTGTTTTGGCAGTTTGTCAAAATTAAATGGCTTAACCAAATCAATGTGCTGTCTTGCTTGTTAACATCTACATTTCACATGTCCATATATTTTTTCATTTTGAATGTAGTCAGAATGGAATGAGCCACAACAATGACAAAAAGAGCCTTTTTGGCCTCCTCAGCTCTGAGACTGTAAGAAAACTTTCCAGAAAATAAACTTTTGTCAATTATGTAATCACAGCTTCCACTGAGATCAGTGAGAATTGCACCCATATACCCATGGATATGAATCCGTTGCTAAAGAATAGATGCAGCAAGGTCAGAGACAGAATATAAGCGATGATGATTATGAACTTTACTTAGTTTAGGACAACAGTTTGTGTATTTGGCTGTGTGTTTTGGTGACACAATTAATTTCATAGTTAAGAATAAAGAAATTACTTGCTGTTTGTTGTGATGGCCTCTTTTTCCATGGGGTGACTAAACTTTTCTCACCAATTTAAGTTGTAGTGATATGTGGCTTTAGATGCATGTTTATCATTAGCTAAAATAACACAGCTGTTAAGAAAAGGTTTACTGCCATACTTGTTCTGCATGCTAAGCACATTCTGTGTACATTTCAAACAAAATGCCAGTTTAATAGGCCCCCTCAGAGTTTCCAAAGGAGCGATGATGAAAGTTTGGCAAGTTTACTTGTACCATTCTGTATAAAATCTGCATGGCCATTATCTACTAGACACTTGCAATATGAAAAATGCCAGCGGTGTTTTTACATTCTTAAGAGTCTAATAAGCTACGCGTCTCAAAACTGTAAAGTTTAATTATCTGAAGCATGTATGAATATGTCAATACAGTTTTCTTATTCATGTGGAGTTATTCCTAATCTTAAATAAATTTAAATATTGGAAGTATTTAAATATAGTACATGTATTTTAACACTTCACTAGCACGCAGTGGGGTTGGCAACAGTATGTGTTTTGGAAATGCCCTCCTGTGAGCAGCCCAGGCTGAGAGCAGCAGGGACTTGAGAGGCACACTGCCTGTTACAGCTCTGCCACGTGCTGTGGGTACTTGCTTTCAATTTGACTCCAGTGACTCTTTGAACTAGCAAAATCTAGTACAGGGATTTAGTCATCTTTTGTTCTACTAAGAAACAACATGGAGCCAAAAAATGCACTTAGTCCCTGTTTTACTGTGTTGCAGTTGAAAATAATTTCATGGCTTTATCACAAATGTCATTCTATAAGAACTTGAATCCTGCTGTTCTGGGTCTAGTATTACTAATGCTAAGCATAAAACACCAAAACAACCCGACTTTTTTTTTTTAATCAAATCATGAAATATAAACCCAATGTATTTTGCTTCTTTTTACTTTTTTCTGTTCTTTGAACAATTAGAATTCAAGTTTTTCTGCCTTTCTCCGTCACCATGCTGAATATTTTTGTAACTTGTAAGCTGTGTTTTAGTGCCCAGAGCTATTTGTACTATTTCTGAATGACTACTGATTTAGTCAAATTACTGTCTGAATTGAGAAGTCACGCTCTAAGGGAAAATACAGAATCCTTATTAAAATCAGGAGCCATTAATTTGGTCTCCGTTAGTTTTGAGCAGAAATGTAAAGGGAAGTAAATACAAGGAAAATGGCTTGGTTTAGACACATCTGTCTATGTCCTTACCTGACACCCCAATAATACAGCAGGCTGGCAAATCCAGGTTGTCACATGTATCGTACAGTGGTGAAAAGCTGTCTGTCTGTTGCAGAATAGATGGAACCCAGTGCAAATGGCGAGGATGATACCCTGCTTCTGCTTCTGCTGTCAGTTTACTTTTTGCTTCATTTAGCTGTCCAGCCTCTGCAGCCATGCTGGTAGAGGAGCTATAGCTTTTCACAAAATTAAACTTTCCTCTTTCCAGGCAATATCTAAAGTATTTAATAATACACTTTATAATTTCCCTTTTTACCTCGCATCAGATGACAGTTTGAGGAGCTCAGGCTGAGGGAAAGGGAAATTCAGGCTCACATTTTTCACAGAGTCTATTTTGGGCATTAGCTCTGGGTGCCAAGCTTCAGAGGGACGCTTTGACTTAAAGAGAAATACTGTGCTCTTACCTCGTGCTCACTCAGGTTTGAACTATGGGATTCAGCACCTCTGTCAGGCTTTAAATGTTTCAGATTGAGTACCCCAATTTAGTTACTTTTTTTGATAAACTGACTTACATGGGCTGCCAGAGGTGAAATGAACCCACCCAGAATCAGGCAAGGAAAAGAGTTGACGGAATGCCCAGTTTTATGCTCAGCTTTCAAGACTGTCTTCTTGGGCCTCTCAGAAAATCTCTTCTTTAATGACAAGCCAGGAAATCTTTTAACCAGACCTGAACTAAACATTTATGTCCCCCTTTTTAATGCCTTCCAGACTAGTCATCTTAAGTAGTGTTTTTCATATTCTGATTTCCTAGGTGTGCTGCCTTTCTTTTTTGCCTTGTTTATTCAAGTTAGTATTTGAAAAATAAAGAGTTATTTTCCGAATATGGAGTACTTACAAAATATGGATAATTTTGTTGCCACAATGGTATGTTTATACTGATGTATCTCTACTGTAACCAATTAAGTTTTTCAGTCATAAGTGAGGAATAACTTGATCAGGATTGCTGAGTTCACAGGATAGCTAATATACTTCCACAATACACCCATGAAGTATATGATACTTGCATGAAGCCAAATGTAAATGTTTCCGTTACAAGGTACTGGAGAGCAATGAGCATGCTTAATTTTGATATTTTTTCTCTGTTGATCCCTGATCAGATAATTGCTCAACAAAGCTGCAGTACCAGCAAACAATACTTACGTTATTCTCAGGGGAAAGGTAGCTTATTGATATTTCAAATGTCAGTCTTCCAGATGTATGAAACTCACTTTCTCTGCATACAACATTTCTGCTAGAAGTTTGGTACTACCTCCCTCCCATCTTGCCCTGGAAATTAATGGTGTCAGTCTGCCTAAGCACAGCAACCAAGAGATGTAAAACCTCTCCCTTTACTCACTTATGTTCTCCCATCCCTGCTGTAAATGTTTACCAGGATTTGTGTGCTTATTGTAAAGATTTTCATTGAAAATGGAATAATACGACTTCGGCACAGTTGGAAATAGGTTAATTTGTTTTCAATTACTAGCTGCTTTTCCATTCACAGGGGACTAAATTCTTTGCTCCTGAGAAGTTACAACTGAAAATTACTTGGACTGGGGGTGGTGTATTGAAAAAAAAAAAAAAAAAAGAAAGAAAACAGAATTAACTTCAAATTACTGGGTTTAGCTGAGTTGGGATGACAGTGTCCTGTTAAGGCCACAGTATGAAACAAAACCTTGTTTAAGCAGCTGCAGGAAGCTTGCACTTCCCTGTAGTGTGCCTTGGTTTCAAAATCTTTATACTTGTTTACTGGCAGCTTTTTTTGTGTCATAGTAATGATAAGCAGACCTGACCTGGGGAAGTGGGGATGTTACTAACAAATAAATAGGGAGATTAAAAGAAAAAAAGCATGGTTTATAATGGGTATGTGACTGTGTGTTGTATTTTAAGCTTGAATTCCGACAGCAGGTACAGTCAAGTACAGTTGAGTTATTGTAGTCTGAAAATGTGAAATGTGGGTGCTTTTAGTTACCTGGCAGTGTTGTGTTTTAATGAAGAAGCCAGTTGTTTGCTCTTGCTGTTTGCTGCAGGAATATAGAGCTGATGTCTTAGCAGGGAGAAAAATAACTGAAGGAAATGCTGGATGGAAAAATATGTTAGGTATTGCTCTGTGTGATAGCATGAGTGTTTGAGGTCAGTATTATTCAAGCATTTGGCCAATTAGATGCTGGCTGTGATGTTTTTCTGCTAATAAACAACTTCTCGTGTAACCCTTTAATCATATCACCCCTAGGTATCCACAAGTCTTCTATGGAGAAATATTTACAAAGATGAGTGATTTAATTCTGCCTTTAAGAAGACCTTTCACAGCTAAGACATATGCATACCTGCTAGTGGGTATCGTGTGCATGCATTTCTGTGCCACTTTTACATGAATATTAGTGATTTTCCCTTTTCACAAGTATTGTTGCAAAGTCATAGGCAGCCAGTTGTATGTTGGCACAGAGCACGTTCCTCTAAACCAGACTTAGATAGGAGAAAAGTCTTAATTTTGTCTGGTAAGGGAGAAAGATCTCTCTGCAGAGCATGGTGATTCATCTTGCAGTGCTCAGCGAAGCCAGCCAGCCAACAGGAAGCTGCTGAGCTGCTGAAACTTTTCTGCATAAGCTTTCAGCTTCAAAAAATACTTCTCTGCTACTTGATTGGGGTATTGTTGTTCTTAGTCATCAGAGCCCGGGATCTCACCGTGTACCTCTGCCATGTGTGTAAGAACACAGCCTATTGCTGTAGGAAAAACTAGATGAAACATAGGTTTTCTTCAAGTGCTGGTAAGTCATTAGTCATTCTTACCACCTCTGACTGCAAAGTGTCATGAAGTATCTATTTCTTTTGAAAACTCTCTCCCTTGCTTGTAAGTCTCCCCTGTTGACTTACAGCAAGAAGCAGCTGTTGAAGACGCCAAAGATTTTTGTTCTCTGGTAGCCTGGTGTCAGTTCAAGGAGGAGATGATCTTTTCAGCAGGTGAAAGAGGCTGCTGAAAGCTTATGAGGGTTCTGTGCTTGGTAACTTCTTCTGCCAGGGCACTGGGGGTTTTCCTCTTGCATTTCAGCTGAGGAAAGCTGAAGAATAAGTGTATTTGTGCATGTGCTTTGAGATGACCTATTGGAAACCAAAGGCAAAAACTAAAAAAAAAATTGCTAGGAGGGCCATGTGATCTTTTCTGTAGGTCAGCGTACAGTGACTGTAAGCCCCAGGATTTTCATTTCAACACTGGGCAGCACCTAATAACGCATTACAGCATTGTATGACCCTGGGGTATGGGACCAGTACTGCAGCCATTGCTGTCTGTGGTGTTTATTGTCCTGCTTTTTGCTGCTAGTTAAGAAATAACATGATCTGAATCACTTCTTGATAGTGACAGGTGCGGTCTACCAGCGTATGGTCTCTGTTTCTTCACTAGGTAGAACTCTAGCAGCTGCTTTGGGCAGTCCAGAGAGAGTTTTGGTAATATCATGTCTAAATTGGCCCTTTGTATAGATCCTCAAAAAATGCTTTCATGAAATGGACTTCACCTGAAGTGAATGTCATTGCAGAGTTGATGTCACATGGGACCCAGGGCCATTCTGGTTCTTCACTTGTCCTCTCATGATACTTAAAGCATCTCATGTGGTTTACAGAAACTCAAATACGAGACAAATCCTTAATGGAACATGAAGATGTTGAACCAAGTTTTTGTGATAAAGATGTGTCAGGTGGCTCAGTTCTCATTAGTTTGCAATTGATGCAGTTCTTAATGAGCACATCTGAGGCTGGACAGCCTGTGGTTCAGAGCTTGGTGCTGGTCTTTCGTGGGCTCAGCTGGAAGGGAGGATATGGGAGTGTGGCTCCTGGTTGACTCTAGTTGTAGGGAACTGTAATCTCAGGCACTCCTCAGTGAGAGGAGCAGCAGCAAGCCTTCTTGGGGTTTATGATCTCCATAGGTCTGCTCTGACAAGTATGCCACAAGCTGTCTTCTGTTTTTGGTCACTCCCTAAATTAGTAAGGAAATCATTGACCCTTGGGCTTCACCTAGTAACAGTGAATGCTTGAAATCTTACATGTGATGTGTGGAAGCCCAACAGGGGAACCTTCTCAGGATTTACATTCTGCTTCAAGTTTCTGTTATTTCAGTGGTGACCCTGAAAAACCATCATTTTATAAGCAGAGAGCAGACACCTGCTCCACATCTGTTCCTTATGTTCATCTGCCTTCTGAAGCTCTTTGCCTGTTGTTACAGTTACCCATCTTTTGTGTTCTTTGCCAAAAAGTTTGTGGCTTTTAGTTGTCATTTCAGGAGACAGAAGGATAGCAAGAAATCTCCTGTGACTAGCAAGGTAATGTTAGTTGTGGCTTTTGATGGTATTACTTCTACTGCAGAGCATTTTACAGCCTCAGGCGTTCGGATAATCTTGACTTCTCTCCTGAGCTCTCCAGCCATTTTTCTACTCTGTTGGAGCATCAGAGAGGCAGATGGGCAGTACTGTATCCTCCTAAGGTCTGTTTTAGCTGTAATATATGAAACAGAAATGTATTTTTGGCCTTCTTCCTTGTCCTCTACTCTTACAGTAGCTTTAATATTAGAAAGAAAAAAGTAGTAACATGTTCAAGGGATTCAGTGCTTACAGTTTTCTTTGCAAAATGTTTATTGAAAGTATCAAAGATTCAAACAATTATGTTTAGTATCCTAAGTGTATTGTTGAAATTTAACTTCAGAAGTGATCTTGTCAGGATTCATGGCTTTGTAATCCATAATCCAGTTGAAAATCTGGTAGCGCTTATCTGTATGGAAAGGAGAAAGTCTTTTCTGACTTTGTGGTGGCTAGTAAAAAATGATGCAAACCACAGTCATGTTTTCTAAATCAAATCTTTTGAGACTTCAGTTCATCTGTAGTTCTCTCTGACTGATCTTAGCCCTGGGCATTTAGCGGCTGTTAGATAGGGGTTTAGTGCATCTGAAGGATGTGTAAAACTGAGCTGTGTAAAGGTGCTTGAGTTTCTGAGATAGAGAGCCTGGATTGTTCAGGTTTGACAGAGTAGATGCTCTGCATGTAACTGCTCTGTTTTGTGACAGTAGTTTTTTGGTCAGACATAAATCAAGTGAATGCAGTGCAAGACAGAATCCCATTGAACTGATTCTGAACTTCTAAAAAATACTGTTTGATAAGACATAAATGCTTCTGTAGATAAACTGTCTCAATAAAAACTTATAAGATCAAATAAGTATTGCTTTTAATGAGATACTGTGAGGCAGTGTCTTCAGTTAACTAGAAGTATGTAGCCTGCATTTCAAATTGAAGAAGAAGCCAAAGGTAGTATACCCTTGTCCACTGGGTTTTGGGTGCAAATATGAAAGCTGTGATTTTCTGTGATGCCAGGATTATTAAAAAACCCCTTCCCAACACTCCCCACACCCCCCACACCCAAAAATAACCACATCGTGCAGTTGACCTCTTGTGCCATCATCTGTTTGCCACGTGAATCAAAGGAGTGCCAGCCAGCCATGCGGGAAATGTTTTTAAATTGTTCTGGGGTTTGAAAACTTAGAATTATGGGTGTTGCCTTTCAGATGTCTTTGAGTTTAAAACTAAAAGATGGGACCATACACCATGACAGAGTGAGAGCAGTGGTGTGGTATGATTTTCATGTTAGCATATGAAAATGAACATGAGATTGGAAATCTCATTATTCCAATAGTTCGTGAATGTTGAAGTTCATCAGACTGTCTGTGAGGGGGGAAGAAAGAAAATTAAATCAGTGCTACAGCCCTCTGTTTCTATCTTATGTAAGTATAGCAGCTATGAAAAATCCAAATTTCTGGAAAAGAAAGAATGTTTATTGTAAAGACCTCTAGGAGCTGAACAAAACAACTCCTAGCCTGTATAAGGGAGGTGAATTACATCAGTTTATTTGTGCTTATCTAAGATGGTCAAGATGAGTTCAGACCTGACTTACTAAACCTTTCTAGAGTTCTTTTCCTTGCATGGGAATACACCTCAGTTCAGACCGAGGTTTTAGTTACATGTGTCTTTACTTTGGTAGCGATGAATTCCAGTGACTACAGTGACCCAAGCAACTTCTGAGACAAGATGTTGTCTAATTGAAAAGACAGGAGCCAGGCTGAACAGGATTTAACATGCCTGTTAGACCTGCCAAAACCTGCATTAGCACAAATGTCTCAGGTCTGGAGGGTGTGGGGGGTTCATGGACTGTCCTGGATCTTCAAGGATGTCCCTTTATCCATTTGAAAAATTATTTGTTCCAGTTCTTCTTTTTTTTTTTTTTTTTTTTTTTTTTCCTGGTGGTTGTAAGCAAGGCAGCGGAGGATGGCATGGGTGCCAAAGACTGCTTCGGCTTCCCATAAGTGCTAGCCAGTGCTGCTTTGTGTCTGTTCTCCTGCATCATACATTCTAACACCTGGGTGAGTTTAACTCTTTGTAATTATATGACCAGTAGCACTAGTTTTCTTTCGTAGGAAATGGTAATCATTACAGAAATGAGTCACAGTACCATGAATGGTAGTGCTCAACAGCTTTTCAAATATTAGACCTTATATAGTGGAAAGGAAAAAGCTTGGTTCGCAATCTAAAGGGGGAGAGCAGTACCTAAACAGTGAGTGGTAAGTTAAACAAAAAATTAGGAGAGACAGATTGGAAGGTAAGTGTAGGAAGGGCAGATGAATCACTGAGTTGATGAGAATGACAGACTCTGTGTCATAGCAAATGCCTGCTCCATGAACAAAAGAATTAACAAGGTAGTAAATGTTGTAAACACATCTTATATAAGACCTAGTGTTTCATGTTACAGAAAGGTTTATTATGATTGCTGTAATTAAATTTGCATGAAGAAGAAAGGGTTTTTTGAATGAAAACTCTGCCCAGTGCTTTAATGCCACAAGAAGACTTAACTGAAAAAATGCATTTCATTTTGGAGTAAGAATTTGACTCATCCTTTGAAAAAAATTGCTATGGTGATAGCAAATTAAGCGTACAGAGTGTTTGGGTTATTCATAAAGTCAAAGAGACAGGTCACTCCAAACTGTAGAGAATAATAAAGATTAAAATGCTATAACATTAATTTTCGAAGTGTAAGCACTGTAGTGTGTGATGAGAAGGATCTGCATTATAAGATCAAGCCTTATAAAGCTCTACGATAACTACTGCAACGAGTAGGAAAGCCTACTGTTTACTGTTAGAGCATTTTTATTAATATATGTTAAAATATTGGTTGTTTCCAGGTGAATGAATCTGTCTTGCATTAGCTGAGGCACTTGTTGCAGTTTACCAAATTCTGTGTAAGCATAAATAAACAAACCAAATCAGTTAAGATCACTACATCATAAAATAGACTTTCTTTGTTTCTTTTGGCAAGTCTACTTAGTTTTAACCGAGTATGGTTGCAAACTTGAACCTTAGGTCTAAAAACCTTAAGAAAAATTTGAATTGGAGTTTGAACTTCACAGATTTCATCTCCGTAGTTAGAAAATGCTTCCAGACTCCAGCCTGCGCTGCATATTTATTCATGAGAAGGTAACAACCCTTTTATATTGGGTGTTATATAAACATGTGTCAAAGACCCAACGTTGTATTTTATTGAGCTACAAATAACATGTGCAGTTTGGAGTCAGACTTTTTATTTACTGGGTGCTGCTGGCATGCTGATCCCCAAACTGAATAGGCAGGAGAGGGTCTGGTCTGCACTGAGAGGAGCTTGTGAGCTTCCAGCAAGGGGGATAACGGCTGAAAAATACTTGGCTGCCTTTTTCTTCTGCTTCTCAGCCTTCCTGATTGAAACAGACTGTGTGTACAAGGCACTCTCTTTAACAAGTAATTCCTGTAACGTAAGTATTGTTGTGTGGTGGTATGGCAAGGGAGCAGAGAGTCTTAAGGAACCCATAGCCCCTGAAAGTGCTGGGAGGAGGAGTCATTCTGGTTGTCTGCAAGGGTGTTTGACAGCAAGGGCATCCTTCCTGAGGTGCTCGCTGCTATAAAGCTCTCCTGGTCCTTGGTTTCTGGTGGGAACATGGGGCTCATTGACCTTTTGTGTTGGGGAGTTCCTGTGCTACACTCCAAGCATCTGTCCCCATAGTCTCAGACAGGAATGACTGCCTTCCTAAGCAGGTTTTGTGAATATAGGTCTTAACTGGCTTTGTAGCATTTTTTTTTTCTCCAAAGAACAAGTAAAAAGTGCTGAGGCTGCACCTGGAATTTGAAAAAGAGGATTTTGAATCTGATGTAGAATTTCCTTGTGGAATTTGGCTTGAAAATCTTAGAATTTGGACCTAATCTGTAGCAAAACTGAACATTACTCAGGCAATGTAGTATTTGTCAGTACATGTGAATCCAGCTCTTAAGGTGGTTACAATTTGCCATTTTTTTCCTATTTATTGTGGATTTTTCCCTGTCCGGAGTACATTGGTGGAATTTATGTGGCTACAGTGCTTTCTGTACGAATTCTGCAAAGCAAATTAAACTCCTCTTTTTTAGCATAATGTTGCTGGCATTGACCATAAGTACAAATGAGGAAGCGGATGAGAGTTTTTAAAACATCAGATTAGAGTAATCACAATGTAAACGTGTAATATACCGGAAGAATGAAATGGTTTTCCAGTCTGATGGATTTTTCTTGTTGATTGCATTAACCTTTCATCCAAAGGTACGTGGGATAGCTTGGTGCCTGCCTTGGTAGTAGTCTTTTATGATTTTACATGATCATTACTTGTTAACTTTCTTACTCAGAAGCCAGTACTTTCTGATGTTACTCCTTTAAAGGCTGTCTTTGATCCCTTTTTTTCAAGAGTAGTCTGCACTCTTTTTTGTACTGTCTTTTCAGGTAGTAAGTTTTTGTAAAAGACAGTTGGGAAAATGTTGCTGGTTTCCCATTTATCACTTGTGCTGTAGTTGCCAGGAAATTAGCTGGGTACTATGGGCTTGTATAATGCTTGAATTCTTTTCTCGGCTTTCTGTCATATGATGTAGTCTCATACTCAAATACTAAAGAGGGTAATACAATTTCAAGCTTAAGATCACCCTCCTCTTCACTGGAAGGAGAAAGGGAAAAATATCCTGCACACACAGAAGTGAACAGAGAATTTTCAGCACACCAAGTTCATTTTTTCTAATGTTTGCTTTTTATTCCTTGGTGAATGTCTGATTCAGAGTTAAGTGATGGGGAAAAACTTCTATGCATGTTATTAAAGATAAATTATATTTCTGTTGTTGGGAAGGAGGAATTCAGTAGCTTGTTAAAAACTGATGTTTCCTCTGCCACGTAGATTTTGTTGGTTTGTTTAATAGAGCACTTAAGTGAATTCTTATGCATTGGGATTTTCTCCAACATTGAAGATAATTTTGTTCAATTGGGTTTTTAAACGTTTGAAAATTGGAATAAGAAAAGCAGCATTGTTTAGGGTCCTGGCTAGGATTTTAAAAACAGGAACAACTCGTAGTGTTCCTTATTAAATTTAATTAATTGCTACTCGTCGGCAATATGGCTGAGTTATTGTTGCAGTGAGACCAATAACTTAAAAGATTTGGAGTTCTGTATGTTCAGACATCAGTTGGAGCTTTGCCTAAGAGTAGTTTGATGATTTAATTTTTAAAAATATTTTTATTTCAAAAGGGTACTGAAGACCGTCTCACTCATGGATTTTTAAATGCTTTTGGTGTTTCCATGGCTAAATCTTTGGTAAGAGTTTAGTCAGGTTTATTGGCAGTTAAAAACAAATCTTTACTATTTGGTACCTGCTTAATGGTGAGATACATGCCATTAATTTGATCTCAGTCTGTTTTGTATTGCACAGATGTTCACATTACAAAATCATTATTGTCTACCCACAATCAGCGCTCCTATCAAGAAAAACCAATATAGGAGTGGGGAACTAAATGGGTGCCTGAAGTCTCATCTTATTCTAGAGATAGTCTTTCCAAATGAGCAATAAAGGGGACTGCCTGAAGAAACACATCTTTGGTGCATCTGAGATGTCTGTTCTACAGCTAAAGGGAATACTCCAGCCTGACCGTGCACTCACTCAGCACCAAGCCTTTATGCATTGAATAATTATTTTTAATGAATAGCGTGGGGAGTTAAATCCTTATGACTTAGTTATTTCTCAAGTGAACTGAAAGTCTGTTTCCATAGTGAATGTGAACTAGTAATTTGTGATAGGAGTTTGAAGTAATGTAATTATTCAAACCTTTTTATGGTCAGATGAAATTTGCCAAACGTTTTAGAAAGGTTTGCATTTGATTATGAGAAAATAAAGTTAAGGAGTTCTTTCTGACCCTTGGCTGAAAACTGAAGTGAATATACACAGTGGCTACCCTAAGTATTAATGTATTTAAGCATGCATGCTTGGGAAATGTGTGAAGTGTAATGTTACTGATTTCTTCAAGCTCTGTCCTCACTGTATAAGGCATAGTGCTCTTGGGTTTACTTAGAAAATGGTGAAATGAATGTGGCTCCCCCAGGTAAAATTCTGGTCAGAGTGAAGTTATTAGCAAAATTCCCACTGAATGAGCTGGGAGCAGGATTTTGCTGAAACACAAGAAATCCACTTGAAATCCAGTGCAAGGTTAAAAAAGAAACCAAACCCCTAATTCACATTTGAAAAAGTATGCGTGTCTTTCATAAACTTCATGTCCTTATTAAAATAAAAATCCATATTTTTTTTTCTTCAGTCACATCTCTTTTCAGACTATATTACTAAGTTAAATCAGAGTGAGTTTGTTTATGAAATTAGTTGCTCACTGTGTTCCTAAAAACAGTTGGTAACGCACTAATAAACACCCCTCGCTTCTGTGAACCTTTTTGTGTCCGTTTAGGTTTCCTTTGACAGGATATAATCTGTCTTTGACACAAAGTATTAAAAGTGTTAATCCTAAATAGATGAGCTGGTGATGTTATCCCCATTCAAGTAACCAGATTTTGAAAAACAAACCCCTTTTCTTGTATTTAGTTTCAAAGTGACTTGGCAACACATGTTTTTGTTTTTAATTTGTGCTGTCTGGCTGGTGGTGTATGAAAAGACTTTTAAAACCCAGGTGGAGATGCTGTCTCCGTTGTTTTCTTGTCCTGGTGAGGGGAGAGCTATGAGCTCTCATACCAAGTATAAACGGAGGTATCGAGAAATGTAACCCAACCCGCCAGGAAGGCTGCGGCACTGACAGAAATCCTTTACAGCTTGCTCCTGAGCTCTCGCCTGAAACGCTCCCTGGGGCAGACCACCAGCCCCTGGGTCGGTTTGCCCGACAGAGGCAGGGAGGAGCAGCCCGCCCGGCCCACCTCGGTGGTCGCCCCTACCTGAGGGAGACGCGCTTCCAGCCCGGGAAGCGTATGATCCGTTGTGCTCTTAAGGACAGAGTGACGGGTGGTGCTGTGCCCGGCTGGGATTGAATGACTAGTGTGGTCTTAACCCGTGCTTGGGGAAGGGGAGAGGGGCTGCTGTCCCAGAGGTGGCCCCGCGGGTGCGCGGACCGAACCTGCGGAGAGCCCCGCGCGAGCGCGTGGAGCAGCGGGGGGAGCGCACCCGTCCGCGCTCGGCGGGCACGGCGCCGGGGTGGGAGGGGGCCCTCTGCTGAGTGAGGGGTCTGCTGCTGCGAGGGCAGGGCGAGAACAGCCTGCTGTATTTCCCCCCTGCTTTCTCAGTGAAAGGCTAAAAACCATTTCTCAGCCCTTAAGGAGGGACAAGAGGGACTGAAGGTCCTGGGTTGCTTCTGTCGTATCTCAGTAGGAGGTTTGGGTTGGTATATAGGAGTTTTGGGTTGTTTTTTTGGGTTTTTGTTTGGTTTTTTTTTTCAATAGCTAAACGTCATTTCTCCCTGCTATGCAGAGAGAGCAGGCTCTGTCTCAGCAGACAGGAAAATGAGGCAGCTTGATCAGCTAACGAGGTTAGCAAGTAATCCTCGTTACAGTCATTTCCACTGCTCACCGCTGCTTGAGGAAGTAGGTCTTACTGGGGATTGCCCTGTAGTTTTTTGACAAAAGGCATTTTCCTCAGTAGTATTATAGCGGTTTTCTGTTACAAATCATTTTGGCTTGGCTCTTTCTCTCCTTCCTTGCCTTACCTTCATTTCTGCTACTGATTTCTTTCAGAATTTATCTAAATGGCTTTCCACAAACCCTGAGAGATCATACCCCTCAAAGCTGAATTGCATTTCTTAACTCGTACTCCTCCTAGAGAGCTGTCAGGAGGTGGGTTTACATTCGGAGCAAAGATTGCTCGTTTCACCTCAGCAAGTATTTTTAGTTAAGCATTTTTTCCTCTAGGCAATTTCAGATGGTCTCTACTGGATCTTTAATAACATACACACTAGTAAGTTTTATTTTAAGTTGTTATTTGTAGTTTTACTATAATTTGGAGATAGCCGGAGGCTATACCTCCTGTAAGAAAAATATTTTAGTTCTCCTTAACGTGAAGGAACTTGCTCCATTAACTGCATTTGACTTAATGTTGTGAGCTTAAACACTAACCTGAAAGCTGTTAGTCAGACCTCTGGTTTAAAGCAACAAGGGTGTAATCACAAGTCAAATTGAGGTGGTAGCATTAGGTAGTTAGCAACTGGGTTTAATAGACTCTGCTATTGTACATTTGGTTATGACTTTCCTGTTGATAAAATTATTTTTTTGAGATTCTTTGGGTTTTATTCCTCAGATTCACTAAAAACTGCTTAGTTGTGAACTCTGAAAGCCTGATCAATTATTTTTTTAAAAATACACATAGTAAGGTAGTGAGATTTTTAATTTTTTGTCCTATGTGCTAGAAGTTATTTTTGGCCTTGTGTTAGGGGCAAAGGCAGCTAGCATTTCAGCATCCTCCTAGCTCCCGTTTCTGCCAGATGATAGAGGTTTAAGAAATACATTTGCTCCTAGCTCAGGTACTGCTCACACTCCATTCTGCTGGTCCGACTGGAGTGGGCAGTGCAATACAAGGCAGAGAGTTGCTGTGGGTGACTGGTTTTGGTCGGTGAGGCAGGCATACCTATTCTTCAGGTGAAGCTCTGTCTGCAATAGCAGAACTCTGGCTAACTTTGTGAGAAGGTGGCTTGAGAAAACAGAAAAGGATTTGCCCTTTCTTTTGACAAGCTGCAGAGGACCCTGTTTCCCCACATTTTCTTATTAAAATAAATTCACATGTAATTTTTAAATCTGTTGTCCCTGGTTAGTGGAAACTACAGTAGTTTTGTTGTCATTCAGACACCACAGGATCATGAAAACGTATACGTCTGCCTTCACCCTACAATCAGGCAGAAACTGTCAAGCATACGTTCTTTCTCACTCCTGTACTGTGGGAGTGGAAGATAGAGTACCATAGAGTACCTGCAAAATAGCTGGTAACCATGGTGGTCTTGGTGATGGCTACTGGGAGCGCTCTAAGATTACTCCTAAAGTTGTTTAAAAGCTTCATCTGTGATGGTAGTTGTCAGGAGCAAAGCACTACCCTCTTGCCACATTAAATTAGTTTTTAGAATTCTTTTGTTTAGTCTCCACATACATTACGTTACTGTTACAGTATGTTAGTGTTGTTCCTTGTATATTGTTTCTTCTGGGAAATATCTTTGGGGAAACAGCCTCCTGTGAGATTTGGTGATCTTTTTGGATGTCCAACTGGACAGGAACAGACTTTTAAACTCGGAGATTTCAAACCTTTCACATATATGTTTTATATATACAATGAAATGCATCGGATTTAATTGTAAACAGCTCGTGGATTCTCTCTGCGTGCTTGGATGGGTTTTGTGTATTCATATAAGATTAATGTCTTGGTCGCTATGTAGCTTACAGTTCTACAGTCAGATTCATGGCGTTCATTTTTCTGTGTTATTAATGAAAGTTTTAGCTATTAGCGGAAATATTTCTTGTAGAAGTTTTCCATGGAAGCTCTGCTAATCTTCATGCTTCCAAAAGTGAGAAGTGAATGTGTGTGAACTATGCACATGAACAAACTGTAGCAAATGTGTATAATCTAGCTACTGCTTTTTATTAAACATTTGCTATTGTATGATTGTTCTCAGCTGCTTATCACTTCATGTATCTTTAACTTTTGGACTGAAGTTTTCCATGCTGGTTGCCTGAATTCCGGTATGTTATGTTTTAGTCAAAATGGCTCCACTGTTTCAAATAACGGGATTAATAAAAAGCATATTTTGCATTTGTGAAAAAGAAATACTTTGGCATACTTTTCTTGAGAAGCTTATGCTCCTCTCTTATTTAGAAATTTGGCAGAAATGTGGTTTTTTGCTTCTTAACTTCCCAGTGCTACCAATAAATACTAGTAAAACGTTGCTTGTCTCACCTAGTGTACCCACATCAAACTGATGCAATGAAGAACTCCGTTAAAAGCCCCTGAGGAGGTACATGGTTCTCCTCTCAGAGCAGGGTCTGAACAGAACTGTTAACCAGGATTGAGGCCATATGCTGAGGACAAGGAAGAAGAACAGTATTAGACATGCATATTTCATTTCTGAAGGCATTTTTATCCTGGACTGTGAGAAAACCATAAATTCTGTAAAATAAATGCTATGCTGGATAGTAATGGGAAGACAAAATGAATATGAGGAGGTTTGAGCTTCTGGGCTACTGGATTCCAGGAACAGCAGGACGGGTTGTCTTGAATTCTGCTGCAAAACCTGTCAGTTTGATTAGTGTAATGCATATTCCCAAATAGACTGGGGACAGCATGGTTGTTTTTTAGGAGCTTGATTTAAAAATCTTAACTATGTTCTCTGTACTGCGTCTTCAAGAATTTGATCAGAGAAATGGATGCTTCATCACGCTTTTATCAGCGTGAGGCTTATTGACTCCAGTATTTGAGGGAATCGGAGCTCATGGAGAAATTTTGCAAGCCATATCAGACTCAAACTAGAAAGGCCACATTGTTTATATTTCTTGATTGTGTGTGTATTATTTTTAGTTGCATTTTAGGAAAATGAAAGGGATTTCTTAATTTTTTGAATGAACTGACTGCATTCTTTTGACTATGCAAGTAGAAATAGAGGAAAAAAAATCTCTAAATTTACCTTGGTGAGATTTTCTAGTTATATTGTATAGGGTTTTTTTACACTTAAAAATTAGTAAATATTCTGGAAACTAAATGGAGAATATTAATTCCACATAACCGTGTGTAAGCAATCATTTATTTGCTTAGGTAGTTGTTTTTAGAACTACTTGAGTAAATAAATTCTACTCAAGTAAGTTCTATGAATAAAGGTAAGTTTAAATAGTGCTTTTCACCATTTAAAGAAAAAAAAAATTCATCATTTGCTTTTAATGGTCCAGCAAACCTGCATGTGCTTCCATTCCCTTCTTGTACCCCTTTTTGGGAAAAACTCAACATGGTTAATGAGTTGGGGTGCAGCAAAATTTGTGTACTTTAAGAAGAAAAAACACATGGAAGAGTTCTGCCAGTCAGTGTTTGTTAACAAAATGAAGCATGATTTCAAAAACACTTTGAGTTTTTGATTTGCTTGAAATAGTTTGTTTACAAATTTAGGCCCAGATCTGACAGTCGGGCATCCTGCATGAATACACCAGAAGTGCACCTCATATTTCAGGAAAATGCAGGTAAAAGCATTGCAGTGTTGTTTCTGAAATGTGAGGGTTTGGCCGGGTGCCTTGCACTGTGTTACAGGTTGTGCTCCACATCTGGGTGGACGTCTTTGTGGTGGGCTCCAGAAACATCAGGTCTCCACTGGTGGTACCCCCATGGCTCCTTCCTGGTTTGAGCTGGGTGGTGTTTGGTGAGGGACCAGGTCCCACCGCATTTCCCTCCTGGACGTTGGTGCCCAGGAGGGCTCGCCGGTACAGCAAGCTTGGGGAAGTTGATGTGCAAGCTGACTCAAGCAGAGTAGTGCCTCAGGGACTGAAATAAGCCACCCCTGTTAGGGACCTTTATACTGGTATGACTATGTTAGCACATTTGCTGGCACCGAGATTGTTAGAGAAAGGGGAAAGGATCGCACCCTAAGGGATGTTACAGTGCGGGTGAAAGCTGCTGGTATCAGCGTGGCCTCCGCTGCCTGTGTGTATTTCTACACGTCTGTCTTCAAACCCCTCAAATAACTGAATCCAGATCATGTTTAGCTTTAGTTACAGGATGAAAATTGATGTAAGCTATAAAGTCTTTAGGTATCCAGAGTACAGTATGAAACACAGGAGTCTGTTTAAAAGCTCATCCAGGGGATGACAAACTCCCTTGTTTGCTGGCTGTCACGTCCGGTAGTGTTTTCTTAATTTCCAGTAGGACTCTTCAAAGACTTCAGAGGCCCCGGATTTAAGTGAGGGAAATAGGAGTGCAGTCAAGCCTATGATGCCTCACGGCTTCAGAGAAGAATATTTCAGCAGTTTCATTAATAAAATAGCTCTTAAAGTGCTATGGAAAATGAAATAACAGCAGTCCTACAAAAGTGACGCTGAGAACCACCACCACCTTTGTCGTTCAGTGAAAAAAATCAAGTCTTGGTATAAGGAGAATTTTTTTTTAGAAAAACAAACTTGACTGCAATGAGCTGACACAGGCAGTACAGTAATAATGATAAACTTTATAAAGCAAAGTGTCTCTTATTAATGTGCTGCAAAGCACTCTAGAGATTCTCAATTCTCAAATTAAGCTATAAAAGATAATAGAAGAGCTTATAAAGTTTCTGCACAGTGAATGATTTCATGGCAGTGGCTTTGTTTGTTTTAATGATGTGAGCAGAGGGCATTTGCCTGACATCTTCAGCATTCCCAAGGGGAATAGGTACAGCAGTTACATTTTACAGTTTCACTGACATTATAGGGGTGCTGGGTTTTGCAGTTGTATTATGGTGTACTTTATAGATTGTAAGCTTTGAAATTAAAAACTTCAGTGAGGAAACAAACGTGGAAGTTTACTGCTGCTGTAATTCAGCTGGTTGCAGAAATAAATACATTTATTTACATTTGCATGGTACATTTGAATAACAGTTGAGGGCCATGACTTTTTAGTGGCATCCATAATCTTAACGTAGCTCTTCATGGACTGAAATACTGTCGTAAGGGGTGGTGTTTTGCTCATGAGCTCATCGAAGAATTCATGAACCAGTCGGGAATAGAGACAGAGTGATGCTCTTCCATCTCAGTTGACCTTTTTGCCTTCCCAAAACCAGGTATAAGCAAGTGTTTTTTACTGTGCTGTGCCTGTGCTGTCCCCACCCAGTCACCCAGCCTTAACTCCCACATACATGCTTTCCTAAAGGGCAGATGTGTGATAATGAAGTAGGGGATTTTTCATCCAGCTAAATGGAATAACAGAGAAAAGTCTTAATTTTAGAAGTTAGATTTGAGGTACTGCTAACAGATTTCAATTTGAATGCTCTGTGTTTACTTCCTGATATTTTTGTAGGTCTCCTTTGCCCCTCTTCAGTTCACTTTCATGATAAAGTTGACTTACAAATCTCAGCAAAACTATCTGGAGGAGGACTGCGTCATACTGTTGTGAGGTGTTTGTTGGGTTTTTTTAAGTGTAAATTAGTTTTCTCTTTAAGCAGAAAAATGTGTCTACAATGATGCCATGAAGTGCTCTAGAAGACTATGTATTGCAGGCATGGTTTGCATACAGAGCTTTATACAAAGACATTTACACACAAGTGTGTACACAAATAGACAATTTTCAGAGACACGTTGTATAGCTTTTACAATGATGGGAGGTCATTGCATGTTGCTGTCATATAAAGAGTCTGCAAGAAAGCTCCTCTGAATTGGGAGAAGGAATGTAATTTCATTCATTAAGAGGTAGAAAATAACTTTCTTTTTCCTGAAGTCACCACTTGTCAGACTGTTTGTGGGCTTTGAACTGAAAGATTTTACAGACTAGGAAAATATTTGTGGTGTTATTTGCTTTTTTAATTTGGCAGATTCGTCTGCTTTTTGGAGGAAGGATTGGAATAAAATGAGGAAACTAGATCCCTCTCTCCCTTTTAGGGGTGGAGGTTTATTCCAGCTGTGAGCACTCCTAACTTCCCTATAAAATGCTCGTGCATTGCTCAACTGTTCTTATGTGTTTCAATTAAAATTTGGTGTTGTCAGTTCAGATTTGTTGTAAGTGCAGTTTGGTGGTTTATGTTATGCAGCAGAGTAATGGAAGGCAAAGCGTATGTGTGCAAAAAAAGGCATTTAGTTGGAAACTGGAGTTGAACTGCATTCAGTACTTGCCAATGCTGCTTTTAAGTTTGTGCTATTTTCATAGTTTCCCAAAGTGATACTGTTACTAAAAGAAAATAGCCCCCTGAGCTGGCATTTTTGATGTTTGCTTCTGGCCACAAGGTAAGTGTGGTTTGGTTATTTGTTAAAAATCCACATAGTTCTGTCTGCAGATGCATATTTGACTGTTTTTTTCCCTGTCTGTTCTGTATGTTTTTATTAAAAAGTCCCAGAGACTTTTTTTAACTCTAAAATAGATGTAGAGCTTCAGGCTTGCCATGAAGTCTCAACAGATAGAAAGCAGGTTGTATCTCAGTGTATGATATGATGTAACAGAAGCAAAATCTTTGACATTTTGTTGGTAATTGAGCTTTAAAGTTGTGAAGACACACATGCTTGAAAATGGCCTGTTACAAATCTGTAATGTGTACTGAATTTAACATGTCAGGGTTGGTTGGTTTGGTTTTGGTTCTGTCATCGTACTAGGGAACAGATTTTATACCTTACTTTGGTGATATTTTTTCTTGCATGTTATTTAAAAAAAAAACAACAAGACAACGAGCGTTAAGCTAGAAGAGGTGAGAAAAGTCAGAAAAACGCCTAGGTAAATTTAGATTTAGATCAGATATTAGGAAGACATTCTTTGCTGTCAGGGTGGTGAGGCACTGGGCCAGGTTTCCCAGAGAAGCTGTGGATGCCCCATCCCTGGAAGTGTTCAAGGCCAGGCAGGATGGGGCTTTGAGCAATCCGGTGTAGTGGGAGGTGTCCCTGTCCATGGCAGGGGGCTGGAACTAGATGATCTGTAAGGTCCCTTCCAACCTAAACCATTCTAAGATTCTGTGAAATCAGGATTAGTTTTACTAGCTTATGTATATACTGGATAGCAACTTACTCCTTCCAAAAAATTGGACTCCAAACAGGACAAGTAATTTTTCCATTTGCTGTTGGAAGACAGACCTGTATGCAGTTCCTCTGGACACTGTCTCTCACTGACAATAGCCCTTACTCTTTTTCTGCTGCTCTGGAAGGTAGGAGGACACGGCAATGGTCCCCGGGCATGGGGTATATATCCCTTTGAGCTGAGGGGGGATAATACAGTCAAGCCTGTCCACCATTGCCCAGTGGGAGACTCCAGTTTACCTGTGGGTTCTGGGGCTGACCGTCCTCCCTCAAAAAGATTTTCTGACTCCTTCCTGTTCCCTTAGGTCAGTGTGTGAAGAAGTACTGCATACCCTTAAAGAAAGTGTGTGCCATTCGCAGCATCAGCATGTAGCCTCACAGATTTTGCATTTAAAAAGAATGTGAAGCACAGATACTTAGTTTGATGGTAATTAACTTTGAGCAGTGTACCAAAGTATTTGGCACATTTAGAAGTGTTTTAAAATCAAGGTTTCAGTTTGTTTCTGAGAAATTTTGTAGTTAACCCAGTTTCTGCTCTTGATGCATGAGTGACTGGGTACCATATGATGAACTGTGTTACATAAGATGCTCAAATTGTTGATCCAAAATTCTAGCTATTTAACTCTTCTGGGATCTTAGTGTTTCTTGTTTTATTTTTGTCCTGTTTTCTCTTTTCAGTATTTGAAGTGTTGATATGAAGCCCTTTTCTGCCAGTGCTGTTAGCAGAAAGAACTTATGTACACCCATCTGCCTGTTCCTTGGGCATGAGAATGGGTTGCTCTGTCAGGAGCTTTTAACTATGTGGTATAGATTAAGACAGGTGGGGTTTTTCCTGCTTTCCCCTCTTTCCTCTAAATGGGTTTGTGTCTTGCAGCAGGATATAGTCAAGTAAAAATCATCAGCATCATTGATTCCAGCTGCTTCCTCAACAGAAAAAGTGCATTTTATTTGTATGAGCTTTGCTGTCTGTCGAATGTTTCGAGAGGAAGACAGTTTCTCCCCTTCTGTGCATCTTTCCCACCCAGATGTTTGGTTCTTTATTGTATTTTATTAATAATAAGTCCAATGCTTTCTTAGCTGTAGGGCTGTAATGAGGAAAGCAAATGCTCCTGCTAGAAAATATTACGTGATACTAGAAGCTTAATTATCAAAGGCACAAAGTCAGACTCTCATTACATTTTCTACTTTTTTAAAAAGAAAAAAATATTCCATAAGTATTCTGTGTTTTTGTGGTAAGACTGATGAAAGGTTAACAGCTGGAAAATACAAAGCTGCAACTCCATGGCTGAACAAGAAAAATAATGATTGTTCATCTGCAGAGATCATTATTTTCTTCTAATATGAGATGCAGTGTTTCCAGTTGTAGTTGTGAAGCTTTAATTAAAATTCATAATTATTTATACATTATATCTGTGTAGGGTCTTCCTATAGGAATCTGTCTCTGTATTGGGAGAGGGTTGCAGGGGGGAAGACTGGCAGGTAGGCTTGAAAGACCATACGTAATCTTACAGGTATTTGAAAGTCAACGTTATGATTTTGTGGTTAAAAGGATGTTGTGAAACACAGAACAAGGCCAGAGAGGTCAGATTTCCCTAAATACACAGATAGTATAAGAAGAGAACAGTTGAATGGGATGTTTCCTTGAGAGAAACAAAACAGGCCAATATTTCTAGATAAAAATACCAATTTTTGAGTTGCTTGGTTGAAAACCTCAGAGTACTTTTGTTCCCCCGGTTACATGAGTGGTGTTCCTCAGGAGTCAGTGCTGGCACTGGTGCTGTTTAACATCTTTGTCAGTAACATGGGCGGTAGGATGGAGTGCACCCTCAGCAAGTCCCCAACCACACCAAGCTGTGCATGGGGTTGACACGCTGGAGGGAAGGGATGCTGTCCAGAGGGACCTTGACAGGCTTGCTCAGGGCCAGGCTGGATGGGGCTTTGAGCAAAGTGGGTCTAGTGGAAGGTGTCCTTGCCCATGGCAGGGGGGCTGGAACTAGATGATATTTAAGGTCCCTTCCAACCCAAACCATTCTAAGATTCTGTGATTAAAGAAGGTGCTGTCAGTGTTGCATCGCTAGCACACTTCTTCAGTTATGTGCAGTTACGTGCCTCCAGTTACAGCCAGACACTGTGTATGAGCATAGCAAGAACAGTTTTAAAATATAACAAGGGTATATTAAAATTCATGTTATTAAAAAATGTTGGTAGAAAATAGATTAATAAAACACATCATGGTACTCTTGGTGAGTTGTTTGGTTTTGCCAGTCCGGATTAGAAATGCTTCCTGAATTACAGCCAGAGTGAGGGAGTTGGAATTCTGTCCTTGTAACCGTACTGAACAAGTACTTCTCAGCTACGGGAATTTCACAGATGTAACTGATAACAGCACTGCTTCCCGTGCCTCTATGCAGTTTGTTTATGTAAAAAGCTGTCCTTCAAGGGCAGGAAAAAATAGCCTCTTTGCTTCTGTATGTTGAGTAGTGAGGGGTTTGAGAGAATGAGCTGTGTAGTTCTCTGGAAAATGAGATTTAGCTGATCACATCGGGCTACTGCTTCCCAGCTGTGCTCTCCCCTTGAATTTTGAGAGTTATTTTGTCAATTGTTTTCCAACAGATTTTTTTGAAGGAGGCCAGGCTTAAGGGAGAGTATGTGTTGTTGGTGTTGTATGATATGTACTGAATCACTGTCCTCTGACTTGGTTAAAAGGGTTTCTTTGGCATGATTTTACAATGCTAATAGAGTTGTTCGGGATTTTCAGAATGATACACTTACTTGAGAACAAAATCTAATCAATCAAAATTCTGCTTTAGCTTTTTCTCCCTATTTTACCAGCAACACCTCTGTTCCCTAAGAATTTTACAGCTCTTTAATCCACAAGTAGAAGTTATATCCATTTCACTGACAGGATGGGAAGCCTAGAGAGATCAGGTAACGTGCCCAAAGGTACCAAGTCCAATCTCCAAAGTCCAATCAAAATACGGGAAATTCTAACCTGTTATTTTGTTCCTTTTTTCATTTCCAGGTTAAAAGTTGGAGTAAAGTTGTATTGTTAGTTGTAACTAAGAATTGCTGTCGCAGTTATTTATGCCTCATTGACTGTGGGGCTTAGAAGTACACCCATTTAAATGCTGAAGAAGCGCTTTCTTTGGTATTGCCTAGATTGTTTAGTAATAAAGCAGAGTTAATTTTCCTTAGCCTGGCATGGGCAAAATCACCATGAACTCAGGTGATACTGTTGCTTGGATGTGACTTCGGATACAGACTCCATATTAATCTAGTTGCTATGTAGTGTCTGGCAGGAGATAAAATTCAAGTAGATGCCCTGGAATGTGTAGCACCAGGAGACCATGTTAAGGCAATGGTTTGGCTGTCTGGATTGCTGCATTGAGTTCGGAGCTCAGTTGTAGTATAATGATGGAATTACAATTTAAACTTGCTGGTTTTCTTAGGTACTGAGAAAACGGAGACCTGGTCTTAATGGCAGCAAACAAGAGTTTAAAACTTAGTGCTTTGTGTAGATTGTTGTAGTTCAGCGTGAAAATCAAAACTGGTAGAATATGTATCAGCAAACCTCAGGCTTTTTCAGTCATCTAAAATCTGGTGCAATTCTGTGGGAGAAGTTTTAGGTATTGTTGTAACAAGGGTCCTTTCTGGATACACTCATATCTTTTTAAGTTTTCTGTGGTACTAGAAGTAAAATTGCTTTGTACAGTAGATGATCTATATAGGCAGTCTGAAATAGTTGCACACCTTCTTTAGGTTAGAAGAGGCATACGCGTGTGACTGACTTCTTGCAGTGACTGCAGCTGTATTGCAGAATGCCAGCGTCTCCTGTGCTGCCCCCAGTAATGCTGGGAACACCCTGCAGCTGATGTGCCCAGTGCTGTGTATGGTTTCTTTAAACTGGGTTTTGTTTGTCTGGATAATGTTCTATTTGCATTTCTTCATGCAGCGTGCAGATGATGTTGGCTCCTGAGACACTAAATAAACCAGATGAATTCTTGTGGCATGGCTTGATTTGCAGGAAATGAGAACTAGCTTTGTGCAGTAATGTGTATAAAATAGTAGTGGGCCATTCTCCTATGTTCCCCACCCTCCTGAACAGCTGCTGCTCACAGCAGATGGACTTTCATAGGACTGACTGATACAGTCTTCCAGAAAGTTAGGAAATTCTTATCAGTGCCTCTTAAATTAGTGTGGTGGCAGTTTATGCTAATTCAATTGTATAGTTCATGTTTTATTCTTTAGCAGGAGAGGATTTTCTTTGGTCGTGGCCCAAGTGCATAGGATGCCGTATCCTTCTTGAGAGTGGCTGAGCACCCTTGCTTCCCAGTGGTGTATGCAGCAAACCCAAGTGCTGTACAGATAGTAGTTTTTTTCTCCAAGACAGTAGTTTTATTCTCCAATAGCTTCCATGCCCCTTGAGTGTTTCTTCAGCACCGTTTCATTTTTCATTACAGTTAGCACAGGTTCACTGTTCTCTTCTGCATTTTGCATTCGCCAAGATGAGCATTGTATTCTGCTTTTTCATTCATCCTAAGTGTTTTGACAGAAGTTGTAATAATGTTGGATAATTCTTCCTATTAATCTCCGAATTTTCAGATTCCCATACATATTTACTTCCGTAGTCCCCAATACTGTTCAGTGGGAGGACTCCACCATTCCATGTCCATACACTTCTTGAGATTTTCACACGGGAGATAACTGTCTTCTGCATTTTCTTTCCAGAACAGTCAGAGTGCACATGTTTCTACCTTCACAAATAAAGTGCAGCTTGGCTAGAGCCACACAGCCTGCTTTTTATGAGCAAAATAGGTAGGTGTGTCTGTATCTTCATTGTGTATATTAGTATTTTCGGCTTCTCTAACCAGTTCAGTGGGAGGGGCTGGTTTCAGCTGTGCACCCTTCCCCTGGTGGGTGCGATGCCCTCACCCAAAAGGTGCTGTCAGTGGAGAGAGGAAGGGTAACGCTGGACTTCCTAGATGATGGGAATGGCTGACATAACTATCATCTGCTGCGGGAGAAGAGCACTGCCCATTTGCTTCTTTTGTGCGAGATCTGTCAGTGGAGATGGCAAACGACCATGTGCTCCTGTTACACTTGAAAACCTAGATAAAGAACTTGGGAACTTGTTATGGCTGGTGAAAAGCTACGAAATGTGTGATGCACACTTGGAAAATGGAGATCTTGTAAAAAACGTACATTGTTTGCGTCTGTGTGGTGGGTTCTCAAATTGAGGTGAAAGGAAGCCAGAAGAAACATTTTGTTGAAGCAGCAGTGAGTTGCTGTGGGAGAGGAGGAGGAGAGAAAAGCGTCTCTCATCTTAAGCTTAGGCTCCACATTGATAATGGTCTTGGCAGCAGATTGGCAGTGTGGCCATGTTGTGCTCTCCTAAGGTGTTTCCTCCTTGCTTATGCATCCTACGTGGCACAGCAGAATTAAACTAGTAACTTGCCTGGTTAAACCAGTAACTATCCTACTGCTGCTTATCAGGGTGGTCAGGTTCTGCAGCTATGACTCACAACCACAATTTTTCCAGTGGTGTGCAGGGATGCTAAATGCCCTTTGGAGTGTAGGTGGATGATGGATACTCAAAGTCTTGAGATACGCAGAATCCCCTGGGATTCTGGGGCAGCACCAGTCAAAAACTTGTGATCTTATTTCCAGTCTGCTTAATGCAATTTTTGCTTTTACCAGCCTTTTGCAAATTCAAATACTGACCCAGTGTTGCTTTGGAAAAAGATTAATTGAGACTGGATTCTGCTTTTACTACCTTTTTGTTATTTTGGCAAATAAAATTCAGAGCTCAGGTTTTTCTCTTGAGTGGTCAGGTTCATAGAACAGCATGATTAATGATTTCTCTTGACAACTTCTGGTAATTATAGTTTTATTAAGGTCCAGAAATAAACAATGCAATCTTTTCATTTGCCCTGCATAACACAGCTTGTACAATTTCTCCCAGTAATTATCTCATCCCAATCCAATAGCTTGTCGTGGAGATGTTAGTAAATTTTTCCACTGGGGTTTTACTGCATTCTGTCAGCACAGCTATGATAAAATGTCTGGCTCTTTAGTTTGTTCATAGAGACAGAAAAGAGAGGACCCAAATTAATTATTTCACTTCACAAGATAAATGGAAGGAAATGTGGCATGCTCCTTTGTGTTATCAGTTATTTGTAAGATTTCTTCAAGTGAAATACTCCTTGCTATCTGATTACCAGAGGCTATTCACTTGGCATAAAGCTACTAAACAGACCGACTTTTGTATCATTGCTTCAGTTTGTTGCTTCGCTCCGAAAAGAAATAAACAGGAGGAGGAGGAGAAATGTCTGTACCAAAACATTAATTATTTTTCTTTTAAACTGGGCCTTGTCTGTAGTGGTTTTTGCAGTGTGTGCTGGCATTGGCATTGGAGATATATTTTGCTTTATAGAACATTTTCTTAACAGGCTAGAAAAAAATGATGCTTGCTTTTGGCCATATGCCCTCTTCATGAGCCCTGTTTCCTGCTTCAACTAATGCGGAAAAGACCACACCTCACTTTGGTTGTCCTCCATTTGCCCCAATTCAGGGAGTGCTGTAACAGAAAAGAAGTAAAAAGAAGCTTGGGCACTATTCCTAAACAAGCTGAAGAGTATCTGAAAGTGTCTGTAGGAATATAAATATGTATAATGTAACATACAAACTCATTTTATATGTCACTGAAATGCACCAAAGAAGTGAAATACAGGAGCTGTTTAAAAAATCACAACTGACCTATACAAATACTGAAGATAGAAAGTGAAAAAAAAGAAGGTATATGTGTGTGTGAGGAAGATGCGAATAGATAAACATTTTAAACATCTGGGTTTCTGTTTGATTTGCGTAGGGTCTGCTGTGAAAGTCACCTTGAGTTTTTTAAGTGGTCTTTGAGTTACGGAGCATACTGTTCCCCAGGAACCCAGGATTCATTTAACACTGGTGCAATGGTATCTTGTATAGAGAGAAGAAAATAACATAAATGAGGATCACGCAGTAAAACACAGGCCTTACCATCTAAAAAAGAGTAGGTATAACTAGTAGATATTAGTATATCTAGTTTAGAAGTCTATGAGAAGGAAAGCCAAAGCCTGGAAAACTTGGTGAATCCAAAAGGAGATGGAGGGGTGAGCTGTATGTGTGTACATATGCTTCATTTTAAATTGCTTTAGCAAACTTTAGAATAAAAACAAAATGTTGGAAGTGCTTTTTCATCCAAAAACTTCTTAAATATATATCCCAAGTCTGTGCTGCCTTAATGTATAGGAAGTCTAGGCCTTACTTCAGTGAATTATTTAAGCACATGGATAGTTCAATACTTGTCCTGGCTTCAGTCAGGACAACTTAGTTTTTTCCTTGAACTTGGAGACACGCTTAAAATCTCCCATTGAGCTGCAACCACGCTGCCGGCTTGGCCAGCATTTCTTCTGCTTTTAGCCACCAAGGGTTGCCGGGGGCTGCCGGAGCTCCCACAGGAGGTCTGCCCCCGTTTGGCACCTGCCTTCTGCAGGGACCACCGCGAGAGCAGCGTGGGTTAGCCCAGGCGCTCTCCCCTCTTCACTTCTCTCACCTGAAAGCCAGAAACTCAAGCAGTGAGTCCTCCCGTGATTAAGTTAAATTAAACCACAGCTTGCAAAACTGTTCAGTAACCTTCTAAAAAATGTAGATGTGTGGGCTTACTCTGCAGATACTCCTGTTGCGAAATCTGTTGAACACCTTAGTGAAATGCTGTCCTTTAGGATGTCTTGTGCCAAGGGCTATCACAGGAAATGCTTCCCATGGCTGGAGCTCTTCTGACAACACATCCTGTGAGTTCTTAATGCCTCTGTGGGAGCAACAGCACATGGCCAGAGAAGCAGACTGTATCTAGTGAAAGGAAATGGGGAATAAAAAACCCAAACAAAAACTCCAGGTTGCAGCTTTTACATGTCAGCCAGTGCTTTTGAGTTTTTCAAGACATTGCAGAGATACCAGTCTTGGAAAAAGCAGTGTTTCACTTCTTTCAGTGCAAGTTCCACCAGGCTTGGTCCTGACTGATGGCTGCACAATATCTGGCAAAGTGTAAATGTTATTGCAGGATTTAATGACACTCAATGGCTATTTTTCTCTCTCAGATACTTTTTTGCAGTGGTTCTTTAATATGCGTCTTCAAATGTTTAGAAAAGAGGAAGAGCAGGTTGACTAGCTAAATATACCATGAGAATATGGAACTCCAATAAGGTGTTAAATTGTCAAAATATTTTCTGTTTCCAGTTTGTGTAAGGTTCAGATGGTGGTGTCTTTCCCAGGACCAAATCTGAGGCAAGTGGAGAGGATGAAAACAAACTGATTTTATTTTTCTCTAGGTATTCAATCATGGAAGTGCATGACAGCTGAAAATCTTTATAGCACAGCTACGTATTTATAAAACACAATGTTTTGCTTTAGTTTGCTTCTAAGATTCATATAACACTGCAGTGTATGAATGAAAGCAGAAGTGGAATTCCTGTTGCAATTGGAAAGGAGGTAACAGATGGAGCAAAGAGAGAATCTCTAGTCTTTCTAGTCTACATTTTCTCTTTGCCATCTGATCAGTATAATGGAACACGTTCCCACCAGGGTCTCTGCAGGTTGTGAAAAATTCAATAGTTGCATCAAAGATCACACTTTATTGTAGTTTTATCAGTGTTGTTTGCTTTCCACACTCATTTTCAGGTATGTATTTTCACTTTTCAATCCTTTAAGCAGGTTGGTTTTACATTTCTGCACCACACTGGTATAAAAGAATAAATGCATAGCTTCACTGGAGTTGGCTGAGGCACACCTAAATGTGTCAGTAGAGGTCCTGACCCATTCTGTGCGTGCAAAACATGCCAGTCTGTTAGGAAACAAACACAAACTTCCTCTTTAAGTATCAGTTCAGCTTTAATGGAAGATTTCCGAATAACCTAAAGTACAATAGAAAGGTCATAGCTCTGTGTGCTGTTAAAAATTGAATTTGCCATTTTCCTGATGTGCTGTAGTGTCGTCTGGGCTGCTTTGTCATCTTCACCTGGATGCATTCAAAATCTGAGAGACCTGGAACTATTGTGCAAATGGGACTAATGGAAGGTCTGCTTGTTGAAAATACCCATTAAAAAGCCTGCTTAGCTGTACTTGTGAAGCATTTTATAAGTACTGAACTTGGTTATGAGCTGCGAGGAGACCCAGCAAGCACTGAGCACTGCACTGTCCTGCCCCAGCAGCCTGCTTCTTTTCCTTAGTGTGTCCTGCTAGCCACCTCTGAGTTCGTTATCTGTCAAGGGAGGAAAGTACTTTTGCAGTGACAGATACTGCTCACTTAGGGCAATCGAGAGATACCAGTATCTTCTTTCCTTTGCGTCCTTAAGAGAGGACTTAAACCTGATGCAGGGCACTACCATTTAAATTTTAAGCTTTGAATAAACTCTGTGTTTCAATGTCTGTTATGTTGTTAAAATTACATCTTTCTGTCTGAAGAAGCAGTGGTTGCTGAAAGTGCCTGTGTCAGAGTTTCTTCAGCACTGTTGGGTTCTTAACTAGTTCAGCAGAAATGTGGAAAATAGTCCTTTTAATGAAAAGTTAATTTTCAAGAAAGTGAAAGTATTTTATTCTTTTAAGAATCAGAATTGTATTATACCTAATACAAAGATGTAACAGTAAGAGAATTTCCCTGGATGCGAAGGTAACATCTCTTGAGCATCTGTAGGATGGGGAGAGAAACTTAAATGTTGAAAATAGAAGGGATCAAAATTGTAGATTTATAAATCAAAATCAAAAGTTACAAGGCTGAAAATGTGAATGCGAATATGGACCTGGTCTTATAAATATAGAAGAAACTCAGGCCTCTAGAGAAAAAGCTTGGGAAATGAGTGCGGCATCCATCTGTAGTCATTATAGAATAGATAGCACAATCTTAAGAGCCAAGAGAAATATATGCTGTGGTGTATGTGTATTATACTTGATCAGTTATATTTATTTTGGAATAAAATAACCTCATATGAAATGGATATTAGTTGTATAGAGCACTTTGAAGGGCTGAAAAAACATCTTGGGGACCTGACATTCAGGAATAATGCCATTTTAAACACTATTCTAAAAAATGTTTATGCAGCTTTTTCTCATAGAAGGAGCTACATGTAAGGGTGTTCTTTTTGTTAGTGCCTTTGTTTTTTTCCTTAATTTTTACTTTCTCCTCTATTAAGTTGAGATGTTTGGGTAAGAAATGGTGGGAACATTGTAAATCTGTTCTGTAACCTTATTTGATTTGAGTGAAAATTACTAGATTTGAATACAAGTAAGTAATGAGTCAGTCCTCTGCTGTATTTTGAGACAAAAATGTGTGTTCTTCAGTAATACTAGTGTCATAAAATTGGCAAAAAAAGCAGTAACATCATTAAGATAGAAAATTTATCTTTGTTAGCAGCTAGCTTTCATTCAGTGTGTTCTGAGGAAAACCAACATTCATTAGGTGTCAGGCTCACTTGGTTTCAGTGACACACCTGAGCAGAGACCCATTTTGTCGCCCAGGAAAGGGCCCTAATGAAGCCCCGAAGGGCTGGCTGGCTGTGCACTCGCGCTGCCTGCAGAGCAGAAAGTTCCCCAAGGAGCATGAGAATCTTCTCTACAGTTTTGGACCATCAGGGATATTCAGCCTTACGCTTCAGGGTATAAGGTAGTCTCTCGATCTTGCAGGTCAAGATGAAGTGTGAGGTGAGGCTGGGGGACAGCTGGTGGGATATTCACACCTGCCTGCTGAGCCTGGACTTGCACTGTTCACGAGACAGCAGGTGCTGGGACTGACAGTGACACTGGCACCCTCTGATGTGGACTGCTGTAGAAGGTTGACCTTAGTTCCATCCAATACTGCAGGCCCTGGCTAGACGCAGCTGAAATCCATTAGTAGATCGTAAGATAATCACGGATGTAGTTTCAAGCTGCCTGTGTCACTGATAGAGATAGTGAGCCAAGCGTTGTTACGTGAAGGGACAGGATGGCTGGGGAGTGAGTGGGTTCTCCTCCAAGTCCTCTTTTCTTCCTTGTTTTCAAAAATAATCTTCTCCCTAAACATGTGCCTGTCTGCTGTTCATCTTCACCCCATAAAAGTAAATGTATCCTGGTTTTTAAAAGCTGGGTGTGCAACAGCTCTAGTTTTCATTGAGCTGCAGATACCCATGCTATGCAGAAGTAGTAGTATGAAGAAAAATGTTACCTCCTTTCTCTTGTGTAGCCTGTGGGTGTTTTTAACCTTGCGGAATGTTTGAAGACATCCGAATTGCGTCATCTGTGTTACAATTGAGATTTTAAAGAGATAATCGACAGCAAGACATACAAAGCTTTTTAACCGCAGAAGACTGTTAGAATGGCATACATAGTGTTGGCAGACAAGCGCACTCTTTTACTGCTCCAGAAAAGAAGGGAAGCAGCTATATGAAATGCTGATAATCTTACTGTGGTTTTGCATAGACTAGACTTGAGAGCCTTGAGTATTTTTCCTTTTCCCTTTTAACTGCAATTTTGTTATTGTATTGCTGCCCCCATCTCTGCTAAATATGGCTTTTGAAATGTAAATCATATCATGTTCTCAGAGATGCATATGACACCCTCAGCACTGTTCCTCTTTGCACTTCAAAGAGCTGTGTGGTCACACTTTGCATCTCAGCAAAATCGCAGTATTTGCCTTCTGAAGATCTCCTTTAATGTGTACAATCAATCCCTGATAATGTGTGTTGGGTTTTTGTTCCCTGGAGTCTGTTAATTTTAGTGTTGCTACAGGTCATCAGGATACATAATCTCTTCTTTTTTAATTTCTCAGTGAGCGTGCCTGAGGAGAGAGGAACACAAGAGAGGAGAGACAATTGAACATCACCATTGGCCAAGACCTGAAAAAATGGTGCTGGATGAACAGAGGATTAGAACTTAATTGTAAAAGGGAAATAAAGTCTTGGCAGGCGATTTGCTTCATTTATCATGGCCCAAATCCTCTGGCTGGCTGGTTAATGGGACTGTCCAACGCTTCCTGCTTAGGTTGAGTGCAGATCCCCTCTGCCTACAGATTGAAAGACCTGGGATCAGGTGGGAACAGGATGGTGCCCAATACGGGAATGGAAAGAGAAATGGACTCTGACGAGCTAAGATGGAAGTGACTTGACAGCTCCAAGCTCAGCAGTTGTCTCCAGTAAGGACAGGTTAAGACGGGAATCTCAAGCTTCGCTGGGAGAGCAGTATGCAGGAAGCTGGTTTTCAGGCCACGAATGCTTTCACAGGTAAGGAATTATGTTCTAGTGCAGCTCATCATTTTGGGGCAGTTTACTGGAGTTCAGAAAATAAATTGAACAGGTCCTCACTGTCGTTAGTGCCTTATGGTGCTTTCAGTTTAAATAGTATTTTAAAACAGTTCTCTTGAGGAACAGTTCAACGCTTGTATTAACAGTGAGTAACACAGTTTGCTTGTATTTCAGGCCCTCAGAAACGGATGGCCACAAGCATTAGGAAAGGTGTATCTCAGCTTTCCTCCTTAAAGTACTCATTAATAGATTAACAGCTTAACAATGAGTAGCCTCCTGGGTCAGTATAAAATGTAGTCTGTGAAGTTGCTCTTGTGTTAAGCATGGCAGCTTGGTGCGAGTGCAGGATGGACGCAGTTCATATCAGGAGGCTTCTCAGAAGCGTGTCAGTGTTGAGCGTTACCAGCCAGAGCACATCTCTGGGCAGAACTCGCCAGGTACCTTCTCCCTCCTGCCCTGCACCATTGGCATGCTGCGATGCCTAACTAGTAAAACTGGAGGGTTTAAAGGGTAACTGTTTCACCTGAGTGCAGTGTATTTCCCTGCACATACCTTGAAAATAATGTAATGAGAAAGAGGACGCCAAGGTGGTGTGTCTCTCTAAGGAAAGCTCCCTCTAGCGTAAAGTCCACTGGAGTTCATTCATTGCTTTCTGGTTTCTGATTTGAGAGGTGGGAGAAGGAAATGGGGATCAGAAGATCCTGCTGCTTTCTTTCCACGTCTGGCCGCCAGCTGAGACTCTGCGCGAAATAAGTAGAAAATCAGTTGGGTGTTTCTCTTGCTTTAGTAGGTCTAGCTAATGGATTAGTACCAGAGTGAAAGTTAGTGATGTCCAGGACGTTTATGCTTCCAATTTAAAATGTGTACCTTCCGAGTAAGTTTGCTGGATTGTGGGTTATATGTATGGGAAGATCATTTTGTGTCTCGGGCTGCTTTACCCTGGGCTGCTTGCTGTTTGAGGAGCTCCTCCCAGGAAAGGAACAGCACAACCGTTAGTCTCCCTATGGGCAGACTCCCACTTTGTCCCTTCCCAAAGCAGATCCACCCTCAGAGCCTGGTCCCACCCTTCTGGCTGCAGTGGGGCAGCAGCTCTGTGTCCGCCTGTCTGCACCAGCGCGTTGGTTTGGAGCGGTAGTGGAGTTCTGAACTCTCTGCCTCACCTCGTGTTGCTTTGATTTACAATACGGTTTCCATGCATGTCAATGAGACAGGTCTTGAAGGGAGAGGAAATGGGAAGCTTTTCTCCACCTCTGCTCCAGTGCTGATGGGAGATGTGAAGTCTGGGACCACCGCAGGGCCCTCCTTCCTCTGCCTGGCCGGCAGCATGCTCCTACAGCTCCCTGCTGCCGTTCTTGTCCTGTTTGTGCATCTTCCTCCTCCCTGCTCTCTGCCAGCCCTCAGCTCATTCCCAGGAAGTTTTTGCCTCTCCTTTGCTCTCCACGAGAATTCCTACTGTGTAGATATCTGTTCTCTTCCTTACCAGCCTTCTTGGCTCTCTCCTTTGCTGAAAACCTTATTACTTTTAGCACCCTTGCAATATTCTTTTCTTTCCAGCTTTACGCTCGTCGGCCTATCACTTACGTCCCAGAAGGTAGGTGGTGTTGGCACTGTGGTGAGGGTGCTGGGGCAGCAGAGTGTCAGAAAGCTGTAACCTCGTGGCTGCTGCTGGGTGGAAGGGACCTGGCAAACAGTGCTGCATAAAATTCAGGGAGATGAAACTGGGATCCCTGGAGGCCCAGGACAACAGTCAGATTGTGGTGGCAACCCAGCAGATTCAGACCTATTTTGGAGACTTTAACAGCGTGAAGGTTGCTTTGTCTCTTGTAAAGAATTCTTACATTCTTTTGGTGTTGCCCTCAGGTAAACATGTTAATAAACATTTTCAAATCTTGGTAGCTGTACTAAAGAATTATTAAATGTTAGGTTGCACCGTATATTCAGGAGATTTGTAAAGGGAACAGGCAGGAGACTTGTAGGGGAAACAGGTTGAAATCTCATTGCTTTATATGAAGAGAAGGCAAGGACTTCTGTTTCTTCTAATTTGTATCAAATTGATATCTGCATTTGCTTTTTGGAGATCTTGTTCCTTGTTAGATTTATATAATGCATTCAGCAGTAAAAGGTGGGTAGGTATGTATTTCTTAGAAAAATTGGTAGGGCTGTTATGCTAATTTAAGAGTTGCAATTAAAGTGTAATGGCACGTGCATATGGTTGCTCCTCTGATCCTGGCTATACTGCTCCTTCTGTTTTATTGGAATGCCAGTTGAGCTGTAGGAGAAAACAGTAGCTGCTAGCAGCAGAGGGGGCGTGACCACATGCAGAAGGGAGTTAATTTGTACAGAAAAAGCTTTGATACCTGAAACCTGTGCAGTGTCAACACTGAATCTAGGCATGCTAAGTGACTGCAGCTATTGCAACAATCAGAGTAATCATTTCAATTTACAACTGAACAGAGTGCTGGCAAAAGAAGCTTGTGAGGGTGATGCCTCTGTGTAGCCACCTTTGGAGTATCTCATAAACCTCCTTTCCACCTTGCTAATTGCTGTGACCTAGAAAGGCTTACAGTTAAGGCTAGGAGATACTTTGATCCTGTCTGCATGCTCATTTTACTGGCACAGATGCCAAAGCTGCCCTTTTTTGCAGATGGCTCTTGTTCCAAGAGATGGGCTCATCCAGTCACTTCATTATGTATTACCAAAACATAGCTTATGGTTAGAGCTTTTTCACTTTACTGGCTAAATACTAATCTCAGCAGATCATGTAAGTATAATAGGTTCAGGATTACCGAATATAGAAAAGGCAATGGAAGGGAAGTACTCCTAGGCTTGATTAGGAAAGAGATGGCTGAGCCTATGATAGTAAAAGGCAATTTGAGTACAGCAATCATGAAAGAGTGAGCCTATCATTTTCAGAAGAAGAGAAGAGTGAACATGAGAATAAAAGCAATAGTATGCAAGCAAGTAGATTGCAGCTCATAGAAGTGATAGGTAACATTTCTTGGGAAACAAACCTAAGAAATTCAGAAAGACTGGCAATTTCTAAAGGAACTAACTTTTTATTTTCCAGTCACAGTAAAGAATAATAAAAGCACAAATAGAAGGTGTCCCAATGAAAAGGTGTAAGAAGAGACAAAACTGCATGATCTAAAAACTCATACAGAAAGTGGAAGGTAGATACGTTACTGGAGATGAGTATAAAAGAACATTAGAAGAATCCAACGGCCAAATGGGATAGGCCAAGGCACAAAACATAGAACAACTATTAAAGGACATGGTAACAAGGAATCATGCTGTTTTCTCAGCAGTAATAAAAGGAGAGCTGAGTTTCTGGACTGCTAGTTGAGAGGGAATGACAAAACTCATGATGTGGTGCTGCAGAGAGGACCAAGTATTTAATGATAATGTTTTGCATCATGCTTTGCCCAAAAGGGTGACTTGTAATCAGGTGGCAAGCAAAGGACTGCTACCTTGAGAAAGGTAAGTATTCCAACTAGTGCAGGAATAGAACTGATGGTAAAGTAATGAGATAATAGGTATTTTAGAACAAGCGGGAGCTTATTGAATTGTCTCTGCAACAGGGTGAAATAGCTGAAGCAATGTCTGAACAATTAGTGGTTACACTGGAGAGCATTTGGAGGACAGTCTAGGTTCAAACAAGCTGTGAAAGAGCAAACACTGCACCTACATGTAAAATTTCCTGGGTCATTCTTTTTCCCCTTTGGAGGAGATAGCTTATCTTAAATTCTTAGAGGAAAAAAGTTTGAATCAAATAATCAACTGATCTTTTTTTTTAAAAAAAAAGAATAGCTAGTAGATAATAATATGATAAATGAATTTGCATGTTTTTTTCCAGAAGGTACCTTGTCAGACAAGCCTAATTTCCCTGTAAGCAGAGACATAGTATATCTTGATATACTGTTAAAGGCTTTTCACCCTTTCATAAACAAGGTGGCAATATGGGCTACAAGGTGGGTGCACAGTTGGCTGGAAAGCTGTTCTTGGAATAATTACCAGTGATTCATAGTCAAACTAGAAGGAGATGTCAAGTGGGATTCTGTCCTGGATTGCCTGAAAATATTAAATATTTTAATTAATGATTTGGGTGATAGAATCTGCATGCAAAATTTCCAGATGACACCGACCAGGGAGAGGATGTAAACCCTCTTAAGCACAGGATTAGAATTCAAAATTAATGTGGTATAATGGAGAACTGATCTAAAATAAATACGATGCAGTTCATCAAGGACAACTTCTAAATCGTGGTTGGGCAGGAATAATCAGCTGTGCAAATCAAAATGTAGAATAACTGGTGAGGCAGCAGGTCTGCAGAAAACAGATGGGCAGTTGCAAGAGTTCAGAAAATGGCTATGAATCAACAATACTATGCCATAAATGTTATGCTAGAATATATGGACAGGAGTCTGCATGTAAGACATGCAAAATGTTTTTTCCACTCTACTTAGCATTTGTGTGGCTGGTGGACTACACCTGCTCTGAGCAGTGCTCTTCAGGCCTATTGGAAGCATCCAGAGAAAAGCAAAAGGAGAAAGGCCAGAGGTCTAGACAACATGACCCTTGACAACTGAAAAAAGTCTTTTTCAGACTAGAGCAGTAACTCTCGAACTTTCTGAAGATGATTTTCCTAGGTTCCCACAAAGCAGTGGGGATTTGTGCCAGGGCATGTGCCAGATGTGCTGAGCTACATGGCAAGATGTGGCCATGATACTGGTGTGATGGTCAGAAGGACCACCTCGCTTGCACGCTTCTTAGCTGCCATGAAGTACCGCACTTTCTGCCTTGGCTGCTCTCAGTGCTGTGCCAGTGCTAGGGTAACAGTGGTGGGGATCCTGGACAGCCGGGGTCTATTTTTTACATTAGCTTTCTTCACCAGTGTGTTCGGAGTGCTGGTTTAGGAGAACAGTGTGAATCTGAACTCCATCGTTGGGGAGTGTGTGGCACCGGGCCATCCAGGATGACCAAAGTATAAGGGGAATACTGTGGGATGGATTAGGAACCAGTGTATGAAGCCTCCTGACCTTGCAAGGTCAGTTTAGGTCCATCAGGATTTTATTAGCTCCATCGCAGCACAAGCTCTGTCAGACCTGGGCTGACTCGGAGGCATTCCTGCCATCTGACCCTCAGCACTGCTGGTGGGATTATTAGCTCTGGCACTATGGAAACCAGAATAAATAGTAAGAGGTTGCTCTGTGCAGGGGCCCCCTGCCCTTCAGTCTGGCAATGACTTTTCCTGTCACCTTCTGATCCCATTCTGTCATAGCTTCATATCTTCTCCCTCACACCTTTCCCTGGGGAAGTGATGGCACCCTCAAATCGTTCCATAATCCCTTGCAGCCTTGCATCTCAAGGTCATTGTCACTGAAGCTTGACCTTGGGCCATATCCAGAGAGCCTGAGTTACTCCCAAGGAGCAACTCCTCAGCTTGGCTGATATTCCCCCAGGCCCTGCTTTAGCAGAGAGACTGAACGCATCTGTTAGGAGATCCTCGTGCCCACAGAAACACAGCTTGGTAGAGCTTCTCCAGTTCCCCCAGCTCTGCTCTGTACCCCCCTGGCACTCAGAACTTTTGCTGCATTTCTTCTGCTGTGTTTCACGCTTTCCCAACCTCTCTCCCCTCTTCCCCCATCAGTGCCTAAACGCCCTCTCACTGTGCTGAGGCTCCTCCATCCCTCCCCATGTGTACATATGGTCTCACTTCTCTCCCAGTTTTCCTACCTTTCTGTTGATCTTCCTGATTTTCACTGCTTTCCTTCACCTTCTTTTGTTTCCAGACCCCTTCCACTTCCAGACCAACCTAATTCCAGGTTGTCAAAAAGCCTCTTCCCCTCTTCTCTAGACTCAACCCTTCCTCTCTTTGTCTGCCCCCCTCTGGGGTGAGTACCTTTCCCCACCTAACATCTCTTCCACGATGACTTCTGCTGGTTTGTGTGGGACCTTTCTTTACAGAAAGGCGATCTGGAAGCCTGCTTCTCAGTTTGGCTTCTCTCCCCACATCTTGTTTTGCTTAACTGCTGGCGTTTTGGGTGGAGACGTGTCTGGCATGGGGGTGGTAGTTCCAGAATAGGGAGGCTCCTTGAGGGGATTACATGGGAGACCAGGTAAATTGCTCCAGCAGATTGCATATGACCCAGTTGGCCATTATTCATTTAGGCAATGGAAGAGTGAGGGAAGTTGTGATAACCATTTAAAAGTATATGGAAATTTCATGTAAAGAGGAAGGCAGTAGAAACTCCTTCCCAGTTCTGCTGGGGATAGAGCATGAAGTAACAGACAAGCTTACTGTGGTGGAGAGATTGAGGTTAGACATTAGGAAAATCTTTCTAATGGTAAGGATAGTTAAGAACTACAGCCGATTGCCTAGGGAGGTTGCGAAGTCCCCATCACTGAAGGTTTTTAAGAGCAAGTTGGACAAATACCTGTCAGGAATGGTTTATGTATAGTTGATCTTGCCCTGGGGCAGGGGAACGGACTTCATGAGAGCACTTCCAGCCTTACTTTTCTGTGATTCTATTACTGCTGGTTCCCTGGACAATAAATGTACATTTTCAAAGTTAGTAACCCACCTGCACTACTCTGTCTTCTCTGTGTTTAAGTAGATTCTTTGGAGCTCTTGGAATAATTGACAAAGGACAGCTTTAGAGTCTTGGGTGTTTAAAGTCTTAACTCTCTTTTTGCTGGAGTGTTGCTCTGCTGCATTCCTTCTACCCTGGCCTTCTTTAAACATCTTATTTTTGGGGTGTGTGACATTTGTTTCTGTGTCTGGGCAACTTGTATAGAAATATTTTAGTGTTACAGAAATACTGCATCCATTCTTCTGTTTCATAGTATGCAAGTATTTTAAGAAAAGCCTTTACCACTCTTAGACAGTGAACATATTTAAAGGTAATTGTTAAGAATAATAAAAAATAGGACAAAGCCAAAGCAACTACCCTTTGAGTTTGTTTTCTTTGTTATGAATAAAACTATGAGCAATTTACTTAGCACGAAATATATAACTGGTGTATCTGCAGCTGAAGGTAGCCTTCTTCCTTGGAATTATAATTGAGGCTCAATGTAAAACAGCAAAACAGGTTTGAAATGTCTTCTAATAACTATATAATGTAATTAATATTAAAAGCAGTTGAAAACTCACTTATACATTAACACAGGTCTCCCACATTGCTGCTGTCATTATTTGCATGATTTTCAATTACAGATAAACATCTAATTTAAAAAATACAACTTGAATATGTAGCAGAACATTTTCATCCCCCTCTGTTTGTTTTATTTTCATCTGCCTCTCGAAGCTGGTCTGGCCTTCCTAAAATCTCTGAAGTCTTCTTAACAAATGCATTCTTATTTTAAAAATTTTCAAGGTTACTGTGTCACTCATGGACAACTCTTACTGCCTCTTAGTTCTTGGGAGAAACAGATTGCTTTTTGCAATGCCCCTTACTCAGCACACAGATAGTAACAGATCACATTCCATTGTATTCCCTTAGATATTTTATTTAGTGTGCAATTTTTGGAGTACAGATAGTATTCTCAGCAAAAATACATGGAAGAAGATATAACTGTAGTTCCTATGATTTTGCTATCTAAAAATGTTATGTTCAGTAGCATTCAGCAAAACTGGTTTTGGTATAGTCGTGCATAGCCTGGAAGTCTCCTCTTCAGGGTTAAATGCTTTAATAGAATTACAAGAGAGTGAGAAACTGTGAAAATCAATTCGCAAACGCTGGTGCTGTGTGAGAGTGATAGCTTTTGGTCACAGCCTAGTTCTTCTGTTGTCCTTAAGATGAGTGATTAAAACAGTAATACTTTCTGCTTTAGGTCACTCTTCAGATCTGAGAGGTCAGCTTTTAAGTTTTGATCCCCAACTTTGTGTAGGTGAAACACTGTGTTTTCTGCTCTTTCCTTTCACCTCAAGAAAACAGATAGTCCTCTGCACATGTCTGGTTGAAGAACTGTTTAATCTGTAACCGGACAGATACTGCCTTTGGTAAGTCAGCTGCGGCAGTTCTTACGCAAATAGAGGGGCATTTCGCTCAGGCTGAAGATTTCATGGTTTAAATGCTTCTCCTTTCAAATTTTTACTTAACTGGAGTAGAAGACCTTCTTGCCTGTTTGCTTGTTTCAGTAAAGTACTGCATCCTTTTCCATTTGCTAAGGGGAAGAGTGGGAGAATTTGGGTGGCAGTCGCTCCCAGAAGGTGGCCTTGCTGTGTGAAGCCACCTGGAGCTCAGAGAACGTGGAGGCAGAGAAAGGTGGAAAAGAAACCAAGAGGGCTTGAGAGGAAAAGGAGCGGTGTGGTGCCCTCTGAAACACCTTGAGAGACACTGGACTCAGGAAAGGATCCTCCACAGACCTTGAACTGCAGGCATCATGTAACACCATTCCTGTCAAACTCCATCCTAAAATTATTACTCTGATCTGGAAGGAATTTTTTTTTTTTTAATTTTAAATTAATTTTCATTCATATTTGAGTTAATTTAAATTCCATTTTAAGTTACTTAATTTTCAGTGTAGATGTGGTCTTGGCTATGTGTGCATGATCCACTTGTTCTTATGACAGTCCAGAGCCCAAATGCAGGGCTGTGGATTGGGCAGGCCGGAGTGAAAGCAGGCTCAAATTTAGAGAAATGTCAAGGCCAATGCTATTATTAAAATTATTTTGTGAAGTAGCGTGTTGCTGGAAATGGCAAACCTCTTCCCAAAGTCATGGGGGGGAATGCTGCAGCATGTTCAGGGAGGATGTTGAGCCCGGCTCCTCACCTTTGATAACCATTTTTAGTAGATGATACTCAGCTGTAGCGTTACCATTTGCAAAGCTGATGGCTTTTTGGAAATGCCCATCTGCCATTTCTCATTTCTTAATAGTACATGTTGCAGTGTCTTCGCATGGTACAACTTAATCAGCCAAATGGCCAGTTCCAGACTGAATGACAGTAAATGTTGCTGTAAATATGCTACATTTCAGTGTTTAATCATAATAAAAAGGCAGACTTTTTTGAATGGACAAAACGAATGTGTAGTCCCTCAATAAACCCCATAAAATAAAAAGCAGTGAAAACTGGTTGTTAAATTGGCAGTGTATGTTTTCTGTTAATTATTTGTAATTAATTAGGTGCTTTTTAAAAATTATTTTTTAATATTTACTTGTAAGAGAAGAGATGGGATATGGCGTTCGGGCTGTGCCAGTGGCTGGCCGAGGGTGTTTTCGCTGCTGGAAAAGCCCCTCTGCACCTGCAGGTAGCGCTGCGGCCGGTGCTGCTTCCGAGGGGGAAGGAGCCTCGGGCGGCGGCCGTTGCGGGCGGCCAGGAGCCCCGCGCAGGAGCCGCTCGTCGCGCCCAGCGCCCGCCTGGCGGGAGGCGGCGTCCCGCCCGCCCCGGCTCCTTGCGGCGGGCAGGCGGGCGGCCCGGCGCCGTCCTGCAGGGGGCGCCGCGGGGGGCCGGGCCGGGCCGGCGGCGGGAGCGGCGCTGCCGCCTCGCCTGGGAGCAGCAGCGGGAGGCGGCCTGGAAGCGCGTTCCGGTACGCGCTTAAAAAGCCCCTAAAGAGGAAGCGTAAAACCCAAACTGATGAGGAACGGCTGAAGCACTTGAGTGCCTCAGCCCTTCTGGAAGCTGGGGAGTACAGTGGCCGAGTGGAAATATGAGCCATATTAGCCCAAACCTAATTTTATTCACATAAAAACGATGCGGGGTGATCCCAGGCACTCGGCTCCAGGCGGCGGTGTTTTGGGTGAGTAGCATGAGGTGAAGTTTGGACTAAGGCTTTGCTGCTTGGTTTTTCTGTAATGTCAAGCAGGCCGTTTCACTTTATATTCGATCAGTTTTCTTCTACCAAAAAATAAATAATATGAATTAATGTTACATTTATTTGTTGTATGCTGTGGCAATGCCTTTACAAATCAGAACTTGCAGTCTGGGTAAACAGAGAAGTGAAAATACTTGACGTTGAAGGATAAATGTTGTGGTGAAAAAGCCACAAAATTGAGGAGGAGGTAATACCACGTATACAGAGTTAAATGTCACATTTACTTCTCTGGTACTTACACCCTTCTACTTTTTCGGAAGAGAGGCCAGGATGCATGGGGATTAATTTACTTGTCAGGCCTTTTTTTTGTAGCTGTTTGGTTTGGGTTTTGTTCAGAGCAGAGCTTCTTACAGATGGACACAGTCCTTCCTCTGAGCCTTTCTACAAATGCACACGTTCCGGTGGCTGTATCTGCTGCATCTCCCATCCTGGGGCATGGCTTTCCTCACAGGAGCACTCTGTGATGGAGCAACCGGGACCCACCCAAAGCACGCACCCCGTGCTGTGCCCCTCCCAGGTTTTCTCCCTGGGCACTGCCCAGCCCCTGCTCCAAACCCTTTCCAGAGGGATTCTCCCACCCTCTTTAATTTCTGCTCAACCCTCAGCAGCACTGAATAAGCAAAATGTTTGGTTTCCGGTAGGATCATTACTTGCTGGTAGGGTGCAGCCTTTGAGCCCTGCCAGCCTCTTGTGAACACCCAGAGATACTCTCTGCCCTGGAACAGAGTAAGACACGATACTCTGATTTATCTGTAATAACACTGCTGCTTTCTGAGATCCATCTTTTCTAAAGTTATGCTCACGTAGGGCTGAGAAACTGCTGATTTCTGAACCAGGGGGGTTTTGGCAAGTGGGCTTTTGACAGTATCTGGACCCCAGAAACTTGGGGTTTGATATCAAAACAAAATTCTGTATCGTATTTGAGTTCTTTCCTGTAGTCACTCCGCTATAATTTGACTGTAAAATTTACCCAGTAGTTTGGGCAGCTGAATCCCTAAGCTTTCTTTAAAAACCATCGAGATGTGTTTCCCACGGGTTTAAGCAGATGTATCTGTGTGCAGGTGGCAAACAGGGGCACTCTCCCTGCTCTTCACAACCATGGGTCTGTTTCCACATTCTCTCATGCTGGGATTAACAATCTGTTAACAGTGAAGAACAGGTTGAGCAGTATGTCTTTCATACATTGTGGGGTTTGATTTTTATTTCTTAATTTTTTCTCTCCTTATTGTGTGCTCTTTGTGTCCATAGCTTTCTTGCTTTCCTCGCTACAAAGTCACTCCCTTCTGATTTAAGGGCAAGAATAGAAGGAGCTTTGTTTGAGGGGTGAGGAGTTAACAATGAGGATTTTTCATGACGAAAACGCCCAAAAAAGAATCCAATTCTACAGCCAGCATCTAAGCAGCATCTTCAATCCACACCTCTGAGGATAAGCTTGTGTCTCTTGTTAGTGGGTGAAATAGCTTCGTTCAATGCTATTTGATTGCTGACAATGCTGCACTGCAAGCGTTTGTGTTGTAGGTGTACATATGCTGAGGTGGTGGGAGGAGGACCCAGGATAAGGTATGGGCTTCAGAAAATCCCAGAAGACTTGCTTGGATGTGGCTTGTTCAAGAATTGTCTGTTTGTCCTGGAGGCTTAGACTGTACAAACCAGTAATTTATACTGGCTGAAGACAGATTCACAGCCGGCTGTGTACTCAGTTGGTCCTTGATTTAAACGAAAAAATTGGAGTATGTGCATGAGTCTCCATTTTTCCCCTTCCTGAGCTTTATTATACTTGATTTGTTTATCTCAAAAGAAATACTTTCAAGATAATATCTGCTTCCAGTTGCTCAGAGCAAGAATTTGAAGAGACACATGACCTGCTACGACAATGCAAGAGTAAGTTCAGAAAAACTTCACTGCTCTCAGTTCAGGATGTCGGTGGCATCTGTGAGCTAAAGACACTTCTCTTTTTTTCTGTAGAGATCATAACTTCTGTATCCAAACCAGTGCTGTTTATAGAAATCATTGGAGAGTTTCTGTGTAGTAAAAGGAATAGGGGTGAGCTCCAACAATAAAGTCAACAAGTATGGTTCTTGAAGATGTTTTTATTCAGTGCCTTCTCTAGTGTGTGCATGGAAAAAGTGACATAGCATTGACTTACTGGCTTTTGTACAATCACTCAAGTATGTTACTGGTTTAAAACCATATTATTCTACTTTTTGATACAAACAAGGTAGTGTTCTCTCGGGCATATGATCCCTGCTTATAGTGATCAGTGTTGCACCGAAGAACCTTCAGCTGATATGGGGACCCTGCTGTGCAAAGGTAATGAAGGTCAGCCCCTTTTAAAATCTCAGTGTCTAAAAAAGGCAAGATAGAAGCAGATAGAAAAAGTACTGCTACTGCTGTCCTCCATATGCAGATAGGCAACTAAGGCACAGATGAAATATTTACGTGGAGTGAGCTAGAACTTGGCAGACCTGAGAACTAAAGCTACAGCCTCTGAATCTGAACCCAGTAGGAAGGGTGAGATTATAACCACAAGTACTAATGTATTTATTTTTATCTCCTAGTCAGCAGTATACCTGCTGCACTATTTTCTTGTATTTCATCTGTTGTATCTTTATTCTTTTTACTTGCTGCCATGAGGAGAAGAACATAAGTCAGTAGGATTTTTGTGGAAACTAGAGGTTTGCTTTATGTCAGCATTCCTGGAAAGAATTTCTCTGAAAAAGAATTACAGCTACCCATAAAATATGTGACACAAACAACCCTTCTCATCTGCAGGTATCAATTGTGCATTGGCAAGAAGGGGGTGCTGGGATACCAGACTGCTTGAAGGATATGGGACATTACTTAAGGGCTTAAAAAAAATAATGTCATTGAATTGCCAACTAGAGAGCAGGATTATTGAAACTTATGGGAACAAAATTTAGTGAGATGAATACAAATAAATCTGTCCATGGTAGTTGTACTTCTTTTTCAAGGATCTTTAAATGCAAAATATGATGTTCATTAATGTAATGCAGGCAGGCTCATTGCTTTGTTGCTTTATACATGTATGAATCAGACTTACATGATGTCTTAAGACCTATTTTGAAGAGCCTTAAAAAGGTCTGTTCTTTATGTAACTTGCTTTCTCTGAAGGAGGAAAGGCAGGTTTTGTGGAAAGATCCTATTTTATACTACAACTAGTGGTCTGTTTGGAAAGCAAACAAACAACTTACCAAAACCCACAAGTATTCAGGCATACGAGCCCTTTACCTCCAGGAAATCTTTAAGTAAGCATTTGAGATTCTTCAGTTTGCTAAGGGCCATCTTCTGCTACATAAGCAAAACAGAATTAAAACCAGTCATGGACAGCCAGTGGGGAGAAAATTCTCATGCAAGTGAAATTGGCTGTTGCTGTATTAGCATTTTGCTTTCAATCAGTATTGTGATTGTGAGCAAAATCCCCCAGCTGGCCCCATTCGTGGTGCTGTGGTTCAGCTTAGAAGATAGCTTTGTTGCCACCAGAGTAGCCAGTGCTTGCTAACAGAAGACTAGAGAAGGTAAAGTTGCTTTTTTCCAGCTGTTTGATACCTGTGACCTAACGAAGAGGCAGTGGGATGCTGGATGTGTTAATGAGGGAACTAAGGAAAGAGAAGTGAGACCTAGGGATAATAGCTGAAATTAAGTGAACTTGCAGAATTTTACCCTGAAAGAAATAGATGCTTGAGTCTACCACCTGGAAAGAGTGTTTGTGGAAAACCAGAAGATGGATGTCAAAGCCTGACTTGTGATGGTTGCAGAAGGTAAAGCTGAAGATGAAGTTAGATGTGCATGCAGTGGTTAATGTGATTCGCTTAACAGTGAGTGCTGTCACTACAACCACACTGAAGTTCTGCCAACAGTGGGTTACAAAAACCTTTAAACACTTGTACAGGGAACAAACTCTGGAAATCTTACCCTTAAACTGACAGTCTTGAAACAGTTTTAACTGTGAAAGAGCTATACTCATTTTTCAGAAGAGTTTCATAAGTCTAGTGTGCTGATTCTTAGTTTTTCTGTTCTTAAATATAGGGCCACTGTCTAAAAGTCATATCAGTGTGAAACTGTGTAGACATTACATGATGCCAAGAAAGGACTTGCCAGGTATTTATAAATAAATTCCTGGTGCGCTCCCATTTTCCTTCCTCTTGTCTTTGCTATTATCCCACGCATTTGCCCCCAGGCTTTCTGTACTCTTTTTGTAGATATACTAGTAGTAATTCTCTTTTTCTGATTTTTGTTCTTGAAGAAAATAGATCAATTATACAGTGTAACGCTGGTTAGGTTACAGCTAATAGCTACAGCTCTTAACCTCACATGTTCTTTTTTTACCTCTGTGGTAATAATGAATCATTAAATTGAGTGGAGCAGAGTCCTTGAGATATAGAAGTAGGATTTTTTTTTAACAAAGGCATTCCAAAATGATAACCTTAAAACTTCTTTTATTGATTACCATTGTGTAATGTTGTCAGCATCTTATGACTGTTAGGAGGTTTAAAAAGTGCAACTTAAACTGTGAGAATAGTGTGTAGAAAATTTGTGTACCCTGTTACAGCAGGCATGCTTTTATTGTATTTGAATCTTTCAAGATTATTCTCTGGAAGTCAGAAATTAAAGAACAAGATAGTCTTCGTATAAATGATAGAAGAGATCCCATTTTAATAATACTTGATCAGCTGCTAAGAACGCTTAGTTTTGCTGAACATGTCTACCAGAAGAGACAAAATTGAATTATATGTCCAGTTCATTTAGAAAGCAGTATTTTGAGTCTCATAATGTTAAAAAGTATCAGATGTGCCTTTAGTACAAGGGGAAGATACATTACTGCTCTGGTCCACAGTGAAAAAAAAGTATGTATTTTCTCACTACTGTGCGGATGTTCTAATGTAGTGATGATATTCTTACTTGTCACTGTTAACTTTGTTGATTACAAATTACTAAATCAGGTAGTGTGAAGTGAGACAATAACCCTCTCCTGTCTCCATTACTTTCAGTTTGTTCTGCAGCTTTTTTTAAAGTAATACTGTTTGGGTTTTTTTATTCTGTCAGGTTTTACAACAGAAGTAGACTCCACAAGAAGTTACAGGGGTTATAACATCTGTCATTAGATTTCTGTGTTCTGTACAGGTAATAATCAGTGAAGTTTAGCTGTCAAGAGTTTGTATAATAGGAAGAATTAAGGAGAACTGAAACTGCATCCCTAAAATAGCAAATAGTTTTGTATTAGAGTAAGATATTAAAAAAACAACAAAAAATCGAAGGAACAAAGGCTAAAATAAAGCTGATTGGAAAAACTATGATGTTTATCAGACTGAAGATGTGACATAGCTTTGCTTTTCTGTTCTCAGTAGTAAGAACACTTAGTTGCATTGTCTCAGGGATTTCCCTAGGAAAAAAGATTACTCTGGATTTTACTTCATATGACAACATAGTTGAAATTTGGTATGATTACTTTCTTGACGGCTGTGCATCTGATACTGACCTACAGTAGTAGGTGTCATGAAGAGTAAATTACATATGATTTAGAGTTCAGATATTGATATTAGCAGGTGCGTGGCTGCATACTGTGTCAAATGTAATGACATTCATCCTTAGATTTATTCTGCTGGACTTTATTGTTAGATATTGGAAGATTCGGTTTCCCCTAATGACTTATGCTGACACTGGAAGACATTACATATCTGATGATCTCATGGGTACTCTTGTTATTGAGAAAAGCTATTCCATTTGCTGTGAAATATATTACATTGAGTTACACATCCCTGTATTGGTAATTTCTACAAGGCAGAAATTATAGGGGGTGGTAGTTTCCTTTATTAGACCATCTGATTTAGTTGGACAAAACAGACAAGCTGTGTGCATTGCAACTCCTTATTCAGGTCTGTGAAAAAGCTCCTGAATGACAGATCTGCATGCTCCAAACCTTGCTGTTTTCCACATGTATTTGTTGATCAATTAAAAGATAACTTGTCTCTTTATAAAGCTTGCCTTGATTAAACTGCCACGTCTACAATAAACCACAACTTTGTAATTTCAGCCTTTGCCATTCAGGACACATACGCTTATTTTCTTAGAACTGCCTCAGTTAAAGTTACTTTCAGCCATTTTGCTTTGTGCTGAGTTCTCCCTTCACATTTTCTTGCTCTGGGTATAGCCAGAAGGGCTGACTCTTCTACCTAAGCTCAAATGAAGTGGTGCTAAAAACGCGATTAAGCAGTTGAGGCTGCTATTTGCTTTTCAGTTTATGTTGTTCCCATCCACTGAGACTTCGCTACAGACCTTATTGTTAGCCAAAGTATTTATTTTGTGGCCTATCATATGTGATTTAAACAATCTATTTAAAGCTTGGTTTCATGCTTCTCAGTCAAATCACCTTGTCTTCAGGGGCATGCTGTACAGCATTGCATCCTTGTAAGGGGAATTTTCCTAGAGCAGGTAAGTCACTTTCTTCTTTGTAGCATTTGTAGTTTTCTGTCAGTTTGAATGAACCTCATTCCTCCTGATCCCCAGCTCCTCTCAGAGCTTTGTCTACACTCCACTACTGACTTTGCCATGGAAACCTTTTTGGGTCCAACAACAGTGCACACAATGGATTTAATACACAGAAGAGAAGTGCCGGTCCTCTCACAGCTGCCCTGTGCATATGCCACCTTTCTCATGTCTATCTGATGACTGATCCGAAAGGGAAAGAGCCTTTGGATAAGACTCACTATCTCCACTCAGGAGTTGTGGTTCAGCTGGTAGCCTGAGAACCTGGGTGTATGGCTTTCTGTCTCTTCCCTTCGGACAGGCGAGCAGTGGTCAGATGGGAGGTTTTCCTGGAAACTGTAATGTCCCCTCTTGCTCCAGCTCACAGCCTGAGAGACTGGCTTCTGCTGGCTCTGACAGTCCTGCCATGACTTGAGCAAGCTGACTGTAGTGGTTTCTGTGGAAGAGCTATGCTAAGAAGCGACTGGAAAATCCCTTCTATCAGCATAATGGACTGGTGTGTGTTTTTTGAGTTACAACACATTCTGAAAAAGAACAAGATTTTTTTAAGACCACTGTTTTCTCTTCCTGAGAGATGATCATGCATAAGGACCCTTATTATAAAATTGGGATATGTACTTGTTGTCTTTAGTTAGAAACTTTCTGTCATCACCCTAAAGGGGCTCTGCTTATGCTGTTTAACTATGCAAGTATTTGTGATTCAAATGTGTGTAGGGTGATGAACAGAAACGTGGCAGAAAATTTATCATTACCAGTTACGAGCAGAAATGGTTTGGGAATCTTGATAATCCTGGATTTCCTGTGCTTTAACATCATGTGTTACTCTCATTTATTCTATTTTTATAAAGAATACATGGAAAACTTGCAAGAGCCATCATGTAGTGGTTTTTTTTCTGTGGTTGTTTTTTTGCAACTACTTAAGCACATTTTGCACTTAAAATTCTCCATGAAACTGTAACTTTTTCTAAGAAAGGAAGTTTTAATACTGAAGTAGCACTTTTTTGTTCCTGTAGTAACTTTTTTTCTTTTAGTGTTAAACTAGTTACTTGAAACCTTGGAAAATTTTCTCTAGTGAGTTTTAAGACAGATGTGGTAGATTTCATATTTCATGAGGAAGGAAATATCTATGAAAAACCCGGAAATACCCATTATAAGGAAGATGCGTCTAAGGTGTGAAGTGCAGATAGGTTGAGAACTTCTACAAACTTCTAAGAAACTTGAAGTTTATGTTTCAGTGTAGTTTTCCATCTAATGATTTATTACATTGCCAAATAACATTGCTAATATTAATGGTAGATCTTTCATCAGTTTTTACAATATTTGATTTTCATGCTGAGTTCAACAGAGCCAGATTCTGTATGATATTTTTATAATAATAGGCATTATTCCTATCATGACATCCAAAAAGCAGCTGTGGCAGTTCAGCAGCTCAAGCACAAAACCTTCTGACTTTTCCCTTTTCATTATGGTTAGTAATAATTTGTGTGTGTGTGTTACCTTAAAATATGGTTTTGAATATTTTTAAGCTTGAATTAGTTTTAATCCTAGAGGACCAGTGTCTGTTGACTGTCTGTGGTAAAAAGGAAGGAAAAACATACATATGAAGCTCATTTTCAGAAGCTAACTGGCATTGCCAGCAAAAATTGTGACCTTATCAATATTAGTTTAGTCTGAAAACTTGTGTACCATGCATATGTTTTCTGCAGGGTGAGAAGAGAGTAGGAAGATCACTGGATGTAAGACAGGGGGGAAGCTGACACACAAATAAGGCTATCTCCTTTTGCCCGTGCAGGTAATGTTGTATGCGTCAGGAGTTAGTTTACTGCACAAGGTGTTCTCCTTCAGTACTAAATCTGCCAGCTCAGTAAATCCCAGGCATGCTTAATTATCCTGTTCATTTTTCTGGAGTAGGAGAACTGGGAGAGGCACCTGGGTCTGTCATAGACTGCAAATACTTCTGCGCAGTTTACAGTTGTTACTGCAGAGGAGACTTCTTCCCATGAGCATTGGGTGCTGCTTGCTCACTTGGAGTTGGGAGCATCAGCTGGCATTAGGGCTAGCATGCAGCTGCAGAAATGCAAGGTCCCTGTTTTGAGGTGCAGTCCTACGTCCTGTTGAAAGTCCTCCTACAGTCCTATTGACATTGGGCTGTTGAGAGACATATTACCACCACTGTGCTGGGGACTGAAGACACAGCGTCAAATGAAAGTGAATTTGAGCTCTTGACCCATTGGTATTAGTGGCTGAACTGACAATAAAATAAAATGGCTGTTCAGGTTTTAATAGCAGTTTAAGACAAGAGTTACTGGTCTCTATTCACTTGTAGGTCTTCTCAAAATTATCCTTCCCTGACATACTGGGGAATGTGATAACAAACCAGAGGCAATCTGTAGCTACATTCACTTGCTTGCTAATTGTGCTTTTATTTTTATTCCTCTTCAAAAGTGTTCTCAGGGTGCTGGGGGCTCAGCATATTCATCATGATGGCTGCAGCAGAAGTCTCAGAGCAGTTCTTTCAAACCTTCACACCTTTCTCATAAATTAGTAATTTATCAGTGCAATAATAATAATAATAATAGTAATAATAATTGATCTGAATTATCCCAGAGCCATCATGAAATGATGGCTGTTTTGGTCAGGCCCAATTTCATGGCCTACAGGGTGGAGAGGTGACAGGGTCATGGACGATTGACATAGGTGTGACGCACAGTATTTTAAACAGAGCTATGGCAGCTTTCCATCCTTATGATGCCTTGCATACCCTGCTAATACTCTTTTCCTTCATGCAGGGATAAAGCATTTTCATTTATCTGACTAATTTGAAATAGTTGTGGAAGACATCACTGGGGAAAAAGATATCCTTGTATATTGGTATAAGAAATTTATAATCATTCTTCCTTCTTCATTGAAATCCTGATCTTTGCAGTCTTGCAGTGAACATTAGCTACATTACTGACTTCACTGAGTACAGAGATTAGATCCTGAATGAAGTGAAGGATATAAGAAGAATATGGATTAGTCTTCTAAGAGAATATTGCTCAAGATTTCTTTCTGAGGTGCTGTAGCTACTTCAGGAAATGAAAGATAAACAAGGTAAAGCTCCACTAGCCACTGCAGTGGTGCTAGTTATATGCTGACAGAATTGTTCTGTGTAGATGGTTGAAAAGAGATGCTTGGAACCCCTTCTGAACAAAAAAAGTGACTTTTCCTGCAAGATGAGACATGGAAGTGTTTGGTTTTACTTTTTCTTTGATAGGGATAAATACTTGGACTAAATGGAAGTCAACAGGAGCGTTATATCTCATCTGATAGCTGTCTGGGTGGCACAGTAGAAACGCTGGCAGTTTACATTGAGAAAATCTGTACAGATAACAGAAACTAAATTAATAGTTGATGAGAATTGAAAAAACTAATGGAACTAGAGAAATTATTAAAATTATTAATCAGTACAGATTCTCCTCAACACTGAGACACATTATAATGTTACTCAGTTTGCTAGTACCTTCCTTCTTACAGTCATCACAAGCTTTACATACCTGGATCATTTCACAGCAGCAGTAGTGGCATCATTATTGTTGTAGTTATTATTATTGTGGTTGGTTGTCACTGGCTGGGTGCCCACCAAAGCTGCTCTATCACTCCCCTCCTCAACCAGAGAGGGGAGGGCAAATGTAGCAAAAGGCTCGTGGGTCAAGATAAGGGAGATCACTCAGCAATTACTGTCATGGGCAAAACAGATGACTTGGGGAAATTGGTTTAATTTATTACCAATCAAATCAGAGTAGTATAATGAGAACTAAAAATCAAAAGTTAAAAACACCTTCCCCCCACCCCTCCCTTATTTCTGGGCTCACCTTTACTCCCTATTTCTCTGCCTTCTCTCCCCGAGTGATGCAGGGGGACAGGGAGCAGGGGCTGCAGTCAGTCCATCACACGCTGTCTCTGCCACTCCCTCCGTTGCAGGGGAAGGGTCCTCACACTGCCCTGCTCCAGTGTGGGGTCGGGCCTGTGGGAGACAGTCCTTTATGAACTTCTCCAATGTGTGTCCTTTCCATGGACTGCAGTTCTTCACAAACCGCTCCATCGTGGGTCGGGTCTCCCATGGGGTCACAAGCCCTGCCAGCAAACCTGCTCCAGTGTGAGCTCCTGTCTCCACAGAGCCACAGGTCCTGCCAGCAAACCTGCTTCAGCATGGGCTTCCCTTGGGGTCCCAGCCTCCTTCAGGTGTCCACCTGCTCCACCATGGCTCTCCACGGGCTGAGGGGCACAGCCTGCCTCACCATGGGCTTCACCACGGGCTGCAGGGGAATCTCTGCTCCGGCGCCTGGAGCCCTCCCTGCCCCTCCTGCACTGACCTGGGTGTCCGCAGGGCTGTTTCTGTCACATATGCTCACTCCTCTCTTCTGCTGCAATTGTGCAGATTTCTCTTCCCCACCCCCCACCTCGTAAATGTGTTACCCCAGAAGCACTGTCACCACCGCTGATGGGCTCAGCCTTGGCCAGCAATGGGTCTGTCTTGTAGCCGGCTGGTACTGTCGCCATTGGATATTGAGAAGCTTCTAGCAGCTTCTCACAGAAGCCACCCCAGTAGCCCCCCTGCTACCAAAACCTTGCCATGCAAACCCAGTACAAGTATTATTATTATCATCATCATCCCAGCCCTAGATATGCTGAGGAAAGACAAATAGCTTGCCCAGCATCATGTAGACTGGGGGAGAACAGTAGCTAAGAAAATAATTGTAATCTTTTTGTTTCAAGTTCTTAGAAAATCTTCTAATCTTCTGTGACTTTTCAGAAATAAAAAATTATAGACTCTTAGTTAAGGTAGCATAATAGTTTTCCCCTTGGATCTTTTGGTATACAACCTTATGCATTCCCTTCATGCTGCTCCAGGTTGGGAGAGCACCCACACTTTGCAAGACCTAAGTCTTGCATACTTTGCAAGTGTAATAGTGCAGTATTGCAGGCTGCTCCCTCTTACAAATTAGCAACCTGTACAGCCAGCAAATACCTTTACTCCTGAACATTATATGAAAGTAATTGAGGCTAGTCTTCTTGGTTGGCCGGCAGATTTTGTATGCAGACATCAGGTATTAAAATGGAAGCTGGAAAATTGTAGTGCAGTCTGGCAGGACTATTCCACGTGTGCTTGGAATGTGCTTTTTCGCTTTGCATTGCCTAATGCACATCATGTATTACATTGTTGATATATGGATTCAAATTCAGATGATACTCTGTTTAAAATAAAAATTTTTAAAAGAGTGTTTCCTATTAACCAGTGGGAATTTCCATGTAAAACAAGCCAGTATTTTTTTGATGGTTCTGCATTGAGATTTTGAACTCTACATTGTCCTTGTATTTAAGGAGTATGAAAACATTCACGCACTGACTACTTTGTGAAGGAATCGCAGGGTCAGACTTTGCTTCAATCCTTGGTCTACAATGCCTACACTTTTAAGTTTGCTGTTAGATCCATTAATGTAATAGTGTATGTCCCTGTATACAGTGGTGTGAATCAACGGTGAATTTTGTAAGGGAAGAATATGGAAAGATTGGAATTTTTTTCTTTGATTTTTTTTTCTTTGTGAGGCATTTGCCTGTACGTTGTAAAGAAAGAAATTATTTAAAAAAAAGAGAACACTGGTATGATTCTTTCTATTAATCAGGTTATGCTTTCCTTGTTTTGCTGTTGATATGAGGCTTGAGAGAGAAAAAAAAATCAGAAGGCACTTACAGAAATCTTTATGCAAAAGGCAAGATGCGGACTGCTGATTGCTAGACATTTGATATAAATAATCTTTAAGTGAAATAAATATGTGAAGCTCTATTAAAGTTGAAGATCTGATCTAGAGAGTTTTACAGTGATTTAGAGGAGTAGTCCTCTCTCATCTTAGTTGTTTAGTTTTCACCATGTAGGTACGTGTAAAATTTCTTCACTTTGTCTCTCCACGGGATACACGAGAATGAAATACTCAATGTTTTAAAAAATAAAAAAGGGCAAACCACTCCTCTCTTTTTTTTAATGTTCCTTTTATATCTTTCTATATCTCTATATATGCGCATGTCAAAGAAGAGAGTGAGCAAGATATTTAAAATGCATGTTTAGAACTGGAATTCAGTGAAGCAGAGTTATCATTAAACTATATGTGATCAGCCCCCAAAATCTCAAAAATGAGACAGACGCACTGAACGTCAGTGTATTGTTGGAAAGTTTCCTAGCCTGCTGTATCCATTGCCCATTTCTTTGATGCTTATAATTTTAATGCTAGTTTTGTAAACAGTCCGAGTATGTGAATTCCTCCTATCTTAGATATCATCAAATAGAATTTTTTTTACCCAAGTTTTGTCTGATGTAATTACACTTCTAAAAATCTGCAGACTGGTAATTCTCTGAAGGACCCTAATGTGCTGTTTGAAAATCAGAAGTAGAATTAATTCTTTTTCTTTGGTTACTCCTTTGTGAGGTGTCTATTACCTGTCATTTTAAATATTTGCCCTAATAATTTAAGTGTTGCAAAGAACAGCATCCTACAGCCATATTCCCTAGAAATCACCATGGAAATCTAAAAGTGATGATTTAGTGTCCTGAGAAATAATGTTGAGGAACAGAACAAAACTGCATCCATCTAGTCTGACAATAGCAGCTCTGCCACAACTTTGCCTTTCAAGAAGAGTAAGCACATACTTTGCTGTGTCACATCACATGAATGTTGATGGTTTAGTCACAAGATAATATAACACTTATTAATGGTATGCTTAATGTGTGCTTTTAGAATAAGTTTTTTTCATTCCATATTTTAAGCTTTGACAAAAATAAAACTGTGTGAGATCATGTTTGGAAATCTAGAAAACATATTTAAACCAAAACTGTTCTCTCTCAGACGTGCTACCATTTAAGCTATGCATTTAGCAACTGCAATATATTCTGAAAACTGCAAGTTACTACTGTTGCACATGCATATCTGTTTATATTTAAATATAAACATGCTCATCTCTTAACTGGTTAATCCCATTTTGAAGCCTTTTACGACTGCATACCATGTGCCAGTAAGTATTAGAGTGTGCATTTGCTGTTTAAGACAGGTAACCTCCTTAAAAACCCTTACACATAGGTCTTTCAATGAAATTTTTGTTAAGTTTTGTATAACCTTAATCTATTATGAAAGGAGCTTTCTGTCCTTTGGAATGACCTTTTATCAGGGTGTGTTTTCCTGTCTCTTAGGTAGTAGAGCACATTAAATAAATTGCTGTCAACTCAAATACAGAGTTACTGCATGAAGTGTAAAAAGAGATATTTCAATATTATTTCCCTGTTCTTATTAATTACGACTCCTCTAGCTAGTTTGTTCTTAATCCACTGTAACACAAACCACAAAGGATTTGTGTAAGCCGTTGCTGAAGTACTTTAGTTGAACATTTTTTGTTAGTATTGCAAAGAACAGGTGGTGTTTGCACACTGGAAGCTGCATCTCAGCTCAGATCTTACAAACAACAGGTTTGATATACAAACTTATCAAAATGTACTAACTTGTTCACAGTGTTCATTTCATTGCAGCCTTCCTTATGTACCAGTAAATAGCTGAGAGCTTAAGTGGACTAAGAAAAAAATCAGGGAGTCTTATGATAACATTACTGTGGCATTTTACTCAACTTTGAATTTGATCCCCAAATATTTGTGTGCTAGGTTGCTCTTTACCTTACCTTGGTAGCTGTTGGACAGCACATTAGGGTCCTTCAGAGAATTACCTTTTTCTTTATTGAGGACGTGTGATCATTCTTTTCATATTCATCTACCTGCACGCAGCGCCTGCAAACCATAAGATGTTTCTAATCTGCAGCTTGGATTTTGGAATGATCACCTCTGTGGAGAAGTTTTTTTCTCTGTTAGTATAACATTCAATAGTAACACACTTTGTGTTTTAAAGAAGTATTTCCTAATGACAAGGAAAATTACTTTGTTTAAATGGTGTTTCTTAGTGTCTCAACATAATTTTTTAAGTCGAAGGACCCTAAGAGGGATATGATGGAACACAAGGAAGCTGTAAGAAATATTTTGTTCCTTCGTTTTTGCTTGAAGATTAGCAGCATGCTGTATTAGCTAGCTTTTTCGATTTACTATGAACTCCCTATTTGAAGTCTTCTGAGGATAGGCCAGAGCTAGAAAACTGACCTTGCTTTAATTATGTTGGCTTATAAAACCACAGAAAATTATCACCATCTCTGAACATATTAGTAATAATAAACTGGTACAATATGGCAAACTACCGTGCCCACAGTTAAAACGCAATTAGTTGCTCTTGAGTTTCCAATGCTCTGACTGTTAATGCAGGTATGGTTTTGGGTGATTCTCTTGTGTTCAGCACATCACTTGTATAATTTTTAACATGCTTTAACTTGTCATTGATACACTGATAACTTGAGCTGTAACTGGAGATTTGTTCTAGCCCATCTCTTGTCTCCACCCAAAAAACTCTGTAGGGCTTCTGATTGATATGCAGTGGCAGATTAAAATTAGATGGCTGAAATGGTTATCGCTGTCAACTGCCTACCCTGCCTCTCTGACAGACATTGCTGTCTCAAGGCTGGCACAGCTGATCTGCATGTCAGCCATGGTACTTTGCAGTCCAGCATATTAAGATAAACCACAGACAGAAATAATGTCCAGAAGAGCTGTAGGCTTGAAATAATGTGTCAGGATTTTGAGGTGTGGTTTGGAGATCAAATTCTATTTGGCTTTCAAACATAATGTATATTTTGTCAGCAAAGTCAGCTTCATATGTCAATGATCCTCCAAGCCTAGGTCACACAGTTACATGTGCATGACAGGCTGGCGTTCCCTCAGGTGTGCTGGTACAGTGGGCAGCAGGCCTTTGGTGTGAACTAGGTGGTGATCTTTTTGCAAAACTGTTTTTAGGAAGAGGCAGAGATGGTTTACTTCTCAAAGCCAGCTGTGCCAGCAGGGTGCCAGGCTGTGCAGCTCCACGCAAGCCCATTGTACAGATGTCAGTTGTGAAGACAAGACCTTACCATCACACCTGGGCACCCTGGCATCATCCTTCTGCCCTTGGTGTCCAGCTCCAGTCTCTCCCCTCCTCACCACCCTGCTGCTTAGTGGGGTGGTGCTGGGGTCAGGGGGACTGGCTGGTTCAAACAGACCTATTGGAAACTTCCTTAGTTTCTCTGTCTCCTTTCAGAGAAGTGGTCGCATGTGGATGGGAACTGCAGCCAGTGGCGGAGGAAGGCTGTGCCCCCTGCATTGGGCAGCAGTGCCAGCCCAAAGCGTTTGGTTATGGAGATGCAGCACTCCAGCTCATTTACCTTGGTTCTCATATGCAGCATAGTCATGGCCTGAGATTGTGAACTCTAGTTCTGTTCTAGAGGCACTGTTCATATACAGGTTTTGCATCATGTCAGGCTTGTGCCTCTTAGGTACTTCACTTAAACACACAGCCTATCTGCAGAGTTGAATGTAGTTTGGGGAAGGAAGAAAGCTATTTGCTTTGGTTTCCTGTAAACTCTGAAGTTTCCCAAGATACTGCATGGTGCGTGGATAGACACAGCACCATCCAGTGTAATGTGAACTGTATGTTCATGTTCACAAGCAGAAATGCACTGCCCTAAATGCACTGTTGCTTTTTAAATGATACCGTTTCAACAACAAAAAAAAATTATATGGTAGGGATTTTTTCAGGGGGCCTGTATCAGTGTTTTCTGCATAGTCTACTTTGTAAGCACTTCGGCCGTGGAAATTATGAAATAATCTTGGTTAAATAGCTGCTATATGGTCAAATATGTTGCTGATGCTTAAACGAAATTGCATAATTGTAGTGTGAAAGAATCTTTATTGAAACTATGCTGCTTAGGTTGCTAAATGAGGCACTCTCAACCCATAAATACTGACATTACTCTTTGCTGTGCATTCACATTTCTTCCCTCTTGGCTGGCTGTCCTGTGTACTGAAAGTTGGGAGCACTCATGGACAAAAGAGCATCTGATAGTTGTAATGGCTGTGCTTGGCAGCACAGACACCTGGAAGTGAAATGGAAATCTTGTGTGAAAGTGTGGGGGAACAGAGCTTACCTCCTTTCTCCACCACAGTTAATCTGCCTCTTCCCCTGCTGTCCCAGTATGGTTTGGACTGTTGTTCTAGTTAGTGGTGGTATTGCTGGAGCCTCACAGTGTCTGCGCCTTTGAGTTATTTTGATGCACTGCCAGAGCTTTTCCAGAGACTGTCCTGATGCAGACAATGGAAAGATAACTGCATTTTTTTTTAAAACAGTTTTTATTTCCATAAAAGCAGAAGAGACTCCTGAGACAAAGCAAAGGTACTTCTGTAGCCCAGGGGTGTTCTTCCCCCTCAGCATCACACAGACCCACTGCATTCAGTGAACATAGGAGGGATTCTCCAAGACATTTATAGCAGAAAATATTAGGCAATCCAAATGACTACCAGCTTTGCTATATGGAAATGCATATAGGTGAGAGTCTGTATGCATTTGTAACACAATGCATAAATGGGAGGAAGTGTTAATGGAAAGTGACTGAAGGAGAAGGCAAGGGGTAGAAAAGAGGAAATTTCTAATAGGAAAAACATTCCTTCATTTATTTTTTAAGAAGGTTTAGCCATAAACGCCCAGCTTTCTGGGAAAGGTACTAAGGTGAATAAAATGGGTGACTCATTTTTTGGAAGGAGCTGAATAAGGACTGAGGAATTAAATAACAATTGATACAATAGAGTATTAGTTTGTAAAAAACATTGTATATGCCATACAATGCAAGCCATTGAGAGCAATCTGTTTGGCTGTACTGTGTGTATTATTTTTGTTTATATTTTTTGTTACGTGAATACTGGGGCACAGTCATCTGAATTACACTTCTTAGGTAATCAGACAAAGTGAAATCACTTTTAAAGTACATAAACTAACAGTGATACAGGATTCCTGAATACAGGAACATGCAAATCTCTGCAGATGTGGATTGGAGAACATGTGTTACAGATTATAAAAAAACCCTTGTCATTACTCACATTATTGTGCATTGCACAATTCAGATGCCATTGAGAAATGAAAGGGGAACTCTCTTGTCCATGAAAATCTGGAAGCCATGTTACAGTGGAAGCTCCATCACTGTCTTGTATCTTGAACATAGTAAATACATCCATTTCTCTTTCTGCACAGTATGCATAGGAAGACGTGTAAAAATAAGTGTCATCAGTATTAGGTTGATGTCTTCTGAACAGCCACTTGAATCATGGTACATTCTTGCCTGTGTTGTATCTTGTATGGAAAGTCAAGGTCTCAGGTATATTCTCGGACCCCTCCTTGCTTCAGTAACATTACGAGGTTGCAGACAGGAATGATATTTATTCTGTATTTCAGTACCTCCTAGGAGAGCTAACTGAAAACACTTCCTGCCTTAACAGGGGTCACAGTATTAAGTAATTTGACCTAATTGAATAACAGAGAATGTATTTTCCCCACCAATCATCACGTTTCCCCCAGCCCCCAGATAGTCCTCAGGAGCTGCAGTAACTGTTGTGTCCTCATCTGGGCCCGTTTTTAGGACTGCAGTCAAAACTTACCAATGTGTCTGTGAAGTGACATGGTTTACTTTGTATTTCTCTGGATTCAAAGGTTGTGGTGTTACCTGATAAAATGGTCTTATCTTGAGCCATTTGCTATGCAAACAATATTCCAAAGAAAAAACAAGAAGCTGCTATAGTAACATTTTTTTAAATTTTGTATTCCTCTACGTATGCAGCACTCTACGAACCTGGTGACACTGTGATTTTTAAAGATTCCTTAATATGAAAACCAGCTAAGATAATTTTGAAATATTTATCATAATTCAGGAATTCTTTGAATTATCATTAAGAAGAACTAGACATTTAGAAAATCTCATTTGCACATACCCTTTACTTCTCATCTGCGCTTGCCCATGATAATGACATTGTGCTTGACAAAAATTATAAGGTACATATTTAATGTATTTTTAATCATCTCCTCATGTAATTTCACAACTGAAAACGAGAGTGTCATTATCTGAGTCACCAGTGCGCCTTCCCCATACTTGATTAGGAAAATCCCTGCTAGTATATATAGAAGTCAGGGGGCGGTGGGGGCTCCCCCAAGGTCTGTCAGGGCAGGGCCTGGCAGCCATGGCCCATCTCACCACCCCAGCCAGCAGCAGGGCATTGGGGGGCCCCAGGGCAGCCCCAACCCCGGGCAGCACGCACCTCCCTGGGGTGAGGTGATGGCCTGGGACGTGAGCCCACAGGGGAGCTTGGCGTGCCATAGTGGACCCTGCTTCGCCACTGCATTGAACTGGGAGAAATGCACGGCCTTCTCATGGCTCATGGAAACCTGTCCCTTAGAAGCTGTTCCTTCTCAGGAGCTGGAGTGAAGGTGTTCCCTGTCCACCACCTTGGCGGCTGTACGCATCTGTCGTGGCACCCTGTGTCCTCCTTTCTGTGGGATCTGACCCAAGTGACTCATGGGTTGGAGTCAAGATTGTGACTCGGTTGAGTTGTTGGCACTGACACAGGTCTCTGAGGGGGGAAGCGCTGGGCACGTGATGCTGGAAGGACATTTCTGCAGAAGCTTTGTGGCTGGAGAAGGTGTCAGGCTGCTATGGCAGGGTTGTAAAGGAGGCTTTACACGAGTGCGGAGCAGGGGACACAATTCTCAAGTTTTGTTGAGAAGTTCTGGCATTTCAGCGCTGTGTGGGCTTAAACGGGCAGATCATTGCTAGGTCAGGAAAAATAAGTGGGTGGAAGGGCAGAAAATGCAAACCTGTACCCTGATACTGCCTTGCGGTTTTACGGTAAGATGATAGATAGATTTCATGAAGGTAGCAATAAAAGAAGCTTTCCTGTATTGGTCTTTCCCTGTGGTGGCAAAACCGGCCATCTGAGTGAGTCTGTGATGGTCTTTGAGATCACCTTGGAGAGGCTTCTCCATTTGTGCTGTGGTGGGAACTGTCCTCTCCTCTTTCTTGGAGAGACCTGCTCAGGGGAGCTGCTGGGCCCTGCTGCGAGGCTGCGGAGGCTCGCTGTATGGGCAGGACGGTGGCTGAGCCATAGCCAGTCTCCTGAACTTGGTGAAGACAGGAAAAAATTTCCAGTGTTGATGAAAACTCTTTTTATAATGCCCCTATGGACTCCAGGAAGAGACATTTCTGTTTCTTTTCGCACTGGAGACAGGTATACAAGGGGAAGAAAGATCACAGACAAAACCTGACCTCACTGACAAATCTCAAAATAAAGGAGTTCTTTCAGTTGTCCTCATGACGTCTAGTGTAATTTTGGTCAGGCTATTAATTAAAGTAAGCTTAGTGGAATGCCCTAATGCCCTGAACTGGTGAACTGAACAGTGGATTTCACTACCTGTAAGAATATTGTGTTTGCTTCCTTCAGCTGCTGGCATAAATAGTAACTAGTTAAAGGGCATAGCTTCAGGCTTTGCCTTAAGAAGAAGATGAAAAGATAATTGCTGGATAAGCAAGAGAGCATGGAGGACTGCAAGAAGGTAGCAGCTCAGCAGATGAGACTGGTTTTGAACCAGTGACAATCTTCTTTCAGTCAGCCCAGTTTTAAGGCTGTAATCCCCCTGGGCAGAGGAGCTCTCTCAGTCTCCATGTTGCCTGACTGACAGCGGGGTCCCCTGTCCTGTGCGAGGCAGTGGGCAGTGAGGCAGGCCTTTGACCGTGGCTTACAGCTCTGCTTCTTACTCTGCATAAGCTGATCCGCTTTCATTTTTGCTGGTATTCTGCTTGGCATTCTTTTTGTGAAGTGTATTTTGTTTTGTAAAGGCCTATTTATCCCTCCCTTCCCTGCACCAATGGAGGTTTATTAGATCCTGTGGCAGCCTGCCATCTTCCTTATTAACCAAGCTTTTTCCCAAATAAACATGTTCCTTGTATACACTGCCTCCTATTTATGATTTACTTCCCATTATAAAGCTGCAATCTACAATATTAAAAATAATAGACAGATGTTTATCAGAGGTTGAACAGGGTTTTTTGTACTGACTCTGGTATTTGTGGTTTATATTTCTTTAATCTCTAGTGCAGTGCGCTTCCTCCCACCCTCCCCAATTTACTACTTTTGCCTCTTGCTACCCATATAACAGGTGACTGCTCTCTAAACATAAGTTTCTTTCAGGCTGTTACATGTTGCCCTATGAACAGGAGTATGAAGAAGTAAGGAAGCCTTTGTGTGAGAAATTAGAAATCAGGCCTTTATTCTAGAGATCTAGATCCACCTGGAGGCAGAGATTTTCACGGTGTACAGAGAGAATGCCAGCAGGGTATTTGATCACCCTCTGCTGGCTGTGCTGCCGGGGCTGCAACCAGTACGCTGGATTTTGGGAGAGTGCCTTTCTTTACACTCTAGTTAAGTGATTTAGGATTTCATTTTGTGCATTTGGACTGTGTTACTACAGTTTAGCCACAACAATTTGAGATCACTGGCTGCATATATAGCTTTTTTTTATTATTTGAATGGATGGAATAGAATTCCACCCCTGGGGCAGATAATCATCTCAGACCCGTTAAATAAGTAGCTGTGACATGCATCATAACAGCGGCCTAAACCACCATATTTTTTCAATATGACACTTTGTTGCTTTTTGTTTCCTTGGCCTGTGGTTGGACTTACATTACAAAACCAAACAGCACTTAGCTATAATTAAAAATGCCCTACAGTAAGTGGGATGACAGAACAATGGGAATGCTGTTCATATGGATGAAATCAAGTGTAAATGAAGTCTAAAAGAATTAAGTTGAATGCAAGGACAAAATTAACTTGTTGGGTAGGCACAGAAAGTGTAAAATAAGCCTACCCAGGACAGCAGATCCTGCATTTCACAATAAAAAACTCCAAACAGAGGAATTTTTTGTATCATGAAGCAAATCCATCTTTTGCTGTTGCAGCTGAAACATAACCTTCAATTAACTATTTAAAATGCAGTCATATATTAATGGGTATTTGTATGTAGAGAGTTTACACTGCAAGCATCTTACCTTGAGCATGTGAACAATATACTTATTTATACTATTTGCATGCAGTTTATAAAAATAGGAAATGTTCATATTAGTGTTCTTAGTATTCCTCCTTTTTTTCAACATGGAATCATGTTTATGAAAACTTTATGTTGAAGAATCAGTATATTGTCAAGATAAATTTTAAAATTATATAGCAGATATAATTGCAAACATATTAAGATGTAATTATAAGAAGGGCTGGGGTTTTTTTCAACCTCCAGCTGTCATCTTGCTTCAGGTTTAGCTCTAGTCAGAGCCTTGCTGACCAACCTACTGATGTTTCACTAATTGCCACTTGAAAATGAAAAGGAAAACTGCCTAGCTTTGAAACATTATTCATGAAAAGGATCGTGCTGGCTTGTTTTCAGAACAGGAGCTTTCCCCCTCTTCTTGTCTAGACAGGCCAAGTACAAGACTTTGTACTGAAAAAGGCTCTCTGGTGTGTCATTAGGCACATTGGTCTAGTCTGGAGTGGTCTGGATTTCCCTGTTGAAGTGTTTTGAGGCCACTCCTAGTATTCTGGTACAGACCTCGGCAGGTTTATTTACCAACTTTCAGTTTGATGATACTGTTAATATTTCCTTTCTACTCTCTCCATCAGCCTGACTTTGATCTACCTTGCTTTACAAGGAGGGGTTCTCTTCTGGTTTGCTTAAAAGCACACTCTGTTTAAATGCATTTACTATGCAAACTACTTTAAGGTACTGAATTTTCATTTACAAGTAACAAATACCTGATGCTAAATATGTTCTGTGTTCAGAAGTATCTGTATTTTCATTGAATGATCTAATTTGTCCCACAATACATTTTTTCCTTTGAGTATTTCCTTCAGATTTCCACAGAATGTGATTATGCAGGCTAAGTTGTAAACTTTTGTGTCCTCCATTAGACATTAAATTTTGTTAGATTTACAAGTTGCTTTTGCACATGATGTGGGTTGATCCTGGCCAGCAGCTAAGCACTTGCATGGCCACTCACTCACGACCCCCTCCCACCCCACAGGACAGGGGAGAGAACAGGAAGAGTAACAGCAAAATTACACTTTTACTAAGTGAAGGAAAGAGGAAAAAAACTCAAGTCATTTAAAGGCAGTCACTCACCACCTCCCACAAGCAGACCGATGCCCAGCCAAGTCTCTGAACAATGGGAAGACAATTTTGATGTGGTCTGCTATCTAGGACAAAAAACACCCCGCTCTTAAAGCACAAATCCTTCCTCTTGTTAATCCTCTTACGGTAATGTTAGTTAAAAACCAGAATTTTAACACTTTAATAGAGCTACTAAAGATGTAATACTTTGTTTGGTCTTTTGTCTGAAGACTGTATAATCTAGTGGCAAACAGAAACCCAGAGTTCTTAGCTGTAATTGCTTTTGAGGTGTCATCTTGCCTGAGCATTTATCAGCCATGGAGGAAGCGTGGAAAGTTTTACATTAACACTCAACACAAAGACACAGGAAAGAATTAAACAGTGTGGCCAAAGTAACACGTCCAATGTTCTAACTTCAAGCAATATAGCGTTTGATATTTGTCTTTCAAATAGAAGCAGTATGTCCTTTACCACTTTAATTTCACCCTGTTATATTCCTTATTTAAGGAACCTGGGAAGTTTGAACCCTTTCAAGGCGACTTTTCTAATCTTCTAAGGCAGCTTTGTTCTTTTCTTGTTCTAGTTTCTTACTTCATGAAGTTGCAGAAATTAGTATTAAAGTGTTGCTTTGTCAGATTGTTAATATTGAGGCCGATTTGTTTAGTCTCCTTTCCAAAAGTAACTGTTAATGACCTTCTTAGTTCCTTGGGTTTCAAAGGCTTACTCTGTTTGGTTATAATTTTTTTTATGCTCTATACTCAAAACAGAAAACTCAAGGCCTTAAATGTCTCTTCAGTTCTTTGTTGTAGCAGAGAAGGACAGGGTGATAAAGGAACAGAGAAAAATATTTTGTTTGTACAGTATTTTATTGTACAATTGGAATAGTTAGAGTACTGCAGGGTTGAACTGAAAAAGCTTAAATCTTGAGGACATTTTTTAGGCAAACACTGATTTTTAAGTGCAGTTTGACCAAATGAAATAGAAAGATAGATTTTTTTCACAGGAAATATTTTTTTTCTTGCGCAGCATTTTAAGGCTTTTATTTGTATTCCTAAGCAGCATTTTATATGTTATGCATGTGGATACATATATTTTTGTAGCAGCAGATTCTTGGTGGTATGTGTACCAAAATGTCATTAAAACTCTTGATGAAAAGTGTTCAGAGTGAAGTCCACAAATCACTTTTACCTATAAGTAAATTTGCTAAGAAAATAATTTCATTCCATTTCCCATTTTATTTTTCCTCTCCCTTGCTATTACCATGCTTATGTTACACATCAGATACGCGTGGGTAAATATCACATCTCAGTAACTGTTTCAGGGGCTTTTTAGAGTTAGAGATCCTGTTGTCTCAGTTCAGAGTTAAGTCCAAGCCTGTTAAGATTAAAGGAAAGTCTCTTGTTGATACTGTTGAAGATGAACAAATGCTGTCCCTTTGCTGGGAAGGACCAGTAATCATCTCTCTGAAGCAGAATCAGCCAACCCAAACTGCAGCCTTAGGGAAGTCCAGGGTTCAGGGAATGGCACTACTTTAATAACTACTTGTGAGTGTTTCTAATTCTGTCTGCTTTGCCTCTGCTTGTGAATGATAATCGCCGGGATTTGTCAACATGCTGGAAGTGTAATCATTAAATTATAATTTTTCTAGATATAATATGTCTTTTGTTCTATATGTGTAGTTTATTTAACTTTGGAACAAGCCTAGTGAGAAAGCTTTTTATAATTGCATGTGTATTTCTGTGAATGTTTCTTGATTATATCTCAAATACTTACTATTAAAGTATACTTGGTCGCATAGGAATTATTCTTGTGACGGAGCTATATTTAGGGGAAACCATTCATTTTTTTGTAATGAACAAAATGTGAAAAATACAGCATGTCTGCATATAGCATTCATATACTTTATAGAGGTTTTAGAAGTTTACTGACTTTGTGAAGCAAACTGGCTTGTGGGAGTTCAATGTGCAGACACGGAATGCTTGATTAATTAGTTGGGAGACTGGGAAATTTGCTTTGGAAAGGTAGTTAAGGAATAATCGTCTGTGTCTGGAAGGATTGTTCCTGGTTGCAAACTATAATGTTGCATTACACCTGATGCTGTTTTATACTGTGCAAGACTTTTTTTAATGTGGGACAATTATTATTTTTATTCATAGTTCTGTCTTGACCCAAGTATGCAAGGTGCCACACAGACATGTATGAGAATATGGTCTTTGTCCGAAGTGAACTGTAATCAACATGAACTACAAAAAAAAAAATAATTGTCTGTTTATTAAGAAGACAAAGTTGAATTTCCCCAAATGGCAAATCTGGTTTACCAGTGGGTTGATTACGGTGATCTGCAATGTGTCATGTATGTATTTGTATGTGCAATGCTACAAATAATACATATAATATTTTGGTGTTGAAATGCTAAAGACCCATCCACCATGATAGCATCTACTTGAAAAATACTGCCTTTAATGTCAGTCATTCTAGCAGTGAAGAAAGTAAGCATCCGTTTCCTCACAAATTTTTGTTTTGGTTTCTTTTTGCCTTTCAGAGTGCAAATTCACCTGCGCCAGTGGTAAATGCTTGTATCTTGGTTCATTGATTTGTAACCAACAGAATGACTGTGGGGATAACAGTGATGAAGAGAACTGTCTGCTTGTAACAGAGCATCCACCTCCAGGCATCTTTAGCTGTAAGTACTGGCTCTTTGTGTGCATCCGTGTGTGTATATATGTCGAATACTTCTGTTTAGCTCAGAAATCAGTCTGTTTGGAGACTTGGTCTGCAGTGTGATACCTAGGGAGGATGAGATGAAGTAAATACCATTTTTCTCTTAACCAGCAGTGATTTGTAACACACTTTCCCTATGTTCCTAAAGCCTGAAAATTGTAGTTATGCAAAGGAAGTTTGTGCTGCAGACGTTGAGGTTGTAATTGTACAGATCATGTGTGGCTTCTGAGAAAGAAGCGTAAATATCTAAATGATTAAATAATTTGTTCTCCAAGGTTCTAAAAAATATTTTATGCTTTGTCTGTGTGACAGTCTTTATATGCTATTAAGACTATTAAGAAAGTTGTAATCTTTTCAGTTATCATTCCTGTTAATCAAATATATTTTATTAGTGCTGAGATGAACATCATTTGGTAGGTCACTGAGCTTTTGTATGTATATATTTAAAACAGCTTAATTGCTATTCTTTGGGGCATGAATTTCTCACAGAGTACCAGAGTTTATCACCAGAATTGCTCTCTTAGTAATTTTCCCTCAGTGTTGTACACTGAAACCAAACTTTGATTTTTGTGTTTGTATGTTCTACAGTAATTTATTTTTAAACCACAATTCAGCTTTCTGGATGGGGGAGAAATTTTCCAATAATGCTTCTGGTGTACAAGTACAACAGAAGTGCCATTATGCTACTTACTGCTTTCCAAATGGTTTGGCTCTGCCAGTACTGACATCCCTCAGCATGCTATTTCACCTCTGGTTGTGACTGTGGCTTAGGAATATCTGTGTTGTTATGTTGTTATTAATAATAGGGATTATATTAAACAGCTTGTATCTGTAATTTTTGTAACGAACGCATGTGCCACTAAGGAGGATAGAATCACAGAGTGGGTTCGTAATAGAAGACGAAATCTGGTGGTGAATATGCCTTTCCTCCTCTGCCCTCTCACGTCCAAATGAACGTGTTTCTAAATGTACTGCAAAAGTTTTTAAATCTTGTACTTCCCAGTACTTTGGTGTGTCTGCAGTGATTTCAGAGGTTTTGAAATAACAATGGCCTACATAGGCTTTTATGTTACTTAATTTTATTTTTCTTCTGATTTGTTGGGGGTTTTCTTGTTTTGGTTTTTTTTTTGTTGTTTTTTTTTTGAGTGGAACTCTTTCCAAAGCCCCAGGACTAGCCATACATAGGCTTTGGTGAGGGGTCCAGACATGTATTTCCCCGTGAACTTAGGCTAATATTGGCTTTTGAGTTGTAAAAAAGTTATACCTTACTATTTGTTTGCAAGACATGTAAGCATATCTTTAAAGTTCAAATAGAGGAATTTTTTGATGGGAACACTGTACAGCTCTTCTCTTAAACCAGGCCAGCACAGCTGTTTGTCCGAAAGGAGCCATGTGGTAGCATGTGGTAGCAGATGGAAGGACGGACTTTGGTGACAAGCAGTTGGAACACTGCAGGTGGTGGCCCTGTGTGGCTGCAGTGTGATGGTGGCACCCTGTAAGTTCCTAGGTGGAGGTCCTGGGTGGACTTCCCAAAGCCTCTTTCAACTTGGGGTCTGATATCCAGGGCACCGGTGGTTTTTCAGTACCCCTCTGTGCTGGTGGCAGCTGTGCAGTAGTCGCAGCAGTGTGTTGGCACCATGTGCTGGCCGCCTCCTCAAAAGGCCTTTGGACTGTAGAAATTGTTACGTGCTTGATCCAGGATCTGCAGATTTCCTGGTCTTCCCTTAAGTCACATCAGTCCCCTTCGGCATTGCAGCAGGTCACGAACATGAAGACAGGCATGCCTGAAAGGGAGTGGTGCCAGTTAGCTGGCTGGTCATCCCCCTCACCTCCAGCAGCGTGACGTTTATCTGGACCAAACCCAACAAACTGTGTCTCTAAAAAACCTTCAGCAGCAGGTTTCCTCCTGCTTGCACAGGAGCTTCGACTTCTGTGTTTCATGATCCTGTCTCTGTAAAGTCATGCAGGTCAACGTGGCAGCATTTCTCTTTCTTTCCAGTGGATTTGGAGAAGAATAGTTTACTTCCTTCTCAAATCAGCCTTTTACAAATATGAAGACTGTTACTACCCATCTGTCAGTTACCCTCTGGGAGGTAAAAAAAAAACCCAAAAATAAACCCAAGTTCCTTCACAATAATTATGTTTCCTCAAATCTGTTATACTTGTTCATTTTCTCTGATTCCTTCTAAAATACGGTGTCCAATAGTCCTGCTACTTCAGTCCTCCCCAGTGGTGAGTGAAGAAGAATTATTAGGTAAACAGTCTTATTAAGTCACTCAAGAACTGTATTTGCTGGTTTTGGAACAGCATTTCAAATGAGGAGTTTGTAGAGGAAATACTTGATTTATTGCTAGGAGCATTTGGAAGTGCTTAACCTTTTGCTTACCTTGTAGCAGAGAGCCATTCATTATTTGTTGCATTTGGGGATATTGATAGTGACTGTACTTTTTAATTGCAATAGGGACTGTGTGACAAGTGCTGTTTATTTATTTTAAATAAAAAAACCCAAAACCCAGTGAAACAGGGTCCTAATGGGTGAAACAAAGAGGAAAAGTATCGAAGCCAGATGGAAAAATAATATAACTGTAAAACAATATTTAAATCAAATTAGGATTAGTGATGTTTATCATGTCCTGGCTATTAAACAGGCTGCTACATGGTATAAATCAGTGCCAGTTGGTTATAGGAAAGAGCATTATTATGGATGTGGCAGTTGGTTGTGTCGGCTTATTCCAGCCCTGAAAAAATGTGGAATACTTGTTGAAGTGAGGTCCCCGGGCCTTCGAGGGATGACATGTTGAATTAAGAAACCTGTGCATGCTTTTGCTCAATGATTTTAATGGGAATCCCTACCAGCATATATGTGCTTGAAATGTCCCAGCTAACGAGGCTACCTCCCCACACAGAAGTACATACATTCATTGGCATCTGATCAGTGACAAGACATAATACAGCTCAATAAGAAGAAAATGAGTTTAAAACAAAAATCGTTTGAGGAATTTTAAAGCAGGAATTTCTGGTCAGTGTTACATATCAGCTCTATTCTTGCATCTTCTTGCTTGTGCACAGCTCCTGAATGGGGAAGAAACTGTTGGAAGGAGCCACACATTAAGTGTGTGCTGGTCCGCATCTGAGCAGGGTGGCCTGTTTCTCCCTGGGACTGCTCTTGTATTTACCTAGAGCACATTGGCACTCCTTTGGTATCCCTTCCCTTCTGCTGTTTCTTCAAAGAATCCCTTTCTCATACTGTATTGAAACCTTCTATCTTCCCATGGTGGAAACAATATTCATCTCATTTCACAGTAACACATAGACTGCCCCAAACGATGTCTAAATAAATAAATTTTCATATGGAAGTTCTGCTTTCATTTGTTTAAGCAGTATATGCCATGTTAGCGGTAGCCCATATTTCCAAGCTACTGAAGCATTTCTCATTTGTGCTCTTGCCAGCAGCCAAATCCAGAATGTCTCATTGGAGCTTATTGTTTAGTTAAGTTGCATGAGCAGTGGTATAGAAAGATATTTTTTGTGGGTGACCTGCTCCCTGGATCTCGTGATTATAGCAGACGCTCTCTCATTGTGTTTGAGTTTAAATCTCCCAGACCTGGTGTTTCTCTCTCCTTGCTATTGTTATCTGGCACCAGTGTGAAGTCTGTTAATTCAGTCTTCTAAATGTTGCTGTTGAAGTCAATAAGATGTCTCACATTTACAAAGTTAAAAAAACCATGTATTTCTGCAGCCCTTTGGTTTTATTAATTTTCCTCTGCTGACTTGTAGGGAGGTTTCCTTATGCTGCTACATGGGCAGTTCAGTCTGTATAGCACACAGAAGATGGAGGGCCGCGGGGGGAAATCTGCAGCAGCTCCAAGGTGTGTTAAGAGTCTGATTTTAGACAACACAAGCTGCAGTCCAGCAAGTTGCTCAAAATACATCCTAAGGCATTTAAGCCAAACATGTTAAGGTAACAGCTTGCTTGGTTTGAATTGGGATTTTTAACATGGGTTTGGTGATGCATGTCGAAGCGCAGCTCGCCCTCCTCGGTGAGGATGCTCCAGTGTTACTGCACGTTTCCCCACAGGTAGCCTGGTGCAAAGTAGCCCTTGTCACCTTCTGGTAGGTCTACTTTCTGTTCTTATTTTCATCAGCTATAAAGACTTATTGATTGAGATAATGGTGGTAACTGTTCTTTTAACACTACTTGGAGGTCCAGGGTGTATTTAACAGCACAAAGCCACAGTGGGAAAAATGAGATGAAGGGTAGGATTTTAAACATTGCAGACTTGGCCTTGGCAGCAGCTTGCTGTTCCACGTGACCTGCAAAATTTGGACTCTGAGGAATTGAAACAATGTGCCTGCTTCTAGCAGGACACAGTTCATTTGTTCAAGCATTTCCCTTTGTTTCACAACAAATGATCATACTGCCTTGTCCTGCTAAAAGTAAATTAGATTTTGAAATGGGAAGCATGTCTGTTTGCAGCATCTGCGTTGTCTAATTGAGAAGGGTTGCAGTGATGGAGATTTTAGTTCTTTAATTGTTTGGTAGAAAACAGTACAGGTAGCTAGCTCTGCTGTGATCTGTATATGTTTGTGGGCATATGAAACACAAATATTGACATGCATGAGAATTTGAAGAATAAAGGAGAGCAAATCCTTCTTGTCATGTGAAAACTGTCTACATCAAATTTCAAGTTGTCAGCATTGATGGAGGTGATGTGTCATGGCTGTTTTGGCATAGAATAGTTTGCTGTGGGAGTTCATTTTCCTCTGCAAGGTAAAAAAACCCCAAACAAATCAAATATATAGCTCTCCCTTTCACCACCCCCACCTACTTCTGTCAGCTCTGAGCCTTGTAGGGATCTACAGGGGGTTGGAGAATGATTCTGTTTTAAAAACAAAAAGCTCAATCAAAGGAAAATATTTTGTTTAAAGAGACCTTTGGCATCCCCCTCTGACTGTGACACTGAATTTGCGCAGATAAAAACAACCGCTTAGATTTACATTTTGATTGTGCTTCTGCTTTCATGTATGCCAGGCTGTCCCACTTCAGGTGAAATTTATCCATTTCTTTAAATATTTAGCAGTCTAGCGTTGATGTTAATGAAAGTCTGGCACTGCTATTTTGAGCATTGCAACAATGATAGTAATTTTCAGTGTCAGATTACTGCTTCTTGGAGGAAAAGGGAGATGGGAGGAGGGAAGAGCAGGGGGGGTGGTGGAAATTGTTTCGGGTCTAATAGAGTTTGTCATCAGCCTGGCTGTGCCAGACAGATGGATCATGAATACTGTCTAGACGCTCTCTGCCTGAGTGGAGCTGTGGTCTCTAAGGACAAGCAATGAGACGCCGGCTTAAGTGACTGGGGAAAGTCAGGACATGCTCCCCTCTATAATCAGATGGCGATCTGGGCTGATCCTGCCCTGCCGGGTGGGGGGAGAGGCCCCGCTGGTGCTGGGAGCTGGTCAATACTGATCTCAGTTGAAACTTGGCTATTACGGGGCTTTAGGGGGGAGAGGACAGGGATGGTGTTACGACGCTATTGATTTCAGCTGCATCTGCCCAGGGACTGCCGGGTCATTTGGCTGGGAGTATAGATCTAGGGAGGGGGTGGATTGGGAGAGCCATCATCTGGCCATAAAGTACATGTGTAAAACTGCATGGTCATCTGTATTTATTGATTGGTTTAGTCACAGTATACCCTTGAAAATGCTTAGTTACTTGCTAACTTTTTCTTGATTTGGCCCACTTGTTCAGAGGGTTTCAGCTCTGCTCCCTACCTGGGGCTCCATATGTGTTAATGATTGGACTCAGTGATCTTAAAGGTCTTTTCCAACCTAAACAACTCCATGATTCTATGTCCCCTGCTGTTAAGATGAGGTTACATGAGGCTGCCTGCAGTTTGGAAAGGGGAAGCTGTGTTAACAAGGTGAGACCTGTAGCCTAGGGCAGATCTTGTGCTTTTTAGTGGTCTTCTCATGCTGTTACTTGTCCTTTCCCTGTCACTAAGCACAATTAATGATTAGGAAATAGAAAATTCTGATGTAGACAGAGTGATAAATATTTTTTGACTGGTGGAGTTATCATAAAAACTTAATTTGGTACATATGCTAACTTACTTAAAAAGCAAGAGGTTCTCTGGGTTTTGTATCACAGAACAAGCCATGGCATTCTGGATTTTAGTTCTGTGTCTATATAACTAAATACTGGGTGGGTTTTATTTAGGAAATCCAGTTGGCTTTCAGCCTATAGTGAAGTCTGGTTTCTTAAAGTGCTGTAAGCAGGTTCTGTGCTTTGTTTTGAAATAATTTAATCTTTACATATTTTTGAAGCACAGCATGGAACATTAGCAGTTTATAGGAGCATGAAAATTTGGAAAAAAAGAAGGTAAATTTTCTGTTTTCCTTTAATATTTTGTACTTATTTTTAAAAATACTGCCTTTCCTGGTGTTTAATGAATGAAGTAGAATGCTGGTCCCATGAACTCTGTAATAAAACTGCAGTGGAATTCAGTAACGCTAGAGTTTACCCCTTCTTCATTTGAAGCCTTACAGTATTAACAGCTCGGACAAGCCAGACACACATGTATGTGGCCAATAACAACCATGAAATATGCTGGTACAACGTCAGGTATTTGCATTTGCTTACAAACAGGGCTGAACTCTGCTCCTGCTAAGGAATTTCCATTTCACAAAGTTTCCAGATGAACATTAATCATATTTTTACAGTTAATGAGAAAAGACATAAAAGCTCATAGTGCCCTGCAGATGAAAATGTGGGAATTTCAATAGCTCTGAAATGCTGTATCATTCATTGACAAAGTGTGTTAAGTCAGTTGTATCACCTTTAATCAAGATCAAGATACAACATTTGTTAGAACTGTTTTTGTTCTTCATACACATTTCATTCATCCCTCCTTCAATTCCTGTTAGCTTTTAGAAACTTCATCTAGTACTAATTAGTACAATTATACCTGGTATTGCTTTTGCTTTCTCCTGTTTCCTTTTTCTGCTACTGGTTTCTTACAGAAGCAAAAGAGAATTTCAAGTGCTCAGAGTGTACAGTGTATTAAAATCTTTCATTCAAAGACTGATTTTTATGTATCTGAGAGAATGCCTAAACTTCAGGCTGGAAATCTCCAAAGCAGTAGTGCCAGGCATGATGTGACTTTCTGTCTTGGAGGTTTGCTGTCTCTCTGCAAGAGACAGGAGCTCCTTGTGGACTGCTGTGAAGAAGGGAGATGGCCTCCCATAGGCTCTGAGCGCACCATTTCTCACACTGTCTTCTCCATCAGAAGTGCATGGTAGCAAAAATATTTCGTAAGTGCAGGCCTAAAACTAAAGTACAAAACCCACAACACAGTATCCTACCGCAGGCACAATTCTCGTCCTGGAGAGACGACGAGAATAAACTGTAAGGCAATTATTTTCAGACATTATTTCAAGTAGAACTAGTAGGTGCTTAAACACCAGATCAGAAATCATACAGAGTGGAACTGAGCAACTTTTGTTGATGTTATTTTTCAGTCCACATTAGTAAGTATTGTTCATTGCTGTCCTTCCTCTCTACTTTTTCATTTGCAGGGGTCGCACTGTACAGTGCACTACGAGCTGCCTGGCTAAATCACTGTAAGTTTTAGATGCAGCTCTGAAATCCTGTGTGAGTTTTAAAGCCGCTGGTGTCCCTGTCATTCATGCAATTCACATTGATTGTCACTGGTAAATGCCCATTAGGAGCACTCCAATTGTGCTGTGTTTGCACTTGACTAATACAAGCCTACAGGAGCAGTCACAAACTTTCTTCTGTACAGCATTGGAAGCTGTTCAGGTGCTTTGGTAGCATGAAGGTTACTTATATTTTCATATGCTTTAAAGTGTTTCAGAGAATGTGCTTTTAGGCAGCTTCTTTTTAAAACAAAAAATAATTAAAAAAACCCCTCTCACAACAAAGGGACCTGGAGTCAAACTAGACCACCTTCCATCTCTAGGAATGCTGCAGACTTGTGATCTTTGATTGCTTTTCATTTGGCAGATACATACCTGACCCTTCATCTCCAGAAACTCTTCATCTCCCTGATGAAATGAAGCACCTTAATTTTTCTGAATCAGACTCATCTCCTCCTTCTGTTTTAAAGTAACATCTGAGATAAAGGTGAATTGGGAGTTTGCTTGTATGTCCTGGGAATAAATGCACACTGAATATTTTCTGTCAGAAGTTTCTGTGTAGCTTAACCTAGAGCATCATGTTCATACTCAAAGATATTCATGCATTTCAGTTATCTCTATGGCCAGTATTGTGTGTGAAATTACGTTTTACATATCATGTAGTGTTTAACCAAAGCATGTTGCTTTGGCCATTAGTGTGCAGCTATTTTTCTCAAACTGGGAAGTGTGAGAAACCCTGTTTTCTCCACAGTTTTGCAAGTGCTTGAAACTGGTGTAAGCCAGTGTTGCCCCTTGTAGTTGCTCCCTCATTTGTCCATGTGCAAATGTTTGTGTAGCCACACAGGAGTTGGGTTGGAGACCTCATCTGGTTCTGATGAAACTTCCACTTTGTTGTGGCTGGTGTCATGTCTTTGATTCTATTCTCAGCAAAACTGTGCAAACTCTTATGCTGGCACAAAGAAGAGGACAGTACAAGTGGTTCCATTTAGTGATGCTTTATCCTTGACTGGTTTAAGGTTTCCATGAAACAGTAGTGTTGTTAAATTCCTTAGTCCTTGCCTCACTAAAGCATATACTGAAAGACCTTTTCCTGAATACAGGAGAGTTTGGGAATTAAGAGCTAATTGTTGTTTTCCCTCTTCTCCCCCATTCTGAAAGTCTCATCATTTGTCACTTTTTGTTACAGAGAAATGAAACAGAAGAATGAAACAACAGAAGGGGGTCTCTCATGCCCGTTCATGGGCTTGGGTTCATTAAGAATGAACCCATGCTAGTAGATGCTAAATGCTTAACATCTCAATAACAAAGTCCAGTTTGGCTTAAGACATGAGGCTTTATTGGAATAATGTTAGCTAGTTAAATGAGTTCATAGGAACAGCTGTCTTGGGTTGTATCAAAGGCCCAGCTAGCCCAATACTGAATCTGGCACCGGCCAGTTGCAGATGCTAAGTGAAAGACTATAAGCAAATGAAACAAAACAGTTGTGCTTTTCCCAGTAAACCAGGTTCCTTGGAGGAATGCTACACTGCTCTGCATAAGGAGCATGGGATTTCTGTCCTCCTGAGAAAATTCAACATTTAGAAAGGGAAGGAAGTGAGGTAAAGAGCAAATGTCTCTTTTCAGAAGTGTAAGAATGAGAGAAGAGCCTTCCAACCCTTTGCTAGCCAATAGATGTGTGGGCGCATTGGTTTCTTCAATATTCATTACGTGCTTTTCATGTTGAGGCACTTTGAATGTAGGATGCAAACTTGAAAGTGCTGAACTCATGTCAACCCGAAAGGCTATTTGCCTGGTCTTTTCACTTATGTTGCAAGGAACAATTTTTTTTTTTTTCTCTCATCAAATATTTTGAATTTTGAAAATTTCAAATTTGAGAAATATATTTCTCAATATCTCAAAATATTTCTCAAAGCTTACTGGTTTTTCTGATGGGTGGTGAGGTTCTTTCGGACAGGATTTGCGGACTGTGTGACAGCTTTATATTTAATGGTGAACCATGTTCATCGTGTGATGAGAGTAGGCTTATAGCTGGCTTCGATGTTACAAAACCCAAACGCATGCACAAAACCTGTTGCAGGTAGAAAACAGTTGTCACCTGGGACTGTGTGGCATACAGGCATCAGATACTGTGGGAGTGCATATGTGTATATGCCAGCAGGCTAGCACTCATTTTTTGTTTTATTTACATGCATGTTGTATGCAAATGTAAGGAGTGAATACTAACCAGTTGGCATTTAGGAAAAATATCAGCCGCATAGGAAGATCTGTACCTCAGCTCCTATGAAATCATAAATGGGGATTTCTGTCTCAGTTTAAAAATACCCACTCTTTTTAATTAAAGATTTAGGGTTGAAATCAAGGCTAAAATATTTTTTCATTGTCTGTTTAGACCATAAATGAAACAGTTGACCAACTGTTGATACTGAGCCACTGTTAAGAGCTAAAAGAAAACAGATCAGGAGAGTGAGTTGTTAAAGTCATTGCATTTTGATCTGATAAGTGAGTTTTCTCTAATTTAGCAATACTATCGAAGAGGCTAGAGTGGTATGTAGCACAGCATTAGTCCAACCATACGTGATAAGATCACAGCTCTATTTTCTTTCCAGCAGTATTGCTACACTGGTGGCTTCCTCTTTCTTTCTCAGATTTCTCCTTCTTTCCTTCTGTTTCAGTATTGCTGTGTAATAGCTTCATAAAAGTTAGACAGATTAAGGACCTGGGGGTTGTAGAGATAATAATGACGCACTATGTGAATATGAGTCTGGCACCTAGTAGCACCTTGGTAGAAATAGGAAGCTGTGATCACAGTATTAAAATATGCTAACAAGCTGAAGGAGCTAATGGCTTGAATTTTTACAGTGCAGATGTTCAATCCAGCACTTGTGCTGAATACAATAACAAATGTGTGAGGGCTGATGGTGATATTACTGTGTTCTTGGCAGCACAGTCCTCCAAAACTATCTTTCTTTCTTTGATATTTTATCAAGATTTAGAATGTTCTTTTTTGTGATCTAAGATAACGAATGTGTGTATAAACAAATTGTTATGGCTAAGGCTGGTTAGGCAAGGGTTGTCTTTATTCAAACGGGATTCTGTAAGAATGGGTGTACCCCTGTGTGTCGTGGTGGGGATCAGTATCGCGGTTCTTGGATAGTTCATGCTCTGCATCTCCTACTGAATTTCAGATAATTTTATTGTTGTTGATTTCAAAACCTAGCCCATCTGGCCAGAATAAACCATCTGGTTTGAGAAACTGTAGAGCCACGGTCTGATGTAAGGGTCATCTCCCTGTGCTTTCCAGAGGAGAGTCAGTCAGTAGTCTCCTGGAGAACAGTCACAGGGGCCTGTATTCCACTCCAGTACCTCAGCCTGGCCACCCACCTCATGGTATTTCACATATTCGGGTCTCTTCCTTCATGTTCCATGCTTTGCAGCTAATGCCCAAAGTGAATATTGCTATGCTGCAGAACCTTTCAACTGTTTCAGTAGCAAATGATCTTGACTTCTTTCCAGCAGACTCTGATATTCCTGAAGAAATTACCATGTGTACCAGTCAAAGATTTCCTAGACGTTGCTGGGAATCATTATGTGGCAAACCTGAAACCTGCCTTTTTTTTTTTTTTTTTTCCTCCCTGGCAAAGGTGCTGGCTTGTTTGTTTCAATTACCAGGATGAAAGGTGCATGTGTCTTTTGTTTGTAATAAGCTGCAGCTCTCACTGTGAATACCTGTCACTTCTGATAGCCTATTACAATGCACATGATCAGTCAGCTGGCTGTGAGTATTTGGGGCTGGCGGTGCTCCTCCGCAGTTGCATTTACTATACTATGTAATGCAGGTTTCAAACCATGTCCCCTTTTGTCAATCCTATTAGATGAAGTATGGGTAGAATTAATTCCACTGATGTTATAAAACTAAATGAAGGACTGAAATGATATGAGGAATGGAAGACATGGTGATCAGTGAATAGGTCTTGCCAAGAGTTCCAGGTTTGCTTGGCATCTCTGCCACAGACTTCCTCTGCAAACCTGATGAAATCATTATTGTTTTTCTTCCTTAATGTCTTTATTTATAAAATTGAGATAATGATGTTCATCTACTTTGCAGAAGTAATAAAAGAAGATGAAAATTTTATGTGGTTGAAAAACATGCAAAGAGATGTTAAGCTGTAATAACCTCGGAAAATGGGTATTATACTGCAAAAAAACCCAACAATAAGCTGACTGTGAGAATTTTTAAAAAAGTTTAGAAAGCATGTGCTTCATGTTGTGTATTAACATTAGCACATACTGTCCAATATTAATAAATTTATCTTTGATTTTTCACTTGTATGTCAACATGTAAGAGCAAGGAAATAGATATGCTAAAGAGTTTCTAAGTAGACACATAAAAAGTCATTTTGCATTAAAATTTGACTAGAGACAGAAGAATAGGAGTAAGTTTTATCAGTCAACTATAATTCCACAACTGGAGCAGAATATCTAAAAGAAAGGTGAATGTAATGCAATGTAATGATATTTGGTTGTGTGTTAGGGAAGTCTGAAGAGGTATATCAGAAGGATTTAATCAAATGAGGTCAGCCATGAACAGAATGATGGATGAAATTCAATCTTGATTAATGCAAAGTAATTCATACTGGAGGGCAAAGTATGTGCTATTAATACAGTTTATTGGATCCTAATTAATTGTGTAGTTTAAAGAAAAAGGACCAAAGTATCACTACAAAGGGCTGAATGAAGACCTCTTTAGAGAATATGGTTGTGGTCAGATAAAATATTTTGAATCAATAAAAATAGGATGTGAAATGTTGTGATGCTGTGACATAAATCAACATTTCACCTTTATCTAGAATGCTGTGTTCAAGTGTTGCCACAGCACAGAAACATGCTGCAGATGTAGAAAACATGGGAAAACAGCAGAAAGAAGTTGTGAACAGACTTTTGATATGAATAGAGACCAGAAAGCTTGGAATTGTTTACTAGTGAGGCTAGGTAAAGAGTGGGGAGATAAAAAGGTACACAGAATTATGAGTGTTGAACAGGAGGTGGGTCTGGAACTTAGGCTGTATTATAAGATTAGAAGATGGCTCAGTGCAGTAGTTGAAAGCTGATAAAAAACAATTTTTTCCACACATCCTGTCTTTAGGCTGTATACCTCATTGTGCAGTGTTATTGAGGCAAGAATTTAGCAATAATTAAAGAAAGGAAGCCTCTGAACTCTAGAGTCCACTTGTGTGCAATCTATCCAGAGAGGAGTAGTTAGGAAATGTGTAAGGCTGAGGTTTCAGTCTTTTGGAGAACTGAACATCCTACTCCAGGAGAACAATGCGTAGATTGCCATGTGTGGTGTGAGACTGAAGTTCATTGTAAGTGACTTGGAATAGTGCTTGTGTGCAGCTATGATCAAAGTCCTCAGGTGCAGTTTCACTGACTTAAGTAATACTGATATTGCATGTGACAGCCTTCCGTCATATCTTATAAAGCAGAAATCTGGACTGTCTTGTGTATGTTTTTCATAGAAGGTGGTTAACTAGCGAGGCTGGCAGATGGAGTTGCTCAACAAGTGAAAACTGTGGTTATCTCTGCCAGCCAGTGTTGAATTACCTATTGCACACCAGGCTCTAGCCCTGGGAGGGGTGTTGGGCACATCCCCAGTGCAGGAGAGCACACTGGTGGGAAACACGTACTAGGAATTGCAGAGGAAGCTGGTTTAAGCAAGCAAGGTTTAGAATTAAATGTGTTGCAATATGGATTGGTATTTAATTCTTTGAAGCTTCTTACAGCCCTTCTTCCATTAGGCTTGTGTAGTTAATAAACCAGACCTTCAGAAATGTTTACTCGTTACATGTAATGTACTGAACTCCGTATGTCAGTGTTCAGCAGTAATGGACACCATTTGTAGATCTTCTGTTCTTGCAGGAGGTGATAATAGTTTCCTTGCTTATTGCAACACAAGCTGTCCATTAATTAGGACTTTCAGAGAGAAATGTGTGTAGGCTGTGAACATGCAGAGTGATGCAGAGAGGTGGAAAACAGATGTTTGGTCATATATGCACCAGCCAGCTATTACTCAGATACCATCCGTTGTCTAATTAGCGGCTGGAATGTTGAATAATATTGGTGGTTGTGCGATTGCTGGAGTGCAGTCCGGCATCTGGTGTTCACACTTGTCTTAATCTCTACATGGTACTTAAGTAACATGCTTCTATTAAAATTGTTTTGAAAATGAGGTATCTAGAACTTACTTGTTACAGCAGATTAATTTCTTGGTGCAGACTACTGAATGTGTAGGGCCATCAGCTTTTTGTACCCTTTAAGGGACAGCATTGGGTTAACACGGGGGAGGAAACCTGACTCATCCATTTTGCTTCCTGTCATGCTAATGAACCCGATGTGTGCCATCTCAACTTTAAACTACCCCCTTGATGATTCTCACTGTACCTTTTTCAGTGAAGAGTCAGCAAAGAGCAGCCAATTTCTGAACTGCCATAGCTGAGGGAAGTATGTGGTAATATTACCTGTATGATGAATGGCTCCTTAGGAAAACTATTGCAATTTATCTAAAGTTCTTATTTTTATTGTATTGTCTCTTAAGAATTTCAGTACAAAGTATTAGTATTTCCAGTGGCTATATGCCCTAAAAATACATGCATGCATGCATGCACACACGTGTGAATATATTCTTGAACAGTCTTTTTACTTTTGTTAAGTCCGGATCTGTGATACATTTCAGCCCTGCCCGTTATTACAGGAACAGGCAGTAACAGCACAACTAGTGTGGCTGCACTGGGGCTGTAAGATACCTACTACTGTACTGTATTCCGGGTAAAAGGCACATCTGTAGATCAGAAAGAGTGACTCCAGATTTGCTGCCAGAACGTAAACACAGAGATGATTTTTGTCTGATACCGTTTCTGCATTTGTAAAATGTTTCTCATGCTTTCCTGAAACAACTTCCTTCTTTATCCGTATGAAAAAGCTTGTAAATTAGAAGAGCGCTTCTAATCTTCCAGGTAGCTGGAGAAGTAATCCCTCTTTCCCCTCTTCTCTTCTCTCCCTCCTTATCTTCCCTCCCCACAGAATGCTAAAGCATTGTTTTTCCTCCCACAGTTGAAAGGTGTGTTTTGCAGAATACAAATGAGATATTTGTTGGCTAGCAAAAATTGAAGTGAAACAAAAGACATGTCCTTCAAGTACAAATGGCGCTTTAGAGATCTCTGTTGGAAAGCCTAATTTCTATGTGAGCACAACTGTTTCTCCATATTGCCTGGAACACTTCAGTTACGTATTTGGCCACACATTCTATTATGGATTCTATAAAGACATCATTTGTCAAGCTAATAACTGTGTACAAAAATGCTTATGCATAATAAAAATGGATTTCAGAGATCTTTGAATTACACCCATAGACACAAAATTTTGCAGTACTTCGCAATATACTGAGCTGGTTAGATTATAGTAATAATAATAATTAGGATTCCTTTCTCCATTCTGCAGGGCTAACTGAACTACTTGTTTGAATCATATCAGTTAGATTCCACCACCACCCGCCCACCCCAATTTTTGGCCTATCTAGTGAGGAAGCTAAAGTACTATTTAACTATCATGACCTTGCTTGCAGAGTGTGTTTTTCATGACACTGAAGGTCTCTTATTTAAAAAGAGCAATAACAGACTTTATGGCATGTTGTACCTAGGTGGATAACTGGTTATTGTAGGAAATGTGTATTTTTTAAGCCAAATAGAAAATCTGCCTTACTAAATCACAGACTGCATAGGCTCTTTCTAGAAATTCTTTTCTTTGATTAAGTGATATATCAGCCGCATTCAAAAGGTATGTTTGCCCCCGATTTCAATGGCAGTTAAGTCACTTAAGTAGGAGCTAGACACACAAATGTGTTCTATATATGACCATAGTAGCTATTTAAACTAAGGATTTAAGTAGATGGAATGTAATTATCCCCATTGCAAGACTAATACACAAGGGAAAAATGCCATAGGATTTTGTAATAGCAACAAGTGGTCAAGACATTACATTTATGCTTTGCTAGTTTTACCAGCTGTGTCTCATTCCATTATTCATACACAGGCAGACAGACACACACCTCTCTTCTAATTAATTGTAGTTGTCGACCAGTGGGGGGAAAAAAAAACAACTCCAGAGGTGATTTTCCAGAGAAAATCTGATTCAGAGTGGGGCCACCAACTGCTAGAAATCTGCAGATGTGAAACAGATTTTTGACATTTAAAAATCTGTGTTCATCACATGAATCTGAAAAAGAAATGCATTGGGATTTTCTTAGTGATTTGCTTATCTCAGTTAAAAAACCCCAACCAACCAACCAAACAAAAAAACCCCAAAAACCCCAACAACAACAAAATAATACTTCAGGTTTTCTGCCTCATGTTGTGCATGAAGCTACATCTATCAATGATTCATAGTGATAAAACATTGGTAAAACATTTGTCTGCGGGAAACAAGGCGAAGGCACGGGCACTGTGTGTTGGAAATCAGGGGTTTAAGTGTCACTTACCAATGGACAGGTATGGGGTGATGAGTCCATGTAACTTGCATTCTTAAACTGTTAGTTTTTTTAAAAAAAACCTTATATTCCACCTGGCACAATATTTTCACACCAATGGTGCATCTCTCAGTGGTAGAGTCCGGTATTGTGAGGGAGAGCTTGCTGACCATAAACACTGAAATTTAAGTAATAGGAGAATAGCTACAAGTACACGAGTGTTTCAAGATACTGTTGGTTTGGGTAGCTTTTTTTTCTTTCTTTGGTAGAAGGCTACATTAGAAGGTGGTCTTTTAAAGTACTTGGATATAAATGGTAGGAGCAATCTAATTCTTTCAGTTCAGAGATGTTTCTTTTACATGTGTGACTGAACCAGTTGGCCTCCTGAAGGCATCAGCCCTGGTCTCTGAATCCTACCACTGGCCTATAGATCTTGTCAATATTTTTTTAAGCAGGAATCAAAGCAACATCTTGACTTCATAGCCTCCATTTGACGCCTTTGCAGGCTGTTTGCTGGGCCTGCCAGCCCTTGGCAGACATAGCATATTGAAGTCGGGCATGGACAAAAACATGCTGTATTTCATGCATGTGAAGACGTCGCCTTGCACTGCAGTTCTACGCAGTATTTCCACTGCTCATAGGAGTAACTACATTCTGACAAAGCTTTTCATTTGTCCGTAACATGTTTGAAGTGTACATTGCCTGGAGGAGGTCCCTTTAGCTGACCTTAAAAGACCTGAAGCTTCCACAAAATACTACACTGACCTATTAAAACAGTGACAGTCCTTAGAAAAAAGCAGCTGGGCCTTTTAGGTGTGTCCAAAAAGGATGGAGAAACAGGGACTTAGTCTGAGAGCAAGAAGATTGGGTGAGATTTGATAGAGAAACTGGAAGATGGATAACTTGTGGTAGTCAGAGCGAAGCTGTCTGACGAGTCAGTCGGTGGGAAGAAAGCAGGAGGTGTGGCAGGTTGTGGGAAGAAAAAGTTGCTGGATTTCCCAAAGACATTGCCCTGCCTTGCATAGCTGTCGCCATCCGAAACTCACTGCGCGCGTACGTGTTCCCAAACACCCTTCCTGCGGGTTGTCTTTAAGTCAGTTTATAACTGCCTGGGATTTTTGGTTCCTGCTATTTGTGCAGCAGTCATGTAGGTAAAACCTAACATTCAGCTGGTGTGCCATCAGCCACTCTGTATGCGCATGTTAATAGTGAGGATGTTGCTCCAGGTGGAGCACTGCAGATTCTCATTTATTTGGATACAGGGTATTTAGAGCACCTGATTATACTTGCTGTGTTTTCATGAAGAAAACAAGAAGCAATAATCCATTGTTTTAAAAAACACCGGTAAAAGCAATTGGGAAATTTAAGTTGTGCAGGATTAGGGTCCTAATTGCTCATATATGGTGTCCCAGCTCAGGTTAGTGGTGAAAACAGACCTCATTCTTTCTTACATGGCATCATTCCTTTCACTCCTAAATTAGGCAAGGGGTTAAAAAGATCTGTACTTGGAGTTGTTTGGGGCCCTTTGGTAGGGCTGGGTGTGAAGAACCTTGCATTGAAATTATATGCATTGTGAACTGAGTCCAGAGGAGCTTCATTGATTTAGCCCTGCTGGATATCAAATTATTCATCTTGTCTGTTACTTTCATAAGTAGTAAACGTAGATAATATTCATAAATCAAGAAAGAAAAAAATAAATAATGTTTCAAGCATTGAGTATATTTCAGACCTTTTGTTGACTAGCAAATTAAGTACCAGGGACCTGGCAGCATGTCCATGGCTCCGGTTTAGCTGCAGGTCCGTTGGGCCATGCTGATGGGCCTGAGGAACAGGAAGAAGAGAAGGTGGAGGTTATTCCCACCATGGTGGTTGGGAGGGTTCAATAGCATGAATGTGGAGGAAGCTGTGCTTTAATGGTATTTGTGTTTGTACTATAAGTTGCATCGTGTCTTTGATTCCTTCAGCAAATATAGTACAAGGAGTTACTACTTTTCATTGTAATTTGAAAAGAAATTGACAACTAGACACACACAACACATCCAGGGAGGCCGCCTTAGTGCGGACATTCAGAGTAGCAAAACTGGTACTTGGTAGCATAAAGGGGTCTCTTTTAAAATGTTTCTTGATGTAGTTAGTACATGTCACAGAAAATCTATATATTGGAAAAGCTTCAGTAAGTTTGAGGTTAGGAGAGAAGGATGTAAGGAATTGCTAATTGTAGGATAACAATATTCCTGGTGAACAGATACCTTGACAACTCAAACTGATGCTGAAAATGAACACATTGGAAACAAATAGTATGTAGTACCAGTTGTGAGGATGTGAATTCATGCTTGTAAGTAGAAGTGCTGAACTTCAGTAAACTGCTTTCCTTTCACTGAATCATACCTACCGTTTCAGCTGAGCATTGCTGAGGAAAGCAGTGAAAGGGGCTCGTTAGATCCGGCTTCATCTCCTTTTGTTTCAATTGGTGCCAAGGCTGGAACTAGCTAGGGGTCTCCCCTCCTTCTTCTTGCTTCCTGCCATCTTTTGATGTTTTGCCTCCTAAAATCCTTTTAACCAAATCAGTCCACTTCCTTCTGTTCAAAGTATGGGTGTTGCAACGTCCACTGACATCTGGAAGTTGGACAGCTTTGAGCTTCCTCTTTTTCACTCAGGCACTTGGAGAATGACAGTGAACCAGCAAGCAGATAAAAGGAGTCATTTAGACTTCAGTTTCAGATAAAAGAATCAAGTTTGGTGACATATTCCAGTCTAACAGTATTACTTCTGTTCTTTGTGGCAAAATATATTAGAATAAAAAGAACAAGGAAGTATTCAGTGCTGTATCTGCTGGATTTTTATTCTGCCCTGTGTTGTATGCCAGGTTTTAAGCCATGGAGAGTTTAATGAAAAAAAATGACCTTTCAGTTCAGCTCCCTTTCTTCCTTCCCTTCCCACTCTCCTGTCCTTTGAAATTGTCCCCCCTCACCGCTGTAGGAAGAGTTTTCAGGAACCAGTTCAGGGTCAAAGTCTGGATTTTATAGACTTATGTCAGGTCACAGAGTTGCTTTGCATGAATGGACCAGTGTCTAATGGGCAGTTCCAGCTTTAAAAGATTTATATCTTCTTTATAAAAGTATTTATATTATTTAAATTTCTTTATATTATCTCTCCAGTAAGAGGTAGTTTCCACAGTGTGCTGGAAGGGGCTGTGTTTACTGAAGAGCTCTACAGAGCTGGAACTGGGCTTAAAAAATACCTGGTTTATCACGAAGAGCTATTTTCTGGAAGCTTAAGAAGTTTTTTTTTGAGAAGGTCATTTGAGTCTGGATTCACTTGAGATGAGTTCTACAGATTTTTTTCCACAAAACATAACATAAACCTTGTACATTCCCAGTGGTAAGTCAAATGTTGCAGTGAGCTGAAGGAGGGATTGTACTCCGGGAAATGAAGTTCAGCTGAAGCTTGGTGTGTTGTTATAGGTCTTCTCAGAAATGGGGTTCATTCAGCATGTTTAGTTAAATTCTTCAGGCTGGCACTTATTCTTAGAAACAGATATTAATTAAACTGCTAAGTTGGAAAGGGCATGAGAGGAAAAGAGGGGGGAAAAAGCCCAAATAATGTTAGTGAGTGTCAGGTGAAGTTCATTTATGTTAAAAGACTGCACAATCAAGATAAACTAAATGGTACTATGGGCAAATGAATAAAATAATTTTAACTAAAATTATTTTAATATTTATTAACATTAATATTTAATACTCATATGTATTATATGTTACATAGTATTTAATATAAAATATTAATGTCAAACTATTAAGCAATTATTAAAATCCACTGTTGAAAGAAGCCACATGGATCTTCAAAAGCAGTTTTAGGACTAGTTTTCCTAATTCTGCTGAGAGAATAGATGTTGCTTTCCCAGGTTTCTCATAAAACTGATTTTTGAATGTAAATTTTTTTGCTTTTATATGCAGTTGGATTTACGTCCTTTTCATTGCTCATGAAGAACTGGGTTTACACTTCCTACACCATGCCTCCATCAGAGTGTTTCAGTCAGTAGGTTTTAGTCATTCAGTCCAGAAAAACACCCTGGGAGCTAGTTTCTTTGAATTCTTAAACGATTTTCGATAAAATGAGCACAATTGATTTCTTTCTCTCTTCTTTTCTTGGAAAACTCCATTGAATCTATGTTGTTTGGATTTCATTTCTCTCTTTAGATCTGCCTCCTTCACCCGATAACAAGGAGATGCGACATGGTTTGTTTTTTTTCTAAGTCAGCGTAGTATAGACTGGTTTCCTTGGCTGAAAAATCTTTCATCTCTTGCTAGCGTAGCTGCACTTCAATATTTACAGGTTACATTTTCTTCTGTGTTTTTTGGGGTTTTTTTTTTCATTACTGACTGTAACAAGGACAAATTGACACTTATTTTAGAACAAAACTTTAGTTTTGGAAAAGTGTACTGGAAAACCCCCAATGCATGCTTTTGCAAAAAAGAATGGTTATAGTAAAGCCAATGTTCTCACCAAGAGCCTTTCATGTGAAGTGCCCCAAAATTGTTGTTGGGTCTGACTTCTCTGGGTCCTCAGGTTTTATTGCTTTGTTGAGTCTTCAGGTTTGGACTTAGATACTAATACTTTATTGTTTAAAAATAATAATGTTCTGGTCAGGTAAACATTTGTTAAAGGAAAATCTGACCTATGATACAGCCTTGTAAAAAAGATTGTTTTGAAAGGTTGTATGTTTTCTGAGTGGAACAGGAAGTCTAAACACTTTCTGATTAGGATTTTGAAGCCTGTATTGACATAATAGTATCCAAAAGACCTAATTGATAAATTGTGATGTGGTCTTCATGCAACAATGAAAACTTTAGTATTGGAGGTGTGATCGTGACCTATATAGAGTGACTCCATCAGTGCTTATTGGAATGTAGAGTTCTTTGCTGGAAATAGAAATCTGTCCAGTTTGGTCATTGCATCCCTTGTTTTCATTGGGATCATGCATCTGTTCCAACTATTTTCAAAAGTACTGAGCGTCTTCAGATTGGGTGTTGTGTTCTTGGTGCCTGGGAAAGTGGCCTTCAGTTTTCTGGATCTGTGACCACCTACCTGTCTTCCACCAAAGATTTTCCAGTTGTACAAGATTTAAACACCTTTTTCTCTCAGAAGGAAAACAAAAGAGCAAATATTAAATAAGAAACTGTCTGGTTTAGGTTTGGAAGTGTCTCTTTGGGGAAGCCATCATGCAAACAGTTTTCTCCAACCTAAAATACATAGGTTGGAGGAGAATTATAGAGACATGTTGAAAAGCAAGAAAACATCTGGCTCTTGAAGAGTTGCTGCCATCCACTTTTGTTAATGATCAGAGCCAGCAATAAATAAAACTATACGGAAGTGAAATAAAAGAGCAAAAAGCCCAGCAGCTCCTGAAGCAAATTTAAAAATCCAGGGCGCAAGAGTTCCCTATTAACAAGAGGGCTCTCCAGCATCCATTATTGTACTTAGCCACCGTAACTGCTTACCAAAACATCTTCCCGTCTACCAGCACTTGAAGAGAAAGACTGAAGGGCAGTGCTTAAGTTTATCGGGCAGGACGTTACAAAGACGCCCAGTCTTTGTGTATCTGAAAAGATTTTGCATAAGGGATTTCTAATTCAGCATCTTGCTGGAAACCTGCATTTTTTTCATTTTATTTAAGTTCCTTGTACACTGACGCACACATTCCTGGAAAATGTCAACATCAGCAAGCAGGTTAGTGTGTAAATTTTGTTGACAAGTGCCAGTGAATGACCGAAGAAGGAAATAGGTAAAATGTGGAAAATGAGAATGGGAGGCTGACATGCTAGCAGACAGCAGAATTGAAGAAGGATTTGACACAATTGAGAGAGAAAACCAAGATGATGTGTACTTAAAATGTAAAGTCATCAAACTCCCTCAATGCCTGTATTAGGTTGAAAATGTATATTAATACGGAAAAAGCTTCAGGAGCATAAAACCAGTTTTTGAACACTTAGCATGTCTTACAAGCTCTGTTAGCAACAGCCAGTGGTTTGTTAGGTTGTTTTAGCTTTACGTGACAATTGATATATTTGTGTCCTAATATATTTTTGGTAGACTAGTAACTAAACACCTAAACTGGATAGTCTGAAGATCTGCACTATAAGGTATACATTGCCCATCAGACTCTCAGGGAGCTGAATGCCTCTTTTGCCTGTTTCATGTTCATGTATGTATGTGCACTCACATATACACATATTTAATATATTGTGTTAGTATTTTATAATATAAGTCATATTAACAATATAAAGTAAATTTTTAATTAATATATAACAATATAAATCTCATACATTATAAAATAAGCTTTACTGTATTTCATCTACACCATAGATGAAAACTTAAGTGACAGGTGTATTCTAAACATTGTGAGACTGTTGTAAGCCAACTTTTAAAATTCATGGAATGATGACTACGTGCACAGTAATAATATATTGGTCTTTATATTTCTTTCTGCTCAGAGAACATGGAATAGAATTGCGATAGCATAGTATGTTTTCAGGATGATTAAAGCTTTTATTAATATCCAGCATTTTTTGATGCTACAGCAGAAAATATTATAATTGAACGTCTTAAACAATTTGTGTCTAATTATAAAGGACACTGTGTGAGCTGAATTCAATATTTTTTTGGAAGTTGAGGTTAAGGTTAAGCAGGAAGGAAAACTGGGTAATGAATTTTCTGAGGGGAAGAACAGGTAAGTGGTACATAAATATAACTTGCCCAGACACAGGGTTTATGTTGGACTATCTGACGTAAAATGAAAATTATGCAAATTTTTGGCTGTTACTGCGCAAGATCAGAAAAGCATCCTGTTCAGAATTGGCAACTGTCTAATAATTATGATGTGGTTGTTCAACACAGTCTGCTGCTGGGAAAAGGTATCACATTTGGCATTTATTTGTTCAAGTCAGTATTATTTCATCTAAATTAACATATAGACGCCTTTCTTGTTCACAGTGTTTGTACTGTTGCTGCTTTGATTTCTCCAGATCTTTAAGACCTGGGGAATGTCCTCCCTGGTGAGACGAGATGTCTTCAATAGATGACTCTATTTCAGGTCTGCAAGAGGCAAGAACTGAATAAGAAAAAGGAATAGGCCACATGATTTTCTGTTACTTGTCTGTTCAGAAAAGCAAGAAGTCATCTTGTGTATGCTTTGAAGTACAGAGACCAGACTATTGCAAAAAAGCTTGCCTTTCCCTATCAAAACGACTTTGTTACATGTCTTTAATATGAAACCAGCTAGCAAGACAGAACAATTTTAAGGTAGGTTTGGAGTTTCCCTTCAAAGACGACCCTCTGGCAGATGCTGGCATTTATAGAAGAAGAAACATAAGGAAAAAGGGAGGGTGTCTCCATTTATTCTTAGTATATATCAATTTGTGGGAAAACTACAATTGTTAAAACATGCATTTTAGAGAAGTACAGAAAGCAAGTTCTGCAATCCAGAGGTTTCTGGTTGTTTTGTTTTGTTTTGTTTTCAGTAAAAGCATTGGCTCTACTGGTGTTTCCTGCACCTGGTTGTAAAACAATAGACAATACAGCTCAGTCTCCATAATATAACTCTCCAAAATTTTGAAGTGTGTTATAAATAACATACTAGTAAGCCAGAACAGGATTAAAATGTTCTTGCTGTTATTTTCCCCCAATTTAGACTGGGAAAAGTTGTGCAGGGGAGTAGTTTAAAAGTTGATATCCTGTCTTTGGTTTCATTAAAATGTTGATTTTTAACAATCCTTTATCAAGTGACTTCCTTCCAGGCAGAGGACTCTAGCGTATGCATTTTTCTTCTGTTTCCCCCCTCCTTCTTGGAAGCTTCAGAAACTACAGCTTTTAAACGGTTAGGGAAGCTCCCTGTTGAAACACATTGGGCACCTGAGACTTCGACATGTAGATGTGGCATTTAAGAACGTTGTTTAGTGGTGGACTTAGCTGTCCTAGGTTTATGGTTGGACTCCATGATCTTAAAGTTCTTTTCCAACATAAACGATTCCATGAGTCTGTGATTCAGGTCTGCGACACGACAGCAGCTGCAAGCAGCACCCTGCATTCATCTGTTAGCTCTTGTGGTGCTGCTCCCAGCCTGAACTGCCCAGGGCAGTAAGGGATAGGTTAAGGATCACTTTGTGCTCTCCCACAACGTTCATGACATTATGCAAACAACTACATCAAGAATTTATTTATTGATCTCACTTTTTAAAAGAGGAAATGTTAGGAAAAAACCTGACAGCACAGGGGGAAAAAAGGTAGAAGAATTTTGGGTCCTATGAGATAAGTGTTGAACACTGCTTCTTTGCAGAGAGCGCAGAAACACCAGCTGGCAAGGCATTTATTTTTGCTTCAGAATGTATTTGAGCAGTAAACAATTTAATAAACTTTCCTTTCTAGTCATTTCCAAGCCTTTTCTAGAAGACAGCTATAAATTGTGTGAAAAAGATATGTATAATTCTGTCTCTGGTATGCATCAAAATTTTTGTTTTTTAGAGACTTTGGTGGATTTTTTGTGGACCAAATAGTAGTACTGACCCCTTAAAACAAAAAAACCCAACCTTAATATCTTTGGTTGAGAAAATAGATTATATTAACCATCTCAAGTAAATCTTCGCTGTTTGCTGTTTTGAAGTTGGAAAAATCTACTACTTTCAGACTAAGGAAGTGTCTTTTGAGAGAAGTGTCTTTTGCAAAGTGTCTTTTAGGGCTCCCCAGTACAGGAGATCTGGAGCTACTGGAGAGTCCAGTGAAGGTCCATGAAAATGATGGACTGGACCATCTTACCTGTGAGGAAAGGCTGGGAGAGCTGGGGATGCTTGGCCTGGAGAACAGAAGGCTCAGGGTGGATCTCGTCAATGTATATAAATATATTGAAGGAAGGGTGTACAGAAGGAGGAGCCAGGCTCTTTCCAAGTTTACCAATGACAGGGCCAGAGGCAGTGGGTACATACTGAAACACAGGAGGTTTCCTCCAAATATCAGAAAACACTTCTGTACTGTGACTGTGACTGAGCACTGGCACAGGTTGCCCAGGGAGGCTGCGGAGTCTTGGTCCTTGGGCTTATTCGGGAGCTGCCTGGGCACAGTCCAGGCCACCGGCTCTGGGTGGCCCTGCTTGAGCAGGGGCGTTGGCCCAGTTGACCTCCAGAGGTTCTTCCAACATCAACCATTCTGTCATTATGTGAAGATATGTCATAACTTTAAAGTTCCCGTATACTTACTTTCCTCTCCTTTTTTACCTTCCTGTGCTGGAGATTTGCCTTATTTGAAGCAGTTGATTGCAAGCCAATCTAAATCTTTCGTCTAGACAGATAAAACTGTTCTTTGCAGCGTATCTCACTTGCAATCATGGCAATTCCACAGGTGCATAGAGCAGGTTTGTACTGGATTTATTTTGCCTTCCATCTTAGCTTGGGCTATGCAGACTGTCCACTGATGGCTGAAACTGGTGAATCAGTGTGTTTATACAACATAACATCAGAAGATGTGTCCATGTGGATGCAGTCATGATTGCTGAGATACCCCAGCTAACTTTATGAGTATCAGAAGCATGATTGTATTAGTCTAGGACAATGCCATGCTAATGTGGATAAAGAAGTCCAAGATAATTCATTGCTCATGTTTGTTACTACACTGTGGAGTGTAAGCCAGCCCTGAAGTTGTTGTTCTGCAGCCTGGTTATCTGCCCTCATTTTATTTCAGCATAGAGTTCAGTCCCCCAGGATGTAATATAGGACATATTTGAACAATTTTGCTGTTCCTAAACTGAAATAGAAAAAAACGACAGTGTTTGTCCTGATAAATCGTATCTTAATTGGCCCTGAAGATAGGTTCCCTAAAAGGAACCTGAGTTCTGTTATATAAAGAAAAACAATTGTTTTAATGGAAATTGGAAGGAGTTTTCATTTTGTTCCAGCAGAGTTCTTAATTTTGTTGGCAAAAATAGGAGCAATTTTTCAGCTGTCAGTAACACTCCTCTCCATTCTGCCTGAATCTGGAAGTAATGGCCTTCCGCATCATCTTGTTTACTCCTCTTGGTTGAAAAATGTTGCAAATTCAATATCAGGTTAGACAGACACATTTGTTTATAAAACCTATGAGGCTGCTGGAGTACCAGTTTTCTGAGTGGTTTATAAATAGCAGTATTTTAGGCTGGGGTAGAGGCGTGAATGGGGAAGCTTCAGAGGGAGAGAGCATAGAGCTGTGACCCAGAGCAGCATTCATGCATGAAATGAGATATTGTACAGTGGACGTTCTTATTTTGGCTAATGTAGCCTCAGGCAGAAAATTCTCTTGCTGCATTCTTGAAAGATTTTTTTTTTCTTTTCCTCTTTAACCTTGTACATTAATTATCGCTTTGCGGTTTCTGAACGATAAATTGGTCATTTTATAGAGAGGAAAGTGCATATTCATGTACTTCAGAAACAGTGAGTGAATGCGTGCTTTTTCCACGGGCATCACTGTACTCAAAATTGTTTCTATAGACTGGCTGCATTTTCCTCAAAAATTTGTACACCTTCTAAATGTTGTCCCGATGTTCAAGGACAATCCAAAATTGTGTATTTTGGGATTTTGGTCTGTTGACTTCTTTTGTTCGTATTTTCTTCACTTTTTATTAATAGCTTGGCTTTTTCCAGTGGAATTGTGAGGAGATTCATCAGTGCATGCAGATCTTCAATGAAAATTAATGGGAGCAAAAAGTACATTTTAATTGCCAGCTAAAGCCATGTTTAGAAATTTGCTACTCTTAGAAATATTCCAACTTTTGTGTAAAAGCAGGGGAAAACCAAACATTTTGGTGAAAAACATCTGCAAGAGGGCAGGAAAATCAACCCATGATACCTGTTATTGCCAGGAATGGTTAGGTTAGTTGAGTGTTGGAGAGCTGAACTGGACAGCTTCTTAGACTAAAACTTAAATAAGAATTGATTAAAATATTCTCTATATTCACTCTTGATTCTTTATGCTTACTGTTTAAAATACATGAAACAAAGACCAGTTTAGGAAAAAAAAGTCTTTGTTTCTCTTAATATTGTAAGTATCTTCTGTTGTAGAATTGAGGCTCTGGCTCAGTCTTATAAGAATACAAGTTACATTTAGGTTTCACAACAAGTTAAATGAGTTTTTTCAACCCCGAGCTAGTTTTCAGTGGTATGGAAACTGTCATCTTCTGAAGAGGTAAACTAAAGACGAAAAGAACTCATAGCTGATGTGCCATGCCAGTAATACCTGAGCTGCATTGGGTGGTCCTGGATTTTGGTTGCCTACTGGTGGTATGATGTCTGGGAGGTGGTCCTGGACTGTTATTTTGGAGGGGGCGGGGAATCAGTCCTTGGAAGCAGGCAATAAAATAGATCAGTCCATCCCAAATTGTCTAGCTAATCCTATATTGTAACTTCAGGGGACAAACCCCCGCCCCCCGCCCCCCCCCCTTATTTTCGTATGTCAGTATAGTAATGATAATGTTGCCAGTCCCTCTGAAGTTCTGCAAAAAGCCACCTGATTGTGAAGTACCTGGGGTCTGTGTTGCTGTTTGTAGTACTTGTATCTCATGACAGCTGACTATACTTGGCATCCTTTGGTCGTGGTAACCATTTCATATTGCAAGTGAAATTCTCTATTCTGCTGCTTTGATAGATGTTTACTAGGGCTGGCTAAAAAATAAATACTGATTTCTTATATGATAAAATGGAGATTATTGCATGTATTCACTGTATTTCAACAAAATGTTTAACTCTAATTCCACAAGAGGATGTAGCACAATTTAATTCTCTTGTTCATCCTTTTGAGTTACATATTCTGGGCCTTTTTTAAAAATTTATTTTACATACATTTTACATTTTGCATAAAGGTAGTCACTATGCAGATTACTGAAATACAAAAGTGAATTTTATAGCTGTCTAATCTGGGCCAGGAGAAAACTGATTAGTGCTGCTTAGAAATGCTGACAATTTCTATTTGTCTGAAATTAAGTCTTGTTTAAAAATGTAATTTTTCTTGGCAAGAAACTCCTACAGATTTCAGACCTCTTTTGGACAGCCTTTACTACTTTTAAATGGAACTTTTGAAATACTTTCCACTTTATTTTCCACTTTTTTGTTAAAACATGAAGATTTTCGTAGGAAAGATTATGATCTTTACTCACAACTAGTTATAAGGAAGATACTAAATACAGTGTGTAGAAATACCTACTTTGCACTGTGTATCTTCCTCACTTCAGATAGATTGGTCACAGTGTCAGCCTTGACAGCTGTTGTAATTGTTCTAGCAAAGGTAAGGAAGAAAATTTCTGATGTCACCAGATAGACAAGAAGAAAGAAGCCTGCAGGAGGGGAGAAGATTGAGGAAATCTAATAGATCTGGCTTGAAGAGCTCAATTTTTAATTTTGGTCTCTTTTTCTACTATAAAATCTATCCAATTATTGTTTCGTTTGTGATTAGGTACCTCCTTGGGGTGGATTTTGGCATGCTATTCCTCCTGTATTATAAATACTGACATCACACTAATCTATGCAGATCACTGCTCAATCAATCTGAGCATCTGTGGTTGATTAAACAAAACACGTAGGTGTGAAAGCATTTGCATCTCACATGCCCTGCTGGATCTGGCAAAGGCTGAGGGGAGTGTAAAGGCATGGAAAAGGATTTGTCACTGCGATGCCTACGTGGCAGTTTGGAGATCTAATTGTGATGGGCACAGAGATAATCTGCGTGGGCTGAGTTGCTGGTAGAAGTGGAGATTGGAGAAGCCAGGCTTCATCCCAGTTGCTTGAAGATGTGAATCCAGCTGGACTCAAACCTGTTCCTGTGGCTGCAGTGATGTTAAAGTTCAAATCCATGGGGTTAAAGCTCGCTGGGATGTGCTGGGGGATCCTGTGGTCACACCTGTAGCCATCCCTGCAGATAGCGAGCTGCTGAGGGTCACAGGCTGCCAGAAAGCTGTGGCATGGCCTTGTTCCTGTGGCTGGTGGCCAGAGAGGTGGGCAACACTTGCAGGGAACCAAGCAAGGTGGCGAGTGGGAAGTGTCCTCAAAGTGGTCTGTGGCAGACAGCAAGCACAGGGTAGCTGGACTCTGCCGGTCCTTCAGACTTTGGTATAACTCATGTGTGGCCACTCTCATCATTGCTTCTTCCCCAGGTTTGCCTGTTTATCCTCTCCTTCTGTCCTTTCTTTATCTTCCATGTAATTGTTGTGCATTTTGCCTGACCACAGAGAAAGGAGGTAGTAAAGAGCAGATGAAATAGTTTGTGTTGAGTGAGAGGAGTAGGGGGACAGGTAGACTTACCAATAACTGATCAGACATTTTATAATCCTAGTTCGGCCTTTGTTCACTGCACGCTCAGATAAGAATGAGGAGAACCAAACTGATCCGTCTCAGCAAATCTTGTGAATTAAGTCAATGGCATCAACAGGTGAGCAAGAGAGCCCCTGGGTCACTGCTTGGGAGCTCCTCTGCATCGGTGTGGTTCAGCAGGGAGCTTACACGAGAGCAGCTCCCACAGGGATGGTGATGATCAGCTGGGTTACAGACTTGCTGCCCACCCGCCTGCCTCTTTGTGGAAGCAGTTCTGTCTGTGTGGCGAGAAGTCACTGAGGAATAAATTGCAATAGTCCCTTGGCTCTGCAGTGAAGGAATGTTCCTTCAAGTAAATACACAACTTAATGAAACCGAATTTAAAGAGACACTACCCTGTGAAACTGCACGCTTCCCAATGATGAGTCACAGATGTCAAAGGTAGCAGAGTGGTAGCGCATCTTCAGTTGGGGAGAGATGTCAGCTCTCTACAGTTAGAGGATATTTAATTGAGATTTACAGGTTTTGAGTTTGTAAGACTGCAGTGTTAACAGTGGAGAATGAAGTGGTTTTGGTCCACTGAGGGAAGCTGGTGGTGTGCTCTGGGGCTGGCAGACAGAGACCTGGGCATCCCCAGAATGGTGATGTTCAGCTAGGTGTGGTGCGTTGCTTTCTGATAATTTGGTACCTTCACAAGAAATGTGTTTCCGAAACTAGAAGTCTGTTTGAGCTACAAGTCCTTTTTAAAGAGAAACACTTTTTTTCTGTCAGAGCAGGTACATGTAAATCAGTTGTGTGATTATATGCAGAACTACAATCCTCCTTCTAAACCCACAATGGCAATGTGAAATTCTAGTGTGAAAATCACATATTGTTCAGGAAGTGCAAGGAATCCACTTACTGTACAAGAGTTGAGATAGCTTTACTTAAAATGGATTATTTGCTTTGAACTCTGGACTTTGGGAAAGAAGGGTGTGCATTATTGTCCTCTTGCCTTTCTGTGGATGATGATCTTGAAGTTGCTTATGCAAATGTATTGCTAACTTTCTGATTTTGTTCTCGTCTCATGGTATTCTCTTCTTTCCTACCGGAAAGCCTGTCTGCTAGCATGATGGCATTTCATGGGATTTCAGCTCTTGGGTTTCAGGATTGCCTTCCTAATGTTCCTGAAAAATGCTTAGGAGCTGTAAGTCCTCAGAAATTAGAAGGAAATAAAATGTTAAAGTCCATTATTGACTAAAAGAAATGCCTGCTTTTATTCCAAATGTGAAATTTTATGGTACCTGACTCATATTTTTGAGTACTTGGTGTTGGCAGTACTGTAATGAGTAGAACATATGGACACTGCTACTGCAAGCTTGCCCAGCATTACTGTCTCGGCAGCAAATACCTTTTATGTATTTGGTCTTCAGGTCAGATTGAAGTATTGACTTCTTCACTGTAACAGTAAGAGTGCCAGCTGGGCTGATGGCTTTGTGGTGTGGACACTTGCACAATACACATAGAGGTGAGATCTCATGCAGGCTGTTCAAAAGCTATCCGCTTGCAACAATTTTAACACTGTTCAAACGAATGCTGATAGAGGATATATTGAGCTTCTCACCTGTCTCTTAATTCTTATGAACATTCAGACCTTGGTGGTTCATCAATTTTATTTTTTTATTTTCCCCAGCTCTATGGTCAAACTTTTTGTTTGGTTAAATGCAGAATAATTAAGATCCTCCTATCATTATTTAGTTTCAGTTTTACTGTTCCTTAAATACGTTTCTCCATGTTTTCTTATGATGGCAGGTACAAGATGTGCCTTGGCCACTGTGCAGCTGCAAGGTTGCCAGGGGGAATGAATGGGCCAGTGTCTCTATGGTTGGCTGGTTTACACTCCTGTTACAGGGTCACTTGTACTCTTCTTTCCTTAATGTCCTTATTCTCCTGAGACTGCTATGCAGAGAATATTACTTAATCTATAATAGAGAGATTATAAAGACCCAGAATCACCTCTGTTATGAACGCTGGCAATTTGGGGTGGGTGATGGAAGTTCTAAGTTGGCAGTCAAGGCACTTGCACCCTTTTCTTTTTCTTTGCGATCAGGAGAGTTGCATGTGTGTGTACATGTGTTTATACTCATACGCTCCTGTATGTAGTGAACGATGACTTTTTGTTTAATCGTATTGTTCTGCATTATTCAGCCATTACTTAACAGCTCTTTCACACAGAGGTGATGGGGTTTTGTCCTCCTCTTCCTTTTATAGCAAGCTTTGCCATGATTTGCAAAAATGACATGAGTGAGAATGTCATGATGTTCCTCCCTGATGCCTCTCCTGACGCCTCTTCTGACTCTTACTGACAGATATATAGTGTAAGCTCTGCTTCTTCATTTAGTATGGATCATGTTGGCAGTGAGATCAAAGAGGAGGAATCTTGGGAGATGCCAAACAGTTTTTAACTGGCTTCTTACAAAAGCCAAGGGTGTTTTTTAGTATATGTACATAAGAATAAAATACTTTTTATTCCTCCTTTCTTTCAACAGCTCCTTCAGTCTTCTTGTGTCACTGCAGAAAATTCTTGAGTTTAAAGTTTACCGTGAACCGTGTTTGTGAATATCTGTTATTACATATTTTACTAAACATTATTACTTACTTTTTTTTCCTTAGTTGAGCAAATACTTCATCATCCCGTCCTAGTTCCTCTGCCAAAAACCTTTATAGTGGTTCCCACTGGTGACAGCCAACTTGATCAATCACAGACTGCCCTGCTGCTGAACTCCACTAACAAGCCATTTATAACTACAGCATACTTTTTACCCTGTTTATTATTTTTTATTTTATGTCTGATCTCAAATGATATTTGCCTTGCTTTGCACAGACTCCAGAGAATAATTTTCAGAAAACTGTTTGTTGAGTTTTTGCTTAGCATTTGGAAATATGTTAAGGTATGCAAAATCGCATCTTCTATTTGTAGTCCTATGCTGCGTCTGTTTGTATGCAGGCTGGCTCCTGTCAGGCCACTGGATCAAGATGGACAAGTACTGGTCAAACAATGGCCAGACAAAAATTGAAGGATGCCCAAGTGTTTTCCACGAGGAGATCAACTTCATTATCTTTTGTTCTTGTTTGTTCTCTACCACAAAACAAAGTTCCAGTGGCTGTGAATATTGGCTCTGCCGTTTTGCTTTTGTGTGTATCTGTATTTTTAGTAAAAGGAAAACAGAACTTGGTACATGAACTCTTACCAGTTCCTGACGTGTAATAGAGATTCTTCTGCCCTAATTTCACCTTAAGAATTATTAAAATGCCAGATTTTCTCAGAACTCCAGTAAAAGATGCAATTTTAGCTTCTTTAGCAAAGGTATTATCATGACCTCAACCAAACCCATACGTTACTTTCCGTGCATTTTTATATTAGAGTTCAACATGTCATTGATTTAGACTATGTTATTTCCGAGAGAACAAAATACCATTTGTTACTGCCAGGAAGCCTTGATAAAGGGTGTGGGATATAGAAGGTGTTTTTATATAAAACAGTTTATACATAGCCTGCTTACATGCCATTTCCTTGTCCTTTATTACCTCTCTTTTCCTTTTTTCCCCTGTGCGTTTACTTTCTAGGCTGATCCATATTCTGTTTTCTGTTTGCAGAAGTAACTGAGGAATATTGATTCTTGTCTATGTTGGCATGACAGATCAACCCCTTGGAAATATCACTGAAGTAAGAAATTAAATCCAAGCAGTTGGATTTTTACTCTCTTCATCCTCCACTGAGTACTTTAAAAGCCCAGACTTTTTATATAAGCAGCTGAAGAGAAGCAGAGTCACTGTTGAGTGCATTGTTGTTCTGCTGTAGCTTCCAGATGGTGAGGAAAGAAGTCCTAGGGAAAATGTAGGACCAGCATGTTCTGTCAAAGTCAAGCTTGTGTCTAGATGGAGAGGCTTATGTAAGGCAGCAGGAGAGGAAGGGTGCCTTGTGTAGCTGCTGTTCTAGCAAGTAAACACTGAGTACCTCTCATGTTTTGACCCAGAGGCTGACAGCAAAATGCACTTTCGTGCCTTTTTACTTAGCTCTCTCTGACTTGCAACTTGAGGTCATTCTCTTGCCTTGATGGTTTTTCAAATGCATGTTTATCTTCCTGTTATTATTTTTTTTTAAGGCTTTGCTTTTCCTGCTTAAGCCAAGCCACTTTTCCTAAGAACCCATATACACCTGCTCAGCTAATTTAAAACAGATATAGCATGTTACTGATTCTAAGTGGCCTTGAGAGGTTGTTGATGGCATTTGGCAAACAATGCAGACGATATGCAAATCACCAGAGGCAGCACAGAGTCTTGTTCATAAAGATAAATTCTGTTTGAAGGTAGCTTTCTAGTTTGACTTTGAAAAAGTGTGGTAGTGTAGCTTTAAGCTATTGGTATTCTCAAATGTAGTTCAGTCAGTGTATCTCAGTACCTTACGCGGACCTCTGGCTACCCCTCTAGCGCTTAACTTGCCCGACATCTGCATTTTGTTTTGATTTTCCTCTGGCTGAATTCAAATCTCTGCCAGTGAGTGCTTTCTATGTTACCCTTTTATAACTATTTCCCGTTGATTTTGGAGCTATTGTCAAAGGCAGTCTCTATTTATTTCTGCTATAAAAATGTGACTAGCAAGAAAAAATGTTTTCTCCTTTTGATTTGGATACAACTTCTTCAGCACTCACAGGTTCTGTCTTAACTTGGTTACTCGGGTGTTGCCCTTAGCTTTGCTTCTATCTATACATAGAACTTTCTCAATGCAATTTGTTGGTGCTTTGTCCTCAGATAGGCTAATCTGCTTGGAGGTAGGATTGAGAGTCAAGAGCCCATCTCCTGTTCACCAGGGCTTATATTGCAGCTACTTTGCAGTGAGGACACAGGCTACGTAACTGGAGGGTTGATGGTCCTTCAAAGCCTTCTCATGGTTTTGGCTCCCTGTCTTGAATGCCCAGAAGTACAGACAGGTTTTTTCTGCAGCTGATTGCAGAAGCATATTCTGGAAGCTTGGCTTACAAAGTTGCAGGGAGTTCTAGGACAGGTGCAATTGTGTGTAAAATTGAGAGAAAGTTGTGACTGGAGTTCGGCTTTTCAGTGGTGGTGTCTACACCTGGGAGGGAGTCATTCAGTAATGTTGACATCTGGTTTCCAAACCCAGAAGTAAGTCTGAGTGATGGTCTGCCCTTAGATAATCAGACTTTCTTTTCTTTCCTTTCCGAATGTAGCTTTAGTCCCTCCATTATTTTTCCATACTAGAAGACCATGTCATGCAGTTAATACCTTTGTAACCACTATTTTACAAACTATTTTATACAGTGCTGTGGCCTTTCTGACACCTAGCTTTTTTCCTTAGACAGAGTATATATTTGATTCTACTGCCTTTTGTTACAAACTCAAGGGAAATGTAAGAAAATTCCTTTGTGAAGCCCTGGACAAAAAAAAAAAAACCCAAAAGATCAGTACTTTTTCCAAGCGAGGAGAAATGAAGCTTTGTACCATGGCTCAGTTTTATGAAATTAGGTTTTTTGGCTTCACTGTAAGAGCAGAAGCCTGGCTAAATTATTGTTATGCTCTCAGGTAGAGCAATTAATGCTGTGGCACTGTTCTTCCCATGCTCCTGAAGAATTATCTCTTAAACTGTAGAATGAAATTTAAATAGTCTTTATCTTGGTCTCTCCCTCTCGCCGCCGCCCCCCCCCCCCCCCCCCCCCCATTATTGGCCTGAAATAGTTCACAATTTTTGAAACTTCATTTAAAATAAAGTTGCAGACATCTCTGTAAAGAGTTAAAATATTGGCTTGGTCAGAGGAGGGCAATAACAGTGCCAAGACTCTTCCAAGACTCTTGGGTGAAGCTACTCTGTTGAGATATTTACTGCCCTTGTGATTGAATCAACTAGAGGAGGATAATTACTGCTTTTTCATACGTCTATTCTGGGAATGGGAGTATGCAAGTTAGAAAATAAAATGTTAACCCATCTTATGTCTATAAGTTTCAGATCAGTACTTGAGAATTATATGAATTTCTTTCTTGCGCTGAGGTCTAAGAGCAAATTAACTGTGAGAGGTCATGTCACCATTTCCTACTCTGGTAATACCCCACTCCTTTGGGAGGACTGGGTGGTTGGGGAAGGGAAGGAATAGTGATGTCTTGGTGTATTGTCTCAAATTAATTTGACGTGTATTCAGGGACTGATGTGTGTATGTATGGTGACTGTCACGCACAGTTAGCAGTTTCGTTTGGAGAGGCGCAGGGGGTTACTAGCAATAGCCTTGTCTTAAGCAGAGGGGAATCTAAGGAACATACTACCTCATGCACTTTTTCATTTTGGTGAATTTGCTTTTTGAGTTGTACTCAAACAAGTAGTACTCTTGTTCCTTTGATCACGTCCTTGAGCACCTTCCCCTTGTGCATGCCTTTCTGCCCCACTGCCTTCCAAATAGTTCCTGTGACAGCAGATACCCAGACTGAAAATGTTTGCCATAACTCGTAAGTCAAAGTACTTTCAGTCCCAGAATAGAGGAGGCTGCATGCAGACTTCATTACACAGTATTCATAACATAAACAAGCTTGCAATTATGTCATAGCAACAAGCGCTGTGCTTACATGAAAGTTTGATTCAGGCCTCCAAGAGTGGAAGACCTTTGCATCCAAAATATCACAGCGACCTACTTCTCTGAAAGAGTGCCCTACATAATTTCAGAAATTAGATATGACACTAATATAGTAGGCCATATGGTGCCTTTTGCTGGTGTAGGGTGAACAGGGGGATATTCTTGGGGCCATGCAAATGTCTGTCCACTGACTAGGTGAAGTCAGCTCATTATTAGTTGGTGTAAGGTGTGACGCTTGTTTTCCTGATGTTGTGAAGGCAACGAACTCAAAAGTGCCAGTTGTTTTAAAAAGGCATTTGCTAATAGAATGGGCATGATTCTAAAAACTGGTAACCTTTTTTTTTTTTTTTTTTTTTGGACTAGTACTGTCTGCCTTTGATGGCCACTGACAACGCCAGAGGCTACATCTAAAATTTAGACAACTCAGAACTTACCTCTCAATAATTTATAAAGAGAGAGGGTTTCCCAGGAGCAGTTAGACATGTTTAACTGATCTGATCCTGAGCTGCCAGAGCAGGATTATTTATTTTTCTGGTGGTGTTTCCCCAGACTGGCGATGGAGGTTGTTAAATGTGTGAGAGGTGTGTTGCTGGTGCTATGTTGGGGCATTGCGAACAGTAGGAGAACTGTTATTGGGTGGTGTCTATGTCAGGGACAAATAACATTAGCCACAAATAACTTGTTCTTCAATCAAAGGCTTCTTTTGGGTTTGATGTAAACGTAAGCTCTATAGCTAGTCATCCAAAGGAAGAGAGGCCTTATAGCATCCCCTGAAGCAGGGAGGAGCTGGTGGTGGAAAAACAGGAGGGGAGAATGACCCTATATTCTTCATTATTAGTAGTAAATGTACACTTAATTGATAGTACAGCACTGTGTTGGCCTGGGTGAAGCACGTGACCATGTTAAAGACTGGGTGCGGGCAGGGTGTCCCACCTGCTAAAGCAGCCAGCAGGGATGCAGCAGGTGGGGTCAGCAGCACGGGCCATTCCCAAGGGGATGGGAAGGGATGGCAGGAGGAGCAGGTAGAGGTAACAGCAAGCTGCAAATCCTGCTCCTTGTTTGGCAGTGGAGTTACTGCCCAACAGCTGTATGTGAATTTCAGTTGTCAACACATTGGGATGGCAGAGAAGGTTTCAGGACAAGATGGTGCCTTACTCAGAAATCAGCTGGTTGTGTGGCCTGGAGTTCTTAAGCATTTGGTCCTTGCCAGAGTGCCGGATGGTTTTACCTGTGACAGTTTTACGCAGTGTGTCGTCTTTTGCTCTGTTGTACCTTGTCAAATTGCCATAAAGTAACATCCCTCCCTGGCACGGTACCCACTTGTTATTTATTTATTTACATTTGTGCATCATTGTAGAAATTATGTTTGCAGGTGAAAAAAAAACCCCACAAACCAAAGGATCTTGTTTCAGCCCTTTCCCCATAGTTTCCTTTTAGATTGATGGAAAATTTTTTGCCTCCCCCTTTTTTTTTTCCCTAAGTAATACCTTAGGTAATACCAAAGTGAGCTTTTCTGTAATGCCCCGTCCAAAAAGAATGTCCTTTTTCTGAGTACTGCCCACATTTTAGGTGTCTGCTGCATAGGTTTTCTGTGTAATAACTCTTGTGGCAATCTGCAGACCTCAGCTGAAATACCCTTCTAACAAAACTGCTTCTGAGAGACAATAAGAAGCAGCGCTGCTTTGGGCACACTGAGGCAATTCAGGTGCTGCTGCTTGACATGTGTGCAGGGCAAGGCTTTAAAGAGCAAAATGCAATGCATGGGCTGTCGAGCAGGCGGTGGGGATGTCTGGAGTTCCTCCTAAAGGGGGACTGCGCAGATGTGGAAGGCTCCTTCTTCATGCTCCCCTCCTGCCAGCCAGCGCAAGCACTGCGAGTGGTTGTCAGTCCAGGAAGTTGGCATCCCTTCACAGCCTGGTGTGTGTGTTTTTATTAGGTGGCATCCATGGGGATAATCTCATTTTGGCATTTAACCATAAGGTAAATGTTCAGTGACCTTTGGGCGATTTCTGCACGTAACACCATGTGCTGTCAGCTACTTGATATTGGTGGTGATAGTGTTTCTGGCAGAGCCTCTAAGGTGGGAGCCCTCATTGTTTGGGGGCTGCCTTGTTTGCTGACAGACAGGACTGTCTTCACCTGCTGCCAGCACAGGAGGCACCTGCTGATCAGAAACTTCTTTTATCACAACGTTTAATTTGCTGTCTCACAGCTTTTTGAAAGAGAAGCGTTTCATCTCTTGAATTTGGAAAGGAATGATATGGTTATATTAAGCAGATGATGCCTATCTGTGACTGAAAGGGGGTTTGTTTGTTTTGGTTTGGTTTGTTGTTTGTTTTGTTTTTTTTTTTTAAGATGGCAGTTACAGTGGAGTATAGTGCAAGTGTCTCAGCTGCAGACGTGAGATGAGTCAGGTCTGGATAACTGTGCTCCTGCAGAGAGTGCCTGGATTGTCCTGAAGGTTCCCTCTCCAGAGCTGTCTGGTCTTTCTCCTTGCTTCTGTCTAGATTGGAGAGAGAGGCTGTGTAACTTGGGTGTAACTGTCATGAGTAGTAACATAGGGTGGATTGGTTTGCGTTGGTTTTTTTGGTTTTGAAGCAAAGCTGCTGTTTGCACTGATGGAGCTTACGGGGGCGTGAAACCAGCCTAAACCCTGTTGGACGAATGGCACCTAAGATGTTCCTGCTGCAGTGTTCAACCAGGCTCTATGCTGATGGTGATTACCAGGCAGATGTCTGCTCTGCATAAAATTTTAGACCCAGCACTGAACTGACACAGATTTTTATTAGATTTCATAGGAGAATGGCATGCCTATGCCATTTTGGAAATGTTGCAGTCCTCTTAGACTTGTAGCTACTTTTTACGTTGTAAAATACATGCCCTAAAACTAGTGCCCGCACACTGAACTCTCCTTGAAGAATGTCTTAGGGGTGGACACATAAGTTGAGCTGATAACATGGATGGTTGTGATGATTAAAATATCCCCAAAGGTTAGAATCTGCCTTACCGATTATAGTGAGCAGCATTTCTGGGTAGTGATGCCAGTTCGAATGGCATTTGGACGCAAATGATTCTTCTCTTAATGTTTTACAAGCAGAGGATTTTTGAAGAGTGGTGGTTATGTGGGTTGTTGGGGTTTTGTTTTGTTTTTCTTTGATAGGAATAGGTTTGTTTTCTCTGTGCTTTGCATCATGTCTGGAATTCAAACGAGAATGGGAATGTAACAAAAGTCATACTCGGTCGATGACTTTCAAGCAAAGAAGGAAAAACTGCTGAATTTTGAGTGTGGTGGGTTTTCTTGGTTTTTTGAGGTTTGTTTTAACCTGAAAACACCAACTTCTCTTATCTATTTCCCTTCTTTAATCCAGGAAGGGAGTGCTTTACTCTCAAGGACAAATACATACGTACCCAAAGTCCCCTGGGTCCTAAAGGTTTTGCCCATTCCCTTTTTTCTTTGCTGTTGCCTAAGGAAATGAAGTGATTTGGCTGGCTCAACCATTCCTTGTTTTTACTATTTCCACAGCTGCTGGCCAACTACCTCAGGTTTTTAAGGTTAATTTGACTTCGCTCTTCAAGGCAACTGGCAGGGATGTGGGAAGGGTGTGGGATGTGGCAAGCAGTCTGCCAGCTTTCTTAAAACTGCAGTAACAAACCCCAGCATAATCTTGAAGGCCTTACTGCTGCCTTCCCTCTGCTGTGATCCAGGAAGGTTTTGGGTGCCTAAAGGAGTAAAACATCTCACAGAGATTTGTATTAATCCATGAGAACACTGTTTTGAAGAAGTCCATTTTTATTTAATGCTGCTCTGCATTTCAGAGTTTGGTTAATATGGTAACTCATATGAATAATGTAGAGATGTAGCAGACTGTTTATGACCACCTGTGCACAGTGGTCTGTAATATGGCTAATAAAGGGAGAGAAGCTCCCAGACATGCAGTAGAAGAATGCTGTTCATTAAGAAGTCATTGGGGACCAGTAGTTTAATGCTTCCAAGTAGCCAAGGCAGTTGTGTAGACACAGTCAGATATATAATGAAGATTAAGCTGTTCAGTATTCATTAAACTGAAAGTAACAGTTATATATGGTAGAAAAGAATGTTTTGGGTGCTCTTTGCCTATGGAGAAGCCATTATATTGACTTCACAGAATTCAGAACCTGAAGGACTTCATTAGATTGTCTTAACTTGAGGGTGCAAAAGGCCTTGGAATTTCATTCATATGCCCTTAGTAATATTGACCTCAGAGGTTTTATTTGGATTAAACTGTTGCATGCCACGTTCAGAAAAAAATTCAGAACAGAGGTCACATCAGAAGTTTAAGATGCCTGTCTGGATAAGCTAAGGTACAGGCTTAAACGCTGTGATTCAAACACTATACTAAAAAAGAAAGCAAAAGTGTCATTAGACCACTGCAGGAAAATTCCTTTGGGGTTCCGGATTTGGGGAGATGCTGCCAGTATAATTGGGTACAGCCAAGTAACACCCACCAGATTAAGCACTGAAGAAGTAAAATTCTCTGTGTTACCACTGAATATTGTTCCATCCTACCCAGTGATTCTTGCTGTGGCATAGCATTTCAGGGGACTGCTTCATTTTGTAGCAGAAAGTAACACTAGGGTGTACAGCAGGGGAGGATCTCCTTCTTGGTGTGGTTGTCATCATTGTTGCCTTGTGCAGAACGGTATTAGTAGCAACTGAGTGTGGTACTATTAATTATCTGCCTTTGGTTTAAGAGACTGAATAGGGGATTCATAGTTTAAGGGTCAGAACTGGTCACTGTAATTATTCAGCTTGAACCCTTCCTGTTAGAGCTAGCCATTTAGTTTTTCCTATAAATTATGTGGAAGCATATTTTTTAGAGAGAAATTCAGTCTTCAAGACTCCATGTGATGGTGAGTCTACCACCTGGCAACCTGTTCCTGTGTTTAATTACCCACACTGCTAGAAAATTGAGTCTTAATTCATGATAATTTATTTATTCTAGATAATAAAGCCTTTGGGGCTGTCTGTCCTTTTAGTAAGTGTTTTTACAGTGCCTAGCACAAAAGGATCTCTGACTTCTGATGGGAGCCTAGGTGCCACCAGAATGCACAATGTTAGCTTGGAAAAGTAGACAGTGTTTCTCTTTACTCAGTCTTAAAGCATATAAGCTTAAGGAGTTAGGTTCCTCTGTGCAGTGACTTCTTTTTCTTCCCTTGTATTTCCCCTCCTTATTTTACAGGCTATATGGTGGTGTTCTCAGTAAGGGAATGAGCATTGTTTTTCACTTCTGTTGTTTTCTGGGGCTAACACTAAAAAGTTCCCCTTTTTCAATTTGTCAGCTGCATTGACAAATTACTCTTTGGCAAAGAATACAGCACAGTAATCTTGGAGTATAATTTTTATGTCAGTCTGATTTCCTTTATTTCTGACAAGGGTATTGCTGGGCAACTGAAAGATATGGCTATATATTTTTGTAAATGCATTAATAAGAATGTTCATCCTTGCATAGAAAAAGTCTCTTAGAATAAATGTCCTGGTCAGACAAAGGAATAGTTAAAGTCTGGAGGAAGTATGCAGCATGACTACACATTTGCCTGATTTCGGGTTGCTGAAATATTATCTCATATAGGTTGGGACTAAAAAAGGTGTTAGGTTTTTTGAATCAGCTGCCAGTGGCTCCAACAGGCTCTCGGAAAGCCAAGGATTAGTCAGATGGAGGAATGTCTTGGCCAAAACTCTCTTTTCTCTGGCTAAACCTACTCCCTTGGCAGTGCCGCATTGTATTCTTATAAAAGCTGCTGTGGAAGCTTGAGGTCAATGCAAGATTTCTTTCTGAGTATTGGATCCTCCTGGGAACACTTAAAGTAGATTGAGAGCTCCTTCTGCTCTGGAATGTAATGGTGAATATGGGCCATTTCTAGGACATTTTGTTTGTTTTATGAACCTGCTTCTCCAGATTCTCCTTTTGTTTATCCAATCACTACAAATGACTTCTTGACAAGGCAGGTGATTTTGTCTGCCGTGCATTATAGCAAAGAACTGATGGCTCCAAACAGTAGACATGTTGTTCCCATCTCAAGATGTCAAGTGCAAGCGTCTTTCAGCTGTGATTACCCACATGCCATCTTTGGTTCCATCTGAGATGTCCTAATCTTTCCTATGTTGGGAGGACGCCTTACAACAAAACATTACCTAGCAACAAAAATACCTCCGGTTGGTTCAGGGAAAGCAACAGAAGAGTTGTTATTAATCATGCTGAGATGCTGCATTGTGGTTTAACAAATTGGAAAGGAAAGGCCAGATTAAATATTGACATTTACTATATTCCAACTGTGTTAGCTTTCACTTTGGCTGACATGAAAATGTATATTCAGTGAAAATGGGAAATAAAAACCCTTGTCTGTGTTCTTTTGGATATCCTGATGTGGAGGAAAAAAACCCAAAACTAACAGTGATTTTTATTTGGGGAGGATGCAGATGTAACCTTCCAAATCTGAGAGGCTGAAGGGACTTAAATTCTGGTCCAAAGGGCTACTGGAGTTTGAGTGTCAAGATTACAGGGTAGACTGTCTTCAAAGGAAACCATTTTATTTTAAAAGAAAACTTTAATGAGCTCACTGTGTTAAAAAATGGGTTTAATGAATGGGTATCATAGCTGTGAAAGACCTGAGACTTATCAGCAGTCTACAGTTTGCTGTATTTGAAGAGTAAATTTCAGTGCATTTCCAGCAGATTAAAGCCTGACTTTGTTTTAGCCATCTCTATTCAACAGTGATAACTTTACATGGCTAAGTTAGACCTTGGTGTAACAGATCTCCTTGACCCTAATGTCATATGCTGAGTTCCACTAAAGATTCTAGAGAAAGGATGGCATCATGAGCTGTTACTGAAAATATAAATAGTCCATAACCATATAGGAAAGAAATGTGGTTAGAAATGAGGAAGGTAGTAATGTATGCAGAGGTATTTTGATGTTAAACTGTGCTGTTCTGGAAAGGTTGGGGAACTTTCCACTCTGCTCTTTCTTTTAGAGGTGGTAATTTGGAACCAGTCCATGTATTGCTGTGTAGGTAGTGTGAGCAAACAGTGTCACAAGTGGGCATGGGTGGGTGGTTGAAATCGTAATTCACAATTTTTCTTCATATGATCTTCACTGAGATGAAATGGTGCCAGATCAGTCAGTCTGGTTTTGCTGAAGCCACTATTTTCCTGGTGGTAGCTTTTCACTGCAGCCATTGTTTGCTACATGTGTTACCTGCAGATGGTGAGTGAGGAGGAGAACACAGATCTGTAGAAGGACGAGTGCAATTGCAGAAAGGGCTAAAATAATCTAGCATTAATTTCTATCGCACCTTTTAAATTAATCGATTAGTGCAAGGAAAAGAAATTCAAGGCATTACTGTCCAAGTCCCTTTGAAAACTAGAGCTCCATCTTGACAAAAAAAAAAAAAAAAAGCAGCTACTTTTTTTTTTTTTACTGGTTTCAGTAAAGAAATGTCTTGTATTCATCAGCCTAAGAAACAACTTTAGGTTTGCTACTTCCAATGAGTTAACTTGTTCATCTTCTGGAGAGAGTCTGGTTTTACAGCCTATGCGTGCAAACTACAAGATTTAAAAAAAAAATAAAATAAAAAAAATCTCTAGAGAGTTAAGATTGCTGGGGGATGATGTAGGCTAGTGTAAAGTTTTGAAGTGATGCATATAATGTTCTTGTCAGTTTTTTTTTAAGCTGTTGCTGTATCCTTGTAAGTAGTTGAAAAGTGTCTTTCCTCTGGTAATAGCCGTAGTTTGTAGATAATGGCTTGTCAGAAATGCTGTTGTTTCATAAAGATTAGCTATGTGAAAATGTCTGCAAATGCTTTTTCTTGCTTGTCTGCTACTGAGAGGGTACAACAGGAACACAAAAGAGGGGCTGGGAGTACATGGCAAGGAAGCAGTCAAGACTTTAAGAAGTAATAAATGGTGATTCTAGAAGTCCTGGACATCTGTGTGGTAGAGCCATGTGAAGAAGCCTTTTCAAAATCAGTGTTGCTTCTGATTCAGGAGTGTCCCAGAGAAACCAGCTCACTAGTTTGTCATCAAGGATATGTGGTGACAGATCAGGTAGTAGGATTTTTAAGAAGGGTAGAAAATCGGATTGCTTGCCTTCACAAAACCTCAGCTTTTAACAAAATGTGTGGCTTTACACAAAGTAAGTAATTGGGGAATATCTTGTGTTTGGTATTTGAAATTGCCACAAATATAGTTAACAAATTAAGAAACAATTTGTATTTTGGACTTTTTATGCTAACATCAGTGGGAATTGAACAATGTCTTGATGCTCTGAAAAGCAACAGGCCAGTCTTGATACAGGTTTTCTCATGGATCTCCAGACTTTGATGTAGTCTGACTCGCAGCTGCTGATGTGAAGTTGCTGTTGAAGACTGAGTGAGAAGGTAAGCTGTACAGGATCGTGAACCACAAAAGCAGATAAGGTGTAAGCTTGCTGAGAAACACAGTTTAGAGCCAACTCAACCTTGTCACAAATTTCTGTCAAACTTGGTAAATAATTTTTTAGGGAAGTATTTCAGTATTTGAATTTTTAAGTTGTCAAAACATTTCATTTCAGAATCTTTCTAAATTTTAAATTTCACATATTTTTTACAAGACCAACTTATGTTGGAGAAAATTTAAGTACTAAATGCACAAAAACACACAAAACAAAACCCCAGAAAAAAGCTTTGTTTGTTATTCACTTAATCACTATCCTCAACTGCCCAATTTCTGTTTGAATTGAAGGGAGAAGGGAGCCGAATATTCTTTTCAGTCCTGTGGTTATGATGCACAATTAGAACAGGGCAAATAAGAAATACTTCAATTACATAGAAGCTTTTTTGCTCTCAGGAAAAGATTAATCAACCTGGTTTTCAGTGATTGGAATTCAGGAAAGCCATGTTAGAGACTCTTTTTATTTCCTCCCCTTTTATCTTCCTCCTGCATTGCTACTGTAACAGGTTGGGGGAGGAAGGAGGTTTGGCAGCCAGCAGGAATAAGAGCACTTGTCACCACTTGAGAGGATTTGGGAGAATTTCTTCAGCAGATTGGAGGAAAGAGTAAGAAGTTCACATCAGCCTAGAGGTATGTGTGAGATTTGCTGAGTGACTTTTGTGGTAGATGCCCTTAGTACACCCTGTTGTCAAAATCCTCTTGAGTTTATTTTATTAAAAAAGAAATTCTCCTTGTGCCCTCTTTTTATCCAACAGACCTCCCTTTCCAGTTATCAAAAGCTTAGCTCAGTAATGACAAAGTGGCCTGATTCCCTTCCTCCAGCTGCAGAGTGCTGCTGTGAGTTCCTGTGTAGTGGCAAGAGAGAGACCTTTTTTTTTTCCTGCATCCTAAAGGCACCCTAATGTCTGCCACCTCATCTGATTGTCACAGCTCCTCCAGCGATCACAGACACCTCACCACGGCTTTCCTGCTCCAGCTGCTTGCACCCACAATATGCCACATATTTTGTGTCACGGAGAATTTGGCATACCCAGCAATCTGCCTTGCTCTCTTTTCCCTGCTTTGGCAGGACACGCCGAGGGCAAGCATTTTGGCTCAAACTTGGCCTGTCACAGTGTAGGGTGTTAACTCCCCACAAAACTGGTTTGTGGCTGGGACACAATTTTTCCATCTCTTTCTCCATTTTTTAAGTGATACAAATCTGTTAGCATTTTATTTAAAATAAAAATAATCAGAAACACTGAGAGAAGCATATTCTTCTTGTTGACATAAACCTGAAAACTTACTGAAAAAGCGTGGGCATCCTTGGGAAGACCAAGTGTTCCAATAAGGAATCTCGTCGCAATTGTGGCTTCTTCTTATCTTGTCATTGGACTTTGTCTCCAGGGTAGAAACTGAACATGGCTAAATCTCTGCTAAGAACCTCTTGAAGGAGCTTTCCTGCAGGAAAGAATGAGTGACTCGGGGTATAAGCCAGAGGTATCATCAACCTGTCAGAGTACTGGCACTCAAAAGCAGTTGTCCTTGATTGCTGTGTATTGGTGACATCATGGCTTGAAATTTGACTTGCTAAAAATAATTCCAGTATTTTAAAGTGAAATTGTCCCCTGTAAAAGATGCTAACTTGCGGGACCTAGAGGTGAAAACCTGTTTTGTTGGGGTTTGGCAGCAAATGGAAGCACATGAGGATGTGTGTTAGCACTTTGGCATACAGTGCAATGTGGGAATGTCTAATACTTGGATGGCATTACTATTTTGCAGGGGGCATATCCAGCCTTTCTCTAAGCGGGCACATTTTTCTGCTGCAAAATACTGAAAAATATTTTAATGTGTCATTTGTCAAATCCATGTTGGTCTTTTTTTGTCAGGGCATGGCCTCAGTTGAATAGGCAGTATGAGAACATATTCCCACCAGGAAAAGCAGCATGCAGAGCACATCCATTACCATTGTCTTGTCAGTCCAAGTAGCTGAGGCTTCCTGGGCAAAGAATCTTGTTTCTTGGTCCCAGTAACACCAAGCCTACAGATTACATTTTAGCTGTGTTTTTTTTCGTAGTGAGGGAAGATATTTTTTTCCTTCCAAGTTGGATTTCTGTGCCTGCCCATTCCTCATGCTGAAAATGGGCTTGCTTCTTTATGCTCTGGCTTGTAGTCAGCTTGGGAATAGTCACCACATCCTTGCCAAAGAGAGTCACATTCCTTTCTTGTTCTGACAGAGGTCTCTGGATCATTTTTTGTCTTCATGTTTGTCAGGTATCACTAGTATCTAATGCACGTGAGATGAAAGAAGGCACACCTCACTTCGGATGAGCAATTTAGATAAGTTTCATCAATTTCGGTTATCCTTGCTGTTTGCCATGAAGAGCTGTCTGGAAGAAACCATGACACCTTCTGCCTCTCCTCTTTGTGCAGATTTTATTCTTTTTTTATATAAAATGTTCCTTTCATGTTTTTGAATCACTGGTAGTGATGAACAAGAAACAAATCTGTAATACAATTGTGATGCCTGAGCAGTTTCCTCAGCAAAAACTACAAAGAACTTGATTAAAATACGTGCATATAGTAAAAGTGGGTAAGTCTATATTATGTCTGCCCTGAATTGGTTGAACCCCAAGGAAGCTAGTGTACTACTTTCATGTGGTAGACTGTGTATTTTAAATAGTAAATCCGGTCCAAGGAGTAGTTATGGTGGAATCAAATGGAACAGCACAGATTGAAAAGACAACATGTCCTGAAACATGAAGTAAAGAAGTAAAGAGCTGGAGTGCAATCTTCAGTATATGGATGCTGATCACAAATGCTAACAGATTTTAAACTGAAATGCTCATCTATATACTTGTATCAAAGGAAAAGAATGCACTCAGATTGTATCCTCACCCTCTTTGATGCGATATGATTTAAAGTATGTGCTGACATTAAAGAGATGAAAGATGAGAGGAGGAAAAAAGTAGTTTTAATGCAAGAGATTTGCTAGCATTTTTGAAAGATTTTGTTCGTTTTTAATACGGAGAAGTTTGTTTTAAGCATGTTAGACTTTTGAACAAGAGAAAATGACCATATTTGATTTTACCCAACATTCATACAATTGTGCACAACAACTGAATATAAAGGAGTATTCTGAAAGGTGGGATGCAGACATCTGCATGTTGGACCTGAACTGGGGCCTTCCAGACAGGTTCTGACCAGGGAACTGGTCACGGTGTAAGCATGTCCCACAGCCAGGGCTGACAGACCCCCTTAGAGGAGAGGAATGTTCAGCCTGAACTCGCTGCTGTCACAGTCTTTGCAGACTGGAGCAAGTTTGCATGCAACTGTCTTCTTAGTGTGGTAGCTTCAAAAGTGCAATTGTACCCATTATGCTGAGAAACCCTAAGATTTAAAGAAATCAATATGGATAGTATTTAGGTGGTTGGAATCTGCTCTTCTGGAGAGACCTCATGAAAAAGGAGAAAAATACCAGTTCGTATTTCTGTTTGAGGCTTTTAAAATTAAATACAGGCAACATTATGACTTTGAATATTTTTATATTTGCCGAAACCAAGCTGTTGCTCTTGTCTCTGTTTCTAAGCAAATATGAGCCTACAGCAAGCACTGTTGTATCCTCAGGATTTTGTTTTCAAGTAGACAAGAGCTCAAACACAAATGATCCAGAAACAGAAAATGTAGTATATTGGGCAAAGTTTGGGGGGAATTAATTTTTTTAAAGGCACAAGTAGTTCACTTTGTTCTAACTGATAGAGAAACAAGAGAGTGATTGAGGCCAAGAATGAGTTGCTTTGGAAAATCATGGTTTGCAACCCTATTCTCAGACCATAGATCCACATCGTCTTTTGCCATGAAACTTTTCCCCCAAACTCTTTGCCCATTTTGGAGCCACCATGTCCTAGAGAATTCATTGATGATGTTGTGCCTGAATGATTGTTCCACTTCCCTCTTGCTGCTGTTCGCAGGCACTGGTACTCCTGACTTAGTCTAAACATGTGTTAAACTTAAGAACTGTGGCTGTGTTTGTGAAGCTCTGAGATGGACAGACTCACACTTCCCATTTATGTTTTCACTTTGACCTTTCAAGGTCTTTTCTGCTTGGGGAGATTAAAAAAAAAAAATGGGTGTAAAGACCCCTCTGCATATTTGCTTGGTAGTGTTTTGAGAAAAGTTTTGTTTCTTGTTTTGGGAGTTTTATTCATTTTTGACAGTTTGATAGAAGATGGCTGTATTAATATGCAAGTAAAGCAGTGCCTGCATAACAAGCACTTGTAGATGACCACAGTATTGCAGTAGTGAGTGGAAGGTGGGTTTTGTGATATAACAAGGAGGGAAAAAATGTATGCTGTGAGTGGAAAAGGGGATCTAATAATATTACATAAGTGGAGTAGAGAAGGTAAGTGAGTAGAGGAACACCTGGTCCTTCAATAAAGAACGTGGAAGGACAAAGTGAAGGCAGCAATGTGTGTGAGGAGTGTCAAGGGGGGAGAGCAGTGCTGCAGTGCAGAGGCAGCCTCACCTGGAGCCCTGTGCCCTGTCTATCCTCAGCAATAGCAGGTAAATTCATGCATATTCATAGTGATAGAAATAATAACAATAATGAAAATTAGTAGCAAAGTCAAATTAATGTGGTCTTCTGCAGCAGAAATATTTACCCGATGTGTCCTGCCAGTTACAGAGATTGGCATTAAACCTAGACATTACCTCATCTTCCTGGGCAGACAGCCTATTTCTATGCTAAGCAAGTCTGCAGGAGTGAACAACTGAATACCTGCCTGATTAGCTGTGCAGCAGCAGATCCTGGTTAGAAGCGATTTCCCTTAGCGCTTTCTCTCTTTTGCTCGCCTGCTTGCTCTCTGCAAGGTTTGTCACCATGAGTTATCAAACTACCTTTTTTATCTTGAAGGCTGTGTTGCAGGGGAGATTGGCCAGACAGGTGGGCTGGTATAAATGCTGGACCAAATCAGAAAGGTCAAGAAGAACAGAAGGAAGAAACTGAAGTGTGTACATATGTGTATGTATTTCCCTCCCCATCTCTGCATGTGTCAGTGCCAGCTAGGTGAAACTGGATTAATGAGGAAGGGAGAGATAAGTGCTAAGAGGATTGTGCTATAAAAGGAGATTTTGGGTTTTGAGAATAGATGAGGGTTTCTTCATGAAAACTTTAATTGGCTACCTTAGATCATTTCTTTAGCTTTGTTGCTGGGTGGCAAATCATGTTTCCTGCTGGGCGTAAAATCATAGCGTAATAATGATAGTTGGCCTGTGTAGAGTGTCTTCTATCACAGACTCCCAGCATGCTGTATATTCCTTAAAAAATTAAGGCTCATAATGTATTTCAGACAAATAGTCTGACAAGTAGTAATAAAAATAGTAATAGGAGAAAAACAAAGTGGAGGGGAAAAAATCTCCAACAACAGCTGATTTTTTTTTTCAGCACCTTTAAAAGAGCACCACGCTGTTGCATCCACCTGCTTGGCTACCACTCATCTTTTTTTCCTTAACAAAGTTCAAGGAGTCCAGGATACAGTATCACTGTTACTGATTTGTTGAAGTCCTCACAGTAATGCCTTTGTGCATTTAAGAGCTGTGGATGTCTGTAGGTCACACCTCTACCTTGGTGTTGGCACACCAGTATTTTCCCACGTATACATCTGTTTCCATTTCAAGCCTGTATGAAGCTGGCCACCTGGCCACCTTTGTGCTTTTTCCCCATTTGGCTCCATCGGTTACATTACCAGGAAGACATGGTGAAAAGGCACAGCGAAATTAAGCCTCTTGTTCTTCTGTTTTGATGTTCATAAATCTGAAGTCATTCCGCACAAGGGTAGTATTTATAATCGAGTGGATTTCTTATCCGTTTTGATCAGTGGATGTATTTCTAAATCGCAGTCCACTCAGCTGTTGAAAACAGTGAGGAACTACCTCATGAAGAAAAGGCCTCAACTGATTGGCATCTTTCACCTTCTTCTGTCCTGCCAAAATACACGTGGCTTCTACTGGACCTGCTCTACCCAGTGGCCAAGCTCTGGAAGTAACTTTTTTCCTTGCAATTACTGGTCCTAATTCTGAGAAAGCGTATTACTGAAACATGCATTACTCTCCTGGAAATGGCATGGGGTCTGGAGGTGTAGAGTCCTGCACCAGTAGACCTGTAAAACAGCTGAGTTATTTCCCAGGAGGGGAGTTTTCTGTTGGTAAATGGCTGCAAGTTGCAGTCTCCTGAGTGTGTTAAAGGAGGAGAAAATCCTTTAAAAAAAAATATTCCCATGTCTTTTTAACAGCAGTGATTAAGATGCTATAGAAACACAGAAGTGGACACTGATTCTTCACTCTTAATTACTGGTAGAGCCGGACATTTTGATTTGTAAGGCTATCATTTTGGTTAAGTGGCAGTTAATATTTCTGACAGAAATGTTACAGAAGGATCACAAAGGAATAGGGATCCAGTTGCTCACTCAGCCTTGCTTATGAGGATTTTGTCGTTGTTTTCATCAAATCCGTTGAAACAGTAACACCGTCTTATGTTGAGGCTTTAAGAGGCAGTGGCATAAAAGAGATGTCATCAGCAAAAAGGGAAGCAGTGTCCTGACATTCCTCAAGGGAACAGTAGGAGCTTATGGCCTTCTGGAGCAGAGAAGGAAAAGGGTATTTGCTTGATCTTGGTAAACTATGTCAAAGTTCTGCATTTCATCAAAATATCTGAGGGAAGTCTTTGACCCAATTGGTTTTTTTCCTCAGCACTATAAAAGATAATAAAATTCTACATCATTCCTGTATTTCCAATACTTCATAGTCAAAAAAGGGTACTCTCCTGTTGCTAGTGATTTGGCCTAGTTTGACACAGACAGAAGACCTTGACACTTTTCAGGCAGATTATTTAAGTGGTGAAAGATTCACAAAGTCAGATTGTCCTCTTTATGAAAAGACAAGTAGACTACTGAGATATTTCTGGATGTTAATTTGTAGCTAAATTATAAAATTCATTGGGTTTCTTCATTTAAGAATTTAAGCTTTCGTAGTGTCGGGGCCAACTAGTGTGGTGGAACATCGAGCTGCCTGAGTTATCGAAGTATACAAGCATTAGCTTGTTAGCTAGGAGAAGTGCTAGTACTCTAAACATGAGTTTGAAGGAGTCATCTCCATAACCCTTGTGCCTGCAGGCAGGAATGACTAATGGAAGAAGAAAAAACCAGTTCATTTCTGAAACAAAGTGGCATTTTCCATTCTGTCATCTGCAGATGAGAAGAATGGACATTGGGTTATGACACTGCTCTCTAAATTTTTCTCAAGGGAAAACAGAAGCGGAACATAATCTTCATTTTTTTCAGAATGTTTCCTCACTTAAGGCAAAAGCAAGAACAGCGTTGCTTAAGACATGACAGAAAATACTATGTTGTTTCAGTGGTCATGTACAGTGCCAGCACAACCTGTGCTGCTTTATGGCCAGTGACTGTGCAAGAGTAAACATTTTTTTCAGTGTGTCTCTAATTAAATTTTCTTTTTAAATCCCCAGGACTCAGACAAAAAAATGTGCAAGCCATTGGTTACAACACTCCTCTTTAGCAAGCATTTTTGCTTCTACTCAAAAAAGAGAAGTATCTAGAAGTTGTCCTGTAGCTTATCTTTTGACCTGACAATTTACATCTTCATCTGAATTGGAAATGTAGCAGGTTGCTAACAGGGAGGTATGGTAGATCCCATAATACTTTTATCTTATCAGCAATCTCTGCCTGCGTCAACATGACAAAACAGTGCTGGCACCCTATCCCTGGTGGCAAATGAAGTTACTTCCTCTTTAATACATATTCTTAATAGGCTTGAACTCCTAGATCCATTGATGGTGTGATCTCTGCATTAAGCAGATGTATCCTTTCACTTGATGATTATAAAATACTGAGCCTCCACCCCTGCCCTGAATTGTGATCTCTCTAAATTATCTTGACTTATATTTTTGCTTTTGTTTTACCACTTCATACTGAGCCTCCACCCCTGCCCTGAATTGTGATCTCTCTAAATTAACTTGACTTATATTTTTGCTGTTGTTTTACCACTTCCTTACAACTGCTATGATTTTACTCCGTAATGATATTTACCCTGGAATATGATGCCATTAAAATGTAACAGCTATCCTGTTTTACTTACATAAACAGGCAAAATACAGATCACTCAATAAATAAGGAACAAATAAAAGTGCAGAGCTTGCTTTTTTGTTTGTTTGTTTTTAATAGCCATATCATTAACAGTTGTCAAAAGGGTAGGCAATGTGACTTAAATTCTTTAGCTTACTGTTGTCAGCCACCAAGCAACAGTTCAGATCATATACAACTTTGGATATTGATAATCTGATTTTGCCAATTCCTTATTGTTTTAGTGATAAAATTGCAACTCCAAATAAAATGTCTTGGCTCATTACGAACACAAAACTAAAATGTTTCCTGTATGCCTTTTGTAAGAGAAGAAGTTTTATTGAATATTGTTGAATGGGATGAATTTTAAATATTGTCATGCATTTTGCACACAGAAGTGGAATAGGTGGAGCTCAGATTTGAGAAGAGACTGCTGGGTCTCTGCTTACCACACTCTGCCAGTGACATCCAGATCTCTAGGGGGGCTGCAAGTTAAGAGGCAGGATCCTCAACATCCTGTGTTTTCAGCTGATTCACAACTGAGGTATGCTGGTGTTTGGGGTAGGAGAGCACAGCATTGTCCACAGTGCACTCTGCTCAGCAGTGTTGTCTGTGGTCCAGCACAGATGGGGAACAAGTGTCAGAAGGCTCCTCTGATTGCAGGGAGAGGTGCTCAGCTGCTCTCCTGGGGGACAGGGCTACTGAGTGTGCATCTCCACTGAGCTAGGAGCTCTGGCTGACTTTCATTCTCCACAAAGCTCAAACTACATTTTCAGCAGAGTGCAGTGTTTACCAGATGCTACTAAAGTGTGGATATTTTCCTCTGCTAATGTTTCAGCCACTTAGACACAAATGAGAATTACAATGTACTAAAGCCACTGCAAAACATTTCTTCCCTGTTTAAAATTCCCACAGAAATAGGGCTTCAGTGACTGTGAACATTGTGTGTGTGTGCATGGGTGTGCACACATGCATGTGCGTGTTCCTTTGCCAGTTTGCCTGCCTGCAACAACTTTGGAACCAGGAGTTCCCCAAAAAAGAAACAGGTCTTATATATGTGATGGTTTCTTCAAAAGTGAGAAGCAGGTGAAAGAGAAAAAAAGACCTTATTAGTGAGCCTACTGAAAGAAAAGCTGCAGGAAGAACCCAGTGCCTAGTCAGCACCAGGATCTTATGTGAAAAAGGGATGGTATGGATGCTTCAGCTACTGAAAGAGCTTTTTCTAGTGCTTGCATCTTACTGAATGTCATCAATCCAACCAGAAAGCTCTGGGAAATCAGATATTGTTAGTTCTGCTGTTCACAGACCCATGTGTGATTTTTAACATTTCTTTTGAAGAATATATAGGGTGAATACTGCTATGTAGGTATCTTCGGAGTTGTATGCTCTCCAACAGGAAAGTAATTTGTGTAATCACCATGTAGGCTTGCCTGCACATTTCATGAAAGCTCTTCAGCAAGGCAGAGTTGCTGCTGCCTGCAAAAGCTTGAGGGTGCTTCCCGTTTCTTGTCCGTTTATTTACTGTCTTTGCAAATCAACCAGTAAAGGAACTTGCCAAGTTGAATCAGTTGTCGTGGGCCATGTTGCAGTCGCCTTTGCTCCAGGAGCTAGGCCGGGGCCTCAGATTCCTTTAACATAAACCAGAAAAACTTCAAGGTGGCAATTGATTTCAGTTATTTCCAATTAAAGATGGATCTGCATTGGCAATTTAAGCATCAAAAGACTGTATTCTGGCCACTTTTGTTTTGGGGGGCAGGAGAAGGGGACAGTGATGTGAGAGTCCAAGGGTCTTTGTTTCTTACTACGGTGTTTCAGGTGTAGTTCTGGTGAACTGATTTTCAGTTCAGAAGATCTGTTGTAGATTTTTTGTTTTGTTTGTATTTCTGTATGTATGTTAAAAACAAGGAATGGATTTTTAAGTAACTCAAATACTGAATGACAGTAAGCTAAGGTTATATTAGTATCTTTTCTTCTTAAGCTTTAAAAATTGGCAGAAAGGATGGCTAGGTAAGTTACGCTGTATTACTGAATACAGTTTTATTGAAGTGGTTTTGCAATACCTTGTGTGCTAGATTCACTAAAAAGGAAACAAAAATTATGTACTAAATGCTTTAGCTTTTACTCACCATTAAGGTGGTGGTGTTAGTACATGTAAGAAACTCTATGGGTTTTTTAGGACCTGTTTTTCTTTTCAGTTCCTATATTAGAGAATTCTGAAGGCCCAGTTTAGTTACTGAAACATGAGTTAGTCTTGGCTCTATCCAAAGGTGGGCAGTGTTTTCAAAAGTAGTAGTAAGAATGTGGTGTAAAATAAGAGGCGTCGGCCTTAGGGAATTTTCCTCTGCTAAAGGGCTGCCCAAAATGTTGATTCTCTTTTTCTCACTGTGTTGTTTCAAGTCTTGTGATTCATGACGTTATTTGGGTTGTATTTTCTGTTCTTCTTGCAAGATGTTGTGGAATGTACCTTGAGAGATGCTTAAAAATAGTCTAAATTGAATTGAGGTGGATGTTGAGTGGGAGGTTAAGTAAGGAGGAGAACATACTTTTCATAAACTCCTTTGATTTATGGAAAATTAATAAGTAATAATTTGCAGAATCATAAAAGTGTTCATAATTCTCGGTCTACATACAGTGTGTATCTGTCTCCATGTACACACAACTGTGTGTGGAATGCTCCCCATCGCTATCCTTGCTCAAATAGAACAGTTTGCTTACAAGAAGATTTAATGAATTCCCCAAAGACCAGGGTCATGCGGTTTAGCATCAGTGGAAGATGAAGCTGCTTCCTATATTAGCTTTTTTTCTGAATTGTGCAGTGTTTGAAAATAGGTAAGAGAGCTTGTGTGATGCTAGGAACATTGTAAAAAGCACCTGTGAATTACCTGTTCACGTGGTATGTGCATGTGTTTTGATGGCCATACATACTTGTAACTGTCTGTCTGTATGAACAAGAGTCACTTACAGTCTTCTGAGATTTTTTGGGTCTTGGGCCAAAGAGCTTTTGTGCACCTTGATCTTGTGCAAGTTACTGCTCTTTGCATGAGTAACAGAGCAGATATACAGACAGATGATGATGTGTTGAATGTGATTGTTTAACAAGTATAATCAAAACATCTTCTTACCTTGAATCTTATAATATCATTCACAAATAGCAGTTTAACTGCCACGATAACACTGTCAAAGTGGGGCTGACATCATGTCGCCCCCCTTTTTTAAATGGCAGATAGAGTGAGACATAGAGGTTTCGCATGTTTTCTTGTGTTCTGTGGGTAATCATCATTAAAGTTGGAGTCCAGATCTTTTTAACTCCAAAACCATTAGAAAATTATTATTAGACTGTTATTAATGCATGCGCTTAATTCAGCTGTGAACACTGTTACGTGTTCATACATGTTATGTAATATTGAAATTGTTGCATGAAACTTTAGTGCATGAATAGGGAATGATTGCATAGAGGGAAAGGTGAAATGCGACATCATGTTGGCATGCTACTTTCCAACGTGACTTTTGACTTAGCAAAGCTACTCAACTGAAGGGCTGCATCTTAAATTTACTCTCAAAATATCTGTGTTCCTCTTTATACAAAGACAATGGTGTGTGATCATTCATATGAAATTAAAAATGTGTGGCTGGATATGCAGTTGGGTTCACATTGCCTGCATTTCCGTAGTTTTGGGTTAGAATATTGGATCTTAACACTCCTCTGATGCTCTCTGGAACATAAAAAAGTCTCCTGGCAAAAAATAGGATATTTTTTTTGTAGAAAGGATTCACTCTATAAGTACAGTTAAAAGAGGCATCAGACTGGAGGAAAAAAAAGCAAAGACAAGTGTTCTGCTTCTGAAAGCAGAAAACTGGTGCCATTACTGTAGGGCCCAGGTGTTGGGACTGTAGCCCCAAGTGTTTGTACATGGTATTGTAAGTGTGTGGCTGCTCAGAGCATCCATGTCTTGCAAATACTTTTCTTCAGTTTGTTAAATGTATTTTAGGCTCTGAAAGTCTCAGACATGGGGAGAGAGAGCAGAGACGAGTGATTGTAACAGATATTAAAATTTGGAGGGGTTTTTTTGCTTAAAGCTGAACAAAGAGACCTTACAAATCACCAAGTGCCGAAATGTTAGAAGGAAAACATTCATGCTACCATAAGTGTAATAAAATTTGATGACTAAGGCAGTAAAATGGTGAATTATCCTTATTGCCAAAGTTCCAGGGAGGGGTGGAAGTTGTGTTTGATAGCAGACCTTTATATCCCGTGCCTTTTCCTTTTTATTCGCTCATCAAAGCGATATTCACTTAGGCACAGTATACATACTAGTCTGCAGTCACCCATGGAATGTAGGTGATACATCATTTCTCTCACTATGATGATCTATCACACTGGCATAACTATATGCGAGGTAAAAAGCATTTTAGCACTGAAAGCAATCCAGGAGGGTTAGATGCATCATGAGTGGTGAAGACAATTTCAGGTACTCTTGACTAACTGGAAGTATTTCCCTTCTTAGAAGGATAGGGAACAGAATGCTTCAGAGAGGGATTTTGCTGTCAGGTTTTGTAGTTCTAACAATGCCTAGTTTTCGAGTTGTAGTAAGATAAGGGACTTTAAGAGAGGTTGAGGGACAGCTCACCTCTCTTCATATTACCACAAAGATCATGCTACTATGTGTCCAAAGGTGTGGCATGTACACTGCAGATTAGTAAAACAGAGAGAGATACGTTGTGAGTCTATAAACAACAGGTAAGTCTAAACATTTCTTTGATATTTTCTTGGTTGAAATGTTTATTCACGTGTGCCTGGCTGTTCCCAATTTATTTCTTTTTAATTAATTAATTAATAATTTGCTGAGAAGATGGTAGTAAAAACAGCCATTAAAATTAAGTTTTGAAATCACTGAATGATGCTGCTGATACACACCAATGATATGTATGTGGGTACAGATGAACGTCTCAGATTGTTGAGCCCAACAGTTACTGTATCTATACTTTACTATATCCATACATTCAGGTTTAAATTATCCAGCTTTTTCACAGAGAAAAAGAAACTTCATTATTAAGTAGATCCAAGTGTCTGTAAGACAATTCTGTCTGGATAAGTGGGTGTGCAGTCCTGGTGTTGGTAATGTCATTTCCAAATGGGTTTTGAGGACTGTTCTGGAAGTCTGAGACCTGATGTGTTATTTAGTGCAGACTTGTCAAAGCTAGTGAGAGCATAACCCCATGGCACTTCTACTGGGGACAAGGTGCTTGGTGTCTGGGTGAGTCAGGTTTAGTGGTAGGTCTCCTGCTGGCATTGAGACATTGGCAGACACAAAGTGTTGGAGAGGACACAAGGCAAAGCAGCATCATTAAAATCAAAACCAGGGTCAGCACGTCATGCAGCAGTGTATAGTCTGTGATGATGAGCATGTGAGGCATTGAGGGAGAGACTACTGCAGGTCTTGGGCTTGAAGCAGGTTCTACAATAAGTGCAGGATCTTGTGCTGGGCAGGATTTCCTCTTCCTTTGGACCTCTCATCAGCTTGTTAATTCCCCTTGCAGGAGTCAGCCAGTCAAGGGCTGTTTCCTAATAATTGCCAGGAATGGTCCAAGTTGCAGAACCTCCAAAGGAGACAGCAGGTGATAACGCCTCCCAAGTCACTGCAGGGGTAGTGCCAGTGCCTTTCTGGTTGTCTGTGAGACCAGACATTTCCTGTAAGCACCAACAAAGAGGCAGCTGCATGGTTGGTGCCTAATGTCATTGAGAGTATCTTCTTGCCAGAAGTGTTTGATGCCAGTTCAGGGAGATCAGCTTCTTCAGAAGTGACGTGTGTAGGTACCAGCTCTCAGATTGGCAATGGCAGCTTGATGGAAACATGCTCAGTTCCTGTGCATTTGAAATTCCTGCTAAGTTACAGGCATTTGCAAATTACATCAATAAGCAGTATGATATGGATGAGTTGTTTAGAAAAACATTTGCCAGGTTTCTTTGAAGATGTTCTTAATACCCCACGCTTTGAAGATGCAAGTTTCTGCTAGTAAATCAAGGGCTTAAATTCTTCATTATAATATTAGAAACAAATTTGCAAAAAGAGAAATAGAGCAAATTACATCAGGAACACTTCAGTAACTATTATTAAGGACCTTTCAGGTATGAATTAGCTGCGGAAGCCAAGAAGCAGTTCAGCACTGAGCTCCCTTCCAGGACGCTCTTCCCAGGAACACCCAGGGAGCTCCTGGCTATTGCCAAGTGGTAATGAAGCATCAAGCTTCACTGAACTTCCGGTGTAACTTACTGCACTGCACTTTTGTTCATATGGTGCTTGTTAGTAAACAAATGAAACATTTGTTAAACCTGTTTGGTATTAATTTGGGACATGCAAAAAGTTCCTTGGAATGTTAATTTCCTATTTTTGGTTTCCTTTCCTGTCTAGGAAGGTAATTGAAGTGCAATTCTACCCTAGTTATCCTGCATGATAAACTTCTTTTTTAAAAACTTGATGGCTTTCCAGCATCATACAGACCATTTATGTTAAAAGTCAGTACTCTAAGAAAGTGTGAGGGAGTGGCAATTACGAGCCTCCACGTTCAATTCTGAGGTGTTGCCGTTGGTCAAGGAAAGTTCTGTACTGAGAATGAATGCAGATAATTAGCGCAATTTCTTTTCTGTCATCCAGAAGAGCAGATACCAAAGTATTCATCTGGTTAACACTTTACCACCTCTTAATTGTATATGTATATGTATGGTATTCAGCCTCAGCTTTAAAGAAAGCAGGGAAATAGCATCACACAGTTTTTTAATCACTTTACCATGCCTATACACTTACCATGATATAGTTGTTTTCATGGGTGATTTCCTTCTTGACATACTCTCTTCCTATAAAGAACTCTGTGAATTTAGTATGAATAAATTAGCTTCACCACCCTGCACCCTCTATAAGCGTTTCTTGGGGTTGTGATGTTTTTGTGGGGTTTTTTGGGGGGGAGTTGGATAAATGGCATCCCTACAGAACAGAATTAAGGTGTTTCTATTCTGTCAGCTGAACAGACAGATTTAATGTCAAACTTGGTCTCTAAATTTCTGTACTTTCCAAAGGCTGCTATTTACAGTGACAGAATCTTCATCCTTTTCCCCACACCCCTACACCCCCCCACCTCCTTTCTTAAACTGTGGTTATGGTCTCTCAACCTTAAATCTAATTCAAATGTCTTCCTTTTGTTTGGAGAATGGTGCTATATTAGAAATGCATCTGATGCGGATATTATGAAAGCTAAAGGGTTGAGGAGAGGAAGGGGGGCAAAGTGTGTATATATGTCATTACAGTCATTTACCAAATGCTTTGCTTTGAAAGTCTAAACCGTATTCAAATGTAGGTTGTGTAGTCTTCTTTTGATTTTTCCAAGATCTTATCCTCTAAGTTTTCTACTGTAGAAATAGTGACTCCCAAAAGAAGTGTAAAATAGCCTTGTGTGTGTATAGGAATTAATTTCTTTCCATTTAAACTAGTTGTCTTTAGAAGTTAGAAGTGCCCAATACACTTTATTAGATCACTGAGAAGCTAGGCACTGGTTATTCTGTATTTGAGAAGAGGAAAAAAAAAAAACTTTTATTAAAGCCCTGTCTTGTTGGCTTTGTGTGGCTTAGCAGGTAAAACTATTCTTGGTAGTATATGAAGACCTCTTGAGGAAGAAGGGATCACAGGTCTGTGTCACATGTCTGTGGGCTGTTGAGCTGCCTTTGATCTAGCAGCTAGAGCTGAATTTTGTTTGGTGGGCTTTCACAGTTCCCCAAGGATTGTGTATTTTGAAACGTTCATTGCAATAGCTTACACTGCAGTCCGTGCAGCATTTTGTGGACTCTTGAGGTGGAGGTTTGCAGAAATCACACTTAATAGCAATGGCTGCCCTGGCTGCCTGTCTGTATCTTTCCACAGTGGTTTCCAAAGTAAAGCTGAGAAATAAGCCATTGATGCCATGTTCTCCAAGGTCAATATCCCACTGGCAACCCAAACAAGGAAATAGACTCGATCTAGGAAGTCACTGAATTGCCTTTTCTACCTGATCTAGTAATCCTGTCAATTCTGTCCATGCTAGAAAAGATTCTAATTCAAGGGCTACTCTGATTAGAGGATTTGGAGCCTCCATCAACAGTAGTGTCTTCAAATGCAAAGAGTATTTCTTTCACGCATTTATGACACACGTTGTGCTGGCAGGGAAGGATCAGTGGACGGGTAAATAATTCCTTGCATACTGGGCAGATGAGCTCTCTTTCGATCCCCTTAATGGTAACCGGGCTCTTCAGCCGGCAGCCCTCCGTCCCCGCATGCTTATATCGTAATGTGCCTTACGTTTCTGTAAGAGTGTTGCTGTCTGGTTTGGGAAGTAGGAGAAGGACAAAAGATATAAAAGCTTGCACTTTCATGGTTTAAATCCGTTTTTAAATATTTTCTCGGGCAGCTACTTGCTTTATATTGAATTTAAACCACTTGGATTTTTATTTCCTAATTAATCTTGGTGCATTTCTTTCAGTTTTTAGGCTATTGCAGTGCTACTCTATAAGTACCCAAATTGCACTGCGGCATAGTTGCAGCACCACAAAATGCAGTTATTTCTGTTAATATCATTTTTGTCTGCGTGATGTATTAGGTTATTTTTTATTTGTTCATCTTTCTTGTCCTCACATCTACCTACATGGGGCTCTGCTCATATTCATCTTGGGGATTTCTTGTTCTAAGACAGTTATTCTTTACACCATTCTCACTATATCCTAGGACATGGGTATCTTCAGGTAGTGAGGTGGAGACAGGGAGAAACTGTGGTTTAAGTACTCCAGCTCTCTTTAGCTGACAGAGTATGTTTTGAAGAGTTTTTCCTTGTGCTGCATGTTGAAGCAGACATCAGGCATGTCTGTGTTTCAAGGATGGACAAATAAGTAGGGAACTGTAGTTGTTTTTCTGACCCTTCTTCCCACTTAACCAAGCAGAAATTCTATAGCAAAGAGAATCTCACCCATTATTTTGAATAGTAATGTTAATTGTACCTCATCCATTACCTAATCAGGTCATGCTTTATTTTGCTCAGTCTGAATTATCATTCACATTTGGTTAACCCAGGAATCCAGAGTAGTGACATTAAATACTTGGTTAATTTGAAGATCTTAAGATTCAGCAAACCAGCCTTTAAATATCAATAACAGAATGTTGGAGTGGCTGCAGCATTCTTCCAGCATTGTATAATTTTTATAGACTTGATTCCTCATATTAATGCTTTTTTTGGTATATTTCTTCCCATTTGTTCCCAGCAGAAATTTCAAGTTGAAATAGAGTGAGCAATATTTCCAAGGGCTTCAAATAGTAGGGAAATAGAACCATTTCACAAGAAGGTTTTGACACACACACCCATTTGTATCCAAAAGAAAAACATATTTGCAGTTAAATAACAGTGAATATCCTTCAGTTCTGAAAAGTTCTTTCACTCTACCTGTCAAAAGCCCTTTTGGTAACCAGCAACCCTTCCATGATATACAGTGTATCTCCCACTTCCTCTGTCAAACGACATGATTTTACATTTGCATTTATTTTCTCATAGTTAATATGGTATTAAAGCTATCTACTGTACTTTAGCATGGCACTTAAATGCAAAGTGGGGTTGTAAAATTAGGTGACTGTTCTTGCAGTGATTGGTCTGCCTTTTAAATCCTTCCAGTGTGTCCATTCTCTGTGGTGTCTCATTGCCTTTCTGGGAGTCTCCGTCTGTCAAAGAACTGATCGTTTTAAGAGATGGATTGCAAAAGTTTGTTTTTCTCCATTTCCTGAAATGCTGCCTGTTAGGTTGGACCTACCTGGTCTTGGTAGGCTTTACAGAACTTAGGTGGCAACCCATCATCACCTGGCATTTTGCCAGTCCCGAGGGACTTGATAGCTTCACTGGTTGTCATCTTGTGAAATGCTTTTCACTTCATTGGTCATAGCTGCTATGTCGTGTCCATTCTGGCAGATACGCTGGCAGGTTAATTATCATCAGATGTATATGATCTGGGGGGCAAAAAACCCTTGTAAACTGCTGACTGTATGAAGAGTTTCAACAAATAATTTCTAATCTGCAAGTGAAATACTTTTGCTGGCCTCATGGGGTTTGTGCTGAGCCAACAATAATTTTCTTGCTTGCTTCTCACACTAGCTCTACTTAGTATATGTCAGAAAGTTGTGGTAAAATGATAGAGTGAGTTAATACTTGGTCCTTGCAGAGTGCTATGGTAGTGTATTTGGCGTCTCTCTTTTTTAACATTAAATGCTCTACGGATGTCTGAAATTCCCAAGTATTCTTTCTTCAGCAGTCTTAGAGCTGTCTCTTTGCAATGAATATTGTGTCCCACTTACGAACATACAAGTTGCTGAAGTTTGAACAGTGGAAGCTAGGTGGAAGTTAAAGGCCACTGTACACAAAATGTAGTCTGGATTGAAACTAGGAATCTTTAACATGGCAAACCTGCAGATCCCAATGTATATGTGAAGTAGCCCAGCCAAGTCCAGTGCGTTTTGGCACACAAGCTCATCGCCTGCCTTTCTCCTTCCTTCCAGCACTTGTTTTCTCCTCTTCAGCTGGCTGTTGGGAAGTGCTGTGGCCTGTTCAGAAGAGCTGCCACGGTGATTCAGCCATGGGGTGCACGTGAGGCGTGCATGCAGCAGGAGATGGCCCCTGTGCTGTCATTTGGCTACGTGTTACTCATAAATATCACATCTATTTCACTCCATGGTTTGTATGTGTGTGTGGAGAGAGGTAGCTGGTTAAGTAAAAAAAACTTGAGTAATTCAAATCTCTTTTGGACTCACCACCAATGTAAAATGGGTATAACTGTGCAAATTAACAAAACTATTAGCATGAGAGAGGCTGAGATCTCAATCAAGCCCTGAAGCCCACCATTTACTCGTGGCTAATGACTTTGCATGTCGTCAGTTTTGAATACCTGAGCAGTTGACAGGTGTCCTAATATTTTTGTTTAATACGGTTGGCTTGGTCCATATGTGAATGTATAGATGAAAGAGATTTTATCTATGACTACTTTATCAGGTGAGGCCATATCTGGAGTTCTGTGTCCAGTTCTTGGCTTCCCAGCACAGGAGAGACGTGGGCATACCGGAGACTCAAGTTGAGCAAAGAGCCACAAAGACAATGAGACTGGAGCATCTCTCCTATGAGGAAAGGCTGAGAGCTGGGACTTCTGAGCCTGGAGAAGAGAAGGTTCAGGGTCATAATCTTAGCAATATCTGTAAATACCTGGAGAGAGGGTGCAAAGAGGATGGAGCCAGGCTTTTTTTCAGTGGTGCCCAGTGACAGGACCAGAGGCAGTGGGCACAAACTGAAACATAGGAGGTTCCCTCTGAACATTGGGAAAGACTTTTTACTGTGAGGGTGACTGAGCACTGGCACAGGTTGCTCAGGGAGGCTGTGGAGTCTCCATCCTTGGAGATTTTCAGAAGCTGCATGAAAATAATCGTGGGCAACTGGCTCTGGGTGGGGGTGGCCCTGCTTGAGCAGGGCATTGGAGCAGACGACTTCTCGAGTTCCCTTCAACCTCAACCGCTCTGTAAGTCTGTGATCCATGGGATGTGACATGCTGGGATGCACAATAATTACATTATGTTTACTCAGTTAGCCAGAAATTCACATTTTTTGATTTTAAACCTGAAGTTTAAGTCCACACTTAAAAGTACTAATGTCTTCTGGTTTTTGTTTCCATGCAGTGTCTGTAGCTCATGTACTTACAGTAACACAGTCAAGTTGATACATAGTATGGGTCTGAATAAAGGTGAAGGAATGTAGAAATTAAATCAAAACAACCTTTTATTTACAATAAGTAGCCTCCTTTTAATAGGAGCAGCTTTACTGCTGCTATTAAGCTTTTGAATTCTCTGTTTTGTCTATATGATTGTTTTGCTGCCTTTCATTATAATTAATTGGGTAGATGAGTTTTCATTTAGAAAACAGTGGAATTTTTTCACATTAAGCCAATAGCAAGGGAATGCTGCAGAAAATCACTAGAGCCTCAGCATACAACCTTGTTTTGGTTTTAGGATAGAGTATGTGGAATTACACACAGCTGCAAGAAGAGTCTGAGAAGAGTCTCAGACAAATTAGAATTTTTTTGAAACATCTGCTGTTTCTACCCACCTTCTCATCTAGCTAAAATTCAGTTTCGTGTTTCAACTACTGCCATGTACTTTTCTTTTGCCCTGACAAATGCAGTCTTGCTCATATCCATGGCAAATGCTCCTGCAAAGATTGTTGTCCCAGCTTGTCACTGAAGTTGGTGATGAATGTTGGCATCACTGGTTGATCAGAGACAGGAGCTGATATTTTGGTGAGAAATGAGATATGATAGGTAGGAAATGAATAGGTCTTGAAAGCAAAGGCAAGCAATATATGTGCTAGAGATTTTGTTACAGAGGAAGGGGAATTGGTGGAAGGATTAGAAGAAGAGTGACAGGGGCAAACTTTCCTTAGCTTCTGTGCTTTCAACGCTGATGCTCTTCCCTGAAAGCTCCTGTAAACATCCTCCAGGCTCTCACGGTATCCTTCTTGGAAGTCTCCCTTGCTGTTGTGTCTGCAGAAACTTGGCAATCATGAGGTTAGGGGTTTGTTCTGACTTACACCACCCGACGGTTTCCTTGCACACTTGCTCTCTTCTAATATTCATCTGCTTGTACCTTCTTGTAGACTGCAGGGCTCATGCAGCTGGAGAAGGGAGCCTTTGCTAGCAGCCCTCTCTGCAACAAGGTTTATTCATCAGACTTTGCATACTGGAACTGTTAACCCCTATCTAAGAAGCAACCCTTCCAATCCTTTGCCTAAATGTTTACCTAGTGACCCAGCCTTAAAATTAACTAGATGGCCTCTTACATAAATCTTGCCCCAGTCCAACAGTCCCTACCAACCCTTTGCTTGGCAATTTGTTGTAAAATCTGGACCTCCTTTTCTGATTAGTCTCTGCAGCCTTGTCCTTAGCCATAACCCCTGCAGTACAGCCATCTGTCTAGCTTGATGATACTTTTTTCCTTGTAAATCCCTCTCCATCCCTAGTGGGTCATGTAAATCATTTAGCACACTGCTTGTTGTACAGTTCTTTCATAAGCATATAAAAGGAAGACAAAAGATGGAGATTCCAGTACACAGCAGAGTTAATGGATGCAGGAGGAGGGGGTATGCAATTAGGCAGTATGAATAGGTTATAGATAAGGAATACTGGTGTCTTGCACCTGGAGAAAGACAGTCAAATCTCAAATATCTCTGCAGCAGATTAAGAGGAATTGGGAATAGTAGAGCTTTCTTCCCCTTCAGAGCCACGTTTGGCTTGAAAAGATTTTTTTTAGCTCACAGGCATCACTATATAGGAATAGCTGTACTCTTTTCCAGATTATTTCAACAGTGCGGTCACTTGTCATCAGCACTGAGCTGGCTCATATGCCCTGGTGGCCATTGGGCTGACTGCATGCAGAAGGACATGGGTGTTAGTGTACTGAACTCCTTGAGCCCTGGTGCCTTGAAGGCGCAGTAGCTCAGCTCAGGGCTGGCCTCCAGTGCCTGAACTGAGCCGCCCTCTCCCTCAGTTTGCACCATAGTGTCACAAAGGGCTTACACTGAGCAGGAGCTGATAAGCCCTGATAGCCCAGCATGATCTCGGTGGTGTGCCCCACCTTCCTACTATGAATTTGGTGAGGCTTTTTTTAGTGGGTGCCCGGGCCATGGGCTGTCGTGCTCCTGCTGTGAGCTTGTCCCATCACTGGATAGGTGATGAGCACTTGTTTCTCTTTCATTCAGTGCAGCTGCGACTGGTCCTGTGTTGGTCTTACAGAGATGACCAGTCTTCCTGGAACATCCTTGGCACAGCCAAATAGCTGGATGAGAGGGAAAATGCCCCCTAATTGTCTGTAAGTGAACCATTCCAGTTTTAGAGGAATGTTTAAGGGGAAAAAAAAATAAAAATTAAGTGTTCCATATTAAGTTTCAGCTTGATTGCTCATCATGATTGGCTTAAACCCAGAAGTCTAATGCTTAATATTCTTCCTGAATCTTTAACTGTTGTAACTCTGGACAACCTTCTGATCTGTACAGATGTCATCATACGCTTTGTGAAATTCTTACCCTCAGCAGTGTCTAACAGCCAATTCTACTGTCATTTGCATATTGCAGGGAATATTGGGTTTTTTTAACGAAAGTAGCCAACACTGTTTCTCAAGGCCTGGTAAGCCCCATGGTTTAGATTTGATCGAGTTGTAAATTGCTCAATGTCAGCATTTGTAGGGACCACAGAGTTGTAGAATGGCATGGCTCTGTGCATGCAGAATAAAGCTACGTGCTTACATGGTATTTTTTATGCCTGAAACAGTGAACAAATAGTAATACTCACAACATATGGAAGGGCAGGAGACTCCTTTGTTTTGAATGTGTGAAGCTGAGGAAGGGGTGGGGGGAATTAGCAGAACGTGGAAGAGAGTTCCACCTTTCAGCTAGAGTTTTGGTCTGTTAAATGATGTGGCCAGATTTCAAGTCAGAGGACTGTTCTAAATCATGCAAAACACCTGAATCAAGCTATTTCACAGAGGATTGTTGCTAATTGTTAATGACCTATTGAATATTTTAGATGAACAAAAGTACATGGTTGGAAGTAAAATTGACTGAAAGGGCTAAATCAAGAAAAAGTCCCTTACCCTGAATGCAGAAGTTCACCTAAGATGTTAGGGACATCCTATTTGATGTTTGAAATTAATCAACACAGGAGACAGCACGCTCAGCTTTGTTATAGAAGAAAAGCATTGGTGTAGATGTTCCTCCTAACTTCCATGATTCTGTAGCAACTATGACACACTCAGTTATTTTTGGTTTAAAATGTTGCAAACACTAAGACGTGAAAGATTTTTGTTGATGGCATAACATGGAATGGAATAAAATCTGTTGCATCAGAGAGGTGCTAGTATATATAGTATGCATGGATGTTAACCTAAACTATATATGGCATAAGGTCTCCTCTTACTAGACAATTGTACCATTGTCTAGGATATGCTAAAATTCCTTTGATACTTTACTGACAAAATTGAACCTTTTGTCAACTACAGTTACAATTATGCTGAAGAATTAATTTTATACCATTATCTTTTAAGTTACGGCATGCTTAATTTTGTCTGTGTAGCTCAGAATAAAAGAAATTGCAGATGTGTTATGGGAGCTGAAGCTGTGTGCTGAGTTAGGACATGATCCATTCCTGGGAAGCATGGCTGGGTCCTGTGGGAAGTCTAGGAAACAGGATAGTCCTTAAATACTCCTTTGACTTGAGCCTAATTTTCATAGACAGCATATGTTTTACTGAGCATTTTGGAGGACTTTGCACTTGAGATACAGTTTTCCTTATTTGATACTCCGGTGAATATTGAGGAACCTTTTATCTTTTGCTTCCTGGCTGAATGCAACTTTAGATGATGCTGTGAATAGAGTGCGTGCCAATCTGTAATGAAATTTCCAAGTACAGTTTATGTCAGGCAGAGGGCTTTGACCTTCCTGTTTTGTTTTTGTAGGAGATGTGCAACAGCAGAGTCTAATCTTCCTCTTTCTAAAGTCAGAGCTTGTTTGGTGAGGTTTTCAAAATATTCCAATCTGATAAATCTATCTGACAAGATTTATGAACCCGTTAATATTCCTTAAATTAACTTAAGACATCCAATCATCTTGAGAATTATGCTTACACAATATCATGTTGGCCATTAATTTGATTTCATATCTAGCTACACACATTCTTTGAAAAGTTTTATGCAACACATGCATTTGTATACTTTTATCTGTAGTATTGAGCTACTGAACTGAAAATTGTTCTCAGCATTATCTCTTCTTGGTAGGGCCCAACATGTCTGTACATACTGTGTGTGACTGCACTATGTTCTGTCCTACCTCTGCTTCATCTTTCCTTTTCTGTTGCACAGGACAGAACTGTGACTCTTCGGGAAATATTAAAGAGGGTAGAGCATTCCTCTGAGGACTGTTGTGCATGTAGAGATGCTGGCAACTGTCAGCTTCAAATAGTATATATACAGTCTTTTAGTAGACATATACTAACCACCAACAAACTGCAGATTCTGTAAACCAGGGAGTAATATTTATCTGGTATGTTCCAAGTAAGCTTTAATTAAAGTCCTTGAGTGAAAAATACTTTGATACACACACAGACTTACCCGTTTTGCTGTTAAATGTTTACATTTATATGCAAGGCTTCACTGTGGTAGTATATATCTCAGCAGGCACCTACAAATACATTGCATGCAGTGATTTATCAGCCTATACAGTGTTATTGCATAAGTGTACACTATGCAAGTAACACATCAGCCTGACTTAAGAGCTTAAGCCTGGCACCATCCCAGTTCTTCCAAGTGGCTACAGAGTCCAGTAAACTAACAATGTATCTGTGTCTCCACAGCAGAAAGTTCTCTGTCCTTGATCAGTGACTGACTTGAATCAGTTGCTAGTGAAGCAAAAACATCTTTCAACAGCATTACTAAGCTGCACTTGAACAGCAGATGCATCTCTGCAGCCTGGGCAAACCACCCGTCAAGTCTGCAGAAGCTGCTGCAAGCCATTGCATTTGCAACCTTCCCTCCTGCCCTGACCATCTCAGCTCTTGGAGGACGATGGTGTATGACCTGTGACAAGGATGGCCCAAAGTGAAAACGTCCACCAAAGCTTCAGAAATAGTTAGCAACAGCAGTACAAGGCAGTAGCTTTGTTTTGTAGGGGCATGAGCCCTTCTTAACTGAGCTGTCCTGCTTTGCTCGCTGCTGGACAGGCATATGGAAGGTCGGATTAAATTCCACTGCTCCTTCCTGCTCTCTTCTCCCTACTGAAGTCAGTGGACCATGCTGCTGGGTGTGGGGCTGACATCCACATACGTCCATGGCCTCGTTTTAAGGACAGTATCTGTGTTTCCCTCTTAGCCATTTAAGTGTGTGGTCACTTTGATGAGGAAGACTGGGCTTGCTAACCGTCTGCTTTGTGGTCATTGTCTAGAGGTGTGCTGGGCCAGTGAAACTGGCTTTTTGAAAGCCTAATGCAGTTTTAATGACAGCTGTACTCCATTCCCTGAAGTTTTTCTGGTTTTTTTCTGTTTGTTTTTAGTGTCTGTAGAACAGATTTTAAACTAAATGAACAAAAGCGGTGCAGAGCTTAGCAGGTCTGGGAGGATCCTGGGTATATCAAAACCAAATGGGAACCAAGACTTTTACCAAAACCTAGAAAAATACGGACTGCAAGTCTCCTGTGAGTTGCCTGGCTGGCTTTCTACCTCCAAATTATTTCCATACAGCAAGTTTAGCAGGGATGGACCCAACAGGCATTGGTTGGGAGTCTCCAGGATTTCTTTGTATGATTGTAACTATTGTATTTTCCATCTTGGATAGAAAAAGTGTGCTTTTTATTGTTAACAGTATTTGGCATGATATCAGCTTTAAAGAGAAGCTTCTTCAGAGAGAACCAGACTATGGAAAGAATATACCTGTCTGTGTCTAACAGAGGTAGACAGGCCCCCTTCCTGCAGGAAAAACACTTGTTTCCATTTTTCTGTGGTGATTTGCCAAGTGGTCTGGATGGGAAGAACTTCTCTGCCCTGTTCTTTGCTCCCATCTCTGGTGTGGCTCTGGCCAGCAGGCTCAGCTGCTCTCTTGGCTGAAGATGCTCCGCTGCTCATGGCAATGATACCCTGACAAAACACGGTTGACTCAAATCAGACCAGCCTCCTCCCTGAAAAAGAAAACTTTCAAGTGAGAAATAAGTCTGATCACTTTAATCTCTTTATGTCTTCCTCTGTGCCTTCCCTTTTAAATTAAAGCACACAATCTTGATCTTCTGTCTTACTTGGAAATGGAAATCTGAAGGAGTGGTGGGGGGGAGTGGAGAAATAATGATGAAGGAAGAGATAAATGTAGCAAAGGTGGAAGTGATAGTTTATTCATGGTGTTACATCTCTGTTATCTTGATCTGGCCTACTTGAAGACTGGGTTTTTTCCCATCCGAGCTCCTTTGATGAGTGTTGATGGTTCTCTCCCACTGCTGTGGCTGTGGCCGTGGCCCGATCCTCTCGCCCCATTTCCCTCACAGTCAACATCCACAGGATGTATATTATAATCTGTGTGGATGGAAGTAGAAGCAGCAAAAAATAACCTTCCCTGGCATGGTAGGCAAACCATCCATCTGTTTTCCACCAGCTCCCACATCTCCTGTTTCTGAAGATACTGCACCTATTTTGCAGCTGACTGCCAGGCTCCAGCTATCATGCTGGAATCAACAACCCAGAGATTCTCTTCTACTTCTTATTACCTTTCCTTCCAGGAGCAGTTCCATAAGCCCAACATATTTCTGGAAATCTGCTGGCTTTGATTATTACCTTTGATTTAGAGAAGTATGAGATTTGTTTTATTTCATTTTGTTTTGTAGAGAGACTTTCAAAGGCAAGGCAATGTGGAGATAGCTTTCCATTCTTTTCTTGCTGCCAATTTTCTCATGCTGTTGAGGATTTATTTAGGCTTTGTTTTGAGGCAGAGTTGGTTGGGGGTTTTTTCACCTCTCTGGTATGGCTAACACCAACTATTAAAATTGTGAGCCAATCTGTTAAAATCATGATTAGTTTAAAGATCACGAGCCTTTAATAAACAGGTTATTTTCTTGAGGCTTTGCAGCCTACTTGGGCTTTTCAGGCTTTTCTGTGTAACCTGCTGGAGGCCTTCTGTAATGGAAGCAGATTCCAAGGTAATCAGTTGTTTTTAAAAGCTATGACTTTAAATAGAACTTCGTGAGACTTGAAATAAAATTGCAAGGGTTGGCAATGCTGAGTCTCTTATTCTAGAAGCTTTACAGTATTTTAAGTGCTTCTGTGAGACATTTAGAGCAGCACTTCCCCCTCCGGCCCCCAGATGCCTCATTTGAAGCAGTTCATGCAGCTTGCAACATGGCTCTGTCAGGGTTCACAGAGACTCCAGCTTCTTTCCTATGTGACCCAGACGTTCTGTCCCCTGAAATGTGCCAGACAGACAAGAGGTTACTTTGAGAAATAGTTTGCACTTTTCCCAGACTCTGCTGCTCAGCTTCTTTTACAAATATATAGCTGAGGTAATGTCACTGTAGATAGTTATTTGTACATTTTTTCCAAAAGCTGAATGTTTAAGCTAAGAAATTCAAGAAATTTTGTTGCAAATTCATTTTTCAGGTTTCCTTCTGTCTCTGCTTTAGGAGCATTAATTAGGACTGTTTGACAGCATAAAGAGTCTTTTGACTGAAGCAGAACCAAAGGACTTCCTCGGCAGTGTACAAAGAATTTGCTTGAAGGTCTTCTGACAGCAGCAAAGCGGGGTTTTTTGTTGTTGGTTTTTTTTGGATTTTTTGGTTGGTTTGTTTTTTTTTTGCAGGTGAGCATGGTTGTGTTTCCCCTCACTTGCATTGAGAATAGTGTTAGTTACTAGGCAAATGCCGTAAAAAATCATGCTGTTCTGTTCTAAGGCACCTTTTTACCCCCCAATGGAATTGTAACATAATACTTTCTTTCCAGGTATCTTTGTCCGAGTTGCAATGTAACAATAGTGATTGCACTCTTCATTAGTCTTCACATGAGGTTTTCAGACTTAAACATTTACAGTAGTACAAGGTATTCTGCTGTAGTTCATTATGATGTCCTTTAGGAAGCTTGGGTTTGAGTCAAGAGTAGTTGAGCCTACAGAAAACTGATGAAAACTAAGACAACATAAGAGTTGCAGTGAAGTGCCTACCAGAACATTTTTTTTTCCTAGATGGTGGTGGAACTGGAAATGAATCAGGTTATTCCCAGTTTGTTGGATCTTCTGTAACACCCACCACCACCACCACCTTCAGGAGCCTCACATGGAGAGTTGCTGCCCGTCCCAAAGTCCGTGTCTCATACTTGCTTGGTGGAGTTTCTGCTTTGCGCAGGTACTTACAGGTGTCAGCAAAGGCGAGCAGAGACTGCTCTGTAGCCTAACAGATGCACTCGGGGAGGCCCAAGGTCAAGTATTTTCTTCAAAGCTGGCAGAGGTAGTTTTCCATACTCTAGGTAAGTGTTCTCTGTTTTGGAAGGAGTTTTCATTTAGCTTTCTTTTATCATCCTTCCCCCTCCCCCCTATCATTTACTTCTGCTTAAAGGAAGAACATTTAGCATTCCTATTTCTTTCTGGGTTTGATAGTCATTTATTGTTATTGAAAATTTAGCACCTTTTACATGCTCTGCAATTAGAAATAGCAACAGAAACTCTCTGGAAACCAGAGCACTGTGCAATAGTAGAAACGGTGAAACAAGGCAAGGTTGAAGCGACAACAAGTCATAAAATGGCTGAGCAACCTGTGTGCTGTACAGCTGCACGGAAGCCTTCAGTCTGCCTCAGAGTGTTGAAATGAAAAAAAAACCCAAAAAACCAAACCCAAAACGGAAAGTGAGGAATGTAGCAAGGGCAGGAAACAGAGATAGAAAGCGAAGTGACTTTCTCACAAACTGCCTAAGCATTAATGCCAGAACCTCCCTACCCGATCCAACCACCCTGACTTTAATCCTGCCCTAAGTCCTGTGCCATACCCAAGAGCTGTATACTTAAACTGAAAAGTATATTTGCACACAGCCAAAACCGTGATCTTCCCAGTGACACAGCACACCGCATAAACTGATGTCTCCTTTGTTAGTCATTTCTTGTGTACATTTGATGGGATGGTCCTGGCTGAAATACAGTGCTAATGCCTTCTCAGTGACTCCTGCTTACCCCAGCTGGATGTGGAGTTGAAATGGGAGGCAGATGTACACCAGCTCTTCCCCTATATATTCTGTTTTTTCAGAATTTTAATTTAAGACACATTTGGAATGAATGTGAGACATTCAGTACCAGCAACAGTAAAGACCCGACTTCAGTCTCACATAACCAGAGACTTTGGTAAACTGGTCTCAGGGGCAAGGAGGCATTGGGGCTTGCATCACCAGCTCTTTCGACTTGCATCAATTCTCTCCAGGATATGGCCCCTTAAGGACTCTTCTTCCAAGCGCTGGATTATATGTTTACCAAAGACTGTCACTTTTAGTCAAGATGGGGGAGGCTGTAATTGGTTTCATTTTATACAAATTCAGTGTAACTCTGATGAATTGCAAATTTGTTGAAGCATCAGGTACCCTGATGCTGTAACGAAACATAATTTGATTTTTAACTCAAGTTTCATTCAAGAACACATTTTTTTTAATATTTCAGGTTGATTTTTCTGTCTATTTGTTTAGCTTTTAAGTTGGAAGCTGCCTCAGCATATTATATGTCCTGCTGTAGTGGCACTTTTTGGCTAAGCTCACGGGAAGTTTTAGAGTTTGCTGCCTCCTGAGAGCGTAACTCAGTAAGACAGTGGTTTTGTTGGCAAAGTCAATGCAAGAGCCTTCTGGCTCTGTGCATCTGCCTGCCATCACCAAGGTTTTGGCAGTATGACTGTTGGCAGGGCTGAACTGCTGAGCTATCAGTGAAAATATCTCTGTGGAAAAACAACTCTACAGGAAAAAAAGGTACTAGATATTGTTACACTGGATCAATTCTGCAATGTAGGATGGTGGCACAGACAGTTGAGGTGGCTAGCTGTGGTGTGAGTCCAGGTGAGTGGGACCCTTTAAACCTCAGCTCAGTGCCGTAGCCAGCAATTTGTCAAATGTTTCAGCACTAACGGTGGGAGTGTATTATGGAAATACCATAAGCCAACCAAGACACAATTACAGGCTTCTGTGATTTCCATCAGTTGTCAAGTATTCCCCAAGTTAAAGTTTTCATGTTAAAATAAGTAAATGTTAAATTAATCAGAGTGATTACTGCATCGTTTTCAGAAAGACGGTTAGCTGCTGGTATTTGTAGATCACTGATTCATCTTGGAGATGCAATGTAGCAGGGAGTGTGGATACATCCCTTGGAAAAAGAGGCATTTTGGCTGTGTCCTTTAAAGCCTTTCTTCCCTTCAGATACACTTATGACAAAAACACTTTCTGAAAGATACTCAGTGGCGGTTGAAAGCAGAAGATGCGTTTATGCTGCAGGTTGTTAGATGTATTTACAGCCTTTTTGGGGAGCTCAGTGGGAACTGTGCTATGGTTATTTATTGGTCTGCTTCAACAGCTGCTGGTTGAAATTGAAGAAAATCTATTGCCATGATTTGCAAAAACATTATAGATTGCTTGTGTTGCGATGAGTTATGAGAGGCAATTTGAGTGAAACCCAACACATGTTGGTAGCTGTAGTATGTCAGGAGAAAACACGTAGTTTGCAATATTCAGATAATCAATATGAATGGATCTGCAGTTTCTTCACATATAAAAGTAGTCTTGTTTGCACTGATTTCTCAATTTCCTTTGTGATTTCTCAGGCCTGGCCAAAGGGACTGAAGATTCTGGTTTCAAATTTGAGTCAGTGGTGGTGACTTCAGATGGTGCCTTCCAGCCACTCTTTGCTGCCCTGAGCTGTGCAAACACAGGTGTTTCCAGGAACTTATCTGGCAGAAAAATAATTTGGAAAAAGAGCAAAGAGCATTAGAGCAAGTTACTGATCGATCCATGTACCCAGTAGTTTAAGCATGCACTTCCGCAGATTCCCATTCTTCTGGCAGCATGCAGTTCTTTGTCAATTCTTTCAGGTTCACCTTTGAAAGAAAGGGATGAAGTTGGCAAAAAAAAGATTTTTATGTGAGTCCCTCTGACTGCAGGCAGTATGCAATATGGGAAGCCCCATGAAAATAGAAAAACCTGTTCGTGAATGCCCGTTTATATTCCCTCACTGCAGCAGTGATCCTTTGGCGCTTTGTCCACAACTTTTCTGTTCACTGGGAGCATTGCCACTGGGAACCTTGCTCTCTGCTTTTTGATTTCTCTCCTGTGAAGTGGCCAGAGAGGTGACGAGCACCTTCAGGTGACTGGTTGCTTGCCCAGCACAGACTTGGTGTCTGAACTAGAAAGAGTAGTTTGCCAGTAAATCTTTCCTGTGGGTATGCTCATCTGAAAGGAGAGTCCTTGCAGTTATTGAGAGTTGCAACTGTTGTCACATCCAGGACGTTCCTACTCAGTCTGGTGACTATAGTGCCAAGGTCATGGCGCACAGCGTTTCTGAAAAATGAAGACTGTTGAATAAATAAAAGTACATTAACAAGAAGTAGAATTTGTAGATCATACAGACAGCTAGCCAGATTACAATGTGTGTGAGAATGTGTGTGTAATTATGTTGTTTCAAAAGATGAGCTAGCTCTGTAGGGCAGGGACTTTCCTTGTATGCTATTTAATTTTATTCACCACATTAAAAAAATGTAATGTTGGAATTCAGTCAGTGTCTTCAGTGATATTTTAGTTTTCCATTGCATTTAAGGATAAAGTTGGACTACGGAAGTCTTTTTCTGCTGTGTTTGGTACTGATCCTTGTCAGCAGGATACTGTGTTTGGTTTTAGCTCCCTCACTTCATGAGAGACAGAACTGAAGCAGAAAAAGTTCTGAATGATAAGGAATTTCAAATAGGTAAGCACAAAGAAAAGATTGAAAAAATTGGCTTGCTTGGTCTACAGAAAAGGAGACCAGAAGGGACGTAAGTCTTTGATAAGCAAAGTGTCAGTATTTAAGGGACAGTGATCAATGGCTCGCCATAATTTCCAGAGGAAGCAATCAATCTTAGGTGCCACAGAGGTGATTTAGGCTAGAAGTCTGTAAGACCTTTCTGTTGCTGAGATGGTTAAACATCACCAGTGGCTACCTGAGGCTTACTCAATGCAGTGTCCTCACTAGAGGTGAGAACAGCTTAGGTAATTGTCAGTCGTAGGCAATCTGCATGCACTTGATCCTACCTTAAAGCAGGAGGTCAGACTAGTTAATCTCTAAATTCTTCAGCCCCATATTTCTGTGTTTTTATGCATGAATAAAAACCCCTACAGCACCCTGTGGCTAAAACAGAGGAGTTTGTTAGATCACTGTCTGCTTTCCACGTCTAATTTTATCTTCGTCTGCGCTTGGTCTTGCTCTATCTCCGGCCACATGTTCTAGCGTACTTCCTTGTGACAGTTCTCCTACAGCTGTGTGGTGACCTAGACTGCAGTGCTGACCCAACAGGAAAGCAACCCAGTAAGGGAGATTAGTTTAATGTGACTTATTCAACCCATGTAGCCATTTAGTAGATACAATGCAAACATTTATAGTGGTGATAGCTTTTGTACTCTGTCAGGAATGTTGATTAATGAATAATGCAGGATACAGTATCAAGTCTTCTGGAATTTTCTTCAGCTCTTAATAATGACTTGGGGAAGTCAGTTAGCAATTTTATCTTGTTTTCTCATCTGCAAAATAAAAATACTTGTCTAACTTGCAAGAACTGTTGCACAGCTCTTAGAATTAAGTTTTAAGAGTGGGTGAAAGTCTGAAAATACAGTATTTTTTTAAAGGTCAAAACAGCATTTTCTGATAATTGTGGTACAAAATTAACTTGAGCTGACACAATTTCTTATCTCTATGCCAAAGTAATTTGTCTCCTGTGAATGTAGAAGGTAAAGTCAGGGTATCCACTCAAAGAGGTATTTCTTAGACATTTATCACATTGAATGCAGCCTGTATTTTCTCCTTTTTATTCTCATCGTGTAAGGAGAGGATTAATATTTTCCCAGCTGGTTTTGCCTACACTGGAGCACTTTATGGTCAAAATGCATTGATTACTATGGAAAGGCTGGAAAGCTTTGAACAATTCAAAAATACAAGCTGTAATCAGGGGATTGTGATCGTGCTGTCATTCTGCGCAGAGAACTGGAGAGGTCAGAGCCACATGAGCTGTAAACACACTGTGTCATCCCTGCTTAGGCTCTCACAACATGAAAGCCCTGATTGGTGGTTTTGGCACATTTTCCTGAAACGTCATTGGTGTAGATCCTACTAAGCCAAAGAAGTAAATAGGTTTTGATCCTGTGTAGCTCCAGTGGGAACAGAAGTTGGGAATACAAACACAAGTTCAAGTTGGTTTTAGGAGCAATGCTTGGCAGCCCATGCGTAAAAGTGTTGTGCTTCTCTCTGGTGGCAATGGGCTGTGTGCTGGTAGGATGTGTCCTGTAAATGTATCTGACGACGTGTAGGCTTCCTCCTGGACTGCAGCAGTATTTATATATGGATGATTGAGTATGGTCACCTAGGCGTTTTGAAACACCAAGATGTCAGTTTGACCCTCATATATAAACATTCGTGTCAAATGCAGCAGTAAATACTGAGCTATCAGTGGCTACCTGTCCTCTAACTGTATAGTTGTAGGATGCTTTATCTGTGGTTTGGCCAGCATGGTGCAGACATCCTGGATTACGACTTTTAGCTGACATTGCTCAGGACTTCAGTGGAATTTCACTGTTTGATTCTTCCTGAAGTTAATATCCACTTTATGGTGCGTTGTCATTGCTGGATTGTAGTTACCAACTCTTGCCATCTTCCTCTATAGTCATACATCGATTTGCATTTTCTTTAAAACCTGTCTTCCAAGGCTACTGATTATAGAAATAGTTATGAATTTTGGTCTCACTGAAAAGAAGTTATTTTCCAGCTCTCTCAGTTGCAAAGAAAAGCTTAAACACGTGATCCCTGAAGGCTTTGAAACTAGATAAAATTCAAGAAAAAAGATGTAGGAATCGTTAAGCTCTCCTGATAGAAGCACTGCCTTAATTTCTGAATAGTTTGAGGTGGTAAGTCATGTTATGATGTTAGATTCCTTATAATAGTTATTTGTTAAATACCTGTGTGTTTGGCTGTGTTTTTAATCAGTGCCAGCTTCAAGACCTAAAATGAATGACTCCAGTCATTCACGGATATTTTTTTCCATTGATGACAGTATATTCAAACATAGACAAAAATATTAATAACAAAAAGCTTTTTTTCTTCCTGTTCTTACTGATAATGCTTCTTAAGTATATTGGTAACTTTTTTGCTGTCCTTAGATTTTCTGAATAATACCTTTAAATGTAAGTAGTAGGCTGCTTACCGCTGCTTCACATTCTCTCCTGAAAGATGCTAACCAAAATGAGTTGTTAGTGTAATCTCCCTAGCTTCACATCTGTGCTCTGTATACAGAAAGTCTTATGTCATAACTGTTCTTGAAATACAGTTGAACCCCATATGGATTTTCCGGTTAGTTGTTAGCAATGGTGGTGAGCACTAGGAAATCCAGCAAGAACTCTACAGGACTGTGGTGAGAGAGGGCCAGCCCCCAGATAGACCCAATGTGCAATTTTAAGGATTTCCTATGGAATTTTGTTAATAAAAGGTTTGCTGACTTTGAACTAATGAGAAATAAATGTTGCTTCAAAAGTCGTTGACAAACCTAACTAAACTCAGCCAGAAACCTCTCAGTTTTGCTAAGCTGTAGTTCACTGGCTTGACAGCTCCTCTTCTTACCAGGAGTTCTGATTTAACACTTTTGGGAAATTTTGGGAGACAAAAGGAAATTTTATTACATGCAATGAGCTTACAAACATCAAGATGCAATATGAATTCTAAATTAGTTTAATTTAACAGCACCTTTTTGTTAGTTATTTTGTGACTCCATTACTATTCTATTAACTTGATGATTTTTATGCAAATAAACTTTCCTGTTTAAAAAAAGAAAGAAAGAAAAGGGGATTGTTCCTATGTAGCTATGTTTCTTACCAGGCAACTGCAAATGTGGTAATGCAGTGATATGGCTATCCTAGACAGTACTTCACTGAAGGGTGTAGACATGCTGTTAGAGGATCATGTTTCCATAAAACAACAGAAGCTTAAGTTAGTGCATTAGGTTTGCTAAAACACGTTTGCTTCCACATCTTAATCTTGTTTTCATTGGATACAATCAAATACTTTATCATTGAAATAACAAAGTATGTCAGCAAGTAATTGTATTTGCAAATTTCAGGCCATAATTATGAGAGCATATGCAAAATTACGGGCAAGGAAAGGGTAACCCAGTTAAGATGAGACTGAAAATTGGGCTTATTACGTATACATGCTTTTTGAAACAGACAGGGAGAGGCAACACTTTCCCTGGAAAGAAAGAAGTCAGCATGGTGCGGGCATTGCTCTTTAATGTGCTTTGCCAGTACAAAGGACTACTTTTTTGTTATTATTTTAATCCTTTTCCAATTGAAGTTTTCATTTTGGGACAGTGACAGAAATGATTTGAAAACAAATTGAGAAATAAGAGCTGTAATGATACTAGAGCTTTTCTTCTGCTTAAAAGTTAATGTTTTAACAGCTGAAGTGAAGAGGCTGGAAAATAAGTAAAGCAAAACCTCAAAAGCAAGAAAATAACCTTACCTCTCATTAGTATTCAAGCGAATCTGCAGCATAGGACCTTTGTCATACAGCTATTTATGGGAATAGTGAGCTAGTTGCAGAGCCTTCGCACACTTCCCCAGCAGAGTAGGAAGGTACATTTTGGAGAATGCTCCAAAAGTGCAAATGGGAATAAAACTGTCTTTTCCTCTGCGTTTTGGAATGTACATGTCTGATCTGGGTGGAAAAAAAAAAAAAGAGAAAAAAAAAAGGGTTATTTTATTTTTAGGGTGAAAGAGATCGTTTTTCTAAATGCAAACACCCCTTTGTTCCTTCAGTCCTTTCTACTCCAACTACAAGCCTCCTGACCAAAGCTGAGCTTCTGTTCAAGGTGTAGGGAAAGGGCTGCCATTCCCCCCATGGGTCTGGTCAGTGCTGCCTCAGAGCGGGTTGGAGGCAGCATTTCAGAGACTGGAAGCTGCTTTGCCCTCAGGTCTCCACATGCCAACTCCACGCTGCTCCTAGCTGGGAGCTAGCAGCTGAGCTGAAGTTTGTAACTCCAATTCCATTCTCAGTAGCACTGGCAATGTACTGGGTGGTCAGTTTGGGTCTATTTTTAGGTTATGAATAAGGATTACGTGTTTCAGCTGTCTACACCTTTTGTTTAACACCAGACTTCTTTCCTCATTTACAGTCTAGGCTGACTGGGAAATGTGAGTGGAAAAGGTTTCTGAAATCTGTGGTTTCTTAACATCAGAATAGTAAGGTTTGGTTTAGGTTGCATGGCAGTCTGACACAGAAGGCTCACTTACTGCAGAATAAGTCTCTTGAGTTTAATTTTATTTGCGTGCCACATTCCTTAGAGCAAATAAAAAGTGCGAGTTTTGAAATCGTTTAGATGGATTTTCCCCAAACCTCAACAAAATCTGTGATCTCATTGTTCGTAACTTGCTTTGTTAAATTCTATACTTGGACTATGCATGACAATGTTTGCCACTGCACTTCTTACGGCTCTGTTAAGTCTACATATGTAGTTTATTCTGTCAAGATGTTCTTCTTATCCTGGCTTGTTAGTGCAGTAAACAGTTTTCACCGTTGCGGCAAGCTGTTTTGTAAAGGGTTATCTGTTGTGACAGCCTCAATCTTTACCTGTTTCTTCAGTGAAACATCCAACAAATAGTCTTTGTATTTGAATGTGCATTTTACATATTGCACTGCACAAAAGCGATGTGTTTATTTTGATTCTAGTATAGTACATTTTGTATTCTATATGATTCCTGGATGATACTTAGCTTTATTTTCTGCTGTGCTAGCTCATGCTGCTTTAGCAGGGTCTGTTGGCTTGTGCTTTTCACCTCTAGGAACTCCTCCTATGTTACTCCTCCCTTACGAACACATCCTGAGGTTGGAGCCCGTTACAGGAGGCACAGTGCAAACATATACAGAGAGGCACTGTTTGGCCTGAAAAGGTTGCAATCTAAAAATGAGCCTGATGATGTCTAGACAAGACTGTAAGTATTTAGTACCTTTACAGTGCTTTGCATCTTCAAAGCACTCTGCAAACATTAACTGATTAACATAACTGCGCCATCTGTTTTGATGTTTACATTTTGTGCAGGCAAAATTCCTGCTTTGCTTTATTACCTCTTGCAGGTATGTGGCTGTCATTATTATGGCCCTTCAGAGGATGGTAAAGTCAGGTCCATGCACGTCTACAGTAACATTTTGCCTTAAAACTCAAGCCAGTGCCATTGGGGCCCCCCTCTCTGACCTGGCTACGGCGGCTGGGATTATTTCCCTCTGAAATTTCAGCCTCTAGTCTGTAGAAACTGTTGTTCCCATGGCTGCCGGAGGCTGCTGCCTCTCTTGTCGCTTTGCTACTTAACTGTTTTCTCCCCGGCACTGGACAGGCAGGGACGCATCCAACACAGCAGCTTCTGCATGGAACGCTCCCAGACAGGGAGCTGAAATATTGGCTCGGGCAGACAAAGTGGTAGAAACCAAAAGTGAAAAGAAGGGGAAGCCTTTACTCAGTTTTTGGCAAGAGGTTGTTTTTCTCTCCGACTTCATGCATGGCTACCAGAAATGTAATTTTCTTTCTTCTTTTTCCAACTTGATAATGGTGATTCTATGTAATGGAGGGGTTGTACTGATTGAACCAGCGTTAATTTTCCATTTCTGTTTAAATTTCTTCCTAAAGATTTAGGCAAAGTCTGGTTTAAGACTGATTTAAACCAAAACACTAGTAGCACTGACAGCCATTCAGAGCTGAAAGATCTTAAACCAAAACATACTCTTCATTTATGTCTTCTTTTTCTTTTATTTTCAACTTCTTCCCATTTCCATGTTTCAGGTGTTTCAAGTAGATGGCACAACCCAAGACTACCTTTATTTTCAAGTTACTGCAACTTTGTTTTGCAGAAGAGCTGCAAAGAAACAGCGCTTTGCTGTCAGCAGGGAGAGATGGGCAATGTTTTGATTCAGGGAAAATTGCAAAGACGCTCCATGAGAGAAGTGGATTGTGAGAGATGTGTAGTGAGGCAGTGTGCTGGCAGTCTTTTGCGTCAGTAAAGGAGTCATCATTTAAAATCTCAGATTAAGCTCAGATTAAATTGTGCCATGCCATTTTATGGGAATCAGCTGTGACCGAGAGGAGGCGAGGCGGCTGCGAAGCATCCGGGAAAGGCCTGCTGTAGTTGCACCTCACTCCTGAATTGCTTTGCACAGAGAGGCAGACATCACGCATGGTCCTGGAAGAAACTCTTTTACAAACTTGATGTCTGGCATAGTTCACACCATGGTTTTAAGTGTGACCTCAAGGCATTTGCAAAGAGTATCTTTATAAAGACTGTGATGAATGTGTAGGATACTCGCACAGACAAATTTGCAATTAATAATCCAACAAACCTGCAACATTCGAAGTATGGTGAAAAGACAGGCTTGGACGGACCTAGATGATGGGTGTGGCTTTTCTTCACACTGAATATTTTTTCAACATTTTTTTATTTGTTTGCATACTCACTTCTGGTAGAGACATTTTGCTATGCTTGCAGGGTAGGATACAGTAGTGGGAGCTTTGCTCTGACAAAATGGAAGCCACCTTTGTCAGGCAGTGGCATCAGAAAAGCTGATGCCAAATGCCACCAGGCTCTGACTGGAAGCCTTTACAGAAAGGTTCAATGTTTTATAAAAAATAGGCTGTGGTTTAGAAAAGGACTGTGTCCTGTGGGATTCCCAGGGTGAGGTGAGACAGCCATAGTTACTCCCCTTGAACAGAGCCTTTCCCTCACCAGAGCAAGGCTGGAAGGAGAGAGATGTGGCCCTGAGCAACCAGCTCTGAGCGGCCCAGCTTGAGCAGTGGGTTGGATGAGATGACCTCCAGAGGTCCCTTCCAGCCTGAACCCTTCTGTAAGCCTGTGATTCAGAGCCTTCCTCCTGTTCCTCGTATTCCCTCCTAAAGTTTCCTCCTGCCGATGTGGTTTCTTTCAGGTATATGCTGTAGTCCCTTCAGTAGGTTGCTCTGGGAAGAAAGAGTATGAAGACAGAGAATTGCAGATGTTACGAAGTTATGTGCAGCTGATTTTACAAGCTGGAGGAGCGCCTCCTATAAACCACTGAGCATCGTTCACTCAGATGGAAGGACTTGTGCTGAGAGCAGGCAGCACTCTGTAGACTCTGTAGACTATAGCTTTATGTAAAGAATCCCACAGCAATTAGTGAATTATGCATCTGACTAACTTGATGGAGATTAATTGTAAGCCTGCCTTGCCTATGATTGCCCTTATTAGTCCAAACAGTTCCCTGGCCCCCCCCACCCCCCAAAAAAAAAAATATTCAGCAATTTTTCTATATTCAGTAAAGGAAAATGTTTTATATAATCGATGTAGATACCTCAGTAATCTTAGATGTGGGTCTTCCAGCTTTTTACCTCCTTATTGACTCATATCTCATCTGCCTTTTTACTCCTAGTCTCTCCTCCACCCCTTATTTTTGGGGGATGAAGCTGCAGCATCAGCATTTCTTCAGTTAGGCTGTAATGAGGTCCCACTGGGTGTGGGAACTTTAAATTTTTAGGCAATTTACAAATAATTTTGTTTTATTCTATAAAGTAATGGTGATATGCAATAGATGGCCTGACATCTCACATGAAGTAAAAGGAGGTGTCTCTTACTGCAGCAACATGACGAAGTTTCTGAAAGTCTGTATAAGATGAAAAATATTTGCATGTAGGCATAGAGGGAAGCACTGTGCAAGCATCTAATTGCAACACTCCGTGCTGACTCTTTTGAATGTGTGTTGGTTTTATTAAGCATTCTTAATAAGAAGCCAGACTTTTGCTTAGGCAAAAAATACAATAGAAACAGCGGATTCAGTTCTCAATTATTGGAGTGCATGCAGTTGGGGAAACCTGTCTGGATGCAGTAAACCAGGTGAATTTATTCCATCTGTGAAAAATTATAATAAACTGGTTTTGTGGTGCTGTATTGGCTGACTCACCATTTGTGTGTACGTGTGTGCACCTGCATGTGTATGTATGGCTCTGTTACGTCTTGAAGTTGTGGTTTCATGTGTTACATTATGAATTGCATATGAGGGTAACATACACATGACAAACTGCCGATCCATATGGGATGGTGTTTTAACATCCTGTACTTTTAGGTATTTTCAGGGAACTGTGCCTGAGGAGGTAAAGGGGGGATCTGCTGGTGACTTCTCACTACAGGTGACTTTTCATGAAAATGTTGCTGTCAGACACAAAATGGCCATGGTTCATTCCTAGATCAGAATGCAATATAAAAAGGAAATAACCTTGTGTATTGTTATATGGTAGCCATGTCAGTTATCTCACTAAAGAGATTCATAGCTTTGTGGAGAAAGAGACACACTTTCTTCTAGCATGAGAAGAATCCACATTTACAAGTCTTTAATGATGCAACATTTCTGGTTGGGGAAAAGTTACTGCAGATCATTATTAGCCTCTTCAGTAACTCCCCCTGACCTCTTCGCAGTTAAGCCTGACTCTGGCCATGTCTGTGGTAACCTAAAGCTGTGGCTTTACTAAGGATAGTAACTAGTAATGAAATAATTCTACACTCTTTAGCGCTTAGCTCAAATAGTTTTTAGGGGCATGCATGAAGCAAGATGTAGTACTATACAGATTTATCAGGTCTCCTATGAAATTACTTTTAAAATGCATTCTTGGATTTGTCTTTGTAGTAAGTGTTTCCATCCCTACTTTTGGCTCAGAAACCTTTATGCTGGGCTACATGATGACTGACTTGTTCTACACAAATCTCATAGTTCAGTTCTCACAACAGGCTAAATATTTTGCTTAAGGTAATTACCTGACTTCAAAGGAACTTTCATAGAAAAGTAATAATATCAAAAAGAGCCTATGTGCTATAAATAGAGTATAAAGTTCCACATTAAAGTTGTGTGTATATTACAGGAATCTTCAGAGCAGTGTGAAATATAATTAGGGCCTTCTACTGAGGCATAAACTTCTCAGTAATACGTGCTAATCTTATTTGCTTAGAATGAGGTGGGAATATACCTATCAAGACATCTTTTCAAATATTTGAATCCTTTACGTCTGAGTTTCTAGTTATACTTGTCTGACTTGATATTTCTTCATTGTCATTTTTCTATACTGTAAAGTTTATTTGTGAATACACTTTCTCCTCTAGACAGACAAAGTCAAAAGCATGAGCTTTCAGTGGGACAATTGGAATTTTAGTGAGATGTAAAGCACATTTTAAGAAAAGAGGAAGAAGTAGTAAAATAAATAAGTTCATGTATAGTTAAGCTATGTGCTTTTCACAGGGCGTGTTGATTGCCTGAGAGGTCACATTGTAGTTGAAGGCAAGTCAGGTCCTTTGAAGTAGTGCCATTGCTGTTAAGGCCTCTTGTCTGCAGCATCTCAGTTCTTGCTACAAATAAAAGTCTGTTGGAAAAGAATATTTTTAATTAATATACAGCTTTTCTGAGGAAAACGTGTTCTATTTATTCCTCGTTTACCTCTTCTTTCCTCACCCTACAACTGAAGTGTGTGTCCAGAGTACCTCTGCAGAAATAATGCTTTAATGGAAAGTATTGATTTGGTGCATAAGGGTTAATACATTTACCTCATGATTACTTCAGGAACACTCTGCTCCCAGTGCTGGCCATGCAAGCAGCTTAAGAATAAGGCAAAGTATTGCTTTTGTCCAGAACAGGAATATTTCGAGTCTTTGATCTCTGGAATTTAAAGCAGCACTTTTTGCTTGGAAGGTATCATTACTACTAACATTGTACAGATGGAAAAACTGAGACAGGGCCAGTGACTCATCCAGCAAATTACCGATGGAGGGAGGAAGGGACCAAGCTGTCCTGTCCCTTCAGTTTCCTGCCGGACCAATTGCTGCCGTGTCTGATTCGGCAGACTGAATGGTAGATAGTTTGGAGCAGCACTGCTTTGGGTACTGTTATGTATCAAGACTTCCAAAAAGTAGTCACTCAGCAGAATACTGCGTTTGTAAACTTGCTGTTGTTTCAGTGAGAAAGAGAGAAACAGAGTTTGGGAGGAACTTGTATGTACATGACAGTTAAATCTAGATGTTTATGCCTCTCTTGTAATTTATTACAGGACTTGCAGTAACCTAGAGCGAAACCAAAACCAAGTTACCTGAATTACTGTTTTACATTAGTTCCCAGTGTATTTTCAACTTTATATTGCTGGGCAAGCTTTTGCTGTTCCAGTAGGGTGTAAAAGGTTCTGAAATGTTCCTCAAGCTGTGCTTGCCACAGGCAGTTGCCATAAGTACTTATTTTTGTATCTCACTGCTAAAATCAAATCAAATCAAGTCAAAGTACACTTACTGTTTTCCTAATATGTTCTGTGTAAGTAATAGTTCCAGGTGTCAGTAGTGGTACACGTAGGTGACGGGGAGAGTGGCCTTACTCCAGTGGCATCTCTGTTAGGAGCTCTATGAAATATTTTTCTGTTGAAAAAAGGATTTGCAATCTAATGAACTGCCTTACTGACCGTAAAAATTTCTGGAAATCTGGAAACTTCCAGGAGGAGACTGGGCTGATTTCCTCACAGCGTGCTTGCGGACAGCATGGTGACCTCTGGGGACCTGCATTTGCAGGGCTCCCCAGGATCTTACCTGGGCACCTCACCTCGGGTGCTGTATCAGAGCAAGAGGGCTCACAAGCCTGAGGGTCTGCGGCACTTCTGGGGTGGTACCCCAGAAGCCTTGAAGGCTAGCCAAGGGAGGTGGTTATGGAAACTCAGCTTCTACATGCTCTGCCATCCCTGAAGTCAAGTAACTCAATTTATTTCGAAAACTCCAAATGGGACCCCTGTCATGAACACTTGTTTCCAGAAACATACTCCTACTACCACCAAAGATAGTTTTTAAAATCTGGGGTGACTTTAAAAAGGGGTGTGTGTGTGTGTGTGTGTGTTTCAGGGGGGATTTTTAAAAGATTTTTTAAAATAGAAACTTGGATTCTAGAACTGAATAGAACTGGACTGAATTTTTAGATAATGAAAGTGTATCCTTATGCTTATTATGTGGTATCATAAGATACTATTTTCAGGTTGCCCCTTATTCCAATTGACTGGACATATGAATTTAATACAAGACCATTATTTTAACTTCAGAAAATTTTCCTTAAATCTGGTGCCAGCAAGCTTAAGATGCAGAAGGAGCTTTGCAAATGAATTGTTTTTATAATTTAACTGAAAGAAAGTAGAACGATTGGGACCATTCAGGACATGTGTGTTTTCAAGTTCCTCCTAAATTTTTTCCTTCTGATTTAACAAAACAAAATCAGGAAAAGAAGTAAGAGGCTGATATCATACAGACATAATAAATTAGGTCCCATAGCTGGTTTAATTTAGACAGGTTCTTCCATCTCTGCATCACCGTTGCATTGTTTACTCGGGAAAGAAGACACAGTAATAAACAAACACAAAGACTTAGGGCCAGTGACCGCCTGCGTATCACTTAGCAACATCAATATTTTTGTGCACAAATAAAGGTCTCCTGCACAGTGCCTGCTGCCAGTATGCGTGTGTGCATGCGTGTGCGCCTCTGTAGTGCTGACCTTGTACGCAGAGAGATCAGTTTGTCGGTGATTGGTCACTCCTTAATTTGGATGTCTAGACATTTCAGTCCGCGCGAGCGAAAGGCAGACATCTAAAGACGTGAGAAGAGATTCTAAGGGACACCAGGACCTTAAAATAATTCCCCAGCAAACTGTAGATGTATTTTGTTAATTTTAAAAATATATGGTAGAAGTGATTGAATGGAACACATGACTGAAGGCTTTATTTTTTATTATCTCTATTAATTAATATGCTTCTTGGATGTTTTCGTGGCTGTGATATAAATAGGTAAAGCTTCCATAAAGGTTATCTGCAAGTGTAAGAGAGTTAATATTATGATTGCTCTGCTGGCTGGGAATGTGTTTTCTTCACTTGCTAAGAACCAGAATCTTTAGAAAATAAATGAACTCTGTTTGAATGAACTAGCAAATCTTAATTTATAATGTAAATATATAATGTTAAATCTATATTCAGTAATGTCATCTCCCAGAATGTCCAGATGAATAGAAAATTATTGTCCACCATCTGCATTTTATTGAAAACCTTTCTGTGTGCAAGCAAATGTGTTTATATCCACACATAAGAAGGGCTCAGTTCTGCCAAATGCTGAGAGCCCTCAATTCCCACTGATGCCGTTGGGCATTTGAATATTTCCAGGGCATTAGCCCTATGTTTGCAAAACAGTGGCATGCACATACATTTGCAATGGCCCAGATTTTCAGTCCTCTTTAAATATATGTGCAAATGGAGAAAATGATCACGGAGTTACCATTGGCATGGATGGTTGTGTTTGGGATATTGAATATTTGAATAATGAATTAAAATTTACTTTTTAGAAAAAAATGTTTAAATTGAGAAAGCTGTATCTGTGACCTTAATATTTTTCTGTAGTAAGATGCAGAATGTGACAGAGCTTGAAGGAGCTATTAATATCCTTCAAAGACCTATTTTAGTTTTCTTTGGTTTTAATCCTTTCGGTCATAAATCCCAGAAAACAGCAACTGGTGATCGAAGAGCAGCCAGCACTGAGAAGCAGGCACTCTGCAGCACTGCAGCAGCAAATTCTTTTGAAAATGATGTGAAATAGTTTGATTTCAGTACTGATGTGGTGTACTCTACCCAGTATCACAGTATTCCCATGCGGGATTAACTATAGCAGCATCACAGAGAAACTTCTATACCACTGTAGATGTGTCTGTATTACAGGCTGTGCTGGTGTAAAGTGTTTGGGTAAGAATCACACCTATAACTGAACCCAGTGTACTTTTGCAGAAACAACAGACCAAATCTTGGAGCTAGTCTGTACTGGGAGGGTTCCCAGTATAGCATTAGCAGGGTGTCTACCTAGTTGTAGCTGTATTGATGTGACACTCACACCCCCCCCCCCTACAATCCATGAGAGCAATTCATTTCAGCATATAAAAATCAATTTATCTTCATGTTTTTGCTTCCTTTAATTCTGGGAGGAAACTGCACATCTAGAATAGCTTCAGGTTGTTTCTTCTACAAGATCGCCCTGTTCCTTTCTATTTTTCCTTTTCTTGCCTTTCCTAATGTTTGGCACAACTACTATCAGTAAACTACATTACCTCCTGAATTCTGTATCGGATGAAGAGTTGCCTTCCCTTGGCAAACATCCCCTAGCTTTGTGTGGATGTGGTGGCAGAGAAAGAACCCACACAGACATGTGATGGCAAAGCACTAACACTGACAGGTCCCTTGATGTCCCCTCTGGTAAATCTGTCCCATTTTTAGAGGCAGGCTACAATTACTGAATATTCCTTCCCCTCTGTCTTCAGCAAAGTTTGTCTCTATGCAAATATTAAAATACATTCAGACCCTAAGCCTAGTGTAACTTGCACTGCTGATGGAGCTTCTCTTGGAGAACCAGGAGGGCATTTAAAAACAGGGAAGAAAGTGGGGTTGGTTTTTTTTTTTAGAAAATACACCTAAAACACTCTTATAGAGCAAATTGTACTTTAAAAATTGTTAACTAGGTAAAATTAACTAGGTAAAATAAACAGCAGTGGGGTTCTCCATCACCGGCTTGCCCTTTTTTATGTGCTAGCTTATGTGAAAATGTTTTATTTGCAGTATTGCCTGCTAGTTCTTGCGATTTTATTGTACATTCCATGGTTTTCTGCAAGTTTCAGCTCTGAGGTTCTAATGATTATCTGAGAATCTCAGCTTTAATCATAACACATAGCAACAAGAAAATTAATGCAAAAAAAACCCTTCAGTGAGATGTTATGGAAAGGGAAGGTGATACCTGTTGTAAACCAAACTCAATTTGTCCCACACTTGTTCTCTTACCAGTTTCATGCCTGCTCTCACACAACACCCCTATGCTTTTAAGTTCAAAGAGATGCTGTCCAAGAGTGATCTGGCCAGGATCAGTTGCATGCCCCTGGAGGACAAGGGACATCATGCATCAAGTTCTCATGTTGCTTGACTTCTGCATCTGCAGTGCCCTGTTTTTGGGGTAAATCTCTTTCCTTTGGCAGTCAGGCACGTTATTATGGTGTGTCCTTTTGCTTCCGAAGCTTGCTTAACTTAGCCTAGGTGAATCTTAGTTTGCTGCCTGTTGCCTAGGTTTGCCCTCTGTGGGTGTCTTTATGGCTGCAGTCTGCTTCCCTGCTGGGAGAGCAGGAAAAGGAATGGCATGTATAGCATGGTGCAGCCTGCTGCTATCCTCCTTCTGTCAGGGCACAGGTCTTCTGCTAATCTGCGCTGCAGGTTTCCTAAGGCACAAGCTTCCTGGTCCTAATGCGAACACCACAGTCCTTGGTGCTTACCTGTTTGATGGCTGTCAGTCCTGTCCATGGTTATCAAAATGTTTTGGGGGGTTTTTTTGTAACTTTGCTCTATTGCCTTTTGTGGTGTTTTTACTGACAGGCATTTCTGTTCATACGTTCTTCAGAACAATCTTAATATTTCTGCTGCAAATGCTACAATACGGCAAAACCAAGATTCTAGTCGGAAGTATTTTAAACTGTGACTTAAAGAAGTACAAATTAAGGTATCAGTTGAAAAATAAATTGCATCTAATGTTTTTGCAATGCTGCGATTTTATATCTGACTGTCATTTGGGTTTGGCATATCCATGATCTGGGTTGCTAGTATTACAGCTAAAATGGGCCAACAAGGACATTTTAAAACATTACATTTTCTTTAGTCTAGACATATTTTCACAAACAGTCCAGCTATGGCTAAGGGTCTTTGTAGGCCCAACACAGTTCAGAAGCTGCTACTTTTGGAACAATCTAGAGCTCACTGCCCCTGAAAACAATAGAGAATATTACTCATTTATTGGCCATATTGGCAAAACTGAGTGGTTGCTACCTTGTGCAATCACTTTGTTCCCATTCCTGTTCTGCCTCATCTGCTTTGCTGGTGCTCAGAAATCACTTACCGTTCTTCTGATCCAGTTTGCTGTGTGGCTGCTCAAAGGTTTTTATCACCACAGCAGAATGAGTATGGCAAGATAGGAAATACCTAGAAGCTGTTCAGCAGTCTATCCTGGGATTTTGCCATGTATGTCTCTGGGTGTGTTACATCAGGAAGGGAGTACTGAATGTGTACCCAGCACCCGTAATGCAATATCGTAATATTCATAAGCTTCCGTGAAGGTCACTTGGTTTTGAATCTTTGGAGTCATATTGCTAGGAATTATGCTGTCCTCTGAGGTGCTAGTGCTGAAATACGAACTGATGGAAATTTGAACAAATTGTATTTTTTGAATGCTCTCCATGGTTTTATGTACGATTTGACTAGGCATTTAGATGATTTAGCTTGGTTAACCTGAGCACGTAACCAATTTTATAATTGGGCAGCTTTAACATTTGCACATTCCCATTTGTTAAAATTTAATTTTATGGTAGCAGACACTTAACTTTTGCATGCATTTAGTAAATATATAATGTGTTCCTGTATCAGGTCCTTTGATAAGGTATTCTCTAACCGAGCTCCATAGAATTAATTCCAATTCCTGCCTATTTTTTGTTCTTCTTGTCTGTAGTGTTCCCAGCAGTGCAGTAGCTAGGATTTGATTTCTGTCAGAAATGATACTGCTTCAGTCTCGTCTCTCTAAGTCTCCGCAGGGAGGTTAGAGGGTGGTTATCCTCTGGCTGGTCTGGACCTCGTCCAGCATTCAATGAGAATGCAAATCCCCTTGAAAGCAGATACCTTCTCTGCAGTGATACTGCCTTTATGCTGTGTGCGCTTCAGGAAGCTTATGTTAAGTTTGTATTTGCATTGAAATACTGTTATTTTTTAAAGGTACCCGATCATTTGCTCTTCTGAAAGCTTCGTAAACGTTCCTAATTCTTTCCTTTTTTTCCTTTTTAACAAGAAAAAAAAAAAAAAAGAGCAAATGGAACATGACTCAGGGCCTTGCCACAGCAGTGTAGGAGATTAACTGCTTTGTCAGAACAGAAGTTTGATTGTCAAGGCTTTTGCTGTAGTTCAGCACGTTAATTTTTGCAATGAGAGGATCCCACATCTTTCTTCTTTTCTAAGGCACAGTGTGGCAGCATGAGGCTTAAGCCAGCTGGGCTTCCTTGCTGGTCCTCGCCATCCAGGTACAGAGGCGTTGGCCAGAGGGCCCGATTTGAACAGGTGAAGCAGCTTTCGGAGTGGGAGTAGCGCTGGATTTCAAGAGCGGAGCTGGGAAGCCCACAGCCGGTGTCCAGCGCCTGCTCTGGCCAGAGGGCTGGCGAGCTGTGCCTGCGGGGCAGGGCCTGCCGCGTGGGAGGGCGAGGGCCGCGGGGCCAGGCGCGCTGGCTCGGGCATGGCGGGGCGGCTCTGCGGGCGGGGCCGCTGCCCGCGCTGCTCTCGCTGCTCTCGCTCCCGGAGCTGCAGCTGCTGCCCGCGGAGGGGCGTTGGGACCGGCGCGACGGGGCTGGAGGGGCGCACTGGCAGCCGGGCCGGGCTCCCCGATTCAGAATGCTCCCGTGCGCGCTAAAAAGCCTTTTTACCCTTCTGTAGCGAAGCAGATTGACCTTAAAGTGGCTGTAAATCTGCGACTCTTCCCCCGATTCAAGTTTTGTCTTGCTCAGGCCGTTCAAAAATAACCGTTCGCTGCAGGCCTGCCAACGGATTTACGGCCGCGCGTTTGCAGGGCCCAGCTATTTCCGTGCGCGGCGGCCAGCGCGGCTCGCTGACATCATGAGGCGGCTATAAAAACCCGGGGCATCACACCTCCCCGCGCACCAGCCCCTCTGTTGATCGCACTGTTGTCACTCCCTTAACAACCGTCGCCACGTCCCGCCTTCGCGTCCTGCCGCCACCCCCCCTCCCCGGCTCCCCGAGGCCGGCTGTCATGTTTCCAGAAAAAGCCAGCGGCGGCGGGGCCGGGGCCGCGGGGCGCTCCCGCCCTGGCGGGCCGTGGCCGGCAGGTGTCCCCGGCGCCGGGGAGCGGCCTCCGCGCTGGCCGCGGGCGGGTGGAGCGCCCGGCCCCGCCGCCCTTGGGCTTCCTCGGCCGGGCGTGGGCGCCGGGCTGCTCCTGCGGGCTCCCGCCGGCTGCGCTGGCAGGCGTGCCCCATTGAGCAGGGAAGAAATAACGTTGTTTTCTGGGTTCAGGGAAAGCGGGGGGGGGGGGGGGGCTGAACCATCACCTTGGTGATAAATAAACATAAACTCCCCTAATGGTTTAATTAATAATTTGATTAAAACGTAGGTATTTCATAACATTTTGATTAGTCCCTTTCTCTACAACCCCACATTGAAGCCTTCTAACCAGCCCTTCAAAGCTGCCCAAACCCCCGTGCTTCCCCGCTGCCCTCATAATGTGCGGGGAGAAGGTCCCCAGCAGCTGAGCCTGTGTGAGGACCCCGTTTCACCAGCCGCGTTCTGTGAGGAGGTCAACATCCTGTGATCCAAAGCGGGCAGGCTAAAGAGGAGCAGGTGGACATTACCTACACAAAATGCTGGAGGTGTCTTTCCTAGCTTGCCAGATTTTCTTCTTCACTCCTTGTCTGCCAGCATTGTGTTTCACCATTTCAGTCCCCGCTCAGCGAGGAGCATTCCTGCTCATCAGGTTGCCCACAGCCCCTCACCCCTGCCAAGAGCTGAGCCTCCCCACATGGGTGTCCTCCAGGGCCAGCCTTCCCCCTTCTCTTGGTGGTGCTGCGGGTGCCCCTCCAGCTAACCACCACCTCTGCAGGGCCTGCCGACACACGCTGCGGCTGAGCTGGTGGGCTGAATGCTATGTTCCTTGTCATTCATCACAGTGGCTATTTTCTTCTTGATAAACCCTTCCTAACTGCAGAACAGGTCCTTCATCTCATCAAGACGTATCTCTGTTAAGAAAATAGGCTGGGTTTTAAAATGTGTCTGCTAATATATTGAAATTAGCCAGATTTTTAGGATTTTTTTCTTTTAATGTTTTTGTGTAGACACAGTACCTCATGTTTCAGTGTTGAACGCTGTTCTTTCCCTGATCCATTGTTTGGTTTTGGAAGACTTCGACTTCCGTAACTGAGCAGAAGATGCCATCTCAGTGAGTGTCAGCTCAGCTCTAGTCATCTATGGCCTTGTTTCCAGAGATGATGAGGATCCACTGCTTCCTGAGTAGTCAACAGGAAACAGAGTGATGAGCATCTTTGAAAAGGAGCCTTGTACCATAGAAAAATTGCTATATATGTAAAAAAAGAAGTGTACATGTGTGAATGCTATACTGATAGGGTACATGGCTGTGAGCATGCCTTGAGCTAGCTATGAGGCTCAAAAGGTTAGAGACACTGTAAAAGTTAGTTATACCGAGTCAGTGGCATTCCTGTGAGGGTTTCACTGGCACTTACTGGGAAGGGGCACTTGTTTGAGCTCCAGGAAAGATGTAGGTTTGGGTTTTTAACTTTGAATTGTTATTAAAAACTAGAACAATATTTTAAGCCTCTGTTTTCTTTTGTAACAGGAGGGGGAAGGTTTCAACAACTCTTCTTATTGTGTGCATTGATGTAACCTCCAGAGAGGTTAACAAGGTTAGATTTTTGAACAAGGCAAATCTCTAAATACGTCATTACATATTCAGGACATGCAAAGTGCTGAGCTCTTTGAAGGCTCAACATTTCTGGATGCTGAGAACTGAAAATGTGGCCCACTGTATGAAATTACCATGTGTCATTAAAAAAAAAAAAAAAAAAGAAAAAAAAGAGATGGCAATCCAGGTAGCTGAGACGATACTATGGCATTCTGCACGGCTTGGGAGAAAGGACAGGCAACAAGTGAGTGTTGTATATTGAAGGCAAGGAATGCATTGTCCTTATGGCTTCTCCAGAACTCAGGCTTGCACAATCACGTAGACACAGCCATGGGTTTTTTTCTTGGCTTTGCCACCTGCCTTCAGCTGGTGCTCAGGACAGTGGGTTCACCTCCCTGTGCCTATTTCTCTGCTTACCCTTTGCTTTTTACACCCACCAAAACTTTAATTAGTTATGGTCACACAACATGCGTGGGCTGCATTGTGGCACCACAGGGACTCGTAGGTGCTGCGTTGCTCCATGCAGCGGAACCTGGGGAGGTGGGGGGTGGGGCGGTCCTTACTTTGAAACACTGAATTGGAAAAACTTTTTCAGCTCCTCATGTGGCTATGTGGCTTCTGTTTGTGTAAGGAGTTATTGTAATAACCACTTTATCTCACAGCTGAAAGACTGCATCAGAAAGCCGTTAGAGAGCCGGGTTATTTGGGATACCGGCACCAGACATGTTCTGTTGGTTTGCAGTTCTTCAGTCTGAAAACTTAGGCAGTTTCTGTTCTGCTCCATCACATTTAAGTCCAAGATATTTCCCCTGTTATTCAGAACTGATTTTCAGGGGAGAAATCATTCTATCCTTTCCTTTCCCCTTGTTATTTCTGAGGATGCTGATTTGTAGCAATCCAAGATGATGGATGATGCCTCTCGTATTGAGATGATGGCATACTTACCAGGACCTAAACGTGTTCTTGCTGAGGGACTGTATAACATGGAGAAACTAAGACTGAAAGCCAGCTCAGGTGAAGAGTTGCTTTTAGGACATAAGAATAAGTTCTTGTACAGAATTTTTCTACAGTTGTCTGTAAGTGCTTTTACAGAGAAATAACCATCCTGGCCAATCTCATGGTGAGTGGAAAATGAAGGTATGAGGGTTGGAGTTATATATGACAGAGGTACGGAGAAGAATGGAAGAGACCGGATTGCATCCAAGCCTCTGTAGATTTTCTGTCCATTGCCATGCTGGTTGGATTACATTGCTTCTAATGTTTTTCTCCCTGGTGAGCTTTGAGTCCAAACTGGTGATGGCTTGTCGTGGGCTAGTGTCACTAGCATGTTTGTTTGAGGTGAGGGAACCCACAAAAAATGAATGAAGAACTATTATCTTGAGCCTTTCTTAAATGTCAGTATTCAATCTTAATTGAGCTTGCTTTAACTTGCTTTAGTTCTTCTTTCGAGGGGTGAAAAGAGTGTTTAAGTATATTGAATTTCATGCTGTTTGCTGTAGAGATACACATTAACACATGGTGAGGAGTAAATGTTAGTATACTGTGCTACTCTGTCTTCCATAACTAATATTATTATCTAGTCGCCCCCTTAATCTCTGTTCTTTCCAATTACTTTACTCGCAGTTACAGGGAACTCATAATATCCATATCATCTAGCCTGTATGGCAACCAAAAACCCGGTTTGCCCAATAAGCTGGTAGTATTCGTAATGGTCTTCAATACCAGGGTCAAAAAGACTCAAGCACAGAACTTGGGGGTGGTTTCTTTTTGTGCAGTACATGCTATTTAGATTAGTGCAAAAGTTCTGGAATCCTTTCTGTCTCAATTTTGTTAATATACTTGTTTTTGGTGTAATCTCATCTTTCATCCATCTGAAGCACAATATTGACTAATCTTTTCATTTGCTTAACCTGTTTACTAAACCCTGAGTTTCCCAGAGTGCTGAGGATAACACGTGAAGGTGACTCAGGTACAGTTTAAGAATATAAAGCAGCCTGGAATAAAGGGCTCAAGAATAGCAAGTAGGAGTTATTTACAGCAATTTAAGCTAATCTGTGTAACTGTGTGTGGAAGCTGAACAGAGCCCTTGCATGAAGGGGCAGTTGATACTCAGCATGGGAGAAGTTAGTGAGTTCTGCAACAAGAGATCTAACATACCTTTCCTCTGGTGGCCTTCCATTTGAAGCAGATGTCACTAAAATACAAAACACCAAACATGAAATTCCATGAAAGCTTTTGCATAGTCTTAAACATCATAAAGAGGCAAGGGCTTGCACCTTCCTCTCTTTCTTCATGGACAGTATTAATCTTTCTCTTTTTTTAATAGCTTTAGATTGCGACTCAAGTTTTCTGGTGTTCCAGTAATGACATTAGTGTACAGACTGAACATGAGGACCTGTATTTTAAGTTATTTACAGGTATCTCAAAATTGACTTTTGGGGATGAGAATGGTCTTCCCATATCCAGAAATAAATTCCTTCTGGAAGGGGAGGTAAACATCTGGTTGACTGTTTTAATCCATTGAGTTTAAATAGTGTGTCTTTCCCCTGCAGAATATTTTTTTTCAGTTATTTTTTGAGCCCAGACTACTCAGAAACATAGTTCTCTGAACAAGGGGGACCATAAAGCTTTGGCATTTATAAAAGCCATGGTTATGACATAATAAAACATGGGGGTTTTTTTAAGAGTTTTGCTCAGTTATGTTTACTGTTGATTTTCCTAGTTTCAGAAAACTCCTGCTTCATCTTCTATTGCTGCTTTTGTGTGTATGGTTGATTTTTATAATGCAGGGTGAAGGCATTAGCAATGTTTATGTGCTTTTGCATTTTTTTGTTAGTATTTTAATTACCATCAGTTTCTCTAATCAGACCATGCCGTTAACATTTCTCCTATTCCATGCTTGATTGGAATCAGAGTTGAGGTTTCACATGCAAGAACCATGTCATTCTTTGTTCCTGGTTCTGTGTCAGTGTGTATAACTCACACAGACATCCTTTTTTAAATTTGTAACTAACAGTGTTAAATTTTTCTGGAAAAATGTTAAGAAGGTGAGAGAAAGTCCATGACGAAATGATGAGGATACAACCCACACAACTGAATGTCTTGAAACAGAGGCTTCTTTCTTTGAGCAGACACACAGCGTCCATCAGAAGTAGTATCAGCACTAGAATGGCTCATGTACATGTTGCATTTCTTTGAAAAACAGTAGTACAGTACTGAAAAGCAAACATGTTTTTGGCTTTATTTAATTACCAGTAGTTGTCTTCTTTCTTTAAATGACTTGCCTTCGGTAGCCTGACAGTACTTTTTTTTGTCCCCTCAGAATTTTCTGTGCTGTGAGCTGTGCCCTTACAAACAATTTGAACTTGTGGAAGTGGCAGGGGCAACTTTCGGAAACATGTAGCTGCCAAGTTTCCTGTGATGTGATCTTAAAATAGACCAGACTGGGAAAAGAGGGGAGGACTGTCACCAAGTGCCACTCTGTATGTCAGGACTGTTTTTACTTGATCTATATCGGCTGGTGAAGCCCTTTGTGAGCAGAAGAAAGAACCTCACCCCCACCCATTTCCTCTTTTCAGGCTATTTTGGGCTCACTGTGAAGTTCTCAGTGTACTTTCTCAGCCAGAGCAGCATTATGAGCTCCTTCTGGTAAATCACATTTTTGGGCTGGGGGGGTGGGGAGGACTGTAAGGGGAAGACAGGAATTTGTCTTTAAACAGGTTGAGGTTTTTTTTCCCTTTGTGCGTGCATGAGTGTGTGCAAGAAAATACTCGCTATGGAAGTTTCCAGTATAATTTTTTTGACCCAGTTTACCTAGATAGCTTTCATTCATGCTAGCAGGTGGTATTGACATTTTCTCTTTTCTGTTTTAAGGAGTCATTAAATTTAATGAAGAGCTAGTTGCAGGAAGAGGTATCAGGATCTTAAGGAATATGTGGAATATTCAAGCTGATTATTCTTATTAGTGCTTGGGTGAAAAATGCCACTGCCTAAACATACATCACTGATCTATTTCTGTAGTGGGGCGATAGCCTAATTCTTTTTTTTTTTTTCTTTCTCTGAAGTTTCCACCAGAATAATCTGGTTGTTTTCACAGATTTTCATTGAGTCCAACCACTGTGGAGAAATCAGAACAGGAGTCCAATTTTCCATGTGGATGTAAAGAGTTCTGTCCTTACTTATGTTCGTATTCCCAGAAAAACGTCTAGAGAAGAAAAAAAGTAATCTGAAAGATGATGTGAATGTGTGGGAGAACACACTCTCAGATTTCTCTGCATAAAAAATCAGGATGATATGAAACATAGCCATGTAAAAGGAGAAAAAGAGAATGGGGGGAAAGTTTGAAGGGGTTTATCACATGTTTGCTTGGGACTTTCTGCTGGTTTTAGCAGAACTGCACAGTCCTGCAGTTCTTCAAGTCCTCAAGACTGTTACTACTTGAACCTACCAAAGACTGAGCAGTTTAGAGGAGGAAGGTTTTGTACTTGCTACAAAATCTTCTCTGTGATGTTGTGAATACTAGCTTAATCCTAGGGAATGTTTGGTTGAAAGGCTACACTTGGGTTGAATGTAAGCATTTTCCAGAGAACCCTTAAAAATGTCCTCTGGGGGAATGGAAAAAATGAGTGATCTGATTTTTTTTCTGATCTCATTAAGTTTTAAATTCAAGAACAAACCAGGAAAAGATTATTCACATATTACTGCATCATAATAAGTCATCATTTAAAAAAAAAAAAGACTCACATGCAGTATCTGAAAATTCTTTGAAGTTTGTTTGCCTTTGGGAAAAATGTACCTTGTGCAGTCGTGGTGAGGTCAGTTGACAGTTCCTGATTTCTCAGCTTGGATTGATAGGTTATTTTTTTGCATTGTAAACACATCACTCTTCTGGGTCTGTGCATACCCCAAACAGGTACTTTTTGCTATCATTTTAAAAGGGAACAGGTATTCTCCACAAGAATCAGTTGGTTTTGTTTTGCCCCAAAATTCTAGTTTCACCACTGAGAAACAGTCTCAATGCCTCAGATCCCTTTTATGCTTAAATTAGGCCCAAAGTCCTTAGGGGAAAGATGAGAAGGAAAGGACTTGGTAATTTTAAATTTCTATATGACTTATTCTTGGGTTTGTTTGGTCTGTATTAAAATCCTAAGTAAAAGTCCATGCTTTACAGTTAACACAATAGAATGTGAGTCAGTCTTGACAGCGCTGTGTTCTCCTGGTACTGATATCTTGTCCCATCTTTTCCCTGAGCTGAGGCACCCTGTCTGCAACATCTTAATATTTTCATATATTATAATATTTTCATGGTTCCTTAAGCTCTCTTGCTGGTTCTTCCATCGCCTGGTGGGCTAGCACAGTGCATATTGCTATTATTTTTCTCAGAAATGTGCTCTTGAGTCTCACTCATCTGTGCACCAAAACCAAAGTATGTTTTTCCCTAAAATTCATAAAGCTTCAGCAAGAACCCAGAAGGCTGGGAGGGGTAGGCAGAACAGTTCAGCCTAAGTTTCCTGGACTTCCCCTGCATAACTTGTAGGTTTCCTATTTGGCTGGCAGGACTAGACCTGGAGTCAAATGTATTGCATCTACGTTGTCTCAAAGCTTGCTGCTACACTGTTGTGGGATTTTTTGTTAGATTGTTTTATTCCTTGCAGCTGAAAATCTCTTCTGCAACGTCCTGCCCCTCACCTCTGGCATCAAAAAATTGAAATAAATGGCATGTTCATTTTGTTACGGTGATACAGTTTGTTAGAAGCCAATCCAGAGACCTTAATGAGTGTCTTTTGAGGAGTCCAGGCTCGAATGCCTGTAAAGAAATGTGCAGTAGCTCCTTGTGAGTATTTCTCTGTGGTCAGCTTGTTTTGTGATGGCGAGTCATGGAGAAGGATGGCTATCGGGGCTGAGTACACAGAGGAAAACACATGGGATTTCGTTCCGGGGGTGGGGGAAGCAATTCCACCCTGGTGCGCCTGGCACCAACAGCCCATCCCATCATATGCTGCTTTAAGAGGAAGGTTATTGTCAGCAGCCAGAAGTGTAGAGGGTCATAAATTCTGGGATACATCGACATCTTAGTCGGTGCCAGTCTGCGAGCAGGAACTTTTCTCAGCCAGGCATGGTTCCGGGTTGCTGGGGACAAGACAGGGCTGCGGTATTTACAGCCCCAGCAGCCTGTTGCTAGAGATTGCTACCACTGCGCAGTAGCCCTCGTTTGTAGTAGCTGGGTGGTGACATTGGCATAAGATACTTTGCACAGCTGGGCCACGCCAGTGCCAGATATGAATCTGTGGTACGAGCTGACCCAGCTGCACTGAAAGTCTCATTCTTCTCTCTATCATTTTTTTTAATCGACAGTGCAAAGTGAGGGTTACAGCTAATACACTCTTGCACCCACGTGCATAAAATACGTAGACATTAAGCAAACACAGTTCTCTTTCTTTCTTTCCTTTTCTTTAAGCATTGTAAGGGTGTATTCTTAAACATCTGCAGTTGTCCAAGCTGCATGTCTTGCTCTCCTAAAGGCAGAAGGGGGGAGGGGGGAGGGGGGGCGGGGCGCCATGGACAACCAAACCCAAAAAGTGTTTGTGTATATGTGTGCATATATATATATATATAAAATATGTCCCTTTTTTCTGTTTCAGTTTTGCTTAGAGAAGAGCAGTTTTCAGTATTGAAATAATGCAAGCTGATCATTTTTTCTGAGTTGCAAATACTGAAATAGTGCACATTACACAGGTCAGCAACTAAAGCCCAATTACACACTTATTTGTAAATTGTCCAATTGTGAAGGGGCAACAGTCAGCTTTTCTTTCCCAATCTTGAGTGTCTCATAGGTATATATTTACAGTTCCTACACAAGCTTTATAAGCATAAAATGAGATCCAAGTCTCTTAGTTGCCTTGAGGGTTTTCTAGATTGGGAATGGACTAGGTTTGTCTCTAATCCAATAAAGAAGTTTAAAGCATTACTATAAAAGAATAGATATAAAAATATAATTAATGAGTATTGGATAATGCTGACGAACAAGTGAAGAAACTTTTTTTTTTTAATCTTCATTGATGGCAGTCTGAATCAGGATTTAGCTCAGAGCAAACTGCCATTCTGAAGCATTCAAAAATAATTTGCCAAGACATTAGAAAAAAAGAGAATTGCTTAAAATAGTGATGTTAAGAAGAATCAACAAATGACATCAAACCAAGAAAAACTTCCAGTTCTTTTTATTTGTTTACTGGCTTTTTATTTCCTCCTGGGAAACTCTGAAGCCAGATTTTCAGGCTATCCTCTGCAATTATGGAACCCAGAAATAATAGTTTTTAAATGAAAGCCAAGTTTCTCAAGAAGATACATGACTCCAGGAACTGGGGCTTTAAAAAAAAAGCAAACGCCGCAATATTTGAGATGGCTTTGTTGACTTTTGACTTTCCCACAGGCCAGAAGAGCCATGGCCCTTGACAAAGACAGACGATGGTGCATGGCTTCCACTAAGATCTGCTTGCAAATAGCCTGATGCTGGCAGCTGGAGGTGTGAAATGCTGCATGTTACCAGTCTCTGGCCAAGTGGTGACAAAGAGCTTTGAGGGGCAGCTCATACTAACAATGAGAAGGCATGAGAGGGCAAACACTGCATGCTGGGCTACATCATTCCAGTCTGTCCCTGTTTTTTAAGTAGTAGAGCATGGAGTGATGTGAGAAACAAAGGGTGGAGCTGAGTACTTGCATGAGTAACATCTGCAGGACTGGGCCTGATCCTCTTCCCACTGAAATCATCTGGCATCTCGCCAGCCCTGGCACTGGGACCAGGATCTGTGCCAGCAAAGAAAAGGGAAAACTATTAGGCTCTTTCTATGGCCTGCTCAAGGAGAAATTATTGGAAAAAAAAAAAAGGGGGGGGGGAGGGGCACAAATAGGTGAAAATAAATGATACTATTAAAATAGACACTTTTGCTAATATCCATAGGGACATGTTTTGTAAGCAGTGTCGTTAGTTCTGCCAGTCTTCCTTCAGACGTGCAGGAATCTTGGCACTTGGTTGGAGGAGTCAGTCTCTGGGTTTGGAGGTGTGGGACATGAAGAACTGGAAGAGGAGATAGGACCAGCCACTGGCATCTCTGTGGTGGGGTTGCTGTGAGGACAGGGAACGTGTTTTTCTCAGCTTGGGAATGTTGTGTTGCAGCTTTAAAAAATTTGGAAATACCATCCTCATGACCTGGATCTTTTCCATAAGCTTTTCCCTTTCTTTTCTTCTTTTTATTATAGTTAATCTTATTTCTAAATACCAATTTTCTTCCCCGCAAGCAATTTAGTAAATAATGGCATCTTTACCTCTTTCTCTACTCCAGTTCAGTTTTTGAGGTGGTTTTTCATTTCTGTGGAAGGCTTTTTGGGTTGTGTGTTTAAGTATGGTAAATTAGAGTAGAAATAGGTCAACTGATCAGTAACTGCTGGTTTGCCTTTAAAAGCAAATCACATTAAAAATTATTCTTCATGTTCCTCAGTGTGTGTGCCAGCCATGTGTAATTTTAGCTTGTGGTAGTGGCAATGGGTCATTTGGCGCAAGGGAAAACAAACCCTCTGGAATCAGAAGTAAGAGCAGAGTAAGGAAAATAACAAAAATACAATTATTTGCTAAAAAAATAATTTTTTATAATTTTAGGAGTCATGCGTGTAGGACAGTTGCAGCTTTGAACCTACTGTGTTTGGAAAATTGCTTACCTTGGTCGCGCAAGCATAACTCACGGACTGATTTGAGAACTTCTGTGTTTAACTTAAATAAAGATAAAGTTTTCCTATTCACTGTTCTGTCATTGTCAGCTTGCGGGCCATAAGCAGAGCTGTTATGGTGCTGGCATATCTGCAAATATGCTTTTATATTACCTGGAGAGTTTTTAAGGTATCAAATCAGCATTCCTCGACTATAAAGCTGTATGGTTTACTCCTAAAATTTTTTCTCCCTCTTCTGGCACTGTTCGTTTTGTGTAATCTTAAATGTCACATGGTGCTTTTCCAAAATTGACCACAATGATTGCATTGAACCTTTTGAAAGACAAGTCTTATTCGTAAAGGAAAGAATATCAGGGACTTGTTTGCTGTACTTCTAAAAATTGCTTGACATGTATTTCTGAACTGGTTGGGGAGCTCCTTTAAAGTCGTCCTACTCTGAAGTTCTCTTAGTTAATGACTGCGGCTTAGTCTGCACTAGAAAATGGTTTGTCAGCGAGGGTTGTGCGTAAATCACTCTCCTAACACATTCAGCTGTGCCAGCAGAAACTGGAGGGTAGATGAAATTATTTAAAAAAAAAAAAAAAGATTATTTTGCTGGTGTAGCTTGTTCCTTGCAAGAGACAGGTTTAAACTGTACTGTCTGAGGGGTTCTTTGCTCATATAGGCTGTGTCGGGATAAGAGACAGTTACCTGTGTAACTTTCTGAACTCCATTAAGTGCTCTCATGCTAGGAGGAACAATGCCTGTTGCCAAGATGGCCTGTTTTCAGAAACCTTTGCCAGCCGTACTTAGACCCAAGCAATACTGATTTAATGTCTTTTTAGAAGTGGATTCGTTTAAGTTAGTGGAATTCCCTCCTTGTCTTAATGAGTTAAAGAGCATTTCTTACAGTCGATCTGATTGACAGAATGTAAGTTGCAACCTGATGTGGATTCAGTGCTGACCGGGCTTTGGGCACAGCACTGGAGGAGGCACCTCGCCTGAAGGATTCAGTGGCTCTGGACTGGACTGTCCCAGTTCATGGGTGATGGTGCAGCACGTGCTGTATGCATGAGAATGACTTCTGTAGCCTTCATAGATGCTGGCAAGGTGATGGAAAAAAATTGCCTGCGTGCACAAAAAAAGAGATCTTTTGTATCATAAGTGCTTTCTGAGTGGCTGGATCTCTCTTCTGCTTCATCTGGTGATCACTATGGTTCCTTCACACTGTGCCATCCCTGGCAAGTGTCAAAGGTGCAGGGCTAGCAGTAACAGCACTCTTAAACTCTTAAGTGTTGTTACAGTTCCTGTTGTTTTTCTAATGTTGTATCTTTGACATCCAGTGGTGCATGCCATGTAGAACATCTGTGGTCCATCTACCATCCCTGCCTTGCACTCAGTAACCCCAATGAGCTAGCAGTGTGAAGGAAAATGGCACAAAATATCCCAGTTCCTCTTTCAGTGTTCAGAATATTAATTTTTTATTTTTTTTTTTTTGGGGGGGGGGGAGCGGAATCTTTTCCTTCTCTGTGGCATGGATGTGATTGTCCACATGGATTTGTTGAGTGTAGTCATGGGGGGGTTACAGAGGAGACCTGTCACCTCCTGCTTCTTTGCCACTGTGCTGGCACCACTTACGTTCCCAATAGTGCAGTGCCTCTCTGATTTCCTGTCTCTATGTGCCAGATCACGGGAGCTAGACGGCAGTGCTGTACTGGGGCCAGAGCCAAAGAAGAGGAGCAAAAGACAAGAGCAGACTTCTTTCCTTTGGTGAAGCTGTGCGCTAGGGGTCTTAGGTTATTGACTTGGAATGACTGACCCAAGTCTTTCTAGCTATTTGAAAGTGGGGCTTATAACTGGAAGCCCTCCTATCCCCTCTGTTTTTTACACTATCCTATTCCAACAGTGTTGCTGTTTGAGCTGGATTTAAATTCTGTGGAGTCTGTAGGGCTGTAAAGAAAATCCTGGAACTCCTGTCTTGCTGTCCCAGTGCTTCACTGTGCACTCAGATTTCCCATTTTGTTTCCCAATTCATTCTAGGACTAAAACCAACGTAAAGACCCAGCACGTTCCATGTGAGCACTCAAATCCTGCAGGAAGAAGTTCTGCAAAGGAATCTGAATGGTAACAGGAATGACTTGGTTTTGGACCTCAGAGGCAGCAGTAATTTGGAGACTAAGCGTGGAATTGGTAGCCCTGAACTAGCAGTAGCCATGCAAGGTTCTCTGCAGAGTGGCAGTTCTGGTAGCTGGTCCCTTGTATAAGCTGGAAAAACTACCCATGGTGTAGATGTTGCTCACAGTGCCTCACAGTGGCAGAATTTCCTTTTTGTTAATGGAATTGATTGGGTTTTTGATCCAGTGTGACTTGAGAGAGTGAGCTAGTTGTGCTGCCTACTTTTTTTGAAAATGCCTTTACAAGATCACCAGCCACTACAGGGAGCTGCTTTCCAGCTAGCATGGCACAGGCAGACTGCCCTGTTCACAGCTCTCATCCTGGATGTTTTTTCCAAATCCTGCCTATTCACCACAGGTCCCCCTTAATTGCTGACATACTTGGTGGCCCTTTGTCCAGTGACTGGCAGACTGTCACCAGATCCCTCATCTCAAATCCATCAGAGGTGTAGCAAAACCCAGCTACTTACAGGGACTGTTCCATCCTTTCTTTTGTGACCCGACTGAAACCAGAGTTTTAGTATTGAAGATTGGTTAGCAGTTTATTTAATGGCATGCGAATGCTCGTCTGAGAATAGGTTCATAGTTACATTCTTGTGATCCAAAACAGACAGGAACACAAGTCTATGTGCATCTGGTTGGGATATTAGGCTGCAGGGCTTTTGGTCCATTCGGTTTTGGTGGTATGGTTGGTTTTGTTTTACTTTGAGATGTCACTTGAAAAGAGATTTGTCCTAATTTAGCAATAAGCCATGATCTGGAGGTAAATGCATATTTGATGATGTTATAGTGTTTATAGAATGCTTAGTTTTTTATTTTTGACAGGTCTTTCATGTGATAGGATCTGTGCTTTGGGGCTGTACTCTGCAAAACTGAGAATGCAGCAGCGCTACAGGGTTTAAGATAAATCAATCTGTTTTTCCTCTTGCCTCCCATGGTAAATTTGCTCCTGTGGTGGTTGCATAAAGCAACCCAGCTGAGCAAAGCCTCAATAAAAGAGAAGAGGCTTGCAACTTGCTTTCTGTCAACTTGCCACACTCCCTCTGTACATGCTGCTCTACTCCAGTTGCAGATTACCATAGTAAATAGCTTCCAAAACTCCAGCAGTCCTTTCTCCCATGTGCCTTTGCTTGTTGGCATGACCAAAACGCTCTTGTGCTACCGGAGCACAGCTCATCCGCTGATACTGCATGGTAGAAACCAGTTTATTATCAGTGTCCTTTTTGATACTTTGATAGCGCTAGTTGTTCATGCATTCCTGCTCCTGGAAAAGAAGTGAATTGGGTATCTGGAAATGCTAGCCGTCACAAGCTTGGAGTTGGCCAGCCTCACTTGAGGCATTTCCACTGAGGGCTAGACTTGGGACTTTGAAGTCTTCGGAGTGAATCTAGAAATCCTGTGGTGGAAAGGCATGTGGAAATCCAAGGCAGCATTATTTTTCCGGGATACTGGATACAAGTAGCCCATCAGAATAAAGAACTTTTCATCAATCTCATTTACCTTATGTTCAGAGCGTGCACCCTGTAAAACTGGAAATTGAGACTGTACTTTAACAGGCTGTAAATGAGCAGATTTTAGGCAGTTGGAATCAGGTGGTGTGTGAGGCTCATGGCATCGGTGGCACAGTCCCTCTTCCAAGCAGAACTGACTTGCATCTGCCCAGCACCTCCATTGCAATATGGGGTGCCGGGTTTCCTGCTGTCCCACACTAGAGGTAGGAGGCAGGATAGCATGACAGCTCTGGCTTGCAAAGAGCTACTTTTTTGCTCTGTTTCTACACTGTTTGCACCATCTAAGTTAGTGAGGTACCTGTTTTATAGCGGTGGGTACAGCATGAGCCTACACTGGCATGCTGTAGCTACCTTCCTACATACTTGCTTTCATCCAAGTTGTACAGTATGAGGAAAGACTTGGCATTGTCTTCCTGACTTACCAAATCTTGTATTAGTCATGTCTTTGGGAGATGGTGGCAGTTCTTCACCTCCCACGCATAGCCTAGATATAGTCTTTTACCGGGCTCAATATGGATGTTAAAAAAAAAATAAAATAAAAAAATCCCAGTTCTTCAACTTCTTTAACTGGAAATTGGAATAATTCATAAATGGTACAATGAGGAGAGCAGCAGCCTATGCTATCAATGGTATTTTTTGCTTCCCTTCCCCCTCTTGCTGTTGTGGTAGGGCGAATTGCATCATTTTTAATAAGATTAGAGCTATTTGCATTTTAAGGTGTTCAGGGTATTAGCTGGCAGTGTGTCAGTTTAGTCTGTCTGAGCTGGCTTTGGTCACCTCCCATAAAGGTTAGAGAGTTCAAAAATATTGTGCCTTGTTGAACTGAGAGTCTAGACATGTCTGGAGAGATCCTTAGTTTTCAGGGTTTGTCTAAGCTTTGTTTCAATAGGGGTGTGAAAGCTACCAAAAATGACAAGCTAACACAAAGGTTTGAAAGTCATTTGAGTACCGTGTGGGTGAGAAATGCCTGTATCTGTACTCTTAGTCAAAGAACAGTAAAAGGGCACACATTAAAAAAATAAAGAGCACTGTAAAGTAAATGAAAGGCCCTTTATTTGTGTGTAGAAATTGAAAAGGAGTTTGGGGTTGCTCCTGGCTGTACTGTAGAAACTTAGGTGTGCTGTTCAGACCTCTGCGTGGCAGGCTGTAGTCGTGTGCATTCGGCCTGATCCCTGCAACCTTTCCTGGATGTGAGCCAGGTGACAGCCTTCCCTAAGGCTTCAGGAATGAAAGAAAAGAGCAATAAATATTCCAAGTATTATTCCCGCGGGACTGCACACTTTGCCACTTGTGGAGCCCCAGCTGATGTTGGTGGACCTGTGCTCCATGCAGCCTTAGCCACCCCTGTCCTGCTCAGGTACCTTACCTCTGGTGCCACCTTTCTGTTCAAGAGGGCTTTCACTGATGACCCCCAGTTCTCCTCCTTGAAAAGGCTAGTTCCCTTTTCTCTTCCAATTCCCATGAGCCTCTTTAACCCTTGGTGGGGAAAAAAGCATATTGTCCAAGAACATGGCTTTCAGGGGAAGATCTCAAAACAAGCAGCAGTGCTGCTTCTGTACCATAAGCTCTCTTGAATCATGGAGAGTTTAATCGGCCTTAACAGAAGTTGGACAGTTGCCTGAGCCTTGACAGATGCTGCTGTGTATTGTGTGCTATCTGGAGGAGTCCCTGTATGCTGGGGTCGTCTTACCTTGTGTAGGTGCTTTGAAGCAGTGGTTGAACTAGGAATGCTTAAGGATATGCCACAGAGACTGCTTTTGAAGTTGCTGACAGATGGACAAAACACTAGAGTTACACACTGTTGTTTTTCCCAAAAAAGCTTGAGATTTCTTGACTAGCAGATCAAGTAGCCTGGGAAAAGGACAAAAGAACAGTAATGTATGCGAAATATCCCTGTTGAGGTTTCCTAGAGAGAAATTAATGCAGAACAGGAGCTATTTGCTTCTGCAAGTTTCTACAGGCAAATTATAATTCTTGACTGCTTTTCAGTTCTCATGGTAGTTGGAGTATTTTAAAGCTCTGATTCCTGGAACCATATAAATAAGAATGTCAAGTTTCATTATAAAGATTTTATAATAAAGCATGTTTCTAGCCTTCCAGACTGCGGCCTAAATCTTTAAGGCATGGCCTTAGTAAACTCAAATGTTTCTAAACAACAGAAAACAATGGAAACGTTTTCTTGATCTTGGGATTAACTTCAAGTGGGTAATACTAGAATTACCAAACTTTCCTGATGAGTAGTGCTGAAGGCTCTTGAGGGATTTAACCTCCTCAGCAGTTATGTTTAATTTGAAGTGTGGAGAAAGAGAGCAGACAGTTTATTTCCCTAGTTATTTAGGCACCATTGGTGATATATTTGTGGGTTTGTGTGTTTAATACTGGCTTTGATGTTTTCCCTTATGCATCTTTTTATTATATAAATAATGTCCTTGTTTCTTAGTGTTTGTTGTTAGTGTGTGCAAATACATTCATCTTTTGTTTCACCCTTCCCTAGTGACCTGTTACATTTAGTTATAGGATATGCAGAAAGGAAATAATTAGTCTAACTTTGATCTGCCCTTGAAATTGCGCTGTGCTTTTAAACCACTGTAAAAGAGGAACAGTAAGTTTGTTTCTGCTCTTCTCAGCAACAAAGCACAGAGTGAATCTAGGCATTGTAAATTACTGTCTTACGATAGCCTAAAGAGCCATTTTTTAACAAATGAGTTGTAGATGGAGACTTTTCTTTCCAGTGGGTTATGCTGCATATTAGGGCAGGGTGTGCCAGGATCTCCTGAACTGTGAAATCAGAAGAGACTGTTAAATCATCACTTCTGAGCACCTGTGTGGGTGCCTGTTTCATCCCACCTGCTTATTTTCATATAGTCCCTCACCTTAATTTAGGTGTCCCCCCTCTTTTTTAAATTGAAGCTTAGTTTGTTGTTGATTCATTTCTGCATAGCTCTATAGCTTTTCTTTTTTTCTTTTTTTTTTTTTTTCCTTTTTTCCCCTTCCTCTTTCTCTTTTGTCATTTTGCCATTCTGCTTGGCACTGCAGGAGCAAATTATTAAAGGTTCCCTGCTCCAAGGAGCTTGGGGGTGTGTGGTGGGGCGGTGTGGGGGTGGGAATCTGCCAGAAGTTATTTAAAGTAGGCTGTGAAATTTGCAAAATGTTACGGGAAAACCAGGTATAGTTTTCTGTTCCTGGTCTCCATAGTCTGGAAGCAAAGCAAAGTTTGGGTGATAGAACAAAAACATCTTGGACAGTTGTTTTTTCCAGTTGCTGGTGGTGAAGGACAGTCTTGGGTAGTATGGCCACAGCATTTGAACTGTGTGTCCATCTAGTTAATTTGCTTTTACTTAAGTTGGACCTTTCAGATTGCATTTTTGGGGTTTTTTAAACCTTTAATTATTTCCCAATGTGAGGCTTTTTTTCAGACACCAAAAATGCTATAAGGTAGGTAATAGGAAGACAGAAAGCAGCTTTATTTTTGTTAGAATCTGGTCCTTGTTTTCATGGTTTCTTTTAATGCTTAGTAAAAAGGAGAGCAGAAGGCGTTTGGAATACAGAAAACACAATGGGGCTAATTTCTCCTGCTACTCCCCATGTTCGGGCTTTGTGGTTACTGCGTGTGGCTTGGTGGGAGATTGTCGTAGTGCAACAGAAAACTGTCTTGGTGGGTGATTCAGTAGATGGACCCTGATATAGGGGAAATAGTATTTGCTGTCAACACCCTGAAAAGGTTTCCTTCAGGATGGGTGGGTTGTTTGGTTTTTTTTGGCTAGGCAGATGTTGAGCTAAGAATATGCAGAATTTTGTACAGTGGTTGTGAGCATTTTACTCCTTAATCTCACCTCCTGTTTTATAAGAAATTAATATTTTTTGCTGTAGTTCCAGACGTCAAGATTGTAGATATAAGGACTGTCTTTTTTTAATTATGCAGTGCTCAGGCCACTGCAGTTGTGATTCTTGATTGAAGGATCTTTGTGTTGCTGTAATACAAATAAAAGGTCAGAATGAGCTAATTTTACCATGATGTTGTTTAACAAGCATGGATGAAATGTGAAACCAAGGTCTTTATAGATCCTCATAATTAAAGATCCCACTGTATAGTTCATATTATTTTTTGTTACTATTTTTATTTGGGTTAACTATTATTACTACCGAGCAATGGCTTCCAGTCCAGTTCAAGTAATTTTGTTCCTTTTATCTGTTAGCTGTATTTCCTGCCCAAAGCCATTGTGTTGTTGCTTTAAGATGACATCCCCTGTGCTGTACCCCAGAGCTAGATGCAGTAATATATGAAAGTGTCTTTACACACTTCACACTATTATGATGCTAAATTATTTAGGTTTTTCAAAAGGCATTTAGTTCTCTGCTGAAAGAGGATTCAAATGTGTACAGCAGTGGTGGTTATTACTCTATGTATGTTTGTCCATAAATGCATATGAAAGGTAGAGATGTTAATTTTAGTTTCGCTGAGTCTACCAGGCTGGAAACTGAATGTAAATCTGAGTATGTATCTCTCTCTTGCGTTTGCCTCTAGCAGCTTTTAGAGTTACGAATGCACATTTTTAATGACTAAATGTAACATTAACAGAGAGCCATTCTGCCCCAATTGTTTCCAAGAGAATGGACTTGCTAGAGACTGCTTTTAAGTAGCCACAACTGTCTAATCAAGGTTTCCCCCATCCCCCTGGAAAAAAAATAAATTAAAAAGCAGAGAAAATGAGATTATTCATTTCTGTGCAAGCTTCAGAGTGGCAGCTGGACTGCCAAGTAGAAGGAAGAGATCATGTTGTATGGCTGCATGAAAGACACTTTCCTCCAGAAGGTGGTATTTTTGTTCAGCCCTACAGCATGTGGGCGGGAGTCTGTATGGTACCACCAGGGCTGGGATGCAGTGGTGGTGTCATGATGGGTAACCTGCTGCATTCTGCAAGTGTGGGTGTGGAAAACAGCAGCAGAGGTGGAATACTGTAAAGGGTGCAGGGTCACCATTAGGTTATTATGTTTTTCTTCCAATTTTTCAACAAAACCCTGCTGCATTTTAGGAGTTTAACAGTGAAACAAAAATATTTTGGAAAGCCATCATAGCCTTTCTCTTCATTTTGCCTTTCTATGCTCCCTAAACACAAGGTGCTGCTTTGCTGGATGTTGGGGCTGGACGTGCAGGCTTGGTAGCATTACTGCTGCATGCTTGCTCTTTGCAGCTGTGACTGGGAGAGGGCCAGTGCCTACATGGTGGGACCAGCCTTGGGCTGAGACACCCAGGGGACGAGTAGCTTCCCCGTGTCAGTGGGGACAAAGTGGTCCAGCTTCTGCTCCTCTCCCCTGGCCTGCCACAACAGAGAGTTTGTGGCTTGCAGAGAGCAGGGAGGATACTTGCCTTATTCTGCCTATGCCTCCAGGCAGTTTCTGCAAAGCAGCTAGCCTCTGGCATCTTGCTGCTGTGTTGAGGAATGGGTATCTGAGTCCTGTTGGACAGGCTTTGGAGTTTGGGGGGTCTATAAGGGGAAATGGAGTTTGGCTAGCTAGAAGACTCCATCAGCTCCTGGCACCTTCCTGTTCCCTCTTGTTCCCAGTAACGTGAAACTGATAATCTTAAATGAAGTGGTTAATGTACATTACTAAAAAAAAAAAGAAAGTATATCGCAAGGTTGTGTGAAAAGTCAGAGAAGGTTTTGACCAACCCAAGGACAAGAGCGATTCAGAAAGGCGTGCAGGCAGCTGGTGATGAGGTAAAGTGCAAGAGATCATCCCTTCTCTGTCCCACCTATGCCAGCAGGTTGGGAGGCCTTTGCTGGGTGAGGCATCCTGCCAGCTCCCTGAAAGGAAGGCTTTCCAAGGGGGGTCAGGGCTTTCACACTGCTCTACCCTCTGACCGGGCTCATGGGGGCAGGGAAGAGACCTGGAGCAAAAGGCAGCACAACCACTTTTAAGGGTATGACCTTAAAGGAAGAGGTGCTGGAAAAGCCAAAGATAAAGACGGCCCAAAACATCCTTAAGGCTGCCAAGCCTAAAATTAGATGCAGGCTAGGCTTTGTTTTCCTTGCAGGCTCACATGCCACATGCATCTTCCCCCAGTTGGCCTACTCCGTGATGACGGCGAGTGCTGACGCCAAGGAGCACTTGACTCCCCAGGAACAAGTTTCTTGTGACTTTCTGTGCACCCCATTGTCACACGATGGGAGCAGGCAGGCGACACAGCAGAGCTGCCATCACATGCAGGCCCACACGGTGCGGCACTGCTGACAGCAGTTATCCTGGGACTGTTGCCATTGACAGCCAAAATGTTGTTGACTGCAGGGAACATTGAAATTATTATTGGTGAGCAGATGAGGTATTAAGTGCAGAGTTGACATTAGGAGTCCATGCACATGACACAATTCACCATGTCACACATTGGTTTAAAATGTGGGCAGTGGATCAGGAGCCAGTAGCAGAGAGATGCTGGATACCACACCCCACGTGCATGTTATAACCCTTTCTCAGAGGCTGTCACTTATGTTTTGGCAGGGCACCTATTAACAGTTATGCCCAAAAAATCCACTTGTGCTAGATGGACAAGAAAAATACGCATTTGGACATAGATTGGCCATTCTGGGTGGCCAAAACATTGAAAGATTATACTTTGAGCTGCACTTCTGTGCAAATACAGTTTGATTCTCATGTCAGTGCATTAAAATGGAGTAGTGTGACCATACAGTCACTACTGTTTAAGATGGTGTATCTGTTAAGCAGACATGCTGTTAAATCAGACTTACTCTGTGAGCTCTGAAACAGGCTATCTTAATTTTATTCAGAATTCGCTTAGCACTGTTGTATCCACATTATGCAGCATAAAAGCCTGTTAGATACGTGCTCACCAGGGAGCCCTGTGACTGAGCGAGAGCCCTTCTGATCTGTTTGCCAGGTTGCTACCAACTCTGCATGAGACTTGGGCAGTTTTAGAGGGGAGGGATACAGGTAAAACTAGCTGCTGTGCAAGGGACTGATCAGCCCAGGACATTCCAGGAACACAGAATTCGGTTTTTCATTTTGCTTCTCCCTGCTTGTCCTGTTTCTTCCAGCTGCTTAGGGAAAGCAGCAGTTTTACAGCTGCCTTCTTTAATCCCCTTTCACTGGACTGCAATTTTACCCAAGCAGTACCTACATTAAAGGAAGGGAGAGGCACGGAGTATAAAGCTGCACGAAGGGTTTTACACTTGTCTCCTTGCTTGCTGTGTAGCCAGGATAAGTCATAACCGTTTTTCCAAATCCCTGTGAGTTTTTCTTCAAAATGAAGTGATTAACTTCTTCTGTAAACTTCCCCTTGTCTAGGGCATCCAGGCCTTGTGCTGAGCTTGACAGCATTCAAGATCGCCTGCCCACATAGACTATTAGGTTCTGCTTATCCTTCGTTTCCACTGCCTGGTGAAATATTAGATAACGGGGAAAGAGCTTATCTTACATGCGTCTGAACTGACAAATATGGCAGCCTTTCAGTAAAAAGGCTAATGCAGACGAGGCCTTTTTCCTGGCTAGAATAAGAATGAGGCCAGCGCTTGTCTTCTGCCACTGACAACGGTCAGATGCGTGCAGCATGATTTCCATAGCATCCAGACAGTCAGAGCACCTAAATCTACCTGTCTAGTCAATACATCAGCTTTGCTGGAGCGGGGAGCTGAAGTTTGTCATTGAGGCGGGTTTCTAATGCAGCACGAATGGATCTTTCAGCTGTACTCCAGGGTAAACATTGTAAGCCACGCAAATTTATTTACCAGCGGTGACAAATAACTGTGTCAGTCACTTTTGTTTTCTTCCCTAAATAAGACATTCTCTATAAATGCCCTTATGGATTTAATTTTTGCAGCTTTAACCAGGGGGGAGGGGAAATGGGGGGGATTTCTTGCTGTTTGAACAGGTTAATATTAGTGTTTTTTACTCTCTGTGTTTCTGCACATGAAAAAATGAGTTTAAGTTTGGACTCGATGATCTCAAAAGTCTTTTCCAACCTAGATGATTCTATGATTCTAATAAACTTCAAAGGGACCCATTTCAGGGTTTAACAGTTTGATGGTAGCAGCTGGGAAACACTGTCCTGGTATCAGTATTGAGGTGAGTTTGGCTGAAAAGCATAGCTGAGAAGTCTTTACCGTGCCAGGGCTACCTGGAGGGGGAAGAGGAGCAGGAAGGAGGGGGCTGCTTTGCCCGCAGGGTGCTGAGCAAGGCCTGTTACTCATTTCAGAAGTTTCTTGGCTTGTCTCAGGCATAGAGCTGTGCTTGAAGTTTAACGCTTCCATTTTGAGAGAGTACTCACCATTATAATGTGGCATATTTCTACATTGCATTCATACAGATATTTTGGGAAATTGTTTTCCCAGCCGTAAATCCTAAACTGTACATTTGCTGTCAAATTCTCAGCCAACAGCTAAAACCCAAAGTGTCTGACAGCTCATAAAGCTGGGGATCTAGTGGGAGAAACCGGTAGCCTTTTCAGAAATGAAGGACTAGAAGTTAATGGGTGGCTTGCTGCAGTTCGGGGAAACACAAGTGTGCTCTGAATAGAGGAAGTGGAAAGAGTCGTTAGTTGGGCAAGCCAGACACACCTAGACAGCATCCTGAGCTGCTGCCAACCCACACGGGGTTTTTGGACCTTTTCCAGGCTTTGTTCCTGAAAATAAATTGTTCAAGATGGGAAACTTTGAAGATTGCATTGACCAGTGAGCTGTGCCTCTGGGTGTGAGCTTCAAGGGAGAGAACACAGGCTTTGAATTTGGGCTAGAGGCTCACAGAGAAAAAGCTGTGATCAAAGTTTAGCCTACATTTCATATGTTTGCAGGAGGTGATCTGCAATTTTTTTGTTGTTTCTCCTTATCAGTGAGGTTTATTCTGGCCTCAGAAATTGAGAAAGGGCTGTCAATCTGATTATTTAGTTTAGCTATTGACTTGCTTTGTAGCTGCAATTCATATAAAATGATTGCTGCTGGGTCTATTTCACAGGAGCAGCACATGAAGAAATTAACATCTATAAACCATTCAGAATATGTAAAACAATGGATATATGCTAAGTATTACGTTATTTATTTAATACTCTGATAGCCATGTTGCAAAACAAATGAAGAGGTGGGGATATCTTTTGGAACAGAATATACTGCAGTGCCTGCCCTGATCTGCATTAGACATCTGCACTGTGAAGTACAAGTGATGCTGAAAGATGCACTGAGAAAACAAATGGGTTACAATACTGTCGTGTTAGAAATGACAAAATGTGTAGGCAACAGAGAAACTAAAACTACTTCAGTTTCAGGCATAATTGTAAAGTATTAACTGAAGAAATACAGCAGGAAAGGTAAAATATGAACAGTTTGGAAACTGGGACTCACAGTTTCACTTCTTTATATGACAGAAGCTCTGTGCTAAAAAAAAAAAAGAGCAACTTTTCTTTTAGCTGAATTTTTTTTTTTCAATTTAACACTGGAAACCACAACTCTTACCTATAAAAGTAAAAAAAAAACCCAACACCAAAAACAAAAAAAAACCCCACCTTCCTGAAATTTTTTTCAGGTATTCACGTTTAAGCTGGCTTTAAGGAGGACACCTACAATGAACAGAAAGTCCTAGTTGAGCTTTCACAGCAAGAAATATGAGAGCACATGAAGCAAAAATGCCAGAGTCCTTTCAAATTCAAAGTGTCTAAGCTGTCTGCCCAAAAAAAGGATAGATTCAAGCTGGGAGCCAGTTTGAGTTGTATGACAGATTCATGTTCCTTGTATGCACAGCCTTGGCTTGAGCAGTTCCCTTCTTCCGATCTTCTGTGTGTAAAACAGAAACCAGATATATTGACAGCAAGGTAAAGTTATTTGATGTGTCTATAAAAAACAGGATAAGAGCTGGAAAGAGTGTCCCATTTTCTAATTAAATCTAATAAAACTGTGCTAATTCAGTGACATGCAGCTTCCAAGGCAGGAAACATGGCAGGTAAGGTATCAGCAGGTGAGCAACTCAGCCTCGCCATCCCTAGTGTGGTACAGAAACGTTTCTCAGACTTCATCCATGAATCATCGGTGATTAGTGCACGGAGATTTCTCTTGTGAGACCCTTTTGTGTACCTACTGCAGCCAGGGAATCAGATCCCTGAGAACAGAAGTAGGCTGGGAAGCTCTTTCCGTAGTGTGTAAACTTTGTGAGGAAAGTAATTGCAAGCTTGCACTGCATTCGGTTGCGACTACAGAAATAGGAGTGGTGCAGCATGTACAGGGAGTATATACTGCCCTTCCTGAGGGTGGGGGCTGCGTGGCCAGGTCTTTGTCACATGCCACAGGGAGTTTGTATGCGTGGTCCTTGTGGTGTGGTGTGCCCAGGCATCGTGGATGGGAGCGGAGGTGCATGGGTGCACACAGGTGTCTGATGAAGTCCAGGCGCACAGTGTGTGGGGGAGGTTGAGATGCTGTGTGCAGGTGGCCAGCACGTGCCTCTGATGTCAGACGTGTCCCAGACCCTGCACACTCACTGAGTATGCACTGCACTGGCAAAACACGTACTCTCACGAGTCATTTGTCTGGGACTTCTGAATGGCAAAAAGCCTGGTCTGAGCTGCTATGCAGATCAGGATGTCAGGCGTCCTGAAATCCTGGACAAATCCCCTTAGTGCTTTTGGTAAATGTGCAACTGGGATTTGCTGTTGTGACAGCAGATCCTGTGGTAAAAATACCTGTCTCCCAGCACTGCAAACCTGACTCGCGTCCCACAGGTAATGGGTGAGCAGTCGGTGCTGTTTCTTGAATTTTTGCGCAAATGCGTGAAGCAGTCCTGGTGGCAGGGGATCACAAAGCTGCATTGCAAAGCACTTGCCTGGCTCAGGCCAAATCTCTGCACCTGTGGCTTAAGACTCAGCAGATCAGAGGTATGGCAGAGACCCCTGACCTCAGACTGAACGGGATGATGTCTCTGCCCTTTGCTTCTCCAGAAGGCTGCATCTGCCCTGCACTTGCCAGTGCAACTTGACGGTGTGGAAGGTGTGCGGGCAGTGTCCCCTCCTAGGCTGGGCAGGAAGCACAGCCCTCTCCCTGGAGGCTGCATAACAACTTGGGTTTGTTTGCTTTTAACCCTTCACCTTAATCCTAATTTTCATTAGGTTTCATTGGGTTTTTTTATTAAGAATTAGGACTGTGCCAAATTTGAAGCATCAGTAGTTTCACTACCACAATGGGGTAGCGTAGAGTGAGAGGGAGTGAATGTGCTTTTCCTGCTCTGTGTGTGCAGGCACACATGAGAGAGCACAGTTTCTCTGTAACTCTGAAAATTAGTATCTTACTCTCCAAACTTCCTTTCCCACAAGGAGATTCACCCAGAAGGTCTCACCCCACCCAAACAGGGTGTAATGGTATCTCTTTAGTGGGCTACACAAAAATGCTACCGGTGAGTCAGTACAGTGTCGGATGTACAGTCGTACAGAGTGTGAACATAGGATGAAGTAGTTTGAAATGCAGCCTCCCATCCAAAAATACCAGCCAACCAACTGTAAGATACACTAACTGTCAGTTCCCAGTGTGTCTGTTGAGATTTCAAGCAAATTTTGGTTTTTGCTGGCACACAAAGGAAAATGCCATTGCAGCCACTTGGGGCCTGCCTTCTGCTCATCGGGAAAGGGCACCACTAGGCAGATCTTGAAAATGCACCTTTATGATTTAAGTGCTCATATGTCGTCTTCAAAAGTGGCTTAGCAGCCCAAATTTCATAGAGTACTGGTATCAGGCGGTGTGTGAAGACTGGCGCAGGTGAGGCCGTGCTCTGTGGAAGCGCTGCGTAGGTGCTGCTGTGGTATCAGGAGAGGGAAGAGTGGGGACAGGCAGGGAGAGCTGAAGGGACTTCCCTTAAGTCACTAGAAGGTCTGTGATAGAGCTGGGGAGAGAAGTTGAACCTCAGTCTGATGTAGCTAGTAGACGATGCATTCTCCTTAAACATCTTTTATGCCATATATTTGGGGCAGTCTTGTATGTGCTGTACGCAGGGCCATTTTTCCATTTCTTTCTCAGTCCCTGAAGTCCTCCTATGAAACACTTCAAGTTTAAGTATACTGTACCAAATTCAGTGTTATGCTGGTAGTACAGGGGAAGAAATGGATGGAGGAGCAGTGTTAGAAAGCACCCCTTCAGCCCTTACTGAGACCCCAGCTCTGTCCTAGAGTTTGTTCAAAAACATCCATCCCTCCTGGATTGCCTGGGCTGAGTAACATCACAGCCCACCAAGTAGTGGGACGCTGCTATTCCACGGATGAAGCAACACTGCATTGCCGGTATCATTAGGCTGCTGGTTTTGCTTCTGGCTCTTGGCTTCCACCCTGAAATGATGGTGTCACTGGAGCTGCCTAGAGGTACAACAGTTATCCCAGCCTTATGCAGGGTACAAGAGGTTGTCGGTCTTTATGGTAAATGGTCAAGCTGCCTTCCTGTCATATGTGTAATGTCTCAGAAGTGGTTTGAGCTTGTAGATACCATTAATTATGTTGAAAACAAGAATACTGTCATTGTGCTGGGTAGGATTGGCCTAATTTTATGTAAAGTCGATGCGGATTTAAGCTTCGTTTCGAGTTACTAGGGTGCTGTCCATCAAGTCATGTTTGGAAATCGTTTTTTAGAAGCTGTGCCAGTTTTAACATGCTGCTTTAATATTTTTCTGGCTGCAATAGGGCAAGACATAGAAATCGTACATTGTCATCACACAGAGCTGTGAAGCATGGGGTTTTTTGGTTTGTGTTTTTTTTTCTTTCTCTCTCTTGCACTCTGTCATATGGAAACCAGATCAAGATTATGAAATTATTGCCCACAAACTGTGATCTTTTTTCTCTTTTGTGGTGGGGACTGACAAGTCAGTGATGGCTTGGTGCTGTTGGTACTAGCTGTTCATGCTGCACGCATTTGTATGTATCAGGAAGTGCTGAACTTGGCGTGCTTCTCGGTTGGCACACAGGCTGGTAAAACGTCAGATTTTTAATTGTGATAAAGTTCATGAAAGAAAAAATTATGGCAGATGTTTCCTTTTGTCAGAGCTGAAGTGAATCATTAAAATGTGATATGATGTACTATGAACTAGTCAGTGTAAACATCATCCCTGTGAACATGTCAAAAGACTGAAGAACGTAGACGATTCATGGTAATGTCAAAAACCATGTGGTCTGAATGCTGTATTACCAAGCTCTTCTCTTTAAATGCAGAGCATGAATCTTATGAATTTTTATTGCCTTTATACAAAATGAAAAGATAACATATTCTGCTTTGGTAAAAATAGCCTGGTAGCTTCTGCAACATGGTTGTCATTTCGCTGGTGGTATACTCAGAGGTCTGCTTTTCACAAGCAGCAGTGAGGTATCCGATTCTCACTGAGCACTGAGCTTGCTTGCCTAATTCCCTCTTTTCTAGAGGATGTATTTTTGGGAAGTCTTACTCCTTTGCCAGTCTGAAGGAAGTGGCAGAAACGCCGCTGCTTGCCGAGGAATGCCTGTGATGATGCGTTAAAAGTGGCTCCCGATAAGTGGTTATGGAAAAACTGCAGGAAGCTTCTGACGGCCAACATTCTCTGTGGACTTTCTCTCCCACCTCCTCACATCCCCTGCAGGAGGATTATTGTCTACATGCTCACTTAGGCCATTAGTCAGAACAGAAGTGCATTAGAAACTTCCTGATGCTTCCCCATGAGCTGAGTACATTGTATCTGCAGTTATTCTCATTGTGGCTGGTCTAAGAAGTCTTGACTAGATTCTGATTCTTATTCCCAGTGTTGTCAGTTCTCAGTATTTTAACATAAATTAAGTGGGTTTCTTAATGCTTCAGCTGTTGGAATCAAGGGAGTTGACGAATATCTTCATTTTGACATAAAGGTCAAAGAAACACCGGAAAGATGTGATCGAAGTGTACCCAAAGTCTTGTTTTATGCCACTCTGCCACTCTTTGATCTCTGATTTGAGGGAGCTTGACTTAACAGTTTGGAATGCTGTGGATTAGGAATAAAATATTCTGTTATATCATAAAGTGGCTTATAAAGTGCAGCAAATCCAAATAATTTTGCATGTCAGAAGTCTCAGTCCCCATCTCTTTTGGGGATACACTGAAAGTGAGGTGAATGTGTTTTGCAGAGCAATTTGAATACTTCTAAACTGTGGCCCCCTTCTCCAGATCAATTACATTGATTTACTGGGGAAAATGTGTGTTTGTGTGCATGGACATACACAAATTGTATACAAACAATGTATTTTATTTTAAGCAGGGCTGCAGAAGCCAGAAGTAATGAACTTAGTACAGAGATTCAGTGATAACAGTTGTTAATGGCAAGGCATCTGTAGTTTTTGCACCATGGTGATTTGTGGAAATGCACTGTTCTTTTTTAAATCAGCATAAATTTTTACACCTCTCTTGCACCATAGGAACTTAATCCATCATGAAAACTCGGTAGAAGCTGCACCATTGTATCCTGAGGCAGATGTGAAATTTGTGTGAGTCACTGATTTGTGATCAAGCTGAAGGAAACTGAGTCTATAGTTCTTAAGAAAGAAGCCGCCCATTTGGGATGCATTTACGCAGCTCTTTTTGTATAAATCATTAGCGCTATAAACTATCCATTGTTGTTAGGAGAAGAAATTTAACAATGCAAATAAAACAAAATACTGTGGCAGAGCAATTTTATGCTTGATTGTAATGTTTAATGGCATGTTCTCATAAAGAGATTTTCCCATCCTTCAGACCTATCATGTCTGTGACTCCCTTGATTTCCAATGGTTTGGATGTCCCCCATTTTATTCCTAGAGTTGTTTTCTCTAGAGCAATTTCTGTAAACATGCTGCAGCATGGGGTTATCCAGGGTTAATTTCCCTTATGATTACACATCCAGACAGCATATATGTAAATGCGGCAAGACAAGTGATAAGAAAACTGTAGGATAAAAGAAAATGAAGAAAATTCCCTTGTTTTGCTTGTAGATCCATTTTTCAGTATCAGTGTATTTTCCTTAATTTTCAGTGTTAATGCTAGCTTACATGGGCATCCTGGTTCTTTAAAAGCTTTATTTTTCTGTCATCGCTGGCCTAAATTTTTGCATTATGTTGATTCCCTTTCTCTCCCCTATCTCTTTGGATATTTCTTCCAGGTTCCTCTCTTCATCCTTTACTTTCAGGTACTAGACGGCACCATCATTGAGGCAGAGCTTTGTATCTCTAAACCAGCTGGTTATATTAGTGTCAGAAATAAAAATACAGCGTTCACATTCTACTTGTATTTTTAGTGCTTTACTGTAATCCTGGTTCTACTTTCCCTTCTTATCTCCATTCTATGTCTTGCCCTTAGGTTCCTTTTTTTAGACCAAGGTTGATGGGTTTTCTTGTGATCTTGGAAGGTTTCTGCACTGTCCAGCTTTTTGAGGTCTTCCCATACACCTTAGTCAGAAAGTACTAAAATATCTTGATAGTCTGTTAATCTGCAGTCAAGTGCCCGTTGTTTTCTTTTCCTGGCTGCCAAGGAGTTTGTTGGGAATTGAGATTTATGGAGTGAATACTCCACCTGGCAGGAGACTCTCTGTAACTCCTAAGTGTGTTCTTCAGTGGAAGAATGAATATTCCTTTTTGTGTGTAAAATACTGCTAATAGCTTATTTAGCAACCTATATTTCTACAACAGGGCTTTCAGTTTTGTGTTGGAGGTGGGTTCTTGCATATGCATAGATTCTAGCACCCATGCTAATTCCGTCTCTCATTTAACTTTCATCTGTTCCTATGGTAGGATAATGCATGATGTGATCTCTCAGCTTTTTAATGTGGTTCTTAGTGCATCTCTTCTAACTCCTGTTTGAATGGGCTAAAAAAAATACTAATAATGAGGGATGATTCTTCCCTGTACTTGCTGGGAATTGCGTGGAAAACACAGGGAGCTTAGGCAGGGTAGTCATGCTGCAACCACTGAGACTCCACAGAGTCCAGTACCAGATATTAATTGCATGTGCTGCAGGGAGAACTCTGAATAACAACAGGATTAAGAAAAATACGTTGGTGATCCTTTCTTGCCTTTTCCTTAAATGGCTCATTTTTACAACTACTGGTTAGATTTGAGCTCAACGTAAGGCAAAAGCTGTGGAATGTGATCAAATGAGGGATGCAAGGGGTTGCAGTATTTTCAGCACAGCTGATTTTGTTCACGGTTTTTTAATAGAACTAAATGGAGGATTGAATTAGTCGATGATTAAAATAAGTGGAAGCCACTGTATTACAGTGTTCGACGTAATGGGTACCTGCGTGAAATTTTGGTTCTCAGTCACCCAGTTGCTTCGTCCCTTTAGGGTTATTTTCAAGGTCTGAGTAGCCTGGACTGATTATCACCCTCAGATTTACAGCTGCCTGTCCCTGCGTAGAGTTTCTTGTTCCTTACGCGTCAGCACTAAGAAATTTGTATCTGTTTTTCAGCAGTGGCAGACGAGCATCAAAGTTACCAGCAGTGTAATCTCCAGGGTAAACAGGGCCAACACATTATGCTCGCTGTACCATTTAACCCTGCTGGAGGAGATGACTGTAAATTGCCTGTGTCGAGCTGGTGCGTGAGGACTAATAGAACTGCAGTGGGGATAATTCATGAGTAGATTTTCTCACTCGCCAGTGTAAACAGAGCTAGGGCTAGTCAGGTCTGAAACGGTGATTACTTTTAAAACAGCATGTTACAATTCAGTGTCCCAGGTTGAACCCTCCTTCCAGCACAGGAAAACAAACCATCGCATGCGTGGCTACCACATGGACCACGCAGGCTGTGCAACTAACTATGCATATGAAGAACTGCTTTGTTTTTCTAGGAAATGAGGTTTGGAGGGAGGTCCTTAACTGCAGATTGCAAAGGGTGATTTAGAAAAAGAAAAAAAAGAAGAAAAAAACATCAATTTCACAATCCTTATTAATGCAGAGTAAAGAACAGCTTGAACAGGGAGTTAATTTAGAGGCCTTGAATACTGTCCTCTTCTGCATTAAATCCCTCCACCAAACTTGCGTTTTTTGGGTTGTGCTGATAATCTCTCCACACTGCTCCTGTCTGCTTGTTCCTTGCACCTGATCACATTAAATACAATGACATAATAGATATGCACCTGCTGGCAAATAAGTTACCTGAATTCACTGCCAGCGAGAATAGCACTTTTCCTTTCCCTGGGGTGGTGCCATTCCTCAGTATCTTTTTCTGACAGATTTAACCTGTAAACTCCAGACTTAATGGAAAAGGTGAAAATTTGCTCCAGGAAGTGGCAATTTGAGAGGTGGGGGCATTTGGTGTGTGTGTCTGCGGTCACTTGAAGCCCATCCAGGGTGCAGACCCTTACCCAAAAGGGAATGGTCCTGGTCTTCTGCTCTGTCTCTCACTGACCGTTTCCTGCTGCCTTTTGTTGTGTTGGCATCAGCGTTCACCCAGCAAGCAATTTGACTTTTTCCACTGTGAGCAGAGACCTGGTCCAGCTCATCTGTGCTACAGCTGTGTCGCTGTCCGCGGGTGCACTGGGGCTGGCACAAAACGGACAGCGGGAAGGACCCAGGTCCATGCTCCCATGGCTGCTAGCTTGACATGGGGCTGGGATTGCAGCAGGCGGTGATTACCTGGGTACTCCCAAGACCTGCCTGGGCTGGCTGGGGGGCTGAAAGCATAGCTCCCCCCCCAGCAGGCACGTGTCACCCCAGCCTGTCTTTGGCTGTGAAGCATCATCCTGGTGCCGCCTGGAAGAGGCACATAAGGATGCATGCCCCTGTGTGAAGCATTAATGGTTGTAGACATGTGACCGTCTCAGATGGTTTTCAGGGCTGAAGTTAGGTGCGTGGCTCTGAGCTGTATCAGGGAGGGGGAAGCACCTCCGCGCACACGCACACCCCCCCCCACACACACACACACTGTCCAGGTTCCCCAGGTGAGTGACCACAAGGGGCTGACTGCAGGCAGGATGAAACACTCCCTTATTTTCCAGTTTAAGACGGGGTTTTTTTTTTACTTTTCAGAGTAAGGGCTGGCCAAAAGCCTGCCCACAGTCAGTAATGTCTTTAGAGAAGCAGAGAAAGAAAGAAGGAGGTAAGTAGCAGAAATGCAAAACTCCTATTGAGAAAGCAGCACCTGTCCAGTTTTGGTCACCAAAGCATAACGCTGTTTTCTTACACTTAAGAGATAATATCTTTGCTACTAGTAAAACCAAAAAATCGGCTTTCGTTCTTGTGGTTTCCAGAATGAGTCTTTTGTTTTCCCAGTCAAGACCGAGGAGACAGATCAGTAAACACATCCTTTATAAAATTTCACCTAAATGTTACCAAGTTTAATTAGCCCTTGGGTTTATCATTAATATGCTAGACTTGCAGTGGCTTGTGGAGGAGCATGATGACTCGGTGTGCCAAAGCCTGCTTAGGTAGCTTCAACCCTGTCACCAGAGCAGCCAACCTGCTCAGAGGTCATGTGGAACCTGCTGCTGGGAGGGGGATTTTAGAAGGAAGCCAGTCCCCTGTCCTTGTTGACAGAGCAGCTTTTCTGGGCTATCTGGCACTTACAACGCAGTTGTTCAGCCCCTGAAGGGGTTGATTCACATTAAAAACTTGATGATAAATTCTTAATAAATAGCCAAATATTGTTCTGAGGATGTTCTTGAGGATGCTTATCAGGTGCATTGCTTATGGATACAGCACTCTTAATGATTTTGCAGCCATTATGCCTGCGCTTGTACAGTAATACTAAACAAATTTTGGTGGGTAGGGAAGTAGTGGGCTAGAGAGGGAGTAAAGCGTATAATCTTACCAGTCTCTCTACATACCGAGTTCCCAGTTTTGCCGAAGCAGTTGGCTTGTGTTAGAAGGTTAATGCCCTTCAGGAACTGAAAAGATTGAACATCCAGGCTTCAATTGTAGGAGACCGAAGTAAAGAAGCAGTGTTAATACTAATACATTAATTTTATTTTTTCTGCTTATAGTCTTTGAACTACACACATCTGAAACCAACTTCTCATGTTAAATATGAGGTTTGGGAATGATGCGTGTGGGTCAATCCTTGGCTCAGAAAATCTGTTTGACACTTCAGTCCTTGGCAACGAGAATTTGCAACAGGAAGGTAATCAGCCTCAGCAGCGACTCTGTACGCACAAAGCAGGCCATGCCCATACAACAGCCATGTTTAAAAGGCTGGTCTGTTGAATCAGTTGTTTTCAAAGTAGGCTAGGGGAGATGAGATTGTAGTTTGGAAGGTGTTCCACATCTGCTGTCTGAACTGAATTACTTCCCTTTGCTGGTAATGGTGCTGTAGTCTGTTAACACTCCGCTTGCACAAAAGCATTCCATTGACATACAACTTAAACTCATTCTGCTCTTCTAGGAACTCTCGGGATATTTATTTACAGTCCACAATCACTGTCCCCCAGCCTGACTGTACTGTTTGGTTTGGGGCCTTAGTCCATGCAGTATCGAGCTGAACATCAACAATCGTTTAATAAATCCAGACAGCAGGGATATAGCCTGTAACCCAGCAAGGGAGCCTGCTGTGTGCTGCGGATATGGGTATCAGGATGTGTCTTCTAGTATTTTCAGCACCCTGACTCTTCTGCATGCTGGCTTGGCGGATGACCGTGTGCAGGCTGGCTCCTCAGGCTCTTTCCCCTGTTGGCCTTTGCTCCTTGACTTTAGTCAGGGGATCCTTCTTTTGGGGGGGGGGGGGGACTGGTCCATGAAGTTCACATATTTGAGGTGTGGGGAGCAGCAGGTCTGTCTCCATGGGCAGGCCTAGAGCATGTCTGGGGGCAGCCTGGGCCATCGCGGCGGTGCTGTGAGGGGGAGCGGTGCTGGCGTGGGGCTGTGACGAGCCAGCCAGCCCACTGGAAGCAGGACATGCTGCAGCCCAGCTCCTGTGCCTTCAGCAGCTCCCAGGAGCTGGCCGAGTACGGACCATCGGGTGAGCTCTCTTCTCCTGCTCACACAGACACGCACTGGTCTTGCCCGCTGCTTTGGGGATGCTACCCCAGAGACTTAACGAGCAACGGGAGGGGGCTTGGCCTTCCTGGTGGGGCAGGTACAGGAGGAACATCCCGGGAGCGGAGGGACACACCGCTCACAGGTAACGGGGGTCCTGGCGAGGCAGGGACCCCTGCGGGGCTGGGGGCAGCCTGCAGTTCGGCTGCCGGGCTCCGACGGTGAGTGCGGGGTGGGACGGCAGGCGGTCGGGCTGAGGCCCAGCCGGGCTGGCTCCGCCGCGGGGCAGGGGAGGGCGGGCGCTGCTGGAGCCGGGAGCCTTGGCCAGGAACCACGCGTGCGGCTGGATCCCCAGGCTCGGGATCCCCGGTGCTTTCCTTTCCCCTCCCCCTCTTATTTTTTTTTTTAAACGCGTGTGCGTGGATCGCTGGCGGTGACAGGCGCTCTTTCCTCTGGGGGTTGGCGCGTTACCGTATTGCAGCAGGGGGCGCCTCCCCGTTATTTTACACTCCCCCCCCCGACCACGCCTGCGGTGCTGCGCGGGGAAGATTCCGCGTTTTCCGCTTCTGCCGGCTGTGTGCCTGCGGCGCGGGACGGGACGGGGGGGGGGTCCTCTCCGGCGCCTTTCGAAGAGCCGCGTCCCCGGTGGGGATGGCTCGGTAACGCGGGGGGCGTGCCGCTGACCCCCGCTCCCCCGCCGGGGCCGGCAGCCGACGGAGGCGGGCGCGGCGCCGGCTCCCCCGCGGGCGCGTGACGGCGGGGCGCGGGCACGTGCGGGGGGCGGGGCGGGCGGCGGCGCAGGCGCGGCGGGCCGGGGCAGGCGGAAGAGCCTGGGCGCCCCGAGCGCCCGCCGGGCCGGGCCGGGCTTAAAGAGCGGCGGGGCGGCGGCGCGGGTAAGCTACGCACCTTCCTCCCCGCGGCCCTCCCGGCCCCGCGCCGGGCTCGGCCAGGAGCGGGGCGGCCGGGGGCTTTGTCCGCCTTTTTTTTTTTTTTTTTTTTTTTTTTTCTCCCGGCGATTCACCGCGATTTTCTTTATTGTTTTCGGGGTTTTTTTACGATTTTTTTTTTAAATTCCTTCCGCACCAGGCGGGGCCCCGCCGTCCGGAGCGCCGAGCCGCCTTTCGTGTCCGTGTGTCCGTGCGAGCGCTCACACGCGCGGCCCGGGGCCCGGGGAGCGAGGGCGGCCAGTGCCGGCCCTGTCTGCCCGCTCCGGCTGGGCCGGCGCTCCGCGGCGTGCGGCAGCTGCCCGGCGGCGGCCGCGGTGTGAGCGCCGGGGCCGGGCCCCGCCGGTGCGCTGGCGGGAGGGCCGGCCGGCCGGGAGACTTGTCTGTCGGTCCGTGCCCGCGTAGGGCTGAGCGGGCAGCCTGGGGACGCTGTCCCCCCGCTGGATGGAGCCCAGGGCTGCCGGTGATGCGGTGCCCCCCGCGGGGGCTGGCGGAGTGGTTTGAGCCCCCCGTCTGCCGGAGGCGAGCATGTCCAGTGAGCAGCTTAATAGGACAGCGGTGAAGGATGCGCGGTTAAAAGACCTGTTGTTGGAAAGAGGTACCCGCCTGTTCGCTGCTGCGCCCGCAGGGGCAGGGCTGCGGCGAGCCCGGGCTCCGGCTTACCGGAGCGAAGCCCAACTTCGCGGCTGGCGGAGCCGAGGGACGCCGTGGGGGCTTCCCTGGCCGGGGGGGGGTCTGTCTGCCGAGGAGGACTGCGGGTGGCGGTCCAGGTGCTTTCGCTTGCGTGCATGTTGACGGGGTTATAAATAATTTCTCTTGTTTTCATGCTTTTCTGTGGAGGTGTCGTCATTCAGTATATAGTTGCTTTTTCCGCGCTGGGCACTTACCATAGAAAAATACTCTACTAGGAGGAGAAAAATGTATTATAAATGTGATTTCCTGCGTGTAAAGAAACAGGTATATGCAAGTGTGACAGAGAGACTTGGGGAGGTAAAAAACCGTGTCGTTTCTCTTCCCCAAGTCTCTTTGCCAGCTGACAGCGGAGGAGCCGGCTGGAGCAGGTGCCGGGGCGGGGGGCGAGGCGGGGGCCGGCGGCCGCCGGGAAGCACTCGCGGTGCCTTGAGCGGTGCCGGTGAAGAGAGACCGCTGCAGCTCTTGTTTTTTCCCTTTTTCCTGTTAATAACCTAGTGAGTAGCAGGAGGGCTAGTCAGGAGGAAGGGTGAGGTTGAAAATTACCTTCCTTTTTTCTTTCAATCCATACTTTAAGCGAGGAAATCCTCTCGAATATCAGTAGGGTGTTCTGTTGCAGTTTGCATTTGCGGTGTAAAGCTGGACTTGGAAAATCCTGTGTGTTGTGGTTTTAATTTTCTTTACTATGTGGCCATGTTTTAGTCAAACATTTCGAAATTATTCTTCCCCCCTGCCAAGGGAAATGCTCAGAGACCCAATCATTTATTTCTAAAGGAGAGGTACTGTCCCCTGCCGCTGAGATGCTGGAGCCCTGATAAATTTAGAAGACTCTGCCCTCGGCAGATAGAGAAAGTAATATGTCATTCCAGTGATCTTTGCATTCTAGGAAAGCCTAAATCAACATTGCTTGTTTTGCATGTTGCCCTTTAGCAACAGTCTCTCAATTTCCAGTCTAAAGTATTACACGGACCCCCCAAAAAAGGTTTTGTTAAAGAAACCCTTTAGTACTCGGTAGCTGCAGAATGTGATTTGCAGCAGTCGTCAGTAGTGTTAAGTCTGTATTTTGTTTGTGCTTCTGAGGCAAAACCCCCTCAACTTTTTACTTAAACGTGGGTTTGGTGGGTTTGTTTTTTAATTAATGCTATGCTTCCTGCCTTTTGATCTTTTAGTGCTGACGACATTAGCTTCCAGTGGTGCGAGGGGGGGTGGAGGGATGTTGCTGCACTGCATATGGGATTGATAGCAAAAGTGAAGCAAAGCACTGACTAACCAAAATTTTTGAAGATGTTCTGCTTGGTGAGTGGATGGTACTTAACAGCAAAGAGAAAGTAAATGATAGATGTATTGTTGCCCTTTTACTCTTTGCTTAGCCTTAAATAGGTTTAGTTACTCCTACTGAGATGATTGCAGAACCTCAGCACTTAGATGGTGGTGTGCCTGTGCCCACTGGTAACTTGTGACAAACAGCTGGACCTCAGCACCAGCCTCCACTGGACACCAGTGCACTTGCAGCTCCTGTAATCTGAGGTTTTGTTTGGAGATCTTAGAGTCTTAGGTTTGTAAGAGATCTTAGAATAATGAAACAGTCTTGGACTTCCTTTGGTTCCACTGCAGGTCACTTTGGATTTTATGTGTGAAAAGCATTTGTCTAGCTCGGCTTTATAGTTGTGTTGTGTTTGCATACTGCTGTTACACAGAAGGCTGAGGATGACTGCAAATGAAAGAGATGGGGGGGGGGGGGGGGAACTTGTTTTCTCTGATTGCTTTGTCTTTTTGTTTTTGTATTTTGTTTATCTTTCTTTCTTTATTGGCTTTTTAAAACAGAAAATTTAGTATCGCTTCCCCAAAGTCCATTTTTTGGTGTCCAAAAAAATAACAGTACTTCTGGGAAGTGCCAAAACTGAGTAACTTGCACTGCTGCTTTGCTTTTTCTGCCAGGCTAGCAACCAAAAACCTCTTCCCATTAACTGGAGTTGTCTTTCAAGATGAGAGCATCCCCTGTGAGCGATGTAGTTTCCATAGAAATATCAGCAAGTGTGTAACTCCAAAGGGCAATTCCTCCCCTTGCTCATCCCTGCTGCTCCAGTATAGCCAAAAGGGTGAAAGAGTGACTCATTTCTAAATCTACTTAATATTTGTTGTATAGGCAGGACTTCAGATAAGATGATGGGCTCTGATGGAGTTACTTGTAATTGTATCTCTTGCTACAGCCAAGGCCTTGGTTTCATTTTTAACCATAGTGGAACATAACTTGTTTTAGAATATCAGATCTCTTTTTAGATTTTTACTTGAATGGGAATGTCCTAGAACAGTTAATTTTTATCTAGTTGGAGAGAAGCAATTGAAGAAGACGTTGTATGTAGATTCAATAGGGAAAAAAAAAATCCCCCTCTTGATTTAGATAGCTTTTGTGCCGTTCAGCTGGTTGAAAAATCAAGAGTAGTTTACTAGATAGTGTCCCGATTCCTTTCTCTGTGGCCTCTGCTTTGAAGCTTATGGAACCCTCTGGATTCAGTTGGCATTGCAGGTGGCTATTAAAATAGAGTGGGGTTTGAGTGTCTTTGGTTTGTTTTTTCTCCTAGTGAAATCATTTTATTCTCCAGAAGGCTTGTCTGTACTATTCATGCTGAAGAATTTGTTACTTGTGAAGGCTGCAGAGTAGTATCACCAAGAAGTTTCTTAGCTTTGATCTGCAGCCACTAATACTGAATGATGGGCACTGCCAAAAAAATATTTTCATACTACTTTGGAACAGTGTTTTCTTCACGAAACTTTGTGAAATGGACAGCAGTAACATCTTAATCAAGATCAGTCTTGATGGAATACTGAGGATTTTTCAGGTTATTGCTTTGATGGATAACTTTCTCTGTGTGATTGACATATTTTCCTTTTTTTTCTTTGTTTTAGCTGAACTGGAGTTTGTTCAAATCATCATTATAATTGTAGTTATAACTGTTATGGTGGTAGTGATCATCTGCTTGTTGAACCATTACAAACTCTCGACACGCTCCTTTATCAACCGACAGAGCCAAAGCAGAAGACAGGAAGAAACTTTGCAGACAGTGAGTATGAGCCCCTTGCACCAAATACCTTCTCTTTGCGCTGTACGGGCCTGCGGCAAAGCCTTCTGAGGAGCTCCAGCACAGGCAACTGTTGAAAAACTTCTCATGCCACTTCCAGTACTCCCTATAGTTAGGTCTTTTGCTGAGGTTGTATTTGTCAGTAGAACAAAAAATCATAACATAAATTAAGATATGATTAATTAAAGAGTTATTATTTTAGACCCTACTACGTTTTATGTAGCCTATTTTCATTTTATGTTTGGAGGCTCAGATGTGACATCCTGTTTGCTGCTGCTGTAATTCGAAGGGGAGTGTAGGGGAAATGGATGGAGACCACCTGGGGTACAAAGATTTGAAATAAATGTTGTTTGACTTTCCATGTATTTACTAATATCCTGGAGTTTTATCACTATTGCTCTTTTGTGAAGCTACAATAACTGGTTTTTTGGATTCAAACCACTGGCTCAGTAAAGGCCTGTGTTTGTTTCATTCAAATTACATCAAAATGTAACATTTGTTTTACTCAAACAACAAGAAAATGATCCCTCCAAGGACTGGAGTGGTTAAGATGTGTTGTTACAGAGCCAAACACTTAAGACAGTCTCAGCTGAGACCTCTTAAGGCTGTCTTTTGTCAACCCAGCAGTAAATGGGCCCCTAACTTGCCTTGGGACCAGGAGTTTGCTGGGTGGTATGCACTGCTCCCTTGTGAGGGTTTAACCACAGGGTGTCTGTGGCCCTGGAACATCCCCCCCCCAAGCCAGGCAGTATCCTCTGCTGTTGCAGGGAGGTCCTTTTTCTGATGTGCTTTTCAATGTCCCTGGAGTGGTGCCCCTTGGCCTCTTTGCTAACTGTGATAGCCAAGTGGCCACTGGTGGGGATAGCATTTTGGTGCATCGAACTTCTGGCAGCAGTGTTGGGTTCACACTTTCATTTCATTTTGTTGTCAAAAAACCTGACTGTAGCTGAGAGGTGTAGCCCCATAATGGTTTACACCAGTCATAAGTCCACGGTTTCACCTTTCTTTCCATCCTGGTCCTGTGTTTCCTCCTTCTTTGTGCTTAGGGAGCTACTGGGGTCATGGTGAGAGGCCTCAGGGGACTGATCTGGCTGAACACTAATCGTGTTTTTTTCAGTTAGATTTCAGCCAGATAAAGGACTGAAATGCCTGGGCCAGGGAGGAGACAGGGATGCCACAGCCAGGGCTGGACCTGAGCAGCTGCTGTGGAGCTGGACCCCTGGCAACTTGAGTTCCCAAAGGTCCCGCTTAGCGCATCACCTGCGCCTTTTTGCTAGGGTGAATAGCTCATACCTTGGAGGCTGTGCAAGGACGAAAGGAGCTGTCTCCTCGAGGGGAAGTAGCCTCATTCTCTAGTGCTTTGGTAGCACAGAAATATTTAGCTCTTAATTTGCTTACAGACAAAACTGGAACTTGTCAAACCTTGAGCCCTTGTGGACTTCAGGATTGGAAAAAATGGCTGGATTAATTTGTGTTACTCTTAAATGGATGCTGTCATTCAAGACCCACACTTCTGTCTGAAAAATGTTAGCTAAAATTGCTAAAAGTACCTAAAACTAAATAATTTGAGATAAAGGAAATGCATTTTCATCTTCACACATCTTTTTAAACTGCAGTAAGCTGTCAAATGCATGGAGTAACGCGTTCCTTCCTTTCTATGGTTTGTTAGTATTTCTGTTGTCGGAGCAAGTGATGCCTTTTTCTCTTAGATGCAAGGGAGGAAACATCACCTTCTTGTGAAGAAGAACATGCAGTTTGGTGGTGGAGACTTAGGAGCACTGTAGTATCCAGAACTGCTCTTAAATAATTTTTAAAACACTGACTCAGTTTCAGTTTGTCACCCTTTTCAGTCATGATAATCATAGGCAAGTGAGCACTTCATGGGAATTGATGATTAGTTGGCGAGAACTGGTTACTAATTCTTCTGAAAACTCTGGTATAGGTTTGTCGTCATTGACTCCTGGATTTCTGATAGGCTGAAGCTGGGTCATACTTGTGGGGAATGGGACCTAAGAGGTCTCTTAGGTCAGATGTCAAATATGTTTGAGTTCCCCAGTGCCTCAGGTGTTGGAAAGACATTATGATAGAAACTGGTTGTGCACTGCTTACAATGGAAACCTGAAAAGCGGTGTGTGTTGCGTGAGGGTCGGGAACCTAAAGCATTTGCTCTGTGATCTGAAACTGGAAATGACCAGTCTGTTATTGTCCACGGAGGAGTGAATTGTACAAGGGAAATCGCGTGAGCAGTAAGATGCAGGTTAGATTATATAATTTGAAAAGATGTTCATTTTTTTAACCAGGCAGGCCTTGTTCTGTGTGCAAATGCTATTGATAAGTGGATTCTCTTCCAAGGGAATGGTTTTGTGGGGTGTGTTTTTTAATGGTATATGGACTCTGAAAACAGGTTTAAGTGTTTAGTAGCTACTGATGTCTGAAGAAAATACCATTCTGACTCAGGCTTTCTGTTGGTGGAGGAATAGTGAATGGAAATAGAGGAAGTTTGGCCGTATTTCTTAAAAAGAAAATGGCAAAGAAAATTAATTGACTGTGGGCTAGTTCCTGTAGTGAACTATGAAGTGAACTCCCCTTCATGTAACTGAGGTAGCAGATGTGTACCAAGATGCAGAATCATGCCTTTTGTATTTGGAGGGGCTTTTTTTTTTTTTGTCCTTTCGTTACCTTCATTTTTCCTTTCTTTAACCCTGTCCTATTTCTAGTAATTGTGCTATCCAACAGCTGAGCTGTGGCTGAATTGTGCAGATTTCTGGCCCCGTAAAGACCAACTATCGAACACATGATTTCTCTTATTCTGGTTCTTCTAGAAACTATAATAGAAATGAGCAGATAAATTATCTGCTGCTGTTATTGCCAACCTCACACCTGTAAAACTCATGGAGCAGTACAGCTTCCACAATAACGAAATAAAATGTATTTGTGTGTTTCTTTGTCTGGATGAACTTCCTTTTGTGTTAAAAACAAAAAAAATTCACCGAAAACCAAAACAAAAAAGGCCTTAAAGCTGAAATTCTCATTGTCTTCCAAGCCCAGAAATTAGAGTATTAAAAAGATGAAGTATCACTGGAATCACAAGTGTTGGTAACACTTGAAGGGCAGAAAAGGGACCAATCCCAGAAGCAAAAACCCTCCCCTTTGATAAGTGCGTGCTGGAAAGTAGCTGTTACATTCATGTTCTGTAAATATGCTTTCCAGTGTGGCCACCAATTAATCTTTTTTTTTTTTTTTCTTTTCATCCCCTCTGGAGTCTCATATTCCAGTCTTTGCCCAGGTCCTTGTTATATTAACTGGGTTAGTGTGCTGAGGCCTTAAACAGATCACAGCAGGGTCAGGACAACCTTTGAGTGCTCAGGAGTACTGGATGCTTCTGCAGCAGCACTGCCAAGGCTGCTGCCTGCCCTTCCAAGGCAAACCCTGCTGTCTCCTAGTGTAGCTATTTAGAATATTTGAACCCTGTTTTAACACCAGCAGAAATACAAATTTTGGGGTCGTTAACTGTGAAAGGTGGAAGGATGCTGAGTGTCAGCTGCGTTGTCACGAGCCGCAGTGTGCGTGACTCACTGAAGTGAGTGTACATGGTACTGAATGGTGTCCATACCGCAATGGATAAAATATGGAGGGTTTCCCACTGCTGCCCAGTCCATCAGCCATGTTTTGCTTCGCAGCCGGGAGTGAGCCACGGTTTGCAGAGCATCTGAGGGGAACGTGAAGGCTGTGGGGTGTGGAGTGCTGGGTTGTTTTGGGGCAGAGCCATGTGGCAGCCTTGGAAAGGCACATCTGTGTATGGGGTATGTATGCCTGATATCCCAGGGGAGGTATGTGTTGCTGGCTCTGCACTGGGAGGGCAGCACTGCTGGTAACCAAAACCATCCTGCTGGAGTGTAGGTAGCCGCAGCTGAGCTGCTGCTGCGGCACTATGCTGTTTGCTGGGACAAAACAAAGATCGATCTTGTTCTCTGATGATTAACTCTTAGTGTCATCGCCAGTGATTTTCAGGGGGATGTTGAGGAGAAAGAGATTAAGTGATTTACAGAGAGGTACTTAATGAGCTTCTGGTGTTCCTAAATTTATTCCTTCTCTTTGTCCTGGTGGCTTCTGTCTCCGTGTTTTTCTCTTATGAACTGGATGTTGAAGGGGTACTGAACACTTGGACTGCCTCAGGCCTGCTCCTGGCGGCAAAGTCCCTGTATCTATCACACAAGATGCTCACCCTGACTGGACCCCACCGCCCAGCACCCAGGGCAGCATTGCTGCTGGGGCTAGTCAGCTTGCATTAGGACCTGCATTGATAATGCCCATCGTGAATGCCAGGCTCCAGGAGCACAGCTGTAAAAATATTGCCCTCTTCCCCGGAACAGCATTTCAGAATAAAAGGGGAACATTAGGGGGGTGACAGAAAACACTCAATATTGACAATGCCAGGGATTTGTCAGTGATTTCAAATCTTAGTCTTGCCTCTTGGCCTTTTAAATTGTTCCCTGCCGGTGTTGGCATTATTCCTTCTGTTCCCTGCTGGTATCCCTGTATCACTCATTCTCATTTTCTTGCTGACATGTACAAAAGAAAGAAAATGCCACTGGGAACGTGAACGCAGTCTGTAGCAGGGAGAGAGCGTGAGTGCTGTAGACGACCGTGCTTTGCTAAACGTTTTGCTTTGCACCAGGCAGGCTTCAGTTGGCAGGAGCTGGACATGTGCTGTGTTCTCCTGTCTGTATGAGGGATGTGGGCTTGTCTCTTCAGGGAGTGCTGCCAGTAGGGACAGCATGGGCTGGCTGCTGCTCTTTGAAGTCTACCACAATAAAGTTCAGGACATCTTTAATAAGGGCAGGACCATCTAAGAAACCGGCAGGTAGGACTAGAAAGTGAGGAGCACCAGCTTCGGGTGGCTCCCGACTCAAATGTGTCACCTTGGGCAACTTGCTTCTTCTCCAAATAAAGGAGGAAGGATAATAGTACTTACTTCCATCGCTTGGATGAAATGAAGATTACTTGAAGTGGTAAAGCGCTGTGAAGTTGGGGAAGTAAGTTTTAAGGCATTAAGTAACAGAAATTATTGCTCTTAAGTGTAGCGAGGTGGACTACCACATGTGGGAGGTTTGGTGCTCTCCATAATTATCTCGCTGTAGTACTTCTCCCCCTTGGTACTGGGGGAAGTACCTGCCCTTGGGGAAATACAGCTTTTAAAGGGAAGAGCAGCCCTGCCGGAACCTTGTCGTCCTGTTGGGGATAACGCAGTAGTTTGTTTCGCTCGTGTTGGGCAGGGAAAACGTCGCCATCTGCAGAGCTGCGATGGTCTCTGTCACCCGAGAAGAGGCCGGGAGGGCCCCTGTGCCTTCCCGGAGCGTTTCGAGCCAGCTGCCGCTGCAGCGCGGCGTGATGTATCGCTGCCACCTAGGGCCGGAACGGGAAACGGCGCTGCTGTCCGACACGCTCACATGTGCCAGAGGGGTGTATACATGTATCTCCATTAAAAAAAAATCAAAAAAAATCTGAGTTTAATCGAGAGGAAAAGAGGGACTTTTTAATACTTGTAATGCATTTCAGAAAGTGAAAAAATAACTTTTGTTTCTCAGGAGATCTTTTCAGTCAGTATTCTAATTCTCAGAGACTTAAACTTGGAGAAAAACTGAAGATCTCCTTGAGAGTCAGTAAAAAAGTTTGGATTCTGTGGTTTTGTTGTGGTTTAACCCCAGACAGCAGCTAAGCACCACAGAGGTGCTTGCTCCTGGTGGAATGGGGAGAGATTTGGAGGGATAAGAGTTACAAAACTTGTATGTTGAGACAAAGACAGTTTAATAAGTAAAAGCAAAAGCCATATACACAAGCAAAGCAAGAAATTAATTCGCTACTTCCCATCAATAGGCAGGTGTTCAACCATCCCCAGGAAAGCAGGGCTCCATAACAGTTACTTGGGAAGACAAATGCCCTCACTCCGAATGTCCCTCCCTCCCTCCCTGTTCCCCCAGCTTTTATCGCTGAGCATGATGCTGTATGGTATGGGATATCCTTTTCCTCAGCTGGGGCCAGCTGTCCTGGCTGTGCCCCCTCCCAACTTCTTGTGCCCCCCCAGCCTGCTCGCCGGTGGGGTGGGGTGAGGTGAGGAGCAGAAAAGGCCTTGGTGCTGTGTAAGCACTGCTCAGCAATAACAAAAACATTTCTGTGTTAGCAACACTGTTTCCTGAACAAATCTAAAAGATAGCCCCATTCTAGCTACTGTGAAGAAAATTAACTCTATCCTAGCTGAAACCAGCCCAGGGATGATTTTGCTTTATTGCACTTTGAGGAATTTTTCTTACTGAATGTAAATTTTCACCTGTAACTTAACCCTGAATTAAAAATTTTTCTTCAGGTACGTTTCTTCCCTGCTGTCTGTCAATGTGCTGATGCTCAGCCAAGGTAGTTTGGATGACACCACGTGGTCCAGGAAGCACAGTGTTTAAAAATGGCCTCAAAAAGTAATCTTCCTAAACTGTTTAATTCTGGAGGTTGTAAACATTTGTAAAATACGAATTAGACCAATTATCTTAGTCTTCTCCGATCTCCTAAGATCTCAATATTGAGTTAAATAATCATTACCATAAGATAAGTAATCACTCAGCTGGATTTATTAAATGATGCTGTTATTTCAAAACCTAATCACAACATTAATTTCTGTAATTTATTGTGAAACCAGCAGTCGCAAAGGTCAGCAAGTGATGTAGCTGGATCCCTAGGATTTTTCTTGTTTTGGTGTTATTTGTAGGAGCTAGGATTTACCATGGAGACTCATTCTTTTTTGTTCCCAAACCGAACAATGTTAAAGATGAATACAGTATAGGAATGAATGTATAAGCTTTCTCTTCCTGTTACTTTTAACCATGGAAGCTCATGCCTGAAGACTTTTAGTCTCTTTAAGAAGGAGAAAGTTGAAGTGGATGGCTACTGAGAACCTATAAGAAGCGGGTAAAGGATATATTGCCCACAGGAAAAAAAAAGGATAAATGGCATTTGCTGAGGCTTAGCCTTGATTGCACATACCTAAAACCTACTTGTACAACACCCTGGGCTTTTGGTGTGAGGGGGCATTGGTAGCTGGGAAGCTCCTATCCGCATGATGCCAAGCAGTGCGGTCCTGGGGCTGCCAGCTTGCGCCAGGCCTGGCAGCTGGTTAGCCGTCATGCTGAGCCGTATTGCCTGTGTCCAATTCCGTCTTGCTTACAGGATGAGAAGTCACTGAGTGAAACGAAGTTGAAAGTAGGTTTTTTTTTTATCATTAGGAAATATACCTTGCTGTTTTGAATAATAAAGAGAGAAACAATATCAGGGAATATAAATACAAATGCTCTCAGTTCTTACCTGATTTGCACTGACCTGAGCACAGGGAAGCATTTTAGTTGTGGAATGTAGGTCTGTAAGTAGAGGGGCAGGGAGAGAGCAAGAAATTAACACTTTTCCACAGTGTAGGTCACTCCAAATTGTTGATGGCAGTCCCTGCATGCTATTTCTTACATCTACATCTTGGGGAAAGAAAAGTCGTGGCGGTATTTTCCTTCTGCAACACAGGTTTTTTTCCTTTCTTCTCCTCTCATCCCCTTGTCATCACCCAACGAACATAGGGGTAGGTGGGCACCAACCCTTGGATTAGGTTGTATCTGCCCAGTTTAGGGGAGAGAGGATTTCCCTGATATGAAAGACTTGAGAAGGGTAGACAGTAAGTTTCCTGTGGTGGATGTAGAGATTTCAGGAAGGCAGAATGACTGAAAAGACCCAAATCGGGAAGATGGTGCAGGCACCTGTTTGGACGCAGTTCTCTTGTTCCAGACAGATGTCACCTTCTGTAGAGGAGATGGGGTTTATCTATGGAAGGCAAAGTGCAGAAAACCTCCAGCATCTCAGGGTAAGACTCATCAAAGGACTTCAGTGTGTTAAATTTTTATTCATTTCCTAGCTTTTCTCTTAGCCTTGGGCTGTTAGCGGAAGCGCATGTCTAAGTAAGTGGTTGCGGACAGACCTGAGCAGTCTGCCTTTGCGCCGAGCTGGCAGCTCCCAGGCCAGCCCTGAAGCAGGAGCCACACTGCTCAGCAGCAAGCTGCGGAGTCTGGGTCGGAGGCACCTCGTGAATTACGTGCTATGTAAAAGGATAAGGGGTATCTAGTGCATGATATCAGGCATAAATTATTTTCCTGTTCTATTCTGTCCCTCAAATACATGTAAATAAAAACTTCATAGAGCCATTCACAATTAAGCACTGGCAGGTTGTCCCTTGTCTCTTTCTGTCTCTCTCTTCTCTCTGTACTCTTTCCCATGTTGTCATACTGTTCTCTTAAAGTCTAGGAAGCCCCTCTACGTGTTTGTATGTGTCATTGCAGGTCACTGTACAATAAATTCATGTCCTAGAAGGGTTCAGGGGTTTCTCTATAGCTGAGTGCAGGAAACCCAGTTGCTTGCTAACCCCTTCCCTTTCTCATTGCCTCTCTTGCTGTCCGTTTCAAGACTGCCTGAAGTAAGAGCACACCGCCTTTTCCTACATTGGGCCGGTTGGTCTGGGCTTACTCTAGCGGTGATGAGAGATTCCTGTACTATGGCACTGGACCAACGAGCTATGCATGGTGAGGTTGGTCTGCACGTGGTGTGTGAGCCTGGTGTTTTCCAAGTGTGGGCGTGCTGCGCACATGCTACCCAGCCATCTGCCTGGGGAGTTCTCTGGCTCCTGGGATAGAGATCTTACTGGGGGTTGGCTGCTGCCAAATGATTTATTCAGCCTGCTGCTCTCTCCAGAGGAAACCTTAGGGAAGGGAGTAGTTACACGTGGGCTGCAGGACACACTGTGAGACAGAGTCCATGTTGTTACACATCATTGCATCCTAACCATTTCACAACCTTGCAGTTCGGCTGCATCCCAAGCTGTCTACCTCCTCAATAGTTAGCCCAGAGCTGGGAGAGCCTTGGGCTCCTTTGGTCTTGTAGTCTTGGTCTGCCTATTGCAGCACCCTGCTTGCACTCTGGGTGGTCCCTGTAGCAGCTGCAGTGCCTCCAGGCAGGGTCTTCTAGTGTACTGGAGTTAGCAGCAGTAGAAGTAACGGCCAGTGCCACTCTTCTAGCAAGTTGATTCTGTTAAGGCGTTGCTGGTACCACATCTGCATGCCTCGGCTCAGCACGCAGGTCCCGCTCCATCTCAGTGCAAGGAGATTTTCCCCATATACTGCACTGTCTCCCTCAACTCTCCTTACTCTCTCCTGCCTTAGGGGAGATGAGCCCTAGGATGGGAGCCATCATTTCCACATCAGAAACTCTCTTCCATAAGGGAGTTGAAGTAACGTGTAGTGGTGGCAAATGGAATTCCTTTCTGGGTTGGGTTTGCCTTTTTTCCTCTCTTCTGAGCTTGAACACATTAAACGTGAGACCAAGACAGTTACATAAATCATATTTTTCAGACTGTCACTTGGGAATCTGCTGTTGGGCTGTGTATGGACTGTAGTTCACGGGCAGTTAATTGAGCAGTGTAGCTTTGACTAATATATTTTACTTAACAATTGCAACAGGCTTGGAGCCTGCTGGGTTAGCTGCTGATAACCTGATAGTTTTTAATTGTGCAATTATACCCTCAGATATTTCAAAATGGGGGCATCCAGGTGATGGAGGGGTGGAAAGGAAGGTGAGTACATGTATATGTACATGTCTATATACAGTTACACAGTTACAACTTCTTCTTTTGACAAAACCTTATATAGGCACTGAAATATGTGACTACGTAAGATTTGTCTTTCGTATCAGGCCTTTGCACATGGGGATACTTTCAAAGGGAGGTTGTAAACAATTGCAGTTGTCAGCCTCCCTGCCTCTGCTCTCTAAAGTTACGTAAGAAAAGTGGTTGACCAGATTTGTTATTCAAAGCATTTCCCTTAACAGCTGAATCCTGTAGGAGATTCCTCTCAGAGCAGCTTTCCTCTGGGGTGGACTCTCCTGACCAGATCACAGGTGGCTTTTGGTCTCTGAGTGTCATGATGAACATCTAGTTAGGTCTGTTTTTACATCTGAAATATGTTGAAGGATGCTATGGTGAGAAGAAGCAGTATGGTAAGATTTGAAAGTAGTCTACACAAGGTAGTGCTTTTGGGGACAGTATGCTTTTTCCTTCCTGTTCCTGAAATTTCTTGTGTCTATAAAATCATGAAACTTGAACTGGCACCACGAAAATAGTTGTGACCATACAATGTTTGGATTTTCTCTTTCTGAACCAAGATTGAAATTCTGTGCTTTATACTTTCTGACGTGTCCTTTTCAGCTTTGAAATTTCCAGTAAAATAAACCCATTGTGGTAGTTAGTGATACTCTAAACAATTAATTAAGAAGAAAAAATTATCATATACCTTAAGCTGTTTTCCCTTATTGACATGTTGTTCTTCACTCTTATTCTGCCCTGAGTGCTGGTACAGCATCAGAACCAGGCTCTCAAGGCATGAGAGGGAAAATACTTTGGCCTGAGAAGGTGTTTGGGGAGGTGGTTGAAGAGGGGAACAGGTGGCTGAAACCCAGCCGTCTAACTACTGCTTATGGCGGGAGTTGGGCAACTGGCAGTTTTGACCAGAATATACCTGAGTTTAGAGTGACTGTCACTTCACTGAGACTACAGACGACAGGTTTCATTGCGAACTGTTTCAGCTTTGGCGTGTAATTGGGATCCTGGCTGGTAGGTCAACTTCGTTGGACCTGCCAACCTCGCTGATGTGGCCTTGTCACGAGCTGGGAGGTGACAGGTACCTGCTCAGCACAAAAGCGCTGAAGTGTCCGCAGTCGTTCCTGCATGTTGCAACATGGTCGTAGCTGCAACCAGCCGGGTGCTGTGGATGGCATCTCAGCACTTGCAAAATGGACCAATCTTGACCTGCTTGGGTGCAGAGCTGCTGTTTGCTCTAGTTTTGGAAAGAACAGGGTGGGATGTTACTTGCTTACCACCTCTGTTTGGGTGGCGAGGGCCAGTCCTTCAAAGCTGACTGCTTGTAAGAGTTTTGGCACTGAGGCAGGATGGTGATGTGATCTATTAATTTTTCCTCTTTTCTTGTTTTCTTCTACATTCCAGGAAGGGTGCTTGTGGCCTTCAGAAAGCTCGGTTTCGCGCCAGGGTGCTTCAGAGGTATGGACAGATTTCTTACTATCTTCACCATGTACTTTCCTCTTTCCTGTAATGTATATTTAATTCCTTTCAAAAACATGCATCTGTTTAGGAAATAAAGCTTTTTCAGTGTAGACTAAGAGCCAGGTTCATGTGGACATCTGAGCCTGCCTTAACTCCCATTCCATAAATGCGTAAGACTTTTTCATTAAAAGAATAAAATTCTGCCTACCTGACAACGTCATCTCCATCAGCAGCTCCCTGTATCATAGCAGGCATTCACAGGTAAAGTGGTGGAGGTGTGTCTCTGTCATGCAGTGGCTCAGTAATTAAGAGTACTCAATAGAAGCGGGGAGACCAGTTGCTCTTCTTCCTGAGTTTTTCTTGGATTTACAACACATATCCTATCACCGGTGTCTCCTGTCTTCCAGCTAGCACAGATCGCTGGTCTGTGTGTGATTTGTGGGTGTATTGTTCCGAGTGGTCCAGCTCTCCTGTGACAAACGGCAAAGCTTCCTGGTGGTTGGCCCTGCATCTGTGAGGGTCAGGGGCTAAAGACTTGCTCTGTGTGGACCCAGAAATGAGAAGACCAGTTTGATAGATCTAGATCTAAGAAGCTGATGTGTCTGTCTAGATCTGGAATAGACCAAATGAGGAGCAATAGCTTCTCACAGAGTACCTTGAACTCTTCCTTTTGTAAAGCCTGACCTTCTGTGGGGCTTAATATGCCAGGGACATTTTTTCCACTTGCAGCACAGAAGCCTTATAGGTCCTCCCCGGAGGCTGATTTCTGGCTGAGAACTGAGGAGGAGGACACCTGATACACTGTGGTAGTGAAGGCGTGAGATATGCCGGGCCTTTACAAAATGTACTAAAATGACCATCTGAATTCTTTGATGATGCGGGTATTACATTAACTCTGAGTAGGAGGGGGAGGCTCAGGCTGCAGCTGAAATTCAGTATTGGGACACTTTTGTAGAACTAGTCAATTGTCAAGACTAGAGAGAATGTCTTTCTTTGTTCAGAAGCAGAATAATTTTCCGTTGGCACTGCATGTTTTAATGTCAGAAGGAGCTGTGTGGGGTCTTGGTCGTCCTTCATGAAGCTGTTCTCAAGTATGTTGAATTCCTTCCTGCAACTCCTACCTGTTCTTATCACGTGCACGCATGTGGGAGCACGCGTCCAAGTGTGTCCTGGGTTTAACCTCCTAAGATGGGTGGCAAAGAGAATCATTTTGCATTTTATCAATTCTTTGTTAATACGGCGCCCCCACAGTGCTTTGCTCAGATATAGAGTCACGTGTGTGTCTCTTCCCATTTCAGATCATGTATGCTCCAAGGTCCAGGGACAGGTTTACCACCCCGTCTTTTATGCAGCGGGACCGTTTCAGTCGCTTCCAGCCCACTTACCCTTACATGCAGCATGAGATTGACCTCCCTCCGACCATCTCCCTCTCCGATGGGGAAGAGCCACCGCCGTACCAAGGCCCGTGCACCCTGCAGCTCCGGGACCCAGAACAGCAGATGGAGCTCAACCGGGAATCTGTCAGGGCACCGCCCAACCGAACCATTTTTGATAGCGACTTGATAGACATCTCAATGTACAATGGGGGCCCCTGCCCACCCAGCAGCAATTCGGGCATAAGTGCAACCAACTATAGCAGTAACGGAAGGATGGAAGGACCACCCCCGACATACAGTGAGGTCATGGGGCATTACCCAGGCTCCTCTTTTTTCCATCACCAGCACAACAACGTGCCTCCTTCCTCACAGAGGGGGAGCAGACTTCAGTTTCAGCAGAACAATTCAGAGAGCACAATAGTCCCCAGCAAAGGCCAAGACCGTAAACCAGGAAACCTGGTCTAAGTTACTCGCCCAGGTGCATTTGAACTGAAGAGGAGAGGTTCATGCAGGGCAGTGGAGGAAGACCCCCCCCATGCTCCAGTGCACAATGTTGTTACGTTTCACGTGGTACAACTTAGTAAAACCAAACGTGCAAACCAGTTCTTTGTTTCTGATTCCTTTCAGGGGAATTGCATGCAAAGCAGATTGAAAGAAATACAAACTTCCATTCAGTTTGTCTGCGAGCAGTGTTTCAGGGGAGAGGGGGGATATATTATTTTTTTTTAATAAACTATTTCAATTATTTAATTCTAAAAGTTAACTTAGCACAGAAATGGCTTGTACAGCCTGTTTTATACTCACTGAATGGCAGAAGGAAGAAGGTGGTTTTGCTAGATAAATGGGGGAAGAATTGGCTAGTTTGCTTTTTTTTTTCTCCCAGGGTATGGATTTTTTTTTAATATGAAACAAAATTCCTGTTTTGTGTGCCAAGGTATAAAGTTGAGAACTTAGATGAATGCAAGGAATTAATTTGTGTTGTGATAAATGTGTTCTAAAAAGTTGCACTATCTTAATGTTTTAAAAAAATATATATGAGGGAACTGTTTTATGTGAAGTTCTTCTATATGTCGTCTTTTGACCTGTGGAATAATGATAGAGCCCCAGAAGTAATCTGGAGGAGTTTGCCCCCTTCCCCCCAGGTTTGCTAGAAAAAGGGGACAGGACTTAGCCTAACATCTCTTGGCTTTTACAAATCAAGAAATTACAGGGACGCTTGTCTTTGCAATAATTTGCATTCGAATAACAGTGCATCAGTGAAGTGTCTTGGAGACTTTTGGATGGAAGAAGGCAAATATGAAATCCCAGCACTTTCCATCACTTAGGTTTTAGCTGATTTTTAGTGTAGACTATTTGTTTTGTAAATGGCAAAACAAAATCCCAGATGTGTTAATTTGTATTGATGCTAAGTGCTGCCATTCTTTTGTTTTCATAATGCAGCATCACCAGTACTTACAGTTTTAGAGACTTTTGTCCTCGCTGTAGCCTGAAATGTATTTAGACACACATATCATGACATTATGCAATAAATTGTGTAAAAATGCAAGATGGGTTTTTTCCCCTGCAGTGCTGTTCAAATACGTGAGACTCTGTTGTGCTTTTCGCTCTCTGTTTCATCCTTCAGATACTGAAGTTCAGTCCTGGAGATCCATCTTGTTGAAGTGAAGGGGCTGTTGTAGCTGTAGCCCCCCCCCCCATGCTTTCTCTGCAGCAGGACCGAGAGCGCTTGTGACAGTGGTGCTGGCTTCTGTGGCGTCCCTGGCAGTGACACGGGAGCACCAGTTATGCTCACTGCGAAGCATTTTGCTCTGGGCCCTGTTGCAGAAACCCTCCTCCATGCCCGTCATCCGGCTGATGCCAGCAGGACTACACTCATGGGTAAAGATGACTCACATAGTAACCAAGTGTCTGTAAGCCCTGGTTTTGCCGTGCTGGTCTTCAGAGTAGCTGGAAAATGTTACCTGCCTGTAAAGTGGCATGTGGGGTGTTTCTTCCCTGGCTGGTTCTGTGTGGAAGCACATGCAGTGCTGGAAGGCAGTTGACGAATGGTGGTAGTGGCATCACAAGCACATGAAAAAGCACAACTTGCACTTAAAATGCATTTCGGAAACCGACTTAAAAGTAAGAACCTTTGGAGTCTTAGCTTGAATAGTCTCTAATATATATGTGTATGAGTGTGTCATAGACCTGTTCACTTCAAGTTCTTTCACTTTTTTCTATTTTCTTAAGCCTTGTGCTTGGTTAGGGGCAGCAGCCACTGAGTGCCGTGCCCTAGCGCCTGGTCCCATGGCCGGAGGATTTCTGCAGGACTTCTGTACACCAGGGGCTCTGATAACTGAAGTGCATCTTTGATCTATGCAGAGTTTTAATGCCAAAACAGTGTGCATGTCTGTGTGTGTGTTTTATGGGCCTCAGTGTAGATTATTTTCTCCATAAGGTAGTTTGATTTTATTCTAGTTTAGAAATCGTTTATGTAACTGTTAGTCTGAATATGCAGCCCCATTTGTCTCTGTAATTGTTTTTTGGTCTGAGTCGTGCTGGTAATGCAGAGTAAAGCTGCCTTTTAATTTATGTATTATTTGAAGGGAGAGAGAGAGATTGTATGATGGGTTTTACTCCCCCCGCCCCCCTCCCTGACCCACAGGACAGGTGTTTAGGAGATGACTAGGTGGCTGTCAGTCAGCTAGGGCTCTCATCATGTCTGGTTCCTGGGAATAAAAGCTGTGAAATTAGATTTTTGCAAATAACCTATGAACATAATTCTTAGTTAAAAAGCAAACAAACAAACCCAAACAAGAGAAAACCAGCAAATGTTGGGTTTGGTCTTCAGTGACTTTTATTGTCCTTCAGAAGTGAGCTTGTAAGCCAGAGAATGCACGTGCCTATACGGATACTGTGCTTTTGCCTAAACGAGGATTATGTAGCTGAGAAGCCGTCATGTGAGAACAGCTGGAACTCGGTCGTCATGGCAGAGCACACCTGGACTGGGCCCTGGGCTTGGACCGGTTGAGTACCAACTTCTCCCCATGCACAGATCTCAGCGAAGTGAGCCTTGAAGTTGCCTTCGAAGTCACCTCTTGGGAACATGCTTTCTTTGAAGACGGCCCTTCGCCATCTTTTGCCCTCTTTGCATGCCAGTAGATTTATGCATTTCCCATTAACGTTGTCTGGTATGATATGTGCATTGTTGTCTCTTAATTTTTCATGATTGAGGAAGTTTTCCTTTGCGTGGAAAACGTAACCTGTTAGAGTTCTGTGGAAGAGATTTGTTTAACAAGAACTTAGTATTTGCTCACCTAATGGTTGCGTTTCCTTGTGCATCTTCGCCTTCTCATCATATTCTGCTGTGTGCAAAGCTAATGTGCAGCCAGTGTACCTGTCAGCTCTGAAAGTGTAGTCATCTGTTGCTTGCTATAGGTGAGTTTGCAATCTGCTACTTTTGTTTCAGGGCCTCTTAAAGGAGTAAATATGGTATTTACTTTTGTTTTGGAGCCCCTTATAGGAGTAAACATGGTATTTTCTGATGAGTATTAGTCATCTCCGATGGGAGTGCCGTCCGTATGTTGCAACAGTGTGTGTTTTTCTTTTGTTGCGGTGAAAGAGAATATACCATGGCTAACAGAACAGAATGGTAAAAGAAGGAATATCAGAATTAGATAGCACTGTTGATCTTTGCGGGCTTAGAAATTGGCGATCTCTGAAGGTAGGTAATTCTATAAAGCACTTACGGAAAACTCCCTTTGAAAATAGCCAGAATTGATGAACTGTATTCCACAGCCACTCAAATGAAGCTTTTTAAATTATAAAAGATTTCTGAAAACATTGTAGATTTAATCATGTGGATTATACCTCAGTAGTGGGGTTTTGGTTTATGCATATTGTGCACAAAACCCACATAATACATGCGTGGAACTTTCTGTGCGATGGATCGTATTAGCCTGAGTTCTGGTTGCACCTCCTGACCTTTGCCCAGTAACCCATCTTCCCAAAATTCAGTCCAGTGGTGTCCCCGTTTTAGAAATATTCAGGTTAAAAGTGGAGGGTTTTTTTAAGTGTACCTTTAAGAAATAAAGCAGCGTTATTATTGTTGTTATTATCATCTTTCTGCAAAGGTTAATTTTTCCCTTATGTGGTTTGGCATGGATCCCTTCTTGGTGCTAAATATGCCCGATCTTTGGTGTTCTCCTGTGATCTTGTAGGGCTAGAAAAAAAGTTTCTCGATGGAGCACTCGGCTCTACTTCTGGATGTATGTTTAGCCTGATAGTGGTTGGGTTCATCTCAGTGCTGTACAAATAGGCTCTGTGTATGTGACACTGCTTGAAAGATGTGAGTGAGGGATATGAAGACTGGTACCCACTCTATGGAGCAGTGTTCAGATCCCTCATGGTATTTTGCGTTACAGGTGGGTTTTGTCAGGGAGGACCTACTTAAGCTACTCCTAGTGTTGTCACTGATGAACTCTGCACTTAACCCAGTCTCGGTCTGATGTGACTTTATTACAGTATACTTTCCCCTTTTGAGTATGAAAACTCAGATGCGTGCCCCATATGCGAGTTCTTGATCGTTAGTGAGGAAGGTATTTAGTTCCTGCGTTTATGGAATCTGCAGGAACCGTGGGTCAAGCTGTGCTTCATTTGGCTTTTTATTATTGTTTGCCCACGTCTCCCACCAGTTTGTCCCAGCTGGAAGCTGCTCCTGTTACCCCAAATCTCTGAATTTTTGTGGTGCAGAAATATATGTATATGTATATGTATATAAAAGTGTTGCTGAGATTGATGATTTTTTTTTTTTCTTCCTGTTAATGTGGTTCAGGGAAGGGCAAGGAGTAAATGACATTGTTTCTGGAAGAGTGCACTTTTGTTTGCAACAGGGAAGAAAGCCTTGTCCTGCTGGAGAGTCCTGTGCATGGGCTGTCTGGAACAGTGCTGTCTCAAGTGGTTGTTTGTAACCCTGCCAGGTAGTGAGATACTGGATCTTAAAACTGACATCCTGATCTGTAAGGAATGCTTGAATGTTTTGGAGAAGATAGATTACTAACCTTTCTCTGACTCTGAGCCCTGAACGCTTGTGGTAACTAAGGTAACCTTATTTCATAGGCAAAGGGAAAGAAAATAATGTGCTGGTGAAAATAGATATGCTCCAAAATTGTTCTTTGCTTTCCCCCCTCCCTTCCCCCAAGGCTGAACAGTAGGCTTGCTGGTACGTTTGAAGGTGTTTAGGGTTATTCACAAGTTGTCTCTGGTCACTACAGTTAAGTCATGTCCATGCACATGTGTGTATACATACCTGCATGCAAACTTCTGCCTGTATCCTACCCCTCGATCATTTATATATTAGTTACTATTCCACAGTCACCTTCTGGAAGTGCTAAATGCCTATATATTGTGCTCTCAGGAACAGTGACAGGTCATTTATCAAACAGCTGGATGCACGAGGAATATTTGCTTTTCAGTCATGTAAATGTTGTGGCCCTGCTTTTATCAGTAGGGAGTTCCTTGCTTCGCAAATCCTTGCCCCTGACTTGGTGTGCTAGTGCATGTTCCATCCAACAGCAGTCTCCTTTTGGGTGAGCTTTGAAAAATCCTTGTGCTTTTGGGACGACCCTAACTTATTGATGTACAGGAAGGAAATGTACTTCTTGTACTCTAGATCTCAGAAGTGTGTTTTTTCAGACCTAGCTGATGCTGAGAACCTAGTGATGCATTTGTACAGTGGGTTCAGATGAAGGCTAGCTTTTGATTACATCTTTGCTTTTTAGATAAAGGCTGTTCCAAATAATTCAATTACACACATCTGGTCTTTTCCCACACTGTGTTGTGTGCTTGCCAACAAGTGTGACTAACAGCTTTTCTCCTGAAGTAGCCCCAAATGTTTCAATTTTTTAAGTCCCTGGAAGGAGGCATGCTCTTAATTGTCTGAGACCTGTTGAAGCCTTGCAGAGCATGGAAAAGTCCTTTGTGAGGGTGTGTTGAACTTGCAGAGGTTTCCCGTCTGAAGACTGTTGTGAATGTTTCTTTAGGAAATTGAAGTTTAAAGTTTTGAGTGTCCCAACTGAAAATGTGGGTTGGTAAGATTCCACCACCACCCCCGGCCCCCCTTACTTAATGTATTGTTTGCCAGCCTGTGCTCATTAATTAGGGGTGTAAATTGCCTTTTGACCCACCTCCGACTGCCGTTGCTATGCTGGCAAAAGCCCCATCGGGCACATTTGCAGCGGCAAAGAAGAGTCATTTTCTTGGTGTGGCTCCACTTGGGGAATTAGCAGAAGCTGCACCAAGTTCAGCCTCCAAAACCAGCATCAGACCTGCACTGCCCCTTCCCAGCACACTCCAGTGTGGGTGACGGCTCAGTTTCAGTTAAGTGCTTTTACCACACTACTAAGTACCACAGACATTCAGTGGAGGAGTCTGCGGGTGTTTCCTTGAAATTGCAACTGTTTGCATTAAATATATTCCAGGACTGATAATGCCGGTTTTGTAACCACTGACTACGTTTCTCCTGCTTTCGAAAGGGAAAACCAAGCACGATTTTGTATTGAGAAGTGTTGCAAACTCTCCTGGCTCGCTCTTCTGCCTTGCTGTTGTCTCTTCCATTTTTAGACCGAATACAAGCAACCCGGGTATTGCTAGCATCACTTTCCTGCTATAAGAGAGCTTACCTTTTTTGTTGGTTAACAATAAAAAAACAAACTTGTAACCTAGATATTTCCCTCTTCCCTCTGACAGCCGTGTGATTTACTGCCAGAGATGACTCTGTCATTTCTTTGCTATATTGCTGCTGCTGTTTTAAATGGTTTGATATACGAGCTTTCTGAAACAACGTGGTGTGTGTAGGATTTCGTGGCTGATGAAGCTGTCTCTTTTCTTCTTCCTTTCGCTCCTTGGTTTGTGCTTGTCTGTCCGCCGTGGTAGGTTTATTAATAAATTATATATGTCCGTATTAGATATAATTTTTTAGGAGGTTTGCATGTCGGTAGTTTGTAAGCAACTAAGGTGCCTCATGTTCAGGTCTGAGCAGATAGGAATCCCCTTGCACTCGAGAGGGCCTGATCCAAAGCCCGATGAAGTTGGTAGGAGGACTGTTGCCAACCTCAGGGGGCTTTGGATCAGGCCTTACGCTCCCACCTTTGTTGTGCCTCACTTAAAATGGTGCTTTTTCAGTTGTCTGTCTTTTTTTTTCTGGTTTGTTTGGGTTTTTTTTCTTTGTATGGTGCTGTGTATAACTTGAATATATTATGCACATATCCTACCCAATGGGTAGAACAAACAAACATACAAAAACAAATAGATGTTGTTAATACTGTAAGATAATGTATAGATGATACCAATTTTAACACAAAAAAGAAAATGGCATAGACTTTGTGAATGCCAACTTCTGTGCTTGGTCCTTTTTTGTAAGAAAATTTCCAAATGAATGCACACAAATGACAAAAAGTCTATGTATTTTATTTTCCTATTAAATATCAATATAATATCATAAGGGAAAAAGTTTGAACAAATCCTTTTTGAATAGCCTGTGTATAGCGATTGGTCGTTTGATGCATCTTTGCTGTGAAGGTTTGTTGTTTTTTTTTTAGATGTGTCACTTTAAGAAAAAGGAAAAAACACAAAACAAACAAAACCTCCACAGCTTTAACCTTGCAACTAGATGCTTCTCATATTGGTTGCTGCCTCACTGTTGCCGAGTTAGACCAGTATTAGTTATTACTTCTCCGGCAGATACGTTATTTATTATTATCCTTGATTAACTTTTTGTTATATTAAAAAAAAAAACAAACAAACAACTTAGAAATGGGCTAAAAGCTTTCAAATCTTTTTATCCGCATCCTAGATTTGAAGTGAAGCTCAGACAAGTGGGAACTGACCCAAACCATCCCTGCAAAATCAGAACTAGGCCAACGAGAGTTTTGTGACAACAGCCAGCCCTTGCTCTGTGCCCACTACTGGCGTGCAATCCTGCCACTGCAAACTGTCTTAAGGCTGGGTGTGCAGCTGGGACTCGCTGCTGACCTGTGCGGCTGCAGGGTGCAAGCCTTAAGGGTAGGCAGGAAAAGCCGCAGCTGGTAGCGAGCTGAACGCAGGGTTTGAGCGTGAGCTTTTGAGTCAGCAGCGCTGCTGCTGCGTTGGCCTCTGACAGCAATGGCTTACCCTGGGTTCGTATTGAAGATTATGGAGAAACACCTAAACCTGTTCAGACCCAACACGGGAAGCGGTGTGGAAAGTAATGAAATGCGTGAACTTTCTGCCAGGTTCCCTGGGCAGTTTGGTTCTCCCTGGTGTCTCCGCGCGTTTGGCTGTCTGTCCCCGTGCCCCGCATGCCGTCGGTATGGGCTCTTTGGTAAAGCAAATACCTCAGGAAAACTCACCATGAAGTTCTAGTGTAGAGACTTGCAGATGCTGTACTTATTTTTCTAAACTGTTTGTTCTAACTATCCCAGGACGGTAGGTGATATAAAAGTTTATTGGTCCCAGACAGACTAGTCCTCTCACAGATGGATACCGACTAATCTTCCATAGATTCTCATGTCTGTATGTAGCTTTTTTATACTTGTTAGGCTTTAACCACAGATGTAAGGTAGCAGCGTGTTGGGATATGTTTGAGATGGCGTTTCGGTTTAGTTTTTCAGATGACTAGCTAAACGCTATGCTAAAACTCAGGGGGCCTTATCCAGGGCCCAGTGAAGTCAGTGGGGAGGCTTCCTCTGGTGTGAGTGGGCTTTCCATCTGGTCCGTCACGCTGGAGGATGGTGCCCTGGGAGCACAGTCCTTCACGACTTCTCTGCCGACCTGAAACTTCAGCTACTCGTTTGTAAATATCTTTTAAAAAGCCCTCACAGGAGTCCTGTACCCGAATGTTGATCATGGTTGTTTTGGGTTCTTTTGTTTTAAAGAAGTGTGTAAGTTTTTTATGGCCAGTTCTGCATCATCAAGCCCTTACAGGTAGCTTGTATCCATCCCTCTATGTATCGAGCTCTTTTATCAGTAAGCATGTACCATAGGGAAATGCGCATATTTCATGACTGTCACTCGTTAACTCATTTATTGTTTGTCAGGGCATAGGGTAATTGTTGTGGAAGTACACCTTGCCTGGCCGCCTTCGTGTTTTTGTTTGCACTGCAGTACCACTTCTGTGCATGAAGGAAGGAAAACAAACAAAAAACCGCAGGCCGTGACTAGGAAGACTGTACAGAGCAAACCTCCCACTGGAGGAATCTAGGGTAGGATTTATCACAACAAAACTTGCATATTGAGTGGACCAAACACGAGCATGTCTCCTTTTAGAGGCACTAATTTGCTTTGAAGCTGCAGTGGAAAGAGCAGACTATCTATTAAGTGTATTCACAGCTGTGTTCACGCTTTTCCGTTTACCACAAAGCACAGCAGGCAGCCAAGATTTTAAAAGAAGTGTAAGCAGAAGTTATGAGAGCCTCGGGCATCGTAGACCCGGACAGCAAAAATAATAATAATAAAAAAATCACCTTAATATTCTTTAACAAAGCTTTTCTACTTGCCGTACAAAGACTACATAAGCATTGATAGGGGTTTTATCTTTGTATAGCTATCAGCTGCCCATTGCTGCTGTGCTCAGAGCATTTCATGATGGTATGCACATCAGTCAGGCTGTTACACTTAAAATTAACCATCAAATGCCTGGTTTTAGAGTGTTGACCCTTTCTTTGTTGTTTCTTGCTAGTTATTTTACAGTGTAAAATGCTTTATTGCGCTATGGATTTTTTTGTATTTCCAACATTGTGGTTTTCGAGATCATGTTTCCAGCACCTCTTATTTTTGTCCATTTTGTTTCAAGCTATTCTGAAATATGTACAGCACTATCAACAATATTTAATCTTTCTTTTAAACTTTATTGTTGTAAAAACAAAGCTATTGAAAACAGTAAGTCTTTACAACTGTATTGGAGTTTCTCAGTAGCTGTTCACGTGATGCTATGACAAACCTGGCTTGCTTTAATTTTTTTAAAAAAAAATATTTTCCTTTTAACACGATTAATTTGTTGCTTATTTTCCACCGTAACTCCCAATTATATACATGAGAAGATTTCAGCTGTTGTGTATCTGACTTTTAATTGAGCAAATGGTGATGTCCTAGTTTTTAGACCTAAGGTCTGTTTATTGCAATACTTTTAAAGGAAGATGTTGCTCTAAGTGCTGTTGTTAGTTTTAAATACAGATTTTATGCTTGTTCTTAATATGCTGTGGTTAAACCATGGCACAAAATTATTAAAAATCATGAAATGCATTTGTCTCCTGTTGAGTTTATTTTCTCTTTGAAGCGAAAAACCAAAACCGAACAAAACAAGAAAGGTGAAACACTGGAGTGGCCTTCTGTAGAACAAGTACTTGTCGTCTTCCCTTGCTGGTTTGCTGCTGGCAACCAGGTAGGTGATTGTTAAGGAATCAGAGGGTGGATTCAATCCTTGAAGCGTATGGGAGGGCCCTGGGAAACAGATGTTTGATTAGGATTTTATATCAGTGTTCTGACCCTCAACCTTTGGTGATTAATGCTGGGGCGGTTGCAGGTGTTCCTGCCCTACCTTCTGCTGTGGGATGAGCCATAGCAGGAGGCAGCTGTGCCGGAGCACCTGCCTGTCACCCGCTGTAGTTAAGTCTAGGCACTTGTGATTTCAGTTCCCTTCAGATCAGCCCCGCCTCAGTCTCATTTAAAGCACTGGGTGCTGGTGGCTGCCTCTGGCATGCCGGTGCTGCCTGGCCAGCTGGGGATAAGCGGTGGCCCCAAATCACTGAGCTGCAAAAACTGGTTAAAAAAATGAATGTACAAGGTACGGCTTGTGGGTGGGGAAGCACAGCCTGGTTTAAGAGACCGGGGGCATGCTTTGGCAAACGTTTAACACGGGAGCAGTTGTGGTTGGGGGGGGGAGCGGCAGGAGGGGGATATATACAGTTGGTAAGAAACTAGACAGAAGGGTCCTGTGAAAGACGCTTGTCTTTCGTAATGCTGATCTTCGCAAGGTAGATCAAACTGTCCCTGCCTGGTACCTGTCACTTTGCTATACTAAAGCTCAACAAACCCAGGAAAGATTATTTTTTAACAGAGCAGTTGATTACTGTTTAATTATAAAGTGATGCTTTGTTTAGCACGATTATTAACAAAATTATTATCTTTTATTATATTTTATACCTGTCCCTGTGCTTGCTGGAGCTTGAGCTCTCTGTTGTTGATAGGCAGTGCTTAGGGGGAGGTGGTACTTCAAACCTGGGGGGGTTCTCACAGGTCTTTTCAAGACAGAGGTCTGCTGTGGGAGCCACCGTCCCAGCCCGTTCCTGACGTGCTGCTTACAGAGCGGCCTTTGTATTGCCCTCAGATAGGGACCGGGAGGCATGCCCGTTGCTGCTGTTCTTTTTGAATGGCTATGCTCTTTAAATGTTACAATACTTATTTTTGGTTCAAAAGTAACCATTTTCTCTTCCTGTAGCCACCCCCAGTTAGCTGTCCTCCATCTACAGCGTTTTAATTCTTTAGTACTTGGGGAAATTGCTAGTTCCTTAGTCCTTAGAAGTGCTCCAGATCTCCAAGCTTCTGCTCCTCCTTTACAGTCTGAACCTTGAACCCCCTGGAAACTGCCTATTTTTTTTGGCCTGCTTTGATCTTTTACTTAATACGGTTTTAATTGTATTTATATTTGTTTTATAATATGCCATTCTGTTTGATTGTGTTTTAATATCTCTGCCAATGGTTGCAACTCAGAACTCGGCTATAAATGGGATGTCACATCTCAGTAGGGTTACTTTTTTCCTGTTAAAAGATTAATACAGTGGCTGCTGCAGTCCTGTGAAAGCTCTAGGTCTGGCTTCCAGGCTCCCAGCAGTATTGTGTCTCATTACAAACACCCTGTTTTTAACATCCCAAACCATTTTCTTCCGAAGACCCTTCTGTAATGAGACTTCGTTACTTAGACAAAAATTAATTAGGCTTCTCTCATTATCACTGTTTTGATCAGTTGTGCTTTAAATGAGTTCTAATTAAAATGCACATTTTAAAATCCTTACTGCTGAATCCTGTTCTAATAGCTCGCCTCTACTGCAGCAGTGCCTTGCTTTTGTGTAGTTTGCATTGTGCCGCTTTTACAGAAGTCTAGCATTGATTAGAATAAAAACTCGCACGATTTTTTCCCCCTTGTTTTCTATCTTCCCCCCCCGCCCCCCCCCCCCCCCGACTGACTGCCAAATGATTGCTCCCGAAAGTGGGGATTAGAGCTGAGATACCGAATTCTTTGCATGTGGTAAACTGATAAGCCGAGTTTCTCCGTATCCTGTACAGTCAGTAACGTTACTTGTCCCCAGAATGTTTCAAAACATAAGGGAGAAACTGTGGGCTTGTACTTGCTACTATTTAACTGCCTATTTCTGCTTGCCTTGGGTGTTCCAAGTTGCCCTTGATATATTATTTAAGTTGGCAGGACTGCATGATCTGTCCCAGTGATGTCCGTCACATGCTAAGCTGGGGGCAGCTTTGCTGGGATGCCAGGGGACACGCTAATTACAGCGGGGGGGGCATGGTGAAGGCTTGCTCTCCTTGAGGAAGGGACTAACATGTAAACATGCTTACTGTAAAGTATTTTGTACCCGTTAATGGTTTCCATGATGAAGCGTGTTGTGGATTAGTAGCAGAAGGGTGCTAATACTATTCTAAAGGTGAGGAAACGGGCATTAAGAAGGACATGGCAGGTCTCGGCGCGGTCGGTGGCCATGCTGGGAATAACCTTCCGGTTGCCACCATTCTCGGTCCTTCCGCCTGCGAGGTGCAGTTTCTCCCCGCTCACTTCTAACACGCTGGTACTGCTGCCTCACACAGAGCTGTTTTTCTGTGTTGGGCTGATAGTGGCAGGGCTTTAAGCCAGCAGCCGGAATGTAGCCACCCCTTGTCCAGAGGAAGAGGGTGTCTTTTCCATGGAGGCCAAAATGCCATCCTTGAGCCCCAGAAGCTCCCGTCAGTGCCAACACCAGATCACTCCAGATTAATTTAAGGTTTGCAGACATTACAGTGATTGACAGTTGAGTTGAGTGGAAAATTCCAGCTTAATCCTGCTCTGTGTGCCACAGACATGGGCTCAGACAGCTTGACCCACATTTAACCCTGGGCAGCAAGAAACTCTAGGGAGAAAAGAAAAAAAAAGTCATTTTCATCTCAAAGCAGTGAGAATGTTCCAGCTTATTACACATCCCTGTGTATATGCATACATGCCTAATTGTGTTACAATGCTGTGAATATTTCATAAGCTGAGCCATGTTTGCCCTAGTTGGCTCTGCTTGGCGAAGAAGCCATGGAAGCCAGATATAAAAGCACAAATGTGCTTGCATAGCCGTTCAGCAGGGTTTACGGCAACAGCAAAATGTATAGGAGCTAGTTCTCTCCTGACAATGGGGTGTTAGGATTGTAAGTGCTATAAAATTTGCTTACAACTGCAAAATATATAGCTCTCGGGGAAAAAGCTGATGAGCTGGTAACTTTCACTAATGTTTTGTCAGGAAAAGCCTAACAGGTAAGGCTTGAATGACTGACTGCAAAGTCGGTCTGGTTCCTTTGGTCCCCTTCGTTCTGCAGATCAAAGGCGCTGATAGTCACTTTACCTGTGTTTGTTTTGGATAGTGGCTGGTGCACTGTGAGGTGTTACAGCTCCTCAGCCAGAAGGTGCCTTGGTGCACATTAAAAGCCCGATGGCTGAGTGCTAACTGCATTAGTTACTCAACATGCAAGCACTCTCACCTTTTAAAATGATGCTGTATATTCTGCTGATACAAGATAGATAAGAAAATATGTGTGCTAGCTCCCGCCATATGCTAGGGGAAACAGACACTTTAAAATTATGATTTGTCAGGAAAATCGGATCAAGTACGCTAAAATCGCCATCTGACAGTAACACGCAAGAAATAAAATGCCTGTCTGTGGTAAAACTGTACTCGAAAGTAAATCGTGCAGCTGTAGCTTAATTGCTGCTTGTGCATTGGCAGATTTACTTTCTGGGTTTTTTTAAGCACGTTGGCTGCATGCAGGTACGTACTGTGCAGAGATGTGCACATTGCTTAAATAGAGCACAGCAATCCAGCAATATAAAATATACTGTTAGTGACATTAGGCAGAACTTGGGAGTGCTCCTTCTGTAAGATTCTAGTGTGTTATCTTTATTTTCATATAAAAAAAGAAACCAAAAAATGCTTTTCTAATCTAATCCAGGATAAAAATGAACTGCAGGCATTTGGTGAACCGGAGCATTAGCCATCAGTCAGCCAAGGCTGAGAAATTTCTCTTCCCCCACTAAAATTCTTACGAAGTGTCTCCTGCATTAAAAGATGTCTGCTGCAATGGGGGGGGGGGGGGGGGGGGGGGGAGGGGCGGCTGAAGGCCCTAGCAGTGTGCAGGCACCTGCTTTTGAGGGAAGGGTGCCCGGAGCCAGCCCTCGCAGAGCGGTGCAGAGCCGCTTGCTTGGGCTGGTCATTGCTTGGGCTGGGACTTTGGTACTGGTGCCAAACGGAGCTGTGACTTCAACTTTAAGATAAGGAGTGAGACTTTAGCTCCTGCCCCATCTTGGGAAGCAATTCCAGCTCTGGCCCACCTCATGCTGCTGCTGGTGCTCTGGCCCAATATTGGGCCAAGATTTTTGCTTGGCCACAACTTTGGCTCCAGCCACAGCTTTGGCTCTGGCCATTGCTCAGGCCACAAATTTGGCTCCATCACCATCTTGGGCTGCCAGTTTAGCTCCAGCTTGATACCTGATTGCAGTTTTGGTTCTGGCCCCATATTGGGCTGTGACTTAATCTCTGGCCTGATATTGGCCCCTGCTCAGCCTGCGACTTTGGCTCCAGTACCATCTCAGGCAGCTGCTGGGCCACCTGCTTGATATCGGACTGCAGCTTTGGCTCTGGCCCTACTTGGGAGGCTGTTGTGGCTCTGGCCGATATTTTGGCCGCTGCTTCAGCTCCAGCCCCATAATTGAGCTGTGACTTTGACTCTGGCCACCTCTGGCCACATCTCGGTCTCTGGGTTGCAGCTTTGGCTCTGGCACCTGTTCGGTTCATGACTTCTGCTCCAGCCCATTAAAGGCTGCAGCTTTGGCGCTGACCCCTTCCTGGGCAGTGATTTCAGCCCTGTTCCCCATTCAGGCCAGTAGCAGCTCTTTTCAAGCCACACCTTCAGCGCCTGTCCAATATCAGACCATGCCTTTGGTTCTGTCCCAGTAACCTCAGCTCTGGTCCCCTGTTCCTGCCTCTGTTTGGGTTGTGACTTCTTGGGCTACGACTTTAGCTCTGGCCCTGTTTCACGCCACAAGTTCAGCTCCAGCCCCGTATTGGGCTGAGATTTCAGCTCCAACCCCATCTTGAGCTGCAACATCAGTGGCAGTGCCATTTGTGCTGCATCTTTGGCTCTGGCCCAATCTCAGGCCACGTCTTTGGCTCTGGCCCCTATTCAGTTGTTAATTTGTCCCTTGCCACGTCCTGGGCTGTTACTTTGCCTCTGGCTGAAATTTTGGGCCATGGCTTCAGCTCTGGCCCCATCTCTAGGTGTGACTTCAGCTCCATTCCAATTTCAGGTTGTGATTTCAGCTCAGACCCATCCTGGGCCTCTGACTTCAGTTTGGCTGAATACTGGGTCACTGCTCCTGCTCCGGTGCCTGCTCCATCAGTGACTTTGACTACAGCTTGATAGCGTGCTGTGACTTTGGCTCTAGCCCCATGTCGGTCTGTGGCTTCATCTCCAATGGCATCTCTGGTCGTGATTTTGGCTCTGGCCCCATATTGGGCTGTGACTTCAGCTCCTGACCTATCTTGGGCCACTACTTGCCTCCGACGCAAGTTTGGCGCTGGTCCATGCTCAGGCAGCTATCGCAGCTCTGGCTGCTGTTTGGGCAGCGATGTGGGCTCTGGCCATGGCTTTGGTTCCAGCCCATCCTGGGTTAAGACTTCGGCTCTAGCACTACCTCAGGTGGTAACCGCTGCTCTGGCCTGATACTGGGCTGTGACTTTTGCTTCAATCCCTGTTTGGGCTGTTGCTTTGACTCTGGCCCCATCGTCAGCTGCAGTTTTGGCTCTGGCCCCATCTCGAGCCACAATTTAGGCTCCAGTCACATACTGAGTTGTGATGTTGGCTCCGACCCTGCATTGGTTTGCAACTTCAGCTCCAGCCCCATCTTGAGACACCGTTTCAGATTTGGCTCCTGCTGGAGTCATGACATTAATCCAGTCCCATCTTGGGACCCCAGTTTTGGCCCAATTCCCTGCTCTCATCACAGCATGGACTCGTCTTGGGCTGCAGCTTTAGCTTTGGCTCAGTTGTGGGCCCTGGTTTTGGCTCCAGCCTGCTCAGGCTTCTACGTCAGTGCTATCCTCATTTCAGACCATGACTTCAGGTCTGGCCCCACTTCAGGTTGTGACTTTGGGGCTGCAGCTTCGGCTCTGGTGCCATCTTGGGCTGCTGCTTTGGCTGTGGTCAGTTATCAGGCTGTTACTTTGGCTCCAGTCCACTGCACAGGAGGGTCCTACAGCTCTGGTCCCTAATCTTTGGCTCCAGCCCCATCTTGAGCTGTGACTTTTGCTCGGCCCTGATATTGGGTCACTGCTTGGGCTCCAGTCCTGTACTGGGCTGTGACTTCAGCTCCGGCCACATCTATGTCTGCAAAGTTGTCTCCAGCCTGATACTGGGCCGTGACTCTGGCCTCTGCTTGGGCTCTCATGGCTGCTCTGGCTCCGCTTGGTCCTTCTGTTCTAGTGGTGTCTTGGGCTGTGACTTTAGGTCCTGCCCAACATTAGGAAAAACTTTTGCTCTTGGCCATGCTTGGGCTGCAGCTTTGGCACTGGTGCCAGATCAAGGACTTTTGTCAGGATATTGGGATGAGACTTCAGCTTCTGTCTCACCTTGGGCAGCAGTTTTGGCTCTGGCCCCACCTCAGGCTGCTACTTGGATTCCAGCCCTGACTTGCTGTGAACAGTGCTTGGGCTGAAACTTTGGCTCCTGCCCCTGGTAGGGTCATGTCTTTGGCTCTGGTCTTCATTTGGGCATTATTTTGCTTTCATCCTCATTTCAGCCTCTTAAGTTAGCTCCAGCCAGACTTTGCCTCCAGCTCTTGCTCAGGCTGCTGTTTCAGCTCTGGCATCACCTTGGACTGTGACTTTCACTTGAACTCCTGCTAGAACAGTCACTTGGCTTGGGCCTTTACACAAGCTATGCCTTCAGCCCCATCATGTGCTGCTACTTTTCAGGTCGCTGCTTTGGCTCTGGCTCCATCCTGGGACATGACTCTGGGTCTAGCCCTACCTTAGGCTGTAACTTTGGTCCCAGGTCCTGCTTAGACACTACTTCACCTTCTGCTTAGGCTGCAGCTTCATTTCCAGCTTCTGCTGGCAGGCACTCAGTGCCTTCCTGTGTGTACCTGCACCAGAGGCAGACAAGGTGATGCTCTGTGATGTGTGAGGCAGGGAGCAGGCAGAAGTGGGCAAAAGTCACCAAAGCAGCAATTTCTCTGCTGCTTGTGTGGCGGGCAGATGCCTTAATCCTGGTCTCACTAGATTTCTGAAGGTTTTGCAAAAAGATGGAGGTACCACCCCACCACCCCTTCTTCTAGGGCATAAAGGACACATAAAGGAACATCCCTTTCCCCTGAGGATGCTGACCTGCCAGGGGAAGATGGCAGCCCCTTGGGTCTCCATCTGGGCTTTCCACCTCACCAAAGACATGGCACTCTGCTGAGGGGAGATCAGGCAGCTCTGCCAGGCATTCCCTTGCTCCGGTCACTTGTTGGCTGCCTCAGTGCCAGCTCCAGGTGCTGTGCATGGACTGTTAGCTTTCCTAGGCCACAGCACCTGCTCCCCCATTCCTCCTGTGCTGCCAAAGGCACCCACTGGTACTGCTCCACCTCAAGGAATGCTGCTGCCATATGGCAGTGTGACATCTGTGCTGGCTTGGACACTAGTAAGTGACCCTACGTTGGTCCCAGGCACCCCTCTGCATGGTGCAACTGCCCAGCCTGTGCGCACAGCCTCACCAAAGGCACATGGGCCCTGGCTTCCAGCCACGCAGACGCACATTGTCCTACTGTCTGTAACAAAAACTGGATCCTAGTCTTGTGGCAAGAGCTACAGAAATGAAGTTATAAGTGAGATACAAAGATGAAAGCAAACTTTTAACTGTAGTTAAAACCACAGTGTAGCTGGGTACATGCTGGGCACCCAGTGGACTAACGTCGTTCATTCCCTGGGTGGCCCAGAACTCCCCAGCTGGTCTCTGCACTAATGAGGCAATGCATTGATTCCAGATGAGGCTGACTTGAGACAAGGTCACCAGTACCAAGCATTTGACTAACTGTCACAAAAAACTCTCCAGGTCAGATTTTCAAAGTCCTGAAGATCTCCCCACCTGCTTTGTGCAGATCAATCCACGTAATTGTGTGCCCTGTTAATGGACATGCTGGGTGGAGGGTGCAGCTGTCCCAGAAACCGCTCGAGGCTGTTCATGCTGCTAAACTGACCAAACAGTACAGAGATGATGCGCTTGCCAATACTCACTAAGAGCTGTTCCTGCAGATACAGAAATGGTCACATAAGACAGTCCTACTGTACACAGTTAAGAGATACCTTTTGTACTTGGCATTGGTAGTGAACAAATCAGTAAACACTGGAGGGGTCACAGGCCGGCTGGACAGGGGGAAGGGCAGAAGGATGGGGGTACCAAAAGGGTGCATCTGTGTAATGAACAAGTGCTGATGTGCCTGGGGGCTACAGACCCATCCTAGGAAACCAAGATGCCCCTGTGCCATCCCTGCCACATGCAAAGAAGAGACAGATCCTGTGAACTGCACCGAGAGGTTACCACGTTTGGCCTCAGACTGAGAGGATGACAATACAGTATCACCCAGGCAGGCTTAAGGCTCTGCAGGGTGCAATGCTGCCTGCAAAAATGGAAAACCAGAACAGATGCCGACATCAGAAGAATGCGAGCATGGGGACAATAAGAAAAAGTGCACTAAAATAGAAAAAAAAAGAAGCTGCATCTATTAACTCCAATCCTACAGCAGTGGTCAGCTCAGCAGCATAAGAGTTCACAGAATTATTTTTTAATATTTAACAGAAACATGGCACGTTACATCTTCAGGGCACTGAATATACAATGATTACTCCTCACAACATCCCTGTGAGGTAGGCATTAGATTGCAGTTACTATTTGACATGTGGACAGAGGCAGAGAAGTACATAATCAGCCCTGCACAATGAAGTCAATGAAGTTCAACTCACTTAAGCCTGGAGAAGCCCCCAGTGACTTGACTGAAAATGTAAGAGTGGGGCTGAGCTGATAAAGTATCAGCTACCTTCTTTTACTCTAGTTAATTACAATGCTCAGGGTCCAACTCTGTTGCTTTCCCATATCCCCCTACAAAACCCCACCTTTGTTAAACAAGACACACATGCAGAGAGTTGCTACCAAGTGAGTTCTGCAATAGAAATAGGAAAAAAAAAAAAAAAAAATCACATTTCAATTTAGCCTACATTTGAATAAAACCATGAGTGAAGTTTGCCTGCCCAGTTAAATAGAACAGTTTCAACTTCAGTCCTTTTATGATATTTGAGATGGCATTTCAGCCTTCAGCTGTAAGTGTTTGCTTAACATAAGAAAATCTAGGGGAAAAAAGTTTTTGAGACAGTGATCAGTGTCTCAAAAATTATGCTTCATTTAGTTAAATTGTTCTACTGAAGTCTGAGGAATTCCTGAATAGGAGGAGGAACTTTTGGGTTTAACTCAACCCAAACTCAAACTTTTCATGTTCTTTAAAAAGCCCCTTAGTATACCAGTTTCTCAAGTAAACTCCTCTATCAGAATGTTTTTGTTCCAAAAATGAAATAGAACAGTTTTGTAAACTTCAACATAATAAAAAAATCCTAGTTTGTAATATATGATTATTGATTAATTTCATTTAATAACTTTCTTTCTACTGTAAATCAACTTTAGGAAAAAAGTATACTGACAGTATGGCTACTGTGATTAACTCATCTTCCTACAGCTTTCAGTTGAGGTTTCTGAAAAGATACACTGTCCAAGAAAGATTCATAGTCTCAACCTGTAAACTACCACAACTCAGCTGAAGTCAATGTAGCTGTTATAATTCATTCAGACTGAGTGGCTAATCCATTGATTCCTTCATGTGCAGTATCGGTGACAATGGTCTGTCTCCAAGTTGAGAGATGATCACGACTGAAGAGGCCTGGGTCCACATACTCTGAAAACCAGAATATTTTACCTTTCCCTGCAGAGAAATCTTAATTCTTATTTGATGGAAGATTCAGTCCAATGGAACAATGGCTGTGCACTACGATGGAAGAAGAACAAAGTAGTTGGAAGAAACCATCTTCATTGTGGATTGGGGGTGGGGGTGGTGATTAAAAAGAAAAAAAAAAAAGAGGGAAGAGTTAATTGTTAACGATATTACCAATGGACGCACAAACTTCTAATCTGAGATTTACTTTTCCTCTGTAAATTGAAATTTTGTCACAACCTCTCCCCAGGCGACTTTTAACCTTGGTGAATACACAGAATTTTTAAATCCAGAGCAACTGCAGTCTCCAGACAAGGCAGGAAGAAACAATAAAAACAAACAAAAAAAAGCTCAGAAGTGCACTTCATATATCCTGCCTCACAAAGGGTTAAAGTGCTAAGTTTGATATATCCAAAAATTAAGCATCTCTCCTAGTCCTTTAGTTTTTTAAATGAAACTTTATCTTTGGTTTCTTGTATCTTCTCAGTAATTTTATCCTTTGTTTCCTCCATCTTCTCAGTAATTTTATCCTTTGTTTCCTCCATCTTCTCAGTAATTTTATCCTTTGTTTCCTCCATCCTATCTTGTAGATACTCCTTTACTGGTGGTGGTGTGGACATGTAGCCATTCTTACGCAAATATTTAACAGTGATGGATGTTCCTCCCAAAGTCACAGTGTATCTGGCAGGAGTTGCAATCTTAAAAAAACCCAAAGAACACTCCATGTCAATAAAACAGGACAGTATTATTTAGCAAAAGGTATTTTTAATATTGAGAATTCTTTTGGGCGAGTATCAGATACTAAAAAGGTCTTCTATTTATAAGGAAATAAGCCAATATACAGTGCATATCCCCCCCACCCCCCGCAATGCATACCCTGCTTAAAGTATCCTTTTGACAAAGCCAGCACAGGCATTAGACTTGCATTTAAAAAACCCAAACAAACCACCCACAAACCTCCCTGTGTAGCTTGTGGGACAAGCATTAGGCATCTCACAATGCAATTCAGAACAGACAGTATGTGAACACCGAACCATATAAGCAAAGAGGAAATATTGACAATGTATGTTTTAAAATTCTAAAAATCCAAGAGTATAGGCATCTTTCAGTCCAAAACTAGGACACACACAGTCCTTAAGAGGTCAGCTAACCCAAGACACAATAAACCAGGTTTGTTATGCTAGACAGACTAAACTGTTCTTTCAGAACTTCAGAGATAAAGCCTGCACAATCTTTTTGCAACCTATTCTAGTGCTTCCGCATCTTGGAAGTTCCTTCCAACACTGCCAGATCTCACAGCTATAATAAAATCTTTGTATTTAACCACGTTTCTTTATTGGTCTCTTTTGGGCACAGGAATAATTGGCCAGAATAGTGCTTTCACATGTTGTTTAGGAAAGTAACCCTTTTAAATAACAGATAAGGAGCACATCACATTTGGAAACAAAACAGGTGAGTGGCATTCAAAGAGAATACGGTACTTTGGTTTTGCACGGTCTAACATGGTTCAAGTTTCCTAAACGTGGATTGTGCACATATAAAGCAGTAGAGACCCAAACCTGAATGTAAGTAATTGAGTCAAATGGACAGTGACAGTACTTGACAATGATGGAGAGCTAAGGTAGGAAGACAAACTAGCAAATGCTCTAGGATAAAAATAACTGCACTTTTATCAGGAAGTCATGATGTGTTTAGACCTTACCTCTTTATCCCTGTTAATTACGTCAGGGTTACAAAGGAATAACTTATTTGTAATTAAATCTGAGGGCAGACAATAGTTCTGCAGCAAACAAGTTATTTTAGAAATACAGACAGACTCCTTAAAAGGAACACAGAGCCCATATCAACTTGCATATGACTATTTTTACTACAAAAATGAATGTTCAAGCATGTGTAACTATCAAAGAAAGAAAACAGCATAAATTCTTTCTGCTGTAAACAAGTAAACCCTGTTTAGTTCACCAGGCAAGATTTACAGCTTATTTACAAACTATAATTATACTTACTTTATACAATGCATATGCAGTTAGTGCATTTCCACTCTGGGAATTTTTCAGGATGTTTACTATGCTGTCTGGTAACCCAATCAACTCTAGGAATGGAACAACATTCACTCCTCTATAAAAGAAAAAAATAATAATCGATAACCTGAATTGGAATTTGAAACCTGAACACTGATTTAGAGTACCATTTCCATTCTTTTCATTTACACAAAGTCTGTAATCTTATAGCGAAGTATTTTTTCACCTAAGCAACGCGCTTACAGAATTGTATTTCTGTACCTATAGGCAAATTAATGTTCTTTTCAGGATTCCAAGAGGTGAGGCATTTATATTATCCCTGCTGAGCTGAGTAGCTACTAACTTACCTGTGCCCCAGTTTAGTATGTTTGGAGGTAAGTAGATATAATGGTGGTAAGACAGCTATTCAGGCTTAACTTCATGTTCTACTTTGCCTACTTTTTTTTTTTTCCTTTTAAAAACTTCAGACTAATCTGCAGCATGCCTGGAAGCACAGAATCCATACTTTAGGGTCCTCCATTCACTTTTAAATATATTAAACAAATGGAATGTGGCAAAAGAAAAGGAAGCGACATGTTATATGGACAAGACTTCAGGGGTTCTGGCCCAGTTGTTCTACCTTGTCAATATAAGGTGTCAAGATGGGCGGAGGGAGCTCCTATCACAGTTTCTTTCTGTTTGAAAATCAGGGAAGCTAGTATCAGTACCAAAAAACCAAAAAGACAGCCCATCTTTACATTACAGTGGAAAGCTACATGCAGTTATAGAGGACCTGACGCTCCAATATTTAGAGATGTTATATTATCATTATCCATTTCTACCTAGTATTTTAAGCATTCATTCTTCTGTGCATGTGATCACTTCAGTATCAGAAACAGTAACAGGCAGTTAATTTACTAAAGACCCTACAATCCAAAGGCCTATCTCCAGAGCAGAAAAAGTAGACCTAGTAAGATTTGAAAGACAGCATTAACAGCGTTATTTCATAAACTACCGTTGTTTAGTCTTGTATCATGAGCAGTCATTCTGAAAGTTGTTTTTCCACTTCAAGAGGGTGCTGCTCCTGTGGCATGACAAACTGAAGCTTTGTTACAGTTTCTAGTTAAATATTTCAGTTGTTTTCATCCATCAAATACCTATTTCAGCAGCTAACTTTGACTGAAGATTACTTTTTTTGGAACACTTACCTGAAATTTCTGGATGTAAGTATCAAGATGAATTAATCCAAAGCAAAATATTTTTATAGCTGAAGACCTTTATTCCTCTGACATGAGCTAAATTTAGAATGACATTTGGATCTATAGCTCCTAGAAAGGGCAATTATGCCTGCTGGTTAGAGTAACTAAAACACTTGTGCGGTAAGGCATTCTGATGTCAAAACCCCATTTTTGCCACCATGAAATATACAACACTAGCAACCCAGAAATAAACATTTATTTAGCAAACCATTTGCAGACAGATAAAACCTTTCAACTGAACTAGCAGCTCATAGATGATACAGTAGTTCTTTTTCCTAAGAAATGGCATTTTCCAGAGTAGTATCTGGCACGTGCTACAGCTGAAAACCCCAAATTAAAATACTTAATTTATCTTTTTTTTAACCACACAAATATTTAATTTCCAATTAAAAAGTCTGGCCTACAGTAGCAATTTTTTTCAGTGGAAGACAGGAAAGACAGAAAAAAAAGGAAAAGATACACGACTTGCAAAGAGCTCAGAGTGAGGTGAACGACATGGAAGTCCAATGATGAGGGAGGACCAGGGAAGAAGGGGGGGAGAAAAATGGCAAAATACCCCTCAAGTCAAAGGGCAAAAAAACCCCAAAAAACAAAACAGGTCTACAAAGACCTCACCTAGCAATTTGTAATCAGGATTCCAAATCCCTATCTTAACCTTGTCAGAGGTTACTAATAATTTCAATGATGTTTACATCCATGCATATTTTGGGGAGATGAGCATTTCTTCAGGTATCTGGTATGCATCAATAACAGCATGATAATAGTGTGTATGTGACACTCTCAAGTCCTATACTCTTTCAATATTAATCTTATGCTTCAGTTAAAAACATAGCCTCATTTCCCTATTACATATAGAGTCATTTTAACATGTAATAATAATCTATATGTCCTTTCACCTGTGAAAGTCAGTCTCAATTCAACAGCAGTATTGGACACTGCAACAGAATATCAACTTACTTCATGGCTGCATAGTAAAAGGATCCAAACCATACAGTGGAAGTCAGAATATGCACTGGAATCATGACTTTTCCATACTGTTTAAAAGTCTTCTTGAATCTCTGAACGAGACTAATTGATTTGTCTTGTAATGGATCAGGTTCTGAAGAATCTGACTCTACAGGGCTCTGCTTGGGTGTATCAGTGGCTGAAGTCAAAGGATTTTTCTCTTCTGGTACTTTGTGAGGAGTGTCTGCTGGCTGTGATGCAAAAGGACTTTTCTTTGAGGCAAAGTGTGCTGCACCTGCATGAAGACGTCGTTTAGGAGGGTCCCGTGCCAAAATCACTTTGCACCCAGCATTAGACAACACCGACTGTCCTTTTAAGCACTGGAAGATACTAGTGCGAGGAAAAACCAAACATGTCCCACGCGCCAGCTGAGATGCAGTATGTAATAGACTCTGATGCATTTTGATGAAATGTGGCTGAGGTTTTTAGAGAGGAAACAAAAAGAAAAGAGCAAACACATTGCAATTCAATAATCTGATTTCTATTTGCTGTAATGCCACTTGAAATTCTCAAATTTTAAATTGCTTTCTATTCTTCAACTTTAAAAGGTTTTCCTTACCTTGCTTTGCAGAAATGGCTACCTTCCAGAATTAAGCAAATAATTTTAGATCTCACTTCTTTAGCATTCTGAACTAAAATGGCCCCTTCACTTAACACACACTGCTCCTTACAGCTAAAACACTCATGTTACTCTCTAAAAACACTTTTAGATGTTTAATGCTATCTGCTGCTTTTGTCTGCATAATCTGGCACAGTTGTTGAAAAGTTACCTCTGAAACTTCACTTCTAGTAGCAACTGATAGTTTGATACTTTGAGCCTACATACACATAGTATGAACTCACTTAAGTGCAATTAAAATTAATTTTTGGTGTCAATACAGTTAGTTTTGGTGTAATTTTCATATTCTATACGACTTTGAACTAAAAGTTAATACAGTAAAAAATAATCAGTAACTTATTAATAATCAATTAATAAGAAATAACCTTAATAGCAATAAACCATAACAGCCTGCTAGTATAAATCTGTTAGGAAGGGGGATGGTGCTGTTGAATGTCATGTATTAACACAAGCAACATTGAGCTGCAATTTCCAAAATATTACAATGCAAATAATATCTTCAAAATCTGGATAACCCAGTTAACTTTATGATTTTGAATACCTAACAGTTTTTTTTAACTTTCAGGAGTAACCCCATTTACAGGTTCCCCACAAAAGAGGGTAATTTTGTCTGGCATGTACAAACATCAAGAAGTCATTTTTTTCCCCAAAAAATGCATGATTTGAACTAGTGAATGAAATATTCTCCCCTTTAAACAATGACTGGAAGTTACAGAACTAGTTTTCCTTCCCTCCAAAAAAAGTGCCAGTAACCGATTTTATGTAATGAAAAAATACGCCCGTTAAGTTGTATTACAATGCTCAAATATTTCTGATGCTTTTGTATTTAATTATCATAACAATTCTTGATCCAAACTAGAAATCATTAAAGTTTAATTCAAACTCCACTGTCACCTTCATATCTGCTCCCCCTTCACTTATAGTGTTAGATACATTTGAATTGGGTGTTTCGATAGTGAATTTGTCTAGGCTGCTGAAAAATGATCAATACTTCATAACATAGGCAGAAGGTTTTAAAAAAATAAATAAAATGAAGCCATACATACATACCCTTTATTACTTTCCAGATCCGCAACAAGGACAGTATGATTAGGTTTGTATCTTCAAAAAGTTGTAACTCTTCCACTTGTTCCCCACCTTTCAAATATATCTCTTGAACATATTGATGACTCTGCTAAAGTAGAAAAAAGGCTTATTTAGAGAAACAGCAACAACAGCAAACTAATATGATGAAGATTTTTGGTGAGCCCGAAACCTTGCTTACTGAAGAAGTTATTGGTATAAATTCCCCTTTGGATACTGACACAGTAATGGGAGATCTTTTTTGCGTAACTTAGAAGTTCCTCAACTTTGAATTACCGTTTCCTTCCAAGAGACAGAAGTTTCATAACCCAAATGCATCTGTTGGAATATTCCTGCCTGTATGTTTTCTAGGTATTTTTATGTTATTGTTGTACTTGAATTAGTTGCAATTACTAGAATTACAGTGTTTGATGTGGGGAAAAGATCAGAGGAATGGTTTCAAACTCCCTGGGAACCTCTACCTTGCACATCAAGCACAGACACCCACTTCTGTTGAACTTGTATTAACACGAGGTATTGCATCAACAGGGGAAAAAGGAACACTTGTCTCTATGCAAGCAAGCAGTAACTCACTCCTGTTGAGTTATGAACTCTTGTGGGAGCCAAGAAATACTGCTGCTTATAGAGCAGTAGATCAGCTACAGGTACTGCCTCTCTCCGAGTCAGTTTTCTGCAAGAACTCACTGAAATAACTACTTGTGCTATCTCTGGTTTTATGAGAAGTGGAGATTCTTGCTGAATTCTTAGATCCAAATGCAATCGCTTCTCAAAACAAAAAGTAGTGAAAAGACTCAGCAAAATTCAAGTGTTAAGATGGCACACTGCCATATACTAACTACCTTACCAATTCACAGAAATTGTTAACAAACTGGAAGAATGCAACTACACTGCTTGCCTATGGCCACTTACGCTCCTCTCCCGAGGGATAACTCTCCACAGCAGACTGCCCCCCCCCCTCTCACTAACAGTACACAACACTAAGCATCTGCCCCAAGTAGATTTCCACAATATCCAGCCAGCAGACTCCGCAAAGGTTACCTGTCCATCTATGGGAATTTGGGAGCTCTTGAGTCAGACTACTACTGTTCACCTGTTTTCAGCGGACGGTACCCTATTGAGAAATACCTGTTCCAAACAAGCTTTGACAATTGCTACCACACAGGATGGGGACAACTATGCTCAGCGCACTGATTTTGGTTCATTAATGTTATCGACTGGACTCTGCATTCCGAACAGCCTTGGAAGGAGATCATTCTTCTGTACAGATGCAGGAAGAAACTGAACAAGTATTTCTGAATTTTTGCATTCTATATAGTGTATATATAGCAGCATTTCTCAGAACAGTTTCTAGGTTTTGCTGTTCAGCACCTACTGACAGCACAAAAATAACGCTGTACCACCACACCTCTGATTCATTGCAATGACTGCAGAACACGTGGTATTAAACGGCTGCCAGGGGGCTAGAATTCTCCTTAATGCAAAGAAGCAATGGGTCACTACACTCATCAGTCAGTAGCTAACATAGCTCTGTGATTAGTAAATGAGTTTCAAGGCCTCTGCTCACAAGTTAGCTGCACCGTGTAAAACTTAAAATGTCACCAATGGCTTTTAAAGCAGGGGAACTACCAAGGCTACTGACAAAGAGTTGCCACGCCACTTTTTTTCTTCCTGCATCCTCAGATGGACTTAGAACTCATTAACTAAAGGGTTTTTCTCCATGATGCAAGACCTGGTTGGTCAAAGGGAAGGTTCTCTGTCTAGGGTAGATCCTGAAAAGGTCCTGAACCTTGTAAGCACAGATGGTATGGTTCTAGTTAACGTTCGGCAAAACAGCTTACTTTTTGCTTCTCTACTTTAAAAAAACCTTTTTGCTAGATGCTTGATATATAAAAGGCTTAAATATGATAGTGCTATTTGAGATAATAAAACAGGTATTTTAAAACAAGGTTGGCATTTTCCTAACAAACCTACTGTGTTTCATGGGTACAAGCTTCATTTTACTTATCTAAATGAACAAAGGAGAGGCTTCTAAAGCATCAGTAAATTGAAGATTATGCTACTTTCCAGCAGCATGACAAGACTAAATGAGGCAAGTATTACAACGGTTACAGCAGGAAAGGCAACTTAATAAAACAACAGATTACTATAGCATACACTTTGTAAATTGATTTTAAATAAATGAATATTGTTAAAGGGGTAATAGGTGCAGCTACTCAACTGTAGTATTTTAATTACTTGGCTCAACGTTGCAAACAAACAGGACAGACAAAGTGCACAATAAATGTGGCTGTAGGTCCAAATGAAACTTAGTTGTTTCATCCCTCTAAAACACGAGATGAATACAGAAAATCTGTCCTTTAAGACAGTTAGTGAAAGAAAGTTCCTAGCACCCTGTGTGCTCAACAGGCAGCGGGAGAAAGTGTGCGAGCCTATGAATTTGAGACACAATTCTATTCTTTATGTATAATACTTTCATTAAAGAAATTACTGGAGCTATATAAGCTATACAATTTCCCTGTAACTTTTGGTTGTTCAAACCACTCAGATTCTAAGGAAGCCAGGACAGTAACCTAAATGTTACCCACAACTGCACCTAGTGACTTTTCAGAAGTTGTTTCTTCATTTTAGTGCGTTTTATTTTTTTCATGCTATTGCACAATGCTGCAAAGACACAGAAAGGAAAGAAGCTAGATGCTTCAGATACAAAGGTGGAAAAGCAGCTGGCCTCTGGCCAGAGAATTTTGCAGTGGGGGTGGGGCATGAACAGAAGGTATTTGAAAACATCTTAGATGTCTACATTAGCTTTCTCTTAAAAATGCCACAAGGAAAAAAAATAATATGGGGATGTCTAAGGACAAACATAGCTGTTCTCTGCTGTAAGAATACCATGCGGTCAGTGACTAAATAGATGCTAGTAGGCCAATCTATGAAACTATATACTAACACTTCTGGGAGAAGGTCTCCAATTCAGTGCTGTCATATTCTGGCTGACTACTTAGAGTATCTCTGGCTGGCTGTAAACTGAGCTGAAGGGATCTTGGCTGTTCAGGACGTACTCCTGGGTTGCAATTCTTGGCCATCCGTTTAGTTCTTGAAGGCAGCTCTTTCTCATGGCAAGCTATTAAAAAGGCCTCTGACAAAGGGAGTGCTCCAGTGCCCTCTTCAGGGAAAGTATAGATCAACTTCTTATTACAGTAGTAGAGTTTTTGTTTAGCAAACTTTTGTACTTCTGTTATAATTTAGATCAGCTTTGGCATAAACCTGATGTACTGTAGGAGTACTGTCTCTTGCATTTGCTCTGCTAAATCTTTGCCTTCCAGTGATTACTAGGAAGTACAGATTAGACCTCCTTTTGTTCCCGAGGACAACAAAAGCTCGCTAGGATCTTTTAATGTCAGAGTTCATCTATGACTACCACAAATTCATCGTTTTGGATGTGTGCCAACATTTTATGCAAAAAAAAAAAAAGAAATGGGATCAGTGGTAAAACACAGAAGTAACAAGCCAGGCCAATATAGGTACAGCAAAAGCTGCTGTCGATATCTGCTGTTGGAAAGAAAAACCATGCCAGAGATGCTGTCAGATGAAACTTTCATCAGAGTAATTTGTATTAAAAGTTACCCCATTACAGTTAACTTTTTTTGAGCTCCCAGAGAAATTAAAACACAATATGTGGTCGATATAAGATGGCAAAAACTTTAGTGTAAATTCTTTTGCAAAAGAGGTCAGAAAGCACCCGAGGGAATTGAGGGTGTAGCATATGTAGATTACAGTGGTTTATTTTCTCAGTTCTACCAGAAACACTCTGGATACAATATGTAAATATGGATGAATTTAAAACATTTTTCCCTGTTCTGTTACTGTTTAAAAAAAGAACATTAATTATACCACAGGAGAGCTCCCAATGAAAATCCATGAGTTTTTCCATTCCCAAGACACCTTTCTATGAAATCAGAGAATTAATTTACATCCTTGTCATTTTTAGTGTAAAATCAAGCAAACTTTGAGGGTTGTCTGTTGTATACACAGAAGAATTTTGAAAAGACTCTTAAGTTTTCAGAAATCCTTCCCAGCTCACTCTTCAGACTGCATAAAAGGCAAATACAGAGATCTCATCCAAACAGCTCAGTTTAATAGCCCCCCCGCTTACATTTATACTAAATACAATTAAAAAAATAAAGCAAAACTTGTTTTCAGATTTCAATAATTCTTTTCACAAACTTATTGACAGTATATTAAAAAGAAAAAAGGGCATCTTGCCAAGGTCATAAACCATAATTAAAAAAAAAAAAAACCTGAACAGAAAAAACACGTGGGTTTCCTAAAATGCTTGGAGCACATTTTAGAATTATTGTAATAATAGCGCAATACATGCAAAGCATCATTGTTTTTCCTAAACTCAATATAAGACTGTAACTATAAGCCTTAGTAACTGCAATAGTTCAGCATAAAATGCAGTCACTACCCATGGATGGGAAAACGGCAGTGTATAGGGACTTTTTATTCTTTGTATCAGTACGTTTAAAGTGTATGTATGAGCATTCACAATTTGTATTTTGACCTTTACTACTTTTGCAGTGTCCCTGATACAATCTGTTATACATTCTAGACTAAGAAATTTGGTTCTAACTTGAAGTTTGGGCATCACTAGCAGTCTAATCTTGTCTATCAGTTAGAACTGTCTAGAATACATAACACCACATTTTAGGTTAAAGGGAGTAATGCAAAATAAGTCATCGTGAGATTTATTAAAATCTTGGTTAAAAAATCATCATGTTAAAGCAAATGAAAGAGTAAACTCTTGTAGACAAATCACACACATTAGCCCCATCCCACCTCCACCACATTTAATCTCTGTAATACCTCCACTTAGCAAATGCTACGCTATAATTTTTAAATTGATCATATTACTACAGTTCAATACCGATGTAAGTGGAGACAAGCCAACAACTTTTTTACCCTTATTTTATCTGAACTACTCTTGTACTTGCTAAAACAAAGAGTGAAGTCACAAAAGTAAGATACACCCTCATAGGGTCCTTACACACAGCAATCTTCTCTACAGCAATTTTCTGATAATCAGAAGGCAAATGAAGCATGAGAACGTAATGCAATGCCTACCTGTTGATTTACAGATCTGGAATGCTAAACAGGAGGCTTAACAGCTGATTTGCACCCAGTCAATATTACAGTGGTATCCCCATTTTCCTCTGTGTTAGAAGGCATTGAATCTTAAGCTTGCATGCAGTTAAGCATTATATAAAAGTGTGAGTGTCCTTCCTCTAATTCTTCTAAAACAAAGCATCACAATCATTTGTAGTGCTTTCTGCTCTTCAGAACGATGTTTTTAATAACTGGTGCTATTCCTTCTTTTAACTGTTTTCCTGTTCCATAGTGCTGAACAGCTACCCCGGGGTTCCTTCATTCAGAAGTTTGATTCTGCCCTCTACTGAATTTTTACATAAGTACACCTCTCATACTTACACTGCAAAAGGTCTTTGCTCTCCACAATTCCTTCCAGTAAGTCTAAGTTTGCTGGACCATCTTCTATGTTGGTTTCAGAGCCTCCCAAAACAACAGACAGGCATCAAGGGAAGGAGAAAAAACCCCGCCTTTTAAAGTGCTATCTGATTTGACTTTTTGCCTGTTTGTCACTCCATAGACAGGTGTCTGCAATAAGCAAGATAGAAAAGTTATGCTTTTAAACCTTAACTAAGCTTTAAAATAGGTATATACATCTATGCTAAAAGGGTTAAAAAAGCCCTTTGTTAGTTCAAAGCAGGGATTGTACTGTCTGCTTATTATTTTGCCCTTCTGCACATTACCTTTCACTTGACACTAATGATCAAAACACGTTCTAATTCTCTCTCCCTTCTATTCCACTCTTATGTAGTAACTTTCTCAAGCAACCCCTAATAGCCTCTTTCATCTTTGTATCTCCCAATATATCATTAGATCATTCCCCTCAAGACACTTGTGTTTTTCTGTCAAGCAAGTTTTGAATCAGAGGGCTGTTAACATGGAGGTGTAGGTGTGCGGTGGTACAGTTTGCAAAGCTGTGGGAGGTTTCTACCAAGCAACTAAAAGGAGCAGCAAAAGGTAATTCACATAAGCAAGCCTCATGTCAGCGGTTTCCTGCATATGGCTTTGAACTCCCTCAGGAAAAAAACACCCCCAAGTGAACTGGCAAGTGAGTTAGATGCTAAAACACAAACAAATAAATAAATATACAGATCCATTTTCTACATTTTACTGAAACATTGCTGGAGAATTTCTTAGGATCTCCCCTCTCAATAGTTCAGTGAACCTTATTTGGCAGCTTCCTCGCCTCTTTCAATTTTCACTGAGGATCTCAGGAGTTCTGAGTGTACATTTTAACACATACGGGAACACATTAGAAACACAACTATTCTATGTTCAGCGTTCAGATATTTCTTCTATGAAGTTCTGCTACCTCTCTTCAGAATGCATAGCTGCTGTGCACATCTCTTTTCACTAACAGAGGCACCAGTAACAATCAAAAGGCTGCAGGCAAAACTGAACTCCAGCTTGCTCAAGACTTCCTGCTATTCATAATTTAGATTCTAGTAGCCAAGCTCATTTTTTAATTCATAATATTCCCACTCAGGACTTTGCTGATATAAAAATTAGATTATAATATTTAATTTAAACAGCTCTCGGAGTTATAATCAAGTATTTACTCCTGAAAGGTCTAATGAAACAACTGGAGACACTCTGTAGATACTGTGACTTTTACTAAAACAAATATTGCTAATAAAGTTCATCCTTTTTGACCAGACCATAGAATAAGAGCTTAGGTATTCAAATACTCTTTTTTTTTTGGACTAACTATAAAAGGCATTTAGTAGGGATATGCTTAATGTTAGATCTTAGCATCAACTTTACACAGCCTTCTGCCTCATCTTGCATTGGGACTCCAAAATTGTTTCTTTTCTAGCCTTGATAAATGCCATTTTTTGCCACCTTGGATCTTTGCAGGTGTTGTCTCATTGTTCTGAGTCTCTTCCCTCCATAACTCAACCATAACCAATGGTATTGGCTGTAATAATACTTCAAATGCAAGTTATAGTATGTAACAATTTTACAAAGCACTTAAAACAGCAACCTCTACCAAGTAACAAGTCTTCTACTCATCAAATTCACCAAAGCGTTTCTAAGACTTTCACAAAACATCCTCAAGGAAAAACTCTGAAGCCTTACAAATAGAAACAAAGTAGGAATAAGCACAAACCAGTCCCAAACTGAGAAAAAACCCACAGCTTCAGTAAGAACAGAATTCACAGTGGAAGCATTAGGCTCAATTTTTTTTCTTTTATATTCTCACCACATTTATTTCACATTCTCAAACACTGAAAAGCTGTCATTTTCCCCAGCAAAAAATACAGAATGTTCATCTTTCAGCAGAATTACTGTTGGCAGACATTCACTTCCAGTATAAACCTTTTCTAAATATTCAAACTAAGTGTTGAATTCTCTGTTGTGAATTCAAACTTGTCCATATGGGGAAATCTGTGTAGTATCAATCAGAGTATCTTGAAAAATTATGTGTGAAGATGCTGATCATAACATTTACAGAACACACACACGCTCAAAACCACACTCTTCATCTAATTTTTAGTAAATGCTGTTCCCCACATCTCTACAAATGAATGTGAACTGTTTTCATGAAAGTAGTATTTTTTTATTAAGGTCTTGATACTTGAGTAGATAAACTTTCCTGCCCACTATTAAATTTAATGCCTTATACAACATCTTTTGCTTACAGGACATGATTGATGATGTTACCAGACACACAAACAACAAAATGACACCATTTATAAATGCCTGAAAGAACATAAGAGACTGAGAGCTGTGTTTTTACACCAGAAGGAAAAGTCTGACAGGACTTCAGTAATAGGGCCCTAATAATGCTCCCGCTTACAGTCTGCTGTATTCAGCTTGAGAGAGAAATCCTGTGACTGCAACACTGCAGCCTTTGAGAGCACACTGCCTTCTATGAGATGTGATTAACAATGCCCAAGGCTTTTATTTCGGCACAGAAACCTTCCTCCATCAGAAAGTACTCTCCTATGGCCTGAGAGAGCAGGAAGCAAAAAATGACATCTAATTTTAACATTAGCGAAATCAACTTTTAAATTCACAAAACATTAAGAGCAAATAGCTGACTGACACGTGTGGGACTAAGCACTACCATTACGGTTGAAAGATAAATACCCTCATGTTCTACTTAACCAGCTACTTCTGGAAGAGACTTTAAGAACTGCTGTAAAGCCACCCATGTATTTTTATTTAGAATCAACAAAATCTAGCCATTTGAAAAAAAACCACATCAAACCCACCATCACTGCTGTGTTTTATTTATAATTTGATCATGAGCACCAGACTGTACTAACCCCCCACCCCCTTCCCTCATCCCACTCTGCCAGGACAGACTACAGATGTTCTAGGAGCTACAAGGGATCATCTGCTACAATGCTCTGTACGTCTGCTACAAAGCCACAATCACAGCTGCACAACTTCTTGTTTCACAGATACAAGAAATGCTACACATGGTCAAGGTCAGTTTTTGGACAAGATCCAAGCAATTAGAATTTACAGCCCAGCTAAGTGGCACCTTCATTTTCTGATGTGCACAAACAGAATACAACCTAGTTTTACCATTCAGATGTCTGTTTAGAAGGAGTAGTGCCATGTCTGGCAAGCCAATGAAAAAAAATATTCTTTTTTTTTGTTGACTCATACAATGGGTAGCTAGTTTGAAGATGTTGCGGGCAGAACTAACTGATGGAAGGCACAGGCGTAGAAAGGATTAGAGCTGTTTAGAGGACACAAAGTTCATGAGAACACAGATCGCTACCACTTGCACTGCAGAATTCTAGACATCAACAAGAGTAAAGCCCTACTGTAGAATCCCAGAGCCTTAAAGGAGAAATTACTTCTGCCCTTAACTGCTTACTTACTAGGACAGACAGAAGGTGGGAGGACTGACATAACTAGGCACACTAATCTGGCCTACCAACCTGGTTAAACTATAATTTTTCTGACAGTTTGAAGCGATATATTCTTGACTTAATATGAATAAACTACATTGGACTTAACATACCTATACTGGTACCTTCAAGACTTAAATTTAGGAAGGTATCATCACAATAGATCATACAGATTCTTTAACTGAGTAACAACTTTCTACTCTTACTGTAACTTTATTGTAATGACAGGGACATGAAGAATAATCTGTGGTGTTAAGAGGTATCATGACTCACGACTTGAAGTTCTGTAGCTTGAGCAGCATTCTTTTTTTGTTGTTGTTACTGCCATACTAAACAATCCGTTTGTCTTAAGTCAAAGAATCTACTACAAAAACTTTATAGTCACTAAGAATCCCTGACCTTGAGGTTGATCTCTGATCTAAAGTGATGGAACTAGGTAGTTACCTATCAGAACAGCAAGGTAAAATCCTTATGATCTATTGTGATGACACCTTACTGTCCAGGAATGCCTCAATCATGTTTTGGGCCCAGGCCTCAGTTCTAGTGGTTTTATGCCATTCTTAATACTGAAATATTGCTGATTGATGCTGAATTTGCTTCAGCATCTGATTTTCAAAATAAGTTCAGATTCAACTATCTGGGTTCACAGCGTATCAACACCAAGAACTTTCTTGGATCTTTTCCCCAATCTGCAAAACCAACTGATTACAAGGAATCTTATGCATTCAACTAGCAGTTTCACATTGTAAAAATCAGCCCTCTTTCTGCTTTTGTCATTGAATTTGTTGTGGCCTTATCTTCAAGACCAGTCAGAACTCCCTCCAGATCCAGAAATGTGTCAAGATGCAAACTGAGGGCTGTTATCTGAGATAAGGGGGCATCAAGAACTCAGTCTTGCAAAACCAGACTTCAGTTTCTCAGTGATGCCTATAAGCATACACAGAGAGCTAGGTCAGTTTGGAGATATCTACAGCAGGAGAATTACACAGATACTTTTAAAACCCAAAATCAGATCAAACCTTTTCTTATCAGCTGATATAGTCTGTAAGGTAGATCTGTAGACAGTCATGCTAGACAAATCCTTAACTTCTTACATGCTCTTTAGCAGTCTGAAATTTGCCTACTCAGTTTTTGCCATGTGCAAGCCACCAGATATCCACCTACTCAAATAATCAAATGATGTTCCCCCCCCAATGGAAGTGCTTCTCAAGCAGCAAGTGCAATACAATAATGCTGCCGCAGAGGCCAGTCATCCTCCTTTTACCTCAAGCAGCCCTTGAACATAAAAGGAGTTAAACATCTGCTGTCAGCCCCATAGGAGGAGATGGATGGTGGGGACACATTATCCTCTGTGCATGCATTTCCCACACAGAAGCAGCTGCAAGTCATATAAGCGAGTGGCACAGGCAGCAAAACACATTCCAGATAAGGAATCTGTTCCCTAACCCTCCCCTAAAGTAGCAAAACTGGCAAATAATTTTATGTTTATGCTCGTAACAGCAATAACATCTTGGGGTTTTGGTAAACTGAGGAACACTTTCAGTTTAAGAATTAGTTTTGGTAAAGAATTCTAGGTCACCTCATGTACTCCCGTCCACATTAACGTTGTCTCTTTTGGGCCAGCTTGTAGAAGGCATTTCAGAAACAGATGTAAATAAGGCGGAACATGTAGTTTGTAATACCTGACGTAAATCCACATTTGAATTAAGAACTTTAACAAAAATTCTCATGACTTCTCAGTCTGCCTCCCTGGATAACTCCCATAGTTAATTACCAGAAGCAGATTACTAATGAGAACCATAACTCTCCGCAACTTTGCCAAGAGGGTTGTGCCTCATTCGGCCAGCCACTGCCTCCTAAGGATTCAGACTCCTCCAAAGATGGTCCATACAAAACGTAAAGAGAAAAAACGGTGCTGAGAGCTCAAGACGAGCAAGAAAACATAGTTTTACCAGTGAACAGGTAAGAGGAGCAAAAGTCGCATTTTTGAGATTCTCCTACTGAGGGAAGCCAGCCCTTTGCTCTTATTTGTCACGTACGACACAGCTCAAAGAATTTATTAGACAAGAAAATATTTGCTCGGCCTCCTTAAATAGTATCGAAAGTCAAGAAACGCGCAGAATCGGTTGTCTCGGGACAGAAACACCATCAGGAGCGAAACCTAACTACGGCCCTATAACGGTGCAACCGCCAGAGAGCGGCGGCCGGCGTTTTCCACGCCAGACCGAACGGCCCCGCAGTTTGCAAAAGAGAAAGCAGCGGGGGGAAGGCACCGAGCTCCAGGCGGCCAGCCCGCCTCGCCGCGCCCCCGGCCACCAGCGGCCGCCGGTCGGTCAACCCAACCCCCGGGACCGCGATGGCAAAACAGCCGGGGGCGGGGGCGCCCGCGGGTCCCGCCGCCGCCCACCAGCCAGCGCGCGGCAGCGGCCACGCGCCCTCCCGCCGCCGCCGCCCGGGGGGCTCCGCGAGCCGCCCGCACCCGCCTCGGCCCGCTGCCGGGCGGCGGCCCCTCCCCCTCGGCCCCACCGAGCGGGTACCTTGTGGCCACGCCACCGCTCCTCCTCACGGGCCCCGAGCCATGGAGACGCGCCGGGCGGCGGTTGACCGACGGCCGCTGCCGCGCGCACCGCTCCCGTCACCTCCCCCTGACCCGCCCCGCGCGCGCGGCAGGACAACGTGCGGCAGCGCCCGTCCCCACCATCACCTTGAGGCCCGGCGGGGCCCGACGGCGCAGGCGCGCGCCGCGCCCCCTCGCACGGCCCTGTGGGGCCGGCAGTCCTGCCGCGGTGGGCCCGGCCCGGGCGCCGAGCCTCGTCACGTCTCCCGCGTCGCGCAGCCCCGCGTTCGCCCCGCTCCTCCCCCGGACGTGACGCCGTCGCCCTCGCCGCCGCGCGCCGGGGTCGTCACTTCCGCAAACAGGATGGCGGAGCGCTGGGCTGGGTGAGTGCCGCGCGCCGCCCGGCCGGCCGGCGACGGGGCCGCGAGGCGCGGAGCCGGCCGGGCGGCGCGGGACGCGCGAGGCGGCGGCCGGCGGGAGGTGGGCGGGGCGCGGCCCGCCGCGCGCGGGAGGCAGGCCCTGAGCCCTCGGCCTCGCGGGCGGCCGGTGGGGGGGCGGGGCCGAGGCGAGGGGGGGGGCGGTGCGCGCGGGGGCCGCCGCGCCGCGCCACCGGCCGGCGCCAATCGCTGGGGCCGCGCCGGGGCTGCTGGGCGGGGGCGGTGGCGGTGGCGCGCGCTCTGCCCCGCTGCTGAGGCGGGCCGGGCCGCGGCGGGTGCTTGGGAAACCGCCCCGGGCAGCGGCCTGACCGCGGGGCCGGTGCCCGCCGCGGGGTCGATGCCCGCCGGCGGCGGGACGCGCTCCCTCCCGTTGCGCGGCCCCCTGTGACGCAGCTGACAGCCTTCGGGGCCCGGGCCGTTGGCGGCAGCCGCCGCTGCGGCCTGTCGCCTCTGCGCGTCCGACTCCATGGGCCGCGCGCGCAGCCCCGTCGCCGTCCCGCCGGCGCTGGGGGCTCCCCAGCTGTTCTCCCGAAGGAGCTGCCCCGGGCACCTGGCTGCCGTCGCTGTGGTGAAATTCTGAGCGTTGCTACATTTAGGCTGTAAAAGCATCTGGTAAACTGCTGGGGACAGCCGGGTGGGGATGAGGGAGGGTGCGCTGCCTCTTTGTAAGTGCCTTGGGTGCTGTACCGTGGTGGAAAAATCGTGTCCGTAAGGCATGCTTCGAGGCCATCTGTTCCGAGGAGAGCTGTTCGGCATCTCCGTATAGCGGCCTTCTTAATGAACGCGTTTTAGCCCTCATTAGGAGACCCGAGCCTGGATATGGTGGAACGTGGGTGTTTTCTGTTAGCCTGGAATAGGCCGCTGCTTTAGGAAAGGAGTTGCCAAGCTCTCCTGTCCTGTGCCTTATTAAAAAGCCTTTGCCCTGCTTCCTGATGGTGACAAGAAGGCTGTGATGTGCTGGAGACTAAATGAGCTTTGTAGCAGTGATTTGCAGTCCTTCAGGCTGCGTACGTATTTGTGAAGTGGAGATAAAAAAAAATCAGGTAGAGCTGAAGATGCCTCGTGTTAGTGAAGCTTGAGGCATAGTGGATATTCTTGGCAAACTTGAAAATCCACAACTGATAGGAAAATGTGCTCTTAAAACCACCTTGATTTTCTTGTTTTTGAGAACTTCCATTTGAAAACTTGCGTTTGAAAACATATCAGGTTAAATAATGAATTTACTAAGTCAAGGAACTCTTGTCAGCTTGTGTTTCTAAGCATAAATTGGTAGGTTACTTTTAATGGGGAGGGGGAAAGGGAGTTTATAGGCTGAAAACCAGTAACACGTTGCAGTTGAATCAATAAAGATAAATCTTTACTCTTCACATCTGAGTCTTTCTTATCTTAATTTGATCTTATTATAATGAGAGTACTTGGAAATTTTGCATATTTTATTGTGCTGTGTTTATTAAATAACTAGTCAAATTTGAAGTCTAGATGATGTTTAGGGCAAAGGCATGTTATTTTTATAATGCCACTATTAGTATTGAAAGTCAGGACTGTAACCACAAGTAAGTGAAATTGAACATTGAACATAGTTGTTTTTTGTTCCCCCCCCGCCCCCTGCAGATTTTGATTCTGATCAATGGACAAGGAGACTAACCTGTCAGAAATGGCTGATTTAACCAAGACAGAAGAACAAGAAGTAGAGAAGAGTTTGGATGAAGAAGTGGAGAAAACACCTCACACTTTAGAGGCAGATTCTGGTGTTGGTTGGGAAGGTGATAGTTCAACTTCAGGTACAGTGCACTCCACTGAAAATGAAAAAGAAGTTGTTAGTGATAATCAGGATGGCAGAGCAAAAAGGAAGAATTTAGATCCTGAAGATGAACCTCCTAAGAAAGTAAGTAGTGAGTATCGTTTATTTTGAGCTATGTTCAAATCCTTGTTTCAAAGTCTTAGCTCAAGAAAAGATTGAAAGTATTTATGGTAAACATGTGAACCAGCATGAAATGCCAATTGTCAAAGTTTGTGGCTAGCTTCCTAGCAAAATGACAGGTGCAGAAGTTATGTTGGGCTAAATGGAAGAGAAAGAGGGCTAGTAATTAGAATGTCAAGAAAACTGATCTCAGCATGTTCTTAGTCTAATGCTGAGACTTAACATTCCATCTCTATTTGGTAGCAATCTGGTAGTGTAGTGTAGGATTTACTGCTGTTAGTCCAAGTCCCATATCTTGAGTTCATGTGTTTTGTATGTTGTTATCCTGTTGTGTATGTTGTTATTCCTAACCTAACTAGGTTAGGAAGAGGTTCTGCCTTAAGATGTTTGTCCTTCAATTTCCTCAACAAAGTATTATGTAATTTAGAAAACTCTACAAACTGCATCCTCTGTGATACAATTTCAGTGTGATTTGTTAGCAAAGTAAAGACTGAAAGGTTCACAGGTGTTGGTTTGTTTTTTTTAAGACTGCAAGAGTAGCAAAAAATACTTGTCCTTTTAACTGGGAGGGTGAAAAGGGTAATGTTTTATATGATGCTGTCCCTCACTGTGTATGAGCTTGCAGAATCTGATGCTAAAATCCAGTCTAATTTTGACCTTTTGGGATATTTAAGTATAGTTTGAAAATGTCTTTGACCTATTGTTTTGTTTCTCTGTTCAGAGTATTTCCAGCATGTTGATTTATGCCAAGCAATTAGGTAAAATAAAGGATGCACTTTGTTGTGATAGAAACAGTATTAACCCTTTCATCTTTTCAATAAGGTAGTTCTTCGATAAGGTTTAAGTGGACAAGAATTACATTGGTTTTGTCTAGCTTAAGGTGATTGCATTGAATGCAGCTGCCACCATTTAGATGTTATAGCTGATGGCTGTTCACAACTGTGCTTGCGGCAGTTGTGACACATTAATGGATGGCATGAATGTGTCCCCCACACTTGTCAAAGTCAGCTGTTCTAGCTTATGTCACCTTCAGTGGCCATTCAAGGAGCCATCTGTGCTTACCCTAAAAAAGCCTAGAAATGGTCAAAATATTTTTTAGTATCAGTCTGTCGAGCATGGTAATAAACAGATGAATGGGGTCATAGAGATTCCAAGCAAGTATGTCTTGTATTCATTCTGAAAGTTACCAAAATTATATGAAACACTGAAGAATTCATGTAGTGTACTGAGGTCAGTCAGACCTTTTCCCTTGAAGAACTGCTATTTGAATAGTAAGATATCGGGATTTTGACTTTTGTAGTCAGCTGTGGGGAATGCTTTTAATTACCTTGTGAATTCATACTGGCTGGGGTTTTGTGGCATGTTAGTGGGTTTTAACAGAGAATCCTTCTTTCTAGTTCATACTGTTATTTCAAACACTTCTGTACCTCACCGACTTTGTGTTGTTTCTCCATTTTCTGTTACTTTGATTTTATGTATAATTTATTTCAATTTCATGTATATAATTGAAGATTATTTTCAAAGTAAAGAAGTGTTAGGAGTGTAATATCTGGATGTAGACTGCTTCTCTGGGTCACATGGGACAGAAATCTCTTGAAGTATTTACAGTTACAGCTAAAACAGGGACATTTCTGTTGCTAACTCTTTAGCATTAAATGGGATATGTTGTCAGGTCATTACACTTATTCCTTTACCATGGTCTCTGGCAGTGGGATCATCCACTTAGGGCTTTGTGCAACATCAGCTAGTTGGCATTTTGGTTAAACTGGCAGTTCATACACTTCTGTTAGATCTAAGCACTGAATTTCTGAAACAGGATTTTTAAAGAAGCTTAAAGTTCCTTGGGGAGGAACATCCCTCTCTTCAATCCTAGGCTTAAGGGGAATGGAACTGATTCTTTGAGAGTGGTCCAGTATTAGAGAACTGAAATTAAGTATTCTGTGAAGGAAAGATGCTGGGCATCATCTGTCAGAAATTACTTGGAACAACTGAAAAGGGGATTGACTTTTTAAGGGAGTTATCTCTGTGATAATTGAAGTACTGATATCAGTACCAGGACAGATACGGGAAATGTTTATATATACATAATAATGGTGCTCTTCATAGTATTACTTGTTTACTTTCTTAAGTCCTTAAAGTGAACACATCTTGATTAAATGAAAAAGTAACAAAAATAATTCACTGCTTGAGTCTATTCCTTCCCTTGTTTCTACAGCATGAGGTGGGCCATGGGCAAGCTGTAGCTGCACATTATAATGAACTTCAAGAAGTTGGATTGGAAAAACGTAGCCAATCTCGCATATTCTACCTCCGAAACTTTAATAACTGGACAAAGAGCGTCCTCATTGGTAAGCTTCCTTAATTGGTCACTTCAGACTTTTAACTAATTTTAAGTTTTAAAGATCAACTGACCTGAAAACTAGAAAAAGTTCATACTGGAAACTCTTCTTCTTCCTGAGATTTTTAAAGAGAAAGTTACACCTTTAAATCACGAAGAAGCAATCTGTTCTTGTTAGATTGAGCTGTTCTTGTTATTTAAATCTACCTCAAATAATTTCTTAGCCATTTTCCCAAAGCAGTTTGTCCTCAGGTCTTGATTAAGCAGTTCTGCAGGGAACTTGAAACACGTAAATATTTTCTGTATTACCCATAGTTAACAGTTTAAAAGATGAAAAACTAGAGGATGTAGTGTTTTAAGAATCAACAGCTTTTTATAAAAGGCAAAGTCTGCTGTCCACAAATCAATTCCAAAGTGCGGGTGCAAACAAAGAAAAGAATTACTGGCACAGCAGCACAGATTCATGAAGAGGGATCTGTGCCAGGACATATTGACACATTTATCTTAGCATGCTGCTTTTTATTGTGTTTTATCAGTGCAGTTAGAAGCAGTGTTTAGGTTTATATAAAGCCATTCCTGAAGCCTTTCAGTCATGATGAATCTCAGTAGTGTGGTTTACAGCAGTTGTATCAAAACTTCTTTCCTTTGTCTTACTGTGAAGAAAAGTTGCTAACATGCTGATACATGCTGATATGTTTTTCACAATATGCTAACATCAGTCAGAGCAGAAATTATGTATATTTATATGTAGGGTAAAACCACAGCAAATAAGTAGCAATGTTACTGCAAGGCCTAGGAGAGTGATTGGAAAACTATGCATTTTTGTAATGTGACTACAAAGAAGTGTTGTGGCTGATGTATTTAATTGGCTTTTACTCTTCTGCAAAAGGCTTTCTCGTACTTATAACGTCTGCCTTCATTATAAGGGTAATGAAAGGGAACTGTGGTTGTTTAGTGATGTGCAGTTTTGCCTTTGTCTGCCAGTGAAACAGTTCAGAGCTCCAGACATATTGCATGCAAAGCACATTAAGCGCAGAAAATACTAATTATCTTCTCCATAGTTTTAAAAGTTTACGGTTCCTTTTGTCATTAGTGGTTTCTAGAAAAAAGAGATTTAAGTCTGTGATGTTAAGAAGACTTATAGGTAAGGTCATTCCTGAGGTGTATTAAAATTCTCAAAATCTGGTGGTCCTTTAGGCTTCTCTGTAAAATCTAAGTGAACTACAGAGACCTGTACATGCATTCTCTTTATTTTTCTAGGTGAATTTATAGACCGAGTACGACGGAAAAAGAATGATATAACTGTTTTGGATCTAGGATGTGGCAAAGGTGGAGATCTACTGAAATGGAAAAAAGGCAGAATTAAAAAACTTGTCTGTACGGGTAAGAAGACACAACAACTTTCCAGGGAAAGTACATCAGTGTTTTGTGGGAAAGCCAAGCATGTCTCCAGTCTTATTATTTTTTCAGTAAGCCCAAGAATGTAGTGATACACCTGCCAAAAAGTCTTTGATGTCTTCAGGTTAAAGGACAAAAAACTTGATTGCCAGCATAAATATAAGAACCACTGATTTTCCATGTGATCAGCTTTCAGTTCAACTCGTGAATAAAAACTAGTATCACTGAAAAAATACACAATTGTCACAGATTGTCTTAGGCAAAATGTAGCACTGGGAAAAAGACCGACGTTTTGTATTATGTGCGTTTTCTCCCACATCTAATCTCGTGTTGTATTTTTTTAACTGTTCTAAAAGCACACAGAGAAAAGTTCCATTTAAAAAAACAAATAAACCCCACGGTGTTGTGACAAAAAATGTTCTTTGGTATTACAGTCAACTAAAGATTTTCAGACTCGGGGGAAGGAGCTGAAACTGATTAAAGAAATCTTTTGTTTAAACAGTTTGCTTAGGTGTTGGGAGGGAGATGCCATCTTCCCTTTTCCCCAAAAGTGTCCCAAGGAAAATCAGACAAAATATTACTTAACTTCAAATTTAGTTATATACTAAAATTTCATAAAATTCTTTTAGTGGGAATTATTCTGGGTGTTGTACATTTTACAGTTCTTTCTTGCCTTTTTCAGTTGGCAGTCTTCAAATGCAGTTGATTTAGTCACGAAGTTTTTACGTAAATTTATTGCATATTGTTAGTTTTAAAATTTGTGCAAACTTAGTGAAAATGTCTGAGAGGAACAGTCTTAAGAAGAAGAAACTTTAGCATGATGCAGTATAACAGCATATAGCAGAAATAATTGCGTTTCAGCATCTTGTATATTTTTAAGAAGATTAAGAGCTTTCAGTACTGTTGGAGAAACTCTGGGAACTGAATTTTACTAATGCATACTAGACACTTAATGCTGACAGCACTTAGTATCTGTCACCTAGTATCCATCACTTGTAATTTTGGAGGCTTGCTTTGTACTTTTGAGCATGGGAGCTTTCTAAAACCTTCATGTTGCAATTTTTGTATTGAAGTAAAGACTGAAAGTGGTGGAGTTATAAGCCCAAACTCTTTCTGCAAGTTAAATTCCTTTTCTGCAAATTGGCAGTAAGTGTTTGGTCTCCTCAATGTGTAATTGAAGATCAACTTTTATCCCTATCATAATGGATCTGCTGTTTTCCAGTAACCATTCAATTTTTCTTGCCTGGGGAGCATTTTAGACACTTTTTTTTAAATACTCTCTCCATATTAGATATTGCAGACATTTCTGTGCAACAGTGCAAGCAGCGATACGAAGACATGAAGGCCCGATGTCGTTATAATGAGCATATTTTTGATGCAGAATTTATACAAGCAGATAGTACTAAGGTACAGTTCCTATGCTTTCTCATATTTTTGAGATTTAACGTCCTTTTGTTAAGCAAGTACTGGAGGTGATGGTGGTGCTGTAATAGTTTGGGTGTGTATATTTTTAAGATCAGATTGTTGTACTATCAGGAGAATCAGCCGTATCAGTTACTGAAAAGATGTGTAAGACGTAAATGTATTTCGTTATTGTTTTGCAGTGTAACGTTCTTGAAGCCTGTCTTTTCCAGGTAATAAATCTGGTGCTTTCAGTTTCTTTTGCTTGACAAAGGGAAGGAAGTGACTACTTACATCTGGATTTCTGGGAGCCAGCATGGGATGTTGGAAACTATCTTGATGAATGTATTTTTATACTGGAATGAATAGGGGATGTTTTCTGATTTGATTTGTACATTTTGCTTATACCAGTATTTTTGTTCTACTGCCATTTTAATTACTGTCGTACATACCTTCAAAACTTACATGATAGAGTAGATATCTTAGACTGTCTGGAGGCAATGGTGAATACATTGCCGAAGATTTGGAGACAATTTTGTAACCAGCACTGCTTTTGCTTCCTAGAAATGCAGGCTGAGAGTGCTCTGCTGATGCAGGTTGCGGGACGGAGCCAATGTAGTTCCAGCATATCTGTTGAAAGGCTGAACCTGTTCTTCCCAGTCTTGCAGGGAGAATTGTTTGCTAGAATTATTGGTTGCCTCTTCTGAGGAATACAGCCTCATGCAGGTTCCAGGTCATCTCTTTTGGCTCAAAATTACAGTGGGAGAGAGAGTAAAGAGCCTTGGCTGGGAAAGAAAGGGATATTTTCATGTTGCTATTACAGCTCAGACTTACACGCATATATATTTCCTGTTGCATGCTCTGCTCTGTCTGTCCGTGCACACAGAAGTTCATCTTCCTGACTTTGTATCTCTATCATCTATGTTGTATATAGTGCAAAATCTCATTCTCACAGCTTGTCTAATTCCACGCACCTCTGTTTCTCAGTTTCCTGTATCTTTGTCAAAAAGTGGAGGGGGAGTAATTGAACAGATAAACTTGCCATGGGTATATGAAGTGTCCATTTTTGTCTATCTGCATACAGAACGTTGACAGTATGTGGCATGAACTAGTAGAGTCTGGGAGTGAGTGGGTGGATGGGAAGTCTGGGAGAGAAGAGAAACTTGGGTAGAGCTGTTAAGCATGAAATATTTTTAAGTATGGAATGCATGTCACGGGCCTTGGGGAAAATTTGTGTGCTCCAGCGTTACTTATGGTAAGTACTAGCATTGTATAAAAGAAGCCTGATGAAGATGAGTTAGAGAACTGCTCAGTACAGGGTCAAACTGGCAAGCTTTAACCTGACAAATATCAAGGGTGCCAACTTCTTCTGAGTTACTGCTTACTTGGTCTGGGATGGGGAAGGAGTATGCTGGTACTCATGTACGTACATGTGTGAGAATACAGACAAATAAAACTTGGTGGGCAGTGCAAATTGCCATATTTAAAACAACCCATCCTCCTCTCAATTATATGTTTAATGGGTCATTTCTCATTACAGAGACTTAGTAAACTGAAAATTTGTTTTAATGCAATAATTATTGCAATTTATTGCAATAATTATTGCAATAATGCAATAATATATTTAGCTGTTTCCAGCTAAATAGTGGCCAGTTATAAACATTCAGCAGTAAAATATCTCTGGAAACTATCAGGTAACTAACTTTGGGTTCTGACCTTTCAGGTGTAGTGGTGTTAACTGATGACATGAAATGTGTCTGTGTATTCTTCTGTTCCCAGATATCGTGTAAAGTTTTTTGTGTAGCAGAGGACTTTTTTTTCCACTCTTACTTTTCGTCTTCTTGTTGAACTTCTGAAGGAATGCGAGCTGAAAGGAAAGACTTCAAAGAATTACACGTGTAGCATACTTATTGCAGGGTTTAAGTGAATCATTCTTGTTTCTGTAGCTTTTGTTACAAATTTTTTTCTTTTTAATCTATTTCAGGATCTCTTGTCTTCCAAATACAATGATTCAGATATGCGCTTTGACATTTGCAGCTGTCAATTTGTTTACCATTACTCATTTGAGACATATGAGCAGGCTGATATGATGCTTAAAAATGCTTGTGGGAACCTCTCCCCTGGAGGGTATTTCATTGGCACAACTCCAAATAGCTTTGAACTTGTGTAAGTACCTTTGTATTCTATTAGTCTTTCAAAAGTCTGTGAAGCATAGTTATGTGGTAGTCATTCTTACAGTGCTCCGATACATTTGTGCAAAAAAAAAAAGCAAATTTTTTGCAACAAGTTTGGATTCTAGTCAGGAAAATCTCACTCTTGAATGTCAAACAGGTAAATCTGTGCAGATCCTCGTCTGTTGTACCCATGGCCTTTCTGGTATTGGGTATAGATCTTCATACATAAACCCTCTGTAGTGACTTCAGTAGTGGCAAAATAGCCACAGCCTGGGGAGTAACTGTCAGGATTTTGCTGTGTTTGTTCCAGGAAGCCTGGCTTGTCCATGTACGCTGTGTCTGGGCTAACGCTTGATTTTTCTAGCTCCATTTAGTCTTTGGCATGTTGTATGGGAATGTTAAAGTGTTAAAACCTAGTATGCTGCTTCTCTTCCTTTCATTGTTTTGTTGCCTTATTAGGTAAGGGAGGTGGGAAACTACAGAGATTACTGAATGCTGTGGTACTGGGAGAAATGCTTTCAGGCCTCTTATGCATAGTTTTCTCTGCCTTTTAAATTTAAAACTGGTCGTTTACTGTTTGTTTATATCTCATTTTGTAGGAAGCGACTTGAAGCTTCAGAAACAAATTCATTTGGGAATGAGGTATACAATGTAAAATTTGAAAAGAAGGGAGAATATCCCCTGTTTGGCTGCAAGTATGATTTCCACTTAGAAGAAGTGGTTGATGTCCCTGAGTTCTTGGTTTACTTTCCATTACTGGAAGAGTAAGTTAAATTTGAGTTCATTATACAATGAAAGGTGTGAAATATAATAAGCATTTGTTTAGTTTGTGCATTATAGCATAATTCTTGCAGAAAATTATATTTTGGTTTTCTTTTTCATATGTTTCAGTCTTTTTTTGTTGTTGCTCCAAATGCAGAAGTTTCATGCATTTCCATCCACAACTGTAATCTGTCCATTGCACTCAGTTGAAGGTGCTCTGGTCAGAAGCTGGGAAGACTTAAACTAGGTCTCACAAGAATGTCTGCATCTGATATATTCAATCTGTCAGCAAACCTCTAGTGCTGTTGACTTTTTCTTCTTTGATCTTAACTTTTTTGGAGGTTTCATTCTACCTTTCTGTAGTCATTCAGCAAGCAGACTTGTGTACCCTCTTCATCATGGTGCCCCTTGTCTTCTCCAACTTTCTTTGGATGCTTGTAGGATTTTTCCTACAACTTACTTTTTTTTCCCCTCTAAATCTTCTGTGAGCATATATTTTGCTGTTACCTCTGTGTGAATTCAGATCTGCCTTTCTCAGCCTGTCTTTGGAGATGCAGACAAATGTTTCCATGTTGGGGTTTTTCCTGCTCTTCAAGCTCAGTATGGTTGTTAAACCATATTAAGCTTCCCCTTCAAACCTGTATATTTTCTCACACTTCATTTTTAGGTCTTTATGAAAAATACCAGCATCTGTCACTGACACCTGTAACTTCAGTGTTGTAGGACCAGGGTGTATACATATAATTGACATGTAATGCACTAGATCTGGTAGAAAGAGGTTCTGTAAGTATATCCATAATACCTGATGTGACAGGATGGTGATGCTGCGGGGAAAATGGTGTAGTCTGTCTGGAAGTTCAAATGGAACTTACTTCTGTGTGTTGGGAAAAAGAGACATTTTTCCTATGAAAATTTCTGTAAACTACTTGTGTAGATTGTTGTTGTCCTAATTAAAAAAAGTACAGTGTGTGGTGGTAGTGCAGGTTTTTTTCATCTGAAATGTCTTTACTAAAAGAAATGAATTCTAGAAAGAGTGTAATCCTAGTGAATACCAGAAGGTGTCACTGTGGCTTAAAATTTTTCCTTTGGAAAGAAAACTACAATAATTTTGTGGCTTCCCTAATTAAGCTTATTATTTTGACAGAATGGCAAAGAAGCACGGTATGAAATTAGTCTACAAAATGACATTTCGGGAATTCTATGAAGAAAAAATCAAGAACGAGGAGCATAAAATGCTGTTAAGGAGAATGCAGGCCTTGGAGGTAAATATGGAGTTAACTTATTTCATTTAAGTAGCATTTTACATCTTGTTAGTTATTTGTGCAATAATTGAAATTCCTGTTGTGACCATTGTGCGATTAATTAAGGCCTGCCAATAGAAGAACTAAACTCCTTTGGCTGAAAGTGCAGCTGTGGTGGGTTAACCCTGACTGGCTGGCAGACCCCCACCAACCTGCTCGCTTGTTCCCTTTTCCAAACAGGATGGAGGGAGAAAATAAGGAAAAAATATGTGTGTCAGGATAAAGATAGGGAGTATTGCTTAGCAATTACTGTTACGAACAAAACAGGCTAAACTCGGAGAAGATAAATTTATTACTGGAAAAAAAAAAGGGTAGGAAGGTGAGAAACAAAGACAACCTAGAAACACTTTTGCCCTACCCACTGCTTGTTTCTGAGCTCAACTTTACTCCCTTACGTTTGACCTTTATACCTCTTCTCCCTGCCCTACAACTCGGGGGGGGGAATGGAGGTTTGGTCAGTCCATAACACTTTGCCTCTCCTTCCTCCTCACACTTTCCCCCTCCTGCTCCAGCATGGGTCCCTTCAATGAGATACAGTCCTTTGCAAACCACTCCAGTATGCGTTCTCTCCATGTGGTACAGTCCTTCGGATGCAGACTGCTCCAGCATGGGTTGGTTCCTCACGGGGTTGCAGGACCTGCCAGGAAACCTGCTCCTGGCTGGGCTCCTCTCCATGGGCCACAGCTCTGTGCCAGGAGCTTAGTCCTGCGTGGGCTCTCCATGGGCTGCAGCTTCCTTTAGGGCATGTCCACCTGCTGCAGCACGGGGCCCTCTGTGGGCTGCAGTGTGGGTGTCAGCTCCACTGTGGTCCTCCATGGGCTGCAGCAGGACAACTTGCATTGCCATGGTCTTCTCCAGGTGCTGCCCGGGAGTCTCCTTTCTGGGGTTTGGAGCTTCCTCCCCCTCCTTCTTCTCTGGTCTTGGTGTCTGCAGGGTTGTTTCACATTTTTCCTCACTCCCCTCTCACAGCTGTTGTGCAGGTTTTGTTGAGCTTTCTTAACTATGCTTTCCCAGAGGCACTGCATTGTGGCTGAGGGGCTCAGCAGTGCACTGTGGTGGCTCTGTTGGGGTGGTGGAACTGGCTGTGTCCCACATGGGACAGCCCCAGCCCCTCCTTAGAGGCTGCCTCTGCAGCTCCCCCCCACTGCCAGCACCTAGGCACCAGCACCTAATAAAGTGATTCAATTTGGTAGATAAAATTTAAACTTTGAGGCAAGTTTTTGTTAAGTAGTAAGCAGAAACACAAGAATCCTGCCTAGTGTCACACAATGGTAACCATAATCCATTTCTCCTTCAGCAGAGAGACACTGAAAGCGCTATCTTTGTGCAAGGTATATTGATTGAAAAGACAGAAAGTAATCTTTGTAGGAATGGAAGGACAGGCTGTGTTTGTAGAAGAAAATGGTACTTAACTGTAGCTGAGCTTGTGGTTTTGCCCAATGCTTTTGCTTTCTCATACTCAGACTTTTATCCTAGATGAATTTAGCAGCTTCAGAGCAGCTTTTCAGTGCTCTCTCTGAGGCTTTGGCTTTACTTACAATTCTCTGTGCTTCCCTGCTCCCTCAAACAGTAGAACTTTTCAGCATATAACTATAAAGTCAAGTATCTGGTGACTTACTAAACAGAGTCACATGGGTGCAAGTGCACTTGATAGTCCTTGTTGACTCTGAAGGTGACAGTGTTTTTTATGGGCTCATATTGCCAGTAGCATGGTGACACAGCCTTTGACATATCAGCTTTGTCCTTAGAAAAGGGACAGTTGTCTTAAATTGGTGGCCACTTATGATGGGGACTGAATTGTTAAGTGCAGACCGTTATGAAGTAAGTGGGATCCTTAATAAGTATATATTAGTTTTGGAGAATCGGTTGTATACTTCTCTTGCAGCTTCTGTGTGTTTACTGAAGCATTTTAAGCATTCTGCTTGAAATCTTACAGTTGCTCGCTTCTTAGTATTCAGCTTAAGAGATGCTGGTTTGTTCAGTTGCTGTTGTAAAAGAGGGTATATCTAGGTAATACCCGTAATCAGCTGTACACAGAGGGTAATTTTTGTAGTTATTCTGTTTCCCCTGTTTTGGAGACGTAAAAGTTAATTTGTAAATCCTAGGTGTCAGATTTTCTGGGAAGTAGGGAATGTCAGACCTGATCCTGTAGATGCTGTAAAGGAGAGATCTAAATTTAAGGTACTCTTAATTATTACTGACCTCTGTTCTGGGCTGTCCTGTGAAAAATACTTGACTGATGTGATTAATGTATCTTACTATGCAATTAATATTTATTTTCTTGTTTTTTCTGTGTTTTCCAGCCATATTCTACATTTGGTGATTCTAGGCTTGTTTCTGATAAACCTGATGATTATGAGCACGCCAAAGAGTTCATCAAAGATGGCAAGGCAAAGTTACCATTGGTAAGTTCCTTCTTACTTTACTAGAGCAAATGGTGTCTAAAATTGAGGGTCCCGGTCTTTTAGACATGTGGTGCATTCTTCATTTCAGCTGCAATGAAATTGGTATGAATGTATCTCTGCATGTGAAAAATCATAGAGCTGCAGGGCTGAGGAATTCCTAATCAATACCCCATTCTCAAGGAATCAAATTCACTTAATGTGGTAGCTATTGAGAAATTTGTAACTATGCCAAAGGCAAGGGATATTTTGCCATCTTCCTTGGCAGCTGTTCTAACATAACTCTTTTTAATTTGGAGAGTTTTCTTAGAGTTCTGGATTTTCAGACTACCAATTTGAAGCTTCAGTTTTCTTCTTCTAATCCTCTGACAGGAGAGTTCAAAACTTTCTTCATGATACTGTATGTGTTTGAAATCTTAAATGCACTTTTTCTGTTGACTTTTTGGGTGAGGAAGATCCAGCTCCCTTCTTAGCTGACTTTATTAAAGTTCTGTAAATGCTATTTTTTAAAATATACTGTACCATCTTTATTTTAACAGAGGTCCTAGAATTAGACTAGTCCTATGTGCATAAAATTAAATCAATGTATTTTCCACCCGAGACTTTATTAAGTATGATATTCTGTTCATATTCTGAATGAAAAGAAACTATTTGCAATGATAGTAATTTTACTTTGTACAAAACTTAGTCTGCTATCCTATTGCATTATTCATTTCTCCCGTTTCGGCAGTTTGATTTATGACTTCAGAAATAGAATAATATTGAACCATCGTTAATGTAGATCATACTAGATTTTAGATCAGTGGTCCAATTAAACATGTTTTTTCTGCTTGTCTTCTAATGCACATGCTACCTTTCTGAGCTTGCAGTCTTTCTTATGTTTTTATGAAGGATTTTTTTTCTTCCGTTGTCCTAGCAGTACATGACTATGTTGGAGTTGTCTGCAGCTTTTCATTCCTTTGTATTAGTTTCAGAGTTGGGTGCATGATGGACAGGAGCCTGCACAGCTGCTGTTCCTGGGAGGCAAGCAGCAGGACAGGCAATGTCTACTGTCATTTTTCCCCAGGAACTGCTGCCGTTTGGGTCTTGCCTCTTCTGTACCCAGGCTAGCTATTCAGGGTAGCATACAGCTGTGTTTGCTTTGGTCTGTGCATTTGGAGAGTCAGGCTGGATGGAAACCTTGCAAAGGCTTAGTTTAACCTAACCATTCATGTGGAATGGTTCCTGATAAGGGATGTTGGCTCTTCCAGTCTGAACTTTAGGTCTTTTTTTGTATGTTGAGGCTCCTTGACAAGAGAGAACCAAAACTGGAGACTAGTTTGAGTAAATATTGTGGTTTTAGTAAAATCATTTGCAGTTACTGATAGATGGCATCCTATTTCATTGTCATAGATGTAGCATGAGGCTGGTCAGCTTGAAGTTTTTCCACTTGGATTTTTCTTTTTTTAATCATTAGTTTATATACCGTTCGTGTTCTGAATTCTTGAAGGTGTATTCCTTTTACTGTGTATATAAAAATCCTACATCAAGAGGGAAAATAAATTTGTTCTCTGTATTTGAAATCTAAAAATTTTAAAAATAAACCCGCTACTTTTAAGAAAAGCTTAAGAACGTGAGAATAGTCAAGTCAGACCAGAGGCATCTTTTGCTAGGTGCTTTGTAACCTGTCAGAGAAGAAAATCTGCTTGAAAAAGCCTTTTTTTCACTAGCATTTTATAAGATTAATGCTTTGGTCAGGATTGGTCAGTGGGTAACATAAGGGCTAAATCATGCCCCCATGGAAAGGGGATGGAGTGGGCAGAGCAGAAAACCAGCTTGTTGTTGCCTCACGCTTCTTAATTGGTAGGGTAAATGGTCGCAGCTTTATACTTGTGCACTGGCCCAGCTGTCATCCAAAGGCTGAACTAGGGGTAGATTTCCTAGGCCGTGAGGCACTTTTTTTTCACAGCGTGAGCTGGGTTGGCAAGTAGAATTTTTGTGGGCTGCAGGGTGGTGTCACGTGGAGGCAGGTAGTAGTATTCTTCCTGGGGATGGTGACAGCACTGCGGTATAGGGCCTGGTCTTGACTTCCACAAGTCTTGGGCATCTTGGGCTGGGCAGCGGCTTGAGCCAGGTCAAGTCACACTGATGTGTGGTAATGGGCCCAGTGTGCTCTGCATTGCAGAGGAGTCCAGCCCAACAGACTGTTGGCCTGTTCTCTTACACTTGTGTAGTTTAGGTGTGTTCCATTTGCTACCATCATAGTTATTGGAGTTATAATTATTTGTGGTCTACAGGAATGCTGCTCTTGACCCTGAATAGCCAGCTCGTGTGGGTGGTTAGATGTTGGTCTGTGAAAGATTAATTATCCTGAGTTAAATTGGTGTTTTATTGTTTCCTCACTTCTTGTTGAAACCGTGTTTTTGGGTTTTTTTTGTCCCCTTCTAGGGAACCTTGAGTAAATCTGAATGGGAAGCAACAAGTAAGTACTGTTTTGAAAACTCAGTATTGACTGAATCACTGCTATGGAAAGTGTGTAAAATAGCCTGTTCGTTATGGAAGAAAATCCACATTTTAAATATAACAAGATTTTATTATTTGTGTCATTCAGATGCCTATGTATAGGTTTTGTAGTGCACACATCTCAAGAAATTGGGAGGGAAATGCATAAAATGGCTTGAAATTTTGCTTTATGTAGCTTCTGGCGCGCAAACTTTTGGGCTAAAATAGTTTGGGAAAGCCTTACTTAAGATGTATGAAGAGAGGATGCCCAATGTTAAAGGATTACTTAGCTAGTGTTAGAGGATTAAATACTACACTTCTGTTTGGTACACTTGGATATCATACTGTTATCAGTCAATTGGAAAACAAACTCCACTTGGGACATACATTAATCAGAAATAATACAAATCTGTTTTGGGAAGACAGGGATGAAGCTTTACTCTTTGCCTATAGTGATATATTTCAGGAAGAAGCAATTAAAGCATTGATGGTGAAGGGGTGTTTGAATGTTTTACAAAGAGAGGAGAATAAATTCAGTGCCTTGCACACTGAAAAGGATACACTGTTGTTAAATATGTTCTGAAATGTTGTGAGCATGTGCCATGGAAAACTTTTACCATCTTTCTTTTCCAACGTTGAGTTTAATAAAATTCAGATACAAGGCACTGAGAATTCTAGGCGTAAAAATTCCTGGAGAGATAGTTACTTAATTCTGTGTAACTGCAGCCAACCACCCATTTTCAGTTTTGCAGACCAGTGTACTGGTTGCATTAGTGGTCTAAAAACAAATGAAAAATGCTGTTCAATTAATGAATAAAAACATCTTTAGTTAAGCTGTTTGCTTTCTTAAATTATTACCTAATTTTTAAGGGTATGAATCATAAAGCAGACATTAATTCCAGCAATGTAGAAGTATTATGTAAACTGTTGATCTAACTGAGGGGGTTTTTATACCTTTAAAAGTTCAGTGATGACTGTGCAAAGTAGTCTGTTTCTAGTAGTTCAGAGAGATACGGAGTACGGAGCAGTTAGGGTAGAAGTACAGCTTGCTTGTTACATGGAACTTCATTTTATTGCTGAGGAATGTATGATAGGCTTGTCTTGAAAGATTTGCAATGTAGCTATGGCACATCACCCGTTAAGATAAAAGTTGAGTTCAAGTGGAAAATCATAAATGTTTAATTAGACTCATGGTCTCAAGAAAGTGGTTTAACTTACCTGTCTGGTATGAAGTATAAGAACATCTGGCACAGGTGGCATTGATTACGTGCCAAATAAGAGTTTCCCAAGGGTGATGGTGTGGACTGTATGCATATCCATTTTTAGAATCGTACTGTTTTGGAGTTGAGAAAATGCCATAATTTCTTCTTTGTCTGTGATAATTTTAAGAGCAAAATTAATAACTTTGTACCATGAGTTTATTAACTTTTTAATTAAAAATGAAGTTGATAATTTTGCCCTTGATTGTCCATTACTGCATGTGTGAAGGAATCTGTAAACTTTGTTGTATATGACTTTTTATGCACCAGTAGATGTTCATTATGTGTAGAATGGATGGCAGAGTAATTTGTGAATTCCATTCACCTTTCAGTAATACTGTTAACTGAAGTTAGTGTTGCATATCAGCAACCATATCAGCAATATTTAAGATACTTTGCTTTTGTGCATTGTTAGCTCCATTGTGGAAACACGTCTAAAACCATGCTGGAATTGAATACTAGATTCACTCATTGGGAAACCGTAGCATTTCTTATGATTTCAGTAATCGGCTAACAGGTTGTTTGGGCAGAATATCAACCTGTTTACCTTTTGAAAACTTAATTGAGTCAGAGGAAGCTGAAACTTTGAATGCTCTAATTTTATTTTTTAGGTATTTACTTGGTGTTTGCATTTGAGAAGCAACTGTGAAACTTAACGGATTAAATTCTTCACTTCTGGATGCAGCAAGAAGAGATCATATCCATGTGCAAGTTGGAATGGTCAGAAATCCATTGTGGCAACTATTTTTTTATTTTTTATTTTTTAATTATCAGAAGTGTGCGGGACACTACCAAAAACTAGAGCAAGCTCATGATTCTGAGTTACATTGCCTGTCTGTGACAGATGGACTTGTGTGTGTATATATAAGAAAGATTCTGAACCAGTCTTTTTAAGCATTTGTAAGCAATCTGCATGCTCTCAAAACTCATGGTTGGAACTTGACACAACTTTGTTAGAAACAAATGCTTTGTTAGTAGAAGTATGTTTGTGATTACAAGCCTGACCCTGCACTTTCTGAAATTGATGGAAATATGACTGTTGACTTTGATGGTGCAGTATGAGGGCCTAAATATTGTACTTGGTTAACTAATTCATAATGAGATATATTCAGACATATAGGGTATGTCTACATTGCATGCAGAGCTAAGTGGCAAATAATACCTGAGTCAGTTTGAGTACCTTTGTGCTGTGCTCAAGCCTGCAGTGTAAATCTACCTTAATGGTATTCCAGGTGTAGTTTACATGGTGAAGTCCCATGATGTTCTTGTTTTTCATGCTTGCTAATATGTAGTGTCACTTTATGGTGCTTTCAAGATTAAACGAGTTTGTTCTGTACAAAACTGCTCTGAAAAAACTGAATTTCTAAAGTTTTAAATCTCTACATTGTTTTTCCAAATAAGACTGTAGTAATCAATAATAGCTGGAACAGGAACTTAGATTGCTGAGTGTTTTCTACTTTATTAAAGACTCTCCTGACTTTTTGGTAGTTTAAATGTCTCCTGAAACTTACTAGACAGATCTTAGGCTATGTTTCTTACTTGTTTCATAAAATTCCAAATAGGCTCAGCAGAAGGATGAACTGTTGGTGGTAATGGGGACCTCACTACAGTCCTTAAGGCATTAGGAACGTGGCCATGTACTGGATCATGAACCAAAAGGGGAGCCTGTATAACATCTAGGGATACCAGAAGTTCACTCGCGAACTGTGGGAGGGCTGTGACTGTGTGTATATACCCTGGTACATGTGGATAACAGTCCCCAAATTAGAGACAAATGTTTTGTTTGGGAGTGTAATCTAATGACACTAATAGGCAAAACAGTGCCTACCTACCATCTTAACTGCCCATCAGTCCCTTGGAGCTCGCTTAGGGATTTCTGACATGGTGTTTGCTCTGCTTTCCACATGATGGTAGCCACCCACTACTGAGAGGGTGTGAATACTTCATGTTTTTTCTCTCCCTTCTTGGGCTAACAGTAACTGGCGGCTGCTGGTGGCTGGTATAGTTTACGTAGAGATGATATGATGAAATGTTGATGGTACATGAGCATTATGAAAAATTACAATAGATCTGGAAAGAACACTTCTGTTACAGAGTTAAGCATTCAAAGTATTGAGTTAGTAGTTGAATTGCCTTCCCCCTATAATTAGGTCATACTCTTTCCTCCATGACTCCTGATTTTTAGTTTTATTTTATTGTGTAGAACACCTGTAGCCTTTGCCAAAGCAGTAAAATGACAGTCAGTTCTGCTGCTGTATTTAAGAAAACAAAACTTTCTTGTCTGCTAGAATTAGTACTTGTGAAAGTAGCTGAAAAATGCCAACAGTTTAGAAGTGCTGAAATGTTTCATTTAAATTTGTGTGCATCAAAACTAGTTTTGTTAGTTTTCTTGTGTCAAATTTCATTTGAAAGTACATTGTTATGCTATTTTTGGAAGAAATCAGAATAATAAAAGGAGGGGAAATACAGTGGAGTGTCTTTCCTCTTTTAAGCAAATCTCAACATTTCAAAGAATCGCATAATGATTGTGGTTGGAAGTGACCTCTGGAGATCATCTGATCCAACCCCGTGCTCAAGCAGGTTCACATAGAGCTGGTGGCCCAGGACCGCGTCCAGAAGGCTTTTGAAATCCCCAAGGATGGAGATTTTCACAGCCACCCTGGGCAACCCACTGCCCTGGTTTTGGCTGGGATAGAGTTAATTTTCTTAGTAGTTGGTACAGTGCTGTGTTTTGGATTTGGTGTGAGGATAATGTTGATAACACACTGATGCTTTAGTTGTTGCTAAGTAGCGCTTACTCTAAATGAAGGATTTTTAAGTTTCCCATGCTAGTGAGGAGGTGCACAAGAAACCAGGAGGGAGCAGAGCCAGGACAGCTGACCTGAACTAGCCAAAGGGGTAGTCCATACCGTAGAACATCATGCTTAGTACATGTACTGGGGGGAGTTGGCTGGGGTCTGCCAATCGCTGCTTGGGGACTGGCAGGCATTGGTCAGCAGGTGGTGAGCAATTGTACTGTGAATCAGTTAGGGTTTTTTTTCTTTGGGTTTTATTCCTCTCTCGTATCTCTTTTTCCTTACATTTGTTGTTACTATTATATTTTTATTTCAATTATTAAATTGTTCTTACCTCAACGCACAAGTTTTACCTTTTTCCCTGATTCCCCTCTCCCTATCCCGCTGGGGGCAGTGAGCTAGCAGCTGCGTGGTACTTGATTGCTGGCTGGAGTTAAACCACAACGTGCCTGCCAGTGCTTGTCACCCTCACAGTACAAAAGTGTTTCCTGATGTTCAGAGGGAACCTGCTGTGTTTCAGTGTGTGCCCTTGCCTCTGGCCCTTCACTGGACACCACAGAAAAGAGCCTGGCTCTGTCTTTATACCCTCCCTTCGTGTATTTGTACACAATGATAAGATTACCACCCTGAGCTTTTTCTTCTCCAGGTTAAACAGCCCCAGCTCTCTCAGCTTTTCTTCATATGAGAGAGGCTCCATGAGTTTGAACATGATTTGATCCAGTATTGAGCTCTGGAGTACACTGTTAGCCAGTGGCTTCCAACTAGACTTTGTTCGACTGATCACCACTCTGGGACCGGCTGCTCAGCCAGTTTGCAATCCCCCTCGCTGTCTGCTCATCCAAGATGGTGTTAAAAGCCTTCCTGAAGTCAGGGTAAGACTATATTCACTGCTCTCCCCTCATCTACCAAGCCAGTCATTTATTTCATCATGGAAGTTTATCCAATTGGTCAAGCATGACTTCCCCTCGATGAATCTGTGCCGACTACTTCTAATGGTTTTCTTGTCCTTCATGTGCCTGGAAATCATTTCCAGTATCTGTTCAATCACCTCATCGAGGTGAAGTTGACCATACTGTAGTTTACTGCATCCTTCTTGCTCTTCTTCAAGATAGGAGTGGCATTTGCTTTCCTCCAGTCTTTGGGCACTTCTCCCAGTTGCCATGAATATTCAAAGATTATTGAGTGTGGCCTCATAATGGTACCTGCCAACTCCCTCTGCACTCACGGGTGCATCCCATCAGGGTCCATGATCAGGTATTCCCTGACCTGATCTTTAACCAAGAACACATTTTCCTTGTTCCAACCTTTCCCTCTGGTCTCTGGGCCTGGGATTCCTTGAAAGCCAGTCTTTTAGCAAGTAAAGCTTTACTTTAGCAAGTAAAGACAGAAGCTAAGAAGGCATTTGGGACCTCAGCCTTTTCCATGTTCTGTGTCACCAGTGCCCCTGCCTCATTCAGCACTGGGTCCACATTTTTCCCAGTCTTCTTTTTGTCACCTATGTACTTAGAGAAGCCCTTCTTGCTTTTGAAATCTCTGGCCTGATTCAATTCCAGTTGGGCTTTTGGCTTTCCTAACTGCGTATCTGCGTGCTTGCACAGTGTTGCTATATTCCTAGCAAGTTACCTGCCCATGCTTTCACCCTCTGTATGCTTCCTTCTTGTGTTTGAATTTTGCCAGGAGATCATTCATTTTTCATATATGCAGGCTCCCTGGTATTTTTGCCTGACTTCCTAATTGTTGGGGTGGGCCATTTGAGCTTGGAGGAGGTGATCCTTGAATATTAACCAGCTTTCTCAGGCCCCTCTTCGCTCCAGGGCCTTATCCCATTAGACTCTACCAAGCAGATCTTCGTGAGGCCAACATACACTTTCCTGAAGTCCAGCGTTGCACTTGCTTTTTGCCCTGCTCCATCAGCTCACGATCCCGAACTCAAATATCTCATGGCCACTTCAGCCAAGGTGGCCTTTGACCTTCATATCCCCAACAAGCCTCTTGTTGTTGGTGAGATGAGGTCCAGCAGAGCACCTCTCCTTGTTGGTTCCCAATCACTGGGGTCAGGAAGTCATCATCAGTGCTCTTCAGGAACCTCCTGAATTGTTTATATCCTGCTGTGTTGTCCCTACAGCAGATAACTGAGGACCAGGGCCTGCAAGAGTGAAGCTGCTTCTGGCTGGCTGTAGAGAGCCTCAAGTCACACACCAGCCCTTTCTATTAAGATGGATTTTTCAGTGCTCGTGAAAAATGCATTTGCGGAGGTAAGGAAGACTTGTTAAAAAAAAAAAATGGTACTTGGCTAACAGTGGTAATTTGTCCTAATGTTTTATCTCATCTTCACTTCTGGAGGAAGCAGCTATATATTTTGTTTCCTTGTCCTGTAGCTGAGGTTATGAGGCAATGAAGTTGTGCAAGTGCTGTTAGCATAGGTAATTGTTCCTTGTGGGGTTTAGGATATTCTGCAATCTTACAGCAAAAACAATGAAATGAAATACTGTATTTGTGCAAGAAATGTGTCACGCTTCAGTACATTACTGTTACATCAGTGCTGTGTTGTATGAATTTGCTTTTGTGAAATATACACCAGTGTGGTAGAAATTGCTGCAAAGCACTTAAGCATGTGTTGTGTTCCGTGCATAAGGAGGCATGTTACCTGGTAGAATGATTTGATTGACATAAGAAGCTAAGCTGCTGCAAATCTTACATGTACTACTGTTACAACATTTGAATAGATTAATTTACATAATGAACATCTCAGTCCTTTGACTAAAAGTGTTTTCCTTTGAGTCATAGTCTATTTAATAGAGCACTCTCTCTTCTAATACCTGTTTTTATTAAACAGAGTAATTATATGCTGTATTCTAACTGCTAAACTGTGTTTGTAAAGACTTTGAAAACAGTTAATTTAGGGAACATTAAGCTGGGTAGCAGTAAATTTAAAACATCTGCAGAGTAATCAAGGGGCTGGTAATAAATCCACTTTTGCAATCCACTTATTGCCAAAGTAATAATGCTTCTGGGGGGAGCAATGTCTTGTCTCATATCAAGTAGGATTAACAGTAGTCTTGTAATCTCAGTTCCCAGTGTTGCTTGCGTGCTACAAATGAGAGTTTCTGTCTCTACAGAAGTGAGGGAACGGACATCTGTATTGTTACTTATGAATGCAAATGAGCATCCTGATTTTTCAGAACTGTGAAGTGCAAAAATCAGGTCATTTAAGTGCCATAGGACATGGCGGCAAGTGTTTGAGTTGTTTTTGAAGAAACCTCATTTGAGATTTAAAGAAAAAGTCTGAAATCTGAATCTGTCTGCTGATGACATGAATACCATGCACTGAACTAAAAACTGTTAATGTAGTTTAGTTTTTTGCAGCCTCAGTGTGTAGTGTTTTACATGGATGTGCTAGTGCTGGTGAAATGACTTTCTCTTAACCTCCCTTCCAGCATACCATCACCATCATAGATTTATCTACTGCCTTGAATGTTTCTGTTACTTAGAGAACAGATGTAAGGCAGAACAAAGCTAACACCAGACCCTGGCAGTGTGCCCTGGGGGCCAGGAAGGCCAAAGGGATCCTGGGGGGCATGAGGAGGAACATGGCCAGCAGGTGGAGGGAGGTGATCCTGCCCCTCTGCTCTGTCCTGGTGAGGCCGCACCTGGAGCGCTGTGTCCAGTGCTGGGCTCCCCAGTTCAGGAGAGACAGGGAACCACTGGGGAGCACCCAGCGGAGGTCTGCCAAGGGGATGATGAGGGGACTGGAGCATCTCCCTTGTGAGGACAGGCTGGGAGAGCTGGGCCTGTTCCACCTGGGGAAGAGAAGACTGAGAGGGGGTCTCATCAATGTCTACAAATATTGTAAGGGCAAGTGTCAAGAGGATGGGGCCAGGCTCTTTTCAGCAGTGCCCAGTGACAGGACAAGGGACAACGGGCACAAACTGCAGCACAGGCAGCTCCATCTGAATATGAGAAAGGACTTCTTTACCCTGAGGGTGACAGAGCAGGGGCACAGGCTGCCCAGAGAGGCTGTGGAGTCTCCTTCTCTGGAGACATTCAAACCCTGCCTGGACACGATCCTGTGCAACCTGCTGTAGGTGACCCTGCTTTAGCAGGGGTTGGACTGGGTGAATTGCAGGGTTCCCTTCCAGTCCTGACCATCCTGTGATTCTGTGATAAATTAAGTTCTGAGATGTCAAAGGTTTTCCAATGGTGTATAAATGCTATTTTAATGGAAGCTGTCATTCCTCCTTCATTTTATTAAATCTGGTTCTCAACATTGTTTTTTTATTCACTTTAGTGTATCTCCCAGCAACTGAAATTAACTTTCAGGGTAAGGTGTTTGAACATTTAAGGTCTGACTGTGCTTTTAATAGTTGAAGCCCAAGGAAAGGATATTCTTTTAGTTCATAGACCGTATTGTTTTAATAGCTTTGTAGGAGTTGTGCTCTCTGAGTCTTAACAGTCTTGTCTGAATTTATGTAAGTTGTGTTTCTGACACAATCTGATAGAATGATGTTCTTTTGCACACCCTTAATTAATCACTAATCATGATTAAACTGGAAATTTACTACTCTTAGCAGTGTAACATCGCCATGGGATACAGAGTAACAGTGTTCACATTTTCTGGAGGCATACTTTCTCACTCCTGCCTAATGTGTGGCTCTTCTTAACTTGCATGGCTTTTTCATAGTCTTGGAATGAGACTACTCAACTGATGACTTACTAGCTCCCAGCCAGTAATAGCTTCCTTCTCAGTTGTATTCACATATTCTAACTTGACAGTAATGGAATTGTTCTGACTTCAGGCACAAGAATAGTCTTTGTTGGTTTTAAAACCACAGAAAAATAAATGAGATAATAAATACAAAGCCTTGGTTTATGTGTAAAATACAGCTTTTAAATCTCTAATTTTTATAGTCCAAGGAAACTGCTCTGTGGAGTAGTAATTTTCTGATAGAAGAATTATTCTGAATTCTTTGGTCCAAATAGTTCTTTTCTTTCTTCAGTTCCCTTTGACACTTGCCACTGTACAGTTGTATAACAGACAGCTGGAACTGAAGCCTACTTATTTGTAAAAAAGCTGTGAGCTGAACAAATAAAAATAATTACAGGGTTGGAAATTGTTTGCTTCCTTGCATAATTAATTTCTTCATCTAGAAGCAAATCACTGCTTCCTCTTAACAACAGCCCTGAGGAAAAATTCGGTTGCCTTAAGAGTGTGTAGGGCCCCCTGCACTTTGAGTATAATGATATGGACTGTTGGACCTCTTAGAAACTGGGGAGTCTGGGCTGACTACTGTGAGTCTGAGCCCACAGGAGGCTTTTGGGCAAACCCATGGAAGCCCAGCTGTGATAACCAAGGGGCTGATTACATATTGTACAATTAGTCTAATGCCTGTTTAAGATGAAGTTTATATAAGATGTAACACAATCTGAAAGAAAGATGTAGTCCTAAGGCTGCTCTGAAGACATACCTCTCAGTAATTTAGTTGAATTTGTCCCTTCTGCTTGTGGGTTGTATCACTTGCTTGTGGTGTGATAGCACTTCATGCTAGATGCTGTCCAGACAAGGGAAAGAATAGTTAATCCTCCGAAGAACAGTCTTTAAAATGGAAGACAGTTGTTTTCTAAGTTGCCCTACTTGGATGGAACTTTGCCTTCAATAGTACTATGTTTTTGTGCCTGAATAGAGATAAATTTATGTTTTACTGCAAGTTTGTAAGAGTATATTGGCAATTTCATAGAATCATAGAATGGTTTAGGTTGGAAGGGACCTTACAGATCATCTAGTTCCAGCCCCCTGCCATGGACAGGGACACCTTCCACTAGACCAGGTTGCTCAAAGCCCCATCCAGCCTGGCCTTGGACACTTCCAGGGATGGGGCATCCACAGCTTCTCTGGGAAACCTGGCCCAGTGCCTCACCACCCTCACAGTAAAAAATAACTTCCTTGTATCTAACCTAAATCTACCCTGTTTTAGTTTAAAACTGTTATACCATGTCCTTTCATCGTAGGCCCTGATAAAAAGTCTCTCTCCATCTTTCTTATAAGCCCCCTTTAAGTATTGAAAGGCCTCAGTAAGGTTTCCCTGTAGCCTTCTCTTCTCCAGGTTAAAGAATTTCAAGCAAAGCAGCAATATTTTATTGTATGTTTGTAGTGGGTTGACCCTGGCTGGGTGCCAGGTGCCCACCAAAGCCGCTCTGTCACCCGGCTCCTCAGCTGGGCAGGGGAGGGAAGATGCAGTGACAGGCTCCTGGGTTGGGATAAGGACAGCGAGATCGCTCAGCAATTACCGTCACAGGCAAAACAGACCAGTCTTGGGGAAATTAGTGTAGTTTATTACCAATCAAATCAGAGTAGGATAACAAGAAATAAAACCTAAATCTTAAAACACCTTGGCCCATCTCTACCTTCTTCCCAGGTTCAATTGACTCCTGATTTCTCTACCTCCTCCCCAAAAGTGGTGCAGGGGGACAGGAAATGAAGGCTGCCATCAGTTCCTGCTCCAGCATGGGTCCCTCCCACGGGAGACAGTCCTTTGGGCACAGCCGGCTCCAGCGTGGGTCCCCCGTGGGGTCACAGGCCCTGCCAGGACCCTGCCCCAGCCTGGGCTCCTCTCCCCACGGGGTCACAGCCTCCTTTGGGCACCCACCTGCTCCGGCGTGGGGTCCTCCATGGGCTGCGGGTGGGGATCTGCTCCACCACGGACCCCCACGGGCTGCAGGTGGGGATCTGCTCCACCACGGACCCCCACGGGCTGCAGGTGGGGATCTGCTCCACCATGGACCTCCACGGGCTGAGGGGCACAGCCTGCCCCACCGTGGGCTTCACCACGGGCTGCAGGGGAATCTCTGCTCTGGCGCCTGGAGCCCCCCCTGCCCCTCCTGCACTGACCTGGGGGGCTGCGGGGATGTTGCTGTCACACACTCTCACTCCTCTCTTGAGCTCCAATGGCTGTTGTGCAGAGTTTCCCCCTTTTCTTAAATGTATTATCCCAGAGGTGGTGATGGGTTCGGCCTTGGCCAGCAGCAGGTCCATCTTGGAGACGGCTGGCATTGGCTCCATTGGACATAGGGGAGGCTTCTAGCAGCTTCTCACAGAAGGCACACTGGTAGCCCCTGCTACCGAAACCTTGCCATGCAAACCCAGTACAATGTTGGTCTTTAAAACCCTCCAAAATTAGTGTAGCAAAACCTGGCACTTTATCATACTTCTTGCCACCAGACAACTACGTCATTGCCCAACAGCCTGTTAGAACAATAAATAAATGAGTACCCGTTTATTTATTATTATTATATATAATATATATTATTATTATAGTAAATACCCATGCAGCAGCTGTTAGCCCAACATCTGAGATGGGAGGATGCACAGAAGGCAAGGAGACCCTGACAAATGGTTTAAGACCATCTATGACAATGGATGCAATAACCCATTTATTTCTGGAACATAGGTGTTTTTTTAATATATAAAGTGCATTTGCTTACATCCACTTTGCCATCGTTGAAATATATCTCTTGTTCTTGCCATACTTTCATTCCTGCCAGAATATTAATTATAAAATCACTGTTGTTCTGTGAAATTTATCTGCTGATGAAGATGAGGTTACTGTTTAACTAATCACTAACAACATATTAGAAAAAAAGAGGCAAAAAGCACAAGTTTTATATTTTTCCTTTTCAGAGCTTTATGTGGACTCCTGAGGTAAATGAAAATGAAATATGCAATTTGGCTGCTCCCTTTAGTGTTTTCATATGGCAAGCAAAGTTGTGCCCCGCTTTCATGAGGAGTGGAGAGAGGGAAGGATGTCCTACTGGTGTAAGTTCATTAATTCCACAGCATTGTAACCTGTCATTTTCACAGCACTTAGGAATCTCAAGATGAAACAATGCGAGTTTTGTAGAGAAATCACTTTTAATAGACTTTCTTTTGTTAGCTGGCTTTTACCTACAACCGGCCTAACAGAAACTATTTTCTTCTGTTATGACTTACTTTTGCAGTACAATTTTTAACTTTAGTAATCCTTCGTGTTGTCAGTTTGTGCTAACTCCAAAGATGACTTAGGTGCTTTGACCAACAGCATCCACAGTGTTCGTGCACCTGTGCATGAGTCACAGCTGGAGCCTGCTGTGGAATTTTCGGTTCAGCAACTAATTTCATTTGGCCTTGTTTTTAGAATCATTCATACAGGGTAGGGCATAGGGCAGTACATCTTCCAATAAACAAAAAAGCAAATAAAAGGATTATTTTTTTTAATTTCCTGGATCTTCTTTCCCCTGTTGTTCTCTATTCTGTTATCAAATGCCATACTGAAAGAGTGTATTTCATGTTTCCTGTGGGAGTTGATCAATTAATTGTAACTGAGGCTTCTATAGTGAGAATATATTGGGGAGAAGAAAACATTAGTAAAATACATTTTTCATCTTCACAGGAGTTCTTTCAAACTAGTGTAGAATAATCTCTGCCTATTTCTTTGTTTTGCTTGAAATGAATCTGTCAGTGGTGGTCACTGCCTTAAATAAGCAGTTCCTGTTGTATGGAACACTTCCACTTCATGTGTGAAAGGACAGTGGGTCCTCCAGTACAAATAAGATTTTGATGGAAATATGCATTACAAAGTGATATAAACATTCTGGGTCTAGCAGGTGAGTTTTTCATAAATGGTTCACTGTGGAGGAAAACATAACATTATGCTTGTGGATTCCAGGTCAGAAGTGGTTCATGGAACGCAGGACATGCCCTCATTGTACTTTGCTTAACAATTTCTACTTTAAATTAATGGCTTAAATCAGGTGAATATTCTCTTTTGTCCTTTCCTACAGATGTGCTTGCATCCAGACAGTATCTGTGGTTTTGCTTATCATGTTTTCTGCTCTCACAGCTGCCCTTTCTAGCAGCAATCTAGCAGTTACACACTGAAGCATGTCTTATAAAAAGAAAAATGAATCTTTCACAGATGTGTTACCTTTCAGTCATATAGTGTGCTGAACCTCCTAGGTGAGCATGAAACTAAATCTTCATGGACTTAGGATGTTAATATCACCCACTTCACTCAGTATAAAGGTGGCTGTGTCCAGTGTGGTGAGAAAAACTAATTCATAGTCAGATTTTCTGTATTCAACTAGTGGACCTTACCATGTTTCTCCTCTGCCTAAACGGAAAATGGCTTATAGTCCCTACAGGATTTAGTATTTTTTTTTCTTTCAGTAAGAAACCAACCTAGGTAATCATGACTTTGTACTTACACAGTAAAGTATTTGTTTTACTTCTGTCTTCTTGAAACTCTTTTCAGATTTAAGCATGTTAGATCTAAAAACATACTCCAGTTTGATCAACTAAAGTCATGACATTTACGTAGATAGCAATGACAGGGTTTCTTGTAGATCATTCGCTAAGCCCACTAAGCCTAACTTATAAGACTTTATGCATCTCAATCTTGTGCTGTGAGGCAAAACTTTGTTCTGGTTTACACAAAGGGCTAGTAATACAAAGGTGTTAGGTCTCTAAAACTGGACTGAGGAGGAGTTTAAAGTATTTGGATTTGAACTTATGATTCCCCCACACTGACTCAGCAGATTCCAAATTTGTGTGGAAACCTCTTCCTTTTTTTTCCTCTCCCCTTTTTTTTTGCTTTTCACAAGTTGAGGTGTTTTGTCTCTTCTCTGGTGAAGTCCTCGACAACCCTGATCCAGTGGGTTTACTCAGACCATGTTGAGCAGAGTAAGTATCACCTGGAAGAGTCTTTTTTTCAGACTGACTTAATTGCCATCACTTTCTGCAAAGAGAAGGGGCAGCAAGAGAGCTAGGGTAGAGGGGCCAATATGGAGGCAGAGCATGTTAGTTTGTATTTGTATTAAAAACTTAAACAACCCCACCTGAAATGTAATTTTTCTTTTAGCCACTGGAATCAGCAATCAGGAGCTAAGAGGAGGAATAGCTCAGTTTAGTGGGAACATTGGCTAACAAGTCAAGTACACAATAAAAGAATTTCCCAGGCTCTTGTTTACCTCTGCCTAAGAAAGTGTGAGAAAATGAATTAGGATAGATTGCTTATTAACAGGCAACAGCTTAGTCAAGGAGATGTGTTGTCATGAACTACCAGAATGAAGTATAGATGTCTATAAAAATGTCAGGTCCAAGATGAAGCCAAAGCTTAGGGATTAGCTTATAATCACTTTTGTGTTATACAGTGAATAGTTTTTACAAGTAAGTGACATGCCGTTCAGTCCTGCTGTAATTAAAGAATGCTAATGAGTTATGTCAGGTAGTGCTTTGCTGGGCAATTATACCAATTCATATAATGACATAAGGCAGGCAGCAGAATGAATGCAGGGTAGACCTCCAGACAACCAGCAAAAGCTCAAGAGTCTGGGAAATGCTGAGCTAATACAACTACATAAATAAGTAATTGAATTCTGGTATCTATTGATATGCTGATAGAGACAGAAAAATGTCAAGTGACTCAGCAAAGGCTCTGGGCGATACTGCACACAAAAAATACTTCTAGTCTGCTGGCTAGATGACTGATTTGGCCAGAAAATGGTTTGTAGAGAGCAGCAGGGATACTCTGCAGTGTTTTAGCACCATCAGAGCATCATTTAAAAGCCATTCTGTTACCTTTCAGCTGCTGGTTATCTTCTTCTACATATATAACACAACATTTTTTCTGCCTGTACCAAGCTTCAGTAGATGGTAGATCCGGATTGGTTCTCATCTTTCTGTCCTGCTCCTATGCATTCAGTTGCATTCGTATACAATACTGATGTGATAGTGTGTCTGTAGAATTTCATGTTAGTCTGTGGTAGAATGAGTTTCTCTCAGATCCAGTTCTCCGGGTAATATAATTATGGCATGCCTTTGTCCTCATTTCCTGAAGGCCACAGATTTCTGACTTAGTTCTTTGGACAGTGCCCATACAGAAAGTCAGGCGAAGAAAGTCCTTCTTCAGCCCAAATGTTTCCAAATGTTTTAGCCTTTGACCAGAGTTTTCCTTGCTCAAATCTGCATTAAAAAGAGCTGGCAAACCATGTTCTGTGTGGGCAGTCAGAAACAGGAGCAGGGCAGGGCTGGGAAAAATAAATTCACAAAAATTTAATCCATACTTTTCACTAAATTTTATTTCCAATCGACCTCTAAATTCTTGTATTTATTTCTGGAGGCCAGATAAGTAAAGAGGAAATTATCAGTGATTTAAAATGAAATTTTATTTTGAATTACTAATTATTTTTATTATTTATTTGATGAACATTTTTATTCAATGAAGGACACAAAGTATTTATAATTGTTACTCTGCTTGGCAAAAATTAAATCTAGGGGAGGTGCTTCAGGGAGCACAAGCTACTCTGGGTACAAGTCAAGCTTATATGCAGATCTCCAGCTTGTTACTGAAAAGTGGAGTAGAGCAATCTTCTCTGGCTGGAGGCTTGCCGAATTTAGCAGAGTTTGATAGTAAATGTGACAGTGGTTTAACAGGATATGATGGCAAGGTACACTTGATTATTTACTGCACAGAAGACAGGGTCAGACAAAACTGTCAGGGAGACCCTCCTGTTGAGTCATGAGGTTCAGAAGGGACCCCTTACATTCCAAACTCCTCCTCAGAGGGAAGATTAGTTGTGGCTAGATCCAGACTTAGTCTCAGACTTGGTCAACAGTTTATATCTAAAGGATTGTATGTGCACAATCAATACTTTATAAAACTTAGCTAAGATTTTCACATACTCTTAATCACATCAATAGTCTGCTGAGGCAGGGAATCTCTCAGCCTCGAGGAGTAACCTTGAGAGGCATCCTGACTCAAGGGGAGATCCTGGCATGCAGCCCGCTGCGGTGCAGGAGAGCACAGTGGGCCCTGGGCTGTCCACTACTTATGGAGTAAGATAATTGACTCATAGTCATATTTATACACCCACTACAGAAGTTAGTTTTTTTAAAACTTGGCTTGAATCAGACCTTGACCAGCACCATTAGGAGGGTGCATTGTCCAATTTAGTCCTTGGCTATCGTGTTGTTTTCTGTCTCCCCCAAATCCACTTTGAGTTGCATACAGCCATCACAACCACACCCATCCATTTCGACCACCGCATGGTCGTTACCACTTGAGCATTGTCACAGAAACAAAGGTCAGGATGGGGAGGGGAGCACACTGCCACACTTGACCCTGTGACTATAGTCAATTCATCTTACCCTCATTAAGTGGTCGTGTGGTCACCTCTTGCCTCTGTGCCATAAATTGTATATTGATAATTTATACGATTACAGATGCATGCTAAGTAGATAGTCAAGCACTGATATTTGTTATGTGCTAATCGTATGTTTTGGGTGGTTCAGGTTGGGTTATTTGTTTTATGATGTACCAAATCTTTATATATAATATAATTGTAAGTGATAGACATATTAAAGTTAGAGTCAGTAAAATCACGACTGGGTGAAACATTAAATTAAAAAGTCCCGTTGCTGTTGGTGACTATCCAAGAAGAGTTTCCCAGCAATGGCGCTCTCCATTGTTCTTCACTCTTTCCAAGACATGGTGTATCAACTCTGTATCATGATGAATGGTGATTAGAGTTTCTGTGTCCATTGTTTTGGTCACGTTCTAGTAGTTGATGCAGATTACCATGTTGCAGTAGTTTTGTCACCAACGTAAGATTCATTCCAATGGGGTTATGCAATAAATCTTGACTCAATGTACGGCTAGATTGTAATAATTGATAAGTTGTAACAGGAGTGAATAATTAAAGTCACATCTCATAATTCTGGTAAAGTTACAAGCATGAGAATTTGAGTGATTACTTTTATCTACAGTAATGTTAGCTACAAATATGACATCACAAAGGGTTCTCGTACAAACACATCCTTTTCCAATATATACGAGTACATTTTCAGGTGTTTCATTGGGATGTATTTCAAAATGACAGGATTTTTCTCAGTATTAAGACAAATGTCCTGGGCCTTAATAGTATTACTGTTACAAAAAAAAATCCTTGTCATTCCCATACGATGTATGTGTTAGCGTCAATAGTTAGCCATTTTGTTGAGCCCATATTCTATGTTCCAATGGATAAAGCATAGTTCCATCGTGATTTAATCCTAGCGCAGTGATTTGGTATATGGCATATACTGAAACATTGCATATTGCTAAGGCAAAAGCTGTGGCCTTATTGTTGATTGGGTCATAAGTAAAATTGCCTGGACACCACCAAGAAGTTGCTGAGTTGGACTTAGCATAGGACAGCTACTGAAGGAATGATGAACCACTGAGATATTGGCTTCAGTAGCCATTTGGTCCATTAAAACCTCTCTGCTACTTGTTACTGTGCAGGAAATATCTTCCGCTTTAAATAGTACAATGTAATTATGTACTGGCTGTGGTGATTGATTTTCTGCAGCAAGCAGTGGCCCTACAACGTATATTGAACCCTTGGATCTCTGTCAGATATAATCAGAATAAAGAAATAATACTACCTGCACAAGCCACAGGCAAACTTCTCTTATTCTCTTGCTGAAGAAGGGCAAAAAATAGCTCACAATTACAGTCAAATTTTACAGTTTTTATCACAACAGGTTAGCATGTAAGCTGTTACGTTAAAGAGAGGTTGTATACGAAGTAAGAGGTGCTATTCAGTGTGCCTGAAGATTTCACTACAAACAGATTAAAGAGGGTATAATACTAAAGCCACCCACTGCTTCAAGTGTTTTTCATACAAAAAGTCCTCATATGCCTCACAGAGGCTGGAATGTTTTACCAGGAAATAAAAGTGGAAGGTGGCATACAGCTGCATGAGAATGTGAAGAGGTGAAATGTAAAGAGGGTACCTATGGAAATTGTAGAGTCTGCTGTTGCCCCTCCACTTTGAAAGAAGCATCATGGAGAGCGCAGAGGGGTTATGATTTTTTGTGTGCTTGTTACTTCCATGGTAAGACTGTTTCATTCACACGTGGCCAGCTGGATACCTCAACTGCCAGCCTTACAATGCCAGCAATGAAAGCCACATTGTCTTATAGACTCTTTACATCTATCAAGTGACAGTAAATATTATGTAAGACAAGTTAGCTGACCTGTGCTTTTGCCTCATCTTCAGAGTACATCCTCAATTATAGCATACAGAGGTATAAATAGCATTGGAAAGGCACAGTTGAAGCCATCCTCAAGATCTTATGTGACAATGCAGGAAACCAACACCTTAGTCTAAATAGATTCAATATATTAACTGGACTTCAGACTGAGTTTCCAAGTAAGAAAGCTGAGAGTGGAATCAGTAAAGCACAATGCAGAAGGCGACTGTTCTTTTTTGTTTGGTCCTGAGGAAGGAGCTTATAAGACTTGCTCTACGCTGCCAGGATCCTAACACTGAATAAGTCCTCTTTATTCACCAATAAGGCCCAGAATGTCCAGTTCCCTTGACAAGGGTAGTAGCAATCAGATAGGGATAGCTTCTTTGTCTTAAATGTTTTCCAAGCCAGTACTTTGATAGAAAGCTCTTTCTTGGCTCCTTTTCAGGTATTTTTGCATATCTAATGTGTAATTGTTCCCTCTCTAGGTTGTGTGTGTGTTTCTGCCTTGGAGCAGACATGCAGTGGCAATCCAGATCTGTCTGGATATTGTCACTAGCAACCTATCTTGGAATAGAGGCTAGATTTCAGCACAGCGTGTGTAACTGGTTTTTTGTTCAACCTAAACAAAGAGTACTTCTATTGAGGCACTGCCCATTCATCAAGAGATTTCTTTCATTGCAAAAGAAATTTTTCTGTAAGTCTATGCCTACTTGCTCAGTTCTAGGAATTTTACTTGAAGACGATGATCACAGACAAGGTAAAGTTTGTTCTCTTTGCCTCTTCACATAATAAATTTTATTCTCTGAATTAAAGTGTAATAAAACCCAATAATTCCAATTTTTCTTAAGGGTAGAAATGCATTGTCTGGTTGTACAATTAGGCTGTGGTATTAAAGCATTATTATACATATTCTAGACTTGTATTAAGGTATTTTCCAAGTACAATGCTGTAATACTTTAAGTATTCTAAATTATGTTAATATAATCCCTCTTCTACATAGGCTGAACTCTGAGGGCATTAGCTTACTATTAATTATAAAAGAGTTTGCTTCATTGCCCAGTGGGCTTGCAATCAGCGTATAAGCAAAAAATAATAGATGAAATAGGATAACCCAAATAGCACCTAGAAAAGCCAGGAGTGTCAATGTCCACAGGAACATGGAGAAATCAGTTCTGGAAAGTACTTGCATGGGGTCTGGCTGGGTTAGAGTTCATAGCAGCCCATGAGGTGCTGTGCTTTGCACCTGTGGCTGAAACAGTGCTGATAACACACCAGTGTTTTGGCTATTGCTGAGCAGAGCTTGCACAGCATCAAGGCTGTCTCTGCAAACCACTCCTGCCACCAAAGGCCAGTAGGCTGGGTGTGGGCAAGAGGTTCGAGGGGTCACAGCTGGGACAGCTGGCCCCCAACAGATCAGATGGATACCCTATACCATATGATGTCGTGCTCAGCAGTAAAAGCTGGGGGAAAGGAGGAGATAGGGAGAACATTTCTGGTTGTGGTGTCTGCCTTCCCAAATAATCATTATGCATGGGCCCTGCTTTCCTGGAAAAGTCTGAACATTGACTGCCAATGGGAAGTAGTGAATGACTTCTTTTTGCTTTGCCTGTGTGCAACACTTTTGCTTTCCTTATTAAACCGTCATTATCTTGATCCATGAATCCTTTCACCTTTCTTATATTTTCTCCCAATCCCATGGCAGAGGGGAGCGCGAGTGGCAGGGTGGGTGTTTGGTTGCTGGCCAGCTGGCCAGGATCAACCCACCACAGCACAACAAAGCTGAATTTTAAGAGTGTAATGTTTTTAGAAATTATGTTTTAAAGCACCTTACTGGAAATAATATAAAAAGGTCTGATTTTTTTTAAAGATGACTTGTTCAACAGTCCTTGAAAACCAGGTTCCTCACAACTGGGCATACAAAGTCTTTCTTAAAATATCCTGCATGCAATAATGACTACATAAAGCCTCTCTCATTAGCTGCCAAAATGATTTGTGTGCTGATACTTGAACATCAATGTGTCCCACAGAACAAAAGTAATAAGATGAGCAAGTTTAAAGTCTATGATCCTCTTCCTCCTTATGGCAAAACAGTAAGTTAGAAGGCTGTAGGAAAGCTTATTACTCGTGATGACCTTTGTGTTATGCTTCTGTTCTCCATCTACGGAGTAGCAGTACAATGTGATCTTTCACAGCTTCTGCAGTCTTGTCTTCTCACAAGTGCCTGTAATCATTACATTGGTCTACATCATCACAAATACACAGAATAATTTTTTGCCTCTTTGAGCTCCGATTAAACACTTGTATTAAATATTAAAGATTCTGTTTATCATTGCAGTGTTTTAAGTTTCAAAATTTGGTGGCTACACGATTGGTGTAACCAAGTGACAGAGCTGGGGTGCAGCATGATTCTGACTCTTGGTTTTGTGCAGGCAATTAGCTGTGGACGGGGAAGATGTTAATTACTGTAGTTAAGAAGAATCTAGATGTTTTTTGGCAATTTTGCAACGTGATTTCAGTGCTAGCTTCAGTGGAGCAGGCAGTTTTGTAGCAGATTTGTCCTCATACTACTTTACTCATTGCTCTTCCAACTTCAGCAAAAGAAGTACAATATTCAGTGTTCTTTATTCACTGCAAGAAACAGTTTTTTGGCCAGACTGGAATCACTTGTTATTTAATTTTGTATTTATTACATGTCCAGAAAGAAAAACAAGCAAGTAAGAGAAAAAATAAGCAACTATTATTTTTTCTTTCACATTTATATATACATTAGAAAATACTGTGCAGAAAATCATTGAATTGTTGTGCTGGTTTTGGCTGGGATTAAGTTAGTTTTCTCCATAGTAACTAGTATGGGGCTGTGTTTTGGAGATTTGTGCTCGAAACAGTGTTGATAACAGAGGGATGTTTTACTTACTGCTGAGCAGTGCTTACTGCCAAGGGCTGTTCTGCTTCTCACCCCACCCCACCAGCGAGCAGGCTGGGGGGGCACAAGAAGCTGGGAGGGGGCACAGCCAGGACAGCTGGCCCCAGCTGACCAAAGGGATGTCCCATACCATACGGTATCATGCTCAGCATATAAAGCTGGGGGAAGAAGAAGTGGGCGGACGGACTTTTGGAGTTTGTCCTCCCAAGTAACCATAATGTGTGATGGAGCCCAGCATTCCTGGGGATGGCTGATCACCTGCCTGCCGATGGGAAGTAGTGAATGAATTCCTTGTTTTGCTGTGCTTGTGTACAGGCAGCCACTCTGTACACAATCTGAAAATTTGCAAGCACTCTCCTTTCTTGAAGGACAAGTCCATTTTGGTCCAGGACTTGTAGTCATAGAGGGCCACGAAGGTAGTGACTCCACTAGCCAGTGCCCCGGCACGCTGCGGTGAGGTGACTGTGTTGGAGGTGTTGAAGCCTCCAAAGAGCTTAGACTCAGCAGCCATGGTCCCAAAGGAGCAGCTGGGGGTGCAATGGGTGTCAGGAGTGGCTGCTTTACTTATTAAACTGTCTTTGTCTCAACCCACAAGTTTTCTCACTCTTACTCTTCCTATTCTCTCCCCTATCCCCCTGTGGAAGAAGGAGTGAGAAGCTGTGTGGGGCTTAGTTACTGACTGTGGTTAAACCATGATAATTGTATAGTCTAAAAAAGAGATGAGGAAGCAAATCTATATTACTTCTAGAACATCAGTAAGACAACCTACCATTGAAGAGAATATCTGATTTTACGCTTCTACACTGCAATAATGGCACCCACATGTACTCAAGGATATCAAAGAAAACTTGGTAGTCTCTTTTAAAGTAAAAACATTTAAACAAGTCTGAAATAAATGAAGATTATCCTATGCAAGCCTTTTCAAAGCTATGTAAGGGAAGCATATGGAGTAGAAAGCTTGAAATCAAACTACAGTTGTGAATGCATGGGTTGTTCTTTGGTGTTAATAGTAATATTGGCTTTTTTTTTTTGTAAACAACAAATCAAGTGCAGTTAGTACTAAAAGGAAAAGTTCACACAAAAAGGTATTTAGCTGTAGCAATTGATTTCAGGGGAAGTGCCAGAGCACAACTCCTCCAAAAATGCGGAAAGGTGGTGTATTTTAAGCAAGATTTCAGCATCAGGCCTAGAAGGTGGTTTCTGTGCCCTTTAACAACGGCAGGGAATAACAGGCTGAACAAATATGTAATTTCTCCTCTATGAGGTTGTGTGCAAGCAACCAAATGCTCAGTTTCACCCAGGGCTTCCTTATAGACAGCAGCAGTTTTGCATTAGTACCACCAGTTATGTGAAAGCGGTACAGCTTCTCACTGGAGGTGTAGTTGTATGTTACATCCAAGTATGGATGCAAAAAGGCAGATGTTCTACACAGAAACATCTCTACCCATTCAAGTACAACAAGCTGTGCAAGGCGACAGTATCCTAATAAAGATGTCTAGTTGATACATCTTTTTTTAACTAGGTGAAGAAAACTGAATTGGAATTTGATCTTCCCGTCATGATTGTGTGCATTTCCAAACTTCAAGGCTTTGGAATATTATTTACAGCTTGGTGTTCCTGGTCTTGCTCCTGCCGGGCCAGCACTGCTCACTTGGGAAGCTAGAGTTTGTCTTTTTAACCATTGCACTCTGTCTGATGTATTTTCTATGATGGTTACATTGAGCTTGGGATTGTTGTAGGTGAAATAAATTTAGCACCAGGCTGAATTTGAGCCCCATAAATATGGCCTCGAGCAACGTGTTGGAAGAGATGCCTACCACTTATTGAACAGCCTCAGGGCCTGAGCCCTCAGTCAGGGCAGTGGCGCCTCCATCACAGCCCTCTAAGGGCAGGGCCTTCAGCCCCAAGCCTCCTACTTCCCAAGGGATAAGACTTGCTCATCTGACTACAGGACTGCTGTCACAGGCACTTTTTTGAACTACACCAAAGTGAACTCTCTGGAGCTGGAAAAGGACCAAACAAGAGTAAGTCATGATATCTTAATAGTAGCTGGTCATTAGGACCTCCTCTGGGAGCGGAGAAGCTGGTATTTTTGACCTTGTTCCCTGGACAAAGTGTTTTATCGTTGTTCAATTAGAAACACCAACAAACCTCAAAGTATTCAACTCTTCTTCCTCTCAAATAAGTATATGATCTTTCAGGCAGCTAATTGTTATGGTTGAGTCTGGGTCAGGAGAGTAGGAAGACAATTATCATTACCATCCTTCTGCTAAGGGCAACCGCTTCATTGCCTTCATCTACTAATTGGATCCCTCACTTAAGTAAGCTTTCCCTGAGCTAGCTCACCCCCTTGTTAATTGTGCTGTGCTTCTGTAAATACAAAAAACCAAACCCATTTGCTATGCATCTGTATTCCTGTTAACCAATTTAGTTTGGTAGTGCACACATCAACAAGTGAGATCCGTCATATTTATTTTATCTGTATGTGAAAAACATTTAAATTAGCAGAACAGATCTGGTTTCTAAGGCTGTGGTTTGGCACAGGTTTCCTTTGGTGTCTGTGCCAGCTGCAACAGTTTCTGTGTCCCATTGGTCACTTTTTCCTCCTGCTTGTATTGCATGGGTCTATATGTGAATATATAGACCTAGACTTCAAATTTAGCAGAAAAATAACCATCCTTTTAAAAGGCTACTTCTTTTCAACTCAGAATGTTCCCTGATCCCATTTGCCTTATGGCTTCCAAGTGTTCCTGCTGGCATGGCCAGTGTGGAGGCCAGGCTGAGAACTGAAGGCTGCTTGAGCGACCATAAATGTGGAAATAAATGGATTTCCACTCGTGGCATACTGTGTGCATGCTTTTTTAATGGTTTCATTTTCCAGTCTTAATTTGAAAATGATAATTTTCAAATAACTTCAGATAACTTCAAATAACTTCAGATAACTTCAGCTATGCCAATTATTATTTAGATAATTATCAGATAACTTTAGTTATGGCAAAGAAATAAGAAGGTTGCAACACCCTCCCCAAACCAAACAAAATCCTAAGCCCTCTGGCCTCACATGCCATTATATTTTCATAAGGCTGGAAAATATATAGGGCCAGGTTTTCTAAAATGTGTGCTTGGAGTTAGCCTTCAAGTCAATATTTAGTGACCCAAACATATGTCTTGAATTTTGAAAGCAATGCTTATTCTGCTGTTAATGAAAAACTATTCTGGAATGCCTTTTGGAAAAAAACAATTCAATGAATGCATAGGACAACTTCAAAACCCACAAATATTCAGAAGTAAGAATAAAATAAAAAATGGGCTGACAGAATAGGAAGAAATTTTTTTAAATGGGCTAAAATATTGAGATCTAATATATTTTGGTTTTATTGACTGTGTAGTGAACACATTTTCACATGGAAAAAAGCCTTATTATCACAACTGGAAGTAGCTGGCACATTGGCCTGCAATATTAAAATTGGCAAGGTTCTAAAAGCTAAGGGATGTAGGAGCTGTGGTTTGACATAGCAGTAAAGTTAATGTTCTGATCCTCTGTTAGAAATCTGGCTGTGATGCAAAGCTCTGATGCAACACAGACTCATTCAGCTGGTTCAGATTTCTTTAAACAATTTTGACGGGTTGACTTGATGCTGGCATGCTTTATGGCTGTGCTTGAATTGCCTGTCTACCCTGTTTTAACTTTATGTCAAGTCAGGCATTGATCATCCATCCCATTGCAGGGCATAAACTCTATGTTGTTTGCTAAATCCAGCACAAACCTTCAGGATGAAAACATGTCTTCCACTGAGGCAGGTGTTCTGAACTTTTTTTCACTGTATCCTCTGATTTATATGAGCATGTCTTCGTAAGAATTTCCCAGTGCCTTCCTGTTATTCTCTGGGACTTCACAAGCTCATAAATTTAATCTCAAAATAATGGAAAAATACATTAAAAAGAAGCATCTAGTTACTGACAATTTTTTACTGTCTTTTAGGAAGACTCTAATGAAGATGAAGAGGTGGACATTTCATTAGTTGATTAAATTATCTTTCTTATATTATGAATTCTATATTAATATGAAACTTTCATTTGCCTTTGCATTTTTAATCAATTGTTGTATTATCTATAACTGAGAAGCACTGCAATTTTCCCCTAGTCTTGTTTAGTCTGCTGAGAATAGACTTCTACAAACCTGAAAGAGAAGGCTGTCTTGCTGTTTCATTTTATTATTATTATTGTCACTGCATCAGTAGCAGTTAATTTTAACTCTCAGCACCAAAACCAGTACTTGGTTGCAAACCTCCAATTAACTGGACATACTTGATGAGAAACTATTTTCTCTAGTTTGCTCCTCACTGCGTATTAAAAGATCCAACTGTCCTACTGTTAAGGCTGTCTTCAAGTTGGGAAGTATACTTTGTGTTTCCTGTTTTTCAGAAGCAATGATATCACTGAACTTGATAATGTTGGTACTGCAGGTCATTATTAATTCTGTTACTAAACCTGAGATGTCTGCTAACCAAGTGCTTGTCTTTCTCATTGCTGGAAATTAGGCTTCTTCTGTTTCATCCTAGTGTTTGAGTAAAAGCTTGTGAACTTGCCCCACCAGCAGATTGATTCCCTGGAGAAAAGTCAGGAGACTTGCAATTCCTGATTCTTCTAACCTTTCTGAAACTTTGGATTAACTTGTTTGTCCCCTTCTCTTGAATAAAAAATACTTACATATATATAAGTTGACTACACTGCTACTACTTTCCCTGAAACCAAAGTTAATTCTTTGCTCCTCCTTTGTGCATTCCTAAGTAGCTGTTCAGACCATAGTTGTCCCTGCTGATTTTCAGGGAATTTTTCATATGAGCTAGTCATTGACAGACCAGGATGTATCAACAAAAATATACTTGATTTTGCTAATTAGAGCCATGTTCTATAGCTGCGTGACATAACTGACATTAACGGAGTTAGACTAATGGGGGCAATCCTTGCGGGTCAAACTTCTGTAACAACGTTGGTGGTGGCTCTGTATGTCCATGGGAGTGTACATGGAGTACAAGCGTAGCCACTAGAACTAGAACTCCATGGTATTTTTGTGGTATCAAACTGCTGCTCCATCAATGTGGAACAGCAACTCCCATCATGGTGGTGATCTGCGGTAAGGTCTGCACAACTGCATCTTCCCTCCTGACTCCCCAGTGATTTTCTTGAAGAGTGCTTGAGCTTTCTGCCTGTCAGCCCTGGAGACCTTGAAAGCTGGCCACTCAAATACAGATTCACAGGAAAAAAATAGATTTTTCCTTAAGATTAAAGCTTTAACTTTTTTTCCCAGAAGTTTGAACTGTCTGTCTTTCATCCTCCAGATGGAAGTATTTCAATCCCAGGTTTCAACTAGCCATAGAGTTTGAGGTGCATTTTAGGCATTCAGCATCTTTTATAAGCATGAAGGTCACTTTTTCAAAGATGCATTTTTTCACCACTTTGAAGGCTGTGATGTTTAGCTAACATTGACCTCCATACCGCAATAATTGAGGAGCCGAGCAAGAGGTAGTAAGAAAGATTGTAGATGCTAAGCAATTTTTGCTTTTTATTTATCAGCAATCAGAGACAGCATGAAGAAATGTAATTCAGTTGAGAAATCACAGCATAGTCCAGCTTTGCTTTTGCAGAAATTGATTTCCCAATTGATCCAATAGCAACTGATTTCTTGGAGACACAAATCTGCTAGCCCTCTTAGCCTGAAGGATTAACCCATGCCCTGGGATTTCTCGGTTATTTTAGTTAGAATCAGAGCTTGCTCTAGAGGCTTCCCTCTGTCTGAAATCATACTGGATTTCTTCTGTTTGGTATGTTTTGGGGGTTTTTTTTGTTGGTTTTTTTGGGGGGGGAAGGAGAGAAAGAAAGAAAGAAAGAGAGAAAGAAAGAAAGGAAGGAAGGAAGGAAGGAAGGAAGGAAGGGTTTTTTGGTTCATGTTTCAAAACCTGTCAAAAAGAAATTATCTTCTGGTTGTCTTTTATAATCAGGCACTTTGTAAGCCTAGGAAAACTAGAAAGCTGCAGCTTATTGGCAGCCTCACTAAACCAGTACGACAATAATTTTCTCAAGTTCTGCTTCACTTTTAATACTGGCTTAGACACTAAATACAATAGGGCTTATGGTACCTGTTTTTGTGAGGGATTAGTGGTGCTTGGAATTTTAAATGCTGTGAATCTGGGAGGCTCATGAGAGTCACTTGATTTTTGTATGTCAGCAAACAGCTTACCATCACGGACAATGCTTTAGTGTAAACTGGTTTAAGTTCTCACTGATACAACTGAATGCACTGGTTACTTCTGTATAGAAGCCAATAGTCTGGGTTCAGATGTGATACTGAACTTCTTTCCTTTCTGCAGATCTGTTTGTTTCTGGCTAACAAAATTTGTCTTTTTAATTTTGTTATCTTTGCAATCAGCCATAACAATACTCCGTATTTTCACTTCTTGTCAGGTGAATGTTAGAGAAACAATAATTTCTGTTCCTGAAATAATGTTGCTTATTTCTTTTCTTTCAGCATACAGCGATTAAAAAAGTCCTGACATTAAAATAGGATACTGTATATTGCAAGTCTTTGTTGTAGGAAAACCGAGAAAAAGTAGTGTAGTAAGGGCTTTTAAGAAAAAAATAAGCTCTGAGCTATATGGTTATTATTTAATTCTCATTCTGGTGCATTTAGACACCTCATTAAATAGGAAGTAACTTGCATTTTTTATCAACCTAAACAGAGAGTGAGGAAAGAATCTGTATGTCAGTAGAGAGATGTCAGATTAGCACTGAAAACTATCTCTAAAGAGGGAAAACTTGATATTGTTGTCATGGTGTTCTTGCAAATTGCCTGGGTAGTATGTATATCTATGTTTAGTTGTCGTATGTATTGAATCAGAGACTTGCCTAGATAGGAACCGTATGCACACATTGCTGCATCTGCAATTTTGCATGTGTAGTGATGTTTCTTTGTGGGTATAGTGAACTAATGATTATTCTCACTGTACATCTTCTTGAGGTTGTCCTTCAGCTTCTTTGGTATCTTTTCATACCTATGCTGGGCTAAAATACCAACACCTAACTATGGAGACAGCACAGGACAGAAAGACACTGAGTTGTTAGGGCTCTTTGCTCAAGTCAAGCAGCCAGCCCAGGACTGTTATTGTAAATGCAATGATGTGCTCAGACACTCTGTGCAATGCATGTTTGTATATGAATTTGTTCACATTTGTTTCACGAGGAAGAAGCAAACTCTAAAGTGGGGAGCTCACAACTTTGATGAAAGTTAAGGAAAGGTGGAGTTAAGCTGCAAGAGAAGCCAGAGCTGGACCATGAAGGTAGACAGCAGAAAAACAAAGCCTGAATTTTATAACTGGTCTGTATCTTGGGAATGTGTGAAACTTTAGGGAAGAAGAATGGTGCTTGTGTTTCTGATCAGGCAGGGGAGGTTTAAGATTTAGTGTCTGGGGCATGTGCTAGTGATGCTGGTGAGAGGAATAGCATGGCTGGCCTGTTCAAGCCGGTCCTTTAGAAGCCTTTGCCATCAAAAGGAGACCTGTTTCCTCAGCCAAGATAAATAGTTGGTAGGCTGTCATCACAGGGCAGGCCTGTTAAAATGAGTGCGCCTCACACTGGTCCCACCTGAAACAAAATGAGTCTTAGGCTGGGCTACTTCTTAGATCCTGTCAAGAAGAGTGCAAAAAGAGTCAGCTGGTTCTTCCTGGGAACATATGTTGGAGCACATCTTCAATAGTCTCTCCAGAAGTACAATCTGCTTGTGAATATGTATTGGTAAATGGGTGACTGGAAAGTCTACCTGGCAGCTAATGTACGCCTAGCACTGGTGTTACAAACAGGGCTGGAAAAATAGTGAATTGTGAATGTGAATTGGCAGTTGGACTAGATGATCATTGTAGGTCCCTTCCATCTGCACTATTCTATCAGTAACATCTAGGGCTTTTCTGCTCAATATTAGAATATAATTTACTGAAGATTGGGTATGATACATCAGCTTTCACTGAATTGCTGGTGATCAACAAAGTTAAAATGTTCAAATGTCCAAGTCTCACTGAGGAGATGAATTATACAATAAATTAGCAGCATTGTTAAACAAAAAAAAAAAGAAAAAGAAAAAGAGATGGTCATGCAGAAGCATTTTATGAAGAAAATTAACAATGTGCCTTTAATGTTCACCTTTGCTGTACTGCAAGATCTTCTCTGTGGTCCAGCAAGACATACTTTCCTTTCTCTTGTAGAAAGTAGTATCAATAAGAACCTGCTAATTTTGGTTTTGGTGTCCCCCTGTCCCCAGTCTGTTTTTCCGTTATTGAATTACCCCTGCTTTCTGTCAGAAAGTTTCTGTGGTCTTTCATTGGTCATCTGTGCTTTGTGGAGTCTGCAGCTAGCACTTCTGTTTCACCAGGTCTGTTACTGCTGACCTGTGCGCTAACAAATGGTTAGGGGATGATTCATTACTGGAATTAGCTTCTGTTATAAGGCACAAAAAAATGATGATTACTAAACCTCTTATTACCCTTGTGAAGTTTAGGGCCTGGCTAAAATATTGTCCAGTTTAGGTTATTAGGATATGCCTTTCTAAAATGCCTTTTATACTGTATTGCATCTTTCTCTGCTTTCTACTCTGATGTGAGAATCACCACTGCTAGGTACTAACTGGGAGCAGCCAGAGATTATCTCAAACCATTTTGAAGGACTCGGATGAAAGGGGTGATGGTCAGACATGCCAGTGCAGTCTTATTAAGTATGGCTAATCCTACCCTTTTATTTTTTATCCCAATTAATTGCCTGTCTTTATTAAAGGCTAACTGGATGGTAATGCTGGGGAGGTAACAGTGGAGATTTTCATGGGGCTTAGCCAAAGCTACTCAGCACTGAAGTCAAGAGAAATAGTATTCTCAGTCTGAGAAGTTAGAGAACATTTATGTGATTCAAATGCAGAGAAGGCCACCATCTTCATCATTGTTGGTGATCCATGAGTTATCTCTTAGTCTGAGAGGATCCTCTGTGGCTCTGAAATACTATGCTAATGACAGCTTAGGCATAATTTCATAATTAGGCCAAGAATACCAATCCAAAGCTACATTATGAAGGACAAATGTATTTTCATCAAATAGATAAAAATAGCTACAGAAGGACACTGGGCCTAAATTGTTTCAGTGTATTAGCCCTAGACAAGCTGGGTAGATATGTATTAGTGTCAGTAAAATTCTTCTCTGAGTCTGTTAAGATTAGCACAGATTAATACCAGAATGCATCTGAGCGTAATAAGCTCTTCTTACAGAAACTTCTTCAGAGGCATGCTGTACCACTGGCCTCATTTACACATTCATTGATAAAATCAGTCTCTTGCTGTCATGAAGCCAGCATGCAAATCCCTGACGGTTTTGACAAGATGTTAACTTGGCCTACAGGTCAGGGTAGGCATGGCCACCCTGTCCCGGTGGAGGTGCTGAGCTGCTGAGCGAGGGGAGCTGTGGTGTGACAGCTGGTGATGCTGGTGGCAGGCAGGGGCTGGGTGTTTCGTTTCTGCCAGCGGTGCTGTCACGGCTCCCAGTCTGGGCTCCCAGTCTGGCGGCTGCTGCAGCCTTCGAGGTGGGTATGCGCCTGGGGCAGCTTTCTGCTCTCTGTCACACAATAGAAAGAAACGACATGGGAACGCAACAGGCCCTGACATCTCTTTCTCTCCTGCAATCCTGTTTTACTTCTTTCTTACGTTCACTGTTGTCTTTCTTGGGGCACTCTTGATCTTTTTTGCTAGAGCCCAAAACAAACACTTGGTGAGTTCAATAGAATAGGGACGTTAAGCTGTTAGCATTTTCCTTACACCAGATAAGGTGTTACATGAAGTACCAAACAAAACACCTTTTCCTAAAGATGCATTTCAGCATCCCATCTGGGATGACCATGGACCTCAGGAGTACTCCCAAGGGCTCCAGACCCAGGCTTCTTGGTGTATGACTGAGCTATGCTTGCTCCTACGTGGCAGGGAGAACTGTGTACCCACACCCCAAGTCCCCATCCAACCTCTTTTCCACTTTTCATCTGTGGAAAGAAAATACCAATGCAGGCTTTGCAATGAATGGAGTACTGTTTGCCCACACTGGCAGTCCAGACATGATTTTTGTGGCCTCAGAAAACAGCAGACACCAACCTCTTTGCAGAGATAATTTATTTAACTGAACAAACAAAAGAGAGGAGCACCAAGATGATGAACATCTGAAAGACCAGCCTATTTAGTCAGGAGTCCTCCAGCTGGAAGATGAAGCCACTCTTGGATTCTTCCCAAGAGAATCCAAACCCCTTTACTTACATACCCCTTTACTTAAAATCCTTATAACCCACCTGCATGCCTCCACCCACTGCTAATTGGGTGTCCCTTCAGTTACTTGCTTGTCAAACTATAATGCTTGTAGGTGTTTGCTGCAGAAATATAATGATAAAAAACTTTTCTGGGGAGGAGGGAATTTTTTTTTCCATTTTATTCTCTAACATAAACAAACTACTTCTATATCACTACCCCAGCTTCTAGGCAGGTGATTTTTCTGCAGCCTTTATAATATAAGGGAGTTTCTTTGTCTAGCATAGACACTTGTATAGATGCTTTTATATACTATGAAAAAATCCCAACACCTTAATTTGCAGAAAGGTGATGATTTGGAGAAGCAGAGACTTTTTATCTCAAGTTAACTGCAAATCCTGCATGGTATTTGACTGGTTGGCTAGCGGATAACGTAAGGGGCATTTGGCAGTGTCAGGAAGGTGTGTGCTTTGCATTCCTTGGTCTTTGTACAGAAGCAGAGCCCATTTGTTAAAGAAAAGGCTCACACTGATTTTGCCACCTTTTGGGTAAGGCCCAGAATGAGCATCAGCTGCCTGACTGCTAGACCCAGAGAGGGACTTCAGCCATTGCAGTACTGAGCTCAGAGTTTACCAGCTCTTAGACCCTGTGAAACCTGGGGGAATTCACACCCATGTCAGGAAGCTCTGGCTCCCCGCACGATGCACTGTGTACTCCTTCCATGTCTATATTGAAATCTCTATTCTAGCAAGCGGACTGGAACACAAACACTTATTTGTTCTATTTTTTCACACAAATTACCCGAGTTATATCTTCTATTAGTGGTGAGACAGGCTTGACAGTATGTCCCCTGCATTTTGTAACAGTGTTGTTCTTGCAAAATTATAACTGTGAATATAAGACAATTGCTTCTAACAGTGATAAGGCTCCCACTTCAATAACAGTCTTCTGCTCTTATCTCTTTTGGAGTACTATTGCAGTATGAACTTATTGTCTGTGAGTATTAGCCACAGCACAGAAAACAAGAAAGAAATGTGTTTGGAAAGGAGCATGCCTAGTGCTTAATACTATAAAAAGCTCATAATGAATTTTAGATCAGAAACACTGTTCCGTTAGAAAGACAAAAGCAGACCACTAGATGGTGGTAAAAACCCAAGCCTTTGCTAACAAAACCTGTGAAAAGAGAAGTTCAGAGGGGCAAAGAAGGGGAGGAGGAGCTACAGTTTGGGTACTGAAGTCATTATTGCTTGGAGTCTATAAAAAGGCAGTTGCACAGTAAGTAATTTATATATGGTCAGCCTTGACTCTACGGATTTACTCATTCCTTTTTCTCTGTTTTTGTCACCTCTTCCTACCAAGGAATCCCGAGCCCCAGATGTCAGGTGAGGAGGGGGCTGAAACTTCTGCTCTGTGGAGGAAAGGTTGCAGGCGATGAAGAGCAAGAGCAGCTGAAGGAACAGCTCTGGTAAATAGGTACAGTTAATTCTTGATTACAAATAAAAGGTTACTTTTAAAAACTGAGCATTAACTTGATATGCTTTGAATTTTATTTGCAACTGTCAGCTTTAAGTGTTCCCCTTGTTAAGAATCTGATGGCTTACAGCTTTGCCCTGAACATTGCAAAAGTGCACTGAATAAAATATGATCTGAAATAGAGAACTTTTATTTTTTAATTACAGAATTCCACCCATACCAATTCTTAATTCATAACCTTAGTGTACCCTGAAATGTATGGATTTGTCTTCATTATGTCAGCATGTTAGTATTGCACAGGTAAACTGTTTATAACACAGTTCATGTGAACTTAAGAAGGACAAAGGTCAGGAAAGCATTTAAATCTTTTCCTGAAAATGTTCAATTCTTAATTGTGGCAATAATTTAAACTTTGGTATGTTGTATTCCAGTGAGCAGGTTCTGCTGAACCTAATACTATATCTTCCTGCATTTCTGGGGTCTGAGAATTGAGACTTTGAAAACTGTTTGTTGTTTGGTGTTCAGCAGAATTTCCAGGACATTGTGCTCACTTCTGCAGGACAGAATAGAATAAACAAAACTATGAATGAAGAGTGCATGAATCTCTTTGCTATCTATCCTTACTGTGAAATTAAACCACAAATTAACAAAGCTCTGAGCCAATCAGAGATTAATTTAGAATCAGTAGAGGAATATGGCATGGAAGAAATGGGATGTGTACAAGCCAAATTAAATAGAAATGGGTGATATTTGTTTTGTCAACTTCTGCCTGTTCTCGTCATGCTATATTTTTTTTGGCAGGGTCTTATGCCTTTTGGAAAATGCATTTATCACACTCCTTGGCAAGTCCCTCAGAAAGAACAGAACGTGTTTGCTTCCAGAGATGAACACGTCCTCTCAGCTGTATGTTTCTGAACTAAACCCGAGTGCCTCTGGTAGCAACTTTACTGTGCCTACTGTCAAGAGCAAGTCATCGCCATGTGAGCAAGTGGTCATTGCAGCTGAGGTGTTCCTAACTCTGGGCATTGTAAGCCTCCTTGAAAATATCTTAGTTATATGTGCAATAGTTAAGAACAAGAACTTGCATTCACCCATGTATTTTTTTGTTTGCAGTTTAGCAGTGGCTGACATGCTGGTTAGTGTGTCCAATGCTTGGGAGACCATAACGATATACTTAATAAACAATAGACACATAATTATAGAAGATACCTTTGTTCGTCATATAGACAATGTCTTTGATTCAATGATCTGCATATCTGTGGTGGCTTCCATGTGCAGTTTGCTGGCTATAGCAGTAGACAGGTATATCACTATCTTCTATGCCCTACGTTATCACAACATCATGACAGTGAAAAGATCAGGGCTTATTATTGCATGCATCTGGACCTTTTGTACGGGCTGTGGCATTATCTTCATTCTTTATTATGAATCAACTTACGTGATCATTTGTCTCATCACCATGTTTTTTACCATGTTGATCCTCATGGTCTCACTGTACATCCATATGTTCCTCCTGGCTCGTACTCATGTGAAGAAAATAGCTGCTTTGCCTGGGTACAACTCTGTCCGTCAAAGAACCAGCATGAAAGGAGCCATCACTCTGACTATGCTTCTTGGCATCTTCATTGTTTGCTGGGCTCCATTCTTCCTTCATCTCATCCTGATGATCTCCTGCCCTCAAAACCTGTACTGCGTCTGCTTCATGTCTCATTTCAACATGTACCTCATTCTCATTATGTGCAACTCAGTGATTGATCCCTTGATCTATGCCTTTCGTAGCCAGGAAATGAGGAAAACCTTCAAAGAGATAATTTGTTGCTATAGCCTGAGAATGGTCTGTGGGTTATCCAACAAGTATTAAGAAAACAAAACCAAACCAGGGAAGTGAATGGAAATGCAACATCTTGCCACATCTTGTTATTCTGCTGAAATGCCTATAGAACAACTTTCTCCGTTTAGCTGTCATGATTTCTGCAGCCATCAGAAACCATTTTTAATATGTTATTTTGCCTTTCTTTCCCTCCACACACCTCTCTCACAGTGGTAGTAGGTGTTGCTCCATGCATTTGTATTACAGGGAGAAACAATATTTTGAATCTCATTTAACCTACTGAAGAATGGATCTTACGAGAGGATTATACAGGGAAAGCCTTATTTTGCTTTCTGCTAAATGCAATGTGTGACCTGCCATGCAAATGAGCCCATCAGCCTCTCAGTGTGTATTTCTCTTTATAATCTTTGTCTCTCTAGATAAAGCATGGATTATTTTGATGCCCAGAATTAACAGGTTTTTTTGCTATTTCCTTCTGAAGACATAAAATCAGAGAAGTAGCTCCAGTTATGAGGGTTCACATACCTCGCTCAACAGTCATAACCAAAATATGCACATATCAGCAGTCTCATATTCCAGTCATAACTGTTACTGTCATGTGTTACGTAAGAGGACAGTGTTACCACGAGATTTTCCAGGTTGGATACGGTACTTTGTCGTATCTCACTGTATGTGTTCTTGTCGCTGTGGGCTAAGATGTACCATAGGTGGATTTTCAGGCTGAATATGAAGACTGAGCTGAATCTAGTTTGTCTAGTTTTTTTATTCCCCAGGCTAGGGAAGTGAAAGGTACATTGCCTCTAGATGGTCATGTCACATTTTGTGGTGATGGAAAGACTAGGTGAGTGGCTGCCTTTATGTAGACATTAGAAAAGTGTTTCAGCTAGAAGTAGCTTTTGTTACTGAAGAAAGCTGCGCTGTAGATTGCGTCTTTCAAGCTGGGAGAGCAAAACAAGTTTGATGGTCAGAAGGCATAGCAGGCAATAGCAAAACAGGGATTTCAAAACCTCAGGCACATGTAGCAATAACAGAGTCCTGACTTTTGTTCCCCAAACAAATAATTTTTGTCTTTATTGAGAGGATTCTGAGGTGAAACCCCCATGCCTTCTGTGTGGATAATTCACATCTAATCATGCTCTTATAAACATGCTGCTCTGCAACAGCTGTGTAATGTACAAGATACTGGATTTATCACAGATAAGGAAGTGCAACTGTGGCATTGATTTCTTGATGCTAATCGATGGTACATATCTTGCACTACGATATAAGCTAAGAAAATATTTCAAGGTACCCTACTGACTAGATATCAGAAAACAGCTTGGAAAGATGAATTATTTCTTCCAAAAAGCTGAAAGAATAGCCCTTATTATACTTGGTTTAGGCATGCTCTAAAACTGTTGTTGTCAATAGAAGGACTATGATTGATTCTATGGGCCTTAGGCTATACCTTCAAGGTGGAAGTCCTGATTAGGTGTTACGAAAGTTTTTTATCATAACAGTGGTTAAACATGGGGACATGCGCCCAACACTTGTGCAATCTCCATCCTTGGAGATATTCAGAACTTGGCTGGACACAGCCCTGAACAATCTGCTGTAAGCTGACTCAAACTTTGAAGGTGGCTCTGCTTTGGGTGATTGGGAATGGATGGCATCCAAAGGTCCCTTCCAGCCAAAGTTATTCTGTGATCTCATGAAACCGTTTGTATATTATGATAAAACTATCATTTTTTCCCCTCCTAATTTAATCTGTTTTATAAGAAGAATTGTAAAATATTCTCCTCCACACATTTAGAAAGATAGCATACATGAGTGGGAATTTTATTCTCAGTGGAGACACCATATTAAGTTGACTGTAAATATAATGGTTATATCAGTGCACTAAGTGCTGGAATCTTCCTTCAGCTGTATTTGAAAATGTGATTTCAGAGGTATTTGTGGTCAGTAGTGAGAATCTTGCCTTGTTTCAGTCCACCTCTTAACCCTATCTATAAATAGCAGCTAAGAATGGGCTCTTGCTGCTATGAATATTAATAGCAAAAGGAGACAGTTCAACTGCATAGTGAAAAGCACCAGCTGATTTTGTAAATAATTCATTAAATCTTCACTATGTATTGCAAATAAGACAGTCTTGTACATAATTGTAAATCAACAAAGAGGAAGCCAAAACTGTAATAGCTTTGGGTATTTTCTTGAATTGTACATTACTTTCTTGTTGGAATTTTATTTGGTGTATAAACACAGACATATGAAGAAACTATTAAACTGGATTGCTGGAAAACCCACTATTATTTGTTATTAATTGTAATGTGTCTACTAACTTTATAGATTATTGACAGAGGGAATATTACATTACAGGCTTTCACTTCTCAATTTAAACAGATGCCTTATTAAGAAACACATTCCGAGAGTTACAGATTAATACAATGTATTTACATTCATACCTGTGGTCCTCTAGGTGTCAGCACGACATCCTCAGTATAAGTCTTACAGGTGGGGGAGCTAAAACAGTTTAAGGGGGAAATGAAAGTATTTTCAAGAACAGGCTAGAAAAGTTCCTGCAAAAAACATGCTGTTCACACTACAGGAATAAACATAAAATACATGCCTCTGTGGGGCTATGACATGTTTAGCTGCAGAATAAAACCACAATTTAGCATGCTTTCATTTCTGTCAGAGTTTGGAAAACACTATGTATTCTGATAGATTGGGACAAGCAAGCATTGTCTGTGTATGTATGTGTATGACTGTCAAAGGAGAGTCATGAAAAAATTAGCTGCTAGGCTGTCATTGCACCACGTCCCCACAGCTAATGATACTACTCTTGCTTATATAGCCAGTCATTTACAGTTTATTATCAGTCATTGGAAAGAGGCTTAAATCACACTATTTCTGTCCCAGAGCTCCGAACTCAACTTCTATGGCCCAGTGCTACTTTGATGACTGAACACTTCACTGCTTCTAACTTGTGTGTCACTATTTTAAAGTTTTTAATATAAAATTATTCTGAACTCACTCCTGTTTCAGGTGGGGTCAACTTCTATAAACTCATCCGCATTTTAAGTAGATTAGTAGGAGCAGGGAGAATATTAAAAAAACCCCAACCAATCCAGCATTTCTAGCTGCATCAGAACCTCACCTAGCAAAGCAGAAGACTGGATTCTTTAATCTATAATAATGCAAAGGGTGGTTGATGGTAGGCAAGTTGCTCTGCTTCCATATTACACTGAAGTACTTCATATGTTGCTCTAAGTTTTGCTTGCTTTAGTAGATTGAAGTAAAAGGTTGGCTTTTGCAAATGATGGCATTGCCTGGATAATTCTCTACCCAGCATACTCCTATACTAGCATTAGGAAAAACTGAATCTTTTTTCCAGGCCAAGGCCACAGTAAAATACTTGCAAATACTAGTTTTGCAGCAGCATTAGCATCTCCTTTAACACAAAACAGTAATAACTGAATGGAACAAAGAGACAGTATGTATGATCCTGGGCTTTATGATCCTGCTTCCCAAATGGGCACAGTCTGTCACAAAGGGCTCTAACTACTGAGTACTACTACCTGCGGACCCGGGCTGCAAGCGAGGGGTGATTGCTTTCAGCTCTACAACCTATAGGCCTGCACCATCTGTGCCACCAGTGTCTCACTGCCTTTTCAGAATGGGTTGCATGTTCCCACTTCTTAGTCTTTTGCTCTTAGAAAACCTTCTCTGAGTGGTGCTCTGGAGTTTTTAGTTGTGTTTTTCAGGAAAATATGCAAAATAAGTGCAGAAACCACAGGAATTTTCTGAGCACACAGACTTTAAGAAGGCAGAAAAGGTTTATACATCGTTGGGGAAGCAACCAGCTCCCTCACACAGTCTGGTCTCTGAAATCTCAAAGGACTCTGTTCTGTCTCCAAAGTCTTGTTGGAGATTCTGCCTCTCCTTCAGTGAATCCTCCTCTTTGCTGCTGAGCTTCTTGTACAGAAGACCAGCTCATGGTGACCACTGCTGTGTTCAGGGATTGTAACTGACAGTTCCAGACTTCAGCTGTGTTCATTTGCATGCACAGTGCCCCTTCTGTTTGGCAGGGTGGGTGAATAAAGTATGGGAACATGGATGTGGAAATGGGGATCCCCACATCAGGGACAGAGTCATGCAGGCTGCGGCAGAGCTGCCTGTGTAAGTTCCATGCTAGGTTATCTCCACGTCCTTGTTTTCTAATCTTATCATGTGTTACATCCTGAGCTGTGTGCATCTCGGATACAGCTCGTTATTCATACAGGACAGAAAAGGAGAATCCGCGGTATGTATATGTGTGTCTATACTTACATACATGCCTACATGTGTATGAGTTCTTACAAATACAGAGTACAATCGCAAATGACATCTGCATATGAAATGTATATGAGAAGGTATAGTTTCTCTTTCTGCAACCGTTCTGTTCTTTGTCATCCAATTATTTTTTATACTACTTTCCAGTTTGCAGCTTTTTTCTCACATATTTCCTCAACCTGTGAATGAACTGGCAACAGTCTAAATCTCAAGCAGAAAAGAACCCTCAAATCCTTTTTGCATCCTGAGCTTTTGAAAATTATAGTGAATCAGTGTGACAGAACAAAGAGTTCTCCTAGCACCTGTCACACTAAACATCTAGTAAAATCTGGATTCTTATGGTCCTTAAGCACTATCCCTAGAACAGTTTCTTCTTGAGCTGCTTGCATAAAAACCCCTAAGAATGTGCACTGAGCACTGAGAGTGAAGGGTTTCCACCAAAACAGAGAGCAGCTGTTTAGGGGAATTATACAAAATTCGGACTGTATATGGTAATCGTCTGGAATGCCCTTACAAGGTACCGTTTAGGGACTTCTTGGGCAGGAGGTTGTATTTAAAGCTTTGTGACTGATAGCTCTCAATGAATGTTTCTTATACGAATTTACCTAATCACTTTTGGATCTCTTTATACTCATCTGCAATGTCGATTGCAATAAATTCTACAGTTTAGATATGCTGTGTGGAAAAATGTTGGTTTTGTGTTTTTTTTCTCTCATAAAACATCTGCTTGGAAATTTTCTTCAAGGCCTCCAAGTCCTTACATTGTAAAGAAGATAAATAACTGGTCCCCTTCCACTTTCCCTGTGCCATTCATTTTCCTACTCGCCTATATACCCTTATAAAGTTTCTCTTTTCCCACCAAGCATCCTAGCATATTTAATCTCTGCTGGTATTTTCATACCTTGTTGTCCTTACTTTGTTTTCCTAGATCTCCTATATTCTTTCTGACTCAGGGAGGACAAGATAAGCATAGAATAATCCAGATATAGGTGAAAACTAAATTTCCACAGTACCAGATGCTGCTGCATGTTTTGCTCTCTATTCTTTTCATACGTATGTGACAACATACTTCCATTTAGTACAGCTTGATCCATAATTTGAAAAAAATCAAGATCTCTAGAAGAATTCCCTAACTGCAAATGCTCATAGGAACACATACTCTCTGTTCCCTAAATAGGCTTACATTTTCAATGGTGAGGGCTTTGGTCATACGCCAGCATGTAAAACATGCCAAAAATACGATGCTTAGGAGTGTTTCTGTGTTTCCAGGTCCAAGTACATGCCTTGACCATGTCCCAGCTCTGTAGCAGAACTCATCTGATGGACACAGCTTCCATTTGCCTACCTCTGATGTGAGGGAAGCCTGGCCACAGAGGCTGGAAGGGCCTTGCCATGTGTCCCAGTCATACTCTGGGTGGCTGAGGATCAGGGACCCCAAGTTCAGACACAAACTTCTCCCAGAAGCCCATCACTTCTTTGAGAGGGTTAGTAAGAATGTCATTTGCACAGCTACCTCCAGATGGGGATTTGTCACTTCTTTCAATTATACCTGATTAAACCACGGCAGGACTTGGAACTATAAGCTTTGTATGCTGGCTCAAGACGATTTTCAAAGGCATCAAATGAATATTTTTGATGCCTTGTTGCATAAATGCCCTAATTAACAGCAACAAAACAAAACACATACCCACAAAGAAAATGGGATTAATTTTTCTCTGTAGTTTGCCAGTTTTTAACAAGACACCATTACTTTTGGCAAGCAGTAAGTGGTATTGCCCATGAATTACCTTTTTCACTGTCTTTTGTGTCTTGCACCAAAACTCTGTGCCTACTTCAACTACCCTGAAAAAATGACCCTACGAATACCTATCATTTTTGTATTATGCCTTTTGTTTGTCATAGCTTTGCTCTGAACTGCTGTCTGGAAAGCTTTGCATGGGTTTTGTGTAAAGACCTAAATCCCTGAATTCCTATATCCCAGCGGTTCATAGTGCTGGGATGGATTTACATAGACCTTACTATTATTTCCGCTTCACAGGTTCCTTGTGCTTTTTAAAGTCAGGGGAATCTGTCCAGCATACTTTTCCTTTTGAAAGGTAGTAGAAAACATTCCTATACATTAACATTGTCTTAAAGCTATAGCAGTATAATTATTAGTTGTGCCAACATTGACCTGAGCTCAGAGATAACATCGCTGAAACCAAAAGTAGTTTTTTTTCGCAAAAGTTTTTTCTAGAGGATGTAAAGAGTCTTGGCTATAACAAGGAGAGGAAATTCCCGCTCTCTGCATGTAGAGTGGTAGATCAGTGGTGGAGCTTGAGGATGAAATCTGTTTTAAGTTCACACTTCACTCTTCAGAGGGTGAAGATGAATTGCCTTTTCCTGCTGTGAGGGCTGGGCTGTATTAAAAAATGTCCTAGTAGACAAACTGGTGCCAAATTCAGTTTTAGAAAGAGTCAGTGAGTGCTGGAAACTTGACTGAAAGTCTGTGTGAAAGACCCTCACCAGGTGTGACTGAAATCCATTCCACTGAAGTGACTTGTAAGACATATTCTCACCGCAAAGACATATAGTAGGAATTCAGGATGTGGTAGCTCGCTAGCTTCTTCCTCCTTAGAAAGGAAAATAACACTATTTTAAAACATTAGTGGAAAATCAGTTTTTCAGCAAATACAGTTATTTATTTCTCATGTTTCTCATACCAAGAACCTCTTAGCTGTCCATAGCGGGCCCCTGGGATCCAGTGCTCTGAGGGGGGGTCTGTGCAATTTCAGCTTACAGGGAACCTTCTTAACTCACTGGGAAAAGGTAGGTTAAACCTTCGACTTCTCCTGGGCTTAAGGGCTCTCCTTGATAATCGCAGTTTGTAAAGCAGGTGCTTAAAAAGCCCTTCTTTCAAATGGCAGAGGAAAGAGATGAATCTCTGATGGCAGTTCATGTCCCTGCATAAAGTGCATAAAAAATGAAGAAGTAGGAGGTAAGTCCTTGAATGAAGTCCAGGTCTTTCATCTCACAATGAAGCTGATAAATATTCTGGTTTTCACTATGAAAAGGAACATCAGCACAGCCACCTCTGAATCTGGAGGTGGATTTTTAAAGGAAAACTTTGCAAAGACAAAAAGAATATTTGGTGTGTAGGCTGCTGTTTTCATTACACTCTGGAAAAGCCTGACAGTCCCTCTGGTGAAACAAGTGGAGAAATATCTTCTTGGTTAATTTTGACTGGACTTTTTTTAAGATAGTATCTGTGGTCTGTAGCCCTTGGTGCCTCTGCTGCTCAAAGCAAAGGTGCTCAGCTTCCAGAAAACTGGAAGGCGCAAGGATTTTAGGCATAACAAGTGACATGTGGATTTAGGCACGCAGATCCTCATTCAGTTCCTTGATTGTGTTGGCCACGTGTGTGGCTCCAGTCATGTGCAATTAATAACTGAACTTAGCCACGGGATTTTAAGCAACACATTAGAACTATATTTAGAGTGGGGGATATTGAAAACATGTCCAGCTTAATTGGAAGGGAATGGAAAAGAGGAAAGCTGCCCTAGAGCTACCTCATGACAGACAGCCCTGGCATACAGACAAGTGGGGGATCAAAGGCCTGTTGCACAATGTAATGAGCAAATAGATGACAAATACAATGTTAACTTTGGTGGAACCTTTAGAGAGGAAGACAGGCGATACAAGGAACACTGTGCATGTTTCAGGTGACCTTTTGTTGAAAATGTCAGTTAAAAGATTGTACCGAATTTATAAAGAAAGTAATAAATAACTGGACTGAATAATGAAGGGTTTAATGCTCAGGGATGAACCGGAGCAAAGACGCAGGCAGGCTGGACACTTGGAATTACACATACTTTAAAATTTTACTGTACTAATAATGGCCAGTGTTAGTGCTGTGAAAAAATGCGTCTAATGACAAGAATGTAGCTAATAAAAATGAAGGGAATTTGCAGTGACATCATGGAGTTGGTAGAGGAGAGGCCCTGTGGAGACTGCTCCCAGACCTCATCCTCAGCCAGCACTACCGGCAGCAGGTCCCCCTCACCCACACCTCAGCCCTGGGAGGGGGTGTCTGTGGGGTCCTGACAGACATGCACTTTGGAAGAGATTTAATAAGCCTTCTCCACAGAAGAACAGGGGTGACTTTAAGCATCTTCAAATTGATTTTTGTTTTGTTTTGTTTTGCTCTGCAGTTTACCTTTCTATGATATTTTTGGTCTTCTAGCTTGACTGGGTAAAATCACTTCAGAACAGAGATAATTGAGCAGATATTTAAAATTCAATAGCATCTCCCTTCTGAGTCTCAAAGTATTTTGTGAACAAATCTCAAACTATTGCTGCAAGGTTGCTTGCAGAAGCATCACCCTGAGGGTGAAGGTAGAGAACTAAAGATGAGGTTTTGTTTCAAGAGTAGATCTCCAAAATACAGATTTCATCCCTTTGCAGTTAAGTAGCAATTCTCTGAAGTTACTACACAATCTGAAGAACTGGGCTTCAAGACACCAGAAAGACATCCGCGGTGTAACATAGGGTGGCAGGATAGTCCCAAGCTTAGCTCCGTTCTGTACCAAATCTGAGAAAAAGTGTTATGCCCTGTGCTGTGGAACCAGCCCTGACTCTGGGGGCCCCACTGGGCTGCAAGGTCAGGCAGGGCATTCCCTGCTTTCAAAAAGTTTATTTCCAGCCCTGACTCTTCCTCCTCTCCTCTGGAGCCCAGACACAGTGAGAGCACAGGACAAAGTACTCACATACCAGTGCAGTGTTTGATGATGAGGTTGCTCCCTCAGGGGATAAAGACATTTGGGTGTATTCCTTTTATTTTTCTCCTAGTCTCTGTGCTTTGGTCAATAGCCTGTGAGTGGCATCTTTGTAACAGGCCCAGAATCACTTTGCAATGTGAAAAACTCTGAAGCAACAGCTATGATCACTGCAATGAACAGAGCTCAAACAAATAAATGAATACATTGCTAAAACATAGGTTAAGGACAAGGAGTGGGACAGGATAGGAAAGTGCCTGGAGGCTTTTTCAAACTGGGAGCACTTTGCACAGTAGTAAGACCTCCTAATGCATATGCAATATGAAATACTTGTACTGCATAGGACTGTCCTCTGACAACAAACCAAATACAACACATTTTCTTTATTAATTAACTGAAACAGTCACAGTCAATAGGATTTCAAGGCTTAAGGGTGTCATTCATTGCTACTGACTTGGATGTTAGCAGTAGACTTAGCTGATAGGTAAGGTAAGGTTTTATTAGACTAGTATTGCTTTTCTAATAAGCCAAGCTACAGGGGAAGCACACTTTAAAAGTTGTGCTTGATGGGTTTCTGCATTTTCCTATGGATGTTTTAATTTAAGTTTACTTTCATTATAATATCTGCTTTCATTTAAAATTCTTTTCAAACAGGGCAACTTTGTATGGCAGAGGTGGGATATCACTAGTACAAAGATATAGCAAAGTACCTCTAGACTGAAGTGACCAATGTGATTCAACTTGACAAACTATTGATTCTTCAACTTAATCATTTTGCCACTGGAATTCCTACCAGGTAGTGATGCGAGCGTTTACAGCCACCTTCTTCCAGTGTTGCCTGTAGTGTGGGGCTGAGTAGTTCCAGAGGGAAGCGTGTTCAGACTGTATGGCTCAAGGGCTTAGAGAGGATGCTGGTACTCTAAAAATGTTATTCATTATGGAAATGTCCTGGCAAAACCTCAAATAAGGCAAAGACAGAAGCTTGTGTCAAATTTTCCCTGTTATTTTCTGAGGCAGTTAGAAAATTCTCTGTAAGAAAAGGGAATTCAGAATACAAAACACCATTTCTTACTCTTGAAATGAGCAAATACATGGAAATCAGATGGAGATTTGTTAATGACATCCATAGTTTTAAGCTAATATTTTGCTCCAGCTTGAGGTGTTTATAAAACCAATGGAAGTGATTTTTATTCTACAGAAATTATTTTTCTTGTATAGGGTAGGATTCACTTAAAAATCTTTTCTACCCTAGTAAGGCACATTTGACTGCCAGTTTGTTGAGGGCATTAGGGCTGTTGCTGGTTAGCTGTCAGTGACCCTCTGCTGCTGTTTTGTATTGCTTGTGCTGCAGGTGAGGCAGCTTTTTGTTGCACTTTAGATGCTTTTCTTTCATTTTACTCTTTCACCAGTCTGCTGCTCCAGTCTAAAGTATTATGGGTCCACTGAGAACTTCTCCTTAAGTAACCACGGACTTCTATAGCAGCTAGTGATAAGCACTGCTTGTGCCTCCTGCAGCAACACATTCCTCTGCACTGCAGAAACAGACTAAATTTAAAATTAATTTTCCCAGTGGGAAAAAGAAAATCAGTGATGGATGAAAAGTAAAGCTTTTTAAAATACCTTGGTTTAGCTAAGTCTGCTGTTTTTGATTATTTACCCTATATGTAGCCATCTGGTCTAAAATCCCCTTAGCCTATCTGCAATCAGATGGTTTGAGGGCATTTTTTTTCAGTTTGCATGTTTTCCTTCGAAAAGATCTGTAGCTGACTGGCATCTGCTGTTCATTAACTTTATGGTAGTATTCTTTATTTAGTCTCCAATTCAAGCAAATACATAAGAACAGGCTGCTCTTTCTTTACAAGTGCAAGCTGTCTTTCCGAAATCTGCAGGACTGCATACTTAATGACTCTGGGGTAAGTGGCACAGAACCTACAGCTAGACCCAATATTCCCGCAGAACAAAGGAAAATATGTCACAAGAACCAACTTGAGGCTCCCAGGTAATCTAGCTGTCTACATTTGGTGTTGTCTTTGGGCTAAGTGTAACAGCCAGCTGCTGTCAGTGCCTGTTACGCTTCCCACAGCGTTAGTGCCAGCTTGTTCAGAGCTTCTTCAAAGGTCTCTGCACTGTGGCCTAAGGGGAGATGTGGCAAGGGGTAGATGTACCCTGAGTAAAATGCTTAGCTGGATCATTGTCTCCATGTTCTGTACTTGACAAATTCAAGTGCTGAATGATATTAGATTACTCATCATGCTATTTATTTTTGCAAAGTGTTGTTAATCTCTGCCCCTTCTTCATGCATGTTTCATTTTGGAGCTAGAACGAAGGAAGAAAACACAAGTAAAGGGACTGTGTGGATACTCTCAAAGGAGTAAATTTTTCACCAGACTTGAAAATGTTACTTTTCATGCCTGGTGCCACTGTTGTATTAACATAATAAACCGAGAGGCTGTGAAAGCAGTTGTGGCAAGAACTTGCTGAAACCGAGCTGTTAATGGTAAGGAATTAATATATCAACCGTCTCGATGCAGAAATCACAGGATGAGATTTTGATGGTCTTTATTATGAAAGTCAGACTGGTGGATCATGTTAATCTGTTCTGTTCTTAAAATTCTGAATTAAGTTCAATGAAAAGTTAGCAAATGTTCAGGTCTCTTTCCCAAGAAAGCTAATGAACCGTGATTACTCTGCTCTTCTTAAGGGGAAAATTAAAATGGTCTAGAAGAAGTTTGCCTGCATTTGTAAATATAGAGGTTCATGCTAGAACTTTCATGAGACCAGGCTAAGATCAGAACACCAGAACTGTATGAAATTTAACACAAGGAGTGCGTCAGAAATCACAGGATAAGTGAATAGTCTGAACTGTGAAGTAGCTTTGTACAAAATATTTCTTTAACTGAGAAATGTTGATGGAATATTTAATTCATAAAAAACCAGAAAGAATTAAGCTCATGGAAAACAATTTATGTTAAAATTAATTTATCCAGATCTAGCAGTGACATGACACATTTAATTCATCACTTAATTTCCTGGAATTGTTTAACCTTATTTAAAACAACCATGATTAACCTTATTTAGTTTTGCATTGATGTGTTAATGCCTCTCTAATCATCCAGAGCTTTGGTTATTTTGTATTTTTGCTGCCTCCAAAATGCTTAGTATAGGTAGCAATGAATTACAAAATTTGGAGAAGGTAAAATGCAAGGGAGTAATAAAAATCACCTTAAATTCATGCCAGTCATAGTTTTTAAATTCCCACAAGTAAATGGATGAGCTGTCATTTTTGACATCCATTTAACCATCAGGATGATAAACTGTGTAAATGAAATTGTAAAAGATAAATGATAGAATCATTCCTGGTTGGGATGGGTGAACTTCTTTGGGTTAATTATAGAAATAAGTAAAAGTCTTTAATTATGGGTGTAGAACAGTTTTGAGGTTTTCAAGTGTACATTTAACATTTAACTTGATTTGAGCAGAAATTCCTGTTTAATATTAACAGGATATCGTTCTAGTAGCCCCATAGTCTAGCTGGTTAAGAATTATTTTCAAACAGAAGTCTTTACATGCTAGTGCTTGTTCAGTGCAAATTTCTACCTAGATATTTTTTTTTTTTAGTGAGTCCTCTTAAAACATGTTTGGGTTCCCCTGGTGGAGACGACTTTGCCACCTTCTCTGTTTGCAGAGCAGGGATTGCAGGGCCATTAGGAGCTACCAACACCTTGACTTTTTGTGACTTTGGCACTGGGAGGAGCAGTGAGGGGTGGGGTGATAAAAGACTCTGGCTAAGGAGTTGCTTGGAAAATTAATAAATAAACATCATAAGTCTTTATTGCAGCAGGCAGGATATTTGAAAGTAAGACACATGCTCCAGATGTCCTCTGGTGGTACGTTTTTTTTTCCTCTAGGCAAGATGAAAGACAGGGAGAACTTTAAAGGGCCTGATTAATTGCCAGTTATATGAATGATATTAGGCTGACCATTTTACATACACTATTAGATAACTTACGATTAGTTGACAAAATTTAAACCACTCATTACTGGGGACTCTGTATATGATCTTCCTCCATATGACTGTTCCTTGCAAATTCTTACTACAGTGTTAAAATATTCTGATTTGGACTTTTTTTCTCCTAATGGACTTAAAAGACAATAATGAAAATATATGTCTCAGCCTTTTTTCTCAAACTAAAAGTTAGAGTAAATGCAATAAATGCAGGCTAGGAATTTCCCAAAGACAGTCTCAAATGTAGAATGCCATTAGACATAAAATATCTGAAAATAATCATCTTAATCCAACAACAGATTTCCTGGGAATGCAAGGGGCTTTTAAAATAAACGGAGAGCTGAAGAGGCAGACTATGTGAATCATGCTGAGGGATATTTCACATTGTGTATCATTCTACTTATTTAAGTTCAACAACCTGTGGGAGAATTTTTCTATTCCTGGGATAGACTGCAAGTGGCAGCCTGGCCATAGGGAGAATGAAGGCCCCCACAAGGATTCAAAGGAAAAACCTGTGAGTTTTCTCTCTTGTTCCAGTCATCTTATATTCATGCATTCCCCTCATGTGAGGGAGAAGGGAAATGAGAAGCTTAGCCCTCTTTCTTAGTGAGGGACACTGTGGGAAGTCATTTTGCCCAGTTATGATCAAGCAAGTAATTCAAGAGCTAAACATTTCATCCCATTGCTCCCCTTTATGCATCCAGTGCCATCAGGTTAATTGACCTGGAAACTAGGATCAGGATTAGGATTGTAATAAAAATATCTTAGTAAATGCTATAACTGCAATCCTCACCCTCCTGTTTTATGTGTTATAAACACAGAATAATTCATACATGAGCCATCACCGTGTATGAGCCAATGCAGGGATAAGAATAACTGGGACTTCAAGTTTTAATACATTTCAATCAGTATTAGAGAACTTTCATGACTGTAGGAAAAACACGAACTCTGCTTCTGCCTCTTGTGTTACAGCTTATAAAGCAGGCTCACAATTTCATTAAAACAACGATACTGTTTTGCACAAACTTGCTTAGCAGCATTTTTCTCCTCTAAGGTTTATGTTTTTGTTTATGGTTTTGCCTTCTTGCTTTGGAAAGTTACATTTCAGGATTTACCAACCTCTTTATGATTCTCTGATCACTTAAACAGCAGCGGGTCTAACACACTGGAATTGCTTCCGAAAAGGTAGAACCAAGATTGTATTAAGAAGTAGATGGATTGGCTTGAGGGGGAAGAAGAATAGAGTTAATTACGTAGTCTGAGAAATAACAACTGAAGTGTGGGATTAAGGCAGTTGGGGCATAACAGTTTGTGAAAGCAGTCACTGGGTACAGGAAGGCATTACACAGGGTTGTGCATCAGCTAAATAGAGTGACAGGGCCACTGCAGGCACGGCTGTCTGCCAAAGTAACAGCTTCAGAGACTCATTCCCAGGACACAAGACCTGCTAAAAAAGGGTGGCTGCACAGGCTGTAGTGACAAGCTGTTTATGATCATAGAACTGGAGCCTGACATCCCTTGCTCCTCTTCATGGTCAGTAAACTGACCTTACTTTTCTCTAATCCTGAGAAAGGAAACACCACACTCTGCCCATCCACCAGTTTCACAGGTAAGCTGCCTATGTTTGTCTCTTGTCTGCTGCTGTGCTATTTGGGATGTCAGTGTCTTTAGGATCTTGACCACAGAGGCCTTCTTGTGAATCCTGGTAGTTTCGAGGTGAGCCCGGCCATACCTTGTGGTAGCCATGAGCCACGCTAGAGTGCTTTTTCACCTCTGATAATGTACTTAAGTTGGTTCTCTTAACCTAGATTTGCTGTGAATGCTCCTGAAGCCCTCATGGAGTCAACTGCAGTTACTTCAAAAGTAAGCATAGGCAGAATAGAGCTGATCAAAAAGAAAATGTTCCCAAGATGTAGCTACTGCTATTACCTGATAATACCTTTACTGACAATCTGGATGTGGGGATTGAGTGCATCCTCAATAAGTTTGCAGATGACTCCAAGCTGGAGGGGAGCGTTGATCTGCCTGAGGGCAGGAAGGCTCTGCAGAGGGATCTGGACAGGCTGGACCGATGGGCTGAGGCCAGCTCTGTGAGGTTCAACAAGGAGAAGTGCCGGGTCCTGCACCTGGGTCACAACAACCCCACACAACGCTACAGGCTTGGGGAAGAGTGGCTGGAAAGCTGCCTGGTGGGAAAAGACCTGGGGGTGCTGGTTGGCAGCTGGATGAAAATGAGCCAGCAGTGTGCCCAGGTGGCCAAGAAGGCCAACAGCATCCTGGCTTGTATCAGAAAGTGAGGCTAGCAGGACAAGGGAAGTGGTTTTCCCCCCATACTTGGCACTGGTGGGGCCACACCTCAAATACTATGTTCAGTTTTGGACCCCTCACTTCAAGAAAGGAATTGAGTAGGTCCAGACAAGGACAATGAAGCTGTTGAAGGGTCTGAAGCACAAGTCTTATGATGAGTAGCTGAGGGAACTGGGGTTGTGGTGGCAGGATACCTTATTACTCTCTATAACTAGCTGAAAGGAGGTTGTAGGCAGGTGGGGGGATCGGTCTCTTCTCCCAGATAACAAGCGACAGAACAAGAGGAAATGGCCTCAAACTGAGCCTGGGGAGGTTTAGATTGGATATTAAGAAAACTTTCTTCACAGAAAGGGTGGTTAAGCATTGAAACAGGCTGCCCCTGGAGGTGGTGGAATCACCAGCCCTGAAGGTGTTTAAAAAATGCGTAGATGCGTGTTTAGGGACATGTTTAATGATGGACTTGGCAGTCATGGGTTAATGGTTGGACTTGATGATCTTAAAGGTCTTTTCCAACCTAAATGATTCTCTGATTCTACGATTTACTCTGAAGAGTTTTCCCCCCAGCCTGCAGTATTTGTCTGCAGCCTGGGTTGTGATGTATAACTCATTGGAAGAGAATGTCTCCCATTCAAACCACAGCTGAATGAATGTCCAGAGGAGGACAAACACACTTCGTGAAGTTTTAAGGTTCTGAAATTTGCCGTGCTCTGTAACCCATTTTTATGAAATGTGATTGTGTTAAGGTTTCAGATTTAGATCTCAGACTCTCTCTGTCATTTTCTCTGGACTTCTGAAGTGGCCAGGGACCCCTTGACTTCAGAAGCGTTCCCATACAAAAACCATTGAAGCTAACACACTTCTATAGAATGATTTGGCTTTAGCAGTACAGAACAGTTCTGGCACTGCAAAAGCCTTTCTCAAAAAATGGTAAAAGGTGATCATTTAGTATATTTTCCACTATATTTTTTCAGGCTTAAATGTACTTTTATGAAACTTTACTATTTTTTCAAATGGAAGGAGTGATTTTTTCCTGTCTCTTCCTGCTGATGTTTAGGTTGTTTTTTCATCAAATTTCATTGGGGAAGAAAAAATGGAAAAAGAATGAAAAAGGAAAAGGAAGGGATTGTTTTATCTGGTTTCAAAGAGGGTTTTTGTTGTTGTTGTTGTTGTTTGAAAGAAAAGTCAAAATTTTGAGGGGTCTAAAAGTTCCTGATATTTTCTCTAAATGCACTTCCTGTTTTTTTCACCAGCTTTATGAGATCCAAAATTATTTCAGCTGTGGCTGGCCAAATGATTGGGTCTCATGTAACAGCTTACTCCTTCATGAGTTGAAACTATATTGCTGTAACTCATCCTATGTTGTGATAAGTACTTGCATAACTGAAAAGCTTTACTTACCTCAGAACAGTCACCAAAACATCCGAACAACAGGTACCAAAAAGAAAAAAAGCCACTGTGGATCTCTTTTTCTTACAGACTTGAACTCTGGACTTGAGTGCTCATTTTTCATACCCAGTTGAATTGATCCAAAATGCCAGAGAGAGAGGCTTACATTTGCTATGTGGCATTACTTTCTTATGGAATTACCAGGAATATAGCATTTCCATCCAGTAAACTGTCTTATACCCTGAAAGCAATATATGTGAACCCTTTGAAGATACAGAAGTTTCTCTGTGTGCATCAAAGACATCTCATCTGTATGAACACAAGTGGGGAAGTTCTATTTATCTACAAATGCATTTAAATGGATGTTACAACTGAAGGAGTAGACTCATGTTATCTTTTTCTTAGAAAAATCAATAATGACAAGACCTATGAAGCCAGTTAGGATTTAATCTTTAAATTACTCCAAACCTTTTTAGATCTATAGGAATGGATTTTTAACATTTTTATATATTCAGGATTAAAATTTTGATATGTCCTTTGACATTAGTTGAGTCATGGTGTTACTTGACTTTTCACTGCTTTCTCACTAAGAAGCAGGGAGATAGGAGATTTTTCTGGAGAGATGGATTATGCAATAAAGATCAATCTTTCTTTAAAGACTGGAAATGGTGTCAAAACATGAAACCTGCCTGTTTCTTTTGAAATGTGGTAATACTTTAGACAGCTGTAGAAATACCTGCTATGTGAGTTTCATGCTGTGGACTTCTGCCAAGGTATCTTAACCCTAATTTGCAAAAATACACTTTGTTCCAGTGTTGATCCTGCTAGATTGCCTGAACTGCATCAATGTTAAGTGTCTTAAGGGTCACAGAAAAAAAATGATAGTATTTAATTCTCTTCTGTATGAGCATTTGAGTGTCTTGCCTCAGAAACTTAATCTTTTTTTCATTTAAAGAATAAGGAAGTACAAGCCTTTGACTTCCCAATGTCTCAGCTGAAAGTGAGATACAGTGGCAGGAACCAAAACAGGAATATACATCCTTCTTCTCCAGTTCCGCTTAGTGAGGTTTCATGCAAGTTAATTTCAGGTAAGTGTTGTTTCTGTAGAGCAGGGGCAAAAGTTAGAACAAAAGAAGTGAGCAAATATTTTCCATATAAACAAAAAGGATTTTTGCTCTCTCCTGTGTAATGCATTTTTGAGAAAGCATTCATTTGTAACAATATGTTTATGTATAAAAGAACAGAAAGCACAAAAATATAAGCCTCCAAAAGTTCTCTATATAAAGTCAATCTTATTTCTCCCCCTTTCTGGTGTATTTTAAGATACTTTACTGGTGTATTTTGTAACTACTACAATTGTACTCCCTAGTAGTACAGTATATATTAAAAATACATATGAAAAGTCCATAGATGACTTAGAATTTGAAGTTCCATCTTTAAAAGCAAAGAGTGAGCCAGCTTCTGGAGGGAAAGTTAATAGCACATTTTCTTACATTTTCTCTTCCTTCAAGGTGGTTTAGGTATTTTACGAGACTAAAAATTCATCTGGTGCTACTCTTATTTTCTCATGTCAGCTTTCCTGATGGTATTTACTAAGTATTTATTTTATTTTTAATTTTTTTTTTAATAAATTATTTTTAAATTTTAAATTTTAAATTGGTCATACTTCCTATAGCTGGAGCTATAGGAAGTTTATATATTAATATACATATACACTTCTTTATACTGATGTACTGGTTTGGGCTAGGTTAGAGTTAATTTTCTTTGTAGTAGCTTGTATGGTGTTATATTTTGGATTTGTGCTGAAAACAGTGTTGAATAACACACTGATGTTTAGTTATTGCTGAGCAGTGCTTACACAGAGCCAAGGGCTGTTCCGCTCCTCACCCCACCCCACCAGCGAGCAGGCTGGGGGGGCACAAGAAGCTGGGAGGGGGCACAGCTGGGACAGCTGGCCCCAACTGACCAAAGGGATATTCTATACCCTATGACATTGTGCTCAGTGATTCAAAGCTCAAGGAAAGTGGGAGGAACCAGGAACATTTAGACTGATGATGTCTGTCCTCCAAAGTAGCTGTTACATGTGATGAAGCCCGGCTTCCCTGGAGGTAACTGAACACCAGCCTGCCGATGGGAGGCAGTGAATGAATTCCTTGTGTTGCTTTGGTTGTGTGTCTGACTTTTGCTTTACCTATTAAACTGTCTTTATCAGAACCCAAAAGTTTTCATGCTTTTATCCTTCCATTCTCTCTCCCATCCCACAGAGGGTGAGTGAGCTGCCTTCTGCAGCACAACAACTGACTGCTTAGAACTGGACTGGCTCATAACTGGCAGAGGTAGAAGAGTGTTTTGTAGAAGCAACGGCCTTGCCCTTCCACTCAGAAACCTGTGGTGCATGAGTTACAGGTATCACTGTTGTCCTCCGAAGGCCTTTTTTCAGACAAAAGTCTGTGAAGGAGTTATTTCCTAAGGCAAATTATGCTGCTGCAGGTCTAAATATTACAGGGCTCTGAGAGCACATCTCTGCAAAACTCTTCCAAATTATCTGGCTTTTTATGGCATTCTGTGTCAAAAAAAGTTTCTGTTCTCCTCAAAGCCTTTGTTGTGCAGTTGGAGGTGAGGGGATTATACAGGCACAGAAATAAGCAGATAAAAAACTGAATACACCTTCACTGCAACAAGGCTGAAACAGTGACAGGGGCACTTCACAGCACTCAAGTAACCCATGAAGGTATGATGCTGGATTTCATTCAGACTTTGCATTCCTGCTTGTTCTGTTGTCAGGATGAGAGAAAAGGAGGAAACTTCCCCCAAGCAGTTTTGATCTGCTTGAGTAATCCAGGTGACAGAGAGCTCTGTGACGAAAAGTGAAGTTGTCAAAGAAGATTCAAGAAGTTCAGGGAGAAGCAGAGAAGTTAATGAGCTGACTGAGATGACAACTTTCATGGAAGGATAGAGGGGCTATCACATATGAACTAGCTCCCCTTGCTCCTCCTCTCCTTTTCATTGTCCTGTTATGGTAAAGTCAATGAAGATTATACATTTTTAAATCTTCATATATATATATATGAAGATTTAAAATGTGTATATATATACATATGTACATTTACAACATCAGAACTCTCCATATTTTAGAAACTAAGTTATCTTTTTATTAAGAAATCAATGTCAAGTATAGCCGCCAGTAGCATCCCAGCACATGCAGACATATTGACTTATTTTTCCACTTTCTTTTCTATTGCAACATGTGCTGTCCTTGCCAAGTTCTCTATCCCATCTCTTTACAGTGATTATTGTTGCTGAAGTGTTGTTTTGAAAGCTATTTACAATTCAGGGGGATTAGAGGGATTTAAAAGTTATTCGCTCATCACTGAAAAAACAGTTTTATTCTCTCCTGGCTACTTTACTGCTGCAGCATGTTAGATCTTCGTTCTTTTTCAGTATGCAGTTCCCTGGGTCATTCTTGTCTGTATCTGCTGATTGCAGAGTAATGGATTCTATGCTGTTGCTACCAAACTCCCTTTGGCCACTTCAGGTTCTTTCACGGTTCATGGTTTCTTCTACATGAAGGAAACTGAAGTTTTTTCTAGGTACTGCTGGCCTTGTTTGACTCAGTGAGCCAGGTATTTTCATAAGTGTAATCACAGTTGCTGTCAGGCTACTGCCAGCACTGCCCTGACTCTGTAGCCAATCTGGACTTGAATCACTGTGCTTATTCTTCACTTGCAAATGCCACGGTTTCAGACCTTTTCTTGAAATGGAAACCAACCTTCCTAAACTAGTAAGTTTTCCCTTCCCTTCCCTTCCCTTCCCTTCCCTTCCCTTCCCTTCCCTTCCCTTCCCTTCCCTTCCCTTCCCTTCCCTTCCCTTCCCTTCCCTTCCCTTCCCTTCCCTTCCCTTCCCTTCCCTTCTGCCTGCTGAACCACCTTGCTTCTTACCTAACAGGTACTGTCATCACATTAGACAGGGTAAGAAGCAGGGATCCTAAATCTGCCAGTGAAGTAAAATCACCGAGACCTCAGCTTACATGGACAGAGACTTCTGAGGTCAGCATTTGTGGCAGAATCCAGCAGCAGGTTGTACTGACATGTATTAATTTGTCTGGAGGAAATGAAAAAGCATGGAGGAGTGAGCCTGTGCTTCAGCTGCAGGTGAGAGAAGATTGTTGGTGTTCCCCTTTCCATCAGTCTCAGGGGAGCTAGTATCAGGATCCTTTTTCTGATTCCCCAGTAAGCCTTGACAGGCAACTTAGCTTTAAAAAAGTGCAAAAATGCTTCAAGCAGTTTAATAGAGCACAGAATTAGTGATGGACTTCTATTAGAAACTTAAGAGCTGTAAGTTCTGGAGGGAAATACCTAAAGCATGTGACACTTGGAATGATATAGTCATGCACTCGTAGATGACAATTTCGGGAAGAAAGTCTGCCTGGGAAGGGTTTTCCTTTCCTAGACAATATACTTCTATCTCATCATGCTCTTTTCTTCCCTGCTGTTGTGGATGGGAGAGTGCTATAATCTTTTCTGCCTGTGGACCAGGTGTTGTAGGCAAGCAATTCTGGTTTTACAGCTGAGGTACTACCTAAAAGCAGCTCTCAATCAGAGTGTAGTTAAGCAGAATGACTGGACGTGCATCTATGGCCTATGGCATTCCACATGTGAGTGCACATGGACAACTACCACACAGAAAGCTACTCGTGATGTGAGATCCTTATGATCTAGAGGACACTGCAAAATTATCTCATGTAAGTCACTTGTCTGGAAGATTCCGACCAGCAAGTAAAAGGATCACAAGGAATTAAGATACTGTGCATTACTGTTACTTTGGGATTTACACTAAGCTTGGCTTTATGTGAATGCAAGAAAGAGTAGACCTGCATAGAAACATGCTTGCTGTATTAGGGAGATCCACTATATTGACAAGTCTGTCCACAGGCAAAGGAGACACCTCTCTTAGTGGGAAAATTTTCCCTGTTTCCCAGTGCAGAAGTGTTTGGGAATGTCAAGAAGCTTGGTTTTACCCTTGTGGCACCAACTAGGAGAAGATTCCACTGGTAACACACAGGTAAGAGGCAGAGGAATAGTACTGGTTGCGATGTAGCCTGTGTTTCACTTGGGGTTGCAATAGACATCTTACCAGGTCTTTAAATGTGGTTTCCCAGTGGCTCAAGAATGACTTCAGACATCAAAGCTGAAGTGACTGCTGAGTGGTTGCATAGGCCTGTACATTTAAATGCCACTTGTGCCAAAAGAATGTGTGCCTTTAAGATCATTAAGAGTGGGAAGAAATGTGAATGCAAACACAGACCTGAAAGCACAATACATTACCTTTATGTATGCTGTTGTGCTTAAACAAAACAAATCCTCTAATGAGAAAGCTGGTCATCAGCCAGCAGCAAGGTACCATGCCAAACGCTTTTTCAGGGTGAAATACATGACATTCCCAGCTGTCTGCCTATTTTTCCTTTGCTGCCATCTCTCTGGAGCTCACTGCATGTATTTATGCTGTTGCCTATGAACACACTGTTTGTAAATCCTCAATTACTCACTGTAATTATAATAATAATAAAAGAAGCGGAAACACGTTTCTCTGAAATACAGATATTTATCTCTGGCTGTGTAAAGGACTAATTAGTAACTAATTACTCTGGCCTTCTGCGGTTTTAGACCCTTTTTTTTTTTTTTGGCAGTGTACTAGGTTTGTTTTTTCTACTTTCTTTCAAAATCTTTAGTTATGCAACTACTAGAGATGGAGAGGACTGTGATTACCAACCTTTGTCCCCAAGATAGCTGCCTTTACATTATCAAAATGTCCTTTCCCAGTTCCTTTTATTGTCTCAAGTAACATTTATAGCTTTCTAGTTCCTGAAAAAAAGTACAAGTTTTGGACTGGTTCTGTTTGAAACATTTTAGCTTTACCATAACCTTTTAAAAATAAAATCAATAGGTGTTTTTTGAAGGAAAAGTAATTTCCTTGCAGAATAATATTTTAATTTGCTGGGAAAAGGGTAAATTTTTACCAAGGCAATTCATCTGTGAAGTACTTTTTGAGGAATTTTAATTTGTATTAGCATTATTTGTCAAAACAGGAGTTACAGTGGCCAGGAAAGCAATGAAAAATACTATGAATATAACTGTCGTGGTAATAATGATGGTATAAGTACTTAGATTCAATCTGACATGACTAAGTAGAAAAATAGTTTTTTACTTCAATGAACATGACTAAAAATAAGAGAAAACTTACTGTTTTCTGATAGCCTTTGATTTAAGTAGATTTAATAAAACTTTCTGTGAAAGATAAAGACAATTGCTTCCCTAGGTGAGATCGCCCACTGATGTCACATGTCTGTTAATAAACCAGATTGGAATATGTCTTTTAGAAGGGGATACATTACCCCCTTCAATGGAGATTCCATTACTGTTCCTTAGTTAATTAGTGTAATTGCTTGATTTTTCCTTACAGATTTTCTCTTACAGATACAGGTTTGTGATCAGTGGAGGTTTCAGAGGTCAGGCAAAATAATGGCTTGTCTGCAAAATGTTCTAGGGATTTCTTTCAATAATCATTTCATTTGCTTTAAATCAACAAGTGCTGTCATGGCTGAATGCATAAAATTATACTCTGCTTAATTGCAACTGCAAAATAATTGCTTTTTCCATCCAGAGAAACCAATGCTTTTAAAACCAATGGCTGCAGTATCTGATTGTGAAACTGTCCTGTCTGTAAAAGAGATGAATAGAAGTAACAAGACATTTACATTCTGACAAAGAAAAAAACTGTGCCAAAATAAGGTGGAAATTAGAAGACATAGCTCTATACTTCCATTTTGAGACATTTTGGAGCTTTCCTTGGACTACAGTTCTGTCTTTGGCACTAACATGAAAGCCATCTTCATTAGTATAATAATTCTTTTCATTCACAGAGTCCCTGTATATAAAAGCTACAGCTATAAATACTAGTAAGAAGACTCTGGCTCTACAGTTCCACATTAATTTTTTCCCAACATTGAATCAGTAATTCTTTAGATTTTTTGGAGGTTTCCCTTTGCCATTAAGGTTTTGAAACTCATCAGTGCTGTAGATGGCAATACTAATTGTGTTTTTTGTTTCTGCTCCATCGTATACTAAAGACAAGGTTAAGTTCTTATCTCCTGTAGAAACCACCATCCCTACATGTCCATCTGTTAGTGGGAAACAGTCCTTTGTGCTTTGATCATATTGGAATCATTATTTGGGCTGTTTCTGTTAGTTCTTCCCAAAAATGTATTTTTTTCGTACCAGTCAGCTTGTGTCCCTGAGGCTTTTGTACTGCTTTATTGAGTGGCTAACTTTGCTTCTAAAGTGGTAAAATAACAATAAATAATGATATTATCTATTTATCTATCTTTTTCTTTATTCATCTGACAAGTCATACATGTTGATGGTCTAAATGCTAACAGCTCATGAAACATGTCTGAACCTCCTGACTGAAGTTTTTAGGTGGTTATTGTTATTCTTATTTTTTCCACATGTACAAACAGCTCTGCAGAACTTGATCCCACATCAGAGATATGCACAGACTGCTGAGAGCCAAGAATATGTGGTTTAAAACCATCACTCATGGAGTTAAACTCATAGAGACAAACCTCTGAGACAACTAGTGACATGTTAGTCAGACAGTATTTCTTTTCAGTTGTTTTCAGGCTAAGTAGAGCTCACTCCCTTTAAATGAGGCAAGATGACTGCTCTCTGTAATGGGCTCCTTTGAGAGCCTCTGTTTAGACCAGATTCTTCATCGGAGTGTTTCCCTCTGGCTTTTCTAACTTGTGACTGCTCTAAGGGGCCTAAAGCCGTACTGGTCTAATAGGTCAACTCTTTTATAGGAAACTTGTGCAACCAACTGGGAGCTACAGTTGGGAAATACATTTTTCCTAGAACAAAAAGGGTACTGAACGACAGGCATCTGTATACAGATCCAAAGGTCATGGGTTGCAAAGCTACGGATAGACTTAACCAAGTTGTACATCAGCATAAGAGACATGCAGTCCTTGTCACTTCTTCCTCTTTTCCTGATGGATTGCCAACTTATAATTTCCTCATGTCTTACAAAAGGGTCTACCTGCATTTCTTCTTCCTGATGTTTGCTCTAACACAAGTTATTGGTGGATGGGTGAAGTTTTTTGTTTCAGACTCTTTTTTTTCTCAGCTTTTGCCCTCTCAGCCTTGGGGGTGGGTACAATTGTATTTCAAGTATATGAAATTGTGGTTTTGGTAATGCAGTACTTGTCAAATGGTCTATAAAACATGCCAAAGATAATACATGAACTTACTTTAAGTTGGCTGAGGACAGATATCTGAATCTTGAACATGTGCACAGACATTTGAAATGTAGACTGCAAGATGTGGCCAGGGAGTGAAGAGGAAGCAACACTAGCTGAAGTGTGGGTACAGTCTTCCACATATTATTGCTAATTTTGTCCCATGGAAACATATATTTGAAAGCTTATGTCAAGTATCTGTTCTTTACTCTCACCACTATGTTTTGCTACAGCAGTTCTCCCCTGAAGGGATGCTAGTATTCCTTGAGGGAAGCTAATGTACTGCTTGTTAAATCTGGCACAGTAAATCCCCTACTTTTGCTACTTGTTTCTACTTGTAGAAACAAGAGAGTCAAACCCCAAGAATTAGAATAATCTTATTAGAAAGCCTCTGATTTAAACAGGGGCCAAAACCCCATAAAACCCCACAGTCAGTCTACACCACTAAGTACTAAAACTAATTAATTCACTGCTCTGTTTATTGTAGGGATGATTTTTCTACTTTTATCTTCTTTCCTGCAGTGATGAACTATGTTTGGGTTTTGACTAACAGTTGTTTTCTTCTCTCCCTGGAGTATCAACCTGTGGCTCACCTCCTGTTTCCTTAACCTCCTCCTCAGAAATAGAAGCTAGCTGCATTCTGGCCTCTGTTTCCAGATTCAGTCTTTCATGTTCAGCTAATTATGATATTGTCTTCCAATTTCCCAAATTCACTTAAAGAACAATTTTTTTTCAGCTGCAGAGACCTACTGGTGTGTGTGCCGATAGCACAGAGTTCATAGTTCTTGGGGTCCTTCAGCTACAGTGGTGAGGGTGGGATGAAAGGTTTTGTAGCTGTTCCCTGTAGCGGGGCTCAGACACCGCTGTTATTCTGGCCCGCCTTGGCTGTTACAGAGGAAAGCTTGAGGGAGCTTCTGTTGGAAGAACGTTGTTTCCTCCACGTGGTCAAAATATGTCCTCCCCAACTTTTCAATGTGTTTATTACTTAATCAGAGGACCTTCCCTCTAACTAATATTGTTGTAATAAACTTGAGTATTTTCATTCAAAGAAAATGACCTGAGGTAATTAGTCTAGCAGAGTAATACTAAGGCTTCATCTTGCAACTGGTTGAGAAATGTGGTGTGTGGGTCATGAGAAAAGGTGTGAAGATTTAGCAGCAAAGAATAGGTGTTGAAAGTGCATCCTGATTTTTGAAAAAGTGATTTTTAAAGGGCAGCAAAATGTCTCTAGTGTTGATGGATAAAAGGGATTACAGAAAATGCAGGCTGCAATATATACTAGAATATCTTTCAAAAGCCAACCATCTTGAAAATCAGTGTGCACTGATTTGCAATAACAACCAATAATTGGGGGGGAGGGGGGGGTCAGCTGCATTTTCTGTTTGATATTGATGTATTGGGTGCAAGTGCTCAGGTCCTGGCAGTTGAGGGGAGCTGGCACTAATATGTCAAACAGGTAATTTACAGATTGCTCGCCTTTAAGCAGAAATCTTAGAATGAGATTATTTTTTTTCCATTACTGAATTATATACTGTTTTAAATTTACTTCCTAATATTCTAGTTTTAGTCTTTTCAAATTTCTCATTGCTTGAACATTGTGCCAAGGAAGTCTTTTGCAACCCAGGCATCCTGGGCACAGTGGTGCTTGTCATTTTTCTCTTGATAATTATGACACTTTCTTGTACTGAAAGCTGCTAGACAGCACTACTAAGATGAAGCAGTTTCGTTGCCTTTTCTTTCTCTTGAGGTAACATTTGCTGGCAACTCCTTTGCTCTGTGTCACCTATCTTGTAACTCTGGCTGCCTACCTGCCAGCAGCTGCCACGCTTTGCTGAAGAGGTTTATGCACTTCAGAGAGCACAGCTTCTCCTATCCATACCTGCTTTCAGAACCTGGGGGCACTGTCACTCAGTGTGCTGCAGGTGCCAGCAAACATTAGATTTCTCTTTTGTGGGAAAGGCCTCTCCTCCCCACTGCTGTCCTGCTGTCTTGTATTAATGAAGCTGTGCTCTGGGCACCTAAGCTCACAGGCAAGACAATCTGCCTTGCAGTCTGATGCGGGGAAGTTGGTAACTGGTCAGGTGTACAAACCAGCCCAAGCATGCCTTTCCAGGACTTATTAAGCAGACCTGAGCAAAGATATTTGTTGAAGAGATTCACTAATGGACAGAAAAAGTGTGCCTCTGCTTGAAATCAGTGTGAGAAAAAATAAAACAGGTAAAACCACTTTCATTTCCATATAGCTTCACCTGTGACCCAAAAATATGGATATGAAAGTATCATTAACAGAACAGATGCCTTTTTGAACTGCCAGATGCTATTTCTGATTCTTATTCTAGGCATTTGTTTCAAAACATTGCCAGTTGGTAAGGCATATTCCTTGTGGGGGAAGCTTTGTCATCAATATAGCCAGAAGGGCTGGGAGAGTAGATCTGCTTAATTCAGAAGACCTTTTGTTTCCCCCTCATTTCCTATCACATTCTTTCAGGAGAATGTTTTCCAAATCCTTAAACTGAAAGTCTGGGCTTTTACAAAGCTCACTGCAGGGAATATGAGACCATTTAGTTAAGTTTATCTGCCTCTTTAGCGGAGAATTTCTCCATTACAGTCTTAGTGTAACACAAAGGGCCTCTTAACAAAAATAAGAGACTTGTAAACTGGTTCAAAACCAGGTCTTTTTTTGTAATCTGGAAGTAAGGATGGTTACTTTCACTTTTCAGAGATTTGCTTTGCAAGTGAGCTTGCATTTGGGCACTGGGGCTATGTAGTACCTTTTTCATGCTCTTTTCTGGATGGTTCATGCTCCACAGTTTGCATGGGCCAAACAGTTGCCACTCAGCTCCATTTGGAGAGTGTGTTGGGAAAGGAGCTAAACTCTTACCGTCCACTGCTTGTGCACGTATGAGAGAAGACAGTCTGGAGACCTGAGTTAAACTGTTCTAGTTCTGATGATTTTGTTACCTTCTTCAGTGCCTGGAGAGGAATTCAGAGCCCTGCTTAGGTCTAAGGTTCTCCAAACTGGGTGGTGATACAAGCAGATGTCTAAAACCAGGGTCAGAAATATTGAACACAGTGGTGGGGGAGGTGGGGTATGGAGCCACATACTGAATATCTTTTTTAAGAGTGGGTGATCATGCCCTTCCTTATTGAGGGAGCTATGTAGCTGGTACCATTCTTGTAAAATCCTGCCATTGTCTTGGTTGTAAGACTATGAGATTCATGCCATAGACTAAAGTTTAAACCACCACTCCAGAAGTACATGAGGCTGGATTCTGGTCTTTATTACCTGAGGGACTTCCAGTTCAGAAATCCTGGGGATTCAGTTTGTTACATTTTTGCTGAAGTGGAGTATGTCAGCAGTACAGGGAGGAGGCCCGGAGTCGCAGAGCTCCTTTGACCTGCAGGGGTGCTTCTGACGCACAAGTCTCTCTCTTCGCCCACTCCAGTGAATGCTGGTTTCTTCGCTGCACAGTTTCAACAGCAGGAACATCTTCAAGGCATAGCAACCAGAAATTTTCTACCTTCATAAAGCCCTATGGCCCAACAGTTGCTTTAGAAAGACTATTGATGAGGTTTTGAATTCTCTCTGTATAAGAAGAATGTGAATCTTCTTCCATTTCATGGGTGTCACTTGTGTCACCAAGCTGGTGTGCATTTGCTTGCCAACAAAACAGAAACAGCTGTAGGTGATCCTGTTTTAGGCACCAAATTCCATGGAAGTCCTTTATTTTATTCAGTCCTACAATCTTTTCTTTCAGAGTACTGCCTTTTACTCACATTTTCTGTTACAAATGCAAGGAAACAAACATTTGAATAGGCTAATGAATGTTGGTGCAGATACTACGTTGGTAATTTTAGTCATTTAAGCTAAAATTTATCATCATGCTTTAGCTGCTGGGAGGACAATCAGCTGAGGAAAGTGTACTGTCAGGTATTTAGTTATGGAATAGATACAAAGCATTTTGCAGATATGATGCATGAAATATTTTTGAAACCTCAACATCTGAATTTCAAATGAATGTACATGCTTTAAAATTTAAATTATCGGGTTACTTTTGAAATACCAGAAACAGAACACTTAATCTGACTCTAACTGACTCCCAGACATGATACATTAACAAGGACCAGGATCGTGGCAATTTTATGACAATGATTTAAGGAAGAAACCAAATATTTTTGGAAGGTATGGGGAAGGAAATAAAAAATAAATTAATAATTAAGCCATTGTAAACCCTGTTTACATTACAGATTCTTCAGGACCTGTTTTCAATTCTTCCATGAGGTACAGTATCCCTTTATTTACACATATCCAAAGAGATAACACAGGAAATGTACTTTAAGGCTTCTTTGGTCACTAAATCAAATGGATGCAGGACTGAGAGTGAAAGCCTGTGTGAGCTGAAAGAACCTTTATGAATAAAGCAGTATGAAGAAAGTATACCTGTATGTCTGTGAAGATACGTACAAATGTTTCAATTACTTTGTGGCATGACATTGAGAAGAACCACAACAAGAGATCACGGTGAATCAGCTAGTCACAGCTTCACCATTCCTTCCAGGCACTGGGCACTCCTAGCTACTGCCACCACTGATGACTTTCCTCCTTGGCAGAAGTAATGGCAGCTGGTGGTCAAAATATTTTTTCCTTATTAGCCACCTCTTCACTGGGATTTCTGAGGCAAGTGCTCTTTTTGCCATGTGGTACTGTAGCTCTGGCACTAATATGTCAAACAGAAATAACTGCTTCACAGGCTGTGTCAGTTCTGCCTGTATCTTGCAGCAAGAGAAAGAAGATACAGCCAAGAAAGATACTTGCCTGTATCTTGCTTGAGTATTGTCAGAAAATTTTGCCTTTGACATGCTGAGACTGACATTAGTTCTGAAAGATGACAGGGTTTGAGCTTGAACAGCAGTTAAATAAACCGTAAATATATGGACCATTTTGAGAACACTCCTGACCAGCTGTCACACAATATCCTGTTATAAGAAGCTACTGGTGTGCATTTTCAATATAAAATATTATTCCTGAATGTTCAGATTTTATTGGGCACTATCAAGGCAATAATACTAAGCTCTGAGCCCAATTTTAAATCACCTCTTTATTTAATTCAGATTGTCTTCTAACAGTCAGAGGAATTTTCACCCAGTTTTCACCATCTGATGACAGAAAGCTGGCAGTTGGTACTCAGCACACAAAGCCATGTATACCTGAAAAGTTTACTCTCATCATCTGGAAAGAGATTTATTTAGTTTGTCCCAGTGCTTTGAGGTAAAAGGATGCCAAAGGTTTATTCACAGAACTAATTTTAACATTTTTATCTGTGATTTATTCATCAGTTAGTCTAAGTGTTTTCCTGTCATTGTGAGAGCACTTAAAGATGCTTCAGGTTGGGATATCCATGAAAGCTCGTGCAAGTTCAAGAAACTAGTCTACAGCACTCCATTTCCTTCGCCTGAGGTTTGCCCATACTTGCAATCCTATTGCATCTGATCTCTAGGAGAACGGTTAATCCTAATTTTTAGGATTAATTGATTGTGGTGGGTTGACCTTGGCTTGCTGCCAGATGCCCACCCAGTTGCTCTCTCACTTGCTTTCCTCAACAGGACAGGGGGAGAAAATAAGGTGAAAAAAGCTTGTGGGTCAAGATACAGACAGGTAGATTTCTTATCAGTTACTGTCATAGGCAAAACTGACTCAGCCTCAGCAAAATTAATTTATTGACAATTGAAACAGAGTATGATGGCAAGAAACAAAGACAAAACTAAAAAGACCTTCCCCCCACCCTACCCTTCTTTTCAGGCTCAACTTCATGACTCCTGTATGTCCTCCTCTGCCTTGAAATGGAATGGGGAATGGGGGCTGTGGTTGGTCCATAGCAGTTCCTCTCTGCCACTCCTTCCTACTCGTATGTATCTTCTGCTCCAGCATGTGTCCTCTTCAGTGGGCTGCAGCCCTTCAGGGTAAACCTGCTCCAGCATGGGCTTTTCACAGGTTGCCGTTCCTTCAGGAAACACCCAGCTGTTCCAGCAGAGTCCTCCATGGACTGCATGCAGTGTGAATAGCTGCTTCTGCATGGTCACCTCCAAGGGCTTCAGGGAACTACCTGCTTCACCATGGTCTCTCCACAGGCTGCAGGGGAGTCTCCGTTCCAGTGCCTGTAGCACCTCCTCAGCCTCCTTCTTCTCTAGCTTTGGTGTCTACAGGGCTGTTTCTCTCACATTTTCCCCCAACTCTTTTCTCACATCTGCTGCACAGCGTTTTTACTCATAAGCACATTTTCACAGAGGTGCAACCATGAAGTGTGCAGCTGTGCCCTGTGTTGGATCCTTCAGACCTGGCTGGAACTGGTTATTGGGCACAGGACACCTCCAGCCTCTCTCCACATCTCCACAAAAGGCCGCTCCTGCAGCTCCCCTCAACTGCCAGGACCTGAGCACTTGCAGCCAATACATCAACATCAAACAGAAAATGCAGCTGACACCCCCCCACCCCCCCCCACCCCCCCCCAATTATTGGTTGTTATTGCAAATCAACAACAAAAGCCCTGTTCTGGACATATCCTTGTCCTTTCACTCACATCTCAACATTCTTTTGCTTCTTCTGACTCTGAATCTTATTTTCTTCATTTCTGCTTCTCTCTCAGGTCTGCACACTTCTTTGTAGCAGTGCAAGGTGAATATGTCCTCTCCAACCATTTCTTTCTCTGTTGTGCTTACTTCCAGGCTGTCCTACCCAATCCTAGAAATTACTTGTTTCTTCTGTGCCTTCTTTCCTCCTAGCCTGACCCTGGCTTTGTTGGCAACATTTGCAGCCTGGGAGATCAGGCAACCCTCCGCCCGATGAGCTTTCTCATGCCCCTGATACTCCTGACCCACCCAGACAAAGACTTCAGTAAAGACCACTATGTGTAGAAAAAGACTAAAGAATTGATTTAGTTCATTTCACATCCTTATTTAAAAAAAAAAAAAAAAAAAAAAAATTAATCTTCAGTGACCCTTTTCCCTGAGCCTGTTCCCAGACTTCTAACAACCCCTAGTACTGGCTCCTCTAATGGGAAACCCTGCCAGTCTCAGCTCCTTATTAACCAGTCAGCTCTTGCTTGCAAGGCTGTGCTTCTTTCAGCTGCCTGCTCATCCAGGAGCCAGCAGCTGCATTTTATCCAAATTCCCCCTCTTCCAAAGACTCTGCTGTGATCTGAGAGGAAGCTAAGTGCAGATGAGAGACCTCAGGCCTCCATCAGTTCCTCCCAGCTTGCCCTCTGACATGGACCACTCTGCGCCAGGCTGAAGAAAGTTTTTTTTCTCTCTCCCTTTTTTTACCTCATTGCACAGACTGGCAGTTAAGACAGATTTATCTGTCACACCAGATGACACGATTACCCAAATTTCTTGGCTGTGGTTTCATTTCTCAAGTAAATGAAAATGTAAGACTGTAAGACTGAAGTGGTACATCAGTGAAGCAGACTCTGTAGATCGTTCTTTAAAATTCAAATGAAAGCTCAAATGCATCTTTAGCATGGTGGATAATATCAATTGGTTTTGAAAGCGAGTAGCCGCAGGAGTCCCTGGGACTGGGAAACTAGTTTTGAATTGGAAGACATCTACCTTAGACTTATAATGCCACCAAGCACTGAGACCAAATTTAAATTGTCCGCAAGGGATGATTAGCCAGAATAACTTATGTGATAGGATTTTAAAGGGGCTGAAGACATTTCTTGCTGGCTTTAGAGACTGTATTAAAGTACATGGTGTTATGCTGACACTGAGGCTCCCTGCAGAGCCCAGCATTCTCATGCTATGCTACAGAGGCTCCTGTGTGGTTCCAGATTCTGTGGAAGTGGATCTTGGCTGCCTGCTTGTAACTAACAGCTTAAAGTCAGGGTGCTGTGGGGGCTGGTGGCCATGGGGCTCCTCTGGGGTCCATCAGGGCTGGACCTGCCTGGCAGCCAGGGCTTGTCCCACAACCCTAGACAGGAGCAAGGCAGCCCAGCCCTGGGCATCGGACACTTCCCTAGGGATGGGCTGAGGCTGGTCCAGGACGTAGGTCCACAGGTGGGCCTGGCTCGGCAGGACCCATGGCTGGGCAGGGCAGAGCTGTGGGGATCTGGACACCAGCCCTGCTGCAGCATTGCTGAGGCAGGGGCTGACGACTCTGGGGGGCTGAAATGGGATTCTGGGCCACGAGCAGAGTTGGGGGATCCCCAGGGGTGGGCAGGGACAGTCAGACCTGGCAGTGCCTCAAGACCATGACACTGAAACAAGTTGTTGATCTGTAAAGCTGCATGCAGTGAAGCCTGCTTTTTTGTTTTGGAAACCTTCCTATACAACAACACTGCCAAAGGGGCCGTTTGGGTATCCATGATAACCATGCACCTGCCTTACTGCAGCTGAACGGTCAATACAGCCGTCCAGCCAGGCCACATGCCTCATTTCTTCCATCCTTGGTCAGTATGTCAGAGGGTGTGAAGTTGCCAGTGGAGTAACTCCTCCTGTTAGCAAATGGTTTTTGACTAGCTCTACCTTCATGAAGTTTAGGTGTAATGGTTGAAGGAGAGAAATTGTAATAAATGGTAGTGTGAAGGTGCTGCTGAAGCAACGGAATGTGAAGTAAGAAACTTATCTCATGGCCTTAATGTAAAAAATAAATCTATATATGGAAAGCAATAAATAATTTTAATTATTCATTAAGCATTTGTACTCCAGCTTGCTTATCCAGAATTACTTGTTAAATAATGGTGGTTATTCATTAGAGTATGTGTGACAGTTCCATAGTACTAACTTTGTTACAGCAGTAATTTGAAGGGATTTGCAGACATAAGAAAACTGCTTTCAAGTGAACATGAAAAGTTTTCTGAAATGGTCACACTCATTTTCTACAGAATTGTCCTGTAAGTCCTTCTCTTTGAATCAGAAGCTCACAACGGCATTGTGTCTTCTGTAAAAGTGACACTTCAAACAAAGCCGTATGAAAGCACTATCAAATGATGAACACAAAATATCTTCGTAGACATCTATCTGCTGTAATTGTCTTGAGAGAATTCAAAACCAGATCATGTGCCTACTTGGGGAATAGATACTGTCTGAATAAATGTATCATTTGAAGAGTTTAGTTCAAATCTGACTCAAAAAGACTTTTTACAAAAAGTATTGGCTTGAAATGTTGATCTTTAGTACTGAAACAAAAGTAATGAAAGTTCCAAGCCTCCAAGGCTAAACTAAATAAAAAAAATCAGTGAAATTGAGAAGGTTGTAAACATAATCACAATTTAGTACTATTACAAGCAGCATTAGGTCTCACAATAAATAGAAACCTTAAGATCCTTTTACTCTTTTCCTGCCTGTAATTTTAGCTGACATATCTTGCTTGAGATGTTTAAAAAGAGAAGGCTAACATTTGCCCCAACTCATATTATAAACAAATATTATAAACAAATATTGCTTGCTTTTGACAGTGCTCTGCACTTCAAGTCAAATTTCTTTTCCAGTTACTTTAATATTGTTTGAAAAAACAAAATTTTGTTTAGCTAATAGAAGCCCAAGACACCTATTTTTCTGAAAGTCTTTCCCAGTACCATAATTCATAGAAACCAGATTTTTCTCACAGAAATAAACTCTAAACTATATTTTCTCACAAATGAACTATGTTTGTCTTGCTATTTTGTGAACAAAACCAAACTGCTCTGCAAGTCTCTCCCTCACTGGCATCCCGACTGCTTCAGCAGAATTATTTCCCCTGGGTGCCTTTATCAGATTTGTTCACTTTGTTCCTGAACATGAAGTTCAGTTCAAAACAACAGAAACAGAGGAGGGGCTTTTCTTCTTTGGTTTTGCAGTAATTGACTAAGAAATGTTTTGGTGCCACAGGCATGTGAAGTTCCATGGGCCCTTCCAAATGAAACAACAATTGTAGTGTTGCCTGTGATTTTCAAGGGACTGGATTTTCCTTCCAGACTTACTAGGTTCTGGTAGGATCCAAGATGAACTTATTTCTTCCAAAGATAAGGTACAAGTTCTGTCTCCCAAATACTTGTAATCTAAATCTGGGCAGAAGTCCCAAAATCTGAGAAAGGTGCCCACTATTATGCATTAATATATCAGACTATAGTTTCAAGAGTGACTTCAGTACAATACAATGAAGGTTTCACAAACCGTTGCTTAAGGAACCTGTTCGAAGAGTAACACAGGAAAATATATGGCGACATTAGTATGTGAAACAGGAAAACTTATTTGCTTGGAGACTGCACAACTGCTAAAATGCAAATGAATTTTACAGCCAATTAGAAGATAACATACAGAGATTTACCCATCTGCTGACATGCAACAAATGCTGGCAGACTTGAAAATTAAAATCTTTCTAGAAGCTTTTTTATTCAAGAATATTTTGTGCTCTTCCTCCTGCCTTCCCAGAAAGGATATATTTTTAAAAGAATGCACTATTTAATCATAACAGCTGCAAAGTGAAGAAAAACTAAAAATTTTTTATATGTGTCTTTTGAATTTTATATTGACTTCTTTATATAACCCTTAGGCTCAGTTTGAGAGCCAATATTGTGATGTAGATTTCAGCTGTATTATGAATACATAGGATCTGCATTTCTTAGAAATTTACACAGAGAACATGGCAAGTTCTGTTGTTTTGAACACAACAAAAATAGACAACAGACAGTTCTCATAATTTACAACCTTGCTATCTCTGTGCTTTGTCTTATATCCGCTTGTGTAGTGGTTTTTCCCAATCTTACTGGCTGGCTGTGCATTAAACATAGAGTTTAACTGTAACAGCCATCAAGTTTCTACCACCAGTTTAAAGATGTAACCTCAAACCCTTAGTTTAGTTGTTGCTCCGGCATCCTGACATGAACAAATGTTTTGGAGTGTTCTGACTGTATCCACAGATGAGACCAGGTAGGCTGCAAAGATTAGGCATTTAACTCCTGGTAGCATCAGGTGGGAACCAGTTCCAGACAGTTCTTGGATCTCATGGCAATTTGAGATCCAATGTCAGTAACTGCATAATACTTTCAAGTCATAGAAAACAGTGTGGGACAAAACCTGCCAAAAATTTGCTGCCTAAGTGGAGGCTCCTTGTTTTAACAAGCTACATGTTAAGAAAAATCTCACTGGGCCATAACAGACATGACCATGGCTGCTCTGTGTTTTTCAGGTGGCTGGAGGCTTGGGGATGGTGCTGAGAAAGACACTGGGACAGTATGGGAAGGAGTGGACAGATGCTGGGTTACTGGAGGACAGTTTGCTCTGCCCTTGACATAGGGCCAAGAGGAAGGGGATTAAACGTGTGCTTGTAGGATGGATTCTGTATTTTAAGTTCTTGGTGTTTTAGGCCAAGGCTGAGGCTGAGCTGTGGATAATGAAAGGGACAAAGTGAGTCCAGATGTTGGTGAGCAGTCTGTGCACCACACAGGCTGTCTGAGGGCTTCTGGTGTAGGTCTGGGACCGTGGCAGTAGAGTGCCACCACTCCCAGCCATTTCTTGAGGCTGCACCTTACATAGGGCAGTAGGGAAACCCTGAAGACCGGCTGGACATGTAGGACGAGGGTAGGAATTGTGCCTTGTCCAACACTGTTGCCTCTGGCCACTCTCCCCTGGGCATGGCCTGCAGACCAGGCTTGGTGGCAAGGTAGGAGCCCAGGTCCTTGTTGCAAAGCAAAGTGCTGGCAGTGCAGGGATGAAAGCTGGGCTGTGGCTCCTAGGGTCTGTGAGCAGCTGCTCCCCCTCCTCTTTCCCTGGGCTTGGGCATGCTGCAAGGAAGGCTAGAACCAGCCAGTTCCTGAGGCTCTTGTGTAGGTGAGGGCAGTCACTTGAGGGCTGAAGGCAGCCAGGTCCAAGTTGTCCTGTTTCCTCCAGGCCAAGCCACACTTGCCTCAGGACTACCCTGAGCTGCCACGTGGCTGGTGTGGTAGGAGAAAGCAGGCGGCTCAGTCTGGGGCCTGCTATAGCCACAGCCATGTCCATGCCCAGCCTGGGGTCTCACATTTGTCCCTTTCCCAGCCCTAACTGTCAGCATCTCCACAAGACAGGGAGTACTTTATACAGCATTTCAATGATGTGTTTTACTGCTGAATTTTAGATTTTGACATGAGTCTGTTTTGAATGTTCCTCTTTGCAGTGCTAAATGTACAGTGTTTTCTTTAAGGATTACTTCTCTGTGTTTAGAAGTTATGAGGTTAATTATTGCACATATTTTATTAAAAATTTCATTTGGAGACCTCATTCTGAACATGGAGGCCTTGCATCTGTGGAGTTAGAGTGGACTTCCTAACAAGATGCAGTGAATTGTAACATAGTGGAGACTACTTACCTCTCTTAACTATGTCTGTTTTAGTGAAGTAGGTGAAAAATAAAGTTCTGAGTTAAGGTTTATTTAGTAGGTATTTAATGTGTTGCATAGTTAACATAGGGGCTGCCTAAATCACAATTTTCTGATGAATATTTTTTAACATTTTGAAGCACATAAACTATGTGCACAGGGTATTATGGTACTGTAGGTCTTTTGTTTTGCCTTGCCTTTAGTATTGTATAATTTTTAAATTTAATTTAAAAGTAATTTCCTGCTGTGCAGCTCTATATTTGTTCTACTTTTGATGGAAATGAAAAATTCTCATTAAAGTAAAATGTGTGATTATATCTGAACTCCTTTCTGAACTTGCATTTCATAGATAAACCTTTTTTTTTTGGTAAATATATAGGTTTGAAAAATTTTCATTTTAGTATCTCTTTTCTCATTAAAGATATTTTCTTTGCTTGGTTCTATAGAGACTTTCAGGTTTATTGTCCCTTTGTTGTATCTTTATCTGTAAGCCTAAGTCCACCTGAATATGTATGGTTTGGTAGATATTCCATATATCTTGAAATTCCTGTTGTACTTAGTGTTCCGTCAGAGTAAATTCTTCTATTTGTCTATGAATTCTAACAGGTTTTATCTTTTCCCCTCCTTGTTCTAGCTGTGCTTTGGCTTTCTTAGTTTCATGGCTGTCTCTTACTAAACATTCTCTCTGGCACAGCTGACTAACTCCACTGAGTTATTGTGAGGTTAATTTCTCACCATATGCTCTGGACTGCTTCAGGATATTTTGCCGTTGAAAACTATTCTGCCTTCAAGTTTTGTATTATTTTGCCAGAGACAATTCAAAATTTTCTCACTAGGATTTTGTAAATTACGAACTGTTTTGTAGCATCCTTCCAGACTGGCTAGCTGGCTCCTTATTCCAGTGGCTGACTTCCTTGGAGGTCTTTGAATTTTGTGTCTGGTATTTTGTTTTTTCCAGTTCTTTGTTGTAGTATGTTTAGAAATTCATGGCCGAATCAAACTTATTTTACTGTCTGCAAAGTTTATTATTTTATTAATGCAAACTGGACCAGGGACTTCCAATGGGGTCATGGCAAGCTTAGCCCTTTGCTAGTGCAGACCTGGCTTTGTCGTTTTAAAATTCAAACCACACCTTTGCTGCCACAACAACTTTATGTTGGGAAAAACTCTTAAGTCACTAAAAATAGTTTTCAAACCAAAATATCTTCTTCTCTTGGACTTACACTCAAAAAATTATTTTTGAGATGTAGAGAACACTAATTGCATGATTTTAAAGAGACTAGATGTTAAAGAGCAGTCATGAATTCACTTTTCCAGCAAAATTCAATTACATGTCTATATTTTCTACTTTATCCTAGTCTTTTATATAAATGTGCAGTTTAGAAACAAATGCTTATTTGATTGTGATTTAAATAAAAGAATTTTAAAGTATTACACACCTCAAACTGAAATTACTGATATAAAAGGAATTGGCATAAACTCATCTCTGATGTAATGCAATACTTGATGCAGAATATTTGGATTTGAATTTTTCTGAAATGACAAAAGATAGTTAAGATAGAGTTATTTTTTTACTTTCATAAAAATTATCACCAGAATTAACTTAAGCAGTATTATTTCTGGAGATCTGGTTTGCAAAGATTTATGTGCATGATTAGTTTTTATGCTTTCTTTGGTACCCTTCTGAAAGTCTCTGGCAGCATCCTACAAGCACAGTATTGCTTTGACTATAATTGCTGGTATTTTGAATTCTGCAAACTGATGTTGCACAGTACCCTATAGATGTGCTTCTATAATCTTCATTTTTCATGAAGCATCTAGCAGTTCCAGTTTGACCTGGTGCAGCAGAACATCTTCTTAAATGTACTCCATAATTCTGGGCTTCGGAATGCAAAAATCATTGGGTCAATGATCGCATTGCACATTATAAGTGTCCCATTGACATGGAAAATGGACATGTAGCAGGCACAGTATGGGTTATGAGGGCAAAACCTGGCTAAGAGGATGTGAAGAACAAAGGGAGCCCAACAGCAAAGGAAAACTCCAAGGAAAATAGTCAGTGTAATGGCTCCTTTCATGTTAGTTCTCTGATGGACTGTGCTGGTTGGCAGTGAGGCAATCTTTTTAGCATGAGATCGTGCCAGGAGGAACATATGGACATAAAGGCACAGTATAAAAAACATCATCAAAGGGAACAAGATGGTGAAGGGAATGACTGTTGCTGCTTCATAGGAGAAGAGGGCAATGGCAATGCTACTGCCAGCACAGAATGTCCAAATGATTGCCAAGATAACCAAGGCCCTTCTTAATGTCATGATATTATGGTACCGCAAAGCGTAGAAGATAGTGATGTATCTGTCTGCTGCAATAGCTAACAAGCTGAAAATTGACCCCAGTAAAGACAGAATGAACATGGAATCCATGGCATCATCCAGCTTTTTCTCAAAGTCCCCGCGACGTGTCAGGTACCCCATTTTACACAAGATGATAAAGATGTTCTCCAGAGTTTTGTACAAGCTACCTAACATGTCTGAAATGGCTAAACTACATATGAAGAAGTACATGGGCAAATGCAAATTCTTATTTCTAAAAACAGCAATAAGGACAAGCAGATTTTCCAGTATTCCAGCAGCAGCAACAGTGAAAAAAACTTCCTCTGGCACCACTACCTGGGTGCAGTCAGTAATATTTAAGGAGAAATCAGTTATGTTTTCGAGGTAAGGAATGCTTGTCTGCCCTGGATGTTTGATTAAGTTGGAAGGTCTCTCAGTGCTCATTTCTTCTGGTCGTGGAAAGATTCTGGATTGTTGTTTTTCAGGCTTGGCTTTACTCTGAAGCTGATCTCTCAGTCAGATCATTTGTCTTTTGATGAAGGCTTTCTCCATCTGAAGCAATTTTAAGACTTAGCTGAAATGTCTGGCATTTCTCCTACAATAAAACAGATAGAAACATAAATATCAAGACGAAATTTACCACACAGACATGGCAAAAATAGGCATATGAAATATTACCTGTTGCAAAGGAATGTACATATATCATCATCAGAGACAGGAAAAGTTGGTTTGAGTAAAATAAGGGCTGCTCCAGGCTTTGCTGAGCCTTAGAAGAAAACAAATTGTAAATTCTCTTTTAGCTTCAAAGCAGTTTTAAAAAGTATATGTAGTTTTCTTTACCAATAGTTTTCTCGCATTTACTGAAACTGATCTGACAGACTTCAAGAATTTGGCAACCTTTACTGGTCCAGCTGTTTGCTTTGAGAAAGTCTGGTGTTTCTCACAAGATTTGCATTATTAGACACAAATGAGACCAGTGCCAAGATAAACTGTTGTCCAGAACAGTAACATGTTTACCACCACACTGTTGATGGTGAAATGAAATGCCTTCAAGTTTAAATGTGAACATTCATAAATACTGATGTTTTTAGAGGCATGTTAGCTACTAGTGTGAGGCTTCCTTTTAATTTAAATTGAAACTGTCTTGTGATTTAATCAACATATTTCTAATGCAGATTAAGATCAAAAGTACAACTTTTCTTGGCTGTATTTTACAATGGTCTGAAAGACCAAATGTTATTTCACATCAGGATGATGTTTTCCTTTCTCCGTAATGATCCTGATCTACACTACATCAAAGCATATAGGAACCTTTCCAGGGGACTAGGCTTTTAGGTTTTTCATTAACGTATAAATGGATATGATATACATTTAGCTTGGATATTACCCATAAACAATCAGATCCACTTTTGCTTGTGAAGAAAGCCCCACTTGTGAAACACATATGCAGTTGCTGTTTGGAAGGCCACCCTTTTTAACAGAACTGAAATATTCTCCCTCTGTTTTTAAGCTTAAAACAGTTTTGTCTGACACTTTCATATGAATAAATCCTCAGATTCCTTTGGACATTTGTTGGTAGTCAGGGCCACTGAATACCATAATACGTTCTGTTACTGTTTCAAAGGAAGGAGTCAAAAGTTTTAATTATTTTGTATACAAACAATGCTTTCTGCAAGTGTCGGTGGATATCTGTAATTGGGGCAGCTGAACTGCTGCTTGAATGTGTTTAGTCTTAATGCAGATGATTGTGGTTGGCCACTTTGCAATGGAAAACAGGTGCTACTTGTGATGAAGAATGCTGAGATTTGCACCACCAGCCATCATGAATTAAATTGAAACAAGCTCACTTAAGAGAAAGCATTTGAAATTGTACCCATACTTATCTGAAAACAAAGGCCGTGTAGTGGAATGAATGAACTATTTGCACTGCAGCACACATGGACATTCCCAAAGACAATTGGGTCAACATCTGTTGGTATGTGAAGTAGGGAGTGGCTAACAAGAATAAGAGCACAGCAATGTCTTTGTAATTATATGTTTTTCCTAGTCTCACCTAAAGCTACTGCCACAGTTAAGTTTTATGATTTCTAATCTAGCATTCTGTTTAACAACTTAATCTTGACTTTTAATAGAAAGTCCACAAGGATACTTCAGACAAAGCCTCATTTCAATGGTATTTAAACAGGACAATCAGTTGGCAAAAATGCGTTTGTTCAGTCACTATTCTTTCAGAACTGTTTGTCAATAATGCTTCTTTGCTATGTAGTCATATTGCTAAGATAATCTGCATGACATTCATGAAGGTTTCTTCACTGAAAACATATAGTATTATGAATGGCATGATATATTACATCTTCTGCTTATAATTTTATAGTAACTTCATATTAAGTACAGCATTTGGTTAGAGCACTTATAAGGTTTGGGCGCATTTACCATAAACTGAATAATTACATTATACTACTTAATGTTTTTTTTCAAACACTTAACAGCCAGAAAAAGACATTCTTATTTCAGAGACTGTCATTTCATCATGTATACATGGCTATTGTACACTATTTTATTTGGGTTCCATCAAGCATCTTGCCAATTATCTGCTTTTCTTATGCTTCAGTGTGGTGCACAGTCATGTTTCTGTCTCAGACTTCCCAGGCAGAAATGTCTGTGTATGTGGTGCTGTACACAGGTAGTAAATCCAGTGCTTGATCTATGCAATACACATTATATCATACATCTTCAGTAAGTTCCACATTTACAGGATTCTTTCATTGCTGCAGATCTGTCAGGTACTGTGCATGAAGTAGTTTAACATATCTAAGTAGTGTAGAACAGACAGACTACACTCAGGATGTAAAGCTGTTGTGAACATTATGAGTAACCTCAGTGTGTTCTAAAAACTAATGGTAAAAGAAGACACCTTGGAGCTTGGATGCATATTTCCACTGGCTACAGAAATTAAGGCCAAGGTCATTTCACATGAAGTTATAAATAATCATCAGATGAAAAAAATCCTTACCCTCCTGTGTTGTTTACACTACCAGGGACAGGCTGAATGCAACAGATTTCCTCCCTGCTGTCAATAACTTGTCAGTTTGCTTCATCATTGTATTGTCTAGATAAAGGGTTCATGCCACGTACCAACACCACCCTCTGAAAGACCTCAGATTTATCATTTGCAGGTATCTGAAATCAGCCTTTCAAAACTAGTGTTTATGTGTCAGAATTGTTAAAAATAGAATACAAACATTTAAGAATAAAAAAATGCCTTATACTACAACAATTTTTTTCCTGGTAATGACTGAACTGTTTGAATTTTACATTTCTCGAGGTCATTCACAGTCTAAGAATAAGTTTGCCTGACTGTAGCAAGAAATGTAAAACAGTCAAAAGCCAATAAATGACAAAAAACCCCCATTTAAGTCTGAAACACATTTGCAATTGTATCTGTACCAGAAAAAGTGCAAAACCCTCAACCCATTCTTTTTAATGTTTAGATTAGGTCCTAGAGGGAGAAATCAACATCTAATTAATATTGTATATTCAGAAACATTATTTATCCAGAAAGAGGCAGTCTTCTGAGCTAGTATAATGAGCAATGAGTTGATGGCAATACTGAAGTTACTAAAAATGCATACATTTATAATATTATCAGCAATATCTATTCAATTTGTAGTAAATCTAAAGCAAGATGAAGCAGGAGACTTTGAGACTGGAAGCCGGTACCAGGAACTATACTGATAATATTGAACAAACTTAGGACACAAGTAGAATTCAGATTATCTGTCAGTTGTAATTGTATTCATTCACCATGATCATGGTTTGGCTCTTTACAACACTCTGACACTTGCAAAGCATGTTTGCAATAGAATATATTACACATCTAAAAGCCAACTCCAGGTGTTTCAGGTTGTGACAAAGCTAAGAATGCCTCTGTGGGTGCTGGGAACTCCCAGCAGCATGCAGAAATAGCCTTGGACAAAAAGCATAATTCTTTCCTGTATGCCCAGTGCTTATTGATTACAAAAATTGAATTTTCTCTACAGTAGAAATGCAATGACTTAGCACCTGAAAGAAAGTAATAGGTCTGCACTTGATTTTATTTTATTTTTTTAAGTGAATGAAAACTTATTCATTAAATAAACAACACACTTCCCTCAATTCTAAAACGTTAAATAAACTGGCCTGGTCAGCTGTAATAGCAACAAAAGTAACTTCATCTTGAACACTGTATAATTTCCCAGGTTGTTTTTTTTTTTTCATCTGCATCCATTAATTTTTTACTAGAAAACCATACCTCCCTTTATTGGAGAGACCCCAAGCTGTATTTGCTGGCAGTGAATAAAAACTGTAAGGGCATTGAGTAGGCTCTTCTGCTTTTGGAATGCACAAAATGGCTGAGATACCTAGATACTTTTGTAGATGCAGTGATTTGTTTCTAGATCCATTAAATGTATTAGTTCCCTGTCTTTCCATGTGTATATATCTATTTTTACAAAATAATTTATTAGGAATGGAAAAGAGCATTTTGTGTTTCAGACACAGGTATATATAGTATACTTTACAATCCATTCAGTGTATACAGAGGTACTTGCACTTGAAATATCGTGACCTTTTCTCAATCCGAAAAAGTCTCCAACGCATTAGCAAATGCCTTTCTGATGTTATTGTCTAGCATTTTATCCCCAAAGCTATCCAGTGTATAAACTCTCATTGGTTTAGATAAAGTAACTCAGGCATCAGGACACCTGGTAATCTGTTCAGCTTAGTTCTCCTTCTAAAACTTGGTCATAGTGGAACATTAATCTGTTGTGGAGGGTTGGACAAGCTGTGTGTGACAAGTTATGCTGCCTGGTGGTGCTTAGGATGACCTTTTTCTGAAAATGGCAGCGAAAGTCCCATGGATGGGAGCTATATACTTTTTCAGTTACTTCCATTCAACCTATTACTGTTTTGTATCAAAATACATTCGAGAAAAAATTATGGACAATTACCTTTTCCCTAGTTTCCAGCTTTTCCAGACGTACCAGGCATTTAAGAAGGAAACAAGCCACTTAAAAACATTGATGTGGCGGCTTAGTTTTTAAGGCTGTAAAACAAATGAAAAGACAACCTTTTTTTTTTCCTTTTTATTCCCCAATTTTTTTCTTTCTTTCTTTTTTTTTTTTTTTTTTTTTTTTTTAGTAGGTAAACAATGTCTTTCATGGACACAAAGGGGACTGGACCTTTTTTAGGAAGTAAGCTATGAGGGCAGGATGTTCCCTTCACTTCCTAACAGCCGTTTCTTTATGTCTACCCGCTGGGCTTAGCCCTGAATTGAGCAAGTAAGGGAAAAAGGACACGAAGAGCCTGATTCAGCCTTGCCCTGCACATTGTATAGTTCTTTACAGATGTTAAAACTAACTGACTCAGAGGAATTACTCTAGAATATTTACAGATTCCTAAGGGCTCTGTTAGCTTGCAAGTTGCCTGCTTAACCTCCCCTAGGTTTTCTGTCCATAGCGAAAGTGAAGATCACTGGCTGTTTCAGAGTACTCAAAATATCCCACTGACTTCTAGGTTGACTATGATTAAGTACCTCAACATGGTCTGTATAAAAAAATCCCAGACAGAAATCTGCTTGGCAAAAAATAGCAGATCATATGTGAAACATCCTCAGCTGCAATTCTTAAACCCTTGAAGGAAATAGTTTTCCCAGATGGCCCAGATTTTAAACCCCTCACTGTTTATTAAACAGACCCCTATAGTGCAGGAGGCATCTGAGAAGTTGCTACTCAACTTTAAAGGCAGCACAGTTCTTCAATTATGTATAAATATTGCTCCTTTTTGAAACAAGCTGAGAAGCAAAACTTGGAGCATTCTTTTTTTTCTGTGTGGAGGATTGCTGACTGGTAACTTTGTAAGAGGTTATGGTTTCACAGGAAGCCCAGAGACAGTTTAGCAGCTTGCTGTGCTGAAAGGCAAATTTCTTGCTCTCTCTTTCCATCTGTGCTTCTTTCTGCTCCTGCCCTCTCACTCCTGTTATCTCCCTTGAGACTATCCAGACCTTTTCTTCCCTAAGTAACAATAGCAATTAATAGTGTGTTCATTTCACATTTTCTCCTTACACCATGGTGTACACTGAAAATGGGGTGAGCTGGTGGTGCTGGTTGGTGCTGGGGCTGCAGCACACTGTGCTGATGTGTGAGGTAGCTGCAGGCTACCATGCATAGCAGTTTACTCAGGGTAAACTAACCCTAACTTTGTGAGCTCTTTATCAATAACTACATTTCTACCAGTGCCAACACTATGCTGTTTCCATTCAGCTCAGACATCCCCACCAGTGTAACAATCTCTGTACAAACTGCAGCACGAGTAGTTCCTTGGTTGTGAAACTCAGATGCCAGGGTTCTTCCTCTGCTAGGGCTTAATAACCAGGTCCTTCCCCTTAGGAAACTATTCAAGGCCCCAAGGGCTCTTCCTTTGGGAATCATGCTGAAAGTACTGGTATTTCCCAGCAGTAACTTAGAGGGCAAAAAGTGTGTATTTGATAACTTTCTTTCATGTAAAACTAAAAAATGTCTGTACCTTAAAATAGGCATTTTATGTTACAAACTTTGCTCAGCAAACACTGAACAAAACAACAACTGTGATGATAGCAAAAGGGTGACAGCAATAATTTCCATCCTGTCCTGAATATGAACAGTCTCAGTTGCTTGCCTTTAGGTCTAACAGAAAGATCTCTTTCCAGAGAAGGTCCTTCAGAAACACGTTTCCCCCACTTACTGCTGTAGGTACATCCTAGAAAAAAGTACCATGTGTTCAGAGAACAGTGAGATTGCTGTACTCTGTGCTTATGTTTCATTGTTCAGTTGATAAAATTTCTATCTGCTCATTGAAATAAACTTATATCATAAGAAAAACTAATTTAAATTGTGGTATTAGTATAAACACAGTCAGTTTCCTTCAAAGTTTTTTTTTCTTTAAAATTACAATCTAAGTAAAAGAATATCAAATAAGGGCATGTGATAACTATGATGAAAAATTAAGATACTATGATATGTGGTGTTTCATCTTATCACCAGCTGAAATTTCATAAACAATTCTGATTAATATCCATAAGCTATTAGTTAATTTATTCTTTTGCTTTGATGTCCCTCTAGTGTTCAACAAAATAGTGTTAGCTAGGTATTAATGACTGATTACAGCTATTCTAGTTCCCCACATGTGTGGACGCTATGGAACATTATGTAGCCTAATCTCAAATTCATGAACTGGCATCAGACCTAGCTAAATGTTTGTATCTTGGAGATATACTGCATCAGAATAATGAATGTATGTCCTATATGATTTCAGTGTCTATTACTTTCTTAGAAATAACTTCACACTGATACAGTACTTTTTGAAGAAAACAGCAAAGACACAGAAAAAGGAAGTGTGTGTATACAAGCTAAATACAGAAAAAATATTGTTGTATCTAAAACCATACATACGCCAGCCGGGCTAATTACTAGCAAAATATTTATCACATTATTTTAATTGTGGCTTCCTTATAAAGCAGCATTTCTAGAGTGAAATTAAGCTGCAAATCTTACTTGCTGAAATTTTAAATGTCAGATATGTGTGTATATGTTGAAGAGAATTCTATACACTAGTTTTTTGCTGGCTTTGGATATTGGATAAAAATAATTTTCTGACCAGATCAGAAACTGGAAAGACTGGAGGTCTTGCAAAGATGAGGAAAATCCAAAAGATGAGTTTATTTCTTATGGATAATTATTTTTCTATTCCCCTTAAGATCAGCACTGAAATACCACAGTTAAGTGTTTATTTTATGAATAAGGAAAAATGTCACTCTCAGGAAAGATATCCTCATTTGTATTTAAGGTGAGGTATATTCGATATGCCATGATTTTGTTGCCAACAACAAAAAATACAATAAAGCATCTAAGCTATGCAGAAACTTATGGGCCAGGACTACTCTCTATATGATGCTAGTGTAGCTTCCTTCAAAAGATGCACAACACTGGATATTTCAGCAAAGATACTGAAAGCAAGAAAAGTAAAAATGATTAAGAAAAGATGGGCTGAGCTCTCAATATACTTAAAAAAAGCTTTGCAATTAGAGAGGAAAAGGAATTATTTAAGATGTTTATGAATGAAATGACAAGAATCATTAAAATAACAGTAAGAAAAAGAAATTAAAGCTGAAATGTCAGGAAACATTTTGTGATTCTGATGGCAGAATCATTTTTCGCATACAATTGCTGAGACTGCAAACTATGCTGTTATCTCAAGTATCCAGAACTAAAAAAAATTGCATAAAGTGTTGGAGGTTATATAAAAATACTTGCTTTGTCATGAGGCATAAATACAAAATGCCCACAAAGTCATTAGTAAAATAACCCTCTTCATATCAAGTGTGTGAACAATTTATTGAAAATGAGCAATCTATAGAGAAAAACTAGAACCTGTAGAAAATCCAGGGCTGTAAATACATAAATGCCCTAATGACAGGTGTTTTGCTTCCTTATCCAGTGCTTGCCCTTTGGAGGGGCTTTCCCACTGGTGCAGACAGCATGCTGTGCCCTGGGGAGGGGGAACGTAGTCATTTAATACACAGCTGTCAGGGAAGGGAATGAAATTCAGTGTTTCCCCTGTCCTTGCAGCCTGACAGCATATGTGATCGTGAGAGTTGTTTTAAACACATGGAGTCTCACTCTCTGTAAAGCTGCTGTTGCTTTGCAAAGTTGTGATATATTAAGAAATAATATTATTAGTCTATTGTAATTTTTGACAACATAATTTACCTAAGGAAAATTACCTAATTTTACCTAAAATTACCTAAAATTTACCTAAGGAAAAACTCTACTGTGCCTGAGGCAGGTAAATGTTTTGGAAGTGACATACTTATACCCTTTGGTCACATCCTTCACTCTAGCAGATCAGTCTCAATCCATTGGAGTGACTTGGTGACAAGGTACAATGATCAATGCCTGCTAAATACATGTTTCTTTATTAAGACTGTCGTAGGCTGATTCATATTTTTTTGAAACATTAGTTACTGTGCTCCAAACTCAACCTTCTTTTCTAACACTATTGTTTCTTGCTTTAGAATAAATTTTAAACCTATGTATAGCTGTAACTTTTTACAAGAAATGAAAAATAATAATTAATTTGAATATAGGACAAATAGTTCTCTGGGATCATTGTAAAAATCAATCAAGAGGCCTTCAAGTGACATTTCTGAGGCCACTGCTCTGTTCTTATTCTTTCCTATAAATCATTAGGTTTGCCAGTAACAGTGCCATCACTGAAAAGTTTTCAACAATCATCAAGGAAATCTGTGCAGAAAAGCATCAATCATTTCTTGAAAAAGAAGTTCTGTGTTTCTGCTCTAAAGAAAGCAGCCCTTCTAGGTGTTTTTTTTAGGTGCCACCATCTTTTTCTCTGGCTGCAGTTGCTGCAGTAGTTGCAAACAAAACAATAGTTAAAGCAGATGGAACCATTAGAATAATATTTTATATTTTTAAATGACAGAAAACAAAGTTGTGGATTTATAGCCCATCCCCCTGTTTAAAAGTGCAATCTTGTAAACCCAGGTATGTCTTATTAAATCAAAGAATGTATGAAAGATAAAGGATCTTCTTTCCTGAGAGCTACTTTAAAAATACTGTTGTGTTTTTTATGTTGCCACTGAACTAATGTATTTACATCTCTTTATACTAAAAAGTAAAAATAGTGAAAAGACAATGGTTAAAAAATGAATTCAACAGATGGTTAGTTTCTCTGGGAAACCTATAGGATGGGGGCAGGGTGAAGGAAACACCTCTTTGAGATGTACCTTTTCAGAGCCCATCTGTCTGGGAGGGAGAAATAAGGAATAAGAAAATAAATGTGGCAAAAATCAAACTTAAATTCTGCAAGCCCATAAAAATCTGCTTGCATTTAGAATAGTGGCTACATAAAGCTTTAATCTGGTTGCATGTTGGTATCCAATGCTGGCATGGCTCCTGCAATAGGTAGAAGTAGACAAAGTCTCATTGAAAAAGGTGGGCTGTCATCCAACTCTACCTCTGGGGAAGTGTGTGGGGTTTATGAAGATACTACAAATTAGGTCATTCTAGCTTGTCTGTTCCATGCATTAGCATGTAGATCCCCATGGCAATGGTGTTGTGGTGGAACAGGTATTTCCATTTCTGCACAGTTATCACAGAACTACATGCATATATGTGTGCGTGTGTGTGTGGTGTTATTTGGCTTCTGCTTCTGGTCTAAAAATGATAACAAGGAATGTCGTAGGATAAGTGTTAGTTTAGGTATCTATAACATGTGTTAAATATAAGCATTTACTCTGCCCCAGATTTCCTTGTGGTAGTGTCCTTCAAGGAAAGGAGACCTCTGCTGTCCTCTGCCTTCCTTTGCTGTGTGCTGCGGACTAATATAGGATTAAGTATCTGAATATTGGAAGTTACAGTGCACCAAACCACACAGTCTTCTGTCAGTTATACTCCTAAAAATCTATAACAGTAACAGGCAGATTGATGGAATTACTCAATACTTACTCTAGAGAGTGAGAACAGGATTCAGTCTCTTTGCAGCAGTGAGTGTTACAAAGACATACCCAGCAGGAGTAGCCCTCCTTGCATAATTCCAAGTCCAGATCCAGAAAAAGACTCATTGATGACTACTTAGAAAGTCTCTGAGAGTTATGTGACCTCTGGCTGATGCAGTGAACAACTGAGATGAAGCAGGAATAGCACTATCTGAAAGAGAAGAAACATTTTAGTGGCAGTTTTCAAGCTGTATAGCTTAACTTCTTCAGGCGGCAACGAGGAAAATCTTACTAAAACTTGACAAAAGAGGCATAAAACCCCTGCCAAAATTTTGCTATAGAGAAGAATAACTGTAAGATGAAAGATTTTAGGGAACACTAGTAATATGGCACTTAATTCCACAAATAACATTGCATCTTTCACTTTCTCCAAGCAGGCTCTCTGAGGTTTAGATATATTTAGTAAACTTCCACTTACCTGCTAGTGAAACAACTTGTGAGTCAGTGTGCTGGTAACTCTAGGAGCAAGATTGCTTATAAAGGAAATGAGGCCAACATAGTCTTTGCGTAAAGGAAAGACTGGAACATCTAAATCAAAGAGAAAGACAGTTGCCTTATTGGCATATCCTTGAATTAGGGTCACTTTAAAATAAATCATTCACTGTCTCTGAAAATATTTATAAGAAAAAAAAAAAGATGTCAAAGGGAAAATATTCTGTTTCATCAGGACTCCCTTTCAGCTACTCCTGATCTTTATAATCTCCCCCCTTAATATTTGACAGACTGTAAATCAAGAAGTCTCTTCATAAAAATACCCTGGTCCTTATTATAAAGAGTGTTTAAACACTCAGGTAGATGGTTGTAATGTCATAGGATGTTTATTGCCCATCAAAATTATTGTCACTGTGGATTTCATTCTAAGACCTGTACTAAAGACACGACTGGTGGCTGAACTGAATTGTTAATGAGGTAGAGAGAACTCCACAGCACTGAAGTCCAACTGGACTGGATAAATTTAAGTGATCATTATGGAGAACTATAATTCAGGTCGTGAAGGTAAAAAAAATGTATTAAGCTTTAACAATATTTCATAAAGAGGTGGTCGTCCATATTACTGAAACAAATAGGGGGCAATAGCATAAGTTAGTTACCTTAGAGAAAGACTTCACATTTGGATTTATTAAATACCAGTTATTGCAGTTAAATGCCCCAAAGCAGAATCATATTCTTAACAGTATAAACTGAGAAAATTTCTTTGCTTCCAGGGAACCAAACAAAAGCCCAACCCTGCTACAGAAAGAGTGAATTTGGGCTCAGGAACTGAGGGTTAAATAAATCTGTGTGCAGGTGGACTGGTGGAAACACAAACCTTCTGCAATTAGCAATTTGACAGCTCCAGTGAGAGCCATTTGGGTCCCTTGCACATAATTGGAAGGAAGAAGGCTTAGCAACAAATTTGAGGGGAAAAGACCTGAAGAAGAAAAAGAATTGAGAAAAAGTAAGGTGTGTTCATCATATTTGAGTGTCTTTCGGATTTGCAAGGAGGAAATGCCTCACTCATAGTCTCCATTCTCAAATGCACACAGGTTTCATCTTTGCTTTTTAACTTCCTTTTTGTTAGACCAGTTGGACCCACTGAGTGCCATTATGATACACAAAGATAATTAATAGTAAAAACGTGCATGGCATGGAAGATCAGGAGATGATCTGATGTCACAGGATTGCAGAATATTTTTTTATGATTTATTTTCATCGTCCTCTTCCATCATTTGAATAACTTCCTTCACTATACCTTGTTGTTCTTGCTCTTGAGCGCTAGCTTCAAGGGCACTCATTCTGTATTGTGTCAGGCAGAACTCATCTCTTAATTAATTCAGGTTCTTTGCACTGCTTTGGACCTGAACTCACTCATTAGGTGCCTTGAAAGTTAATTGTGGAAGGCCTTCACCTCTTCTTGTGCTGTGAATTTCGGTTCTACACTGAGTACAATACAGAGCCTAACAGTGTATTGCGTGCACAAAAAAGTCTGTACCATAAGGTAACTAAATAACTAATAAGGAAAAAAGTCTGTAAATTTGTGCTTACATTTTATTTTGGTTGCAGAGAAAATAAACACACTGGAGGCACAAAGGCCTTTTCAGTCAGCCTTAGGCAACAAGTAAATTTGGATCAAGACTGAACTGAGAAAAATGTAAGGAGTCAGTTCATAATAATGTTTAGGATCATGTACAGTACAAAAATTCAATTTTCATTTTCATTTAAGTCTAGAAAGTCAGAAGGAACTTGCAGTCAACAAGAAAGTGCTATATTGATTTCATTGTATTCTGATGATTTACTAAATTATTATAAGGTTACTAAAAAGAATTGGGAAAATGATTTGCCCTATGACCATTTTATTAAGACTTTTAGGCAGAAGAGCAGAAGGCCCTCAGAGAAGCCTTCTTTAGGTTACATTAGCCTAACACTTTAGTATGTCTCTACTAATACTTCAAATATGTGTGTTCTTATGTAATGTGAATGTTACCTCTACCAGCCCAACATAGCTGGAGCTGTAGGTGTGCAAGGGACAGCACCGTGTCCTTCATTCTAACTGCAGCTCACAAAACTCTCAGCCTTCAGGAGGCACATTAAGTACGGAGCTACAGCAGTACAAGAGCTTGAGCTGTATTTACTATACTTGTGACTTGGCTGTAGAGGCTCTCTGTACATCAACTGTAGTTCATTAGCTATATTAAATACTTACTAAAGTCTCAGATTCTGGAGCCATTACCTTCAGCAAAACAAGTAAGCAAAAGCCAATGCCGCCATTTGATTCTTGCTTAAAAATAGACCTGTTAGGTCAGATTTTCATTTCATGCCATTCTCAGCATGCTATGCAAGCTTGGAGCTTTGCAGAAAAGGCAACTATTAGGCTACAGAAAGAAAACCATAATCTTTAGGGGACAGACAGCTAGAGAAGACATTAGCAGGAGAAGAGGTTGTTCTTAAGCAGAAGACAGCCTAATTGTGATTGTCTGGTAAATCAAGAAAATGTGAATATTTACAATTTTATTACTAATAATCTGGTATTTGCACAAAGATGTTACTCGTTCTTTTCAGTGGCATGGTAAATAGGGAGCATGATAGTAAATTAAGTTTTAGGGAATTTCTGGAAGCACACTGGTAATGAATTAATCCCTGAGGCAGTGTCATACGGTCAAACAAAGCTCCAACAAGAATGGGTTCAGCCAACATTTTCAGATGTTAGCATATTTTATCTTGCACAGTGAAATATAGTGCTGAAATACACAGTTATCAACAGGTATTAAAATGTTAGTAGAGATTTTTTTGGCTGAATTTGGGGTAGATAGAGAAGCCCAAGGTGCAACACTGGTCTACTTCTGTCTCCAGCCATCCCCCCTTGCTTGGTTCTCAGCACCCCGCAGCTGAACACCGTTGAACATAAATTTACAGCGCCAAACCCCTGGGAAGCTTGATTTGTCATTAACCAAAAATACTTGCAGTAATATCAAGGGTAGTGCTGTTATGTTCTTGCACTAAGTAGTTATATCCAGTCTATTGGAGTGAGGGGAAAAGAAGGAGAGCTGGAGACTTCCCAGCTGGTGTGCCATTGCTTGACGAAGTGTGGGAATGGGCAAAGTCATGAACTAGTGGCCTGTGACAGGGCCAAGGGAGAGGGGGTGGTATGACATCTTCACCAGGGCAGGCTGGAAAGAGTAATAAAAGAAAGTAGGAGGAGGTAAGGGTGGCTATGTGACCATTGTCTCCTCCAGACTTCTCTGAAGTGGGGACCTAGTTTCCTGATCCTTGTACATTCCTCTGAGGCCAAGAGCAGTCGATCTCTGGTGTCAGCCCACGTAGAGAGCTGCAGCTCATTTTGTCAGCCCAAATGTCACAAGAATGCAGTGTCAATCTAAATAGCTTTTCATTTCAGATGCCTCGTGTATATTAATGAAAATTCTTGAGATAGAACTTTTTTTGCTCATCTCAATTTTTCTAAAAGTAATTGTATATGAAATTCTGTTAAAATCCACAATAGCATGATTAAGGAGTGCTTTAGACTCAGTTCATGTAAGGGTTAACTGCAGTTGCATGGCCTACTTTAATTTTAACACTAATTTTTAAACACTTGGATTTTTGTGTTATGTTGTTACAGGTGTTCTAGTACAATGTTGCTATAATATTATATTTATATAATATTATATAATAATATACCTAGTGTTTTAGGTATAATATTGCTATTCAAGGTGAAAAATTAGAAAAATTTTAAAAGGAAAGGCTGGCATTGCTTTTTGCTCTGACATACAGTCTTCATGCACATAGTGTCGTGGTCAGGTACCATTGCTCAAATACTGGTATTCAAGGTGACCGAAAAATTTTCTATAGGTTTTCAGTACATTCAATGAACAGTATGTCAGGAGAATTTAGTAATTTTGTAAAAATTATTTGCTTTGAAAGTATGAATAAGAATGGTCAAAAGGAATATATGTTTTATTAAGTGTGATTGGCTATCTAGGATCACCCTCCTTTATTTCTTTCCTAATTGCTACTTGTTTTCCCTGAATTCCCTCTTTACAGAGCTTTTGGGAGACATGCTAAAGAAAACCTACAGGAGGCATTTTTAAAGTATTTTCCACATGATTATCCATTATCAAAATTGCTATATAATTATTTTCATCTTCAGAAAACAAGTACTGTGATGCATAAAAACAGGTTTCTCGATTCATGAATTAATATCTATAAAATACTTTATTTCCATAATTCCTTGCCATTTCTTTAAATTCCTGAACTTTATTTTTGCTTTTTTTTACTGATTTACTTTCAGAGTACTGTCAACAATATAATGAATTTTGATGTAGTTTTCAATGAAAACTATTTTCATTGATAAAATTGCCTTTAAAAAGTAGCCATATCCTTAATTCTACATTACACTTAGATGAATGATCGTATTTGCATGTAGATTGGAATCATTACATTTCTTAAAAATATCTGTAAATACAGTAAAGAACTTAAAGATATTCAGTATCATATGAACTTAAAAGTTATGAAGCCTTCAAGATATATACAGTTCAGGGTTTTTTGACAGGTCTAGTCTTTCAAAGTTTAGGAGGAGCCAATACCTTAGAAAGGAAGTATCTAGGACTTTGCAATCTCTTCTTCCAGAATTCCTACAAGGTAGAAGTACTTTCCTTTTCTCCTTCTAGCCTTGTTTATCATAAGCATTGCTAGTGGCAGGCTGTGGCACAGGTCGGGTGCCTTTTGACCTGAAGTCTTCTTTGGGATAGCTTGCTTCTCTTATCAGGCACTGCTGGGGAAGCTGTATTTTATTGCTTAATTGTAAAACATACATCACGTTAAGGACAGCAAAATGATATTTCATGTAAGGGGATAATCTGTTGACTGGGTCTTCTAGTTTGCTATTAACAAGCAGAAATTTCATGTTTAGTTAGTGCAGTTAATTTTTAAAAAAACCCTCATTAACTTCCAAAGAATTTGCATAGGTTCACCATCAATGCAACATGAGAAGCTTCTTGATTTGAAATTTAATATGATATTTGAGTTTTATTTCTCATTTAAAAAAAAAATCTCTGAAGAAGTCTGAATGTCTATATAGAGTTTTATGCCTTTGTGATTTCTCTCTAAGTAGGAGAGGAAATACTAACATCTTTTACACTAATTAAAGCTAACAAATAAATATAGACAAAGGGTATTATAAAGGTTAATGACAGGGATAAGTATTACTAAAATTCTACATTTTCAACACATTCAAACTGTTAATTTATTGAAATCTGTAGCTGATGATTCAGAGATTGAGGAGTTACTTCAGCTTTTTTACTTTTCTTATGTCTTTTCTTGCTCTCAGAAAAATCTTGAGCCTCTGGGCCTCTGGTTGGACTGTCTGAAGGCAAGAGCAGCAATAGGTCTGTCGTTGCTACTAAGCTGGAGGCAGGAAGGGAGAAAAGTGCAATCCTTTGATAAAGCAGGTTGAAGTTCTCCCTTTATTTTTCTTGCTTCCTTTTCCTTTTGTGCAGAGGGCTGGTGATGGAGTAGGTGAGGACTTCATGTCAGGATGAGGCAGCATCCCTAGCATCACTGCTGTTAACCTGGCCACCTGTACTACCTTTTGTTCTATAAAATTCTGATTTATCTTTATACTGGAAGCTTTAACAATAGAGTTAAGCTGAATGGAAGGGACAACGCTGGAGAAAGGAATACTGCAGTTTAAAATATGAACCTCTTAGAGTTAAAACACCTCTAATGCAGAGACTGGTAAGTGGAGGAGGGTTCACTGGAATGTCAAAGGCAACCCATGCAATTTTTATATCACTTAAAGACGACGAGACAGACAGGTGCTGTTACTGCTGAAATGTGTTCATTTACTTTTTCTGATGACCATTACACATCATTACCCAATAAAAACATTGTCCAAATGGATTTTTAAGAACAATTTATCTAGGTAGTTTCTAAATGCATTGATATCTGTTCAGTATCTTTTTTTAACTTGGACTTTTTAAAATTGACATATTTTTTTCCTTACATTTAATTTCTAGCTTTGTAAATCAGGTGATCTTTTTGAAGAGCTGTTTGTGTACTTTCCATATTCTGTGTAGTGTGAAATGATTACTATCTGAAATAACACACTTATCATTTTTAACATGTAAAAACCAGAGATAACCAATATAACAGCTTTGTCTATTGCTTTTCGTCTTTTAAGACTTTCATATTCAGCATTTATTTTAGGCTTATGATAGAAACTCAAGGAAAAAACATTTATCTTGGCATTTGTAGGGTTTCTTTTTTTCCTCTATTAATCAATCTATAGCATGCTTTTATTGAATGCTTCGTTAGTTTAGTGTGACAGAAAATCAACAAAGACCTGCATTTTGTTCTCAGTTGAGTTTGTATCTACCTACCTATTACTGCCACTAAACACATTTTCCATAAACAATGTCTGGTTATCTGCTATGTATAACTGAAAAGCCTCCTATATTACTCATTTTTCATTCTCACCTATGCATAGGTACTGAGACTTAGAGCAAAAATTTGAATGTGTTTGCATTGGTAAATTGAATTTTTTGTACTTGTACTAATCCTCACAAGTGGCGTTTGTGTTCAGTAGGCAATAAAAGAAAGAAAAAGGGAGAGATTCTTTTTTCCCTCCCCTTTGAAATCTTAAGTGAATTCCAAAGCCAGAGGGTAGTTGTCTTGGTAGGAAGTGGGGGCAGTGGAGCTTGTGGAAGCTTGGCTTTTACTGTTTGGTACTGACTGTTTAATTTCTGTGATATGCTCACATACCAAAATAGAAGGTATGTAAAAGAATAGATTTGCAGCACAAAGCTTCATCAAGATAAGGAGGCAGTGTAAGAAGACAATGGAAAACAAATACAGAAGACATTAGTTTGGTCTCTCTTGCTCTCTATTGCTCCAGTGTCTGAGCGTACCATCTGTGTCCCTACCCTGGAAGCCCTTAAGGTCAGGTTGGACATAGCTTTGAGATCTAGTGAAAGATGTCCCTGCCCATGGCAGGGGGGTTGGACTAAATGATCTTTAAAGGTCCCTTCCAATACAAACCATTCTGTAGTTCTGTGATTGTCTTCAGTATGCTTTATCTGCACACTACCTTTGAGGTAAAAAAAAAGTCTTAATTCCTTTTTCCTAGTTGTGTCTGCCAATGGGTAAATGAGTCATGGAGAAGCGGAAAATGGCCTGTTTACCATAAGATAAAAGCTTCTCAGAGCTAGTTTTTTTACTATCAGTACTGGCTCAGTGGTTGTGAATAGCAAAAGCTGCACAGAACTGTGCTAGAAACTGGGTTTGCGTGGGCAGCTGAACCCTTAGAACAATTCACTGTAACCCACTGCTGCTCACTCACAGATCGCTCACATGAGACTGTACTGACTTCAGTATTGGCTCCCCGTCGCTGCCAAGTCCCAGGGCAGAGCCACAGCAACAGCACTTCTTTCTGGAGTTTATTGGTTTGCTTTTCTGTCTGAGACTACAACAGGGAGGGCCACAAGAAGAAGACAGGAGGAGGATGATGAAACAGATGTTTTTGGTACTAACCACAGGTTCTTCTGATGGGGGCCATCAGCTGGTCAGGCAGAGAGTGGTCACCTCAGTGGTGGCACTGAGCTCCATGAGGGGATATAAAGACATACCTACAGTGAGCTCAGGTAAAGCCAAAGGTTCAGCTAGTGAAGGATTTTGTTTACAGCAGTAATGATTGATGGATGCTTCAAGAACAAGGTCCAACTTTTTCAGTTCACTGAATTTCACTTCTGGGTATTTAGTAAACCTGAGTTGTTTGGGTTTGTTTGTGGTTTGTTTTTTTTTTTTAATTTATTTTTTTTTATTATGGTTGTCTGTCCTCCTTTCCTGCTTATATAAACATTTAGCCTTCAAAGCATTCTTTTGCAATAAGTTCCTCACATTTATGACCCATGGGCTTTTCTTCTGTGGAAAGGACATCCTGCTTTTGTTGTTTAGAATATAGCTCCTCTTTCCATTTTATGAAAGGACAAGTCGTGTTTTGGTGGGTAAGGAAGACAGGGGTAATGGTATATTGAAACATACACATATGCTTTTCCTGTTGGATGATGTCCTGGATCAGGGAAATTCTCTTTCTCTACTGAACAATGAGCATTTCTGTCTTGGTGCCATGCATTGGGGTCCTGTTTGTTTGGTTTTGTGTTGTGTAGGTTTGGTTTTTTTTGTTTGTTTGGGTTTTTTTGGTTGTTTTTTTTTTGGTTTGGTTTTTTTTTTTTTTTTTTTTTCTGAGACATAAGGGGCTGGGACCTGTATTCTGATTCGGGATTTATGTCAATGAATATCTTCTTCTAACTTCAGCATAACCTTTCCAAGTGTTTCACATTTTTGAGCTGCTTAAGCGTCCAGGAATTTTGTACTACTTAAACCTCCAGGAATAAATAAAACTGAAGCTTAAACCAATATAGAGCCTATAAATGGTTTCTAATCCAAATATTCTTGTCTGTAGATTGATGGTACGCAAGAAAATGCACATATCCACAGGAAACATTAAAAAATATGGGCAACATGCTCTGGCCACTTCTCCCCACAAAGAGGTCTTTGAAATTCTGTCACACACAGTTATGGAGTGCAGGATCTTTATATCTCTGTGCATAGTTTCTTTCTTGCAGCTTTAACTCTCCCTCTCCTGCAGAAAGCTGATTGCTTTTGGCTTTAACTCCTTTTTGCCAAATTACCTCCTTGCTGTGTAGTTTTCTGTATCTTTTGTCAAGGGATTCACCTTCCTACCTTGTAGTCTTATAACTTGCAGGCATTTTTCTTTGATACAATTTGGTGGTGTTAATGTATTTGGCTGCCCAAGGGGTTGCTTTGATTTAAATGCAAGATTGTCAAGGTTTAATGAATATTGTTGTTTATGGTCTCTCACTAGCCCTTGGAACTGCATTCTAAATGTAATTAAAAGCCACAAAGAAAGCAAACATTGGAAATGTGTTGATTCTTGATTTTTCTTCTGGCTGTTACATTTAATACATTGTCAATACTAAACAATTTATAAGTGGCAAATGGAAAAATTTCCCAGATCATTACAGATGTTTAACTATTTATAAACTACAGTGAAGTGAAGATCCTGTAACAGGGACAATCACTGAGATTGGTAAGAAGGTCTCAAGGAATCATTTTTGAACAGAGCCACCAATGAAAAGGTTAAGTTGCCTGTTGGGGTCTTAGGCAGCCTGCCAGGCAGGGTCAGAAAGAAAAATGGCCCTGACAGACCTGCCCTGAAACCTGCTCCAGCCAAACTCCATACATGCTGATACCTCATTGTATTTCCAGAAACAATGGGTCTGGAGATGGAATTTATTTTGTCTTTTTTTTACCCCCACTTTCCTGAACTTTCCATGAATCAGGAAGTCACATTTTGAAGACGCCTTGCTCCACAGGACAGTCCCTCATACCTATTGTCTAAGAGACAAAACCTAAAGGCTTCCTGCACCCACAGCTAGTTCCTGAGACTAAAGAGTTTGACTTTTAAAATTCTGTGGTATTTTGACTGGCTTACCACTGATATGTAACAGAAGAAGAGATGAGGACTTCGTATTTCTCAGCAGGACACCATTACTGCTGCAGTCTTTTTCTTCTCAGAATCTCTCCATGTTTTCAGCCACCAAGTTGAATAAATGGGCCAGAAGGGAGACCAGACTGATCTCAGCCTCCCTCTCTTCTGGAAGAGTGGGCAGTGCAAAAGAATGACCCTAAGGGAACATAAGCACTTGGGGTTTTCTCCACATTCATTGCAATACAATTTGTAGACAGTGTGAACACAGAATGGGTCTGTGAGATGGGTCCACACCATACACATGATCTAGCTAGGGAAGCATTGGCACAGGTTGGCTGTGATCTGAATGCTGTTGAGTCAAACACTTTTTATAAAAATCAATTGAAAAGATATTTTTCCCACTGGGATTATTATGTGCAACAGCTAAAATGAAAATAGCTTGAAATATTTCTAAGAAGCAGAAGAATGAAAATATCTGTAATGATCACATTGATCTGGAGAGCTAACACAGAATTCCTGCACTTTGACTGTAGTTCTTTATCTTGGATGTTTTGTATGATAGTTAAAAATGCTACTGCCTTCATCATTTTAATCAGAAAATGTTTTTCTTCAGCAAGCAATGTGCGCCTTAACTTTTAATCTTGTCCTGTTACAGTTCAGGGCTGCCGAAGAGCTATATTTGCTCTCAGCAGAGGTCAAAATGACTTGCTTTTTATTCTGAAAGGTGCATAATTACATTAAGCCTGAAAGATGGAATGGCTCAGAAAGTGAAATAAAAAAAAAAAGTTTTGTCCAGTTTGACACATCCAGGATACAGATTATGAATATTATTTCTATCTAGAGTTATTAACAATAATTCAGTCATACTAATTTGCTTATGGAATACAAGGCTAATGAGAGAAATTTCAAAATAGAGCAGTAATGGATAGTCCATAATTAATCAAAATGTTATTTAAATCTGAACTTTGAAATAATTTTAATTACCACCTTTTAAGATAATGATATGGCAAAAAGAAGAGTGACTACGTTTTGTCATGTGAGAGATTCATGTTCCTGCAAATGCTTATGCCCAGCTACAAATACATCTCTGTGTAATTGTGGTACCGGAGCCTTGCTAACAACTGGAATTGAAGGGGTTATTTTATTTTCCCATGAAAAGGATTATTTTCCCACTAAAAGGAGTCTGCACTAGATGAGGAAATACAGGATGTTCAGCAAGAAAGAGCTCAAGAAAAAAATGAAATAGGCAGTCATTATGCTAACAAAATGAAGAGTGTCTTAAAAAAACCATTCCTGTAGACTAGGCCCATTTTCTTTTCTATTTATAAACCTCCCTAATTTGTAAAAGCAGCATTGCAAAGGGCATGATTGTGCATGCACAATATTGAATGAATACAATAGTTTTCATAAGCTGTCCATGCTTTATGGATTTTTTTATAAAAACTGGCGTATGCAAACTCTAAGGCATCAGCACTTCAACTGGAAAACAGGGAGATAAGTCTTGTCACACCTGCAGAATATCGACAGTTAGGTTCTCTCATAAAAGCAGTTGAATGTTCAGAACACTTGCTGTCTCTGAATTAGACACTCACTCGCCTGAAAGCTATAGTTTGCAAATATGATTGACTGAAAATTTGGCACACAGTGCTACAAATAGGCATCGCTTTCCAAACTGTCCTGTGTCAAGTACTTGCTGAAATGTGCAATTTCTAAAGAGATACATAAAATATTTTTTAAATTTTAGGGTACTTAGAAAGAATTGAGCCTATAGCAGAATGTTACACTGGATTCTAGTTAATTTATTAAGATTACAAGAGAGAGGGGCGATCTGAATACAGCTTACAGAATCTGAAGTAGCAGCTTCCAAATAGAGGGTTTTTTTACATTTAATGAAAGTACAAAGGCCTAAAGTTGAAGATGGATGTATTCAATTCTCATTTGTTTTTTGTAGTTAACAGCAGGGACAATGTGTGAAGGGTAAAATAGTGATAATTTAATCAAGATGCTGTTCAAAAATTCTTGTTCAAGCACAGATGCTAGACTTGAAACAACACTTAACGCATAGCACATTTATGGTCTGTATTATGCAGGATGCCAGAACTCGTGGTTGTTGCAACACAGCTTAATTGCTAGCTCTTGCTCCAATCAGTGCGATTAACCATGAACACCATATTCACAGAGGTATTTAGCCACTGATTTCAATGGAAATGAGAGCCTGGATGCATCCCACTCGACCCAGAGTCCAGTGTTAGTGTGCTCTGGGAGCACTGCTTGTAACGGGCATTTCTCCAAGAGCAACCACTTCTGCAATATACAGAACTAGAAGGGTATCGCTCTGCAGCAGTGACATCTAGGAACCACCTACCATCTCACAGTATTTTAAAAACATGTTTTCAAAACCAGCTGCAATTGTTTTAATGTGATATAGCAAAACAGATACTTACAGGCACATTTCAAAATGGCACATTATGACATGAATCTTTTGGCTTTTCTCTGGGGAAATCTATTTGTATAGCAACTCCAAGTAGGGTTTTTTTTCCTCCTCAAGTGCAGGAAAAAGAGCAGTTCAAATAAACATTGTCTGCAAGGGGCCCTTTATGTGTAATAAACTTTCAGTTGACTACTTCTACCACTATAGGCAGTTTTACACATTTCACTTCAGTTATTAAAGAAAGACCAATTAGTATTGTGCTTATTCCCTAAATCTCTGCTTTAGGTAAAGGTTAACAAATTATATTAGTATTCACTTTACAAACATTCTAGATGTTTCCAATCCAGTGGAATTTGAGGTTTGGGGTTTTTTTTCCTTTTTATCTATCTGTCTAAGAAATTAGTTCTTTATAGACCTTTAAAGGTAGATCTCTGAGGGATTTTTTTTTTCCATGTTATGTTAATGTTTGCTTTTACAAAATTTGCAGTAAGGTACTGCAAAAATGTACTAATTTGCAAACAGGTAATCATTTATGCTTTTGATATTGTTACTTTAATGAATACTTGTATGTCAGTTTTACATTAATTATCTTATTTTGACTTAGCTAGTCTCTAAACTGTTGAGCAATTCAGTAGCATTTGTGAACAGTGGTGAGGCTGGATTGCAACTGATAGTGAAGTGCAGTGACTTTGTTCTGTCATGAATTGAGATGCATGTATGTAGCACTTGATGTGTGAAATGTGTTTTTTAAGCTTTTTGATACTTAAGTACTTCTACTGCAAGTAAACTACCTCTAGCCCTTCTTGGGATTGATTACTAATTACTTTATGGGACAAAGTCACAGTACTATTGGTGGGAGACTGCACAGGTCAACTCTAAAAGATTCAGCAAGAAAAGAAGATTGCACTTCACATATTAGTTCTTATGCAGATCTGGAGAGCTAGGGAATTTTTCTGTGCTGCAGTAAATGAGGACAACTAAGTTACTACAGGGCAGTGGTTACTGATAATACTGGTTTTCTTCCTCCTCCACTACACTCTTGCTTCTTTATCAACCAGGTTTTTATTACATATGTCAGAATTTCCCTGCTGGACTGTGCCTTTGAATTGCAGTATCTGTTTTATCAAACCCTGTGTCTAAATGGATTAATGTGGTGATTAAAGAGACAACCCCTTTGATTACTTTCTATTGTTGCAGGGGGAGGCATACACAAAAATGACTATACAATGTTGTGGATAATATGGACAGAGGAGGCACATGCTTGCTTTTAAATGCAGTTGTTTTTCAGACATCCTTTTAGTGTTCAGTGCAATTCTGTTTTCCATCCATTTTGCCTTCTGCTATTCCTTTTTTCCCCTTCAAAATTTGAAAGCCACAATGGTCCAATCCCCCATATCAGGCTGTAGCTGGTATGTGAGGTATGATCACAGGCAGAAACAGGTTCACCCTCTCTGTGTTTAGATCTGGTTCTTGATTGGAAGCAACAGAGATACATTAGCTGGGTGCAGAATCTAATAGCCTCAGTCTGGAGTTGATTTGCAGCTGGTTGAACAGAAGAACAGGGAAAAGTGGCCTGTGTCTGTCTGTAAGAGGCTGTGCACACACATTCCCCATGATTCTTGCTCAAGATTCATTCCTCCTTGCTAGGCTAGAGCTTTTCTTTTAGAAAGATGTCCAGGCTTGATTAAAAAAACAAAACAAACAAACAACAACTCAAATCTCTAAGTAATGGAGGATTGCTGGTTGTTTTCTACTTTTATACTTTTTATGTGTGCAACTATATACAAGGCAGTATCCTGCTGAAGTCAATGAATGCAGGTTAGAGCTGTGGAGCACAAACAAAATCTAAGTGGAATGTGCAAACTGAAAACTGTTGCTTCTTCTGTTTGTTTCTCCTTCCTGCTGAAACCTGTCATACCCTCATTAGCTTCCAGTGAAATTGTTGCCTTTAAACAATATCATAGATAATTACTTTGTATATAGAATCTTTTTTTTTAAGGTGTAATTATAGCAAGTCAGTTCAGAATGGCTGAGATGCACAGTGAGTGTAATGAAAAACACCCCTTTTTCCTAATGTCTCTTAGATTTGGTAGTCAAGGTGTGATATTTTGATAAGTGCCATTGTAAATGTATAAAAATAATTAAAAAAAAAAGAAAAAAAATGTTGAGGTAGCATCACAATAGCTAAGTATGAAAAATACCAAACCTCTAGCAAATTAATATAATTAGATAATTGCTGAGTTTTTGATTTGCGTAAGTCCTCTTTCATTTGCCCTCACACTGCATTAATTCTTTATTGCATTATAAGAGGGTGACAGATTATAAATCTATTCTTACAACACTTATAGCCTTAGGCCTTTCACAGACATCTTTTGTGGACTCTGCTGTCTTTAATTAAGTCTAGAATAATTAATACCGACTTGCACTGAAAGTTGGTGTTGTTAGCTGCAGTAAAACTACAAAAAATGGTAAGAAAATGGGGCTGAACTAGTCTGTTCCCTGTCCCCAAGGCAGAAACGTCTATTCTGATTCACACAGGTTGCTTTTCTAACCTCTTATTAGAAACCGTAACTTCTGGGTATGTCACAACAGTGAAAAGTAACAAGTGTTACTTTTCACTATTGCGATTATGAGAAAGTGTCATGTATGAGTTAAATTTTCCACATTCCAATTAAAGTCAGAGTGATATGGAAAATAGCATGAGCTGAAAATTCTCTGTTGGAATTGTATTTTGCAGATTAGGTTTCTACTAGAACAATTTCTTTTTTCCCCCATAATAATTGCATAATTTTCCCTTTCATAAAAGTAAAATGAAAAAGAATGTAAGGGCAAACAATGAACTATGAACTATTTTGATCTGGAGAGATTTGCAGCATCCTGTGAGAGCTTTGGATCAGCCTTTCCCTGATTCTCTTTCTTGTATGGAACAGGCTTTTCTGGCAGATAGTATTTTGTAATTCCATGTAACTAATTGAATACCTGTTGTGGTTTAACCCCAGCTGGCAACTAAGCCCCACACAGCCACTTGCTTACTCGCCCTGCAATGGGACAGGGGAGAGAATCAGAAAGGTAAAAGTGAGAAAACTCTTGTGTTGAGGTAAAGACAGTTTAATAGGTAAAGCAAAAGCTTCACGTGTGAACAAAACAAAACAAGCAATTCATTCACTGCTTCCCATGGGCAGGCAGGTGCTCAGCCATCCCCAGGAAAGCAGGGCACCATCATGTAATAGTTACTTGGGAAGAAAAACACCCTCACTTCAAATGTTCCCCCTTCCTTCTTCCCCCAGCCTTTATAGCTGACCATGCCATCATATAGCATGGGATATCCCTTTGGTCAGTTGGGGCCAGCTGTCCCAGCTGTGTCCCCTCCCAGCTTCTTGTGCCCCCCCCCCCCCCCCCCCAGCCTGCTTGCTGGTGGGGTGAGGAGCAGAAAAGCCCCTGGCTCTGGGTAAGCACTGCTCAGCAATAACAAAATCATCTCTGTGTTACCAACACTCTTTCCAGCAGAAAACCAAAACACAGCCCCATACTAGCTACTATGAAGAAAATTAACTCTATCCCAGCCCAAACCAGCACACTGTTTCTAACTACTTTACCTCTGCAAACCCACTCCTTTTGAAACAGAACAAGGTTTTAAAATAGAAAGATTAGTCAGGATGAGTTTGGTACAATGCTCTGGGTGATGCTCTGTTTGTGTTGAGAAAGGAATGTACTCTGAATAATTAGAAAAGATAAGGCAGGCACCTGAAGGAGATAAGGAGACCATCAAGTCAGGAAATCGTTGAACAAAGAAAATTGGAAGGTCTACTCCACCTAGATCCCACCTATTGTGAATGGAATGACTGGGTGTCAAAATCAAATGAGTATGTATGTAAAGATGTTGTAACCTCTCACAAAAACTGTATAAAATACCTAACTTTTCACTGAAAACTTCGGAGCTAGTTTGTCCAGTGTGAATTGGCTAGCTCCCCAACATTGCACAAAATAAATACCTTTGCTGCTTAAAGACAAAATTCAACTCTGAGCAGTTACTCTGTGCTGTTTTGGCATCACTGTAATTATCCAGGGATACTGGAAGCCATCTAGAAACAGAGGACCAAAGAAGACCAGCTATGTCATGTTCACTCCCCTGCAGTAGCATGAAATCAAGCAGAAGAGTACATCAGAAAGTCACATGTCAATTCTCTTTCTTCTCAGATCACAGGACACATTTTTCTGACAGAGGGGATTTTACTTCTATGACTGAGAACATGACCACTGAAAAATCTACCATCAAAGAGAGCATGAGAGCTCAAGGGGCATGGTCAGTGTGATAGCACTAGCATACTGCCAGCAGAGTGACAGTCCCAGAAAGTGGTTTACAGTCACAGCTGTCAAAAATAAGGTGGTAAACTAGACCATCCAATCCAATAGCCATCCTCCACCCAACCTGGAGAAGTTAGATGTTTCATCTGAGAGCTGATGTTATCTGTGTGTGTGGGGGCAAGCTGGGCACACACAGAGGTGATTTCTCAATACCCCTAGGAGCATTAGAATGGCACAGAATCATAGAGTGGTTGAGGTTGGAAGGGACCTCTGGAGATCATCTGCTCCAAGCCCACTGACACAAACAGGGCCACCTACAGCCACTTGCCACGATCATGTCCAAAGGGCTTTTGAACGTTGCCAAGGATGGAGACTCCACACTTCTCTGCACCGCCTCTGCCAGTGCTTGATCACCCTCATAGTGAAAAAAGTGTTTCCTGATATTCAGGGGGAACCTCCTGCATTTCAGGTTGTGCCCACTGCCTCTGGCCCTGTCACTGGGCACCACTGAGCAGAGCCTGGCTCTGTCTCCTTTGCACCCTCCCGTCAGGTATTTATATATGTTGATGAGATCCCTGTGAGCCTTCCCTTCTCCAGGCTGAACATTCCAGCTCTCTCTGCCTTTCCTCATAGGAGAAATGCTCCAGTCCCTTCATGATCTTCCTGGCCCTTGTTGGACTCTTTCCAACATGTCCATGTCTCCCTCGTCTGGGGGAGCCCAGAACTGGGTACAGTACTGCAGTTATGGCCTCACCAGAGCTGAGCAGAGGGGAAGGATCACCTCCCTCCACCTGCTGGCGACGCTACTGCAAGCCTCCTAATAGGAGGCTGTTGCAGCTGAGGACACCACTGGCCTCCTCTGGGGCAAGGGCACACTGCTGGTTCATGATCAGCTTGGTATCCACTAGGACCCTCAGGGCTTTTCTGCAAAGCTGCTCTCCAGCTGGTCACCCCCCAGCATGTACTGGTGCCTGGGTTTGCTCTTACCCAGGTGCAGGACTTGGTTGGCACTTTCTCTTGTTGAACTGTTTGAGGTTCCTGTCAGCCTGCTTCTCCAGCCTGTTGAGGTTCCTCTGAGTGGCAGCATGACCCTCTGTGATCCCAAGATTCTATCTGCACAGATTTCTAACTCCTCATGTTTAATCCCTGTTCTGAGTACAATACTATACAGGTACTTCAGAGAGGCATCTCAGAATGTTGGCTACCTAGAAAGATTTCTGTAAGTTTCCTGTTAGTATTTTACAATTCTATTGTTCAAATAATTTGGCATTACACAGCTCTCATTTGAAATGATGGGCTTTTGATTTCACCAGCATCAACTATTCCTGCATTTTTTTTTGCATATAAGCCACCTGGACTGCAGAAATGAGCTGGCATTTCTGGTTTAGTGATATGTCCCAAGGCAACTGAGTGTTATTCACTAAGAAATCATGTTCCAATGTGGTGCTAAACTGAGGGGCAATCTGATGTTGTTGAACAAGTCTTCAGTAATTTGAAAATGATCACTTTTCCCTCTGCTTATAGAAAGATGGTTAGGAGATTTAGAGCTCCTGCAGAAACAAATAGTTTCTGTTATGTTCTACATTTATTGCAAAATTTCAGTTCAAGAGATAATTTGGGAAATACATCTCTTGCAAAAAAAGCTAAGATATTAATTAGCTGACATGAAATCTAAACTTCAGGTAGAACTGCTTTTTCTGTAAACTGTGAGACGCATCATTGGTGATGTGAAATCTATACAGGACAAAACACCTTGTTTATATGGCATTATTATGCCATCAAAACACTTTGATAATGTGCTGTGATTCATCATAGCATTTTTTTCTTCCTTTCATGCAGAAATGCTCAGCTGAGTCCCCCCACTTCCAAATCTAAATCCATACACACGCCCACACCCAGAGTCATATATCATTACTAAATCAGTTTTCTGTGGTCTCACTAAAAGTTCATGCCTAGAACCTTAAAATCCAAGGACATTTTCCCAACATCACTCGCAGCAATATGTGCTCTACAACAGTAACAGTGCTACAACAGGTAAGGTTATACTTGCTGAATAGCAGTAGTAAAAAGACAATAATAAAATTAAGTATGTTTAAAGGCAGTCAATAATTCTTAAAATTTTGTAGTTTAAAAGGTACAGATTGTGGATAGACAGCTAGTGAGCATTTGTGCCTATGAAACAACAAAAAATATATTCAACTTTGTGCTTTGAAAGAAGAAGGAAAGAAGAATGAAATGTAAAAATAAAAGATGAAATGAAATGTTTATATGCTTGAGCTGTATGCAAGAGAATATTACTGCTGACAGCTAGTGCATGAGTTATGTAAAGCAACCTTCATTAAAAACTCATTCACTTTCTCTGTATCTAGTAGTTGTTATCATGGCAAAGGCAAAGGCAGAAGTCTGATACAACAGAACTGGAGTAAGAAAGAATATCTCATTGGATTATTTGGGTTTTTTCTTCTGTGTGACACACCTGATGCTGGCTAGCTGGCAGATGCTGAAGGAAATTAGTTCTGTGCCAGCTATATGTGGGTGTTTGCATATGCAAGGCTGTATTGCTCATGCTGTCTATGCTTCAGCAGCACAAGTGACTCCTATGCTTCATGAGGGGAGTTTCACACAATTTGTTTCCATTGGGCTACGTTTTGCAGTAAGTTTTGTAGCGTAAGTGGCACGCATGAAAAATAAGACAGCAGAATGCAGTGCAATGGCTACAAAATGTCTTGATTTTTTCCAGTTCATTTTAGCTCTTATTTTTCCTTTCCTTTTAATCCTTTACCTTGTGTTCTTAGACTGGTGGTGAATACTGATTATTTGCAGTGATGACAGTCATTGCATTTTATTTGGGCTGGGTAATGTTTTTTTTTCTCCACAGCCCTGAGTTGGAAAGCATAGAAAGATATTTTCACTCTGACACTAATAATAAAAGAACCATTACTAATGATCATGAATACCTGTTTAATTCTTCCTCTGTGATGCAGGCTGACAGCTCCATGCAAACATAGCTCTGTAATCCTGAATGGCTTGGAAAATGACCAGAGGGCATGCAGGAGGTCTGAATTTGAGATTCATCTCAGGGAATTAACAATTTAGTCCTTGATGAAAGAGAAACATTGACATCAAAAATAAAGATGAAGTCTATATGAAAGTAAATGAATGGCCTCTGTAACACTCTTTGGTCTTGCTTGGGTTAAAGACTTTAGTTTAATACAGAACTTGTGTGATGGCAATTATTGTACATATTCCATATAAAACATATTAAATGTCTTAGAATTTTGCAAAAACTGTTGGACTGTCCTGAAATGAGGGGTTTCCTGGCACAAATACCTCATTTTCTTGAGTGACAAAAGTTGTGTTAAAGGAAGGCTTTAAAAATAAGAGCAGATTTATATTTCCTAAGAATCTATTTAGAGCATTTCAGTTGTTGACTGTGGCATGTGACAATTCATGAACATATAGAATGTGAAAATGCACTTAACTAATACTGTGCACAAGTAGCATTATGTAAGAGTACTGGATTAATCTGCCTTTTATGATTAATAATAGTAGCACATAATTTAGACATTAGGAGACCTGTGGCGTTCAGTACAGGTGTGAAATATATAAATGCCACTCAGTACTCAGAGAGTATGACTCTCATATAACTGTTTTACTTGTTTATTGTGATTTCTTCTTCTTCTTCTGATTATTGCATTAATTATTCTGCCTGGGGAACCTAAATCTGAATTATTGATTAAAAAAAATTGGAAATTTTAAATGTTGCCAACACTGTCAAAATGGGACCAACTTGGTAAACTTATGATCCATCTGCAATTATTTCCTGCAGGATGAGACACTTTTCTTGAGCTACAGGCCACAAAATAGAGTAAAATATGACTTGCTTGTTTCAGTTTTCAGCGACATGAGAACTATTGCCATCAGAGATTAATTCTTCAAGGATCAATGTGTTTGAATGAACATCATGATTCCTCCTTACCTTCTCTAACATCTTCTCTTTGCTGAGTTGGATTTTTTTTTTGGATGATCTGTTTTAGTCACAAGATTTTTAATAAAGATTGTTTTGAGTGAGAAATATTTCATCTCTTTGCCACTGTTGTGGAATTGGCAATTGCTGCTAAAAGAGACATAGTAGTCTTCCAATTATTAACACTTGCACTGTTGATAATGTGCCCCTTGGTATAATAACTCTTTCAAACCCACTTATTTAAGGGTGGGTAAATATTTGTCTGGAGGAATTTCTCTCTTCCTGTTTAGAGAAGCACTAGGTTAATTACTTACACTAGATCACTAACTTAACCCCTACCCCAGTGAATCACAAGATGTAGAATTGAATTGATTGACATATAATGTGAAGCATTTTGAATTATTACAATTATTAATTATCCATAGTCCCTGAGGCATTTCCAGCTAAATGATTTACTGAATCACTGAAGAATCTGTATGTGTCTGGACTTCCAAACCAGCATTCAGTCCATTTGGCAGACTTCATAGAAAAGCCATTTAAAAATAGTTTTTCTAGATAGAATGAATCACTGTATTTCATAGTTTACTGGTTTTGAGATACTGTGGGCCAAGCTCAGTCATCAGCACTGCTGATAAAATTGGGAAAATGTATTAGCTGTTGTGTTGTGTTTGGTGAGTTCTTCACTGTTTACACTATTTCATATAAGAACTATTTGCCCTGTCAGTTGTGTAAGCTCCAGTCTGTGTTTCTAGAAATGCACACCCAACAGCGCCACAGATTTTCCATTATTGCTTCTTTTTAAAGAACTTGATCTGGTTATCACTTTGATTCTTATGCATATTTCCTAATTACAGCACCTAGCACTTTACTGAAAAATGATGGAAGTTGTATTTACCATATTTAAATTATCTCTTTTTTAAGCCCTTTTAAGTGTATATTTTTCTCTGTCAATTTTGCAGCCCCTGTAACTTTCCAAAACCATCTCTCAATGATTATTATAAAAGTGCATCCTGATACCACTACACTCAAAATCTTGGTATGGACAAAAGGGAGCAAGCCTTGTTTATGGAGTTCAGATGTCATTGTTAGTCTAACTTTAACAGTGTAATCAAAACAAAATAAAGAGATATCACGAGTCCAGTTACAATGATACTAACATAGTCCAAATTAACCCAGAAAAGTCTCATTGGTATTATAGTGTAAAATCTTATTCCAGAACTTCCTAGCATCTTTACCTTCTCTTTGACTGAAGGCACAATTGGCCTTCCAGTGTTGCTCTGATGATGTCCCAAAGCTGGTGTTTCAGAATTCCCCAGGAAAACTAGGAGGGATGCATTACAAAGAGCTATCAGCATCCTGGCATCTTCACAGGAGAAGTGTGATGTTCATGTCTTCTTTGTATCTTCTCCCTGCTTAAAACTGGAACCTCACATGCTCTCTCCTTTCATTGGTTTCTGGTTAATCTGTTTTCCATTCTCCTTGTTATCTCTGAAACCAAATTAAGTGATTCACAAGGCTGCCCTCCTGTAGTGACTGCGGTGTGACCACTGTGATTTGTATTTGCACACTGGGACCTCCTGCCATCACGTGTGTCTGCAGTTTTCCCCACCATGTGGTATTCTAGAATCATGGTTCCAGTCACTGCTTCTTATTGATGTTGGTTCAACCTAAATTAATACAAATTTTGGCAAAAGTTACTTGACTGGTAGAACATTGCTATCGCAGCTAAACAAATGTAATGTTCTCAGGTCAAGACCACTCCAAACAAATTCTGAGACCTTGAGGCATCAAGTCACTACAAAGCATATAGGTCTTTATTCACATAATCACAGAATCACAGAACGGTGAGAGTTGGAAGGTACCTCTGGAGATCACCCAGTCCACCCCCCTGCTAAAGCAGGGTCACCTACAGCAGGTTGCATTGGACTGCGTTCAGGTGGGCTTTGAATGTCTTCAGAGAAGTAAACTCCGTGGCCTCTCAGGGCAGCCAGCAATGGCAGTTAGCAATGGCAAAGTTGTATTTGCCTGGCTGTAAAGTTAAGTCTGATGAGCACTGCGTACCATATCCTGCTGTTTCAAGGTGCACATTTAAAAGCAGATGCTTTGGTAGAAAAAACAAGTTTCCAAATTTCTGTTCATATTTTCCTGTTTCATGAATCAATTTAAACCCGTGTAATAGAAAAGCCTGAAGTACCAGTCTCATTTCTTCTCCTTTTTTAATAAGGCATTTTTAAATTGAGTATTTATTTATATGTACAGATAAGTCTGAATACTTTTCCCACTTCTCTGAAAATGTTTTTCAAATATTAACTAATTTTTTTCTGTAGCTTTATTTCTACTGCCGTTTTTAGGTACCATCTACTACCATCTAAACCAAAGGTTAATTTAAAAAATGAAATAAAGCTTAGGATTATTTAAGCTTAAGTTTTTATGTCTGTACAGTACTGGATTTTTTTAATAAAAGTCTGAAATGCAATGCTTTTTCACTGCATTTAATAAACACACATTCTGCTTTCTCATTTAATGTTAACAACACACAAATTTATCCTCTTTTTTCTCATTAAGAATGTTACAAATGATGGTATTGCACAGTGGCATTTTTCAAGCACTGAAGGTAACCTTTCTGACTGATTCAAAGTTTGTATTTTCTGTGAATAGCTCACAGTTCCCCAGGCTAGCTGGAAACCCTTAAAATGCACAATAGGACATGCTAATGTTTATTCAGTGTTTTCTCAAGCAGTGGCAGCGGTCCCAGTAGATTCCTATGACTAATGGCATTATTAATAATAATTGAAAATCTCGGGAAGGATTTGCTGTCCTATAAGAAAGCGATGGGAAAATTAGCCTTCTAAATCAAACTCTGCGCATGAATGAGTGGTGCTGGTGTTGCAGACCTGTCGTTCCCGATGTTGCCACTGGAAAGCCTGAGCAGAAGGCAGTGAGGAGGGGTCCCTCTTGTCCTGAGTAATGTCTCCTGGGATGACAAGAACTGCTTCATTTTCCCAAAAACAGTGATATATGTCTTGGCAGAGCTGTTCCTTGTAATCATCAGGTAACTGCATAAAACTAGGTATGAGCTGCATTTCCAGAATTTCTTTAGCCTAACTAAGAGAAGTAAAAACCAAAAAAAAGTGTGTAAAATTCTGCTTGTGCTCAATCTTTTGGTAACTGAGATGATTTTATAAGATCACTTCTTGGTCTAACTATGTCTGGGGACCTCTAACGCTGTACGAGGAGGAGTAGCAGAGGAGGACAGAATTGTCATCACTGTGTGGCCTCTGTAGGAGAGGCGGGCGCTGCCCTGTGCTGGATATGGCTAGTTCTCCTGGCTCCAGCTGCTGACCGAAGCCCCAGGCACCCACCCCGTGCCCTGCTGTAGGAGGGAGGTAGAGAGGTTGGGAACAAAGAGTATAGGATTTAGACGCTAATCTGAACCTTAAAATACGCTGCAGCTCAAATCCCCATTGTGGACATACCACATGGTGTTAATGAAGATCATCCTCAGAGTCTTCCTTAAGTCCATCAGCCTGTGTCTGGGCTAGCAAATTAAATAGGTGTACAACTGCTCTCTGGTTTGAACACCAAGTGGCATTGAATAACCTGCAATTAATTAATGCTATTAATTAAGCTTTTTAACCCTGCAGACCAGGGCATTTAACTGGCAATTGTGACCTTTGCTACCTCACAGACTCTGCCCATGAACGGTTTGGGAGGGTGCAGATTTGCATGGTCCAAAGTGAGCCAGACACTGCAATAAAAATTTCAACATAGATGACTTGGTTGCAGCATCTAGAGAGGTTTCTTGCCCCCCTTTACTTATGCATATAGAAGTAATTTTGTACTTCATAATTTTATTATTCATATTCTATAGAAGTACTTTAAAGGCACTGACAGTCCTTTTTAAGCTTTTCCTATAGTACTGTGTGTTTACCTGTCTGCTTTTGGTAAAGCTCCAGAGTCCACGAATATTCCCAGGTCTTTCAAATACAAGCGTCAAGTTTCAGGACCTCTCTCCTAGTTTTGAGCACTGTAATTATTGTACACTTGATTCTTCAGTTCTTGTCATCTCAGCAGTGGTGTAGGTTGTGAAATATCAGTCTTAAGGTAGCAGCAGACAGAAAGGTCCAATTTAGCTGTCAATCTTCATCTCTTTTTTGACAGGATTAATCTTACAATTCACACATTTATTCCAAATAAATTACATTTTTCTCTGTGTAATTGCATGTTGCTAACTTCCCAAGGGGTGTTTGATGAAAAGCCTTCTTCTGTTTTTGAAAGCACTCCTGTTTACAATTCCTTGTCTGTGCTAGTTGCAATCAAATAAGAAAACTGCTAGGAACTGAACGTCTCATTATCTGGCAGGTATTTAAACTGCACAGTGCACAAAAATATACCCACTTATGTACTTCAAATTTTTTCCTAGTCCTCTATTAAGTGAAGGAAGCTCTGACTTTCTGATTCTACTGCTTATTCTGTGTAACTTTATCATTGCTTCCTTGTATGGCTCCTCTGTAATCTAGATAATACTAAGCTTTTTTATTTTTTACTACATAGAAATCCTGCCAGTCTAATTCTCTGTGGTAGAAATGTGAATATCAGGTGAACAATTTTTCCTTTTGAACATCTGACTTCATAGTAAATTCAAAGGTCAGACGCTCTCCTGACATTGCAAAATGCCATTAGGTAAAAATGATTGAGATTATATAGCATCATCTTTTTAGATAACGTCTGTATTGTACCAGACAATTATGAGTTTCACAGTGTTAACAGAAAAATGAAGATATGCAGGGAGATGGGTATTTAAACTGCATAGTGCACAACAGCTTATTTTGCTCAGTACAAGTACCCAGACTCATACAGGTGAAACCTAAAGTATTTAAAAGGCAAGTGAGCTCTTTTGTTTTCACCCTTATGAAATGTGTTAATAAAGAATATGCTAAAGATGACAGAAACTTTTCATAGCTAAAATTTATAACAGTTTTATTTCCAAGGAAACATGGTGGGCCAAAATCCTTTAACTGACCAAAAGCATTAAATAAACCAGTTTGCTGGTGGAAATGGAATTTAAGAGCACATGTTCAAAAAAATAATGCAATAAAATACCTAACTGGTGCTTACAAAGTCATAAATGCCTAAAGTTTTGTGCAGAGATTTTCCAGAGTATCCGCAGTTGTGTGTTGGACCTTTGGAACCTGTGGAGCCTCCTCAGAAGGCTTGTTCAGACCAAGCTAACTGGTTTGGGGTCTTTCTTTGGTGGATTCTTGCAACCTGAGAAGTAAGATCAGTTGGCTGAGGCCAGAGAGTCCATAGATTATTTCTGGTTTTTCACTGATATTGTTAAAGGTAAAAGATATGCATTACCTTTGTGAGGATATGGCATCTTGGCTTGCAAAGACTGCAAAGTCTGAAAAAAAAAAGACTGCAAAGTCTGCTATACAGACTCTAGCTTTAAGCTCTAGTTTTGCAAGTACCTACATGAACAGTGAGGTGAGCAGATCATACAAGAAACGTTAGCAGAAACTGGCTTGTTTATAACATTTCCTATGGGCATGGTTTGCTGGTGTAGAGCACTGGCATTCTGAATCCCTAACTGCCTCTTCCACAATATAAGGGGAACTTCAGCACCTAACTGAACTGCCTAGTTCACTTCTAGCTGCTGCCTGTGTGCTCCCCTCACTGAGTGCTGGCCTTGATGTGAGCACGGGATGTCATCAGAGAACTGGTCTTTACCTGTTCCCCTTTGTAGGCTTTAATCACTGTGGTAAAATGTACTGAAAAAAGCCATCACAGCGCCCAAGTAGGTAGAAGACAGGATAAAGAGATGAGAGCATGGTTCTTTGCTTACCCAAACCCTTGCTGCTTCAGCTGTCAGGCTGCTTGAACAATTCTTTACTCTTTCCAGGAGGGTGTTTATTTGAATTTAAAACTTTTACTTCCTTTATGATGTTTATCATCCTATTGGCACTACTCTCTACTCCTGTGCTGCTTCCTCATGTGTTTCATTGCTACAAAATAGTTAAGATATTAATGAATTTGGAAAACTTTTTAATAATTATTCTATCATATTATGACACTCTTGGTTAAGAGAGAGTGTAATTTAGGCACTCTAGATTTTGAGGAAATTATTTTGGAAGAACTAGAAATTCTGCATCCAACAAAATAATTGTTTCAATGGAAGGAAGAATATATATTGATTTTGATAATTTCTTTTTCTTTTGCCATTCTTTTCCTGTATTACACTGTCATCACTTTATGGTTGTTTATTATCAGTTCATCCACTTGCACTACCAGTGTGCTACCCACTAACTTAACCCCTACTAGGAAGCCCTTCCCTCTACATTTATTAATTCACTACAGAATACTGTAAAAGATACTTCCATGCCTGTATCTGTTCTTCTCTCATGTAGTCCTGCAGGGCATGGGGAAGCTGTCAGCATGGAGTTGGTAATGGAATCCCTTTCCTAGCATATCTGTTCCGTTACTGGGCAGATCTACGAGGCAGATTTATTTTCATACTGATCTGTCAAGCAGCACCAGTAAAGTTTGATCTTTAGAAGTATAATTCATTCAGCATAGCTTCTGTTTGCAAGTTTTGATCTTCCTGCATTTTACCTCATGCCGAAACTTTTATTATTGCAGTCTGCAATCACAAATACCTTGCAGTTTTGCAGGCTGTGTAGACTATCAGAAATGACCACTCTAATTTGCATGCAATGATGGCAAGGTGCAAGGAAAGAGAGTCTGTTCCTTGCAGATACAGCTTGCTTTTAACAGCAGAGCATGCTTTCCTGTCACCGCTCCACTTCTCAAGTCAAAAGCTGTGTTAATGTGTGCCACAATTAATTGTTTGGAGATAAATGGATTTATCCAGCTGTAGAGCGAAATTTGGCTCAGTGCTGTTACCGTGTGTATTCTTCTACTGTATGGCAAAGAGACCCAGTCAGACAAAAGATTTACTGCCATAAATTTTAGAGCTCATTTGGAAAGTTTGGTCCATATACTACATTTATAACTGTCAAATCAGAAACCTTAAACGTATCAGCTCCTTGTTATGAATATTTTAAAGAAATTAGGTAACTACACTATTTTATGCAGTTCCTAATGCTAACTTAATTAAGTCTTAAAAGAATTTAGAGAGCTTAACCAGTCCCTCTGGAGGCTGAAAACCAGATTGTTTAAGCACAGAAACCTTCCTGAAAACAGAGGTGGTAGAATATTTGAGGCTTCCCTTAGAGAAAAATATGCAAACGGGCCTTTTAAAGCCAGGATAAACAGGATATCCCTTTTCTCCCACTGAAGATATCAGACATTAAAACATTTTTTTGTTAAGTCATTAAGTGATTTTACTCCTATTTTGTGCAAGCACTATTGAGTTTTCAGTGGTTGCTGGCTCAGTAGCACTGGTAGGTAAAATAAACAGTCTCTGTTTCTGCAGTGAAGTAAGCATGAAGATGGAGAGTTAGAATAGCATTGGTGGACCAGCATGCAAATAAATTATGTGAGTGCTTAATTTCACTCTCTTAGTTCCATGAACTCACAAGTTATTCCAATTACCTACAGCAGGTTTCAAAATGCAGATTAAGCCAAGCTGTATTAAAAGACCTTTCAAACAAATGAAAATATAAGAGATTAAAACAATAGGCAGGTTACATAGAAAGCTATTCAATGCATTGTGTTAAAAAAGAAGGGGGACCTAAGAGACAAGAAACTGTGATGAGAACAGGAATACTGAAAGTAACCTATGAGAGAAAGTTTTACATATTTGTGCAAAATGGTGCATCACTGAAAGGGAATATTCAAAGTCGCTTTCCATAATGCTGTTGGCTTTTGTCTAACAAGGAACATGCCTGAAAGAAAAACATTAAATTTAGCATGTGAATAAGGACACCAGCTCCGTTCTCAATTCTGCAGGTCTACCAAGGAGCAGCAATAACTTGCATTTCATTATCAGCTTAATCCTCAGTCTAAATTCAAACCAGGGAACCTTTTCTGATATGAAAATAGAATATAGTCACTGAAAATTGTATTTGTACTGTAACGTTGGCTTGGTTTATAGTTCTTGCCAACAATTGTAATTACGTTGGCTTGGTTTATAGTTCTTGCCAACATTTGTAATTATGGCATTGCTTTACTGTTATCTTTCCACTTTTTGTTTGCCCCCCCCCCCCCCCCCACAATCACAATGAGCCAACCCTACCCCAAAGGTTTTTGGCTTTGCTTCTGCTTTTGAAAATAAGAAAGTAAGAAAAAAAAATCCATCCTCCTGCAATTACCTTTTCCCTGTTCTTCAAATGCATAATAAAGAATATTTATGCAAAGCAAATAGTCAGTGCTCAAGAACAAGTTAATTGGAGTCTTTTCATAATTGGTAGTTTATTGCACATTTGTATTCAAAACCAGTCCCACTGTACCAGAACCTCCTGAGTTGTGGAAAAGAGATTCAGTGCTTTTATATTATATGCTTTTCTTAGCTGTCAAACCTAACTAAAGAATCCTCTACTTCTGTTTAGAAAAGATCTTCAGCAACCAGGAATAGGCTTTTACAGGTTAATGCAGGAAGTGGTGCTGTGTCAATATTACTGTCCCTTTCAGAAAGAGTGCAAGAGCTTCCCTCTCAGGCTTTAGGTTCATCCCTCCCAACTGAGTATCTTATTGAGAAGTATGACTTGGAGCTAAGCCTTTTTTTTTGGGTGGTAGCCTACTCCCCACTGTCTTCTCTTTTTAGATCCCTTAGGCTGTACTTCCAAAGCAGGGTCAGAACAATTTCTTTGCTCCTATTTTCAAGAGCTGCATGTGTATCAGAGTACTATAATAGTATTGTCCTATTTCTGTGTAAAGATTAGGCACACTTTGGTCTTCAGTAAAATCCTTAGTTCTTACATGCTCCCTGCCAACGACAATGAAGAGAAAGAAAAACAACCACCATCAACTCGTGTAGTTATTCTGTTGGCTATATGCATATCCACAAACAGCTGGATACAGGCTACTCTTCCTGCAACAGCTAATATGTGCTGCTGGGTAATTTGGCCTTGGATATTTCCCAAGTACAGTAGATGTAAAGGTTAAGTAAAAAGAAATCTATTTGTTCACAGATGTCAAACTGACAATGAAAACTGCTGAAACCTGGAATGCAACTCTTCCCATTTAATACAATCCATGTATCTAGCAAAAGTCTGTAGATCTTTAGGTACAGAAAGAATTTAAAACTAAGAAATGACTATATCCAAAGGGTACTTTCCCTCCCGGCTGCTCACCTCTGCACTCTAAATGTCTTGGTGTTGTCTCTGTAGTGCTTTTTTTAATGAATTAATCTTCACAAACTAATAATCTTTTCCTAAATTCCAATTTGCTGCTGCATGGACAGAGCTTGTTTTGCAAAGCACACTGTTTTTTGGCATCTTTGTTAGATGCAGCTGTGTGACAGGAGTAGCCATCCATACTGCAGTTTACTCAGTAGGAGAATACGTATGTACAGGCTTTAATTAGAGATACTGTGGGGAAATGCATTGCTAGATAGAAAATTCTTGTTAACAGCCTTTATTGCAGATAGAATCAAACCAAGGTGAATGTAACTATCAAAAAGGTATTTATGGTTGCAGGATAAAGTCAACATTTTGAGTAGCTAAAATGCATTTTTCAGGCTCAATGGATCTTAATGAAGAGAGAATTGCCTTCTCAGATGTATGACATAAATAAACACTTCAGTAGCACAGGAACTGTGTTTTCATCCCTGAGGGTTTACAAAAGACAAGGTGGGTTCCATTTAGTTATGTTTACTCCATAAGCTGTAGTTTGGCAATTGTTTCCATCAATATTATCTATCAGTCCTGGCTCTTTTTAAAAAACTTTGCCCTGTAAACCTTTGCCCTGTAAACCTTTGCACAGACCTCTGTCAGTCTGTTATTCCATCTTCCCTTCCACAAAATTATCTACCTACCTTGTTTATGTGCACCACAAATGCAACTCATGTTGGCCATCTCCAGTTATCACAAGACCATCATCTGGTGAATGTGTGGAGGAGCAACAGGGTAGTGGATACTGTGTATCTACTCTCTGCTGTACAGAAGGTTAAAGGAAAATCTTTAAGTGTGACTGTATTTCTTTTGGATGTGGTCTTAATTTCATTCTTCACAGAGTCTCTATTCTGTTGAATGTTTTGGTTTAGTTTGATGAGCACTGTTGGCTCTGTTTTCTGACCTCAGTAGCTCAAATACTAAAACTGAGAAAAAAAGTAATTATAAAAAAACTTTTTCCCGTTCGAAACCAGAATCCTCTCTGCCTCTGGGTAATGCATCCATTAGAAAGACCCACGTATCCACCCTTTCTTTATGGACTCATTAGTTCAAACTTACTGCCATGGCAACTTATGAAAGTGATTTTATATGTTATCATGCGTAATGCCAGGACACTGGACTTGATGTTTGAGATCTTCTAGTTTTATAATATGCTTTTATTCACTCAAGAACCAAACTCAGTTTCAAGAATAAAGTGAAGAAAAAGTGTACTGCAAAGCCTGGGCTCTGTGGAAATAAGACACAGGCTGCACAAATTCTTCTGAATATCAGCATAAATGACTTTGCCTGAAGAGCAAAACTGGCAATGCTACAGGTGAAACATGAAACTGGAGACTACGCAGGATCAGATGCAATCCTGTGGTCTCTTCTTCATCAACAGTTCAGCAGTCACCTGAAAGGGACAGAATAAGGATCTCAAAATCTGGCCTTCTGCTGTGAAAACAGCTAAGCAAACTGGGAATATTGCCAAAATGAAAGAAGGTAGGATAGCGGTGGGCTAGCCCATTGTTTGTCACTTGCATGTCTTATAAAACTAATGATTTTAATGATTCTATCTGTGAGTAGTCTTCCATCTCATAACTTACAGAAAAAGAAGAGTCTGGAAAAAAAGATCTTGCAAACTATTTCCAGTACAATTATAGGTGTTATTTCAGTAGTTGCTATGATAGAGAATGACATCTAGGTGGGAAAGCTCAGTATTGCCTGGCTGATTAAGCATTATTAGCACTTTTCAACTTAGAAAAAATGACAGAGCTGATGAAAGAGAGAAAGAAACAGATGCATCTTGCTGCTAAACCTTGTAGTGGGAAAAACATATGCAGTTTATTAAGCTGAGGTTTTGAAGTGAATCTAGAAGAAAGTCAAAAGACTGGCACCCTACGGAGATGAATAAGCATTTGTACAAAGCAGAAGGACTAAGTAAATCGCTTGGAAAAACAGCAGTGCGCATGCTTGGTGAGAAGAAAAAGCAAAAATAGGGTTACACAGGTACATTGAAGTAAATATAAAGGTACACCTCTAGACTCTGAAGTAAGCCTGGGTCTTGAGTGTGTTTTCACACTGAGACATCTCTGATCCATATCATTTATCCTCAGGTGGTTCAGAGGAGCTTTAAACCTCTTTTGAAAGGGTTTCACACAAACAGATGCAAGTTTCTTTTAACTCCAGTAACAAGCTGATGGCTTAGCTAGATTCTTTCTGATCAAAATCTGCATAATGTGACCCTGGCAGCAGCCAGGCTAGCAGTCAGCAAGGTGGCTGGAAAACATGGACCTCTGAGCACAATGTAGGATTTCAGCAAGCTCCCCACTTTGCAGCCTCAATCTAGCTAGAATATCATAAAGATGAATTAAAAGCACTAATAAAGCAGCCCTGCTCCAGTGTCTGATATGTTTAATCTCTAATTGTAGTAGAGAGAGAGAGAGGCAGAGTGAAGGAAAAAAATCTCAATGCTGTTGTCCATGAATGAACTAAAGCATTATTGACACTTAACCTTGTCAACGCAGATGTCTGCAATGCATTAGAACAGCTCACTTAACAATGACTGCTAGTTTTCATCTTTGTAACAAAATTGAAATTCTCCATATGAAATGATGAGAATTTGAACTCAATTATTGATTTCAACTACAAGAACATGATTTGTACCTTGACAGTAAAATATTTAAGTTATACTTTAGAAATGAAGAAATATAGTGGCCTCGTTCCTTTAAAAATCTGAAAGGTAGCTTCAAGTTGGATTTAAGAAAGTAAACTTGTGAAGTATAGAACCATCACATCCCTGTGATACCAAGTCCATGTATGGAATGTCTGCCAGTACTGTGTTGTTTGGTGGAAGGATATGAGAACTGGTTGTGCTATGGCCTGTCAAAAGATACCAGCATTGATGTAAACTGTGTCTGTTCAGGACACACTGGACAACTTTCAGTGATTGCTCATGGGATGTGGAGCTCTTTCACTGCTGACAGTCCATAAACACCTCTCCTGCACTACTTCAACATAAAAATGACAAATAAGAATTTGAACATTTTCAGGTGTAAAAACCGGAATGGAAGCCATCTATTTCTCAAGATTTTCTGAATCTTGACTGTGAAGTATGTTTTGATACCAGACTGACTTTCCTATTGGAATTTTGTCCTTTTTTCTGTCTTCTCTGTCAGTGTTCATTCTGTCTGCTGCAATCACTGTCTTCTGCTATGAGCTATCAGGCTGCTGCATTTTTGTGTGCACAAGCCCTTACTTCCAAAGAGAATCCAGGCTTTGTTTTACATTGTTAATAAATGAAAATTTACCTGCTATAAGAGATGTCTTGGCAAAGGCCATACTGGTGTTAAGGCAAAGCATTCTGCATTTACTCACCCTGCATGTTTTCACAGTCAAGAGTGCTAAATATGAGTCTGGACTAACAAGCTGCTCCTCTCTGGATTGCTGTTGCTACAGTCCCTCTTGAGTGCCCTTTCCATCTAGTTCATCCACATCTTAACTAAATATTAGCCCAAGTCTTAGTTTTCAGATCCACTGTCTCCTTTATATATTACTGCCATTCTCTCTTTCTCTGCAACTACATAAGCTGATTTCATTGAAGGAATTATCAACTATATAATCTTCAAGTGGTATTATAGGTGTATTTTACCAGTAAGTGTAAAAACTAGGTATCTCTTAGTATGACAGCAACAGAGAGGCTCATTGACTCTAAATATTTTGAAATTGGGCTCCAATTTTGAGTTATAAATTAAATTTTATAAAAGCTTAGGATTTTCACATTTGTTCTTGAGATTCAGCTGTGTAGAAATACATTGGACTCACAGATATACAATGACGCAGATCAAGGTTTTCAGTTTAAGCCTGCCTTTAAAATGTGCAAATGAAAATTTGCAGAACAGCATAATTACAATGCAACAAGACATACCAATTACCTCCCATTACAGAACAGGCAGACAGCTGGGATGGTGCTGTTTGTTATGTGTGAAGAGTGTGCTTGGGATCCTGTGGAGCACAGATGTGAATTGTCCCTGTCCCTGAGAGCTTACAGTGAAATAAAACAAACTGAGAAAGCCATATGTGAAAACATTTAGAATAAGAGGTTTATTAAAGATGTCATTGTGGGGGAGGGAATAAGGAAAACCTAGCATGCCAGATTTGCACTGCATTTTATAAATAATCTCTCTCTCTCTCTCTCTCTCTCTCTCTCTCTCTCTGGAAGATCTAGTGTTGTGTTTCTGTCTCATTCAGAAGTCCTACTGAGATATAATCAAAACAGTGGTAAGTCATGGCCATCTATTGTCTTGCTGCTTGGAAAATTCTGCACGCACATTAGCACTAGAAAATTATTCTTTGAGAACCACTCCTGATGTTTTACTTTTGAATGTGCAGTATCTAATGTAAGAGCTTTCAACAGAAGTCTCCTGTCCTTCAGGAAAAAAGAAAAATAAAGTTCACTGATGATTGAACAACGTCATCAGCTTAGCCTATTCTGTGGTATAACATTGTGTGGATAATAAGTGTGCTGGCTTTTGCACTATCAGAGAGAGACTTTCCGGAAACTACAAAGATTGGTATTAAATACAAGGTATTAAATATCATTAAATAGATGGCTTTCATTGAAGTATGATTGAATGAGTAAGATACTTGTAATTGTCCTACCAGGAGGGCTTGATTCCAACTCTTACACGTAATTCAGATCCAGAGGAAGACAGATATTTTTTCTCCTTCTGAAAGAAACTTGGAATTTGGTAGCAGTACAATATAAAAACTCTTAATAAAAGCTTCTAAAGGGACATTTTGAGTTACTATAGCCCTGCCATAGTCATTCCTTGGGTACAGTGTCTCCTGTCCAGTACTAACCAGTCAGATCCATGTTAGTCTTTGGTCTGCCTTAAGGACCTATGTTCAGGTCAGGGATGATCTGTAGTCTGTTGGGCAGACACAGGTCTACCTTTTCACTCTCTGTGGAACAAACATTTTCCTTAAATGTTTAATGAGCACTTTATAAAAAAAAAAGAAAAAAAAATTTTTTTCAGTGAAGTTAAGCGCAAGACCAAAAACTGTAGAGGGAGGCAAGAGCTAATAAAAGCCAGCAGAAAAATAATCCGTGGCTAACCAGCAACTGAAAGCATGGGGCAAAGATTGAACCCCTAGCTTATCTCCCCGCCATACTGGATCTTCATGCACTACTGGGAATGGTAATGTCAATCTCCCCCCATATCAATTTATGATACCCTACAAGTTTAAGAATTTGTGGTAAAAGCAATTTTAGTTAGGATGGTACACTGACAACCAAACATGTATTACAGATATTCAAGCATTAATGCTTAATTAAAAAAAAAAGAAAAATATAATATCTCACCCATATTATATTATATCATTTCATATTATATCATATTATATTATATCATATTATGTTATACTATATTACATTGTATTGCATTATATTAGATCATATTTCATAATATAACATAACACAATATAATATAATATGATGTGGTATGATATGATATTATGCTTATTATATTATTATATTATTATATTTATAACGACAATATGATGATAATTGTATGGAATTATGAAAAGATTTAAAATTATGATGTGTCTGTTATTATGGCTAACAACATTTACTTGACATTGAGTACCTGAGGCTTTATGATTAGGAGATTTTCACACCAATAGAAACCTGCAGGAGCAAAATCACGGACTCAACGACATATCAATATGATCCTGGTTGAAGCCACTATACTTAAGTTTCTGCAAACTTATATACAATATTAATATTCATACACGCATCACACCTTAATTCTATGGGTTACGTACACTGTTCAAACGCTGCTATACAGATACTAATTGATTAAAAGCATACAAACAGTTAGTCTCATCATTAAAATTGTTGACATTCTTGCGGTCATCAGTTCCCAGCTCAGCTCCTGTTCTTCTGCCTGCTTAACTGCCAAAGATCCTGTTTTCTTCGTTCCAGGTGTCTTTCTCGCACAACATGCAGCCTTGCTGAGCAGATAAAACTTTTAATCATATCAAGCTGCTAAAGCAAGAGTGACTTTTGATAGGCCAGGTGTCCCTTTTTCTTCCAAATACATTGCCACAAAACCTCACTTAATTTTACAGATTTAAAATTCTTAGATATTATGTACACATGAACACATCCATACACACCCATATATATACACCATTGCTGAAACGGTCTTTAAAAGTCACTTTCATTATAATGTATCTCTGCAAGAACCTATTTTGGATCATATCTTTTTTGAGATTTAATATATTTGCTGCAAGCAAACTGCTAAGGAAATAATTGAAACACCACATTGCCAGATGGCTGGATTTGCAATGGCTGCTGACTTTTTCATACCAAGAAAAATTTTGTTTGTTTTATGAAAGCTCTATGTAAAACCTCTTCCAGTTTAGTCAGAAGGTCAAATCCTGTGCATATAAATGGTGTGGTCTCCTACAACAAAGAATTCAGGTGGTGGGTTTCCCTGCATGCTGTAATTCTGAATTGCTTACTTGGAATAGCCTAATGAGAACGGTTTTAATCTGAGTTCACTACAAGTACTATATAAGAAAAAAATGGATAAAGAATTGAACAAAACAGCTTATGCTTAAAATAGTTAATGGATACTAGCATATTTTTTTTCAGCTAGAAAGGAACACATTTATAAAATGTATGGGAGTAACAAATTATCTTTCAGACTTAGCAGAAGGAGCAATTAAGCTTCTTGATTTAGTAAAGGCAATGGGAAAGATGCGGGGAGGAAAGGGCCTGAGGCATTTGGTGATATGACAAATAAGACCTAAATAATGCAGTGTTTTCTCAGCTGTAAATGCAGATGTTTGCAGAAGTGGCACAGATGCTCATACTTTTACATGTAGGATTCCCTGTACTGACATTTCTGAATACAGACTCTTTTACTAGCTATTTATCTCTAATGTGCCCAGAGAAGCAGGGCTTTCTATACATTTCCACATCCCCTTCCCCAATAAGCAAGGATATTTAAGAATGAATCAGTTGTCTACTGTCTGATAGGGAAAATCCTCCAAAGGAAAGAAAGTTTTGTTTAAATCGTATCCTTCATGACAGTGTCTATCTACATGTCACCTTGTTCAGCCTGTGTAAATTGGCATGCTAAAAGTAAGGCTCACTTCTCTACAGATGTGGATGAGATTTTAGTGCATGTGTGCACACACTGGGGAAGTTTTGATAATGTACATGGAAATATCACTGGGGAAGCATTTGTTTCTGTCTTCACTCCTACTTTCAAACACTGTTCTCTTTTCCCTTTCTGTCAGGGACATAGTGGTATTGCATACTGGCTACTCTCATAGCTCTTATCCCTAATTGTCACCTGTCATTAAAAACAGGGAAAACCAAACCAAAACAAGAAACCCCACAAGAGACTGAAGAAATACTGCTTTGTCACAATTGTATAGAAAACCTTGAAAACATCACTAAAGGCAACTGCATGTTACCATTCATTTGATAATGTTGCTCGAGGTCTGAAAATAACTGGTTTGAGTCACGTAAAGTGACCTGTGCAGTTTGTTGTGTACCAGCTTTGGCACCAGTAATGATGCATTCAGCATCAGCATTGTTTCTTTTTTTCCTGATTACTAGAACATTTAGGAAAAGAGGAGGAACATTTTTATTTTTACTAGTTTATTTTTGGTTAGTTCCTCCAGCACCTTTGTTTGCAAGTCTGTGGGAATTCCTCTTTGCCAGTTTAAAGAATTTAAGTGAAGAGCACAAGGGCTGCAAATCACAGCAGCCCAGGAGGCCATGCACACGAACTCCAGTGCCCTAAATGGTGGTGTTTGAGAGATGATGTAGGACTTCTGATGGGTTCAAAATCACTAAAGAAGAAACAGCTGAATTAATTCCTCACATAAGTATTCCAAACATGCAGAAAGCATAACAGGTGGTTGAGCCTTCTAGCTGCAATTAGAGCAGCACACAAAAACTTGTTAGACTATTTTCAGGGAAATAGAACATCACTGAAACACTCTGTTCCAAAACAGATTTTTCAGAGAAATTGTTTTGGAGTAAACTCTTCTTCAGGACTGAAGAGGATCTTTGTACTCTATGGTGTGGGAGTTAGATTACTTTAGGACGTTTGGGCTGTCTTGTTTTACCCATAATAATGCTAGAATAATAGAATGAACGGGGCTGAAAAGTTGTAGGCATCTGCCCGGAGGGTCATGGGTCCCTAGGCAGCAGAGGTACATGCTAGCAGCTCACCACCATTGCAGCAGGCACTGTTGGAAACATGTTCATTGCCATCATTTCCCAACAGATCACTCTGGATTCTGAAAGCGGAATATAGCATCTTCAAGGAAACTTAGGTCTTGTACAGGGCCACTGTTTTCAGTCCCTTTGAGAGATCCTGTGACTTCTTTCTAAAACTGGTGCTCCATGCATCTTCTGTCATTCTGTGAAGGCACTGGCCTAGAAGTATTAGCTTGCAGTAGGAATTACATCATCTGAGCATGGATGCAATGTGTGCTGCACATCTACTTAGCATGAATGCTATTTGTTTGGGTGGAAAGAAGAAATGTCTAATAGGTAGCGCAAAGATGGAATACACTCCTAGAAAATGGCAAAGCCATTTGCTAGCCTCTGGAAGAGGCTATACTGCTCCCAGCTCTTCTGTTGCACTAGATCTCTTACTCAGAGAGCCTCAGGAGTGCACTCAGGTCAGAAATGTCAAACTCATTACTCAAACCCTCTTCTACTCATTTATTGAGCAGATGAGTGCTCAACTGGTCTAAGGGAAGTAGTTGGCTTAGCAGAAACTGAGACAGAAATTTGACTTTTGGAGGGTGAGGCTCCTACCTCATCAACAATGAACTGAAAGATCTTTTCAACCCTTTTCAGATATGTTGTGGTTATATCATGGTAAATTACCCATATGCTTCTGCAATGTCAACTGCAGCCAGCAAGGCTGATTTAAGACAGTTTTAGGGATGTTGTAATCTATCACTACAAGAAGATGGTGTTCCATCTGCCTATCATCTATCTGTAATGGACAGCACTGTCTGCCATAGTTTTCCACCATTCTTGCCTGGCTTCTTTCCTTGTTCTAGCACAGCTGATGCATGAGAACCGCCCTTTTTTATACATATATAAAAAAATCCCAGCAAAAACAACTGGATCAGTTTTAATCAAGGTGTTTCACTACGTGTTTGTACCTCCATCTGGTATGGCAGAAATGAAATGTGATGGAAGAGTAAGATATGGGGTGTGTGTAAGAATAGGGTCTAATGTGGCAGAGGCTGATTAAGCAGCTTAAACTAAGGTTTTTTGCTTCAGTGGGGTTTCAGTGGTGTTCAGCATCTACAAATGTTACTTATGGGAATTTGCATATCTCAGCAGCTCTGAAAATGACATGACAATGACATGACAATACTCTCAAATTTTAGTGAGGCAACAGTTTTTGTCCTGGACACCTTCCAGGGACCAGTGTCCAACTTCTCACCTATATCTTACAATAGGGCTTCAAACAAATTACCCTGCTGACGTTAACATGGAGAAAATTCCAGACTGCTATCTACTTGTGCTCCTTGGAATAAAATCTTAGTCATATCTTTTGTTTTTTCTGCAAATTTTCTTTCCAATGAAGGGTCCTCTTATTTCATGGTATTGTTTCATCACTTCTTTTGTTCCTGTCTGTTTCATGGCTTAGGTGTATGGATGGCATTTTCTGTAATCAAGGTTTTTTTTTCATATCTAAATAGTCTAAATCTCCTATGTGGGCCTTTATAAATTTATTTTTTAAACTATATTTTTGCCTGCTGTTCTTTCTTTTATTTTCTTTGTTCATTTCCTACCTTTTGTCTCTCTTTATCTTCTATAATTGACTGGTCCATTAACAGATCTTTATTCTTTTTAACATTTAAATGCAGAATAGAAGTATTCTGTGGTGTTCACCACTGTAAGATAAGCTCCAGTTTTAATATTCTTGTCCTGGGTACAAAGACTTGCTTACACAAGCGAAGGACTCATTCTCCACTGCACTCAAATATACCAAGTTTAAATTACACTGATAGCTGTGCAGGAGATCAACTATTCATAAAGGAATTCGATTGGGTGCCTAGTGGCTTTTCAAAATTACTTTCTGAGATCCTATGCATTTCTACTTCAGATCAGATAGAAGTACCTTCACAGAAAGGTAGTATATCTAGTCCTGTACTATGATTGATGCCTAAATCTCTGAAGTTTAATTGTGCTTATCAAATTGCCTTGAATACTGAAAGTGTTAATAAAACAGTCAAGCTTTATCAATTCCAGAGCTGCCAGGCATATCATGCATTGAAGAAGCACAGCTTTTTCTCTAACTTCTTCGCTCCTTGCCATTACCCCCCTCCCACCCCTGATTGGTATGTATACACATTGATAAGATCCCCCTGAGACTTTCCTTCTGCAGGCTAAGCAGCCCCAGCTCTCTCAGCTTCTCCTCACGAGACAAATGCTTTAAACCCTTATTTTACTCTTCTTTGTGGCCATTCACTGGGCTGTCCCCAGGCAACTTGTTCTCTCCACCTGTCTCTCATTCTGGGGAGCTCAGAAATGGACCCAGAACTCCAGATGTATCTCATCAGTTGTGAGCAGAGGGGAAGGACCACAACCCTCAATCAAAGGTGCACTGCTGGCTGGTTGTAAACTTGTTCATCAGGACCCTCTGGTCCGTCTCTGCAAAGGTGCTTTCTATGAGATCACACTTTTCTTAACATAGTAGTACAATTTATTAAGTGGAAGCTTATTGTGCATGAATGCAGCTCAGATGTTGCCTAAGCAAGGTAGGTGTAGTTTACTAGAATGTATTTATGATCCTTTTTTGGGATAAGGATTCTAGAGCAAAACCTTCCAACAGATAGTTAAAAAATCTTTAGACATGTCTGGACTCTCATAGCTGCAGCAAAACATTGTTACATCAAATGGTCTGATGTCTATAAAGCTGCCTACAAAAGTAAAATAAATCTTTATCATGAGGGAAAGAAAATGGGCCCATCGGGGTTCTGCTATTTTATTTCTTTTTTACTCGAAATGAATTAATTAATTTTAAACAAATGAGCCTAGGAATTTTATGTCTGGAAATATCATACTGAAAAAAATTCTTTAGTAAGTTGCTAATTTTTCTTTAGTGAATTGAACGAAACCATTCTGCAATGAGTCTGTTGTATTATGGAGTGCATCTAATTGGTCTCATTACAGCTCCAACTGAGCTTAAGAAAATAGTTTTAAAATTTGAATGGATAATTTTTCACTTTGAGGTTACCATTGTAATCTTCCATCTATGTTTTTAAGACAACGAGGTGGCAGTTACATTTTTCTTGCTAAAACATTTCTACACATTGCATTTTAGTATCTCCACTTATCTTATGTGATTCTTAAGTGGATAGAGGCACCTCAGGAAGAAGCTGTAACATTCTTAAAAATGTTTCTCATTGGGAATTGGTGAGTATGCTGCCTACCCATTTTGAAATACAAATGGAAAGTGACTCACACAAAAAATGTGTTCAGAGGGATGGATGTACGTGACAAGCATGAAATGTCATGCAGACCCTTGTTCTCACTTACCAGAGATTTCCTTTGGGTACTGCTCAGGGCATAAACTCTCAAGCCTGGAAGGACCAAACCACCCATACAACAGGTCAGGGAATGCTGAAGAAGCCCAGATGCGCTTCTGATGGTGAAGAATTGCTTAAGTCTCTTCTTGATTTTCTGTGAGGAGGTGGCTGGCATCAACTCAGTTGTCTTTCACATAACTGACTTTAATCCCTCTGTGTTGTCATGGTAACATGAGCCTCTGATCAAATGAGCCTTAATCACTTCCTTAGAAGTCAACCTCTCTTCCTTGTAGGAAAGAACATGGGACAAGACCAGGATTCCACCACCCCAACCCCCGAAAAGTTCATACAATTCTCTTGAGCACTCCATGTCAATTTTCAAACATCCTCTATGCAGTTTGGGGTTGTAATATTACAAATGTATGTGTGTATGCAGGGGAAAAATATCGGAAGAGGAAAATGCACAGCAGTAAACACATAAAAGCCTCTAGCTGAATTGTGTAAATAGCACTATTGCATACGGATGTATGTTCTTTGGAGTGCAATGCTTATCAGATTTGCAATGGGTTTAAGATATCAAATAATTGCATAGCAGTCATGAGTATGCTATATTCTTCTGGATACAAGGAGGTTACAGGGGCATGTATAAAGTGCTACTACGGAGCAAAGGACTAATGGGTTTTGTCAAGGCAATGCTACATCAGCATTTTTTTTCACAAAACTGCATTATTAAAAAGGTGTTTGGTTTTTTTATAGTCTAAAACAACCTTGCTACAGTGGGCTGAATACCATAATGTTTTTCGACATTATAAATTACCTCATGCAGAGCTCTGTTCTGGGATGGCAAAATTACTTCTGGTTTCTAAGCTATTATATTTGAAGGTAGTTCTTCTCTCCATAATAACACCACAGTGTGCATGTAAACATATCTTCAAGGAGGAGCTTCATAAAAAAGAAAATATTAGCCAACCACTGGGAATGACTGAAAAGACGAGTTTTCAGGAATAATTCTGGGATATTATTATTTTTTTTTAAGATATCATAGTAAAATTAATATGGGGGTGCAGAACAACTTGATGGAAACCTACTTAATGAAGGAAATTTGGGTATCACGGTGGTGAGTTAACCTGATGCTAGCCGAATCTATGTGTAAAATAAAAATTTGGGGAAACACTACACTGAGAGAGAGAGACAATTCCTCATATTAAAAATGATGACCCCCTTATCTAAGCAATAGAAAGACAACAGAAGAAATAACCAAAGAGTTTAAGTGTACTCCAAAAGACAGTGAGCCTCTGCAGAAGAGATGTGAAGGATCAATAATTCAGATAGGAATGTTTCTTCTTTTTAAGGTAGAAATAAAGGAGAAATCACAGAGGTTGCAGTCACAATACTTGTTCATTTAAAAGATAAAATAGAATAAAAAAAATCAGTAGAACCTATCCTTCTATCCAAGCCAAACTGTTTAGTAAATCAAAACAAGGGGGACTGTTTTTAACGCATTCTTGGTCAATAATCTCACACAAAATTGTGGAACATAGGCAGTTGCCTATATAAAACTAGAATATATCTTTGGCAAATATACCATCTCCTTTACTATATTTCTGTCAACTATCATACAAAATCAAAGGCATTTCAGTCTCCAGCAGAGCATGTTTCAATGGTGCATTGCTGCTAGAGCCTTTTTGGAAAAAAATCCACATGGCATTTTCTGCTTATTACTTGTTGGTTACAGAATAAAGGAAGGAAAGAGGCAAAATATGATAAATAAAATATTTAGGAAACTAATGCAACAATTGTGAAATCAAGATTTTCTTGATGTGGTTATAGTTGCTTTCTGAAAAATGGAATACTTTAAATTGTTTAATTAAACCTATGGATAAATAAAATGTTAATGAACCCCTTGTAGACATAACTTTTATGCAAGTTTGTTGGTCATAGTGTGAAGCTTGTGTGTGAAAGGTTAACACAGGATCTTGCTGTGGATTCTTTCTTTTGATGTTTTTGTCATTACGGTGTGAGGAGGAGGGGAAGACTCTCACAAGAAAGCTGCCACAAATGGTAACAACACACTTACTGCTTTATTTCTTAATCTAAATCAGAAGATGGAGAGTTTCCATTTCTTCCTTAATTTTTCTTCATTTCTTTAAGTCCAGGGTTACCTAAACATAACTCACTTAGCAGTACTTCTTCCTTAGAATATTTATCATTTTTATTGTTAGGTAGTGGGTCAAGGAAAAATAACTTTTTCTATCAAATAGCAATATCCAAATCTGTTCTGAAAAGCAAGAACACAACTGCTCATTTTCTAACAGTTTTTGCCTATTTAATTTATTGTATTATCATTTACTATTCTTGAGAAAGATGAGGAGATGTCACAACATTCATCAATTTCTCTTTGACTTCACAAGCCCACTGCTTTTCACTGAAGGCTTCATCATGTTTTTACTCACTTTGAAGATGTTATTTTCTAAAGCAAACTTTCCCTCAGGTAGGAAGCTATCTGCCATTCAACATAATTTTGCTCTCTACTAAGTATTTATGAAATTGAAATGGAGCCATTCTGTGTTGCAAACATTTCACAACTGTATTGCTTCTTTGGCTTAAAGTTCTAACACTGCAATTATTTTCTGCAGATTGATATTTCAGTACTTGGTGATAATAAACAAATTAGTTGAGAACTCAGCCTGGATACAATTTCAAGACAAATATAACTTGGTGATTTTCATTTGAAAAGCATTGACAGTTATGTTGCTTCCTTACTTTTAGGTGGCTAGGTTCAACATATTCTTAAATGAAACAAAAAAAAAAGGAATAAAAAAAAGGCAGGCAGGAAAAATGGTTAAGTATAAATGAATAAACCAATAAACCAATATAATAATAATAATAATAGTAATAATAATAGTAATAATAACAATAATAGGTCTCTAGTTAGACAGATTTCAAAGCCCTGCGTTTGTATTTTAGCATTAATTTAACACTGGATATGTTGTGTGAGAATGCAATACTGACAGGATGTTTTTTATTCACAATCATGTAACAAATGTACAAAATTTTAACTAGTTTTTATCTTTGATGCCCCCCCCCCCCCCCCCCCCCCCCCCTTTATCTTTTTGCATGTTTGCCTGGTTGGGAACCAACAAGGTGTGGAAGAGAAGAGAAAGGAATACATTCATTGTGAGCTTTCTAAACAGATTTTTTCTCAGATTGCTCAATATATTGTGGATCATCTGTGGCCCATGCACTACAAATGGGGTAACACTAGTATAGGGAGTAGTAAGAATTGCATCAGAAATGTTTTGAGGAAAGGAAAAAACAGCTGGAGTCTCTTGGAAGCCTTGGAGAGTCAGAACTGTTTGGTTAAATCTAAAAAAACAAACTAAAAAAAGAAGACAGATGATGTAGTTAAAAGGTAAGTTAAGAGAAGAGAATGTGTAGAAAGACCATGTTAGGAACAAGGTCATCATTCCTGCTGTTTTCACAAGAGATAAAGGCTGTGAAAATATTTGTGTCTGATCCAGCTGCCAGTCTGAACAGCTTGTAAGCACTGAGGTGGGAAACAGGATACAAATCTTCAGGAAAGGAGGAGCTGAATGAGCCCTGCATTGCTGGCAAAAACAGTATGCAAGCGCATTGTCCAAGGAGATCTCAGAGCTGGAGGTGGTTTGTGCATCCTAAGAGCCATCACCAGATGTGAGTGCAGGGTCCATGTGTGAAAATAAATGCTCTGATATTGCCTGTGTTAAGATTGTTTCACTGTTTATGGGAGGTCAGAGTAAGCAATAACCAGTCAAAAGGCATTGATTATAATTGGAAATGCTTCTTACCCTTATTTGCATCCTAGAATAGAGACCTCGTTTTGCCTTTCTCCTGTTACTACTGTCTGATTTTCAAACTGGAAGTAAAACAGTTTTTGTCACAAGTGCTCTCAAGAACAATCTTGTCTAGGTGGTAGTCTGATTCAAAAAAGAAGCAAACAACAAAAGCTTTGTCTGTTCTGAGAAAAAAAAGTAGGTATGCACTGCCAGCATTACTGCTGTAGATGAGACTCAAGGTCCCCATGGCTGCAGAGCATGTTTCCAAGAGATGTTAAACATCACTAGCTCATTTAGTTCCAGCTCTCTGAAACACGGTATTCATCTAGAAGTCGCGGCTATTTGGCTGAAAAGTAAGACAACTCTTACATTTAAAAGCATTTGCTGTAAGCCAGCTGAAGCCAGCATCAGCGCATAGAAGGCTGGTCTGCTGTAGTGATCGTCTGTTTGAACTCAGGCACTGGAAGAGATGGACCTTTGGACATACCTGTCACTGGCAGTGGTGGCTAACAGTGGGAATGAATCACCTCTGCCCCAGTAGAGTCCCAGCATTTAATTATAGTAGAAACAAAGTAGCTGAGAACTCATCCTGGATACAATTTCAAGACAAATATAACTCTTTTGTGACTGAAAATGTGAAGCATGGAATCTGTGAAATGCAACCCTTTCAGGAACTTAGTGTGGCCACTGCAAAGACTGGAAGAACAGTGAGGCTTTTTCTGTGTCCTCTAAAATATGGGAAATAGATATAATATATTCTTTTGGTAATTAATCTTTTAAATATCTGTATAAACAATGATATAATTACAGCAATAAAAAAAGTTCAGTTCTGACAACCTTCTTTGTGAACAGTTTGTTGTCTGCTTTGATATATAACTCTAGGGATGAAAGCACTTTCCAGAGCAAAAAACCACCATTATAGCAACAATAAAAAGGAACTTGAAGATTGTGACATTCTATATGACAGTTTTCATCATAATATGATATTAAATCCCATAACTACATACATGTAATTATTATAGACGATATGACTTCTTTATTTCACAGTAACAGTATAATTGCACAGTCATAAACAAACTTTCAGGGAAGGCTTGTCTGCTGCCATCTGAAGTGATGGTTTGCTGGGGCATAGAGCCAGCCTAGCTGCTAACTGGCCCTACAAGATGAAGTTGCAGCCTTCCTCCTCCTCCCTTTTCACCTGTACTTTACAATTCTGGCTCTCACCTTTCTTCCCAGAGGGAGCTGCTTCAGTCTCTGCCCAGACAGGAATCTAGGCTTGTTTTTCCACTGGGTGAGTTGCTAAGAGAGCAGGAGCTGGCTGCTAGCCCAGCTCAGGACATTTTTTCTTCTTACCTCTTCAAAGCAGGCACAGGGAACCAGTCCCAGTGTATGCTTGCTTGCAGATTGGTGAGAACAGGTATGTAGGTCCACAAGAAACTATAGCTATCTGAAGCTTCTTCTTTTCTAGGGAGTGGAAGGACATGAACATATGAAGCTCAAGGATTACTTTCCAATTCAAGACATAAGACTTACAGAGCTCCCCTAAAATATTTAGATCTTTGAACACAGAGATCTCAAAGATACAAAATTTCCTTATGAGCCTTTTTTTTTCTTGTGCAGTGGCTAGGATGAACCAGAAGAGCTATACTTTGATTGCTCCCATGTATGGCATTAGCAGGGTCCAAATTACAGAGAGGCTTTGAAGATAATATCAGTTTCTTAGTTATTATTATCCTGGTAATTTGATACATGTATATTTAAACAAAAATTCATATTTTCCCTTTTTATATCAGGTTTACAATTACCAAAATTCTGAATTATAACTCCACAAAATTACATTTGAGGGATTGACATTATGGGGAACTGATGGACAGGTGAAGAGCTGCTATACTGCTGAGGAACTCTGCATCCCCAAGTCACATTGAATTCATATCATATTATATAATTTACATTATATTGAATTATTTTAATCCATACATGTATACTCTATAGTTTAATTTACATTATTTTAGATTTGTATATAATTTTGGTTATACTAAAATTACATTAAAATTATAAGAGTATGGTACAATGGCAGCGCTTCAGAGCTCAGAATGTACTGCATTATCAACAGAGTTTTAGTTTTAATTAATATTTATAAGGGTGTTTGGGCACAATGAACTTCAATGCAGTTGCAAATGCACTTGAGAGCATCAATTTTAGGGTAATTTTATTATGGGTTAAATGCTAACATCTCTACCAACTGTTAAGAGAACCTTGCTCAGTAATTAGTACATTTACTGTATGGCTCACTAGTATTTCCAGAAGCTGGGCTGAAAGCAGGCAAGAATGGCAGAATCCGACCTAACCTTTCAAAACTGGCACACGATGCTTGAAATACAGAATGGAAAGTGAACTCATAAGTTTCACTCAGTTTCAGTCAAAATGCTTAATAAGGGATATCCTCTGAAAGCAGAAGGAAATGTGGCATCCTTATCAAACAGCTTTCTGGGGATCTTTTGAAAGCAGCAAGTTTAATTGCAAGAGGTCATTCATTCTTTACACCCCCATCTCCCAGCGTGATACGAAGAGGGGAGGTACAACTCCAGATGCATCGAAAGAGGGATCACAGTGTATGTAGATATACTTACGCTCAGTGTGATTGAGCTAATTTGGATAACCATTGAGTTCAGACATCTGTGTCAGCCACTTGAGTCCATGCTGGCATCTCCAGTGGCTAAGGAGGTTGGCAGGCTGTGTTGGAAGTGGTTTGCAGCTATAATATGAGCCAGTTCAATTAAAGCCTGTAAAATCACACATCCTGTTGTGGTGCACAGCTAGCCAGGGACACAGGCAGCTGAGACCTGAAAGGGGTTGGGTGGCAAGAACTGGATCTGTATGTGCATACATTGTGCCCAGAGACTGGACCAAAGTCTTGTCAAGAAAAACAAATATTTGATAAAACATAAAAGACAGCTTTTCTGAGTACAGAAAAAATATTTTGAGTGTGAATAGTCTATGTTGCAATTGCTCATTTCTGCTCTTTCTGCCCTGGTTTTCAGTCAATAAAATCCTTAATGAGGAAGTCTTTAACAATACCGAGTCTTTTTAATGAGAATCTCATTTGCTCGTGTATCAGAAAGCTGCCTTAATAGTGTGACTGAGATTACTTTATCTAATTTACCCTTTATAGACATTCCTTTCATTCACGGTAGGACTGAAAAAATTCTGAATGTAATTTGACTCCATTGTTCATAACACTCAGTCCTTTCATGGAGGCATGGATATACCCAGGAATATCAAGTGATTCATTGGAAATGTAAACTCAGACTTAATTAGGTAGAGATGCATTATAGAACTGTGTCTACTTTAGAACCTGCAAAGATCTTTTTAGTCTGTCCTTTCCTGCCAAGTTTGAGTATAGTATCTCTGATAATATCACTTAAAATAAACCTTGTAAAGAGTAATATTTTTATGGTTAATACTGTTACAAACCTGAGTGCAAAGGCTCAATGATAAGTTAAAATGTCTTTGAAAGGAGAGAAAAAATTACTATTCATTAACTGTTTCTAATTTTATAGGAAGATTTTGCTTCAGTGAATGTATTTATCTAATACAAACTTCATGCAATCATAGCTAGAGGACAGAACACTTCTACATGCTATATGGAATCTCTACAAATGAGCACTCCTGAAATTTGAGTCACGTTTTGCTGTTTTTGTCATTTACCACTAATTCATGGAAGCAGTATATGACATCAGCTTACAAGCTATACTGTTAAGGATGGGAGGTAGGAGAGTTTCCACTGACACTTGTTTAAAACACTTACTATCTGATGGATAAGCACATTGTAAAATATGATTCTGTGTCTTTAGAGTGCCTAAGGGAAATATTATTTAAACAGCTGATAACCACCAAAATGGAAAGTCTAGTAGTCAGTCAGACAAATACACATTCCTCTTCCCACTGCCTTCATCCTGCTGTATCTTTCAGGAAGATGATAACTATTCTGTAACTGGACTTTACTATTTTGGATAGTGAGAATATGAGTCAAAAGAGGTTGTAGAGAAAAAATTAGGACCTTGCAGGAGTTAAAGCAGTGGTAATTGCAGGGCTTAAAATAGTGGTAATTTTTAGCTGCACAAAATAATTTCATCTTTCTCTACAGAATATTATACCTTGTATAAGAATAAATTAATAGGGTTTTTTTTGCTATAAGAGCCTGAGTACACCCTCTTCCTCAGTGGCTCTGGGCCTAATTGAGCGTAACGGTTACACATGACAACCAGCAGGAAATCTCTCAGCTACTTCAGGAGCTTAGTGCCCTATGGGGAGGACAATGGGTCATGTTGCTGTTGAGAAGCCAACAGAAACAACGGCCTCCTCCTTCAAGCACAGTCTAAAATGTTAACGTGAGGTGTTTTGCCGCTTGCTTTCTTGTCTGATTGAAAGAAATCTGAGGGGAGTTCAGTTACAAAGTCTAGTTCACGGCTAGAAAAGTCAGAGCTTTCTGACTGAGACAGCTTTTAGGAACAAAGTGCATTCCTCAAAATACCTTTTCCCATCCATTTTTAGTACAAAACTTCCCTCCTGTCTGATTGAGCTCTCAGGCTTCTGAAATAAATCATCACCAATGCTAAAGAACTTAAGTGTGTGTACACAGTAAGCCTGTCTCTATCTTAAAAGCTGCTTGTAGTGCCAGCCCCTGTGATGAACCACCTTGGCTTCACCATCCATCAGCCCTCATCACAGCTCCAGTCCACTGGACTACTAAAGCTATCAGCTTTGCAAGAGGTAATTGCTAGAAACTATGATCCGCTGGATGTTACATTTGAAAGTTGATCCCAAATGATAAGTTGCACTGTTATTTTGAGGTTAATGCCTTTAAACCAAAATGCACTTCATTCAGGCTATCCCTCAGGAACATTTTCAAAACTAGATTTTGCTCAAAAATTTTAGCTTCATCGGGTGAAGTCTAGCAGAAAAGGAAGGAAATATTTGTGTTTGGAGAGAAAGAGAAAAGCTGATATTTAGATATTATTGAAGGATTCTGCTAAGATCTCAACAAAACTCAGTAAAGGATCAAGAACAATCAATAGAAGTTTTTTTGAGGACTCAGATTGGTTTTTTAACCTTTATAAAAGTAAATATTGTGATCACTTTGAAAAAGACCAGTTTTATAGGATGACCAAAATGATTGCAGATATTACTGTGTTTTGTTTTATATTACAGTATTATGCTAGTGTTTCTGTAATATCATGGTAAAATTTCTTCCACCAGTTTCAAAATGTCATTAAATTTGTTTCATAAAGCATTTGGAAGTGCAGAAAAATCAATGCAATGACACTCATGGGGCTTTGAAACACACATTTGTGGTATTGGTCATACAAGCTGCTTCAGTATGACTTAGTGAAAACATAGTATTATTTGTTCAATCCACATTAGCAGAAGGCCTGCTGCTGACAGACCAGAATCAAACATCCTGGGCTCCCTTCGTGTCTCAGCCTTGATCTCATTATGTCAAAGAGCTAAAAAGCAATGTACGACCAAGTCCAGCCCCAAAGCTGCTTTACTTCTAAAGATGAAAATTTCTGCAGGCATGCTATGTCTCCCAAGGGACCTGAAGACACCACTTCCCCCCCCATTTTTCTATTCTGATGTTAATTTAGTTGTATTCAGTTTTCCTAGCAAGTATCTCTGTCAGAGAATAGTCCCAGAGGGAACAGCAAAAACAAATGAGATTGACAGGATTAGAAACAACAAGTTCTGTTACTTTGTCTTCTGCAGAACAACATTTTCATGACAGCCTTCATCGTAATATAGTGATAAAAGATATTTTCACCATATCCTTTCTCTTTTTTGGTAAAGACTCTTTCCTGAAAGATTATGGGTTACTTCCACAGAATATTTCTGAATTAAACAAAAAGTTAAATTTGTTTTACTCTTGCAGGAAAACCTTGGAAAAGTCACCACCTTGTTAACTCCAAAACCGAGAGACGAATTTAGAAGCTTTGACAGAAAATCCAAAGCTGTAAATGGAAAGCAGAAAGGGTGCCTTTTTCCAAAGATGGAAGAGTCTGAAGTTGAAATGTCATGGCTTGACATTTGGAAAAAAAAATAATATTTTTTTCATGTAGAGTCCATCAAGTGAAAAAAAGGAGACAGTTTTCTGAAGAGAATTAACCATTCTGACAAAAACATTTTCCAGAATTTTTTTTTTTTTGGTCTGGTTCCAGTCAAAACTGGCGTGAAAGTTTTCCTGCATTATACAATCATAGTGCAAATAGCAGGAGGCAAAGTACACGGAATCTCTTAGTAATGGAGAATCAAATCACATTTCTCTTTTCAGACATATTTGCACATGGTAAAATGAAAAAATATTCAGGTCACAAAGTAGTTATTTGGGAGATAGTCTGTTCACCAGAAATTAGTTGCAATAGTATCAATTAAAGTATGTTTACCAGCTTTTCTGCATTTTTCTGCCATTAATGAAGTTGTTGATTTAGAAATAGACAGTTGCTTCTTAAAAAAAAAAGTAAATGTATGACATCATACAGGTTTCTCTTGTTTTAACTGATGTTGTATGGAAAGGTTAATTTCATCTTTATGTAATTAATAAATAAATCATAAAAATGTGTTTAAAGATTTTCTTACATCTGCCAATGTAGTTAGTTCATATTTGTGATGACTGTAACCATCTCTGTCACATTGCTATAAGCAAAGGTCTTGTTGCCTCCATCAGCTGAAGTATATACACACAGAAATTACCAGATGATACTGGTAGTTGACCTGTGGGGTCATTATTTCTCTTCTAGTGTCCCAATGTATATCTTGGTCATGTTGTCTATCCAAGCTACCTGAGGACTAGTTCCTGGCTAACCCAGCTTGTGCTGCTTTGCTTTCCCAGTTTTGCACATGAATGCTGGATGCCTAAAACAACCTGTATCCATCAAGACACCAAATATGCGGGACAGTGTTTCAGTGCTTGTTGACAGGGATGAAGACAGTTTGGAAGCTACCTCATCTTCACAGTCACTGAAATAAAAAGCAAGAGAAACGGAGTGTATTTAGAAATATGTACCCTTTCTCTCCAAACCCCCTTCAGGAAAGAATAAAATTTCTTCACATTCTCATATTTAAAGGAAAAGTACTGATTGCAATTTGGAGAAATTTTCAGTTGAAGCATTTTCTTAATTTGAACTTTTTTTGTTCAAATTCTATTTAAACTATTGATTTTGAACTATTTATTCTATATAAAAGTCTATTTAGGTCTTACATGCATTTTTTTTTCTTTAATTGTAGTAAACAATGTAAATGCTTTTTTAAATAAGAAAAGGAAAAAAAAATATCAGAAGTCAGGCACACCCATCTTCCATGAAAGATTAGATAATTTTCTGGTGGCTGGAGTATTCATTCAGCATTTTGGAGGGGTGAACGTTGGTCATTGGTTCAACTCTTTTTGTGTTATTCCATGTTAATATAAAATTGAAAAGGTCCTGCAAGATGACCAAGGATGACTGCAATAACCATTTGGGTATTTGTTGTTTTGATGAGGGAAGACCTCTTTCCAGGTTACACCGAACTTCCCTGTCTTTCCTGCACAGCTTTCCTACGGTTAAACTTTTGTCCTGATAGAAACCAAACTTTTTAGAAATCATTCTAGGTTTTGTGGGGTAAGAACTCTTTTTCTACTTATCTGTAGTTACTGTATTCTCAATAACAGTATGTTATCGTGTGTATCTTGTTCATAGTGGGTTATAACAGTACCAACTTTGTTGACAGAATAGCCCCCTTTTATTAAAGTTTAATTGGCCTGATGACCCTCTGCTTCACAAATTGTATTTCATACCTATATGATGAGGGTTAGGATGCTGACAATGGTTTCTGTGAGAGGGGAAACTGGATTTAATCGTGTACCTTACACAAAATGTGGCATTTGCAGGATGGCTGGAGAACTCTGAGGTCAAGAATGGTCGGTGGCATGTCAAAAGTATGTTTTTCAAAAGAATATCATGCTTTGTCTCTCCAAAATACTGGGCACCAGCTATTAGCACACATTCCTGTAGAAAACTATGTAATTTCACAGAAACAAATAAAATCCTACATGGCTTACATGATTCTACAGCACACATGAATACTTGATTCATGAATCAGCATTGTGCTTTTTGGCACTTTCCCCCTTGATTTTGGAATTGTTGCACTGCAACTATTTATGTATGGAAAAAATAAAGCTGACATTATTTTGTAAAGGACCACGTGTCTTTCTCCTGCATACCCCCTTTCAAGTGCAGCCTGAGTTGCCACATGCCCAAGGGGGTAAGTCAGTGAAACCCCTCTGGAGAGCTACTGCAGAGATGCAAATGCATAAGAGCTCGGCAACACATTTATTGAACTCAGTTTTGAACACAAAAGGGTTCAACTTCATCACAAATGCAGGGGCTGATGGACACTGTTATCAAATTCTTGTCACTCACATTACAAATGACATCACAGGAGTGCTGCAGTGTTGGGACTTTAGCTTCCCTATGCATTTCTTTTCATGCTTATCTCAGGCTGCCACATGCCTGTCACCTTGACTTTGAGATAGTTAAGGGAATACCCACTGATGACTACGCACAGGCACAATAATCTACCTTTTCTGGTGTATTTCCTGATATGTTGTTGTGCTAAACTTAATACTAGCATTTGCATTCACTGCATTTAGTCCAAGAGTAAGACAAGGATTAGAAGATTTTACCAAGGGTTATCAAGTTCTGGTGCAGATGGAGACGCCGTTGTCCTCAAGGTAAGAGCCAATGTTTTTGCTGTTGTTGAGCAGTGATTGTACAGTACAAACATTTCTTTTTCCCACTCTGCCCCTCCAAAATGAGTTAGCTGGGGCTGCACACGAAGGTGGGAGGCAACAGAGCTAGGGCAGCTGACCCCAACTGATCAAAGGGATGTCCCAATCTATATGTTGTTGTGCTCAGCAATAAAAGCTGGGGGAGGAGGAGGAAGGAGGAGGCAGGGGGATGTTTGCAGCTATGACATTTGTTTTCCCAAGTAACTATTATATTTGATTGAAGCCCTACTTTCCTGTAAATGCCTGCCAATGGGAAGTAGTGAAAGAATTCCCTACATTACATTGCTTATATGCACAGCTTTCCCTTCACTTATTAAACCGTCTTATTTTGACTCATGAGTTTTCTCACTTTTGCCCTCTGATTATCTCCCCCATCCCTCTGCACAGGAATGAGGGCTGCTGGTGGGGGGGTTGTTGTTACAGTACTGTTATTTGCTACAGTATTGTTATTATGAAGTATATAAAGTTGTTAGTGTCTGTTATTGTATCCCAAACTTACAAGTTGTTGAGGCTGCCTTAAGCCTTTACAAAAAATTCAATAGGTCTTTGAAAACTGTGATCTGTCCTCCACGTTATACTGCTCATTTTTTTTTAAAACTAGAAAAACACATAAAACTGAAAACAAACACATGGAATTGTTCTTCTATCCATTCCAAAATGATAATGGAATTGAGGGTATTGTTTATATCCAGCCACTCAAGTGAAGATTTTATTCTAGTAATATTGGTCTTTGCTCTTGTGGTTGTAATATGCTCTGCATGAACACAAGTAGCTCTGAGGCCAGTTCAAGAATTCTGAATGGTGTTGTTTTGGCACCTCTGCTGTCCTTGACAGATAAATCATACAGCTGTGATAATAACCATCATTTGAACACAGCAACCAAGTCTGGCTGGACTCTTTTGTGTATTCAGTAGAGTTTCCCAGACTGCACATAATTGAAAGAGTCTGTACAGTTGCAGTAGATTGGTTGATATGAACATACAGAAAATGTTGTGTTTCATATGCTTTCCATATGGGATATAAAATTTGAATATATAGTTTGGGGTCATATGGTCTCTGGACCTGGCTAGTGACTCTGCTGGTTGATGGCTTAAGATGTCACAGACAACTGTCACTCAAGAATTTTTGTTGGGCCTTGATTCACTAAAGTTCTTACATACTTTCATGTTGAGCTGCACCACTTACAATGAGATAAAGCCACATCAAAGCAGATGATACATTAATTATTTGCATTCTTCTAAGTTTCAAAGGACATATCTAAAGCTCAAGCTCTTTGTATGCTAGCCATTTATTGAAAATATAATGTGACTGTTCTAGTTGTAAAATAATTTTTTTTGGACCACTAGTTAGCAATTTTTGTGAGGTCTTTCATGTACACAATGTGAATTTCCAACTTTAAAAATTGTAATTGAAAGAAAATATTGTTCATTCCCCTAGCTTTGAAACTTTCTGACAGAAAACTCTTCACATCTTCCCCCCCTCCAGTTATTTTTTTTTTTAAATCCATCTGAAACTTTTAGTGTTAGGTATTACTCACAAATAGCTGCCACACAAAAAAATCTTCGCTTTTAGCAGTATATAAACCTATTTAATTCCCTTATTCATATCTTTTATATTTGTTTTAATATAAAAAATGAGCAACTAACAAAAGCAAAATAGCAAAAATAATAACAAAAAATGAAGAAATGTAGTTCCTTTCATGAGACCTTTGATAAACTATTAATTTGGTTGACTGTTAAATGACATCCAGAACTGACCTCAATCCAAATACCTTGTTCTGGAATTAGTGAGAAGTAGAGGAGAGTTCAATAGTCCTGAACTAATAAGTCTTGTCTCTCAGTAAGTCCTGATTGGTCTCTGTCATGTTACAGAAAATGGTCAGAGAAATTACCAGCGATTGCAGTCTGAGGAGAAACATGTCAGGGAATTTGAGACCAACTCTACCTAACACATTTCACTTTGCACCCTGCTGTGATCCAGCACCTTTGAGGATGAAGTATATTTTATCTGCGTCATGGCTGGAAACGGTGTAAACCATTACTGTATTCACGTGACTCTGTTTAGCCTTCTGAATACACAGATTTGTTCCTCTTGTCCCATGGCTCATACCCAGAGTATTAATACAATTCTGACTGCAAAAAGGAGGAGTTATTGTAGACTTCTTGGTATCCATAGACACTGTGTTTAACCAGAAAAACCCTCCACATGCAGAAGAAGGTTTAAACTAACCCGTTCTCCTGTGTCAACAAATAAACATGTAGGTCACTCATCTCCATAGCAACGTTCTTCAGAGAAAACATATTATTTAGATGATATTTCAGAATAAGATCTGAAGTACAAGCTTATGAAAGCTATAATTCTCAGATATTTATACATCAAAGTATAAATATGACTGATTTTGGAACGTTTTACAGTTGTGGATGAAAACTCTTGAAACAAAATCGGACATGACTAACCTTTTTCATATATGTATCATACATTGTGGATGGTGCAACCTTTGTACTAATGAATTCTGTAGCCTACTTTCCATTCCTCCTTTCTCTCCTCCAAAACCCACAGTGTTATTCACAACAGCATCTTCAGACTTGACCAAACCAGCAATGAATAGGATATATGTTGTCTGTCCCCACACCTTTTATCCAAAAGGATCTGGCTAGGATGGAATATCAGACGGGAAGCTCAGCCTTGGAGACCTCATTAATGCAAAGAAAAATCTTCCCTGCGTGGGCTCCATGAGTGGACAGTTCCCTAGCAGGATATGATCTGCTACATAAGTATTTCTACATAATAAATCTGAAGGTCTTTGTTTTCTTCATAACACGGAGAAAACCCCACCACACTGCCACACCCAAACTTTTAAAACTTCAAACTTTTCTGTGAAAAAACATTCATCCTTCTCTGCCCAGCATTCTACTGACTAAGAGCTTCTGGAATCACTGGAAGGGCTGTCTGACTTGAGTGTTGGACAAGGTTGTCTGAGTAGGACCAAGACTTCTGAATATAGAACTCATAATAAATCCAAAAATTCTTGCAATCCCTAAAAATGTCAGGAGGCATTGACAAGTAGGAACATAGAAAACACTGTGTGTCATTTTATTCCTAAAACTTTGATGAAAAAGAAAAAGCTTCAACTCTCTTCATATCGCAGTTAAAATTGAACAGATATTTCTACATTGCACCCTGGTGCATGAAGGGCAAAGGAACCCAGGAGAGTTCATTGATCTTCAAAGATAAATTCCTCAAAGAGCAAGAACAGTCCATTCTGATGCGGAGAGTCAGGCAGGTACAACAAAAACCAAAAGATGGAACCAGGGAGGAATTTAGTGACAGTGCTTGGATGTGCAGGGATGGAATTAGGAAAGACAAAGCTCAGCTGGAATTGAAGCTAGGAGGGATTTGAAGGGGAAAAAAGAAAAGTTTCTGTAAGTGCATTGACAGAAAAAGGAAGACCAAGGAAAAATGACCTCACTGCTCGGTGGAGTGCTAAATGGCATAGGCCATAGAGAAGGCTGGGGTACTTAATGGTTTCTTTGCCTCAGTTTTTCTTGGTCTGATCTGCCCTCAGGCATCTAAGTTCCCTAAGCTTTGGACTGTCCAAGGGAGGGAACCATGAGCCATGTTAGAGGAACACTGAGGGACTACCTGAGGAAGTCAGACATGCACATGTCCAAGGATCAGTGCCTCCAAGGTGGCTGAGGGAGCTGGATGATGTCATTGTAGATTTGCTGTCAGTCGTCTTTGAGAAGTCAAGGCGAGTTGGAAAACTTTCTGATGACTGTAAATAGGCAAATATTAAGCCAAGAAGAGAAAGAAGGAGGGCCTAGAGAACTGGAGGCTCAATCTCACCTCAGTCCCTGTGAAGGTTACCAAGCACATACTTGTAGACACCATGTCCAAGCACAAGAAGGAGAAAAAGATGACTGGGAAGGGCCAGCCTGGATTTTCTAGGGACAATATGTACCTGGCCATTATGCTAGCTTTCTACAGATGACTGGCTCTACAGATGACTGGAGAGCAGTGGCTGTTTACCTTGACTTTAGCAAGATGTTCATCAGTCTCCTATAGTATCCTTATGGTTCAACTGGTGACATGTGGAATTGATAGGTGTGCTGTAAGGAAAGTGGAAATCCAGCTGGACTGTTGAGCTCAAAGGTTTGGGATCAGCAGTACAAAGTCTAGCTGGTAGATAGTTACTAGTAGCTTTCCTCAGGGGCCAGTACTGGGGCTGCTGCTGTTCAACTAGATTACTGACCTGGATGATGAACAAGAGTCCACCTCAAAAAGCTGAGGAAGGATATCAAATTGCAGGAAGGACTGATGTGCTTGGGAAGAGGGGTAAAGATCTTGCTCAGAGGATCCTTGGTAGACTGGAGTCATGGGCTGATAAAAACCCCATGGACTTCAAGAACGTCACTGTGCTGCACCTGGGATGGCATAACCCCATATACCAGTACAGGCTGCGTGTTAGACTGAAAGGTGCTTTGCAGAAAAAGATCTGGTTGTCTTGCTAGACAAGTTGACCATGACTAAGCAGTGGGCCCTTGCAGCAAAAAAAAAAGGACAGTTGCATCCTGGGTTGTATTACTGAAAAGTGTACATGAGATTGAGGGGAATAACTGATTTCTTCTCAGGTTATTAAATATTCAGGAGTTGCCAAAAGCAGGAGACTGTTGCAAAGCAGTCCTTGAGAAACTTGATCACCTTTCACAAAAGCAGACATCTTATTAAAAGCCTCCAGAGGTCTGAGAAAGCTATTTGCCAATAACTGCCAAATTTGCTGCTCAAGGCTTCTTATAAACAAGTGAGCTGTAAAGGAGAAGGAATTTCCTTTTACAAAATAGCCTTGTATTTGCTAAAAACTAAGAGCAGCCGTTTTGTATTTGGGTAGTCTCCTTTGGTGTTTCCACTGAATAGTGACTAGCAAAGAAAAAAAAAAATCATGGTTTCTCTACCTAGGGAACTCAAAGTTTTAATTCTCCCTGTCACTTGAGGAAGAGCAAACACACCAACATTTGATTATTGTATAAACCTTATGATTATTTCTAAGTTTTTACTAGGATTCTGATTTATTTTGAACTGGTTCTGAGTACAGGATGCATCTGGGCAATCTGCCTTTTGCTTATGCAAACAACATTGATAGGCAACTTATTCAACCTGCCAACAGGCTCTGGTCTTATTCTTCTCAGAGACTACATTTTTCAAGTGCAAGCTACTTCTTCATGCCTTTTGTTATGATGATTAATAGATCAAATTTATGAACAAAGGCACTGACTCAGCCTGCTGTAATCTCAGGTGGTAATTTCCATGGTGATATGCTATTGTTCACTGCAGCTGAATCCAAAGCCTTTGGTGTTCTATAGCATGTTTAAGAGCAATGCTGAAGTCCTTATTCAGATTGCTTCTTACTCATGTTTGAAATGTTCATCTATCTCATGAAAGTGAGACATATCACTATGAGAGGTGCTAAATGACACTTAAAGCCAAAGAGCATGAATGTTACTTACTTGAAACCTAGATGCACAAGCCACAGAGCATGCTGGAAATCTCCACCCTGTCCACCTTGCTGACATGAGCATGTGAACTTCATTTTCCCCTCCATACCTTTCTGCCAACCAGGATCACCTATTTGATGATGCAGTCTTTGGCAGTGTAATGGATGGGGCTAAATGTGACACTGTCAGGACTATCACTTGTGGTTTCAGTAAAGCATTAACATATTTTGGTCTTTCCCCAGGAAAACAAAACAAACCCCCATGCTTCCATACTTCCACCTACAATCGCATCACCTATTTCAAAAAGGCAAACATAACCTAAACAGAAAATGCTGTAGTATAGTTGCTCAGACACTTGTTACAAAAAAAACCCCAAAAACTTTGATCCTGTGATTAGTGCAGAAGATGTTTTAGTTTGTGCATTGAAGAAGAGTCCTCTCCTCTCAAAACATCCCTGCAAGTCATCCTCTGCCTTCTTATAGTCTCATTCCATGATTTTTTTAACAGAAAACTAAATCTGGTGCTAAAATCCAGTTGATTCCTCCTGTTGCCTTTCATTGCAAAGGATAACAGGAACTATGTTTCTTTTGATTGCTCTGTCCTTTTCGTAATAATATATACTTTTCAGTGAGTCATTCCTGTCTGAGATCCCTGCAGGAGACTTTTCCATTAAAACAAAATAAAATAAAAATAGATACAGAAAGACATTTTAGAATGTGTCTGCAATTTCAAATTTGCCCAGTGTTAGCAAGTGCAAGTTCCCACACAGTACTTATTCCTTAGCAGCATGACCAGAGCCATAGCATATCCACTTACCAGTCCTGATTTACAGTGTGGGCCTGGAGTAGTCTATATGACTCTAGGCAGTATCTAGAGTATCACAGGTACTATGCTTACCCAGAGGGAACTTCATTTCCATGGGTGGTGGAGTTGGTGTGCCCCCAATTTGCAGGGCTTTCATAATATGTACTGCCTGTAAAGCTGCATGCAGAGATAAAAGCCTTTTCTCTGTCTGAGTAAAGGATGATGATGATGGCTGGGGTTTGCTACTGAAAGTGAGTTTTTAAAACCAGGTTTAAGAAACAGCCAACCAAGAAACTGTTGTAGTCTGAGTCCAACTCAGCCTCACACAAGGCACCAATTGTTACAGCACAGACAAGTTAGTAGGCTGCAACAAGGCTTTTACAGTCAGTCAGATTCTACTGTTTCACCTTCCTCCAGAAACAAGACCAGAGCACACTACCCCTCCTGTGTCCATCCCTTTCACCCCCACTCCTCAGGGCTATTTAACCACTTAGCAGGAATGAGCTACAGCTGCACATCATCCAGCCACCTTCCAGGCAAGGCCACAGCTGCATATTATCAATGCTAATCAACCCACTGCCTTCATTCCTCTACAAGAAACCACATAATTTGAGTGAGAGGCAGGAAAGGGCTTTTGGAGTAAGAGAGAAGTGGTGTGCACAGGCCAGGTTAGCTTTTTGAGAATCTTGCTCTTGATTTTTTATTCTATTATATTTTATTCTATTTGCAGAAATGAAGAAGAATTGACCGCTTAGTACCTGTAGCATGTGTCTGTGACCTGGGAGATCTGCTCTGAAATCCCAGCACTGGGTGATTGAGAGTCAGAGCTGAATCCATAGGGATTGATAAGCATGAAATTTAAAATTACAAGCACAGTTATTTCCTGTTATATTCTTTAAAACTTACCTCTCTGAATGTCAAAAAGCTGAGCTCATTCAAAAGACATCAGAGACATTTTTAAGCAGACATGTATTTGTCCTTGATAATTAAATGAATTTTTTGTTTGGAAGATACAAATCACTGTGCAACAACACCAGCAGTATAAGGTTTAGTTAAAAGATGAAGATTAGAAAAAGAGTCTGATGGTGAAGGAGTGTGATTATCCTTCCACTGGTCAGAAACCTGTAGCAGAAGAGAATGGAGAGGACTGTGTGAGGAAAGCTACTTTCAGTGTCTGCGTTTTCTGCACCTTTCTTCAGTTCAATGCCAGCTTTGTCTTCGAGTCTACATTAGAAGACCTTAGTTTGTTTACTTTTACTATCCTGATGGAAACAGTAAATAACACAAATTTTCTGTAGAGTGAAATAATATTTTAGCTGAAGTTTTATTCAGTTTTCTTCTGTAAATTGCATCTGTGTAGCCACATATTTTTATGGTTTTATTCTCTCCTTTTGTACCCATTTGTTGTCTCACTTATACTGTTAATCAAGTTATGTAAGTAAATAGCTCACAGAGAGAATAAACTTGCATGCTGCATGAAGGTCACATTCACTTATGTCCTATTCACTCAGGTTGTGCAAGTTCTGTATTTGAGCTACTGTCTTGTATGTCTTACATTTAACTCAATTCCATTCTTCTGTTTACTTGAAGTAGTACAGAAAAGCACAGCAAGAAATCTGCTGAAATGTATTTACAACATACATCTTTTCAGTTTATGATAAGGCATAGCACGCCAAATTCTGAAAATGTATGGTGAAGAAATGAATATTTGTATTACCTAGAATAGGAGATCAGTGATTTTTCCCAGTAATTTTTTTCTCCTCTCTGTTTTGGTGTCTGCATCTTTCTGTACTTCAGAAATACAAGGTATTTAACTCAGCCCCAAACTCAGCCCACTGTAGCCACCACATTTTTAAAAACCCAAACCATATCCACAGTCATATTTTTTAAAGATGCTACTACAGCTACTTCCAACTCCAGTAACAGTTTTATTAAACCCAAATAGGAATAGAAGAAATACAGGTTTTTCTATACAACTTCCCCTGTTCTGCTGCCACTGGACATATAGTTTCATAGGCAAACTGTCCAGAAATAGCAAATCTCTGTCTACTCAGTCCTTAATTTCTGCTGAGAATGACACTAAGACTACCAATTAGCAACAACACTGACAACAGCTTCTCAGAAGAAAGCAGCCTTGACACCAACAACCTAGTTTGCACAGGTCACTGAATAACTCATTTATTTGAAGGAGTTGTTATTAGTCTACAGTAATTTCAAACCTAGACGTGAATGTTGTTTCCTGAGTCACTTAAGTCTCTAAAATTAAGTTTGAGAAAGGTTAGAGAGCAGAGAAGTTGAAACCTCTATCTACCTGTTTGTAGGGTTTGCTGTTTGTTTGACAATTAAACTTGTATATATGGATACTAAACATTTATTTCATTAAATTTGAACGAAAGTTAAAAGCATTAAATGTCAAGTGGAACCCTATAGCCTTTTACTGTTAAAATCTATTGTGAGACATCTGTATTTAAAATGCTGCATAAGAAAGCACAGTGCTTCCCATTCTCTCATAGTAGCAAAAATTAGAGAGGTGGGAACTGTTTTTCAGAAGCACCAGCATGCATTAGAAGCCTAGTGTATGGAAACTCATATTCTTCTGAAAAAATACCTTACATTTTCATCTTAGAGGAAGGCTGCCAGAGTACCTTGCCAGGAAAAAGAGAGAAAAGCTTTTCCTGCGCTAACCCAATCTGGGCTTCACTCTTTTTTTTTTTTTTTTTTCTGGGCGGGGGTCACTAGTAAACTTCGCAGGTAAACACATTTGCTGTATCGAAAATGAAACTGTTTACCCAAAATCTTTTCACTGAACTGTTTTACACTCTGCCTGAATATGAAACCAAACCCACAAAAGAATCACATCTCATTCTTAAAACTCGCTGCATGTGGCATATGCTCCTTCAGTGGTAATTGCTGTCAGCTTGAAAAAACACTAGGCTTTAAGACTTCCTGATAGTCTTTTCAATCTATATAGATAAAATGTATCTATGAATGTCATCCTACAGTACTGAGCACTTAGAAACACAGTGCTGGTAGTACGATTCTGTGCTCAAGAAGGTGAATTTGACTGACAGACCCTCGGTTTCCTTCTCCCTTCCAGACCACAGGGGAGCACTCAGTCAACCGTTTCTTGACATGGTGAGAGCAAATGCTTTAAAATGGCACCCCTCACAACCCTGCCATGAGTTCAATATGACTTTTTGTGGCAAGGTATTTGAAAGAAAAGGGACACCTGGCCTATCAAAAGTCACTCTTGCTTTAGCAGCTTGATATGATTAAAAGTTTTATCTGCTCAGCAAGGCTTCATGTTGTGCGAGAAAGACACCTGGAATGAAGAAAATGGAATCTTTGGCAGTTAAGCAGGCAGAAGAACAGGAGCTGAGCTGGGAACTGATGACCACAAGAATATCAACAATTTTAATGATGAGACTAACCGCTTGTATGCTTTTAATCAATTAGTATCTATATAGCAGCGTGTGAACATTGTACGTAACCAATAGAATTAAGGTGTGATGCGTGTATGAATATTCATAGTGTATATAAGTTTGCAGAAACTTAAGTAAAGTGGCTTCAACCAGGATCATATTGATATGTCGTTGAGTCCGTGATTTTGCTCCTTCAACTTTGGCTGTTTTGGGGCCATCTAGCTGGCTCTTGCTGCAGTCTTATTAACTCCAGTACTTGACGTCCCATTTGGATGTGGGTATAGTCTTCATGCATCATGTCTTGAATTCCCCGGAGTACATTTCTCAGGGGAGAGATCTTAGTTTGCACTTGGTTTGCACTGGGGGTTGTTTGCATACAGCTCTGAGATGTGTTAACATATTTTGCAGTCACCAAGGTTGTGTTGATGCACCGTAGATTTATGGGAATTAAATTTTTTTTGTCTCTTAATCCACTCAAAGCAAAGCTTACCATAACACTCTGTAGAAAGAAAACCAAGAAAATTTAATTATGGGGGGCTGGAGTCTTAAGGGAAGACTCAATGGGATTACAGTTGCTAAAAAAGATGAGGAGACAGTTATGCTCCTACAAATACCAAGTGATTAAGGAACTTGCATGGAAGAAGGAGCATCAGAACATATTCCCTCCATGGTTAACTTTGATTAAGGTAACAAATGTGATTTTCTACCTTTCCACATGAATACCTTAAGTTCAAGATTGTAGGGTATATTCCCAAGCACTTCCATTTCTGTCTTCTACTCATTTCTTCCTTTAAAATGAGGTTACCTTCCCACGGATTTTAAGCTGCTACAATCATACATATACATACATGAAAACATAAAAATATGGGGGTTTAGTGCCCCATTTCCATTTTCTATCAAACGTTTTGTCAATATTTGCTGAAATTGTATTTAAATTAACAACTAGTTCTAAGTATGTTGACATAAACAGTTTTCTAGTTGTAAAAAATGTAGGTTCCATCAGATTCAGTACTGTAACTTCTAGAATAAGAGATACAAAGGAGCATGGGAGTAAGTTATAACTAATTCTTATTGCAGTATAATTTTATATAAGGTAAACAAATTACTGTTATGAGTATATTTAGGTTTAAGTTATTATAATATATTTTATATATATAATTATCCATTATTTTTCAAACAATTTTTTTTTAAATTCACTCATCCAGTAGCTCAGAAACACTCTGCATCTGTTCAGAAGTAGGAATAATCTCCCTAGAATTCTAGCTGTAGAGTGGTCTAACAGCATATGCCCATACCTGGGAGTGTTTTGTGAGGGTGGGAATATTGCAAGGCACCTGAGTCATCTGGAGCATGTAAACATCTGAAATTGTATCAAAATCTCATCTGCTTCCTCCGATATCCCTCCTTTTCTTGTGACTTCTTCATTTGCTGTACATCTAAAAACCTCTGTCTCCCTTGTTCCTGCGTATCATTTTTGTAATTGTCACTGACTGATTCACTGTTAGTAACTTCCTTCTTTAAGGTAAGTCGAAAGTTGATATTCTGCCACGGGTAGGGTACATTTTGGAGAGTAAAGAGAGAAGGGACACACGACTGTGGTTGAAGAGGTTCTATGTTTATAACAAGGCTAGATGCATATTCTGAAACTAGGATCAGCTGTTTATAGGAATATAAACATATACACATTTATAGGAATCCTATTTAAGGAGAACAAAATCAGACCAAAATGTTAGGTAAGGTTCACATGTTTTTGTCTGACTTAGCTAGCATTAGTTGACGTGAAATTGCAGTAGAGGGCAAGACTTTTGGGACAGTGATATTCTCTGTGATGCACCAACATTTAAATGAGATGACGCTCAAACAGTGCTTTTAAAAGTTATAAAGTTTTTTTCATGGAATAATAAGTGTACTTCAGACTTCTAAACTACTTTATTTCTGTGTTAAATTCTGTCTTAAGAAGAAACTATGGTTCCCTTCATTGTTCATTGAAAATGTATTAGATACATGAAGAACTCTGCAGTTTAACTTCATGTAATTCTTCCTGGAAAGTCTATGTTTTGCAAGTGGGGAGCAGAGAAGAATTACATACAAGGTGGACTCAGCACTTTCCAGCTGGTCATTCTAAGCCGCCTTTATTCTGTTGATTTTCCCATTAAAGGTTTTGTGGTTTGTGAAAGATTAACAGCTGTTAGGGCTTGAATTCTTCCTACAGCTTGGCTGTCAGCAGCAGCAACAGATGACAGCTTCCCAATCTTAAACAGTTGCTAAGGTTTCTTTCCAGGGCACTATTCCTAATTCCATAGTTCTTTTAAAGAATTACTTCCATGTCTGTTTTCTAAAGGAAAACATCCTGCCATGTTTCTCTTCCTTCAGGACTCGAAGGCTCATTATTTTGAGGTCTCCTCCTATTATGTCTTCTTTAAAAAACACAAAACAACCCAAACCTACTGCCAAGAAGCTTAATGTCACATATCCTAACCACTGGTAAGACTATGCAAGCCAGCATCAAAAGCAGGTAATTTTTAAGCTGTGCTCCAAATACTACCTCCCTAAGGTCTGTGAAACAAAGTACATTATCATCTTTATTCACTTTGTCCTTTTTATTTTTGCCAGTTTTTTGAAGACCAGTTGCAAAACCAGCCTGATGATCTCTCTCAGTATTTAATATTCCTGTAGACAGTGATACCTAAGAGTCTATTGAGGTGTATGTGGTGGTCCTGACTTTCCTCCAAAGCAAACCCTCATACAAAACAAAAAGTCAAATTCTCCTGAAAAACAAACTGCAAAAATAACCAAAATAATAAGATGACCTGGAATGCACTGAGATGGAGCCATAATGCATTCATAAAAGCAGCTTGAACTTTCAAAACCTTTTGATGTTTGCCCAGAAGAGGTAACTCAAACCCACACATTTGGAAAAATAATAAATAAATGATTACCCAAAAGGATATGTCTGTTAGTTTCTGAGAGTAGGGCTTCAGGGAATAATTAAAAACCAAAATAAACCCCAAAACTAAATAAATGAAAGCAATTCCCAGGGCTGGAAGCCTTGTGGATAGGTGGTGAAGGCAGAGAATATTAACTAACTGTACTCTCATTGTCAGAAAGACTGTTTTGCTTAGTGAATTAATTTCTAAAGTTCTTATTTTCTACAGATCTGAGGCATACATCATCTCCATAGTCTAAGCATGGAAGTCCACATAACAGATTCCTTGCATAGTGCATGAACACAAGTAATTAGATTCCCCTTCTCAAACATCATGTGTCCATCAAGCTACAACTTGCTCTGTTATATTGAATTTCCTTCCTATTCTTTTAGGTGTTAGACTCTGAGTTTGCTACGTTTTCACAAAATTTTCCATATGTGACATATTGGCATTCTCCCTTTCTCCAGCTAAAGTGAAACCTTGTATTTCTCATGATAAAGTATTCATAATTTCAGTCTAAAAATCCATGGAACTAAGTTCCACCAAAATTCTTCCATGCAGATAGATGCGAGACTTTTACAAGGTAGTGGAGTAGAATCTTCTGCTCTATATTGATAATTCTGATAATTTTTATTTTGCCTATTTACAAATTTTAGGTTGTCCAGAGAAGTTGTGATGCCCCATCCCTGGAACTGTTCAAGGCCAGGCTGGATGGGGCTTTGAGCAACTTGGTCTAGTGGAAGGTGTCCTTGCCCATGGCAGCGAGGTTGGAACTAGATGATCTTTAAGGACACTTCTAACCCAAACCAGTCTATAATTCCATGATTCTATGATATTTCAACCATTTTTGCAAGGTCAATTATTGTTGGACATTTTAGACTTTTTTTTTTTTTTTGTATGTTTTTAATTTTAATAAAGGTTTTAATTGGGAAGGATTTCTCAGGCAAGGAGTTATCATGTTTCTATCTTTACGTCACCCATACTCTGTTTTACAAATGTGCCTGTTAAAATCAGCAAACTTTATTTTCTTAAAGGAATGCAGACAAAAAAACCCCAACATTGATGTGTTTGGAAGGCTGTTTTAGAACTTCATGCCTTAAATGACTGAAACCCTTAATTTTCAATCTAAATGCCCAAATTATACCTATCTGACTTTGTACTAATACAATCCCTTAATTCTTCTTTACCTTGATCTGACCTGTGGTTACTTAAAATTCATATTTCCTCTCAGCCTTCCAAAATTAACATTTTCTTGACAAAACCAACTAATCTCAGTCTAAATTTCTTTGTCATTACTTTTCCATATACTCTCCAGTAGCCTCTTATCAGGCATACTTTCACCTTCCCAATGTTCTATTAAGCTTATTTCTGGGCAAAGAGGTGAAATCACATAATCAGTATTTTCCATCCTGTCCATATAACAGTAACATCTATTCTCCCTATTAAAAAACAAATTTTGGACCTATAGAATAAAAAAAGTAACAATTAGTGCCAGATACTTTCATAATAGTATTTACAGCTTTCAGAAAGACAATAATTATTTCTTTCATCAAAAGTGAGTTTAGACTAAATCCCTCTAAATCAAAAACTTTCTATCAGGTTATATGATTCAGCAGTTCTAATGTGTTTTTTTTAATTCTTTGGTTGATGTGAAATAGTGCAACAATAAAGTTTCCCATAGATCTACACACGGCATATGACTCCAGACAATGCTAGGACTTCATTTGTTCTTGCTGTTTTTAAAGATAATCAGGAGAATGAAAAAGAGATTGGCTGCAAGTAAAGACTGAGAACCAGCTGCTTTATAGAGACTTAAATTAACATCAGAGAAGAAAACAAAGAGTTGCATAAGTGAAAGTATAGAAATTGGTGCAAGCTTGCAAACTCTAAAGACTATAAGCTGCCTGTAATTGAAGCAGTGTAGAAAAGTGTTGACAGATCTGAAACACTTTCCTTGTGGAAGTAATAGGAACAAAATATTTGGCTTGTGTATTTGATCATCAGGAATTGGATCTACTGAGCTACGAGGTCCCCCAGTCCTAAATTCAACCATTCTTTTAAATTAGCGTAATGTTCCTTTGTAATTGAAGCATATGGACATCTGACAAAACATCTGTTATAATTTGCATCCTTCTAGAACATCTGTATCAACCCTGTTTGCTTTTATTTATATTTGCAAACATGTACCTCCAGTACACCTATCTTGATAGAACTCATATAAAGATGTAGTATTATTTCGGTGTCTTCAAGGTGTAAAACTCGTAAATCACATTTTGCCAAAACCACTAATTCTCAAATTCACAACTTACTCAAGTGTCACACACAGCTGATTAAATCTATTACTGGCACAGCTTTTCTGGACTGTGCAATACTGTGGAATAGTATGGCTTTTTACATGTTATAGAGTTCCTTTACATTTAGCTACTTGAAAGTTTCATGTTGATATACATGATTTTGCAAATTTTTCTAACAATTTAAACCAAACTAACTTCAGGCTGCTGTCCTCTCATGTGCTCTCCTTCTGCCAGCAAGAGCTTCCCGTGCCCCTGACTGTGTCAGCAGTAGCACTTGTGTGAGTCTTCTTTTTTCATTTATTTTTCTACTGTCAGTTTTCAGTTCCCTGAATAAGCTTCTACACCTTCATGAAAAGTTGGCAGGAAGGGGTGTCAATATGTAGCCAGTGTCCCGGGATGAGGGGCAGGATTGGCCTAAATTGTTGTCAAATTGCATATGCTGAGAAATATGTCATCAAAGCTCTCACGCATAATATGGATGGATTGAGGTGGGTGTTTGGACACTGAGAACCAGGGCTGTGGAAGTTTTGTTTGAAGAAGGTCATCTCTATTTTCACATACAGACTTTTGAGTTGAAGTATGACCTTGGCAAACAGTTATTAAGGGAACTTGCTGTTAGACTTAGGGATTTCTGAACATTTATTATCCCACAATGTGAAGAGAGGCAGAATGGAAAGTGACCATACTAATGAAAAAATAAAATTTAAACCAGATGAAATCAAATATTCTAGGATCTCTTATGAAGCTAGATTCAGACTCTAATGCTTTTATTGTTGAATCTGTAAGTGTCACAGTCCAAGGAACTCTTCCCAGGAGTTTTTTGTCCTTAGAGAAATCATGGGGGAATTATGTGTGAATTGATTTCAAAAATCCATGTAAAAAAAAAAAAAAATCCATGTCAAAACCATGATAGCAGCTGTTCCTAAAGCACTACTGGTATCATGTTGGGACCAAATAGAAGAGGTATTTTCTAGTTCTGAATCCAACATAACAAAACCCAACATTTTATATGTGAACCAGGCTGTAACTATCTAATTTTCAGGAACGTTATTTCCATACAACTGACACAAACTTGTGCTCTAAAACATGTACTAAGAAACAAATATATATTTATTATTATTTTTATGCAAATAACTTGGCAGTTTGAAAACTCTGACCTTGTGGAAGCAAAGCTTTTATTTTTCTACCAGAAGGTTGCAACATGTTACTGTAGACATAAAATCTGGCATTCAGCTTCTCGAACCCCAATTGTCAACACAAAACAGAAGCAAATTACTCTGATTTCTTCAGCTGGAGCTAGCTCCAACCCTTACTTGCATGGTGCAAGGAAGGAGTTTAACAAAACCAGTTCCACAGTGATTCCACCATGCCATGGCAACACATGGCTTCACTTCATCTTAAACAGAGAAATCAGCTTTGGAATTATTTTGTTCTTTATATTCCCAGGCAACTGATTAAGGCTACTTTACATGCATAGCTTCTTTTTGTTGATGAGCAGCTAATGTTTTATCCCCTATTATGTGCTATCACTCATTTGTTGTTTTTGCCTTTAATGTAAGTCAATGCAAAACCTGATCCCAGAAATATGGGATCACTGAGGATGAAAGAGCCCAAGATGCAGGAGTCTTTGAATATTTAATATTAAGTGTCTTCTTGATGAAGTACAAAAAGAAAGGAAAATACATACAACGTCAACTTCAAAATTATTTGAGTATTGTTGACAAAACCAGTACAATAATTATTTCATACCCATGCTGAATATTAAGGCAGTAAGAGTGCTTGGACTGTATAACATTTTAAAGTAAAAAAAAGTAACCAGGGTTGTCAGGGAAGCACTGAAGATGACGGGTCAAAGCTCTCTGTGCTTGAAGAGAGAGAAGAAGAGAATTTACTGAGGAAGTTTTAGGAGAAAAAAAAAGGAATCATTAAAGTTCTGTAGCTACATAAAGAAAGAATCTAAACTAATAGGGACATAAGAGGAAAAATAAATAAATACAGAGTCTCATTCATTCAAGTCAGTAGGACACTGTCTCTGGACTTCAATAGAAATTTGAACAGGATGGCAAAGGCTCAGGTAATATGCGTAGGTAAACAGTGGAACTGTGACTATTGAGACTTTAAATACATTTATTGTATTATTGTTTTGAAATAAAATAAGATATAATAAAATAAAATATTCCTAGGCATACATTTAGGCATTTCTGGTTCCCCAGAAGCACATTGCAACCATTTTTTTTGTTTCAAAAAAGAATTCCTTAACTACAATATGAACACTTTTGTAAAATAATGAACTAAAAATTGAGAAAGTATATTTGCTATCAAGAATTCAGTAGAAAGTTCACCCTATTATATATTCTATTACTTTTGCAAGTCTAGCAATTCTATTGGCATGCATCATATTCTTATTCCAGACACTTCATATATTTTTATATACATAGATTATTTGGAAATAATAGCATGACATCTTGGCTATTGAGAAGTATATTTAGATTTTAAAAGCTCACTTGACAGCATATTTTTTGCAGTAAGTTGTAGTAGGTACCTGGATATGAATGTTCTAGCTGAAGCATTTGGGAAGAATATAAAATAATTTGCTAATGCTTCTTGATTGATGCAGTAACCTTTTCCATTAATGGGTGTTTGAAGGAAAAGATATTCAGGACAAAGGAGGAAGATATTCAAGAATTCAAAAGAAAAGGAACTTTTGTAAGAAAAGGAATTGAGAATAATGAATGATTCAATGTATCTATTCATGTCTTTGTGTCTAGAGCTTTGGCTTTTTTGTGTGCATGCATGGAAATACAGAAAGCATCACTTCTACTGAGGAGCTTTTAAGACTGCCTGGGGATGGTGACTCAGCTCTTCCACTGGCATCATCTTCAGCTCCTTTAACAGGTAATTAATGACCAAAATAAATTTTCAGTAGATCTGGGGCATGGTTTCAGGAGAAGAAATATACATTCAGAAAATATGGTGTTTAATCACACAAAGACAAAACTAAATTCCTGCAAGATTTTGTGTCCATTTCTTCAGGTTTTTGGGTAGAAACTAGAAAGAATCTTCAGTTTTACTTCAGAAACAGGAAACTGGCAATCTTGGTGCCCTACTTGGCAGCAAGCTTTGTGGCCAGCAGCCTGAAAAAGTGATACAGGATTGCAGGAAATCTCTATTTTGTTTCCAAGATAAAATGAAAAAATAGATGTCTCTGCTATCATTGTATTATTTTAAAGAAAAAAATTGTTGAATTGCTGCACTGTGGAAAAAAAATGTGAATTGGAACAAGAGTAATTTTGCAGTTCCTGAGGAACAGATATTCTGGATACACCTAGGACACTTTTCTGTTAGTGACATCTTTACTGTTCTAAGCCTGTAAACAGATTCACTTTTAAAGAAGGCCTATGTGTTGGGGTTTTTTATATTTCTCTTCTTCAGGACTAAGCAGTATCATTTACTCACTGTTTCAAGTAAAGATTAAGGCAGAACAGAAGAATCTTTTTCTGGAAGTGGACAGAAAAATTAATGACACCCTTGCAAATAAACTAAACAGTGTTTTTTGGGGGGGTTCAGTAGAGTCAGCCTCTTCACAGGTGAATGCGGAAAGAAAAAGACATCACAATGATGCCTTCTGCCATCATCAAACATTCCATCATTGGAAAAACACCCTCTGGAGATGGCTGCCGGCCTACCTGCCTGTCCTCCCTCTATAGATAAGTATCTGTCAGACTATGAACACCACTGGAAAAAAAATGCAAGGATTAGGAAAAAAGTATCAGTATGATATTGTAACGATTTTGTACATAATTTCTCACGTTTCTCACCTACAGAAAACTGAATGTTGCTGTTCAAGCTGTGTATCGAAAAATGGGATTATAAGGCTGCACTTGTGCCAGACTTAATGCAGGAGGGGGCCTGGAAATCAGGACTATGAAGTGGCAATCCATTAGCTGAAAGGAATGTGCTCCAGTTTGTAGGCCACAAACCCTGGGAGGACAAGGAATGTTAATAGATAACGATCAACAGGATGAGTCATGCCGGGAATGAGGAATGGATGGCGTCTAGGAGAGGTAACACCTTGCTGTTAATTGATGAAAGTGTCCTTTGTTTGTATAGTTAACCACCAATCGGGGATTGCCTAGTATGTAATGCTTAGCTTAAAGAACCAATCTGTTTAAAGCGCGCAGCTTCTGAAAACATATATAAACTCGTGATTGTGTACAATAAATCAACATCTTGCTTGCATCAAGCTACCTCCCGTCTCTTCATTCGCCGCAGTTTAAGAGATAGTTTGCACAGATGTCAGCATATATCCATGTGGTGCTTAATGAAAGTCATAGTCTGAGGCTTTGATCATAGGATTTGTTGTATGCTGCAGACTTGCTAGCCTGCATGGAATTCTGCAGACTGGTATCAATGTTAGAAGACTTTAAAAAGAAGGAAAAAATAAAATATATATTTACAAGATTTTTTTTATTCTTCCTCCCAACACCTATGTTTCTATCGTGAAACATACTATGTGAATGGACATGCGTAGTAACAGATAAGAATGCATAGTAAGACAGCTGTGCTTTACTGGCAGCAACCTTAGGTGAACTGTCATTCATTTCTCTTATACCTTTTCTTTTCTTTTTTTCTACTTGGTGCATTTATTCTGTACACTGATCATAAAGGAGTCACTAGTGCTTAGCTGTCAAATACAGCTCTTGCCTCCACTGGATAAACTTTAACTATCTTTCTGGGGCTGTTATATCACCATTAAACTGTCCTATTTCCTTTTCCTGGAGATTTTATTACCTGTGCAACAGATGTGCCTTCCATTATGCCTGGGGAAACAGAACGTTACCTCTGGACATCTTGATCCATGATTCTTATAAATCTGTTCTGCTCAGTTCTCCACAGACTGCACAGGATTTGTATTCAGTGTAATGAATGCAGAGTGGTCTCATGAAAACCTAGTGAAGGTAGAAACCGGCATTACAGACATTCTAAGTAAGGGGAGATGTACATCAGTTTCTAAAGAAATCCCCTACTGCAAAAGACACGAAAATGCTACTGAATATACTCATGAAAAACAAGACGACAAGCAGGGCTAAAGAATCGGAAAACAAAATATCTGAGAAGGTAGCAGTATCTTAGCCTTATTTTTCCTTCAATTGCATGTCCCATTCCACCTCTCTGAGGAAGTACAGTGTTCTGGGCAGTAAAAGTGAGCAAAAGACAAGGACAATGCCAGAACAATGTATGCAAATTTCACTTTGGGACAGGTTTACCGTAGCAAGCATTGAACTTATGGTTTCTTAGGAAAATACAACAAAACCAAACCAAAACAAAATTGTAAAAAGCTTGGGTTTGTATTGTACCATTGCTGAGGGAGGCAAAATTAATAGTAGCTATCCATTCAGTCTTTTATCCATCAACTCCTACGTCACGAGCAAGGTTCACCAAATGTATTACAACTTTTAGCTTATATAGATCCTTTCTTTTGGTGGTGGGAACTCAGCCATCCTCTTTCATTTATGGCTGATAGTTGTATGTACTTACTGTCTTAATTTTGATAATTAAACAAGAGTTTAACACCCCCTTATAAAATATGCTTGGAGCCTGACCCAGTAGACTTCTCTGTAGACTTTCCTGTGTGATTTGCAAGGAAGCCTGCATGAGCCAGACAGCTGAGTGCTGTGCTCCTGCTCTACCTCCCACCCCAGGAGCTGTTCTACTTCCTATAAGTATTTTGAAGTTATTGTTTCTGATGTGTTATTTTCAGTTAAAAGCTTGGCAGTGTTTCTGCAGAACTCTTGCACTAGCAGCTACGTCACTGCAGCAATGTGTTTCAAGAGCTGAACTCAGTTACCAAATATTGACTGTCATTATGTTCTGCTATCCCTGGTTTCAGCTGAATTAATACTTTCTGTTGTTACTGATGCATCTTGAAGACATAGCCAAGGTGTTGCCATGGTCCACTCAGTGAACTCATGATAGTTCGTTTACTATGATCTTGAAGCACAAAAAAAATCAAGGCGACCACACCAAGGGTTTATGTTTTGGTCAAACAGTGCAACTTTATTGTTTGCCCGTAAAGCAGCGTGCGATAGATAGAGTGAAGGAAGGGAAGAAAAGGTAAAGTAAAAGGAAAGAAGATTATAGCTACCACAATGAGTCCAAGGCAACCCTATGGTCCCAGGTCCAGGCAGTGTCCTGCTGGTCCTTCTGATCGTCATGGTCCTTGGTGGGGAAGATTTTCAAAGTTCAGTTGCTAAGGGGCCATCTTTTATGCCAAGCAGCACACCTTGCTCCTCCTCTGGCCCATGGATTGTTGCCAGTCTCCGCCTTCTCCAGGAAGGCTACCACGCTTGCCCAAAGAGGAGTCCCCGAGGCGTGGTTTGCCTTAGAGGCGGGTAGCTTCAGACCAGGAGGTGTCTTTTTGTATTATAATGATATTATAATGAAGAAAGTTCACCTGAAGTTCAAGTTTTCTGGTGCGTTGCTATGACAGTGGTTGTGATCCATCTTCTGGACAGCAGTTATGCAGCCTTATCGTAGTTGTTCCTTTCAATCCCTGGTGGCAGAGAATGGCATAGTGCTCCTTGTACCATGCAGTTCTCCTTCCCAGGGTCTTTGTGCCTTGGTGTCCATGAGGACTGCATTCCAACTCCAGGTGTCTGTTGGCAATGGTGAGACAATATCGTTCTCTTTGGACTGACTCTTACAGGTGTGCAGTCAACCAGCAAATTAAATCAAACAATGACTATTACAGAAAGTAGCTGTATTTTTGTGTTCATTTGATGAGACAAACTTTTTTTCCCAACATACATTTTCTTTTAAAAAATGATACTATGGGATTGTTGAGTTTCTTGTCATTCTTTATTGCTGTTTTCTGTTGGGAAATATTCTCTGGCTTATTGCTGTTTCCAACAGCCTTAACTTCTGTCTAGAATTCCTTATAATCAAACAATTTGTGATTGAAAAGTCTGAGGAGAAAAAAGTGACTGGATTTTACTATTTTCTGCTAGACTGACATAACATATAAAGACTGAATCACTGAGAGGCCAAAAAACTCTTCAAAGAGAATAAGACATCAAGCCAGAAGGGCTTCCAAATAAGCAGGTACATAACTATGACGCTTGTTAAAAATGTGAAGCAAAAAATTCCTTAGAAGAAAGGTAGAAATGCTGATGCATTGCCTTCTCCCCAGAGCTATTGTCCAAAGATGAGGCAAAAATCCCATTTGTTATTAGATTGTACAAGTGTTAGAATGACAGGAAGAGGGGGTGAAAGAATAAGTGGGTTTTGATTGGGGTGATCATTGCAATGAGGTACAACATGCAGTCAGGCTGGGAGGCCATCCTGAAAGGAAGGTGCAGTAGAGCACTAGAGCATAGAAATGTCTTTTTTTAATGACAGCTCCATAACACAGCACAGTGGTCTTACCCTATCAAAGAAACCACCCAAAGCCATTAACCAGTCATCAAAAAATCTGAAAAAAACAAAACCAAAACAAAATTTCATGTAGAATGTAGTAATTTGGATGAGGTATCTGCAAAGCATTTGCATCCAAATAGGATACGTTATTCACAGGATAGTAAAATCATAGGAAAATTCAGGTTGGAGGGCCCTCTGGATGTCTCCAGTCCAAAGCACAGGGCTTTGTTTATTTAGGTTCTGAAAACCTCCACAGACAGACTGCACAGTCTTCCCAGATAGCGTGGACCAATGCCTATCTGCCCTCATAGTGAAGAAGTTTTTCCTATGTCTGGTCTGAACCTTACTTCTTTTAAGTTATGCCTGTTGTCTCCCACCCCCTTACCATGCACTATGAAGAGCCTGGCTCCATCAATTGCCTCCTCATAGCTGCTGGGGGAGCTGCTATCGAGTCCCCCTAAAGCCATCCCTTCTCCAGGCTGAAAAAAGTCCTGCTCCTCCCAGATAGGGCAAGCACTCCAGCCTCTTTGCCATCTTGGTAGTCCTATACTGAATGTGCACCAGTTTGTTGTCTTTCTCATATTGGGAGGTGGGGCATCCTATAGAAGTTATACTGCACACAGTATACGAAGTATACTGCACATAGTATAAAAGTTGCAGTCTAGTGAGTGCTCAGTAGAGGGGGATAATCCCTTCCCTGTGAACTGCTGGCCATGCTACTGTTCGCGGAGCTTGGGATGCTGCTGGCCACCTTTGCCATGAGGACACATAGCTTGTTCAGGCTCACCTTGCTGTCCACCAGGGCCTTTCCTGCAGATCTGTCCTTCCTCAGCCTGTCCACCCCCAGCCTGTGTCATCTCAGAAACTCCTTCATCCTAGGGGCAGGACTTGTCACTTGTCCTTGTTCAGTTTCACATGGTCCCTGTCGCCCCCTTCCTCCAACCTGCCTAGGTCTCTTTGAATGGCATCTCTGCCACTGAATATATTGACTGCTCCCCGTGCTCCACCAGTTTGGTGCCATCCGCAGTGTTGATGACAGTGTGCTCCATTACCTTCTCCAGCTCATTAATGTGTTAAACAGGAAAGGTCCCATTGCAGATTCCTGTGGTACTCAAGTTATTGAGCACTACCCATAGACCTCTACTTTCTGAAGCCAACTATCTAGCCAGTTTTTTACCCATCTGGTTGTTCACCCATCCATACCATAATGTCCCAGCATGTATACAAGATGGTTAAGGGAGACTGTTAAAAGCTGTGCTAAATGCGAAGTAAATGGCACCCACTGTTCTTACCCAGCTGGTCAGGTGTGATTTGCCTTTGCTAATCTCTGTTGACTATTCCCAATCACCTTCTTCTTAATATGATGTGCTGCAGGAAGATTCACTCCACGAATGATGTGAAACTCCTGCATCAAGAAGATACACCGAACAACCACCAGAAATCCTTCGATGGCTTGGGTCCCTCCTTGTTGCACTTTCAGGAGCTGGCAGACCCCTGCAAGAACCACGGTCTGTGGTGTAGAGACTTCCATGAGTTGTTTAAAGAAGATGTCACCAATTTTGTGTCTCAGATTGGGTGATCAATCAAACTCCCACCACAATGACACCTTTACTGGCCTCTCTGCTGACCCTGACCTGCAAGCTTTTACCCAGACAGCTATCCATTATGTGCAACAGCCCCATATATCCAAGATGCTCCTGCTCATGGATGGCAACATCCTCCCTTGGGCCCTTTCCATGCTTGTTTTCTCTGGAGAGATTATGTATGACCTTAGTAGCACACTTCTGTGATGACACGCGCAGCTCTAGCTCCTCCTGCTTGTTTCCCAGCATGCATGCATTTCTGCATATCCTAGAGTCTGATGCTCCTTCACCCACTTCTACCACTCCTGAGGTCTCTCTTGTTCACATGGTCCTTCATCCTTTGTTTTCTAGCCATTCTACTGTTTCCTTTTTAACTGTGGTCTGCAATGTCCCCCCTCCCCCCATCATTCCTGGTCTAAATCTTTCCTCACCAGATTGGCCAGCCTGTTGGCAAAGATGCCCTTGCTCCACTTTGTCAGATGGATTCTATATGTTCCTAGCAGTCTTCCATCTTCAGAGAGGATCCCTTGGATGTAAAAATGAGCTCCCTGATTTTGGTACTTCCTATGTGAGGAGGTGCTGACCTGCAGAATTGCATCCTCCCTCAGATCTAGCTCTCGGTCAAAGCATCTGCTGTGCGCAGGGATAGTTGTGCCTGTGGGTGATGGCACTGTGCCCTGTGGGACATCGCCACTGAGGTAGTGGACCCTCACTACCTTCATCCATTTCCAGTCACCTTCTGTGCATCCATCTGCACATGCTGCTGTACCTGTCAGCTGTGTCCACCAGCAGAGGTCTGGCATCCCTGTGGATACAGCTCTATAATTCAATTATTTGTGAATAGGTTATCATTAATAATTTCCAATTAGGTTTGATTTAGCTTGAAGTCAAACAATTACAATTTTATGCTTTTTTGAAGTCCAACAATTAAATTTTTCTTCTTTGATCGTGTGCTTAATTTTAAACTATTGCTTTTGTGATTGGAATAATGACTGGAATTAGGGCCACATTTCTGGGGGAAGAATGAATCTCTCAAAATGCACCCAATGATTGCCAAAATGTGTGCTGTATCAACAGACAACAGATTTCATTTGTGGAAGTTCTCATAATTTCTGAGATACAATCATAACAACCTGGATGTACAACAGACCATTTGAAAACACGAATTCAAGGTAATAAAAACATTCTATATATAATTCCATATACAAAGAGAAACACATTTGGCACACATTGAGTTGCAATAGAGATCTAAATTGTCTGTTTTCCTGTGAAGCTCGGTTTGAGACCGGAGTTTGGGATATTTAATTGGCAACATCAAAAGAAAAGCAGTGTGGGAATGACTTCCTAATTTTGGAATAGAGTTAAAGTAAGTGCTTCTCAAGTACAAAGAGGGAAAAAGCAAAAAATAATATATGAAGATTTTCAAGTTTATGTAAAAACATCAGTATTATGACTGTTAGTTTCTCATGCAAATAATTAACAGGATGCAGGAGGCAGTAGATGATAGAAAGATTATTATATACAGATAAATCAGTCTGAAATAATAAGATAATGTCTTGTGAAAAAGAAAGGCATGGAAGAAGCCAATTTTCATGGCTCAGTTAGGCAAATCAGCTGTTTTAGTAACTATTCCAACACTACCAATGCTGACTTTTGGACAATAATGATTTTCCTATTTTGCCAGATCTTCACATCTTTTAGCAGATCACAAAAAGAGAAGACAAGTATAGGCTTCATAGAGAATGGTTTGCTTTTCCTTTTTGCATTTTCTATAAAAGGGAAGTCTAGCTAATTTTCAGCCTTGTTCACCTTTTTTTCCTCTCAGAGCACCCTATTCTTAAACAATTAAATAGTAACAAGTTCATTAAATAAAACACTTGGTTCCAAATGTGATTGTCTTTCATAAGCCAGTTCATTTTGATCTTAGTCTTAGAACACACACAAGAATATAAGGCAAAGCAAAAATAAATCTCTGTAGGATCAGACTGTTACTACTTCTAATCACAATTGATTTTCCTCTTCAGTCATACCTACTCTATGTGATTTATGCACTAACTCACCTTTTTAAAAAAAATCTGTTAGTTTCCTTGCCAGTCAGTCAATTGCTAGCTCACTCATCTATTTTTTTCTTGTTGTTTTGAAAACACCATTTCTATTCATCAAGTTACTCAGTTTAATATAATCAAGTAGGGTTTTAATTGCTGTGACTATCATCTGTAACCAAGAAGGAGAAAATAAATATAATCTGTCAGCTAGATGACTCTGAACAGGATCATTTGAAGGCTGGAATCCCTTACCATCGTGATGCAAAAGTTCTGTTTAGAAGCTGCTGTCCATCAGAGAGTTGGGGAACATTTAATCGTGTTTGTTTTATAAGAGGAATCTGGTAGCTTCACTTTTGACCAAAATATTATTTCTTATTACTGATTCCCTTTCTTTTCTCTCTCTTAGCAAGCACATTTAGTGCTTGTTAAGCACAGTTCAGTACTTGATGAGTACAGTGCTTGTACAGTATAAGCATTTACATATGTAGTACTCAATTTTTGTCTGAGCTGTTTTGAATCACTGTGCTGTGTCAGCATTGGAGGCCTGAACTGAGCCAAGTGCCCCATTGGCACGTATGCTTTACAAAATGCATTTTAAGTGTTGATTACTGCTTCAGAGAGCTTACTGTCATCCATTATATTCTATAGGTAGTGCAACTTACTGTATCCCTCTATAATAAAACCAGATGCTGTAAACTGATAAGATTCTATAGCATCTGGGCTGAACCTTTTGTTGTTTGTGATTTCTTGTATAAAGTAGTTGAATGACCTGAAATACCTTATTTTTTTTAAATAACTGAACTTTTAAAAACAAAACTAAGATACATGAAAAAATAGTAATAAAGTGAAACAAATGTTACATTCAAAATATTTTTAGCAGCAAAAGGGAACATGGCACATATATGGATCCCAGAATTTATTTTTAACTTAGTTGAAATACTAGCAATCTAACCAAAGGACAACAAATAGCTGTTATCAGTCCATATTAATGCTATTACAAGTATGAAGAAATGCAAAAAAAGACTCATTAATAATAACTTTAGAATTGTTGTGCAGGAAAGCTTACTGCTATCTCCCCGTTTTCCCTGGTGTGACATTCACCCTTTCTGTGTGCCTCTAGGATGGGAGAAAGACAGTTTCAGTCCCTTCAAGAGGAAATGGGAGGGTTGCAACAAGTTGTCACTGTCCTGGGATCTTTGCTGGGAGGGATATGATATTCAAGATGGGGTTCTCTTCCTCCACAGTCTTGGGTCTGTGTGTGGCTATTTTTATTTGGTTTTTTTTCCTCACAGCCTGATTTCCCCTTCTCAGAGGCTCCCAGCTGAAGCCAGAGAGTGGCACAGTGGCCTCCTCCAGCCCCAGCTGCCCTCAAGGGCTGCTGTTTGTCACCCCCTGAGTCCCACTGCAGTTGATCAGGCCAGTGCCACACGGGGAATCACAGGGTGAAGCTAAAACAGGAGTCCCATGGGTACCGCTCCTCTCAGGAACTGCCAAAACAGACTGTGGCCACATCAAGCCTGGACGAGTCCAGAGACCTGCCGCAGCCAGGGCTGTACAGGGTCTGCAGCTTGTTACTGGTCATGGCAAACATCACACTTACTGGGACATATGTAAAAGAATTCCTCTGCCCAATGGTAAACAGAAGCTGTGAAATAGTGACTTCTTCATAAGAGCACAAATTATATTATCATCACATTTTTTTCCCCGCAAAGAGCCCCTGAACTAATGTCTGTAAAGTTTATTATTTTCAATGAGAAATCTTTCACCTAATGATGGCTGGAAGGTTCCCATCCTGTCTTTAGATACTATTTAACCACTTAGCTATATATATATGTAGTTAAACATGATGACTAACACAAAATTAGAGGACAGGTAATAGGCAGCTTTAAGACTGGGCCTCCAACCAAGAACTGTATTTTCCCTTATATCGTTAAATTTGTAAATTAGTGTTCTCAGAACTCTAAATATGTTCTTATGTTCTCAGAAATTGACAGAAGGGAGGGTACATTGATGAGGAAGTGAGTTTTATACAATTGTAATGAACTCTTATGAGAGCTTCGCTTCATGTCAGAGAAAAACAACTTGGTTTTTACTTTGAGGCTGTGTTAACAAGCGATTTCGTATACTAGGGACAAAGACCTGACATCCCTTAAATCACATCCTTAGTTTCTCATGCATCTCATTGCAATGCATTGTTTACTCCCCTGGAAAGGGTCTGTTGCTTACACACACACACACACACACACACTCACACACAGACACAGACTCACACACATAGACACACAGAGACACACACAGACACACACACAAACACAGACACACACACACAGACACACGCACAGACACACACAAAGACACACATACCCCCACCCCCCACCCCCACCCACCCCCACCCCCACTCTCTCCCTCCCTCTCTACCACCCCCACCTACCCATTGGCATTCACCACTATTCCTGCAGAATCTGAAATAAACCGGCTTTAAAAAAGAGATTCAGTTGTGGAAAGAATATTTTTGGTATGTAGTGTGCAACAGTAATTTCAACAGCTTCTGTGAGCTGTTTTCATGAAGGAAGAAAAGTAAGTAAGGTGCACATAGTACAGATGGTGACTGCCTCCCACTGATCTAGAGATGGTTAAAGTCATTCAAAATTCCCTACAAAAGGGGCTGATGACATTTTAGGTGGACGGAAAAACCTCAGAAATTTCAGGCTTAGGCAGAAGAAAACAGAAGGCAATATACATATATATTTAAAAGGCCAACAAAAAATATAAAGGATAGATTTCCAGAAATTAGAACATTTTTCAGAACATTAACTCAGCTAATATTTTCTGGCACTCCTCATATTTTTTTAAGCTGCAGCAGAATTTCAAAAGCACTGTGATGTTCCTTTTCTCTAGCTTTCATGTGGGTGATGTTTATAAGGTCAGCACAGAGCTCAGTGTGGTTTGCTGTATGAAACTGATTTGAAAGACAGAAGGGAGATAAATGTATTTATTCTTAAATCACTGGAAAGCACTGGACAGATTCCTAGGAATAGCCAAGGGCCATGAGTTAGATGGCCAATGCCCTCCTACAGAACTATGTTTTGTTTGTATATATCCATATTCAAATCCATAGTTTAGGCTGAAAACACTTTTACAGTGACTCCTTTTTTTTAGTCACCACATAAATATATCCCTAGTCCCAGCTAAAGCAGGATAGACAGTCCTGCGATTTTTTGAGGCTGACTACCGACTCTAAGGACAACCTTCTTCTCCACTTTGGACAACAATTCAATGATTTTCAGGCACCCTAGGCATCCAGAAAGGTCAGAAATGGCCACTGGATATGTACAGTGTTTTAGTCAGACATGCAAAGTGAATTAAGTATGTACCAAGTACAAAACTGGTAGTCATGGAATGCTTTATTTTTTTGGGAAGAATAGTTGTAAAGTGCAAAAATTTAAAGTAGAATTATTTGAGCTAGTCAGCAGCTATTTCTGAAGCTCCTCAGACCTACACAGCACAGAGAAATGAAACCCATTTCAACAAAACCAAGGTACTGTGTGCAAGGATTGCAGGGCATTCTCCCTTGCTGTTTCCACATTAACCTCACCTATGGCTTATGTGCAATGCATAGCAGGGATTATGACAACCTAAAAACACCCCATGAAAGAACATGCTGAAAAGAACTTCAAACAATGTTAAAGTGAACTAGAATAAGCTAAAATACCATTGTTAGACTTTTATTTATTTATTAATTTTCATTATATATATAATTTATTATATATAATATATAATAAATATAAAACCGATATATATCAAACAATATAATATAAATTAATAAATGTATAAATAATATAGAAATATAAATAAATACACAAAAATTAATCTAAATATAATATATATAAATATATACATATAAAAATAAAGTATGTGAAAATATATAATAAATAAAAATAAAAAATATTTATTATTATTTATTGTTAGACATGGTGGTTCATGTTTTCTTTTCCAGCAGTCCCAGCTTCCCTTAAGAGGCTACTGTTTGACACCTGTTGAGTCCTGCCTTGGTACGCTTTTTTTACCTACACGGCATTCATGAGGCTCACGCTGAAACAAGTGGGGCAACAGTCACATCACTAATAGACAAATATTAAATCAGGACAGGCCAAGACATGTCTTGAGATCCTGCTCTGTCAGGTGAGTACAAAGCCATGGCCTTTTGCTTGTATTGACTACATCATATATTTTATGCTCAGTAAACATTATTGCTTTCTAAGGAAAGGAAAAAGCAGATGTGGCTAAAATAGAATTAATTAAAATCTGAATTATTTGACCTTTGACAGTGCCTCCCTGTAAGATACTGAATAGGTTGGGGACAGCTAGTCTAGAGACGAGAAATAGTGCTGCGTTTATTTCAAGTCTGTAGTGTAGATGAAATGAAGGAAAATTCTCTTCATTTCTTAGTTGCTATAAAAAAGCCATCTAACAAAATTTTTTGAAAATAAGGAAGTACAATATACAAACTTACCAAATTTGTTGGCCTTGCTTTAATCACAAACAGGTGACATGAAGATGTTAATGCAATTCCAATAAAATCAAATCTTACAAGACAAACATAAAGTACTAGAAGGAAATTTATCTCATGACAAGGCACGAATGAAGATGACAGGGTAGGAAAAAGCATTGTTATGTTCCATATTGGGTGAAAATTGAAAGATCAGAGGATTTCAGGGGAAGAAAAAGTACATGCACATCTTCTCATCTTTCTCAGTCTTCTCTATAAACAAAGCTTAATGCAGCTTATTGTACAGCTTGTAGGAGGCAGCCTAGCTGATATATGGTGGGTGCATGAGGATATGTAGCTCTGTCAGTCATGAGAAGAATAATTTCTGATTAATATATTTCACTTTTCATCCTACTATTTGCACAACTCCAGTTTATACTAAACAGTGCTATGAATTGGGATTTTTAGTGGAAAGCAGAAATTTTTCATAGGTACTAAGTAAAAACCAGCTGCCACATACCAGCAGGTTATTTCATAGTTCTCTGTAACAAAGACTCTTTCCTCTAAAGGTACTGCACAGCACCAGAGGATGCATACGTCAGATGTAGCACAGTAATTTCCATATGTAAATGTGCACTATTTATATCTCAATCAGCTCACAAGTCAGAATTCACAAGAGGTTTGAGGGAAGTCAGTTTTTCAATGCTACTAAAATGCAATGGGTATGGAGATCATAATTCTTTTAGACACCTGAGCTGACAGCTTTTAGTCTCCTGTGGAAGAAGCAGATACTACACTCGGCTGACTCTAGGACTTCAATTTTTTTCCTCTGTGCCAGGCTAGCAAATGTCCTGCTGGCAAAATCTTTCTTTTCTCACTGTAAACATATTAAAAATTCCTCGAGATTTTCCTTATCACTTCAGCACCTTCTTGCTGTCAAGATTTTTCATTTCTTGGTCTTGTCCACACATCTAGTCTCAATTTTCTCTTGTTTCACAGACAACATTTAGACTGCACCCAAGTGACTAAATTAAAGCAGTATCTTCCTCCTCGCTAATGATAACTTCCTGCTTCCTGTTATGCCTGTGGGAGTGGCACATAATCTATCAAGAAGCTTCACACTTCTGAAATCAGTGATGGCTTGCTCCTTATCTGCTTTAAATAGGGATGTGCCACTACTGCATGTCCTGTTCATCTGTGCCTTGATTTGAACATCTTAATTTCAGTCCTGTGCCTTGAGGCATAGGAATGACACAGTGGTTGGGATTCAGGATCCTCCACATGGGTGTCTGATGCCATTTGTGATGCCTTCTGGCTACGAACTTCCACTCAGGGAGGTCTGTGGTCTCATGTGGTCCAGTGGTGTATCTCCAAGTGGATATCTTGAATGCAAAAAGTTATCTCAAATGGTGCTAGCTACTAATATATCAGCACCTGAATCTTTCTTGTAGTATCTTAGGGAACTTGCCTGGTCATCTAACTGAAAGTATTCTTTGAGTCATGCCTGGCTCTGTGGCAGGAGGAAGAAAAATGGTAGTGTGATTACAAGAGAAGTAGACCAATGCTTCCTGACTTGAAGTGATCTTGGTGTAAAAAAAGGCCTAGCACAGACTATTTATAACCTTTAATAGAATAGCTTAGATTGCCTAAGTCCTTAAAAGGACATTTCAGGTACCTCGAGGGTCTTGTGGGAATGAGTCACAATTCAGAATCTCATGAAAACAACTTGTCAAAACCTGCATTTTTACTCATTCAGGTCCCTTATGAAGTATGTCAAAATCTCTTCTCATCCTCTTGTTAGATAATATACATCCTATATAGAATATACCTTGCCATGAGGATGTGGAGGTGACTGCTTCTTTGAAAATGAACTACTGAGTAGGAACTCCAGGATATTTTTCAACATTGGGACCCACTGTTATTTGCCTCCTCTCAGGGAGCCAAATTTGCTTTTATCCTTCACAGGTTTTCAGGCAGAGTTTCCTAAACCAACTCGAATTGCTTTGCTCAAGAATAGCTGCCAGACACATGGCCAACAGATTACAGTATTTTTATTGGATTGAATAGGTCCATGACACCAGAAGCACCCCTGTCAGCAGTCTTGATGTTTTTCTAAGCAGGTTTACTAGTGGTACAATGTCTCCACATCTCAAATTCTTTCTTATGATCTGTGGGATATCAGTCATTCACAATCTGTCAGCTTCATTTATATTATGCTGTGGGTAGGCCTCCTGTGAAGTCTAGATGTACAGCTCTTCCAAGCTATAGCTCATATCCAATGTGGAGCCAAAATCCAACTCTTCTAGGTCAGAATCCTCCACAGAGTAAATACTTTCCTCTGAAAGTCTATGCTTTCCCTCATAATATCGTCAGTATTTTTAAATGACAATCACTTTGCCCTTTCATGTGCCAGTTACACTACATCCCTCTCAACAGAGAAACTCACATCTACTGCATACTATGTGTCCTGAAGCAGGAACTCCATATCCCAGGAACTTTCTCCATCTCAGAGCCCTTTCTGAATTATTCACTGTCTACCTCCTTTCTGGTTCTTTCTATTACTTGATTTGATTTATCCAGAGTTTTTCTGGGTCTTCCTAGGATCTTGTAATCCCTATACTGATTGATGTAAGCCTGCTTGTTATATCATTTATGCTTTGCTTGCCAAAGAAACTTGAAAAAGTACTTTTCTTGCAGACTACATCTTGCTCTTTTTTTTCTGGGATATAGTCTTTTCCTGTGCCCTCATTTCATTCCTTTATCTTTTATCCAATCACAGCATAATGCTGGGAGCTTTTATGATGTTTTGGGTGATGGAAAGAACTAAAAAACTCTTGCTTGCAAAGGATTTGCACTCACTTCTTTATGTGTTTCTTTTCTCCTGCTTCTGAAAATCAGCAACTAGCTCTGACTCAGAAGGTTATAGTGTAGGGCAGTCAGTGTGGGAAGGGCACAGAACATAATCATCAGCAGTGAAGAATTAATTTAAGCACTTCACAAGCTAGTGACCAAAATGTAGTTTCACTGGTGTTAAGTAGAATAAAATTTAACCACTCAGGTCTTCATGGAGAAGTTGACTAGTCAACATCAATTCCCACAGACAATGTTGTGTCCTTTTTGGGTTGTGTACACTGACCCAGGTGCCACATGCCAGTGTGTTCCCACCTCGTGCTGAAGCCCATGACTGCTAGTGCTTTCATAGGGAGTTTGTCATCCTCATACAGGCCTCTAATTTCCGTGATGGGAGTCAAGTCTGCTCAGTTTAAATTCTTAAATCCTTTATTGGGTATGCTGTTCAATGGCAGGTAATACTACAATCAGTATCTGGATTTTGTCTTCTGGCAAATGTCTTTCCTCAGCAATCAGAGAATGAATAGATTCCATAGTAAAGGCTAATGTCTTAAAAATTGTGTGCCTGCTTTTCTACCCCTTATGTTGGATGCTTATTGCAGATAGAATGGAAATATAATTTAAGACATTAAAAAGCTATTTCTAGACCTGCACTGGATGGACAAAGCTTTTAATCTGATGTCACCGTTCAGGTCATCTGGGCTTATTTTGCCGTTGCATCTGTTCTCAATGATTCTAGCAGCTATAACCTTGAATGAACACTCTTGGGGGGAAGCTGTAAAATAGAATTTAACTCACCATGGATGATGATTTCCTTCACTGGTTGCAGACAATTACTACAGAAAAGTTACTTTACAAGATTTTGACATTTTTGTTTCTAGCTGTTTTCTTGTAATGGTTGCTTTTGTCATGTAATAAACTTGTCCTGCTTTTAGCAGTACAGCAAAGAATGATCATAAAATAAAACTGCTATGTAACAAACTACAAATAAGAATTAATTTTATTTCTAAGGAAGACAGCTTCATCTTGTAAAACACTGGAATATATATCTATGTATTCATATTTTTATGACATAGGTAATGTGTTGCTTCTCAATAACATCCCTATGCATGTGGTTTGTCAGGCTTCTGTATCCAGCCTTGAGGGTATTGAATCAGCACAAAATGAACACTGAGGCTCTGGGCTCTAATTGGTCTCCTTCAATGAGTTTAAGAGTGCTGGCTGCACATTTTCTTTGGAGGCCTTCTGGCATAGATGGTTTTTGTCTACCTTGCAGGGATGAATGTCTGAGTATTCAAAGAACTGTCTGAGCTGACCTTTGCTGAGTTACACAAAGATGGCGTTTCTTAGCTGAAGGAAAGGCAGTAAGTGGTTCAGAAAAATAGAAAGTTAACCAAATTTTCTTTTCTTAGTCCACTTGTTTTCTTTCACTCTTCTGAAACATATGTATATTTCCTTTGATGAGTTGCTGCTACCATAAATTCCAGTTAACTGTGGGACTAATTTATATTGACTAGGGTAGGAACTAATTGCAAATTGCAAGTTTTGTGAGTCACGTGTGGTGTAGCTAAAAGTGTAAGTGCCAGTTACTTCAATTCACCCACCTGTTATGAAAAAATCTAGCAAAATATCAATGTGCATTGCAATGCCTGTAAGAGACCCACCATTGCCACAGCAGATGTGTTGTCTCAACATTGCTATGTCAGGAAACTCATGCCATCACCACAGTGAATGATCTATACATTGTTAAGGCAGGAAGATAACACCACTGCCACCATAGAGATTTAAGGCAGGAACATAACACCACTGCCACCACAGAGATTTATCTTTACCTTGTTAAAGGAGGAAACCAGCTGACGCCATGGAGCAATGGGGGAGGCTGATCCTGCAGAACTTAACCAAACCCCTGTGCATGCACCCAGACCTGGTGTCAAGAGGATCAAGGTGCCTGGATGCCCCTGAGGACCACTTGATAATGTTGGGCACATACACCATTGCTGGGTGGAAGGTGTGGCTAAGCAGAACAGCTTGTAACAACTCTATAAAAAACAGAACCAACTAACATTGGATGGAACGTTCCCCCATTGTATTTGGAAATGAATCAGACTGTCAGTACACCGCAGCTCTGGGGTGGTAGCTATTGCTGTGAACTCTTTCCTTTTTTTCCTTCCTTCTTTCCTTCCTTTCTCTCTCTTTATCTCTCACTCTCTTTCCCTTTGCAATCGCAGATTTATTGTTGGGCAAATAAAGTTCCTTGTCTCTTGACTCTGTTTTGAGTCTTAATTCTGTTCCCGAGAATACAAACAGAACCACGCTCCGGTCTCAGACGGGCATGTGACAATGCCTCAGGTAAGACACACCTAGAGGATGCACTCAGACTGCAATTACAAAGAAAAACCTAACTTCTGAAGCAGATCACACATTGCCTAATGTTCTGAGTTTAAAAAGCAGTGGATTGCAGCCAACTTACGGTAACAGTTGCAAAGCACCTGTGTGAATTAGACTTGCCTGGATTCTGCAATTTATCTTTGTATAAACACACCACAGTCAAATTGCAATGTGATAAAATTTACACTGTTTACTTTTCAAAATATATCCCTGGAAAACCTCTAATTCATAAGATTATGGATTACGTGGATGAGCTTAATTGTAGCTGACACTAAGCTGAAATTTGGTTTTTTTTCTGAGACTTACAAAGAAACTCAAGATAAGCTTCTCTGCTTTTGGGAACTGAAGGTATAATTGCTGATGTGTTGACAATCAGTGAAACCAACTGATAAAACAAGATGAACACAGTTATGGCATTTTCACTATTAACATGCTGATTACTTGATCTTACTCAGATGTATTTGCTAGAATTTCACATAATTGCAAGAAATGCAAACAGTGAACAATTATTTATAAAAGGTGAATATTTTCCTCAGATTTAAGTATACTACACTGTTCTCCTAGAATTTATAAAGAAGTTAAAAGCTTTCTTCTCTATTCATATGAACATGTAGCAAAAAAATGAAAAAAGAAGTGTTAAGAAAGTTGATCCCTCTCTTATATGTATTTAAATAACTTATTCCACTCTCTCACATACTGTTTTCAGCATGTTTGGATATTATTTTGGTATTTTTATTGATATTTTGTTGTGTTTTAATTGGAAGCTGCAACTGAAAGTGGTATTGACTAGGTGACAACACTGCATTTTAGAATGTTATGATTGTCATACCTTACTGGTCTTTTTTACGTATAGTACCTGCATTACAAACCAGGTTTTTGAGCAAGCATGTAAAAAGGGAAAGTTGTTGGATCAAAAGAGCTTTATAGTTTGGACAAGTTTTCATGGAGACCGAAAACTCTGAAGCTTAGGACATTTATTTTTCCCAAATGGTGATATGAAATCTGTTACATAGCTTTTTTAAAAGACCTTCACAAGAATCCCAGTTTTTCTTTAATCATTTGCACTCTTAGAAAAAAGGCTGATCATTAAAGATGCCAACTATTATCTCAGCAAGAGTAACTCCCTTAAAGCACTGATCTAGAGAACTTTGTCTTAATCAAATTTAATTAGAATTACTATGCATGTTTCGAATCATTGCCAGACATTTATATAGCTAGTATCTATTTGCATTCTTTAATTTTTAACCATTTCTAAATCAAATTGATAATCCAGATTTATTTGTATCAAAATGAGATGAGAAATAGACATAACGTAATGGAACGTTTTTATCCAGCAGACTGAACTTGCCTATCTTTCTTTTTTGTTTCCAGGTGTGGATCCACTGAATTCAGTGGAAACCTTGAATTCAGAGGATTTGCTTGTGATTTATATTGGGGTGATGGAAGAAGGCAATTTAAAGATGTGCCAAACAAAAATAAAGACAGTAATACAAGTGATTTAGAAGGGTCTGAAGACATCATTCTCTGCTTTGAATAGGAGATACAGAATTAAAATAGAAAATGCTTGCTCCGTGAAGATCTCAAAGATACTAAGATTTATCACTTCTTACTTTTCTCAGCATTAGTGTTGTCACTTCTGCTTGATAATCTGTTTTCTTTGAGATGACTGCATTATTAAAAGAGAAAAGACAATTAAGTTCAGTTCTATGGGTCTAGTCTCTGAAGTCAAAGGAATTGCATAGATTTACTGCAGGCAAGTCGTTATCCCATGCTAATTTCCTGGATTGGTATTCAGATAATTAGGTAGTTTTGAGCATACTTTAAAATTCAATTAGGTCTCTACACTAAAATAATCAAATCTGCATTTAAAATAATAAGTCTGCATCATTTGATTCATATCTTTTCCATCAGTCACACCAACATATACCTCCAAACAGACATACTGAGACATTTGTTTCATAGGACTTGCAGTATGACTCACATTCTTCCAAATCCTTATTTTTAGCTGTTTGGTGATTAATTTTTTTGGTAATGTTCTCAGTTACAACAAGGAAAATGCATTGAACCCCAGCCTTTTGCTTTGGTGGTTATCATTGCATACATGCTTTAGAGCTTGACGTTAGGAGGGGGTAGTCTTTTTCCTCTCCCATGACAGTCCACTTGCACTCACCCAAATTAAGTTTCTGAAACACTATACTGAACATGCTCTGGCCTCTCACAGCTGCATTTATACTAGTAAATTAAAATGCCCAGGAACCTTTCTGGGTACTCCAAGGTGATCATACACGTTGTTGAATTGTGACAATGTTCTATGCTGCTCTCAGGGACTATGCCAACTATTTTCCAAACAAATCCCAGGCACAGTTAGGTTATAAAAACCACTTTTTTCCCCAAGGTGCTTATGGAAGTGTATGTGGTTAATCTGTGCCAGCTGGCTTCAGTGTCTGGGGATGATGTTGACCATATTTCATTTATGGCTGTATCATTTTCCTAGGCTGGATATATGAACATATTATCTGTTGCTCTGAATGCTTACAAACTGTTCATGTACTTCAGGCCCATTCAGCAACAGTAGACAAAATCTTCATTTTTCAAAAAGTGGGGTTGCAACTACCTGATTACGTTTTAAGCATTATAGTATTTTTACTGTGAGTATGTTTGTTCATTGCTTTCAAACGTTATTAAGGTGAATGATATTGGAAGTCTGTATTTAATATACACTGATATTTATGTATTTAAAATCTTCATTGGCACATTTAGAGGCATGTGTTCCATGTATAGCCAGAGGAAGAGGAGAAAAAATTATGTTTAATTAAATTTACATGGAAAATAACAGACAATTCAAACTAGATGTTGTACTGGTACCCACTCATGACATAGTGTTTATCTAACTAGTCTCATAATTCCTTTCACTTTAATTAATATGATAATTACCACTATGTATAGATCAGTCTGGTTATCCATGCAGTTTAGGATTTTACTTGACAGTAGAAGGTAAACTTTTCAAGGACACTTTGTAGCTGACACTTACAGAATGTAAGACAAGAGGATGTCAGGCTTATGTTGGTCACCTGGGACATGTGGACCCATTTCTTTGCTATTGAACGCAACCTTTGGGGTTTTTTTTGTGATCTCTGCAAACACTGTCTTAAAACTGGTTAGGTATTTTTTTCCCTCACGATGCCTTCTGTTTCTGAGTCTTACTCAGATCAGAAATGGAAGTCCTATATAAATACAAGTCATTGATGACCAGTTTATGACATCTTGCTCCTGTAGTAGCATTATCTTGACTATAAACAACTCTTCCTCTTCTGATATATTTGCAGGGAACTATAGTTTCTTGTGTGTTCTTCTTGCTAGATGGGAAAAACTTTTTCTAATCTTGCCATTTAGGTTTACTCTTAATACTGCTTATTTGATGACTCAAGTCTGTTCCTCAAATATGAAAATATGCACTTCTTTGCCATTTCCACTGAACGGTTTATATTTGTCTTCTTAAGATACTCTAGTATAATATTGTTGATGTAGTTCAACAGATAATATGCCCATTTCCTATGTAACTCAATGGCTGCTTCTACTGTAGGGGCCTTTCTTCCACCTTAAATATTTAATTCCCTCCTAGGAAGTCCTTCAAGAGACAAACTGTTTGTCTAGTTCTGTAATTGCATGATCTAGTCATCCTGTAGAAATTATGCACAGGTATGACAGCACACAAATTATTTCATTCCAAAGTACTTCACAAATAGCTGTTATGTCACAACTTTTCAACAGCCAGAAATTGCAGATAACATATATGACCTTGCAGGTGCCCTCTATTGTCCTTGTAAACCTTTAGTTGTCATTTTTTATTGCTAGGGTTATTTTTTAATTCTTAATGCATGCCAGAATCTGAGATCAGCCCTTTTCTAATTTAGATGACATTTCTCTTCTAAATTTGATTTCACACATAGATGAGAAGTAAATTAAAGGAAGTGCAGAGATACTGACAACATAGAAAATCATTAGTTTCCCTAAAGTTAGCCCAGCTTCAATGTCACTGGGATCAAATGGAAACTATAATTTCAAGTGTATACACCCATGATCTATTTCAAATCACTGTTCTTAGTCCAAGTTTTCTAGAATAATAGGAAACAGTACCTGTTTTGGGTGGTGGGAGTAGGTGGTGGTGGGGAAGGTAACTTTTGCTTAATTTGATGTATTACTCCTTCATTTAAAGAAAAAAATGTCAGCAAGATGAAGAAATATAAAGCAACAGAAAATGTTATAATGAATTCTAAGAAAAACAGAAAGAAATATATTCTCTCAATATACTCTGTAGAAGTGATCTTTGTCCATATGAAAAGTCTGCTGGATCTGTATCGTATCATGACACAACACGTGACATAAAGACTGACTTTATTTTAAGGCAATTTTAACTTAAATCATGTTATTGATTTAATTTTTAATTCTTATTGCTTTTTTCTCCAAAAAAGATTAAGATCTGTGCTTCTTGTGAATGTATGCTTCGTTCTCCATGTGTATCACAGCTGTTCAAACCTTACCTTCAACACAAAATTTAATGTTACTTCAGTCATGACACTGAATAGAACTTTCCATACACTGCATACTATTGAAAAGAGTTTAAACTTTAAAGTTAAAGGCTTTTTCTCTTTTGAGGCTGCTTTAAATACATACTGTTATCAATCAGTGAGTGTTCTCTTGTGAAACACTTCTATTGCTTTTGTGATTTTATTGTCTCTGAAAGACTTTGAACTGAGTACTTTTTAATTAAAGCTGAAATGCATTGATTTGGGATGATGCTGCAGTGTCCTGTAGGAACCATATTTAGGTTAGCTTGTTCTCAAGTCTCTCTGGCACAGGCTTTTTCACTAGGCTATATTCCAATGTGAGGTACTTTGACCAGTGGAGATAACTGTTTTCTCCTCAGAGGTATATTCTGACAGGTAGAATTGACCAAAAGAGAAATGGAATAAAAAGTATCTGAATGGTATTTATTCGATAAATGGAGCAGTGTTTCTCAATGACAGTATTTTGGCTCTTGAGTAATTTTCCATGGAATAATTTAACATTTACTTGGAGGGAGAGTGCACTATTCAGGCAACACTTGCTGGTAATTCCCTATGCCAACAGACAAGGTCAATTTTGGTTAAATTAAAGGCCATTCCTCTTCCTAAAGTACTTCCTTTTTATCAGAATTCCTTCCATTACCCATTATATGTGCATCCTCTTCTGGATTTTTACTTCTTACTTGTTCAGAGATGTTTATAACTACCATGTTACTTTGTGGTTTATGTAATGATTTACACAGATGCTTTCAATTTTGTTTCTGCCTCCTCTAAATTTTCACAGATCTCTTCTTTGCCTTTTTTAGTTGTCTGTACCTATATGTAAAAATTGTTGGGCCTTATCACTCATTCTTGGGCTTCATTTGTATTTCTCATCTGATATAACATCTTCACCTCTGATTTTTATCCAGGGGATCACCAAACAGTCCAACTGGCTACTGTACACTCAACAGTTAATGTTGAAAATGTCCAAGTAAATCCAGCCAGACCGACCATTTATTCTGAGTGCTACAGTCATGCCCTTGCTTGTTTTGCTCATGTCATGAAAGCAGCTTCCTAAAATGGAATGAGGCAGCCTCCTTTAAGGCTTGCTTGCTTATATGACACTGTGCTACTTCAAGTATTTTCTCTCCATGGGTAGACTGAAATATGTTTCAACTTTGCAACATGCTTTTCTTGATTCTATTGATTTTCTGTACTCTGTCCATTCATAAGTAATTTAAAAGTCTCTGTCAAATGTCAGCCACCCTGTGCTTGTCTCTCTCCCTTCACACGCTCTGAAGTGAATGACTCACAGGTGTATTCTCATGACAGCTTTCAAGTGAGCAGGGCCAGATTGTAGTGTTAGCAAGACATCTGAATGGGAGTTGAAGGACCTATAAGAGGCTCAGCTGTCAGAATCCCTCTTCCTGTGACTCCACACTTCAAAGACTTCACTTCCTTCCTCTGCATTGAGCCCTAAACTACTCAGTTCTCCTGATGCACTGTTCAAATGCTTCAGTCCTTCCAGAGGTCACCAAGACCTCCCAACACAAAGCTCAAATTTCCTCAAGCTTCTTGTTCTAAGGCCTCCTCTATTGCAAAAGTCCCTGCATACTTCCAATATACCTCCCTTGTTCTTCTTCTCTCCTCTCCCATCCCTAAGAATTTGCAAACCTTGTTGCATGACTTTAGCCTACCAACTAGAATGTGATGGCTTTTTCTTCTGATGAATGCTTGAAAGAAGTGTTAGACAAGCCAGGCCTGGAAAGCTCTGTAATCTCAGGGAAGCCATGTTGGGCAAGACAGTTGTCTTTCTTGCTTAAAAATGTTGTCCTGTGTTTAGAGGGTGTTCAAGTGCAAATTTTGGTAGTAGTAAGAAAACACATTTAGTTTCAGCTTAGATTCCAATGACTGTTTTCATATTTCATGGTTTAGTCTATGGTTAGTTCCTTGCTCATGCATGCAATGGAGAACTGAACTGTGGCAGGAGAGGGTAGAACTGACTTATATTGCAAATGTTGAAATGAGTCCTGTAAGTGTATTTTTAGGCATAAACCACTCCTGTTAATCCAGATGCTTCCATGTGCAACACATTTCACCAAAACACATGCAGGATTTTGTATGCAAATCAGTTTTAAAAAACACAGCAGGGAAATGTTTAGTACCCTTAAAAAGTGACATTGTAATCCCTTCAGAGAACTAACCTGTTTTGTTATGTACACAAAATACAAGAATTGTCTGCTGATCATTTGTCAGGTGAATAAGCAGTGCACCACTTCATAGGTTTTTGGTTTTTTTTTTACATAACAAGTATTTCAATGGATAAAAAGATCTTTGTTATTATTAAGGATACATCATCTTCAGATGATGTTTAGGTGAATTTCAGTAGGATAATACACACAGAAAACGTGGTTGCACAGCTATTCCACAAACTCCTTTCAAGTTGTCATGATTTAACACCAGGTGGCAATTAAAGCACCACCCAACTACTCACTCCCTGCCCCTGCCCTGCCGGGATGGGGAGGAGAACTGGAAAAAGGTAAAACTGTGGGCTGAGATAAGAACAGTTTAGTAATTGTAATAAAGTAAAATGTACTCCTCCTAATAATAATAATTGTAATGAAAAGGGAGATAACAAACAGCGAAAAATAAAACTCAAGAAAAACAAGTGATGCACAATACAGCTGCTCACCACCCGCTGACCGATGCCCAGCCAGTGCCCAAGCAGTGATCGGCAGGCCCCAGCCAACTCCCCCCAGTTTATATACTGAGCATGACATTCTGTGGTATGGAATATCCCTTGGGCTAGTTTGGGCCAGCTGTCTTGCTATGCTACTTCCTGGCTTCTTTTGCACCTACTCACTGGCAGAGCATGGGAAACTAAATTCTTTGGTTTAGAGTAAACACTACATAAAACTAAAACATTCTTGTGTTATCAACATTATTCTTGTACTAAATCCAAAACATAAGACTTTACCAAATTAACTCTATCCCAGCCAAAACCAGGACACAAATATTCAAAAATTTAAATGTTTCTGGACTGATGTGCACATAAGTGATGCTCTTACTCCAGGCAATCATCTTGTGTGGACAAGAATCCAAGACTACCATTGTGGGGTTTTTTTATTGCTCTTAATCATGAGCAAAAAGTCATCCTGAGACAGTGGGAAACACATAAATCTTGGTGCATGTGGCTAGATTTGCTATACTTTTTTGAACTGAAAATTTCCTGTGACAAAAATGAAGTAAACCACTAAAACCTCTGGGTTTCTAATGCTCAGAAATAAAGTGCTTGATAGAACATATCAACAAAAAAAAGGAGAAAAATTAGGCCAGCTTTGAGTAGGTGTTTCTGCTTTATAAATTAAGTTATGTTCTGCTGAGCCATGAGTTAGACATGAATTTTCAGGAATATCTTTTGAAACTACAGTATAAAACTAATTTTTTTTAAAAAGCAGATGAAATTTCAAGTGAAAGCACCATATCAAATGTATTACTCAAGGACTGCTTACTCATAGCCCTTAAACTCTCTTTCCCTTACTTTATAAAGTACATTCATTTTTCCCCTTTTCATCCTTTTCCCCATATATCTTCTCATGAATATACTGATGCCCACAGAGAGTTGCCTTTTATAATATTTAATATGTTTTATTTTCAAGGTACAGAATTCTCAAAGAGTTTGAAAGAGTTTGGCTAATTGCAAGTTCTTACAAATTTTATTTCAAATCCCAGAACTGATTTATTTTCAAAGAATACAGATTGAAGGTATGGATAGCTCCAGTTATAATGGTATTTACTAAAAAAAAAAGAGCATGAAAGCAAGAAAATTTTAACCTATTACGCAGAAATAGGTTAGCGTTATTCAGGGGCTTAAGATCCATCTAATCAGTTCTTGGAAGTAATATTAGATAAAGAATTGCCCTTCGATTTAAACACTTTATCTAGACTCCAAGAGTAACCTGTTCCTTGTTGCATTGGGTTTGTGTGGCAACATTTTTATAGTGGGGGCCACCGGGGTGGTTTCCTTGCCAAGCTGCTGGAAGCTTCCTCTATGTGATGGAGGCAGTGCCAGCCAGGTCCAAGGTGGACCCTCCGCTGGCCAAGGCCGAGCCCATCAGTCACAGTGGTAGCACCTCTGGGATAATATATTTAAGAAGTGGGGGAGGAACCTCTGCACAACGGCAGCTGGAAACAGGAGTGAGACTAAGTGAGAGCAACATCCCCGCAGCCCCCCAGGTCAGTGCAGGAGGGGCAGGGGGGCTCCAGGCGCCGGAGCAGAGATTCCCCTGCAGCCCGTGGTGAAGCCCACGGTGGGGCAGGCTGTGCCCCTCAGCCCGTGGAGGTCCATGGTGGAGCAGATCCCCACCTGCAGCCCGTGGAGGTCCATGGTGGAGCAGATCCCCACCCGCAGCCCGTGGAGGTCCATGGTGGAGCAGATCCCCACCTGCAGCCCGTGGAGGAATCCATGCGGGAGCAGGTGGGTGCCCAAAGGAGGCTGTGACCCCGTGGGAAGCCCACGCTGGGGCAGGGTCCTGGCAGGGCCTGTGGAGCCCAGGCTGGCCCGGGGGCAGAGTGTGAGGAGCCTCCGTCTGCGGAGGAAGAGCAGCAGAGACAGTGTGTGATGGACTGACCGCAGCCCCCGGTCCCGTCCCCCTGCGCTGCTGGGGAGGAGAAGTCAGAGAAATTGGGAGTGAAGTTGTGCCTGGGAAGGAGGGAGGGGTAAGAGGAAGGTGTTTTTAAATGTTGGGTTTATTTCTTATTATCCTATTCTGGCTTGATTGGTAATAAATTAAATTAATTTCCCCAAGTCCGGTCTGTTTTGCCCGTGACGGTAATTGCTGAGCGATCTCGCTGTCCTTATCCCGACCCAGGAGCCTGTCACTGCATCTTCCCTCCCCTGCCCAGCTGAGGAGCGGGGTGACAGAGCGGCTTTGGTGGGCACCTGGCACCCAGCCAGGGTTAACCCCCAGACTTTAACTATAAATGCATTATAACAGATCTATGTGGGAACAGTTTTCTTGTCTTTGCTAATGTTTAAAAACAATTTTAAAAGAATGTTGCCTTTTTAAGTTGCACAGAATCTTCTTGTTCTTTTTCATGGGAGGACATGTACAGACACTTCCCCTCATATCCGTTGGTCAAGACGTACAGAAGAACCAGAAAAAAAATAGTAGGTACCTACACTGAGACAAGGAAAAAAACCAAACAAACCCAAAACAAACCAATTAAAGGAAGGCTATTGAAATTGTTCTAGAAAATACCTGGATGAAATAAATAAAAATCTTACGTAAGATAAATAGAAATTTAAAAATGAGGATTAAGTAATGGTGATAAAACATGAAACCTGACATCCAGCACAGAATAAATTACACAAGTACTGAGTTGGTAGAAATATGAGTAAACATCTTTAGTGATTAGTCTAACTAATTTCCAGCCACTCAGGCAGAAACATGCTGAAAACTTTTCCTTCATATATAGTGCTTCTTTTGGGGTGAAAGATTTTATTACAGAGGTATGGTGTTGTTTGTTTGTGGTTTTGTTTGTTTTTTATTTTCTTTTTTAATTTTAGAGGGTAGCTTTTAATTATAGTAGTGTGACATCCGATTCTTACGGAAGAAAAATCGTTTCTATCTTATAGACGTTGAGCAAAGGAAAAATATACATTTATAGTTCACTATTGCCCTCTTGTGGAAAGGAGTAAAAACAAGAATGTGCAACATAAAATCCAAATCAAGAACTGGTTACTTAGAACCCAGCTCAGAAACCTTCATTCATCTTGTGCATCAGTTAACAAGCAGTGTTTGTGGAGCTGGGTCTTATTCAGTACAAAAACGGGGATTACCATTTAGTCCTGTATTAACAGTTTTGTTTTCGGTGCGTTATTAAAAGTTACTGTCTTTAAGCAATCTCCCATAGTACTTGGCCCTTGTAACACTTAACTTGCCAGAATACCAAGGAAGAATTCAGCTCAGTTACAGAAAGTCTGTTCTTATGAGGATGATGTATTACCACCTACAGATCTCTGAAAAATATGTTCTGCTGGTGCTCTGACATGTTCAGCAGCTCTAACAATGATCTACAACAACTGATGATAAGTAAAGCAGAAGCAAAGTTATTAGAAAAGCCATGCAGAAAAAAAGAGAAGTGTTGAGCTACCATAGAGTTGAACATAGAAATATATCTAGACATCACCTATGCACTGTGTGTCTGAAAAGACATACTTTGCAAGTGGTACAAAATTGACCAGACTTAATTTGCAATATCACTAACTTTTTAAGACTATGCAAGAATATTTAAAATGTTAGGATAGGAAAATGTTGATCTTGCTCCTGCTTACTCCTTTTTTCTTGGTTATGTACACCTCCTGCTGATATGTGTCACGGTCCACTCAGTGGACTCGTGATGGTTCCTTTAATATGATCTTGAAGTGCAAAAAATCAAGGCGACCATGCCAAGGGGTTATGCTTCGATCAAACAGGACAACTTTATTGTTTGCCCGTAAAGCAGTGTGTGATAGATAGAGTGAAGGAAGGGAAGAAAAGGTAAAGTAAAAGTAAAAGGAAAGAAGATTATAGCTACCACCATGAGTCCAAGACATCCCTATGGTCCCAGGCCCAGTCAGTGTCCCGCTGGTCCTTCTGATCGTCATGGTCCTTGGTGGGGAAGATCTTCAAAGTTCAGTTGCTAAGGGGCCATCTTTTATGCCAAGCAGCACACCTTGCTCCTCCTCTGGCCCATGGATTGTTGCCAGTCTCCGCCTTCTCCAGCAAGGTTACCACGCTTGCCCAAAGAGGAGTGCCCAAGGCGTGGTTTGCCTTAGAGGCGGATAGCTTCAGACCAGGAGGTGTCTTTTTGTATTATAATGATATTATAATGAAGAAAGTTCACCTGAAGTTCAAGTTTTCTGGTGCGTTGCTATGACAGTGGTTGTGATCCATCTTCTGGACAGCAGTTATGCGGCCTTATCGTAGTTGTTCCTTTCAATCCCTGGTGGCAGAGAATGGCATAGTGCTCCTTGTACCATGCAGTTCTCCTTCCCAGGGTCTTTGTGCCTTGGTGTCCATGAGGACTGCATTCCAACTCCAGGTCTCTGTTGGCAATGTTGAGCCAATATCGTTCTCTTTGGACCGACTCTTACAATATGTCAAGGTCTTTATAATGAGGGCAGATAGGGCTGTGCCTCTAGGACTCAGCCTGGTGTGCTGCTTTTTCACATCGCATTGAATGCCATAGAAAGCCTCTCTAGAACGGCAATGAAATGTGATGTGCTTGGCTGGGTATCTCTTACTCTCATCTTCGTCTATGTAAATTTGGCCATTGTACATTAAGACATCACCATGCACTTAAGTTTTCTTGTGCTCTCTCTTTTCAGAGAGTGGATTTTTCATGTCTGGAACCACTGCTCTGAGAAAATAGCAATTCCTCATAAAGGTGGTACAAAGACAGGAATGATAGTGTGAGGGCTATTTTGTGGTCTATGAACTAGTCTTTTCTAGGACATCATATGTTGTCTTTGGTGAATTATTCACAGTTGTCAAAGAAACTGCACAAAGGAGGGTTTGTGTATTATTTCTCATCTTCAACCTTGGAGATAGGTCTTACACGGTACATGAATGTTGAACTGCCCTTTTGCATGAGATAAATTTTTTCTATCACTTCATTTCTTTTTCCCATTACTCACCAAAAGAGGTATTGAAGGGTCAAGTTTGGCACTGTGGTGTCAGGTATCTTCTCTAGTTTCCACAGGAGTCTGCCTTGGATGTAATATTGTAAACAGCATTTTGGTGATTATGCCAGATCCCTTTTAACCACCTGACAGTAATGCTGCTAGAAACACCCTCCTTTCTATTCTCCACTGGATGAAGAGTATAGCATAAGGCTTTGCTAGTTTCCCCAGAGATCTAGTACTCTGATGGTCAGACCTGCATATATATCACTGTAACATTTCAATCTGGAGATGAAATTTAAGTGCAAAAAAATGGAACTGCACACTACTGTTTTAGGCAGACACTAGTCATGGACTGAAATTGGCCAAATATTTCACCATTTTAAAGCAAAAGAAACTGCCTTTTGTTGAGGTTTAATACAGTTGTGGGTCAGCAAGTTTTGTAGAATATAATAAATGCTTTTGCTTTGAAATTCAGTTCCTCCGGGCTGCAGCTCTATGCTATATCTTTTCTTAATGAAAGAAGTTCTGTAATAACTGATTCTGATTACAATTTTCCCATTGTCTCTCATCAATTTTTATTGTTGGAAATGTTTAGAAAATGTTTTTTCTCAGTGAAAAAGGAATGCACATACTTTGAGAAAAGACAGTTAATTTTTTTGATGAAAGATTAATTAGAAGTGTTTGAGGAGAATGAACTGAGGTATGGAAAACCTGCTCTGTGAAAAAGAGTTGATAAAACTCAGTCTCAAATATTTACTCAAGAGAAGGATAAACCCAGCTTGGTCACTGTTCCTAGGTAGGTATAGGGGAACAGATTTTGGCTTGCAGATGGATATTTAATACAGCAGAAAAAAAAGTAATGAAGTTCTATAGAAGGAAGCTGAAAAACAGGGATAAGGGGAATTCAGTCTAGAATAAAGAACAGATTTCTAGCAGTTAAGGCAACAGGAGTTAGCACTTTACCTCATGGGATTGTGGAGTCTGACTTCTAATCCTCATGAGGTAAAGTTGGCCAGGTGTTTCTATAGCATTAGTCAAAAGGTAGTAAAAATCTTCTGAACCCTCCACAGAGAATTTTATGCTCTCGCATCACTTTTATATACCACTCTTCAGTTAGTTTCCTCTAGTAACATTACGAAAAGAGGTACTTTATTCTGTCTGTTAATCACCTTTATACAACATTAATTTCTATCTCAAGTTGCTATGTTACTAATACTTAAACACAAAGAAAGAAAACCAGAGAATGTAGGTATTATCATATTGGTCAACTGACTGTGTGGGTGTCACTGGGCCCTGAACATTAACTGACTATGGCCATGTCTCCCGGCCAAGTGGCCCAGCACTGCAATCTTCAATGACGGCTGGGAGTGCTCCTTGTGGCTCGATCAACGTCTATGCTATCTGTAAGCATAAATGACTACGTTTCTTCTCTCACAGCTCCTGCTGAGACCCACAGTTCATGTGCTTTTACAAAAAGCAATTATCTCTTTACAAAAGGTTTTCTTTGGTGCCTGGATGCTGCTGAAACTGGTCTTTAACTCTCTTTTGCAAGCAGGTGACTAATTTGCAGCTCAAGCTACAACAGGAATAGCCGTGACTGTCACGCACATTGCACACAGGGTCATTTCTATACGCATTTTCACAATCAGACTGACATCCTAGCAGTGGAAACTTCCTAACGGTCTGGTCTGAGTTAAAAACCCCCAAAACAAAACAAAAAACCCAGAACAAAACCTGTGAAATTTGATTTTAATAATTACCTTTTGCTTCAACTATTTGTCCTATGTTCTTTTTCAAAAGGTGATTACAGATGGAGATGCTAAGTGCTGTAGCTGATTTCAAGCTCAATTATGCCATGCAGTATGAATTCCCAAGGATTAGATAGGGAGCATTGTGAGTGATCCCTTTTGACACTTCAAAGGGGAAAAAAATATATGCCACAGTTATGCCACACTACTGTAAGGGTAAGGCCTTTGGGAAGGGAAATATTGAGAGGATGCAGAGGTAACAGAATCACATCTGTTCTGTAAGATAAAGGCTGGACAGGTCACCTGTACAGGAAGGAGACTCCTGAAACCTAGACTATGCAATCACTACACTGCTGTGTTTGCAGGCTCCAGCTGCTATTTCTTTCCATGCCCCATGACCACTGACAGCATCCAATTTGCTACTTACAACACTGAAGCATCTGAAAAACATTTCACTTGTTTAAAAGTGGGGACTTTGTGCTAGCACAGTTCATCATTTGCTGATAAGAACTAGCAAGACCAATAAAACCATCACTTGATGTAGTTTCTAGAAGCCTCAAGACTAGTATTTGATATTGGATCAAATTAGAAAAAAATAGGTTGTCCTCTTAGTACTTACTGAGGAGTAGTATACTGCTGGAGTCTGCAGAAAATGTAGTTTTAGAAGTCCTGACATTTCTGAACTTCATCATGCCGTAGCAGTGTAATAGGAAGTGCTAGTGTGAAGTGCTTGAAGCACAACTATGATATTAAACCTACATGAGCCTGTTTTGATCACTTACTGTGTTAAAATTATATAATATTTAGGATTAAAGAGACCACATAACCTCCAGAATTCTCATTTAATTCAGAGGGAAAGGAGAGACTTTCACCTATCTGAAGTGAAATACATAGCTGAATACCAGATTTTAGTTTATTCATAATAGTGTCTGGTTATGATATTTGACATAGCAGTGATAACCTCAGCAAACCATACCCTGTGATCTTTGAAGACATATGCAGTCATCCTTCTGGATGGATGGCATTTAGCATTTTCCAGTGGGTGATGCAGAACCGAAAATAAGAAGCGCTACAGATAAAGTAGAAAGTAAAAAAAAAAAAAAAAAAAAAGAAAAAGAAAACTCATCTGCCAGTTTTATCCCTTACAAACCAAATGCAGATAGAAATAATATCCTGAGAAATTATTTTATCACCAGAGGAAAAAGCGCTGAGGAAACCTCTTTTTACATTACCACTGTGATTATTCTCCAATACAGTCAAAATTTAAATCACCACTTGATGTCACCATTGGTCTGTGCAGCTCTTCAAGAAATCTTTCTGAACATTGCAAACATATTAACTTCAATTAAAATATTTAGAAAGGTATTTTGAAATAATTCTTTATGAAGTTAAGTAATTACTGTATATTTGTTGCCCCTATTCAAAATACTGGAAGAGCAGGCTCATTGAACTTGGAGCACCATAAAATCCCTGTAAGTAGTCATTTGAAAAAGTGCTGAGTATGCATGAAATCTGTCTATTTTAATAAGCAAATTTACAATAGCCAGCAGAGTAAATCTGGTCATTACAGTATGACTTATAAGCATTACTCCCATCTAAATGCACAATGAACAGTAAAGAGAACATATGAGTAGAAGAGAGAGTACCTCTAGAAACAAAGAGATTAAGAACTACAAGGTTCTTAATAATAAATAAATAAAAATAATAAATAAAAAATAATAAAGGTAAGAGAAAGATCTTTGCAATCTCTCCTGAAAAAGTTGGGATCCTTTTCCTCAATTCAAGCATAAAGAAAAATATTCTGTGTTCAGATTTCCTTGTCTTCTAATAAGCATGATAAAGTTGACTTGCAGTGTGTTAATTCTAAACATCTGTTTGTTTATTTAGGGGTCTGAAGAGGAGCTTAGCAGGTCAGGCTGAGGAATAATTTTAGAGGAAGTTCACCATTTAAAAAATCTTGCTTGCCTTTAAAAGGTTGCGTTTTGGTAGTAGTTGCCACACTGTGAAACTAGAATTGTGTCTACACTGAGTGGAACATATGCACTGTGAAATCCTTAATCTGGACAATACCATAGGTAATGAGAACATTAAGTACAAGAGACCAAGTAGCACTCAGTGGGGCTGAACTTTCCAGCAGTTTGAAATGCCAGAATGCATGCTACCGCTCTCTCTTGGCATGAGTTTTATCGGTTCTTTATACAGATACCTAGGACATGAATTCTTTTATTGATAGTTCTCCTAAACTTTGAAACTGTTAATTATTTTACCTGTAAGCTAGGCATACTCTAAGGCTCCAAGCACTAGTCAAACCATGTGTTCAGTTAATACAATACATCCTTATTGCTTTATTTGGATACTTAGCATGCTGCACATTCTCCTCTATGCAATACTGCAGCTGGCTTGTATAGACCTGTACATCAAGAGGTCTATACAAGTATGATTTTAATGCATAAATTATTTTAGGCTACATAATAAAAATAGTAATTCTAGGGTTTCAATCCATTTTCTATCTGCTCATCAGCCATAGGCTAATGCTGCCTATTTCTCCATTTGTACAGTTGCAATCACTACAGTAATTCTTTTTCAGATTTGGATAGCAATGATTTTGCTCACAGACCAAGAAAATGTTTTCCAGGGAAGTTTCCAAGCAACTCTAGAACTGGGTGCATGCTGAATATGTGAAATTTGCTTTGAAGTAAATGGAAATTTGAAGTGCTCAAGAATTACTAGTATTTCTCCTTTTGTAATGCTGAACAAATAAGCTAATTCTATCCAATTTCAAGCTCCTTTCAGCATAATAGTTTCAAAATTGCAGCTCAGAGTTTATCACTTGGCTCTCATTTCAATAAAGAGAGGCTAAAAAATCGAAATGGACAAGGGGCAGTAGGAATAAATTTAGTGAGCAAAATAAAAAAATAAAAAAATGAAGTAGCAAGTACAAAGGAAATTCAGAGACAATTTGAAAATAGAGCTGACAGAAAAATGAAATAAAGATACAGCATAATACATACACATATCATGTAGTACACAGGTCACACATAAACAGTCCTTTTGGTAAAAAAGTGTTTTTTTTCAGTCCAAAGTAAAATACTGTATGTCAATACATTGGCTTGTCTTTGATAAAAGAAAAAAAATGATACTTTCAAAAAAAAAGAAAAGAAAAATAATTACTATTTTATTGTATAGCTTAATATTATCTGTTATTGCATTAAATTAATAATGTTAGTGTATTCTAAATAGCTTTATAAACTCAGAAAAAATAAACATTTAAAACCCATCATACTCCATAACTTTACATGTATTTTTTTCCTACATTTTTGTCATGCCCTTACTTGACATGACTTCATAGCATAGCAGAACAGGCCCAGTAATTCAGATAAATAAACCTGGTGTTTGGGAGGCAGTATCACAGATATGTTATATACTCTCATTTTTTTTACATTGTCCCCTGACAATGTTAAAAAAATGTCTGATTCTTAGACACTTACTTTCAGTCTTTCCCCCCTGTCCCCCCGCATATTTCTTTCTCTCTATATATGTAGGTACATGTACATTTATGTATGGGTACATGTATTTATTTTTATGTATTTGTATAGACATATACAACCACATATAAAGAGTATTGGTAGTCACAGGGGGAAAGCTGCAATTCTTGTTTTTAATTCTTTTAAACAGATTTTTCATTTACTGATAATTCTTTTAGCAGGGTGAGCAAGACAGAAATTTATATCTTTTTGTCTGTGCAACAAAAGTGCACTGTGGAGAATGTGAATGTTTATGACTCTTAAGGAAAATAATTCTTCAGTGGTGAACAGGAAACAAGAACAACGACATGAAATTTGAACTAAGATTTTCCATTGTCAGCCACTCCAGCAAACACGTCATTGTGAACTTCAGAGTTACTGACTGAGACGAGCATCTTCAGGATGGGTGCTTTTCATTGGAGATGAATCTTGTGCATCAGGGCAGCTTCCAAAGGACTCATGCCCCAAGCGTAAGCTGTGCTTAGCTGTAAAACTGGCACCCAGAACACTTCAGCATCTCCATTTGTACAGTAAAAGTATATTACACACACAAGGTGAATGCAGTATGACTTTATTTGCACTCTGAGTTGTCTGAAAATGCATGACCTCTTTCGGGTGGCACAAAGGCCACACAAACATTAGTTCACCTGATGTATCCTTCGTCTCAAAGGTGAGCTAATAGACTGATGGAAAAGGAAGTGGGGAAATTGTTCACTTCTTTCAGTATCCTGTTACAATGCAAAGGCATATAAGTGAGTGTTAGGTTTTGTTTGCTGATGATGCTTCTAAATGGATTTAGTGTTCTCCACTTCCACAGATATCCCTGACGTAACTTCCTACTATAGGGCAAGTTACACAATGATAACAGAGCCATCATCATAGGGCTGAATTGTAACTCAGATTATCCTTTTTCTAGCTATTTTCACTGTATTTACTTTTCAATTGAAAATTCTGGTGGGATCATTAAAATGAAGAGTGAAGCCAAGTGAAGAGTGAAGCCAAGTGAACTACACTACTTACTCTGTAAGCATTCATGTGAATCTAACACAGAATCTGCTTTGTCATTTGCTTTCTGTGAAGAGTCAGAAAACCTAATTTTAGTTGTACAAATGTTTGGGAAAAGCCAGAGTCAGTTTCAAGAGGTGTATAAAGAAAGGAAAAAAATCCTCTTTTCTGGAGGATTTTAAAAAACTGAAATCTTGTTTCACTCTAGTTGAGAACAAGGAATGACCCAGCTCTTCTGATTCGTAGTCTGCACGAGCGTTCCACTTGCAGCATACCTGTGTATGCTGCTGGAAATAAATCAGGCCACAGAAGCATTTGAATTCGTCTTTGTCAGAGGCTGCCAAGACAGCGATAAGTTACAGAACAGCAAGGACATGCACACAGTATACTAAAGACAGAATCCAAGTGCCTAAATGGCATCCCTAACTCTTGTGAAGAAGGGATGCACTGACCCAGGAAACCTCAGGCCACACGCCAGCCCAAGCGGGTTGGCTACGTCACATGATACATCTTGTTCTTCAGGGTCCTGTTAATTAAGTACTTGTTACAGGAGCAGAGGCAGGTACTGGAAATGTAGATAGTTTTGTGAAATACGAAGTCAGGCAGGTAAGGGCATAAAAGATAAAGGTTGTTGCTATAGGCTCAGATCTTTACATGCAATCCCACAACAAACAAGTGATATGTTGGATGCAAGACTGACTAACACATGGCAGTTTGCCATGTATTGGAAGAATAAAAGGGTTGCGTAGGCAACACATCTGACATAAAATGGGAACACCAGAGGGCTGGGATGTCAAAAGCACTCCAAATTCTACTGTCTAGTGAGAAAAAGCGTGAAATTGTATACTGAACAAAACCTGTGAATGGATATGGAAAGGAGCAAATCAAGGATTGTCAGTCCATTCCTTTACTCTTAGAACAATATTCATAGTTCTTCAGGACATATTAGAAAGGTCTGTACAAGATGATTATTAGCAGCAACCACAATTACCTTGTTCAGAACATTTTACCAACCTTATGTGAGAATATTTAATGTGTATAGGTATGAGAAAGGATATTTGACAGAAGCTGGCTGAAAGGAAGAGACGAGACATGATTACCATTCAGCTGCCAGTAAGGACAGTAATGATAAGTGAAAATGAGTAACTCGGCTTCTGTGGAACTTCGAGCAGCAAAGCATTTTCTATATACTTCAAAACACAAGGGAAGGCTTTAAACATTCTGGATAGACTTGATCAATAAATCCAGTCTAAAAAGAATCTGACATCTGATAGTCACATACCCGGTCAGGCATGCCAACAGCAAAATGAAAACCATTGATTTGTTTGTCACCAGGCTTTGCCAGCTAGCAGATTTTTCTGAGCCTTAGATGTGAACAGATGATATTATACAGGGACCAAATAACTGAAAAATGAATTTCAGCTGGGGACAATTTCTGTGAACAAGAAATGTTAGAGAATTCTCAGTGTACCACATGGGACACAATGCTATCTGCTTTTTTTGGTTTTTTCCTGTGGAGCATCCTTTGGAAATTAAGAGAAAGATAATGTAAATCACTTCTGGTTGGATACAGGCCTTCCTGAAGTGATGCAAATATTTTCGCTGATTTTAAGGAGAGTTAAATTTACACTTTAATAGAGATTGTAATTACTGGCAAAGATTGCTTTGTCTTATCAGAGTAACATTAGACATACCCTTATATGAACATCCCCAAGTGAACTTGCTGAGTATTTTAAACCATTTTTCTATTAGGAGGACGTAGCTTTTACAGTGCTAGTACTTCAGTAGAAAGGACTCTGTAGGATATGAAATACTCAGCATTTTTAATAAAGCTCAGTGCATTGTTATTAGAGGTGGTAGTTCATTTAGATCTCAAACTCTTTTTGCAGGGCTTAAGGTAGTTTTACATTTACCCATACTTTTTTTTCTTTTTTCTTTTTTTTTCTTTTATTTGCCAGATAACTGTCAAATTTACAAGCTTTGTAAAGGAGCAACGGATGACACTTCTTTTGTGTCTTTGATAACCTGAAAACAGGGTTTCTTAACATGTGGCATTAGCTTTCTTTATATGACTTCAGTCTTTACCATACAATTCATTTATCCCTTCAAGCCCATGCTAATAAACTATTTACAGAAAGCTTTCACGAGTGCATCTGAAATATCACTATTTCTTTTACCTCTGTTATCCACACACCGTGCATCACATGATCTTTGCCTTGAGTCCAATCTCTGCAAAGCAACCTAGCAGCAGTGATACTACGTAGTTTCTGACTACTTATCAGCTAGGACAGCCTTTCTGGGGGTAGAAGCAAAAGGGGATAGTGTTTTAAAGGTGACCTGTGGCATAAATATGACAACTGATGAAGAACTGTGATATTGCCTGATGTAAAAGAGGACAATGTGAAGGGATCCCTCCTTTATGTAGAAGATGATAGTTGTTGGTGTTCTTTTTGCTCTTATTGGTCTCTAGTTTTTCCCAGGAGCTTTTCTTTAGCTTTGAATTGGGCATGGACTATGCAGGAATAGAGTTTATTTTGCTTTGGACCAGAATGCTGTAACAGTGAGTGGAAGGAAAATACAGAAGAGAAAGGGTAGGTGGAATTTCTGTCGCTTCAAAAAAAATTGGTCTTCAGGAGAGGTATCATTGTGAACATCAGAGGGTGAAGATATTGTAGATAATGGAAAGAAAGTAAATAGTATTGTGAACAGGAGAAGAGTCTGGGAGAGCACTTATGGTTAAGGAGCTAAGGTGGTAGCTGTTAAAAGTTACAAGCTGCTGTTGAACAAGGTTAGTCTATCCCTATGTGTATAGGGAAGGTAGGGAATGTTTCCTGCATCTTTTCCTTTTATTATCTTTTATTTTCCTTTTATTGACTTCAGAAATATAATCCCAAATGACAACCATACTTAAAAAACCCCACGTATCTAATTACTGTCTTGTAAGTAAATACGAAAAACTTTTTCAAAGTGAAATGTTAATTTTAATGCAACATGAAACAGACGATCTACATACTGGATTGCACTCCTAACTCATTATATCCAACTACATATTAAGTATTGTTTTATAGTGTTTCCTTCTCTGAATCTTAATAGTATTTGATTATAACTCTTAACAGGTGTATTTTATGGATTTGTGTCAATTTTGATCAACAACCAGAGAAACCAGTATGTCTGCTAAACTGAACTTCTGTGTAAATAGCTTGAGATTTGAGGACAGCTATCACTTCCATTCTCCCTGTCAAGCTAGAGTACTATCTTTAGTGTCAGATGAAGTACTTCAAAACATAAGAATTGGTTTCCTAGATTAACTTTTTCAATCGTTAACTACATTTCACTGGAATATTCCTCCTGCTCCTCACTTCACACTTAATATCACTTCCACTTGTTTCACTCTCCTTACATCTTGGTTTGCAAGGTACTTCCTACCATAAATCTGTTCCCTGAGTTGACTTTTAAGGACTGTGATCAAGTCCCCTATAATCCTTCTGTTGTTATGTACAATATTCTTGAACCTTTAATCCAAAGGCAAGTCCCTGAAGATCTAAATAGATCTTGCAGCTTTTTTTCTAGATGTTTTTTATTTTTGTTGAGAACAGGAGGCTGTGACCATATATCCTATTAACGATCTTTATCGTGTCCTATGTATTACATCCATGAAGTATATGTAATGTAACCATACATCCTGTGCTTGATCAGCCAAGACTCTGAGTCTTATTTGAATGTCAGCCCTAGGAAACTTAAGTATTAAACATACACTTAAGGTAATTATGGAAACCAGCCTCCCAGTTTCCTGTTGCTGTTAAATTCCTTTAAAACTAACCATGAATTTTAAACCTGTTTTATTCTGTGATCATGAAAACTTGCAATTGATACCTGAGATTCAAACGGAGTACTGAAATTCTTTTCTGCTTTGGTTTTAGTTCAGCTACATTTGAGTATCTGGTGTTAAGATTATATTTGAAGTCCAAAACTGTAATTCCTTTTAAAATTCAAGTATGTTCTAACAATGCTATAGAAAAAGATGAAATTGAGCAACTAACACTATCCTTCCTCATTGTGGGTGATTCTAAAATAGATATGAGAATGGCACTTACTCTGTAATACTTGCAAGAAATGGTATGACACCAAGAACAGTAATTAGGAAGAGGTGGTGTAGAAGTCATGTCAAGATGAGTGGACCGTATTCATTTGGAAGAATAAAATATGTTACAGAAAAAAGCAATCCAGCAAAAAGCTATAGGAACTTATTAAGGGAAAATTGCTAGAGGGATCTAAATAATGAAGAGAGGTAAAATCCAATACTAGTATAGTGCATGGTCTTCTTACAGTTTGTCTTTTAGATTCTTTGGAAACTAATGATTATACTTTCTGGAAGTGGATCAATCACCCCCAAGGCAAACTATTGTACATGAAGAAAACCATTCAGTGAGCAGCTGCAGTAGGAATATAGACTACTCTTTTCTATGCTAATCATTTTAATTGGACTATATATTTTCCTCAATATTGCATTTTCCCTCTGACTTCCCATTGCATTTACATTTTATTCATTATTTCTCGACCATCATTAGTAGGGAAAGAAATTTTTTGAAGATGTGTTCTGGCATAACTTCAGAGATAAAGTGTCCATTTTGTTTTCATAAGGATTATAAGTAAGTCAGCTCTGTAAACAAGCAAGCTTGGCAAAGCAACTTTGCTATGGCTAGGCTATGTTTTCCCTACTCCCTGAAATATCAGGATCCCACCTACACTGATAGGAATGCTGAACTGGAGCTGATGGGTTGGGAGTGCTCCATGTTGCTTGCTGATCTCTCTGGATTTTTAGCAAGGAACACATGAACAGTGGGGTCAGAAGATGATACTGTAATGGAAAAAGCAGTAATATTTCCCCAGTTAAGGTCATATTAAGGAAACCAGTTACAACTCTAAGCTAGTTAACACTGAAGAATTTCAATACATTTTCCATGGAAGCTGGTGAAACTCTTGCTCTCTTCAATTCGTGAATCAGATTTAGAATCAGGACTTTTAGCATGTAACACATTGCAGTCACACAACTCATTTTTTAGTTTACTGAGCTATGGTAAATTCCTTTAATCTTTCATCACAATTGGGTTCTCATTAAGAAATGATGCTATATTTGTTTTAACTGAAAACAATATTTTGATGTGCCTGTGGTGAGAACAGTAGTTGTATAAAATTGGTCCTTTTTAACAGCCCTGCTGTTCTGTGCTGTATCATGTAATGAAATAAAATTTCAGTTTTATTGAAAGTCACTGTATTCCTGGTTTTCTTGTTCTGACTACTTTACCTCTTTATGTTGAAAAGATAAAGAAAGAAAAACTGTATCTATATTTTAAGCAGATTATGCATTTCTTAAGATCTGTTGAAATTCAGATGGAGCTTTCTAATTCACATTAATTGCATCGATTAAAACACTTAGAAGGATCACAAATCATTAGCTACATGTACCAGACTACTCAACAAATTTCTAAGTAATGCAGATCAGCACATCTTTAGTCAAAATGTCAAGAAAAATACCAAAACTGATGTACTAAAAACAATTCTTACAAAAAATTCTTGCATAATACATCACATCTACTCTACAATAAAATCATTAACCACTGTTCTGTTCCTCTGCTCTGAAGTGTAAATCACACATAATGCTGACTTACTTTAAGTCAGTTTGCATATAAAGTGGAAAAAAAGATTTAATGAAAGTCTATTGAGAATGAAAATAAACTCCTATCTATATCATTACTCATTTGATAGAATGCATATATGTTGTAAGGCTACATAAAATGTGAAACCAAGGTGATAGATCTATCTAGGAATGACTTCTTATGATCTGCTTTTTATTTTATGTACATACTAAAATATAAGGTTTGCAAAACTCCTTGGTTTAAGATAATTTTGAAAGTATGCAATTTCTTCACTAAAATAAAACACAGCTTTCATTTATCCTGACAATGTTGGCTCAGTAATATGGAATCCTAGTTTCAGTAAGAATGCATTGGTTTCACTGTAAAAAAAGGTTTCTTTGGAACCAGCCCTGGAGAAACATATTGGTTTCAGCTAAAATATATTGCCATACTTTCACTAAAACATACAGACATTATAAAACTGTATATTGGTTTCAGTAAAATGTATTCTTTCCAATGGATTCATGAGGCTTTCTGCAATAATATATTGATTTCATTAAAATGTGTTGCTTGAGATAAACAAAAATTCAGTTAAAATGCATTGGTTTCTGTTAAAGCTCATTGACTGAAGTGAAGAATATTATACACTGGTTTTTGGGCAGCCTCAGGGTCTTTTAAACAGTGAGTGGAGAAGTACATATCAGTAATTGTGAAGGTAATTGAAAACAAAGTCTATTCTGTAGTATCTAAAGATGTAAATATGCTAAATAAATTAGATTTTTATATCTCCATCCCACTTGCATCTGTTGCTAAGCATACAGAAAAAAAGTCATACAGAAAAAGTATGACATTCTTTATTGTGATGAATACCCTTGTAATCAGGTGTGGGGTGTAGGCTGTAATATTTTTCAAACTGTTTAGTAATAATTTGTTTTCACACGGCCAGTTTTTGACCAGTTTGCTTTAAATCAAGTTCAGCATTTTCCTGCTTCATTGACAACAGGCTCTTTCTGCCTTTTCAGCATTGCCAGGCATTCAATGACAATGGCATTCATATATATTATGAAGCTCTCTTATTGCCAGGCTACTAAATTAGGAACAATATATTTGATTGCTGTGACACTTTTTTTAAGAAGGGTTGTATTTTTCAATATTTTTGAGTAACTTTACATTTTGCTTTCATGAATTTTATACAGAAGTGATCCCACTAACTTAATGAAACTGAAATATTCCTGAATATAACTGAACAATGCTTGTTACACAGAGGAGATAGCTTTGGAGCATTATGCTTTCCCTACACTGATGTAGAATTTACAGACAAAATGTGTTTAAGTATATCTGAAGTGTAAATAATACAAATAAAGTTTCAGCTACTCAAAATTACTTCTGTAATTCAGCAGAAGAACGTAGGAATGACCATATTAGGCTGAACAACTACTCTATCTTGCATTAGTTCTGTCTCCAACAGCAGGCAGTGACAAATGCTTGGACACCGCTAGAAGAACAGCCTCCAACACGTCATGCATAACAGACTTCCTAAGGGGATGATGATCTTTTTTTTGATGTTTCTTTGTGGATTTCCTCCATGATTTTGTACAAATTCTGCTGTAAAAACTGCATTCACAGCACCCAGTGGCAAAGAGTTCCACAGCTGATCTCCACCCCACGCAGGGAAGTCTCTTTTTGGATGTTGGCTTGAACTTGCAGCTTGTAGTTTTCATATTTACTCATGTGTCCTATAGCGGAAGAGATAATGAAGAATCATTATTTTTTTCCCCTGCTACTCACAGTTTTGCAGATTCCTGCCACATATGGCTTTAGCTGTCCTTTTTCTAGGAAGCAGAGAACTATTTTATTTAGACATTCCTTATATGAAGGTTATTGCATAGGTCTAGTTTTACTTGTTGCTCTGCATTTTTTGTTTCTACTACATCTTTTTTGGTGACGTGAGGACCAGAACTGCACATTGCACTTAAAAGGCATTGGCACCATAGGTTTGCCTAGTATCTTAGCAAATTCTTTCATTTTTTTCTTATGTAAACCCAGTCTCATGCTTCTTGAAAAGAGATGAACCTACCTCTCAGTTTTCCAAATGTATTTTATTTTCAAATCCTTTCTCTCATGCTGCTTCATAACACTGTAGTACTACTGTAAACATTTAGATTTTAGATATCTCTTTTCATCATTCTTGGTGGAACCAGAAAAATAAGATCTCATGCTGTGGCAAAAATGTTCCGGCTGCCTATCTGAAAGAGAATAGTTTTTGTCCTGTTCAAATCTGCTGCAGCAAAATGATGGAACTGATTGTTTCATGCATCAATTCAGTTTATCAACACTTTTATGCATTGACGTCAAGGGTCAGCAACTCACGCTGTAAGAAAGAGTCTTTTGCTAGCCTTCTCAAAAGGACGGGTGAATACTTGCTGCTCTTAATTCCCAGGACCCTGGTTTTGCATAACTTCTGAGAGGAAACCACTATATGTGTAGATGATGTCAGAAGAGATTTTCCGAGTGGTGGATCACATGAGATCCATGAAGGCAGACTGAACTGACTGAATTGACAAGCCGAACATTATTAGTAGCAGAGAAAAAGCAGTGCCTGGAAAGAGCAGTGCTGAAGGGTGGCAATTTCCGGCGCAGTATGATTGTCACCGGACCCGCTGCTTGCTGTGTCATCACCTATGCAGGCACCATCCCAGTGGTAAGCAATTCTCATTGCAAGTTTCACAGAAGCTTAACTGCTGTCAGCGTTGACCTACACAACTGTGCTGCAGTTGCCTTGTGATTATTTTACTTATTGATAAAATGTATATCTTATATCTATTAATATATTATTGAAATGTTGATCTAAACTGCTCTGATCTAAATACTCACGGCTAACCAACAGGTTGCATCTTGTCTTAATGTCAAGATGCATACCTCTGTTTAAGAAAGTTAAAGCTTTCATCAGAACCCGGGGTTTTTCCCAATAAATAAAAGATGACACTCCAATGTTTTATAGACTGTTTAGCTGAGCGGAAATTAGAGGGCTAAAGTGCGGAAATTAGAGGGCTAAAGTACAGAAATACACACAAGATATTTTCCTTATAAAAACTACTTTTGCCAGGCTGATCAGCCCTCATTCCCAAATCTTTCTTAAAACCCACCTTGCTGATCAACCCAGAATTAATAATTCCTAGAACATCAGATGCACTAAAATCTCTTGACCCAGAGCAGCTTTTCTTTTATGAAAGCTTTACAGGTAACTGCTTTCAAGTGTATCTACAATTTTACTTTGCATGAGAATACATTTATACCAGAACCTTGCTATTTTCCTAGTAGCTAAATGTTCTTAGACATTTTTTACTCTGCTTCTCATTGTTGAAGAGTATATGACACTAAATCAGCATGAGGATCTCTAAAATTGTTTGCATGGCAGGTGCTCATATAATTAGCGTAGCAGTGTCAGTGTTGATACTATCTCTGTATAGACATCCTTGAAGCTAGAATTTATATTTTACTGAGGTGAAATTATTAGCAACTGTAAAATTGTCCTTTAAAATTGATGGAAATAGAACCTCCAAAGCAAGTTCAGATAAAGCAAGTTGTAATCAAATCCATTTCTGTCTGTACAAAATTTTAAACAGCATGCTTTGAGACCCTGTTTGTATGTTGTTTCATTACTTAGAAAGTTCAGAGCTCTGTTTTTGTTGGTAGGATATGAAGAACATACAACTTTAAGGAAGGGACTGGAACTGGAAAGTAAAATTTAACAACCATGTTATTTTATGAAAGTCCTTCAGCAAATAGACAGTTGCCGGACAAGTTAAAGTATAGGAACTACTTAAAATATCAAGTTCATTCAATCCTACAGTTGTTTTTTAACATGAACTAGTTTGACAGCTTTTAATTAGTTGTGAAATCTCCTAGAAGAAAAACCCCCAAGATCTAAACAGCTGGTGGGTAGCTCAGTGGGATGTAGAATTTGTAAACTAAGACATAAAAAGAAAGGATAGAAAATTAAATACAGCAGTATACTCATTCCTTGAACAGTCTTTCAGTTTTCAGCACCACAGCAAAATGGCCTTATAGAAATAGGGAGATTCAATAATAATCTTTAAAGGGCTGGAGGAAACAGATTCTTCAGAGAAAAGAAAGGATTAAACATATAGTAATTGAATCAGGGAAATTGGAAAAAAGAAGTTTAGAAAAGTAGGAGACACATTAAGGGTAACCAGTCATGTATGTTATATACCTTTTTGCTAACAATAAAAAATACATTCAACCAAATCAAGGAAAAGCATTAAAAAAAAAAAAAAAAGCAAGCTCATTCTGGAAATATATTTAATGAATCACAGTTAATCTTATAAAATTCTGTGCTCTGAGACGTGCTGAAGGAAATAGCATCGCATGACTCAAATGATAAGTATTAATAGAGTAAGTCTGAACACAAATTTCCTTTTCCGTTTGTATGCAAGGCTATAAACAGGAGGGGCTTCCTGTCCATGGTCTAGCATCAACCACACCACCAACTGAAGAAGAGAGTTTTGTCTTGTGGTATAGGATCTCACAGTGGGTCAACTGTACCTTACTTGCACGTCTCTTGCTCCCCCTCCACATGAAGCTTTCATATGACCGCTGCTATGCACAAACACACTGCAGTAGAAGTTTAGAGATCAAGCCTAGTGCTTGCTAATTCTTATCTAAGAAAAATAAAAGCACACAGATGTAAAAGAGCTTTATTATTAATTGTTAAAATGTCCCCCAAAGACCAGCTTCTGTGTGTAGAACCCCACTGCAGAGAAGAAAAACCTGAAACTTCACAGGGACATTAGGTGTCTTTAGCCCTGGAGTGGGGCACTGAGAGAGAAGTTGAGCAAGAGCCATGTTGTGTAGCACAGTCAGTGATGTATGGGAAAAAAGACTGTGCCAGATAAGAGTTTTTAATGACAGATACTGAGAGATAAGAAAAGTATGATAAAATTATTATTATTAATGTAATACTACTACTACTACTACTACTAATGTAGCCCTTAAAAATTGAAACAACCTCCCCTCTGTCAAGTGAGAAGCTCAGCAAAAACATTATATTTCTTCATTGAATGATCACAGATACTATTTACTGTAAAGTACTCTACTTATATTTCTCCCTGGCTACATTTAAACTTTTCCTTGGAGTCTTTGGACAGCTTTTATCTGAAGAAGTAAAACAGAATACCCCTTTTCCTGCTGAGGGGATTCCTATACTGCAGTGAAATCATTAACCATAATGCACTGTTAGTCATTTCACACCTGGATGTCTTAAACAGAGGGTGAATTAAATCATGTTTTCACATCAACTGCTGGTATTTACATTTCAGTGCTGCTGAAATATGAAGACTGAATACATTTGCACTCTCTGTTATCCACTGACTGAATGACATATATTTGCCTCAGAAAAAAACAGTCTAGATTACAATTCCACTCTCTTAAAAAGCTCTCCCACAAGCCCCTAGTCAGTGTTTCAAATGCTAGCAGTTCATCTGAAAGAACAACTGCTTACTTGGATAAACTGTAGTAGATGACTGGTCTCTGTAGTATTCCAGTGAAAAGGGCATAAACAGTTTAAGAATACCAGATAGTATTTATTGGAAAATATACTTGATTTCCCTTTTTTTCCCCACTGAAAAAGAAGATGTACTATTTTATATTAAAAAAGTTTATTTGGTGATCAGTGTTTCTCATTAAATAGTAAATCATAGTATATGTAATATTATTTTTTCATCCAAAACAATATTCACAATCTCATTTTAAGAACAGTACATTTTAGCAAAGCTTTTGACACTTTCTTTCACAGTAACCTTCTGAACAATGCTGAGACAATTGGTGGAATTGTCAGACTCAAAGAGTTTTGGTAAATGGGGCAACATCTGGGTGGTGGCCAGTCACTAGTGGTGCTCCCCAGGGCCCATTGTGAGGGTTGGTTCTCTTAAATATTTTTCTGGGCAGAGGAGTTGGGTGCACATTAAGCAAGTTTGCCCATGATACTAAACTAGGAGGACCCATTTATTCCCTAGAGGGTATAGAGGCTTCACAGAGAGATGAGACCTTGATAGAGTAGAGCATGGGACACATTTAACAAGGAAAAATGTCAGATTCTGCACCTGGGATAGTGTAATCTGATAGATGTACTTGAAGACTGTGGGGCAGGAGGACAAAGTACAGCCCTGCAGAAAGGGGTCTGGACGTTTTGATTGAAGTTCAATATGAGTCAATGATGTGCCTTGGCAGCCAAAAGGGCCAACCCTTTCCTGGGGTGCATTAAGCACAGTATAGCTAAGTGTCAAAAGAAGTGATTGTCCCACTATACTCAGCATTGGTGTGGCCTCACCTCAAGTACTGTGTGCTGTTTAGGGCTCTGCAATATAAGAAGGATATAGAAATATTAGAATATGTCCAAATGAGAGCAAGAAAGATGGTGAAAGTTCTAAAGGTCAAGACTTATTAGGAGTGGATAAGAATACTTTGTTTGTTCAGTTTAGAAAAGAGGAGACTGAGAGGTGACCTTACTGCTGTCTACAACTTCTGTGTGAGGGGGAGCAGAGAGTGAGGTGCTGTGGTTACCAGTGGGTGGAAAGCTGGGTATGAGCAATCAGTTTGCGCTTGCAGCCCAGAAAGCTAACCGTATCCTGGGCTGCATCAAAAGCAGCTTGGTCAGCAGGTCAAGGAAGGTGATTCTGCCCTTCTGCTCTGCTCTGGTGAGACCCCACCTGGAGTACTGTACCCAGCTCTGGAGTCCTCAGTACAGAAAAGACACAGACCTGTTGGAGTGAGTCCAGAGGAGAGCCACAAAAATGTCCAGAGGGATGGAACACCTCTCCCACAAAGAAAGACTGAGACAGTTGGGGTTGCTCAGCCTGGAGAAGAGAAGGCTCCAGGGACACATTATTGTGTCCTTTCAATACTTCAAGGGGGCTTATAAGAAAGATGACAACAGACATTTTAGTGGGGCCTGTAGTGACAGGACAAGGGGTAATGGTTTTAAACTAAAGGAGGTTTTAAACTAACTAGATTCAGACTAGACATAAGGAAGAAATTTTTCATGCTAAGGCTGGTGGAACACTAGAACAGGTTGCCCAGAGAGGTGGTAGATGCGCCATACCTGGAAACAGTCAAGGTCAGGTTGGATGGGGCTCTGAGCAACCTGATCAAGTTGAAGATGTTCCTGTTCATTGCAGGGGGGAGGACTAGGTGACCTTTAAAGGATTCTGTGTTCTCTTCTCTCTGATGTCTGCTGATAGGATATGAGGAAATGGCTTAAACCTGTGTGAAGGGAAGTTCAGGTTAAATATTAGGAAATTTCTATACTGAGAGAGTGGTTAAGCACTTGAACAAATGGTCACAGTCTTAAGCCTGCTGGTGTTCAATAATTGGACAATACTCTTAGATATATGGTTTAACTTCTAGGTTGCCCTGCGTGGAGTCAAGAGTTGAACTTGATGATCCTCATGGGTCCCTTCCAGCTCAGGGTATTCTGTGGTTCTGTGATTCTAATTTACCTGGAAATCAAGGTATGCATATGGATCTTCTTTCTTCAAGCATATAATTATAATTCAGACTTACAAAAATTTCTGAAATAATTTGCAACCTCATTTATCTTTCTCCACACAACCATTTATCTTTGGATGTGAATGAACACACAGATTCCATCCACACTTCTATGTTTTGAAGAGAGATCCGAGTTGTGAGATGCTGCTTAATGTCTTAAACGGATTGATTTTCTGAAATATTTAATATCTGCTCTTAAAATATTTACCTTAAGTTGTGAACAGTGTCACGCTGAGTAGCCAAAAATATTCACTCTTCTTTTTGATGTCAAAGAGCAACCTTTTTGTGTTGCACTGAAAAGCATGACTATTTCAGAACAAATAAAATAGGAAAGAAAACAAGTATAGCATGAAATGTTTATTTCTCTTACGACTTTTAAAAAAGTGATAAGTACTCCTTTTCATGTGTATTTAGTTCAGTAATATGAAATTTTTTCTTTAAAAAGATAAAAGATCACAGTAAAATGGTTTAACTACAATAGTTTTTTTCTGCCAAAAAATATTTTATGAACATTTTTCTGATCAGTCCTAAACAAGTCTTTCATTTTACACCAAGTAATGTCTGGTAGACTTAATGAAATGAATTCTTCATGGCTATTATAAGGGCACAGCAAGGACATTTATTCTTCTGGCTGTTATATGGCTGCATAAACCTGAGTCTCTGCTCAACTGCTGTTTTTATAGTTAGTGTAGACATAAAGAAGGGGAACAAAGGGCTTAAAAGCACAGTTGTGCTCTGCACTGTGTGCTGTCCGCTGACCTGTGTTGACTCCTGGTGTATATTAGGAAGCTCTAGTGCCACCCTGCTTTACTATTTGGTCTTATGGTCTCCCTGATGGGCTTGGGAAACAGAGACTCACCCATTTAATGCATTCTGCACCTTGCAACATCTGTTCTTATTTATGTACCTCTACAGATCTCAGCCATGGGGAAACCTTCACCAGCAGCAACCTCAGAATAGCAGGTTGGGGTCCCTGGTCAATAATTTCAGTAATATTAGGCAATTCCAAACCAAAGTATTAGGGAAGAATGTATCTAGCATTTTTTAAATAGGGGTTATTTTCAAATAGGAAATGAAAGCACAACAATAAAAAAGCAAAAAAAAAAAAATATCCCATAAACCCCTGGATTGGAGCCTGCTGCTGACTTTACACTAGCGTATGCTGACTTTACACTAACGTACAAAGTGTATTGAAATATTAATGTGGGATTAGGTGATACGAATAATAGGTCATGTTGGAAAAAGATTAAAGAGATCACAGGACATGTCTATTGAATTTTTTGGCTTAATAGCTGTGGTTGTAATTTAAAAGCCTTAACTGTGAGGTACAGGCATACATGGAAGGTCTATTTATCCATTTTTGTCTTAGGCATGGCAATGACCCCTGAGGAAATTCTTATAATCTACATCTGAGTAATTTTTAATGATATATATATATATAAAATATAATTTCTTATGATATAAAAATAATATATTTATATATTTTGATTTAAAATCTAGTGTTTTCCAAGTAAATAAAAAAAGTTTGGTCAAGTAGGACATTGTGACTCATTCTACATGCATTTCACTAATAGGAGAAACATAAATGACTCAGAAATCCAAGGGAGTAATTTCTTTGTTCTGCTGAACTAACACTGCCAAGATGCTGAAAGCTGGATAGGTACAAATAATCTTCCTTATTCTTCTTTTATAAGTTAAACTAAAGCCTTTTGTGTAGGTGAGTTTCTACTTCATTTTTAAGAACATTTATTGCTAATAATTACCCCAAACCTGTTCAATTACCCACACCTTTCAAAAATCACTTCAGCATCTGTTTACTTTCTCAGACGTCCCCTCCTTCTCATTCTCATCAAGACAAACCAAACGCCGCACTAAAAATTTCTCTCTGTCATTCAGAGAAGGAACACATGGAGTTGAAAAGACTAGATAGTCAGTTGCAGTGACAATCAGTTTTATATTCCTGCCTCGGCACCCTGGCATGCAGTTGTGCTCACTGATCTGGTACTGCAATTTTGTTTCTCCTTTGCCTGCCCACAGTAGCACCAGCTGGAACTAACACAATCAGCTGCTGTGTGCAGCTCTGCTTTTGAATACACAATGCACTACGAAAATAAATGAAGTGATACTCTAAACTTTTTGGTCTATATAACCCAGAATGTGAAACCACAGCCATATTGATACATTCACCTATTATAACATTCAAGCTTTGCTGCCCCTCATCAGTCTCTGAACAGTCTATTTCCATGGCCATTCAAAAGGTTAAGAGCTGGGATGGATTCAGTGGTTTAAAATACTTATTAAGATCTAGGAACTCTATTGAAACTGCCATGCTGCCTAACTGCTATAAACTATCACAGTGTGCTCTACAAACACTTTTTGTATTTCAGTAGAACCACCAAAACTGAACTAGTCATGTAGTTTAAAAACAATTAACACCCTTGCATTCTCCTGTCTGAATACCACAACAATATCTCTGTTTTTAAAATCACATTAAGGAATAAGCTTTATGGGATTCAGCAAATGTAGAATTAAGGCTTTTGGATGAGTTTATTTTAACCTGTAAACATAGACATATGAATCTTTTCACAAGATTGCACACTGTTTTTTGTATAAGACCATATTTCAGCAGGGAATAAATGGGGTAGGTAATAAACAGGTAAAATTTCGAGTTGGTTATCTAATAGCCTTCAGTGCATGGGCTGGTCTCTTCAGCACTGAGACTTTCCTGACAGCTTCTCCAAGCACATGCCTTTTGGTTGCTTTTTGATATTGATAGGTGTTTAATTCTCCACTTTCTGTCTGCATGAGCTTCATCCAAAGGTACAGTGCATCCCAAGCACCATTCAGGAAAAGTGACTACAAAATGGATTGTTCTACATTTTACCTTGTGTACAACACCAAAGTCAATGTGCTCTTGTGTCCTAATAATTCTAGTCTTATGACTTCATCCCAAGTTCCTGAAATCCTCTTTACCATTGTCTTTCCTATTTATCATTCTGCCACTGTCCAATTTTGTATAACTGATTTTTTTTTTCTTTGCTTCTGTCATCTTAAATTTTCTTGTCCATTACCCTTACAGCAGCCCCATGATCTTATTCTGGTGCTTTTCACTAAGCTTTGTGTTTAGAGAGTAAGGGAGACAGCAACCTGGCTACTTCTTCTTGCATTTCTGTTGTTCCTGGAACCTGTAGAGATTTGTATGTCAGAGAAGCTCTGATCAGTTCTTGTCCTCAGGAAGGAAACTCTGCAGGACACTGAATAAAAAATTAGTTAGGTTTACCTCTAAGAGCCATAAGATGCAACTTATTTGAGGTAAACAGAATCTTATAAAAACGTAACTGCCAAATGGCTGGGTTTGTAGTAACTTTTCAGGTAATGTTTTGCAGGACATTTGCAGGACAAGATGTATCTCTGAATGGATTCCATTGCAAGGCTGTCAGTGTCTGCAGCCTAAACACGAAGGTGCTGGCACTTCTCTCTCTTTAATATTTTTAATGTGAGTAAAACATATTTTGCTTGTGATTCATTCTGAGAAATAGCCAAGTTGTCTAAGCCAAAAACCTGCTTTAATCTACTTCCAAGATCAATTAAAAATGTGTCCTCAGGCAAACACATGGCATGGAAAATGTCTGCCTTGAGGAATTAAAATTCAGTTATAAGCAATGGGAAAGAGGATTAAAAAATAGTGTATATGAGGGTAACGGTAATATCATTTCTGTCCATGATATTACAGAACTCTTTAAGTGAGACAAAGTTAGTATTGGTGCAAAAGGCCCGACTGCACTTTCTATTACCTGTAGTGAATTTAGCTTTCTCTCCCATATATGCATTTTGCACATTCAGTCATATCTGGAAACTCATACTAAACCCAGTGCCCTCTGTGAGGTTTGCCTGTGTAAGCCCCAGGTAAAGACCATTGAAATAATTTTGTGCAGTAAGAACTTTAAATGTCAAGGTTTTGTCTCACAGTTTCTTGATTTCATACAGTTTATGTGTATGAATTAAGAACAACACAGAAAAAACTTTGCCAAAGTGCACTTCTCCACACACCGCTGTTTGATAGCCAGCCATTGCCACCAATCAAAGCGTATTATCTCTGGGTTTTTGCCTGTGACTTGTCTTGGAAGTTGCTAATCTGTCCATGTGATATGTACATGAGGACATACCTGTTCTCAACTGACTGACAGATGAAACAATTTTTATTTTTTAAAAAAATCTAAGGCAAGATTTAAATGCCTCAACAATTTACAGATAGGAAAAAACCTACTGTTGAAAAGGAACAGAAATATTTTGGATATTTTTTCAGATGAAGAAACTTCTGCTTAGCTGCTATCACCAGCACCTTGAAAATGTAGTTTTCCACTTTTAAGTGTTCTCCTCAGAAAGCTTGCATGAGGTTTACTTTTTTTGGTAACTCAAAGTGGAAATTTCTACAGAAGTTGGCAGTAGCTTGAATGGCCATTGCCATTTCTAGCGACAGAAACCACAGCCATAGGCAGCAAAAACTACACTATAAACTACTGCTGCTGCTGCAGAAACTTCAGAGCTGAGAGAAATAAAGGACTCATTCAAAAGCATATTCTTATCCTCATATTATGTACATACCTTATCATACACCATTTAGCTGTGGAGAAAGCACAGATCCTCTATAATGTTGTACAGGTGATGTTATTTCCATGTATTCCCCTAAGAAACCAGCTTCAGTTTCACTGTGTACAAAATATATTTCTCCAGGTGATTTTTTTATCCAGATGGCTAAATATTTGACCTTCTGTTTGTTGGGGCCACTGGTGTAGGTCTACATCGGTAACCTAAACATCATCATAGCAGAGCTTGAATATGGGTAGTATGCAACAATCTGTCCCCTGGCACAGCAGTCTTGTGTCAGTTAGCACCTTCCCTGGCATTGCAGAAATTTCTTTGTGGATAACTGAGGCCAGGGATCGTTTATGATAGACAGTATGAAAAAAGTCAAACTATTTGGGAAGGCAAGAGCCTTTAGCTGCCCAGGTGAGTACCATTTGCCATCAAGGCCAGCGAACAGAGGCTGCGTTGGTTTAGTGTCGGTCACAGGCGCTGCTGGGGCAGAAACTGAAGGACAGCAGGAAATAGTGCTCTAACTTGATCATGAAGAGAAACACTAAAACATCTGTTGGAAACTAGCAGATTCAGAAGTAAGATTTCTCCATGCATGTAATAATACAGCATTTGGTTCAAATCTCAAGAAGTGTAAAAAGCTAAACATGACTGTATTGCTTTAGGCTAATGGTGTAGCTGGCCCTGTGCCATGCCTCAGACAGTAACTGACAGTAGGAATGTAGGAAAGAGTGGAAGAACAGGGAGAGCAAGGTGTGAATGAGGGACTGTCTGAGCCAGAACTGGGTGTTCAAACATGACAGTCCTTCCAGCAGAGATCCCCAGTCACCTGTGTGATTCTCTTAGCAAGGTCACCACCTGGTTTTAAATAGCATGTCCTACAAAAGTAAAAACATAATATTGTCTAAAACTTCTTCCAAAAGAAAACAAACAAAGCAACCAACCAATCAAGAATAACAAGTGAATTGCTCTCCTGTCATTAATGTACCTCAAAGTACTTTATATAATTAAAGGAAATGTCTCCTAGACCCCTTTATAGGCTTAGACTGTAGGTATTTTCATAGTAGTTTCCATAACTTCCTCTGCTACATTTCAAAACTGGACATCTACTTCTGCAGTAGCTGGATTTTTATTGCACACTGGATAACCTAGTTTGTGCATAAAGAACTTCACTCAAAGTTAATCATGTTTGGAGCCATAGGATTTTCTTTCAATAACACTAACACCAACTATAGATACTCAAGTCTTTTCTTCTGCTGGATTAAGCCCATTTTCTATTGTTTAGGCTATGTGATCTGTAGCGCAAATGAGAGGTGACTTCTTATCTACAAGAAAAAGCTGTCTGATAAATCACAAAGATGAATAATGTATATCACAGGAGCAGAGCAAACAGCATTTCACACTATTTTTCATGCAAAATGTCACATGAATTCTAAATGGACCAAACAATTTGTATGAGTTTGAGACTAAATTCATTGCCAGAAGTGGAAAGAGGAGGGAGGAGAAGTCTCGTTGTTGTTGTGATTCTAGTTTACTCAAGCAAAGGGATTCTGATCCAGCTATTTTTTTTTCTATACTGACTTGAATAGAGAAATAAATTAAAACTACAAAAATCAATGCAAAAGAATAATTATAAACCACATTCAAACAGCATCCCTACTGCAAATAAGGCAGGGTTTCTGTTGTTTTTTCCACACTGAATTTCAGTCTGGTTAGAGGAAGCCTGTGAGGTTATTATTGTATTGTTTCATAATCAGACATTTAAAAGTCCTGCAACTGAAAAAATGGTGATTGAATATTATTGTTATTACTACTGTGGCCTCACGTTGCCAATTGATTTACATATAACCTCACAGAATATGTCTTAAAGGCTCTTAGTAGATGACTGAAGGAGTTTAGTATGCAATGGACAGACACACAATATCTGTCTGAAATAAAAGCAGCAGAAAGCGATAGAAGGAACATCCCCAGGGAAGACAAGCCCCACAGACTATTAATGCAACAGGGAGAGTGTAGACATTCAACCAGAGGGGCCTCCAGTGGGCTCTGGAGCACTGTGACAGGGTGTTGCACCTCCCTCCCTAACAGTAAGGGTTACGGGACTGAGCTTGATGTTGCAGTAACTCTCTGAGTGCAGAGCGTCCAAGCCAGCACAACCTAGAGTCTCTTGTGTCACCTTTATGAGTAGACTCTAGACAGTGATTTTATGTATTTACATTGAATGTCCCACTCTTTTCCTCTGTCTCTTATAGAAACACAGAATGGTTTGGATTGGAAAGGACCTTTAAAGATCATCTAGTGCAATCCTCTTTCCCTAGATCTTGTGATTTTTCACTACACCAGGTTGCTCAAAGCCCCATCCAACCTAGCTTTGAGCATTTCCACTGGTGGGACAGCCACAACTTCTATATTCAACTTGTTCTAGTGTCTCATCACCCTCACAGTAAAAAAAAACTTCTTATGTCCAGTCTAAATCTACCCTTTTTCAGTTAAAAAACATTGCCCCTTTTCCTGTCGCTACAGGCCTTGGTAAAAATAATATTTCTCCAACTATTGAAAGGCCAAAACAGTATTTTATGGCCACAGTTCCTTCCCACTTGACTTCATATAAGATTACTGAAAGACAAACAGCATTCCTGATCTTGAAGCCCTCACACAGCTGAAACACAAGAAGGACTTGAAAAATAAAATTGGCCACTTTTGCAGCTTTCAGCAGACATTATTTTTGTGCATGGTATGATACATTCCTTTGATACAGTGAGAATGCTGCGTAATATTTGATTAAGCTGCTGGAAACTTGTAAATGATGGGAAAATGTTGCTTAGAAAATCTCAAGGATTTAGGAAAAACAGCCTTTGTGAATTCTATTCTTCCCAAATACTCAGGTCAATATTTTCATATATAACTGTGACTCTTACACAAGTGTAAGATACAGAAAATACAAAGTCGTATGCAATTAAATGAAAACAAGTAATAAAAAGCTATGCAGATCAGCTTGAAATTGTTACTTCTTCACGATATTTAAAATACTTATTTTAGGTCAATTAGCAGTTTTTGAAAGAAATGACATGCATGTAGAGTACAGAAATGAAATGTTTTTTCTACTCTTCACCAGTAGAGAGCGCTGTCAGACAGCCACAGCTCGCAAGACCCTCAAAGACGTAAAAACACTGAATCACTGCAGCCAGTGGTACAGCACCGTGGATAATGACAAAGTCAACTTCAAAATTAGAGAAAGAGCAAGATTAGACTTTACATCATATTTTAAAGAAGTATGAATGCATTTTTTCACAAGATAATATTATAGATGTAACATTAATAATTATGAATTCAGACGCCTAAACATCGTCTGTTCACATATGCTTCCAGGGAGGGAAAAGACAAAAACCGTTCGCAAAGAAGTGCTTAGAACAAATCTATGTCATGCAATGAAGCTGTACGATCGTCCATATCAAGACGTTATCTGAAGATTAATAAGATCAAGTTAAATTAATTAAATTAGAGTGGCAAAGGGAATTAAATGAAAGTATGAAATGCATGGCACACAATAGTCATTACTGGCCATATCTTGTGCTGGGTATGCTCCATGCCACTTAATTGATTCTCTGGGAGTTGAGGGAAAATTTGCCACCATTTATCCTACAGTTTTCATATGAGGAATGGTAAGACTATTTGGGCTAGTCAAGTCAATGAGAAATGCGCATTCTCATGGATGCGAATAACCAAACCCATTACCGGGGTTTGGCAATTGAACTACATCCAATCACCTTCAAGCACAATTTGGTCTTGATATTTTCTAAACCTTTCCTGTTGTACACACATTTTATTTAAGTGTAAACGCCTCTCAGACTTATACTAAGCTATATTTTAAACCTAAACAAACTCATTAAACACCAGATAATAGTTTTTCCCTCTCCTAAGTACATCACTATAACATATTTCTACATTCATGCAGGATACATAAGCACATGATAGTGTTCTTTCTATTTAAGGAGCTTTCTTATTTTGAAAAACAGAACTAACATAAAAAAACCCAGACTGAGGCTTTTGGATGCTTCTTAGCACTGCTGTCGATGAACTACCAGAATAATACAATGTAGAACTACTGTTTGAGTAAGAAATCGTCAATTCCGGGAGTCTGCACTGACTTGGATCCTCCCTAAGGGTACACTACAAACACCACATGCAAAAATCTACCTTATGAGAAATAGTTTCTCAATAGTTAAACACAATTGAGTAAACAATCAACATTTTCAACATTTTCATCCCTCTCTCTTCTGTGTTCTTAAGCATTTTATGCAATATGATTAGACAGATGTGCAAACAAGAGTATCTAAAAATGTGAGGAAAAAGATTAATCACTTGCTCCAACTCCTGTTTAAATCAAGGAAAAAGCCTGCAGTATTTGGAGTCTTGTAGGATCCAGTTCCCCCAGACAATCAGGAGTTTCAAACATGCAACCCCCCCCAATTAAAAGGAATTTAGGAAGAAATTTTTCCTCTTGGTGACTCATTTTCCAGCTGCTTACTCTAAAGTGCCTTCTTTGAGCTGTTTTTTATTAGGCACTGTCAGATAAAGTAGGACAGTACCATCTATCAACATATTGGTCCAACTAGTATGGCACAAACTACATTCTGATGTTAATTTTAAACACTTTGAGGCTTTAGCACTTTGAGGCTAGCTCTCAGTCCCAAGTCTATCTTGCCAGAAGAGGAATGATCCATCTGCTCAGCATACATCCTTGCCCGACATCTGCCTGACAGGGCTTACGGCACAGGACAGAACCTTACCACATTGATGGTCTTGGCATTTGAACAGCATGCTCAGTGCTTCTGTTTTTCAGCTAGGAGGGGATAGCACTTAATGGGTTTGTTTGTATGTGCTGGGCACCCAGATCCAGAGTCATGGCTGTTCAGGTCAGTGGTGGTGGAATGAAGATCCCAGCAGAGCTTGACCCCAGATTCCATTCAAAGGTCTCTGGTGGTATTCTGGCAAAAGCCATGAGTGAAGCAGTCAGAGCATGTAGATTAATCTATGAGAAGCTGTGTTGCAGACAATAGAACTGTCATCATAAAATCCTCTGCAGGCATTTCAAAGAGATTTTTTCCATACTTTGTGCACAATACACCACTTGTTTAATTCACATGAGGGAACTTCTTGCATGCACATTTGAAAAGCCTTTTGCACTTGCCTGAGCTATAGAAAAACAATTAACAAAGCTGTCTTTTGTCATCAACACATGGTACTTTTACGGCATGTAAGAGGAAATGACCCTACCGGAGGGGTATGGTCCCATCACCTGTGTGTAACACAATGGTGTTCTTGTGGAAGCTGTTTATATGAGAGCAAATTTCAAAGCTGATTCCCTGATAGGGCAATTACTGTCTTTAAGAATCTCCTTAAACATCTTAGATCTAGAGGCTTTATCTGTTCCATCCACTAATATAAGGAGCAGATGCCTCCTCAAGGGCCTGCTCTAACTGCATCCCTCAGGCTTTAACAGCTGCTGCCCCACTCACCTTCCACTGACCAGTACAACCTGCCTGCCATAGAGGTGAAAGATTGCTACCTTTCAGTCACCATTTTGCACAGTTCTGCAGAGGCATAAATCAGCTGCACAAGGTTTGGTGACAGAGTATCGTCAGCCTGGGTTTTATAATTTTCCATGCAGTTGAGCCAGACTGCCTCCCTGACCTTGCATTTCTCTCTCCCTCCTCTCCCTGCAGAGAGCCTGGTTCTTCTCTGTCCCTGCCCACAATCTTGCCACTGTTGGTGCCAGAGCCTTCCCAACTGCTGCTTCTGCCATCTGGAACAGCCTTCCTATATCTCACTGCTTCATTGCCTCTCTGTCTCTGTTCAAATCTCTATCCTTTCTTCCTCATCTATTACTACATAATTTTTCTCTTTCCCTCTGCCGTTACTTATTTTTTAACTCTGTAATGCCTCTTGGGCTCCAGCTTGAATAAAATATGCTAAAATGAGAAACAGCTTATTCAATAACTTTTGATATTTAATATGATAATTTTAGAACCTGAAAAAAAGAAGAAAAGAAGTAGGCAATAAATAGATGTTAGGCTGTAAATAGAAAAAACAATAAGAACAAATTTAATGACCACAATAGTACTCATTTTAAAGGGATTTCATCTGTTTGAGGGGCAGGTCATCATAGTACAGCTGGAAGAAGGGAACTCCAACCTTTCTGAATATCTGTGGTGCACTAGGTCCAACTCACTCGCCATTCTCCTGGTTCGGGTGATTTGTGTTAGCACATAGTTCTCCCTTATCCCAGGCCAATGCTTAGAGCAGGGGTCCTCAAACTATGGCCCACGGGCCAGATACGGCCCCCCAGGGTCCTCAATCCAGCCCCCGGTATTTACAGACCCCCCCGCCCCCCCCCCCGCCCCCCCCCCCCCCCCCCGCCGGGGGTTGGGGGGGGAAACCAAGCAGCCGCAGATGGCTGCCTGCCACTTCATCCGTGTGCCGGCCCCCTGGTTAAAAAGTTTGAGGACCCCTGGCTTAGAGCAATGGGCTTCTGAGCAGCTACCTGACATTTATGTGCCTTGGCTGATCTTCCTGGCCAGGATTCGAGATTCTAAAACCTGACCTGCATGACAGAGAAATAAAGCTCCCGAATACATGAATACGCAGTTCCTTGCACTATGAATAGCACTAAAGCATTACAGAGCACGTTTTGGTGGAGTTCTCTCCTGCATTACGATGCAGAAGAAAATATTCTGAGAAAGTATGTTTTGATTAGACATAAGCTTCTCTGCAACAAATATAAAAATATGATGGTTTGTTTTTTTCCACAAAGCCCGTATCTGAATATGTTAAAAACATGTATTGATTATGTGATTCATTTTGTGGTTCGTTTAATCAAAAGCACCTGAAAAAAGTGTGTTCCTATAGTTACGTAGGTAGCGGTGGAATTTATTGCCCAAGGGCCCTGAGTATCAACTACCCCAGAGTTTTCCATGAACAAAGGCTTAGAAACAGTTTACAAAACTGTATGTGACACAGAATACAAGAGATTTTACTGCCTTTACAACACCTAGGTGTGGGATGACATAAAACATACAGGTACCTTATATGGTTCTCTGTATAAGTGGGCTTGCTGTATGTGTTGTGGTGTTGTAAGTGCCTTTCTGATGGCCTGGATGAGGTGACCTGTTTCAGCTGTCCTCTGGCCCACAGACCTGTATGTTCATACAAATGTTTGGATGAAAATCTGGTGCATACCATAGTCCCACCCAGTATGGAAGTATATCTTTCAGATCTCACACTGTAATCTAATTTTTTGCTACCAGTATTCACAATGAGAACATTCAGTTTTTCAAAAATTATTTCTGATTTCACATTCTCCACAAGCATGCAATATATTTTATTAGCATAGATATGTATAAAATTTCTGCCACCCCCAGTGTTCGCCTGGGTTCAGTTACAGTAAACAATTTTTTTTTGGTTTTTTGACAAGTAAATTATTTGAACAAAGTTCTGATACTTAAAGAGCATATGCCAACTTATGCCTACATTTTTTCTGATCAAATTTACATGCTCTCTAGGCCACTATAACAATTACAAACATGAATCCAGTATTTGCTCCTAATATTTGCTCCTACAATGACTATACATCATTGGTAATTCACATTAATCTTTAGAAAAAGCATGCACATGTGGATACACAGATTGGACAGATGAGTTAGGCTTCTTTTCTCACAATGTCACTATGTGTATCCTAAAATAAATAATAAATTCTAACTTTGGGGAAAGTTACACTTCAAATGTCCCATAGATCAGCTAGTCACACAGAAGTGAAAAAGTCCACTAATAAGGAAAATGAAAATTAAAAGTTAAACTTCTCTCATAAATGAAAAGTGACAATAATTTTATTTATTGACATTGCACCATTATTAGTTAGTTCATTTGGTATAATACTGGAGAATGAAGAAAAATGGAGTCAGCTTGTAGCAGAACACTGCTGACCCTGCTAATGACGATGTAACAAGTAACTGTGCTGTAAGAAAGGAATCTCAAATGCAGACACATTGTTAGTCTAAGCAGGAGACTGGATGAATCATGGTGGTCCACTCTAGGATTAAATCTTTAAGTATCCTGAGTTGGTATGCAGGGAGAAAGCAAAAAAGAAGCAGGGAGGCCATTTCTGTGATACTGGAAGACATCTGGGAGGAAGCCAAGAAGAAAACTGCAGGCTGCTCAGACAAGACTTGTAGAGGACACAGAGAATGCAGAAAACAAAGGAAGAAAAGAAAAGAGTATTATTCATAGGTAATTCAGAACAGATAAGGCATAATAACATCTCACAGGTGATTTAGTACTACATATTAACATATGTCAGATTAAATGTGATGGTAATATATCAAATGTATAATCTTAACAGTCACTAGGAATCGTGTGTGCCTTTCTGTCTTTCACTGTAGTCTCTTAATGATGTTTATACATTTATGTGGTCAGTCTTGTGTCTCAAACCTATAAGATCATCTCTCTTTTCCATATGGTCAAGATGGGAGACAAATAGCTGAGAATCATTCAGTCTTGTGCTGCATTCACTGACTCACTGCAGCTCAGTGACATCTGCAAATGTATGACACGTGCAAAAATTTAGCAGAGTAATACAAAATATTAGATCATTGAAGAAAATAAGCTTGTTTAATACTGCCTTACTCAATGTCAGTGACTAGGAAATAAAAGGATTTTTCAGGGGATTGTTGCATGCCGGTCCAAGACAGGACCAAAGTTCTGCTTGTAGTCTTGGGAACAGAATTAAGACTCAAAACGGAGTCAAGATCCAAGGAACTTTATTTGCCCAACAACAGGTTTGCAAATGCAAAGGAGAGAGTGAGAGAGAAAGGAAGGAAAGAAAGAAGGAAGGAATGAAAGAGTTCATGGCAACAGCTGCCACCCTGGAGCTACAGCATCTCGACAGTCCAATTCACTTCCAAGTCCAGTGGGGGCATATGCCGCCCGATGTTGGCTGGTTCCATTCTTTTATAGGGTTGGCATTAGCGGTTCTGCTTAACCACACCTTCCACCTGGCAGTGGTGTGCGTGCCCAATACCATCAGGTGGTCCTCAGAGGTCTTCAGGCTCCTCGATCCCTCTGACCCTGGGTCTGGGCACATGCACAGGGGTTTGGTTAAGTTTCTCAGGATTAGCCCCCCTGTTGCTCCATGGTGACAGCCGGTGAGTTTCCTGCCTTAACAATGTTGAGATAAATGTCTGCTGTGTCAATGGTGGATCTCACTGATGCAGTCTCTTACAGGAATCAAGCCTGTATCTTTAAGCACATGTGTGTGTATGTTAGATCAAAAAAGTATACAGCAGTCTCTGCAGGTACTTTTTTGTTTTTAAATGTTGGTAAGGGTTCAGCTGCACCACTCTCTCTGTACTGGCACTTGCTCCCAGAGTTTACTTTCCATTGATTGCACTTACCTTGTTGAAAAGGCCCCAGAATGAATTGCTTCGGCTCTATCAGTAGCATAGCTCTAGAGTTTTCTAGATTTCAAGAGAGTAGTTAACTTAAAAGAGATAACCAGACATACAGAGGTAGTGATAAAAGGAAAGGATGATTCAGGAAGCAATTTAATTTCAAGCTCTGTAAAGGGATACATACCATGATGTAGAAAGATATTTGCTAGAAAATGAACCAGGTTAATTTTTCTTAAAAATATAAACATCCATGAATATCCATCAGATGGAAATATTTTCAGCCACCTTCACAGCCCAAGCTAGTCTGGAAAGACCACAACACAAAATTCTATAACACATTTGCTTGGTGTTCCCAGTACCAGCTTGATGTCACTTTCAAGTCACTAACTGAACAAAACATTACTCAAGTAAATCAGTCCTGAATTTTCAATAGAAAGTTGTTTTTTTTGGGTGGTGGTGGTTTTTGGGTTTGTTTTTGGTTTTGTTTTTGTTGTGATTTGATTCAGGAGTCTGCCTCATGAATGATGGGATATAGATACACAAACAAATTAGCACAAAGGAAGCTAATGAGTGGATTTTCAGCTTCTTAAGTGCCATGTGATATATATTCATTTGCATGATTTTATCCCACAATACACAAAACAGTTTATCCCTTGCTGAATATGGGGTAATCCACCTTGCAATTTGTTTTTCAGAAAGATCATGCCACAGTGGTTGTTTTGAGTGGCTGATTTTGTGAAAACATAACCCACAATTTGTGCTAATGGGCCACTCTGCAGCAGGCAGTGATTTCACTGATTTTTGACAAACTTTTGCTCCTGTCACTTCAGCAAGTTCTACATGTCTGAAATTTTTGCTTGTTCTGTTTTAAAAGTTAATTGACTTAATTTTTCCTGCCTTAAAAGAAAATGTTTCTCATCTATTAGAGTTGCATTCAATTTTTATTTTTATTAGGCTGGATGTCTAAAAAGTTTTCAGTTCAGAACTTTCATAGCTAAGCAAGCAAAAAAACCTTTTTGGTCCTTTGATGGCAACGAATTCTTCAGTCTAATTAGAGAGCTCCAGATTTGCTATGAAGAATGAATTGGAGGATAACCTGAAATCTTATTTTGTTTCATCATAGAGATGTATTTTACCAACATGAAATAGAGATTTAAAAGAGGAACAAAAGGTTTTCACTACAAGCATGCTGTATAAATGAGATGTTATCTACATGGAGTTCAAACTGTACAGACAAGTTAGTCTTATACAGTAATTGTGACCTTCAGCACATCCATCTGCTACGGTGTAAATTAGAAACCATCAACCAAAGGATCCAACTTTCTGCTGATGAGATCATTTAGCTATCTTCAGTTCTAAACATTTCTTCTGCAGTCTGTGGTTCTGTGTAATTAATTGGTATCAAGGAAAAAAATCACAGGCATTAGAAATGCTTCTTGCCCATCTCTGTTGCAGCACTATGACAGTTCATTACAAAATGGGAGAATTCTAACACCTCAAAAAATGGGAAGAAGTCAATAAAACCTGATGGAACATGCAGAAATGCAGGTGCCTAGCACACCCAGAGGGTGCCTGGCAACATTTCCAAAACCAAAATAAAAATTTTCAGTGCCTCTGCTTTGAGGAACATCAAGCCAAAATCTTGCGTTTCTTGCATTATCTCTTAAAGATACTCTTTCAAAGTCAGATAGAACACAAATCAGTTCCATATTGGTGGTGTTTATTGACAGCAATGGGGTTGTGCAAATTCAGGCATGATAGATATCCCTAGCTTCCTGCCCATATTTCATTTCTTCTCACAAAAAATGCCTCACCACAGCATAATATTGTAATATGATATGTAGAGATATTCAGGTGTAGTTTAAGCTACTGAAAAAGGTATGAGCATAAAACTAGGGTGCTTTGTCCCCTAACAAGCTCTACTGAGAAGAACAGTTAAATCACAATTGCTTTTTTTTTTTTTCCCTATAGCAAAGGAGAGTTGGGACAAAAGTACCCAACCTCTCCAGCACATCACTGTGTACACAGAGATTATTAGCACAGGGCTTTAAATAACATTTACTTACATCACTATGGAGTCCTGAGATACACTGAGGGCTGTGGGCAGAACATCCCAGAAGAGAAATACAGATGGCATAGATGATTTAGCAGGCCATAAAGACACGTGCAAATGTTTCTTGCAGTATTTTGTCCTTTAAATAAAGAAAACAAACAAACTTCCAGTCAAGTCTGCTTTTAAGAGACTCATTCTCAGTTAGTAAAGAAACATTACTACAGCAAACAAGTGACAGTAATCAAAGCACCGCAAAAGAAGCATCCAGAACTACCGTGGAACATAATGAAAGGGAAAAATCAAACATATTGGGGGAGGCTGTTTTAGCAGAACAGATGCCCACTTGTTCAATAAATTGCCTTGATTTGTATGTTTGCTTTAAAAGACAGTCTACATTTCTGAGAGATAGTTACATTTAAAAACCACTTGTAATGAATAATACAGGAAATGTTCCCATTGCACAGTTCCAGAGTAATGATAAACTTCCATACGTGAAATTCACAATGTAGTAAAGTTAATGTGGGCTTTAAAAGGGTGATTTTGAGTACAGAGACCGTACTGAGGAGTTCTGTCTTGTCAAGAATTTGTTTGGGTGTAAGTAATTAGTTGCTCTGCTAACTCCCTAGTCATGTATAGAGAATTTCTTTTTCTTAGGTGTGTTCGACCAGCTACTCACTTACTGAAAAACTGCATATAAAGAAACAGATTATTTGGTTTGAAATATCAATTAAGAAAATGCTATTACTTCACCGTGCATTTTACTTGAGTAGAAGTACCTGATATTTGTTATTCTGTAGGGAAATGTTGGCAAGTAAAGACAACAGAGCTTGAAGACTCAATCGCAATATCATTGTAATTGCAATGTCAGTTGTTCTCAACAACATATGGTGGCATTTTTCTTCAATAAAAAAGTTTATGAAACTTAATCCATTTCTGTGATTTAGTTATTACATCAGATTATAAATTAGAATTAATGTGAACAACATACTTAATAACACTGCTTATAAATTTGAAGTGGCAATTTAGAATTAAAACATTACTTGGTAGGCTAGATCTGTGAATGCCTCTTTAGCTCATATTCGGTAATTTGGATTACAGAACATAATCAGCACTTTAATCATTTATTGGAATTACTCAATAATGAAAAAGACATGAAGAAGGAAGGAGTCCTATATTAAGCAAAAGTAGTAATGTAATTGCATTGACCCGCTAACTTTTTATTTTCTACTAGGATAAATACATTCTCTTTTATTAAATCTCTGTGCCAAAACTTATCAGCATGACTTTCATTCTCACTGTTTAATGTCATTGGTTATGAAAGATGTACATAATGGCACTTTTCATATAGCAACAGTTAACTATCTAACTGACCATTACTACCATTTTATATTCCTTACTCCACATAATCTATTTTGTTGGCATTAATGTAAAATCTCACAATAAATGTTATAGTTAGAACCATACCTGATTTTTCATAACTGGTTTGAAATGAAGTATGAAAGTCACACTTGGTACACATTTTGTCACTTACAGTAGCACACAGCCACATAGAGCTCTCACAGTTTATTGCTAACCAACAAATCCATTTTATTGCCAAATCTTTTGAATCTTAAATTCCAGTTCTTCAAGAACTGCAGGTATTGCCAAAAGAGAAAAGAGTCACTGGAAAATAAATCACTGGAATAAAAAAAAATGTGGATTTCAGAACCTCAGAGATTTGGAATGTTTAGGATCATGGTATTAATTGGTCCAGTGTAAAACATCAGCCTACAGAATTCAGAATATCTCCAAATATTTGGTGGGATTAGTGTCTAATTTACAAATATTTCCACCTCAATAAACACTGATGTACATAAGCTGAGGTGCTTAATATGAAAGTCTCGTTTTAGAAACTGCCAACTAATGAAAACATTATAGTATCACTGAATAAGATAGAAGTCCATGAAAAAGGCTTTACTCAAAATACAGTAACTCCTTCACCATTTCAGATGGCAATCTAATTAGATGCTTCCATATGCAGTAATATAAATTTAACCTGAACCTGAAATCTAGGCACATGCGACATCTGTGTTAATTATACTCTGACAATTATTCAGTTAGTAAATAGAAGCAAGCAAATTAGTTAAGAAAAATCATGACAAGGATTGCGTTTAGTGAAAGTCACTGCAAATAAAATATTTTAAATCAGATGTAAGTGCATAACTTGTATTGTAAATATGTCATGTTAAATAGATAACAATAATTTTAATGTCATAATTAGATACTTAGATTATATCAAACATGTCATAAACTGGAAGCCAAATTTTTTAAAAGGATTTCAACTGTGGTTGATTACATAGCTAATATAAATCACAATATTATTTTATTTCCTGTTTTCTTATTAATATATTTTAATAATAGTAAAAAAAGTAAATAAAATCAATGGTAGAGTTCGCATATTTCTTTTAATATGAATTTCATGCTTAATGAGAAACAAGACTGGACCTATGAACTTTTACCACCTAATTTCACAAGCCTGGGCAATGCTGTATATTTAATTCTAAAACAAACAAACAAACCAACACCATCAGCCAATCGATCAGATATCCAACCCAGATGATCTGATGCATGTCTTATATTTTAAGCTATGTCAAAACATAAAATGGAAATCAACATTTGGTGATCATTTTGTTGGAACTTTCCCAATGTATTGGAAAAACTAGACATGTTAGCAGGGAGGAGCTATGCCAACGTGAGAAAAAGGTTCTCTCTTTGTGGTTTCAGATTTTGATAAAACTTAATTTTCAAGAAACCCTAGAAAATGGTTTAAGGAAAAGCCTTAGCACTAATGGCACAAATACCCATTTGTAGTCAGTACAGAGATGGTATAGTCATTATAAAGGTGGCATGTAGGAGCCAGGGAAGAACAGAGTGCATGTGTCATGCATGTGAAACCTTCAGAGAATTCAGCTGCCAAAATTTGGCCATTATGTACTGTACATACACAAATGGTAATCTGGAGGCCTGTAACCTGTCCAAACCTGGGTGAATTTTTATGCAGTGAATTCCTTGCCAAACATGAAGCCTTTCAAAGCACAGAAGTCCTGGAGTTCTTCAACATAAATGCTTGCAATCATTCATTTTAAAAATTAATCAAAATGCAATGTTTCACTTGTATATTATTCGTAGCAGTAGCTGAATTTTCAGCTGAAAAGCAAAACAAACAATAAAAACAACCAGAAATCAGTCTGAAGCTAACACCCACTCCTGAAAAATTCATCCAAAGCATCTAAAGCCTTTCAGAAGTGTCAGACAACTACATCTATAAGTGGCGCTCAAAACAGTGCCTGTAAAACTGATTTGGTTATTGGGGTCCTTGCTGAATACAGTAGCAGTCGTAGCTGAGAACACACTAGAGCTGCACTTCTAGGAAACCTGTGACTTTCCCAGGCCTTTGTCATGGAGTTTCAAGATACATTAACATTTTGGTCAGGTGGGAAGATGCCAGTTCATCCCCTCCGTCACACTCAGTGAATGCCTCTGAATTACCCTAGCTGTAATGGCCATTATCAAGCCTGGAGAAGACTGTTTTGGATAAGTCAATGACAGAACATGGCTCCTGCTACTGAGAGACAAGTAAGCTTTATAGACTTTACAAAATCTGAATGGAACAAGAATAAATAAATGATAAATCCTTGCAAACCATTCACTTAATACTTTCCTCTGATGCCAGCAACACTGGATAAAGATTTCATTGCTGACCCTGAGCATACCTGATCAGCTAGGAGAGCAATCAGGAAAACTTAAGAAGTTGAACTGAACAGCTTTGCCATGCATGGAAGTTTGGGCAGAAGCTGATGCAGAAAAGTGAGAAAGGAAAGAGAGGGACTCAGTTCATCCGTCCCCAGAATGGCTGTTTCAAACTGGATGGAGATGTAGGCTTCATTTGACACTGCCTATGTACAGATGGAGGATGAGGCATGTGTTTCAGAATGACTGGAAATCCAGGTTGCTCCATCGTGAGGGACCTGATGGGAGCATCTCACAGCTCCCCTCTGGACAGTACACGTGCATCCTTCCTTTGGAAAATCAAACAAGGCAAGAGTAGGTGCCTGCCAAGGTATCCCTTTGATACAGGGAGTGAATGCACCTACTGGTGAGCTCAGAGGGGCTCTGGTGTGTAACAGCTTTGTTGGCTCTACTGAGACTGGGAGGAAGATGGCTGAGAACGACAGCAGGACACAATTTGGAATGAATCTGTTTCACACACCCTAAGAACATGATGAGAAATTTGGAGTTGTGTGCATTTCCAAGTGAAATCTAATTTTCTTTGAATGAGCACGCTCTTTGTAAAATGAGTCCTTATTTATGCAAATTGGTTTTAAATGAGAATATTTAACCAAAGGATTTGATCCTCATATAATGAAAGCTCTTATAAACGTGCAACTAGACAGCACAGGCAGCCTTACTGCCTATTCAGGCACTTATTCTGAGGGTTTCTTTTTTACTCTTTGACAAAGTTTAGACTACATGTTTCTAATTAGAATGAAAACTAGTTAGATGAAGGATATTTTCAACTCAACTATTTTTCAACTGTCCTTATGAATCTAAGAAGGGGTTACCAGACTGACAGGTGGCAGCATGGCCCAGTGGATGTTAAATTGCTTAGAAACATTTTGGGCTTTTCATGTTCTAAAAGAAAGAAAAGGTTCCAACCTTTCTTTGCTTACATGTCACTCAGAAGTGGTTGGTTGTGAAAGTTCTGACCTTGTTCTGCACCTAATACTCCAAGGGAGCTATTGCATAGGGCATATTTGAATAGATTTGGTTAAGAAAATAAAAAAATTAAATTTTGATCTCTTAATATTCAATTATGCTCAAACTATGCTGAAGGAAATTTCAAGGAGGTTGGAAGTTCTTTTGGCATGCTAATGTAACAGATGCGAAAGCATGAATTAAGAGCTACAATGGAGAGCTGCCGGCAGGTACTGATTTGTAAGCTGATCCGAACTCTTGAAGGTAATTGAGGAATGACTTAGAAATGACTTCACGCTGAAAGTAGAAGGGCCTTTTTCTACCCATAATTCTGTCCTAAACTTTCTCAGAACCCTATTTTAGGTTGGAAGCTGTTGCTGCCAAAAGAATAATTTTTCTAAAAATATTTCCAAGCCATTCCTGACTGCACGGCTGCAAAAATGCTTTGTGGTAACCCAAGGGAGGGACGGTGCACAGATTGGAACAAGTGCCTGAAGGTGGAGATGCCTGCTTTGTTGACAGTTTAGTCTGGCTTCTGCTACTTTACGGTTATTGTGAAACTAGACAGTGTTTACAGATTTTGCCAGTTTCTCTCTGTTTAGCACTACTGAACATCTTGTCATAAGAACTTTAGGCTACTCTTCAAAGCGAGCCCAAAATAACTCATTATTCTGTCACAGAATCACAGAACAGTTGAGATTAGAAGTGACTTCTGGAGGTCATCGTGTTCCAGCTCCTGCTCAAGCAGGGCCACTCAGAGCTGGTTGCCCAGGACCATGTCCAGCTCTCTTCTGAATAACTCCAGTGTGGAAAACTCCAAAACCTCTCTGGGGAAGCTATGCCAGAGCTTGGTCACCCTCACAGTGAAAAAGTGATTCCTGATCTTCAGAGGCAACCTCCTGTGTTTCAGGTTGTGTCCATTCCATTTTTACTGTCACTATGCGCCACTGAGCAGAGTGTGGCTCTGTCTTCTTTGTATCTTCCTTCAGGTATTTATATATTTTTGCCTTGTTGAGTTATCCTGTCAGGTATTTGTCTTGCTGAACCATCTTTAGTGGCACAACTAAAGACGAACCCTGTGACCATCTCTTCTGTTCTGATCTTGGTGTGCCCCTAGGATATGATGAGAGACTTCTTATAGCCTTGCTCTTTTCACCACAAAACTGTTTTATCTTGAGTGTAGACTGTTCTCTTGATACTTGCTACCCTTCAATTGAAGACGCCTGACTGACAGTGCTGGAACTGAGCTAATGTAAGACTAAAGAGGTCAGATATCCCTGGGAGATAGGAGACATTGATCTTGAATAAGTGCCAGCTCTGTACAGGTATTCTTGTGGGCCAGGTCCTAAATAAAGAGAGAGAGAGAGCATGCCTCAGTTTGGTTGCACCTACTGCATCTTCTGAACCAAGCAGTTATTCACAAGCAAATAAAAAATGTTGGAGTCTGTTCCATGATATAGGAATGAGGAGAGACCTTGATGACTAGAAGCTGCTGGAGAAGCCATTTCACATAATTTCAGACGTAAAACCCTTCAGCTCATTAGACTGATCTGATTTTCAAAGGTGTTTATCTTTTTCCTACTATTTCCTATTCTGTTCAAGCCAACAGTGAAAAAGTCTGATTTATCTAGGAGGATAGTTCAGCCTTCAGAGAAATTTAAAATTTCTTATCCTCAAAGTCACCTTCTTTCTAGAGATTACAATGTGAGGAAAAGAATATGAAAAACCTCATTTCAGTGGCAGTAAAAACTACTTTACTAATCCCAACTTCCTTTCATTGAATCCAAATGTCATTCTGTGCCTCTAGCTTGTGTTCCTATGGAAGACTTCAGACTATCACTGTCCAAAATGAAATCCTGGTAACATATTCCATGATCCACTTTTAGCACCATTATCTGTCACTGCTGACAGTATCTTTTCTTCCTACTTGCTGTTAACCATCCTCGTCTCCCTCTAGCTCCGTTCAGCCCTCTGCCTTGCTACCTTTGTACCCAACATGTGAGGTCTTCTTCTTCATTCATTTCCCACTTCCCTGTTAGTCCATCACCTGTTGCTTTGATTACCTCTCTCACTCGCTGGTGTGCAGAGCTTTCTACAGCTCAGAACGGCAATTCTTATCTGCTGCTGCAGCATCAGATAAAAGCAGGAATGGGGTAAGCAGCTGAGCTGCGGTATGACTCCACTAAATTACTCATCATTTAATTTTCCTTTCTTGAGATATCAGAAGGGTAGGCACTGGACATGAAGTGCCACCCAGACTTCCATGGCAACCTCTAATCATTTTGGTTGCTTTTATGTTGCTTTGCATTGGATGTTGGAGGACTTTGCTGTTCTTTTATGTAGCAGAAGAAAGAAAGAGCCAGATTTTTAATTTTTTTTCTAGTACAATCCAGTGCAAGAAATTGAAGGAGAAACAAGGATTTATGCCAAACCCTAAACTCTTGAAAGCATGGATTTACAGTGAAAACATTAACAGATGCTTAGTGGTAAAAAGCAGAGGAGTGGTTGCCGTGGTATCAGATGGCAGGGAAGGTAGCTCACTTTTTAAACTCTCTGGCAGCACACATGTAGAACCACCAAGAGGACAGCAATGCTGGCAGCCATTTGTCTCCACACAGCACTTTGCAAAGCTGCATGGAGGCTGCTGCTGTGACTCAGCACTGCTGTACTGGAAATTGGGATTGCCAGGTGTTCAGCAACAAGGGGGGAAGATGGGGTAGGGAGGTGAATGACAAACAAATGTCTGGATTTCTTGCAGTTCGTGTATTTGTTGTTTGAAAAGACAAAGTCCTGCCCCTGCCTTGCCCCACATAACTAGTACTAAAGAAAGCAGGAGGATGGTTTATATTTTCTGACAGGTGGACAAAATAAGCTACCCTGTACCCAGCAGAATTGTAGTGTTAATGCAGTCAGCAAGACAGCAGTTAGAAGTCTTCACACCAAGCTGTCTTTATAAACCATCTCTGTAATAATTGTCTTTCACTAGAAAAAAGGCTGTGTCATTAAAACGATAATTTATTGACATTTTGAGAGCAAGCTACTTCCAGAATAGCTAAAAGCCTGGTGGGTAAGCTATTTCTATGGGATATGGGAAACACGGGCTCTAGCTCCTCTCTGGAAGCAGGCAGAGCAGGTATTTTAAATCTATCTTTCATATCTCAGTAGTATATCTTTTCCCAGGGGTTGAGGGTCAGCCTCTCCCACCATTGTTGTGGTATAAAAAGTATTTTCAAAATTTCAACTGCTTTATATTTACCCTTCCTGTTAAGGAATGTATCCTTGTAGGACACCCAAAATAATTCATGTGGGACACACAGTGTGAGATGATGAAATTTCACTCAAATGAAAGCTACTTTATTAAACAGAAGTGTGGGTTTTGTATGGCAAGAAATTTTGGTATAACAAGATATAGAAATTTCTGTAGATCCAGATAGTAGAAAAGGTCAGTTATTACTCACTCAGATCTTGAGACTAGAAACTGAAAACTTTTGAGCATAGCCTTTCTCATAGTGCTTTCTTATTTCTCCTTTTGGGGAAGTAGATAAATGGAGATATTAAGAAAACAGTAGGAACCTCAGAAGTATTTTAATTGAATAGAAGATTCTTATCAAATCTGATTTGGTCACTGCTGGTACAGCTCCTGAAAGATTCACACTTTGGCAGCCAATTTTCACACGGTGTTCTAGGTAGGAATTGCTCTCAGTGTTTAATAAAAAACCTGAAATCCCATACCTAAAAAATGGCTTTCCTACTGAGGTGATTATCAGCACAATACAAACTTCAGAATACATGAGTATTGGGTGATACTGTGTGGCAAATCTATATCTCAGAGACCAGAACATTTCTACCCCTGTAAAGTTGGAATTCATGAGTTAACTTTACACAGAAAATACTTATTCATGCAACTATACTTTTTTTCTGAGCAGCTCAGAAGAATTCTGCCATTTCTTACAAGCATATGGAATGCACTACAAAAAATTACCAAGAAAAGCTAAACAATTATATCTTTTATCTGTCTATAGATACCAATTCATATCTGCTTATCAATTCACTAATAAAAAAATGAAATGGCATAGAATCTAATTTATTTTCTATAAAACCCAACTGGCTTCACTTAATTGCATTCTATATAGGAGTTTTATTAAACACGAGTAACAGAGTTATGAAGTAAAAAATAGATACATCTTCTGTTAGAACCAATATTCGACGCAGGTCTTGGCCACTGACGTAAGACATTCAACAGTAATCTTATTTTACCATATTAATTTTCTTTTCATAGTGATTCCACTGTTGGTCTGTAATTTATTTTTTAATTAGTTTCTTGGCATGTATGAAAGTAAAACTTAGTTAATTTTATGCAGGATTTTTCTGCACACTTTTCTTCAGAAGTCTCTTTTTCCTGTGCCGGCTTTTAAATTATAACTCTCAACCATGACTAGTTCTTATAGTCAGTAGCTGGCAAAATCTGTGTTTATGCTCATAATATTTCAATTTGTCTTCATGTTTAGTTCTTTTTTATCTGCATAGGTGGCATAAAACTGTCAGACATGCTCACATTCTGCAGAGATTTGGATGGTAGTTCATTAGACCTACATATAATGTCAGGGCCAAATATAAGAGAGAATTTTAAAAGAATCATCAAGAGGAGAAGCCAGCATGTGGCAGACAAACCATTATAGCCTTGTTCCAGCTCACCAGCAAGGCCCTTAGTATTGGCAGACCCGGCTGAGTGGCAGCAGAACATTACCTTCCAACAGTCAGCTGTCAAAACTATCATTTTTGTGTATCTTATTGTGTATCTACCACAAGCGAATACAGGTGTTAACTATGTTTTATCTTCCAGTTTTCATTCTTTTTGTCTCACACAAAAATACAACAACATCCATGGAAGAATGACAATCTCTAAGCAGTCAGCTCTTACAAGAAAGAAAATAAAAATGGTGAAATGATATGATGCATGCAACAAAGGAGCTCATAATCTTGTTTTTAGCATGTTCCCCCTCTTTTATTACACTAATGTATTATTCTGGAATTGTAATAGGTCATCTTCAGTCCACTTCATGAATCATAGTACATATGTGTACTTAAGGTGTCATGACTGGAGTGTCAGGCTGTCAGTCTTTGGGAGACCAAGGAAGCCACTTTTTATGCATGAAGAAAACTGGTTTTATTTGCCTTTTCTAAGAACGTAGTGGTTTTGCAATACATTGGGGTGACATACACTTTATTTAGCATGATTAATTTCCCCCTTCATCCTCTCCTCCATGCCCAGTGTTAATTACACATTGCCAGAACTTCTACCAACAGTTGCTGAAATGCTTCTGCAAAACTCATGCCTGCTAGAGGAACCTGTGAATCTGCAGCAGGACAGCCAATGACCAGAATGCAGAATTGTTAGCTGGGGTAAAAAACAGGGCTTCTTTAGCAAATACCAGACCCCTGAGACCAGAGAGAAAGTCTAGAGCAAGGAAGACCTACCCTCAATAGAGGAGGACCATGTTAGGGAGCATCTAAACAAACTGGTCAAACGGGATGTACATAAATTCATGACTGCACCTAGGAGTGCTGAGAGAGCTGGCTGATGTCGTTGAAGGGCCACTCTGTTATCTTTAAAAGGTAATGGCAGTTAGGAGAGGTTCTTGAAGACTGGAAGAGAGCAGATGCCTCTCCTATCCTGAAGAAAGGTAAGAAGAAGGATTGGGAGAATTACAAGCCAGTCAGCCTCATGTCCATCTCTAGGAAAGTGATAGAGGTCCTCCTAGAAACCATTTGCAAACATATGAAGGGCAGGAAAGTGTTTAGAAATAGTCAGGATGAATTTACACAGGGTAAATCATGCTTAACCAACCTGATAACCTTCTACAATGACAAGGTTTATGTGTGGTTTATCTTGACTTCACTAAGGTTTTTGACAGTGTCTCACTTAACGTCACATAGACTGACAAAGCATGGATCAGATAAGTGGAGAATGAGGTGTGTTGAAAACTGACTGAACAGCTGCGATCAGTGGCACAAAGTCCAGTTGCAGACAATGACACCGGTGGTGTACCACAGGGGCTGATACTGGAGGCAATACTTTTTTAACATCTTTTTAATGACCTGGACCATGGAACAGAGTGCACCCTCAGCACATTTTCAGGTGATACAAAACTGGGAGTGGTGGCTGATATGCCAGAGGGTTGTGATGTCATCCAGAGGGACCTGGACAGGCTGGAGAGTTGAGGTCAGAGGAATTGTGTTAAGTTCAACAAGGGAGGAACAATCTCATGAAACAGTGTGCTGGTTAGGGGCCAACCGACTGGAAAGCAGCTTGTCAGAAAAGGATATTTGGGTCCTGGTGAACACAAAGCAAAGCACCCTCATGGCAAAGAAGGCCTGTGATATCCTGGGCTGCATTATGGGGGGCATTGCCAGCAGGCCAAGAAAGGCGATTCTCCCTCTCCATTCAGCACTGGTGAGGCCACACCTGGAGTACTGTGTCCAGTTCTGGGCTCCTGGTACAAGAAAGATACAGACTTACTGGAACAAGTCCAGCATTGTGCCATAAAGATGATTAAGGGGCTGGTACATTTTTCTTATGAGGAGAGGCTGAGACATCAGGGATGTCAACCTGTAGAAGAGAGGACTTGGGGACCTTAGCACTGAATACAAATATCTGATGGGAGGGAATGAAGAAGAAGGTGCCAGATGCTTCCCAATAGTGTGAATTGGCTGTGCTTAAGAGGCCATGGGCACAAATTAAACCCCAGGAAATTCAATTGGCACAATAAACCCCCTTTTTTGGCTGTGAGAGTAGTCAAACACTGGTGCTGGTTGCCCAGAGAATTTGTGGAGTCCTGATCTGTGGAGCTATTTAAAACCTGACAGGATGTGACCATGAGTAACCTGCTCTAGCTGACCCTTGGAGCATGGGGGGCTCAACTACATCCTTTAGTCCAACAGGGGAAGGACCAAAAGCTCCCTTCTGACCTAAGTGATTTTGTGATCCTGTCAGATTTAGCAGGATTGCAGCCTGTATTCTTTCAAAGTCTGCTAAGAGCTTATGAAAAAAGAAAAAAGCCTCATGAATTCTACCAATGACTAAAATATAGTCCTAAAACTTCAAAGCACAAATTCCTAAAGTTTTGCTCACAGGGAGGATCTAAATGGGAAGTGTATCAGAACCTGACTGTGCAATCAAGATCGTTTGTACATTTCTTCTCATTTTACAGCTTGCGTCTAACTGGCAAAATTGTGTGACAACACAGGAATGTTTTTACTCACTTCTTCCTTGCATTTTCAAGGTCTTTCTGACATAGGACATAATCACAGTGCTCCACAGTATACTCAACTATATCTTTGCCTTCTCTGGTAAAGGTCTGTCTTGAACTGCTTTTGAAAACTTCAGATGATGGAAACTGCATGACAGCCTTCAAATAACATTTTTCTGCTCTTCATAAGACTTAGTATTAGGTATTTTTTTAATCATTATTTGACCATTTTATTTTCTATATTAACTGTTTATTTTTCCCATCCATTTAATCCTGGAGAATATCTTGTTTCCTTTTCCAAAAGTCATTTATACATTTGAAGGCTTAGCATGTTTATTCTTCAGTCTTTTAGGCTAACTTACAGCCATTATTGCACTTTTTTCTGATAAGTCATTTTTTCTTGATGTCTGATCATTCCTGTTGCTTTACTTTGGACTTTCTTTGGTTGGTCCTGAAGGCTCTACCCAAACTAGATATGTAACTCCAGCAGACATACCCTGAATGCAGCATAAACAACTATTAGGTTTATAAGACCTAGAATGATGTATGTCTATGTTTTGCAATAGTGGGCACTTTGTTTCAATGCTGTACACTGCACATGTTCTTTTTCAATTGGACCTGTATGTTCCAGACTGTTTCTACTATATGTGAAGGTCATTTATGTTACATTTGAAACCATTCCTCTAGCATACTGGTGGGCTCTTGCTTCTTCTCGTTTAATCAGTATATTTGCTATGCTATGGTCTCACTCGTTGTGAAAACATTAAATCTAGCCTCATGAAACAGCCCTTGAGCTACTGATAATTACACCCTCAGTATTTTTATTCAACTGTTTTGGCACACATGTTCCAATAGTTCAATCCTGGCTGGTTTTGCCTGACTTTCTTAAGACAGTGGTTTGCAAAATCTAGGGTCTCCTTGAAGATAAGCATATAACATTTAATGTGTCATGTTTCTAAGGCTTTGCCAGCTCTGCCTGTCCCTGTTCATCCCTGTGGTTCCCCCCACCCTACCTGTAGCCCAGGACCCCACATGAGCCCCCTGGGGCTGCCAGCTTCTGCCCCAGTGACAGCACATCAAGGCTGTTCTCCAGCTCTGCACAGACCTGCTCTGCCTAGCCATGGGCTCTGCTGAGTTAAGTCCACATGCAGGCCCATGTCCTGTGCAGCTTTGGCCTGTTCCCATCCCCAGGGAGGTGCCTGATGCCTGAGACTGACCCAGAGCCCCCCAGATGCTCTGCTCCTGGTGGGGTATTGGGATGCAACCTGGATACCAGGTCCTGCCCTGATGGACCCATGAAGATCCCCCATGGCCCCCGGCCCAACATTGGCCTTCATAAGGCCTCGACGTAATGCTCTTTTTCTCCCTCTTTAAAGACTGGCACTTATTCGACAGCTCTCAGCTTCCTAGTGCTAGTTCTTCAAGACCATGCTAATGATTCTGAGGTTGCCTCAGGCAAATTTTTTAAGTATCTAGGAGTGAATTTTATCAGACACAGCTGATTGGAAAACGTTTAACTTAGCACTCCATAACATTTTCTTTCTGTTTTGTTTTTTTTTTTTTTTTAATGATATTTTATTCATTGCTGGTAGTTAACTATCTTCAAGTGAAAAATTTTAATGAAGACTATCACTAAAAGGCATTAGACATTTTGATCTCTGTCATTGTTTTTGAACCTTGTGTCATCTGTCAAAGGATTTCCATCTGTTCCAAGCCACAGTGGGTCAATACCATCCAGAGAGAAAAGGGCAAAGATCTCATAAAACCAAATAGAGGATCTCATGACCAGTCATTATAGAATGAAAGGATTCATCTGAATTGCTGTTTCCTAAAATTATGTAGACTATGACTTACTTCTGGTGTCTTCCCTGACATAGGTCTTCCTTCTTTGCTTTCATGTGTCTACCACTTGATGACAAGAGATACCAATGCTTAGTTTTTATTTTTTAATTCTTTTTGAATTGTTAAGAATCTGCTGAGTCACACATAAAATATCACTAGCAACTCATAGTATACATAAAACTTTCTATTAAGTGATTTAGCACTCAGCTGTATTGAATACTTTTGCAGAACAACAGTCTGAAATCAAGTCAAAGTTTGATACAAAGTGACTTTTTCATGGTTATTTGTATGAAGATCTCCATGAGGGTCTCACCGTCATCACAGAGAAAAAGATGGTACCACAAAAGCAAGAAGCAGTGTTACTGAAATGAATGATATGGATCCCCGAAGAAAAGAACAGAAAAAACTCTGAGCATTTAGTACATAAAAAAGAATACTATGTAGTTGAAATATCCACATTTCAAAGTGAAATTGATATCTCTTTCAATGATTTGAGATTCAAGTATAATCCTTGGATTGTAAATGAGTCTTTTTAACTTCTTGAGGAGGCCGCCCAGAATTTCACATAAATAAAACAAGTAAAAAGAAAAAAATTGAATTATCTTAAAACTTTAGAGATTATTTTTTGCTCAATATAGCTAAATCACATATATCTCATAAGATGCTGTGGCCAAACAGTAAAAGCTCTCATTAACATTCTGTATTTCAATGCCTTATGTGTTTGTAATGTAAGCAATTAAAATATGTTTAAATAACTTTAATGTTAGGACAGAAACCAGTGAAATCAAAGGATTTGAAAGTCAAAGCAGACCCTTTCTTTAAATTATTTTTTCTTTCTTCTTTTAAATACAACCTTAGCTCATTAAAGTGATTAATACAAGCCAGGCATATGGCATCATTTGAGACTCACAGCCTTCTCATGTCAATGAAGAGATGTGCATTTGCTTCAGTAGACTTAGGGTCAGAGTCTGTGTGCCATACAAACTTTTTGAAGACATACCTCCTTGTATACATCAATCCTGTTCTCACAGACTTTCTATCACTTAGCAGGTGTAGATTTGCAAGGATAATTATAAAATAATATATAGGCATTTCCATTAGCTCTGGTGTATTGGGTTTGCATGGCAAGGTTTTGGTAGTGGGGGCGCTACAGGGGTGGCTTCTGTGAAAAGCTGCTAGAAGCTTCCCCTGTGTCCGATAGAGCCAATGTCAGCTGTCTCCAACTGCCACTAGCCAAGGAAATGGTGGTAGTCCCTCTGGGAAGGGGGAAAAAAAAACCTGTGCAGCAGAAGAGATTAGTGAGAATATGTAAGAGAGACAGCTGTGCAGACACCCAGGCCAGCGCAAATGGAGGAGCAGAAGGGGCTCCAGGCGCCGGAGCAGAGATTCCCCTGCAGCCCATGGTGAAGCCCACGGTGAGGCAGGCTGTGCCTCTGCAGACCATGGAGGTCCATGATGGAGCAGTTATCCACCTGCAGCCCATGGAAGACCCCACTCCAGAACAGGTGGGTGCCCAAAGGAGGCTGTGACCCTGCGGGAAGCCCACGCTGGGACAGGGTCCTGGCAGAACCTGTGGCCCCGTGGGCAGAGGAGCCCAGGCTGGGGGATGTTTGCTGGCAGGACCTGTGACCTCATGGGGGACCCACACTGAAGCAGTCTATTCCTGAAGGGCTTCACCCTGTGGAAGGGACCCATGTTGGAGCAGTTCATGAAGAACTGCAGCCCATGGGAAGGACTCATGTTTGAGAAGTTTGTGGAGGACTGTCTCCTGTGGGAGGGACCCCAGGCTGGAGCAGGGGCAGAGTGTGAGGAACCTTGCCCTGAGGTGGAAGGAGCACCAGAAACAACGTGTGATGAACTGACCACAGCCACCGTTCCCCATCCCCCTGCAGTGCTGGTGGGGAGGAGGTCAAGAATTTGGGAGTAAAGTTAAGCCCAGGAAGAAGGGAGGGGTGGGGAAAAGGTATTTTTAAGTTTTGGTTTTATTTCTTATTATCCTACCCTGATATGATTAGTAATAACTGAAATTAATTTCTTTGAGTCAAGCCTGTTTTGCCCATGACGGTAATTGCTGAGCGACCTCCCTGGCCTTATCTCGACCCAGGAGCCTGTCATTGCATTTTCTCTCCCCTCTCTGGTTGAGGAAGGGAGTGACAGAGCAGCTTTAGTTGGCACCTGGTGTCCAGCCAGGGTCAACCCACCGCTCTCGAGTCCTGTGTGGACTTGTGTATCACATGGTGAAGTGTAGCCTTGTACATTTAGTTTGGGGCTGTATCTACTACAGGTTCCTGGTGTATATTAGCTCATGTAGCACTCATCAAAACACTGTTCAAGATAAAATATGGGTTTATGGTACTTTATTTTTTTTTTCTCTTCAGGAAGCAATTATTTTCCATTTTAAGTAATCTTGGCCTCCACTGGAGAAGCTGTTTTATTTCTGAAATAGGTTCAGTCTTGTCTATCAAGGGGAAAGATGTGACAATATGTGGTTTTCTGTGAGACAATGTGAGGAAAGTAAAGGGGCAAATAGGAGACATCTCCAAAAAATTTTAGAGCGAGAGTGTCTCCACAAATGGAGAAGAAATGGTCTACAGCTGGTCCATGGTAAGTTACGCTCCTCCAATGTTCCTCTTTTTCTGTTTGGACTATGTCTCTCATAGTTTTGAACACCTTAAATAGACAAAACATTCCAAAGTCAAGATTTCCATTTTCTTTCTGAGGACTTGAAAAGTTTTCCTTGTCCAAAACTCAACTGCCTGACATTCCCTGCCTGCATTCTGCTCTCTCCCCTTGGTCTGATACCTATCTGTCAATTATTTTTATTTTGTTAAAAATTCATGTGAAGAAGGCAAACTCCTTTTGTTTAAATATTTTTGCATTAAAAAATCGACACTGCTTTGAGATGCAACCTTCTTCTGATCATCTGGTGTGTACTTGCCTTACTTCTCCAAATTAAAGTTCTCTTGCCTAAATGTTCTTTCAATAAAACTTTACCTCTCTGTTTTAGGAAAAGAAAAAAAAAAAAAAAAGAGAAAGAAATTGAGCCAATGACATTGAAATATGTGCTTTGGGAACTTTTTAAATTAGTGTTTCCAGATAGACGTTTCATTTGCTGAAGATTTACAGGGGTATTATAAAACCATAATTGTGTAATAATTAGACAGTACTATAAACTAAATAAATATCAACTGATTATTAAAAACATTCATTATAATAATAGTGGTTGATCCTCCTGAATGTGTTTTTAATAATATTTTTATATTTAATGTAGGATGAAAGTAAATTTTATGTATTTTATATTCTCCACATTTGGCATTAAGCCATTAGCACTAATGGGATTTGAATGGTACTGAGTTCAGGATAGCCCCCAAGTACAAATGTGGGAACCTTAATTAAGTTTTTATTAAAATCTTCAATTAAATGCAATACTAGATTATTAAGATATTTTTGCATATTGTTTAATGTCAGTTAGTTAAACATTTTCACAGGCTTTGGGAAATGGTCTCAGAGCAAGCTGATAGCCAAAATTTATTTGAAGAATGTTGATAAATTTTCTCATCTTATGGGAAAAATTGGGTTTTAATGGACATTTTCTAGCTGGCTGTTATTATGAACTGGAACAGAACTCAATGTGAATAGGTTAGGAAGTAACAGGCTTAACTTGGAGAGGGAAGTTTCATGTTAAGAATAATGAAAAACTTTCTGGCCTCAAGTGGAATGAGGGACCAAAGTGGCATAGACTTCAGTAGGAGTTGCGCAGCAAAAAAAGCTACTTTCTACTGTGTGTTTGTAATAGCTGGGTAAGGAACAGTGGGACAACGAGCTACTGAGGTCTAGACTGGTAAACCAGGTTGATTTGTGCTAAGGTCACCAGGCAAGTTACCATCTTACTGTTTCTGTCTTATTATTTATACATTGTGGACCATATTGACTGTACCTACATTACTAAGGAGGTGAATTAGTATTATTAAACTATTTAAAAGAGTGAACTTAGACTAAGTAACTCACAGATGAAGAATACTTTTTATGTTTCTGTATGACATGTCCAAACTGAGGGGAATCAGCTGTGCAGAGGCAAAGGACACACTCTATTACAGCCCACAGCAAAGGCATTGGAAAGGAAATTAAAGTCAAATACTAAATGCTGATATTCAGACCAATTAAGCCAGTATAACAGATACCATACTGTTGTGTCACTAAACTAAAAAAAAAAGGAACAACTACCTGCTTTAATTAAGAGGAAGGGAAGTAGATGATGAATTACATTATTATTTCTCTGAGGTACAAATAAATATGTCACTTTTTCAAGGCTGTACTGGGAAGCTCAAGTTATCTTTATATAAATGAGTCAAGGTAAAAGGGTTAAATCCTACAAATGCTTTCCCCCGCTGAGTTCAGAAAAAGTCCCTATGGTCTATCTTTCATAGTTTTCCTCAACAAATATGTCTTTAAATGAAAGTTGATCCTAATATGAACTACTTTAATGATATGTTAAGCACACACTATTTATTTTCATTAACTGAGAGTGCTTCAGAACATCATTATTTTTCATTGTAATTACAAAGATGTTCAGCAGCCAAATCTGTTTATCTATTTATACCACACTCATTAACATGTTATCTGATTTCCCTAGGTTCTCCGAAGCAGTTTGCAAGCAGTGGCCCCTACTGAGAGGGAGTTCAGCCAGTGCTGTATAACAAATGGATCGATTCTGAAAAGCCAGTAGTCCCCATAGCTACACAGGCAAAAGGCACTGCTGCACTGAGAATTCCTTACTCTTTTGCTGGTATCAATCACAGTGCAAAGGAGGTATTTCAGCTGCTTTGCACAGTGCAATAGTTAACTGTTAGGTGTTTTCCTCTATTCCAGTTTCCAGGACACCTGCAGGCAAGCCGCAGATAATCCAGCTTTAGCTCTGAATCTGCACATGCCCTTAACATTTCTTAGTGAATAAGTGGAAATGTCTCTTGCTACAGCATTTAAAATTGTCCTTTTGAGAAATCAAACTGTTTGAAAATGCTAACATGTTGCAGCCTAGGACAAGTGTGTCCTGCAGCCTGGATGTCAGAGAGGACAGCAGTAATGAAAGTGGCTGCAGTCTGGTGTTGGAGGGGGATACTGTACATACTGTCTCAGTTGCAAGTGCAGTTTGCAAGCAGACTTTGTGTAATTAAGGAAGTCAAACTAGACTCCATCATACAGGCCAAGCTGCCCTTCTGTTTTAGTCAAAAAAACACAGGAAGAATGAAAGAAGGATTCTCAACCATCCTGAGTCCCTCATGAGATAGTTAGAAGACTATGTTGAAAGATTAGGACCATAAAATATGACACGACACTGTGGTTTATATTAGAAAATAAAGAAAGCCCATATTACATTCCAGAAGATGCAATGGTTTGGTGAACACAGCTTTTAAGAGATGGTATTTTTTACTTATTTTTCTTATTCAATGTTAGCAAGTGTAGAGGGAGGAATAGGCAATAAGTTATCTATAAAAGGATGTGATGCATAAATTAGTTGCATTTCAGTGCCACATACATACATGGCCCCAACAATGCTGTTCTGGCAGACACAATGCTCTGCCAGAAAGAGTCACTTTTTCCTCCTACAATAAGACAGGAAAGCAAAGGATTCAGGAAAAGAAATGGATTTTTAGAAAGTGTGCCTAGAAGAAAATTTGAGATCAGCTTATCCATATACCTGTCCCCCAAAGTGTTAATGTCTACAACAGTTGTTTGTCTAATTGAACTTAAAGACTCTATAATACCCCAGGATTCACTGTCCTTTTTATCACAGATTTTCTTCTAATGACTAACCCCCATCTTTCTTGCTGAAATTTGAATCCATTACCTCTTATTCTGTTCAGCATTGACATGGAGAAAGGATTAAAGCACCCTCTTCTCAAATACATGTGTCTGAAAACCATCGGCATACTCTCCCGTATGACCATTGACATATATTGCGCCTTTTCTTCTTTAGTCTAAACAATCCTAGTATTTTTCCTCATAAATCATCATTATTTATTTATTTATTTATTTATTTATTCAAGATTATTCTAATCTGCTGGATTGTATTTGGACTGACAGCTCAAGGAAACAAAAGGAAGTTGAAGATGTATGGTGTGGAGTTTTTTGTTTGGTTCTTGTTTTTTTGGGTTTTTTTTAAAGCATGACACTGTTGAATCATGTTTTGCTAGTCTTCTATACTAACTCATTTGGTAGATAGGAAAGTATGACACAAAAATAAAATGATGCCACATCACATAAGAAACCCATGTTGAATCTGGAAATGAAACAATGATCAGTTTTCTTGCTCTATCTCCTATACCCAAGATTCCCTTGATATATTCAAACCATAGTAGTGTAACTGTTTAACTGGCTATTCTACATTAAAAGTCAACAGAATAAATAGAATTAAATGACCATACTGAGACAAAGGGAGAGAGTTTGACTAATTGGAAAATGTTTCTTTCCTTTAGGATTTGAGATAATTCTCAGTAGTGTGTACCGTTTGGGGGAAAAGTGAACCCCTGAATTTAAATGAAAAGAATAAATTAAAGGTAGCTATCAATCCAATTTTAAGTAAAATATCCCAATAGGGTAAAAATGTGATGAAGAAAATTAAACACAAGAGGGAAATTACAGCAGAATATTAAAATGGGGAAGGGGAGAATTAATAATGAGAAAAAAAAAACCTGAGATATTTCTTCTGTGGTATTCACTTAGGTTTTCCCTATTGATCACATCTCACAAGTACTTTTAGCTCCACTGTGTCATGCGTTAGGTGAAAGAAAGGCTTGGGACATGTTATTACTACTTGCAACATCTGGTCCCTAACACATTCTTCTTTGATCAACAGTATGTCATGTGTTATAGTGAAACAGATTGCATAGTTCATCCTTACTGAACCTTCACCCTCAGGACATCATGTGAAAGGCAAACTCCATCTGCCTTAGAGAAACCAAAAATAATCTGAAATGTAGAAATTCACCATGGTCATGACAAGAATTAGTATTAAAAGACGACTTAGAAATAAACTCCTGCTGCTTTTGAAAAAGCAGATCAGGCTTCTTTTCTGTAGATGATGGTCTGAAAATCTTCCTCCAACTTGCATGACTTTGCCTCCTATTTTCTGCAAGTTTTTGATGAAGTGCATGGCTTATAGCACAGCCTGGACCCAGGCATAACATGGAGCAGGTACTGCACAATCTTGTTTCTGTGGTGAGATGGCCCCTCAATTACATACAGGTCAATCAACACTTTCACCGCAGCTTAAAAACCTGGAAGGCCAGCTTCCTCTCTCTCTTTTCAAAATTAATTCAGAGATTTTTATGTCAGAGTTGCAGAGGAAATCCAGAGATGGGTGCAGCCTTGGGGTGAACAGAAGCCCTGATGCCTCCTCACATCCTGTGTCAAGCCATATAGCGAGGGGGTGTGTGCCCCTCCACAAGACATAGGTGCCTCCTTACTCCAGGCACAAGCCAGGGGAAAGCCTGGGGCTGCCCCTCTCTTCCTTGATGTCCCAGTGCTGACACTATTCCTGTGCCTAGGGGAGCACTGCAGTCCCTCCTGCTCCTCAGAGCTTGGCGTGTTGGGTCAGGGTGCCAGAAAGGAATAACAGTGGGAAGGGGAAACAGATGGGAGCTAATGCCTTGCTTCCCCACAAAATATGTACCTAAACTGATCTGGCTTCTTTTATGTGTTGGTATGTCAAGAACACTGACAGGTAAAGCAATGGGAAACACAAAAACAAATTACCACAACATTGCGAGTTTATCCACTGAGCTGCAGCACTGATCAGTTTGAATGTTCCCAACCCATGTCAGTTCTTGGTAATTTGACTTAGATTAGTTTTTAATGAAATAGGAAAAAAAAATGCACATTAAAAATACCTGGAAATAAGCTGAAGTGATAACATGATTATGTGTCTGGGCTCATACGTACAATAAAGTGCAGTGCTGAACTCTGTTTCATACTGAGCTTGTACTCTTGTATAGAGAATTCAGACTTAGTGAAGCCCTGTGAACTCCTCCCATTAGATGGATGAGATGTTAGAAAGTTATTTGCCTTTCCCACACATTCTCGAATTGAAACCTGTTGGATTTCCAACACTTTTCATCAGGGTCCTTAAATCACATGCTTAAGTGAAATCAATTGTTCTCATCATTTATGCGAGGTCTAATTTGCACTCAGATGTTTGCACCCTCTCTCAAACCAGTCTGTGGGAACTGTTGTTAGGGAAAAGGAGGCACAGACTTACAGGATTACTCACTGCGTGTATTCCTGATATCTAAACCTCCTCTTCCTCCCCCCTTCCTCCTGCCCAGTGAATGATGCTTCAACTCCAGTGAACAAAAGTCTCATCAGAGTGAGGGGTTTCCTTCGGATGTGGGCCCCATGGAGGCCTCAAGTTAAAACTGTACTTTTCTAGTAGGAGGAGTATGTTCTATTCCAGTAAATATCATTCAGTTATGAATTATTTCCATAACAGGAAAGTGATTAAAAAACTTCAAGGGATAACTTATGAATTTAAATGCTTTTCAAAAACTCCCATAAGAGGAAAAAAAAAAGTGATAAAATATGATACAAGGTCCATTTCACAGTGTTTTAATGCAAGACTAATGTAACCCTTTCCACTCAAGATTTTACTAATCAATACCTGCAGCAGTAATAAATGCTGTTTCACTTAAAGCTTATAAATATTTACACTACCAAAGCACAACTACAATTTAATCTCATATTGTACGCTATCTATTTTTAATATGTTAAAGGAAATAATATGATGCTTGCATACTTCAGAAATTTCAAATTAAGGTGGATAAAATGGATTAAAAATAATATTTAAGAATAATATTTATTTTTAGAAATTTCTTTAGAACTGTGGGATGAAATGGCTTCGTTAGCAGAGGTCTGGGATCCATGACATTGCATTCATTTCCACAGAGCCATGTAAGAAAAAAAGACAATACTTCATCCTGAATTCAAGTAGCTACAGTGGTAAGAAAGTTAAACAAGAGTTTTGTTACATATTGTTCACTTCAAAGACTGAACATTTGCTTCTTATGTTCAAAATGGTGTTAGCAGAAGTAGCTGAAAAGCAATCATTTTAATGATTGAATTCTGAATTAAAAAAAAAAAAATCATGTCAGGATTAAGTGACAGCCTATTCACATTAAGCTGAAATTGAGCTGTTAATAATTCCAATCAATTTCTCATTACTTTATTTGTCAATGGACCAGCAATGAGAACACTGTTTTCTCCTGTACTCAGGTTTAGTAAATTAAGTTAAACAACAGATGTTGAACAGATGCTCTCATTATTTTAGTGACTTGATTTCTGGTTAGTTCCCAGGTTGTTTTACATGACTAATTGTTGCATCACTCTTTCTGTGACAGGTAAAGTATCTGAAAGCATCAACACTCAAAAATTCATTAGCAGAAACAGTTTTATAAAATGTTGATATGGTAAATGGACACATTACTTTTTTTTTTTTTTTAAAAAAAAGGCATATTTAAATGGCAGTAGTAAATGCTTGCAGGACCAAAGTTTCCTCATATCGCTTTATGTGTTACACTGTAATGAACACTGAAAATATTTTTCTTCAGATTTTCCTTTTTATCAAGGTCATAGACAAATTCTGAACTCATCATCATAGTGATAATTTATTATGTAAACTACAGTACAAATTAGACACTGGCCAGGGCTGCACAGGTTTAGACACTCAATACTCCGAACACTTATGTGGTATTACCCTGTGATAAACATAATGGCAGTGCTGAGAGGTGAGCATCAGCATAGAAGTATTTAATGAAGGGTCTATGGCCCCATTAACACCTCATGCCCACCTCGTCAAATATAAATCTGCACCTCCCATTTAAGTCTGCTTTTAATTTAAACTTTCTCCCCACTAGACACCAGCAATGTCCTGTTTGGTTTGCTTTGCCTCCTCCTTGCTGGATGCCAGCTCCTGCAGCTGGTGACCTATTGATTTCCTAGAAAGTGGCTTGGCTCAGCCCTTGCTACTGCTGCACCAGCTGTGTACGTGGGCAGAGCATTTATGTCTGCTCTGGCATCTTGGAGAAGCAGTGGTATCTAACAGCTTATTCTGCAGCAGCAGTTGCCTCCAATCGCACCACCCTTGTCGTTGCAGCCCAAGAAATATGATGTTGTGAGTTGCAACAAGTCCCAGGCTTCATACTGCTCCAACAGGGCAGGGTCCCAGGCTTGTCCAGACCCTTTGTATCCACAGTTCTCAGCCTGGTTTAGCAGTTGGTGAGAGGGGCAGTGCCTGTTGGGTCTCCTGTTTTAACTTCACCCTGTGAACCCTGATATGGCATCATTCTCACTGAGGCAGGGACTCAGTGGGTGACAAATGGCAGCCCTTGAGGGGAGCTGGGGCTGGGGGAAGCAGCTATGCCACTCTATGGCTTCAGCTGGGAGCCCCTGAGACAGAATCTGGGCCTACAAGCAAAGAACATTTGAAAAGAAACACAAGCAAATCCAAAGACTGGGGAGGAAGAAAACCCCATCACAGACATTACACACCTCCCAGCAGAAATCCCAGGATGCTGACAACTTGTTAACATCTTCTTTCTAGTCTTTTTGGGAAACACTGAAACCATCAGCCTTGTGACCCAAATGAATCCTGGAAGGGTGAGCATCACAGCAGAGAAAAGGGAGAGAGACTGGTGAATGTCTTTTTTATAACAATTTTAACTGCATTACTAGTGAGGTTTTTTGTATTACTTCGGACTACGGCTGTTACTAATAACAGGAGTAATGATTGTCTATAACCTCTTAATTAGGTTGCTCATATTTTAGGCAGGGCAACAGTAAATTCTTGTCTCCATACAGTAGGATTTGTTCCTCTTTACCTGTAACAAGATTGATTTGGGGTATACAAGTACTCAGGGATACTCTATCTAGAATGCTTTCCTTGTCTAAGAGGTGTGGATACATGCAAGTTCATGTCATGACCATAGACACTGGTGCATATTTTTTTTCCCCAAGAGTGGGGATTGATTTTTGGGTCTTGCATGTCATAAATACAGCAGCTTGAGAGATCCACTTATGTATGTGGGCAGGAGAACCCTGCACATGCCAATAAATCCTTATTGAAGCCAGCTGGGGGCTTTCAAACACATGCAAAGATATACTTTTTTCATATGCAAATTCCCATTTAGACAACTTTACCCTAGGCATTTTTTTTCTAAACCCCTAACTATTGTTTAAGAATGTCCTGTAATCATTCAGCAACAATTATATCTTCTTCAACTTTTTAGCATACTGTGTATCGGCTTATGTATTTAGGATTTTCTATTTTACTTCATGACCAAATATCAACATTTCTGAAAACTCTCTGTACATTGTTCAGGAATTAATATGACAATGTACAAATATCCTTTGTTAATAAAAAGTAGAAATACCTGAAAAAGAAATTCAGCACTTCAGGCCTGAACTTTAGTTGTGGTAATACAGTTGAAAATAACAATGAGTTGCAATTACAAAATCGTAGATTGAATCTGCAGTTCTTTTAATCTGAGACTGTCCCAGACCTTGTCAGCTCTAAGTGTTACTAAGGATAAAATACTGTAAAGGTAAACCTCCTCTCAACACACAATTCCAAAACAAGCCATAGTTTTCAGAGTCAGCTGCTCTTAACTGCCCAGAGCCAAACAAAGACAGAACATAAATGATATTGTTTCAGTTTCTTAAGAGAGTTTCCTCAGTTACCTTTACCTCTTTCAGCCTCAGACCATCTGTGCCTATAATCTTCCATTTCTCCCTCTGGCCTGTGGCTGCTTTACGAGCCTTAGAAGCAAACGGAAGTTTTGGAACCGCTGTTTCTCGCTGCGGGTTAAGTGGTTCCTTTAGTTTCTCTTTCCACTTTCCTTGCCGAATTATTATGACATTTTCTGTTCAAAATATAAATTCTTAGGTTATATGAACCAGTAAATACAGAACAAAAAAGAAATCACTTTTCTATTACAAATATAATGCAAAAAGAACTCGGAAATTCAACTTAAATTAATCCCAAACACATATGTACATTTAGGAATAAATTTTTACTCCCATCTAATATTAATTAAAGAAAATATAGCTCCAATAACCACAGAAACATTCATGATCTGTGTCACTGTTTGAGCTGTGTTGTATGAACAGCTAATAGAAAAGACCATCATGTGGAAGGATCAAGTGAACTAATAGCCTTTCTTGCTGCAACAGTGCTAAGCTGGTTACTCAATTACATGAAATTCAAGAAAGCACAGTGGAGGTAACCATGGTTGCAGAGCATTAGAATCCAACTCTGCCGCTGGGCTCCAGGAGACAGGTACTTTCTCTGATGCCAAGCTGCTGTGTCACATGCAGAACTCATGCAGACAATTAAAGTAATACTTAAGAAACAAAGTTCATTTACTTGCATAAAGAAAAAGGTAGCAACTGAATTTAGTGGATGTTAACATCCAGTAGATGATCAAAATAACTGAGGACACAAACCAGAGAAAGATTTACTTATCTGACATGTACGTCACATACATGTTATTTGGCAGCAGCCATCTCCAGACTAACAGCTGAAGTGATGTCAGAAATTTTGGCAAATATCAGTGCATGGAAAATTGTTGTGGCACTCCAATTGCACATGGTATTCCTTTGTCACAGCTTAGGGTATGTACATTACCAGGGTGTCCATCAATGGTACAGCAGAGACAATTCAAGCAGAAAAAATGGAGACTTTCTTTTTCTGACAAAAGGATATCTCGAGATAAGTTAAGACCTGATACTTTTCTAAGATGAAGACACTGATTAATTTTCTGCCATTTTCATGTTGTCACTCTAGTTAAATTTCAGCTAACCTGACAGGAACATTAGCAGAGAAAATACAAGTAATGACTGATCAGAAAAAGAGAAGGTAGTAGTGCTTTGAAAGCCCTTTCAACAACCAGAGAGTGTATGGTAATGACTCTTAGAGTTGCCATTAAACTGACCTCTTCTGAGAAAGCATGTGCCAGTGAACAATTTACTGTGCCTTAGGTACCATTTTAGAGGAGGGAATTCCAGTGTGATTATTGCTCTGCTGCTCAACCAAAGGCTAAAATAGTCAATGCTTTTCAGCCAGTTTCCTTCTTGGACTGGTCATAACTATTGGGCTTATCCTTTGCCTGAGGGCACGAAAAGGCTGAAGCTGTTCTGCTAAATCAGACAGAAACAGGTGAACTAAGACCAATGAAAGCAGAACTTTTTCCTTTCCTACTCACTGGCACATCTATGTACATTAGCCAAGTGGCATATGATATGTGTATTAAGACACAAAGAGCGAAAGAGCAGAACAGCTTATCTTCCCATGTATCTCTCTTATGCATGTATTTTTCAGTATCTTTTTTGCAAAAACAAGACCCAAACCTACCTACAAGTCAGCTAGCCCTCCAGAATATAATCCAGCCCAGCCCAGGAGGCTGAGGGTGGAATATTCCTCTCCTTTGAGAAATCAATATCCCAAAGTGGGGAGAAAACCACACTGGATTATGCCTGTTCATGTAGCCCAAATCTCCAGTGCTGTGTCTCATCGGTGCCTGAAGAGTTGGCGCGATGACTCCACAGAGGCTGCAGCATCCTGATGTGTTGTTTTTAGCTACACTGCAAACTGTGGTGGAGCAAGCAGCAAAATTGTGCTGGTTTGAATACTGCATAAACTAATTTTAGAACCAAGTTGGATGGGAAGGATGAGGTTTATAGGAAGAAGGTTGTGTTGTTACACTACTCTAGCATCAACACATTATAAATATATTTCACAATTATTTTTACATGAAGTAAAACCTTATTTGGTACTGACGAGGGACATGGTAGAAAAGGAGATTGCAAAAAGAATATTCAATGAAACCTGGTAATTCTGATTTGAGAGAGGCCGCTTTCACTTGTATGGAAAAATAAATTTAAATCACATAATCATCATGTCAGTAATAAACAAATATGTATTGGCATTTTCTTTGGTGCCCCCCACTTTCCTCTTGCTATAAGATGTTCCTAAGCAGTCAGCCAGAGAAGTCTGTGACCTTCTAGGTACATCCAGATCTTTCCCTTCCTTTAACCCCTTCCACTGAATGCTTCTTACAGGGCAAATGTAAGCTCACAAGGCCCTTAGAGTTTGAATGAAAAGACTTCACAGGTATTTTAACAGCTCAGAGGGCACAAGAGCTTCCCCTCCAAAACATTTAATATCTCCAAAGTACCTACAACTCATAGACTGACTGCTCAAAAATAATTCCTTACTCATTATGTATCTTGCATGACTGTTTAATTTTTCTGAAATTGTAATTTATGGAAACATCCAGAATGCATTTTAGGACAGATGAAGCAAACACAAAACATATTTATTTTTTTGCTGTTGTCTGCTTCACTGTTTATGTTTATATTTATTTAAAATATTTTATTTGGGTTTAAGGAAAAGAAGATATTTCTGATTTGACTGGCAGCAAGTTTAATTCTGCAGAAGACATATCAGAAAAATAGCATTTCCACACTTTCCATATATACTCAATATCAAATATGTAAAACATATTCTTAGTCTCATAATGACTTATGACAGTACATGCCATACATGAACCATGTCAGATGCCCTAAGTTCCTAGACTGCCCAGAAAATTGTGAAGTGATGATTATTCAAGTATTTCTTCAGGACTAAAAGCATAATTCTTTAGAGTTTACGCTGAAATCTGCAGTAGACCAAACAGCATTGTTCTGCATCCTCATCTCATGCAGTCTGGACAGACATTGCTTTCACAGTCCATGGTTATCATGACATAAATTTGGCTCTCTACAAACCGAACGTTCCCAGGCTACTGTGCTGGCAGTGTAAGCAGAAAGGTTTTGAAGATAATAAAATACCGAATCTCCATTCATGTTACCCCTTGGTCCTGATTGCTTTATGATCATATAATACATTGTACAACATAATTAACTGCTCTTACACCTCTTTCAGTGTTTTGTGTCCTGTTACTTCATTTATTCTTTGAAAACATTCTTATAATTTCATCATTATAAGATCAAATGACTGGTTCTCACACATCTAGTAAAGAGGCTTGCAGATATTTTTTTAATTAACAATAATTAGTGATGTTTGCATGGTGCTCTGCTGAAAGCATAAATTATGTAATTATTTTATTCATATTATCATATTACCAATATACTAATATTGAGATTTTTTGTGGAGAGCACTGAGAAATGTGACTCCAGATTGACTTTTTCAAAGATTAGGCATATTGGTTATAAGAGATATTTTAAACCTGCCCCAACAAGCTCCCGACATACATACAAATCTGGATTGAAGACTAAAGACAGGACATATGGCTGATTTTGAACAGAGATAAAATGCTTGAGCAACTTAATTCAGCTGCGTTTGTTGCAGGACACCAACAGAGTAACCTGGTATTTTCAGTACCCTTGGATGCCACAGCTTTGCTTATTAATCTATGTCTCATAAGAAAGAGGGGCTTTCAGAATATCAACTGAAACTATTAGCAGGCCAACAGGGACCTTCTGAGTTATACCTCTTAGGATTTATGGTCTGTAACTCTCTTTTTGTCTCTGTAAAATTATTTTCATTGGATGGCATAGATGCCCAAAGTTTTCTTTTAAGAGGTAATTAGTGCAGTGAAGAGCCTTTTATTAGCTAAGGTACTAATTATTTACGCTACTCAAATACGATGTAGAAAATTGAGACTCCTTGTCCTCTCTGCCTGAGGACAGTCAAACCCACAAATCCTTGGGAAGCATACAGCTTCCATTCTAGCAGCTATTTTGCATGTTGATAAGACCAGTTTCTCCTGCTGGAGTTCTACTTTGGCATACTAATAAATCAGAGTCCTCTGGAAGAAGGCAAGTGGGCAGCTGAGGGAAGATCAACAAACCTAAACCTGTGTAACTAGTTTTTAGGAATTCACCAGGGAGGGAAGACAGCTGGTTGTTTTTTTTTTTTTTAAAAAAAGGGAAAATTTTACCTACCTATCCTGCACTATGGTACTGAACACTGGCTTCTGGGGAAGAGCTGAAGTGCCACCCGTGCCTGTTCTCTGTGTTGTATAGGATGGTCATTCTGATAAACTGTGGTAAATATTTTCAGAGCAGGCTTATCATGTCAAGCAGACTCCCAAGCAGAAGAGCAGCACATTGCTACCTCATCTGTGAATCCTGAAATATGGAGTGTGAGAATTCTGAGTTACTCAGCGCAGCTACAGCTGAAGCATGGCAGAATCAAAAGGGGTCTGGGCACAGTGCATGTGTGTCTGGAGCAGCTTGATTTCACCACTGCAATGAGTCTACTCTGGCTGTGGTTGTGAGGTGGTTAGGTCTTGATTGTGATCTTAGGTTCATCTTAAACTCTGTGCATATGCTTAACAAGTCTGGCTCTTTGGAGCTCCTGTGTGGTGCATTTGTAGTAGCTCGGACATGGCTAGCAGAGATCTACTGCGTTCTGACTGTGGGGCCCCTCTTGGACTGGGAGCCTGTGATTTATGGTTGCAGTGGTTTGAAATACTCCTGGGCACAACTCTAGGTAGCTCTAGGTAGTCTGGTAACTTCTAATGGTAAATATCTACGACACGTAGAGCCGGCAGTAGCTGAACAGGGTTTTTTGAGCAAGGTTGCATATCTTGCTTGGAGCAACTGAATTTATTTCTTGGATCTGTCTTTTAGTTCTTCTCATCTAAGTTTGGTATTTTATATTTTAAGATGCTCAAAGGAGAGCTTAGATTTTCTTTCAGGTAACATAAATATCTTGCTATTATTCTGGTAAAATTATTGAAATGACAGTAGAACTGTAGGTGGCTAAATTGTGAGTCAAGAGGTATATTTGAAATGATATTTGATATCATCATTGGATATTTTATCCAGATTTCTTGTCTTTAGAAGTATTTTCCACATTACCTCATTTATTATGCTGAAAGTATTAATAGTACTGAGTTGATAATTGAAATTCAAAAAGGAATTGAAAATTAAATCCTTTCTATCAAAGAAGTGATCACTTCAGGCTTTAAAGATAAAAAGTTTAATGTTCTAATCACAGGAAAATGACATAAAACATCATGTGCAATGGTATATAAGCAAAGTTTTTGATTGTTCTACACAAAATAATCTCTGTCCTAGTTAACTTGATTATGGGCTCTATTTCTCAAATAGCTGCCTAACTTCCTGTTTCTTACAGTCTTTTAGGAAGATTCCATGGTCTTGAGATGGGTGGGATTCTTGGTTCTTAATAAAAACATGAAGGTTTTTATATTTTTTGTCTGTTGTCATGCCAGCTGTTTGGAAGTCTCATAATTAGACACTACCATGTTGGTTAATTTTGTATATGTTTCATAGATACTATAATGTACATTGCAAACTGTATACTTTTAAACAATTTATTCTGAGTGTAACATTGCCTGGTTACTTTACAAGCACATACTGATGGGTCTGTTTCAATGCGTACTCTCTCTGTAAGCAAAGCAGAAAGGAAGTTTTGTTTTCTTGATTATCCTGAAGTGAGATGCAGAGAGATTAAACGACCTTCCAAGACTGAGAGTCGTCATGTTAGCCTAAGCCTTTGCTAAACAAAATCCCTCTCTCTTTGATGTTTTCCTGAGCCGTGAAAGTAGGAGCAAGAATGACCCACATATATTCAATCTCTTACCTTTCCCAAATGAAAACTTTGCCAATGTATTTTAAACAACAGGAACTATCTCTGAAACATAGAATTGCATTCAGGGCACTAAATCATGCCATCTTCTTCAAGAATCAGCTCCAGCATCAGATCCTTGCCTCTTTGGGAGTTTGGTTCAAGACTGACATTTTTAGTGAGATGGTGCTCACAGTGCCTAGGAAAAATCAGCAGCTGAACCTACATTGCTTTTGTAGGAGAGTAAGTTGGAACAGGATGGCCCAGTAAGGTATTTATTAGTAAAAAGGAGTAGGTTATGATGTTTTATGCCTATGACAGTTACCTGCATGAATATTTCATGAACACGTTTTTACAGTGATCACAGACATTATAGGTAGCTGTTGATTAGACCTCCTGCAACACAGTGATTATGTTTCAAAAGCAGCAAGGATATCTTATGCCTGTGGTGGGCAATCACTATTTCTGATTTTTATCAGCTTTCAAGAGTAATCAAGTGACAGTTACCAACTACTGTAGCTGCCTTGCTGACTCAGAGTTACCTTCTATGTATTTTAATTATGTTATGATCCTACTCACTTCCTGGGGTGCCAAAAACCCTTTTACTGAGTTTCAATGCCTGTTTTATTAGGTATGTCAGTTCAGTTTTAAGTAGTCAGACACAAACGCCTTTCACTTGCATGAACACCAACAGGTAGTAAAAGCCTTAATGAGCATAGATTTTAAGCTTTAGTCAGTAATGAGTGTAGAGTGCAAGAGAGGGCATAAAACTTTGCAGTAGTTAAGATTATTTTTACTCTGGGAATGTTTTAATTTCAGAAGTTCAAAAATGCTTTTAAATTGTCTTTTTGTGTGTGTTGTGGATTTAACTTTAATGTAGTGCTACATTTTTAAGTGGGTATAGAGGGGGTGGGCAGAAATGACATCTGAAGATGAAAATAAAAAGTAAATACCAATTATTTCAGTTTTATACCAGTCATAAAAATACAGCATAGCAGATGCTTCCATGACATCTTTTAAAAGTTGACTGTTTATTGTGTGCATATGTTCAACATCAAGCATAATTCATTTTCCTCTGTTCATCTCAAATTAAGGGAAAAGTCAAGCATCAGCAACTCTACAGACAATGACAACAACAACAAGACCTACAAAACACGAGGAAATGCAGAACGAGATGAAACAAGAAAACCAAAAGTGGTAACTATGAAAGATGTGGCAGGTTGAAAAAAAAAGAGATAAGAATAAAAAGCTATGTGAAATAAGTAAAGGAAAATGTAAGACTGACTCAGGAAATAAATTTTAAAATAAAAGAAATTCTTAAATGTGACTCACCCATCTCTGTTTTAATGGGAATAGAGCTGCTAAAGGGTGACAGTGCCTAAGACAGGTAACTGATATTTACTTTTCTTTCTCCCTGTGCTGTCAGGCAGCAGTTGTTCATATCTTGTTTTCACATGTTATTAGAATGGTTTGATCCCGAAATGATGGGATTTGCATAAGATAGAAAAAAACATCCTGGTAAAGTTTTGGCTGTGGGGTCAGAGGAGAAAAATATTTGAGCACTGCTACACAATTTGAAATGTCCAACACCTCTGGATTCCGGACACTCATTCCCCTTCTGTAAAAGTGATCATTCAAGTGTTGCTGCATCTGTGAAATTTACCACCAAAAGGTGACATCTAAGAGTAGCACAGAGCCACAGAAACAGGCCTTACATCAGGTTTTTACTGTTTCTAAGCTGCATGGATTGGTGCCATATTGAGGTATAAGAGCAGGTGTCAAAAATCTGGCTATAAAGCTAGAAAGGGTGCAGGTGCTTCCTTGATGGGACACAGACTGTGTACTGCACTGCAGTGGTGAGGTGGTTATGCTAAAGGTGATGCCTGGGGCCAACTTAACATCTCCATACCAGTGCTCTGTGCTGTGTAATGTCCCTGCTCTTACAGCTAGCAGAAAGAAAATGGTGCTGCATTGTGTTGTATGACCAGAGTTACTCTCATGGACAGTTACTCCTGCTATCTGGCACTTCTGAGTGACTAAATCTTCTCCAAGGGTGTTAGGAGCTTACACAAGTACCTGGACACTGGTGCAGTGCCCAGTTGCTTCAGGCTGTCAGAAATGACTTCAGGGCTTTTAAGCATAACTTAGCTTTTTGTCTTAACATAGAATTTCTTTCACTACTGCTTTTAGGTCCTTGCAAGAATGTCTCAGCTAGCCATAAAAAGAGAATGGAACATACGGAACCAAGTTATTTTTAGTGATTTTGATGGACAGTTCACAACAGCCCATTTTACTATTTACTTCTCAACAGGAGGAAGGCAAAGATGTGTGGGTAGATGACAGTCAAGACTGTGGGCTTATCAGCTTGGCAGACTGCAGTATGGTGCAGTGCTACTTCATATTGCCTTAGATGGGGCTTGTTCACACACTCAGGTTTTATCCAGGTTTCAGCTTGTTCACACACCCAGGTTTTAGCAGTGTGGGACCGAGTGTCAGTTGATTTTCTTCACAGAGAAGTGCAATCATTGACTAAATTGGTGCAGGTAGAGCACTGTGGCTAGATTGTGCTCACATCCAAACTGGTCTGGGAAAATTCATGCTGCACTGCCAAGTGAACACACATTATAGGCAGCAGAATATCAGTAATAAGACTCAGTGAAACTACTCAGAGTAGCAGGAACACTCAGATAATAAAGATATATTTCACTTGACCCAAGGTTTTACCTGTGTGGTCTGTTTCAAGCCTCAACAAAAACAAGTGGCATGACTGGCATACTGTTTGGTAGCACAACAAAGACTAATGACTGAATACATTTGGACACAGGATTACCCACGCTCCATTTTGCATATTAGATTCTCCCTTCTGACATAGGGTTGATGGAGCCTGGGGGATGCAGAGAATGATGCTGAAAGACTTGGGATATATTCTGTGAAGAACTAAAAAGTCTTTAGTCTGCACTGGATTGTCAGTCTCATGATGTTATGTAGCAATAAATGCATGTAAGATCAACAGAAATGAAAGAGGGAATAATCCATTATACTCAGAAGAGGCTGTGAACAAACACTGTGATACTGAAATTGTCCTACTGCATTCACACATATTGATAATTGTATATTCAAAAGATAAATATATGCAAGACTACTGGGTCTGCCTGTATTACAAGCCATTTTTTCATTCCCTTGCTAAATGTTTTAAAGTAAGATTAAAGACTCTTTTTAAGATGGCTTTTTACCGAGCTGATGTATAATTTCTTTCAGGATATAAAGTGCCTTGGTATGCTTCCATGATGAGGGACTTTATAAATTAGATTGAATTATATACAAACACAACACAATTTGTAATAGAGAGGTAGTTTTGTCTCTTTGCTTATACTTCACACTTCAAATAAATAGAAATGTTTTATGCAAGCCAACTTCAATATCAGAAACAGGTATTTTGACACATCTTTTAAGAACATAAAGCTGGGCTTTTTATCACATTGCTTTAAAACAATTGTTGCAAAGGTACTGTTGGAAGTTTTTGACAATTAAAATTGATGTGAAAAAGCAGTTAATTTTGAGGCCTGCATATACTCATCACATTTTGTTTTGTAGAATTTATTCTTGCTTCTTATCTGCTACCACATCCATTCTTCTAGGATGGGATGGCAGCAGCAGTATGGCCTGTATGTCAGTAACACTGAGTTCTATATTTACAATTTACACACCCATTTTTGTATATTCACAATGTAACAGCATCTGATCTGATGAGACTTTCTTATTGTTCCAGTTTTTTGGAAGTCACTATGCTTGATATCTCTATGGTCCTTGGAAACATGAATCATTGTTTTCTGGTGGAAACCCCTCTCCAAAAGACAGACTTTACCACTAGCTCTGTCAATATTCTGTAAAACAAAATCAGTTTCAAAGAGCTTTCCCTTTCCTCAGGTAACTAATAAAGATTCCTAACTGCTTTTCACAAGTATTAAGCTTTCTTCTGGGTTCAGTGTTCATCAGTCTCATTGCTTTTGTGATGTCCCAATTTGCTGTCACATTCTGGAAATGCGTTTTTTGGTACCTGTAAGTAGTACTGAGAAAGTGAATGGATGTATTTTAGAGCTGACAACACTGTTAAAATGTATTTTCCTATTTTCTGCTGGAAATGCAAAGGAGAGAGAAAAAAAAAAAAAAAGAGCCTTTTCAGTTTACAGACCAAAGCCTGACAATCTTAAAATCACCATATTATGGCAGTGCCATGAATTCCCATTTCCTTACTTCACCAGAGTAAAAAGCTCATATCATGTACTCAAGCAATGGCTCCTAAGGTTACAAATCTAAATACAGAACCAGTTGCTCTTTGAGCTATTTTTAAAGCAATAAACAGCCAGAAGGTCTATCAAAGTTAATGAAAAGAACTGCGAGGGTCTCAGCAGTTTTGAAAACCAGGATGTTTATATTTGGGTATCTTACTTTTTATATCCAAATGGATATTTTTTTTTTATTTATTTAATTTCTTGGTGAAAGGGGGAAGAGGTATTAAAACAGGAATTGCAGATACTGGTATTTCTTATGGAAAATTGTTCTATTCATGATCTTCCTTTATAATATTGGTCCTATGCAAGCCATACAAAACTCTTATTTCTACACTGTAAAAGTAATCTAAAACCATCTCTTAGCAAACAAATGCATTTCACCATTCCCAACCAATAAGCTTGATGTGCCGCATGCATCATCATCTGGTCATTTCTGCACTTAAATCTTTTCAGTCAAAACATACCAATTTATAGTGATAGAGGGTCTTTGTTTTTCTATCTGTGTTCTGATCCTTCAGCTCTGGTCAGTTTTTTCTGCCTACCACTGCTCTCCCTCAGTATATATGCATGCAAACCACATGTGTTTAGGTTTTTCTTTTGCATATGAATGGAAAAGGGACAAAGACGCTGACATTTCAGAAGAGGTTGAACAGTGGTGTTACAGCAACTACAAGATTTTTGAATCTTATACTTGAGATTGTAAGTTACTGTAATGATTGTCTATGACAAATATACCATTAGTATTTGGTAAGACACGGTAACAATTGGAAATAATACTTGGTTATTCTTAGCCTTTCTTTGTCTCATTTGTTTAGTCAAAAATTAAGAATTATTACTGATAGCAAAAGCTTTGCAGCTGGTGTGTTTAGTTTTGGATGGCACAACCTGAGTGTAGGAAAAGAAAAAAAACCTTATATGTTCTTTAGGAATATTGAAAAATTTACCACTTGCTCACAAGACTGAAGAATGTGTCAATGATTGATTCTGCTAAGCTGTGAGTGTGAAATGTTTTCCTAGCTTACTTGAAATGGAGCTTTATTTTACATTCAGATCTTGAAGACCTGGACAGTCAGTTTAAAGCAATATTCTTCTTTCAGATCCTACCAAGCAGATCTCACCTTTGATAGTCTGTTCTGTATGTCTTTCATGCTCAGAGATCTGTGCACATAGGGAGAGCAGGGTAATGGAGTTAAGATCAACCATGCGGATCTGAAAGAAAAATATTGTCTTTAACAAATGCTCCAGCCTGTTTCCTTTTTTTTTGTGGAGGCAGAATACATTTAGAAGGTCTGATTTTTTCCCAAGATGATGCATTTTCCTAAAGCCTTAGCTTGTAATTGTTGAGTTCGTGTTTAGGTAATTTTAAATGCAATAACGACAGAAACAGAAGTAAAGAGAATTAGCATACGCTGATTATGCATAGTCAATAATGAACTTTAAGCACTTTGTGAACAAATGTGAGGTAAATGTCACGCAGAACTTAGCAACGAAATGAAACGATAGGGTAAGAAAAACAACTAAATAGAAGTAAATAGAAATGATAGAGCACATGAGGTTGTAATTTAAATAATTGATTAGGGGATTCAAGATGTTCCAATTGAACATACAGAGAACCAGGTTTAATTGCGTCTTTCTTTCATAGGAAGGTTGTGAACTTAAAATAATCCCAGTGCCTTGCATTAGTAGCCTCTAATGAAACCTTAAACCAAATAGCTTTTAAATAGCTAGTTAGGAGAATGACAAAACATCTTAATGAGAATTTACACAATTCTATACTGTAGATCAACTGTGATAAAGACAGACAGCCATGGTAAATTACTTAGAATATTGCTAAACTCAAATTCAGTCATACAGTATCACACAAGTAAGGGGATACAAATCCTGACAGACCAGAGACACCCCTGGAAGATTTCACATGTTGCAAAACCCTATAGTTGTTGAAGAGTGAGAAAACTGAACAGATATACAGGAAGACTGCTGTCTATAAAGTGACCTCTGCTCTCCAGTTGTAAGTATCACAGGATTCTGACTTAGGAGAGTTGCAGCAGTACTGTGGGTCAATATGAGACAGGGTGACAGCAATGATTTTTTTTGAAAGACTGAAAGAGGGCATTTAGTCTGTCTCTGCCCATGTATAGGAGGAGCAAGTGTACTTGCCCAGAAGTTTAACTAATTTGTTCTCAAATCCTGACCAGGAAGACGTTGTTGCCTCCTTAGTAACCTATTGCAGTGCTTAGTTATCCTGAAGGTTGGAATTTTTTTCAGTGATGGAAATTAACATTTTATCTTACTGTTAATGGCCATGATGAAGAAAATTATAATTGCAATTTTTTTACACACACTTCTGAACACCTGATGAGCTATACTGGGTTTCTTTTCTTTTCTTTTCTTTTCTTTTCTTTTCTTTTCTTTTCTTTTCTTTTCTTTTCTTTTCTTTTCTTTTCTTTTCTTTTCTTTTCTTTTCTTTTCTTTTCTTTTCTTTTCTTTTCTTTTCTTTTTTCTTTTCTTTTCTTTTCTTTTCGTTTCGTTTCTTTTCTTTTTTCTTTTCTTTTCTTTTCTTTTCTTTTCTTTTCTTTTCTTTTCTTTTCTTTTCTTTTCTTTTCTTTTCTTTTCTTTTCTTTTCTTTTCTTTTCTTTTCTTATTTTATTTTTGTTTTGAACTGTGCCAATAATGTCAGTTTTTCCTCATTTTTCCAACGTGTCATTTGTGTTTCTCCTCTGCCAGAGTTCTTCTGTTTACCTACAGCTTTCATGAAGGCCTAATGTTGGGTAGACTTCTCAGGCTGAGGCCCTTATATTGATATTGATTCATATAAACTAACTAAATCCATATCAAATTGTATATACATAAAAATTTAGGTATAATTTCTTTCTCTGGGCTGTCTGGCTGATGTGATACATCTGAGAATGACATTTGACTCTTTTTGGCTTGTGAGAGTCACATGGCTGATCCTTATGTGTTCTGGGATCTAGTGTACAGCTATGTACTTTTTCTGTAGGTCTGCAGTCTTTTTACATTGATTTGGCTGCCCCTCTCTCAGTTGCATTTGTATGTTAGCAGTTTCATCACATTCCACCAGACACCACATCATTTCTTCATTCATGAAGCCTCATTTCAAATTCTGACTCTTATCCAAAATATGGCTACTTCAAGCTCTATGTCATTCACAAATTTTATAGGCACACTTTGAGTAGTATAAATTAATTATGCTATTCAGAAATAATTAGATTTATCACATTGGAGCAGATGAATTTTGCATATGTTTATGATCTGGGATGAAAGAAAGTTAGAAATTTTTAAAGAATTTTATGGGACTCAAGATTAATACGTTTTCTTATATCCATTCATTCCAAGAGTACCATTTACTTGAAATTATAAGAACTTTTTCTCAACCTGCTCTGAGGAAAAAAAAAAGCACATTACATATGATTAATGTATTATTTTAATTTTCCTTCTTATATTTAAAATTACTCATTAATAGGTTTTAATTAGTTTTTGAATGGTAGCAGACTAATAGGTCATCAACAGTACATTGCTAGTCACTTACAGAAAGTGTTTGTGTCTGAGATTCAGTGTCCTAAGTAATTTTTTATTCAATTTGACACAAGGAACATGATCCACATCTCGTATAAGTGCCATAAATGTTATTAGCTATTCTGTGTGATCCCACTTGCACACACAAAACTGATTAAGTCTCCAGTGAAACAGTTTCAGCATTGTCCTAATTTTAATTGAATTTTGAAATAAGTTGTTTAATGGAGAGTGGTTTATAGGCAACAAGTGTTGAATCATTCTTTAGACTCATATCAAAAGTGTACTGAAGTGGAAAGACAATGAAATTTTGAAGTTGAAATCAAAGGAGATTTCATTTGATGAGGGCAAATAATACAAGGCATGGAACAAAAAATACTCAAGAAACCATCTTTTTAATTTAATCATATTAACATTGGTAAATGCATATTGTAACCAACGAAATTAAGGAAAGCTTATAGGAGTGAACAGTGAAAGATGTGAAAGGTAGCACAGCAAGGCTGTATTAGTTCTGGAGAAAACTATGGAATGCATTCTATTTTGTCTATTGAACTGCTACTATCCACGACAAGAATAAAAAGACGAAAGGAAATATGCTTCTGAGTATCAGAGTAGCCTTTTTCCTTATATGCATTTTTCTTATTCTTCTAACAAAAGAAAATGTGGGTAGTTTTGTCACCTTTATTTTTGTTGCATTCAAATCTTGGCTCCCAGTCTGTCCCATCTGGTAGTTCCAAGGTAGCTCAACAAAAAGGAAGGCTATACAATTATATACATATTTTTACAAATCTAATTATTATGGAAATTAATTATTACAGGAATGCTCAGGCATACTAATAAGTTTATTAAACTAAAGATAAAAATAAATATGTATAATTTGTTCCTACCTCAGTAAAAATATGGTTTTATGTGGCTTATATATAGATATAAGATATTAGATACAGGTAGAAAAAAAAAATCAGAAAAATGAGCAATGGTATCCAGAGAAGGCAACTGTAAATTCTGAGAAACAGGAAGGTGGAAACTGTGAAAATTGCATGGAGGTGCTTTTATTTTGTTCTTATGGTTTAGTAAAAACTCTCTTCCCACCCCCCCACCCCTCTTTGGTCCCCTGGCTTGTTGGTAATAAAAGTCATTCTGTATCCTAATGCTCAGGTGTTACATTCTTTGTTACAATACCCAGCATAACATCTTTTGAAGCACAGCTTGGACTGTATGACTGCACCAGGGTATACTATGTGAAGGCTAACAAATGCATACAGACGTTTTAATTGCTCAGCTCTCCTGAAATTTCATCTAGTTCAGGAGAAACTTCAGAAGAATCACCACATCTTCACTTTATGCATATTGAAGCACCAGTTCTTGGTAAATTTGTTCTTGATCACAGCAAGTGATGATTTTGTGTTCTGAAAGGAGGATGTACTTCACTTCTAAATGCTTATAGGGTCTAAAACACCTATAGAGACAGCTGTGAATGAATGTTCTAAAAAATCTGCACTGACAAACTCCCCTGCTCCAAAAAAAACAACCAGAAAGGAATATGGGTGTAAAGTTTATCTGAATAACCAAGGCTGAAAGTTTCTTATCTGACTTCAGTGTACAACATACAATGCTTGGCTCAATAAGTCACCTGAGGGTCAGTTTTTAATATTCTGTATTGTAGGTACTGCTTATATTTAAGTAAAACCAACATCTGCTGACTGCTGCTGTTCCACCAAGGATCATCCTCAAAACCTTTTCAATTTGAGTAGATATCTAAATAATGCTAATTCTGTATTTGCACTAATCTCTAAAGAGCACTGCAAATTCAGAGACGACATTGTTTTGTTATCAAAAGTAACTTAAGCTCTTAAAGGTGACCATTATAGATCACACACCAAAATGCTTTCAGTTCCTTTTTGTGTCCTTGTTCTCAGGGAAGATGTTTTCAGAAAACTAATCAATGTTAGGCCCCGTTGTCCCCACCTTCTAATTATCTAATTAGGCACAGAAACGTAACACAAACCACCAGGCTTTTTTTTTTTTTTTCTTTTCACATTTACTTATTTCAGTTCTTCCTCCTAAGTAAGGTTATCTCGCTCCCTAAATTTTAATTTATTAAGTGTTTCACCTGAAAGCAATCACCCTTGCCGTCAATTCCCAGAATAAAACATCTGCCTTTTTAATTCAGACAGCCTATAAATGAAGAAATACACCAGGGAAACAGAATTATGTTTGCTTTCAGAAGGTAGAGGTGTTTTACTCAGGCAGTATTCTGGCATCAGTCAACCTGTTCTGTATTATGAATAAGCTTGGTTTTGAACTGGGCTATGAACAACAGAATTATCACGTTTCCCCAGCTCAGTTCCTGTTTCTTGTGCTTCAGATCTTTATTAATCCTTTTTCCTATACTAATTGACCTTTACAGGGGCTACTTGAGACTTGTAAGTCCTTTGACTGATAGCACTACTGGCCTTCACATTTTCCTGAAGTATGTATTTACATGACAGTTGTGGGTTTAGTGCTGTCTGAAAAAGCACATCTTACAATTCCGTGAAGATGAGCTCTTAATAAGTGATTCCTGCTGAGACCTTAAGGTTCTGTCTTGCATTTGAATGACTTCTTAATGTTTTAAGGTAAAACTGATACACAGGGAAAATTGTATCATAACAAAATAATCCAAGGAATTAATTTTCATAATATAATATGCATGAAAGATTAATTTATGTTAGATGCAGGACTGCAATTATCTCTGATTTACTAATCAATTTGCATTTGACTTTTTGTGTGTGTGTGTGCATGGATTGTGAGATGACAGGCAAATAACTTAGTACAAACACAGAAGTACATATTTGAAGAACAGACAATATCCAAAATACAGAGATTTCTAGCATTTTTTAGTCAAACCTGTTTCCAGCGTTCCTCTTCAAGTGCACAGGAGGTTCCTTATTTAAAGCAGGACATTTACAGCTCTTCATTCTTCTCTATGGAAGGCAAACCTGGACCTCTCAAACAGAAGATACTGGTCTATATATTGAGGCCAACTGACATCCACAGTAGTGACCATGCTGAGATCTAGGTTCTGCTTTATGCCAAGTGACTTCAAAATCCATGGTTGTTAGCACATGCTGAGATACTGCTATTATTTTTGTGTGTATATGATAAACTGGAAGGTATATATTAATACATGCCATGATGTTAGGATGAAAGTCTCCATTTTTCTGGGGAGTCAACCTGTTACAACCAAAGACAACGTTCTATATCAACACTGCAGATTTTGACTGTTACTTGCTGTCATCTTTGTGAAATGGTACGAGCAATAAGGACTCATTTCACCTTATTTATCACAATTGTCCTTCATGTTCTCAGTTACCCATTTTACATTTTAAAAGAAAATACATGTAAACAAGTATGAGTCTATTTTGTACTAATAAAATTTGTGAAATTTTACCCGGAGGATTCAAGTAAATAGAATAATTCTTTTTTATCAATATTATCCTCAGCTACATATATTCTGGGCTAGATATTATTGGTTATAGTTTGACAAAAGAAATGATAGAAATATTTAGATCAGTGCTTACTTGAGCAAGTTGTTCAAATGATGAAATCACACATGTATTGCTAATCTCACACAAAGATATTTTCGTAACATTTGGTATTTGTTACCTATAGTGAAAAGCATTATGAAATAGAACAATAAGTATTTAACTGCTATTGCAGGTAACTGATTTTGTGGGGTAGATTAGTTTGTTTTGGTGGTTTTTTTTTTTTATTTTTTTTTTTCTGTTTGGATGATTTCAGATCAGTTTTCCAGAGAAAAGTGAACAAATTAAATTCAGAAACCTGACTTTTATGTTACTCTTACTAAAGTAAATCTGGAATCAATGGAACTACTATATCAATTGAATGGAAAGATTAAAACCAACAGTTTGAGATTTTTTCTTCCTTTTTGTAACAGTTTCTGAGTATCTTGCTTATGCAGAAGCTCACACCAGACAGTTTTGTCTCTGTGGTGACTAGAGGATGAACTCCAGAAATATTCTGCTACTCCTGTAGATTTGACCAAAACATCATGTCTATATGTGCATGTGTCTTTTCTTCATGCTTACTTACTTACACCCCTCCTCACCCTGTCCCACAAGCATGCAAAAGCCACCTAATCCCTCTTGAAAAAGAAATTATAAAGGCAATTAAAAAGGCCTTCTATGCATTAACTTGCTGAGTAGTTTTCCTCAAGTGCAATTTGTGAGCAATACATACTATTCCTGCAGTGACGTGCAGAGAAAGGGAGAAGATGGTACATGAGCTTTATGCAAAGAAGGCTGTCATCAGTTTTGGTTTCCTCTGAGTTCCCACATTGGCAAAGTAAGCTGGCCCAGTCCAGCTGCTGCTTCTTCTAGAAACAGTGATGCAGAAGTTCAGATATATCTCTTTAACCAGTTATGAGTCACCTAGAAGTGCTTTCCATTTTTTTTATTTTAGAATCCACCCAAAACTGTTACATGCATTATTATACGTGTGCAAGTATTGACACAAAATAGCCAGAATGATGTGGAACCTCTGTGTGCCACGTGCTTCCTTTACAGTGCTGTTTCATAATGGTAAATGCAGCTGAGAAAATGTTATTGAGGTCACAGGCAAGACTTTGACATTGAAAGTAGGTGACTTAAGCCTACCAGAGCATGAACAATGCTGTTGCAAGGAAATTCACAGGATAGCTGTGCTACCCTAGAAGAAGATACTGCTGTACTGAAATTTCTGAGCTTTGATTTTCAAGGCATGTAGTATGGTGTCAAAACTTACTATTACCTAATATTGAGCACCACAATGCTTTAACCTACACAGAAGAATGATTATGCATGATGAATGCAATCCTGAGCTTCTACAGACCTCAATGGTCTGCCTTGCAGTCATGATTTAGCTAATGCCAAACAGCAACAATTTTTGTTGCAGGTGTTTGTCAGCAAGCATTAACCTAATCCTAAATAATGACTTCATTTTACAACAGGTTTTGAGGATTGCAAATCTATTATATTGCAAAGAAATTGAGGCTTTTAAAAGTGTTTCTAAGGGGAAAAAAGCCCCAAACACATAGCACAAGTACGATTACCCAGAATAGCTAATAACATTTATGACACTCTCACAGAATTTGGATCAGGGTTGATTCTGAATTCCGACTATACTCTTAAATGGTAACCCATGCATGGCGTTTTACTGCCATTCTCTGAATCTCTATTTATTAATTAATTAAACCCATACATATATGATTAAAAAGATGAAAAATGTCACAATAAATGAGTGTCTATATATAAAAATATTTCTTCAATGTGTGTGTGTGTGTGAAAATTATGATTCATTGTGTCAAAAGGTTCCATACTGAAGCTGGCATGTTGGCCCCTAGATCTGAAAAGGTATTTTATCACTCAGTAGACCAATGATTTGTCAAGCCAGCTACAGGACATAATACTTCCCCTGCCAAAAGGAAATTAACATTTTTAAAATGGAGAGGGCAGTAAACAGTCTAAGAGAAGGAAAATAAAAAGTGCTTCCTAAATAAGGTCTAGATCAATAATATTTGTAAGGTAGGGGTTGCAGAATATAATAAAGTGTCTAGGAGACCCCCAAAAGGGAACAAGTATCAAAGCTGTTATACTCTTTTATCCACGGAAGGCAGATTGATAATATCAGCATTCTAAGGGTTTTGACTATTTAGCTCAGATAAACATCTACAGCTTGCCAGTTGGTTGAGAAGAAGGTAAGACAGAGTTTTATCTTAGATTAAATGTTATTTTCTTTCTTTTCTGTTATTTGTGTCTTTATGAATTTTTCAGCTGTGTTTTCCACCTAGGATTTTATAAATAAATAAACATATTTCCTTTTACTTTAGTGTGGCCTGTTTAGCGGGCTAAGACCCAGAGAAGTGGAGATAATTTTAACTAGGGTTATGGACATTTCAGCCAGAGGTGAATACTGAAGTTCAATGATCTGGGACTTTCAGAGAAGAGAATATAATTGTGTCTACAGGTGTTTGAAAACCAGTATTTCAGTGTTCTGAGGTGCCTTGATCTAAGATAGAATACTCAAAAATCATTTAAGAAGATAACTGTTTCTGAGGTTCAGCCTAGCCTCTGTCCTGACAGAATATGGATGCAATGAAAGCACAGACTGGGAAGACTTTCCTGAGCGAATGGTTGGCATCTTGTTTGGGCAGGAGTAAGTAATCATGGACTATTCCTACTTTGTAAACTTGGGGAAAAAAGGAGTGTACTGGAGGTATATCTAGAACTATAAAGGAGGTATATGCCAGCATTATTTAACATCGGAGGGAATCAAGGTCGTGACAGAGCTGTGGAGTTGCTGTAAGTGTGAAGGCCCTTATTATCATGAGGCACTACCAAGGACTGTTTCATCTCACAACCATTCTTAAAGTGAAGAAAATGTGGCTTAAAACAAATGGTAGGCTCATTTATCCTGAGCTGCAACATACGTCCCAGATTTCTTCTGTGTCATCATGAGACTCACAGAGAGCTTAGACACGCTACAGGAAAAGTCTTTGATAGTCAGAACCAGGAAAGATGCAAAGTCTGAATTTTCATTAAATGATGCAATATATTCCCGTGGGATTGAAGATACTGAAAGCTGGTATTTCTAACCTACGACTCAGTTGTGCCCATTGACAGCACTGAAGATTTTACAAACCTGTGAAATTCCTTACTTTAACATGCCTGACATATATTCAATATTAGAAAAATGATTAGAGGCATATCAGATGTCTAGAGGGGAAAGCAGAGCTCTGAGGTCAGAACCTCTTCCCCTTCACTTTTGTTTTTAATATTGTTTTCAGGGTTGACTTTTCCCTTAATAACAGAGCAGGGCTTCTGTTTCTCTGAACTCTTTCAGAGCTGTCTTTTCCGATTCATGAGTTGGCCTTTTCTCCTCCATTCCCATCTCCTTCCCCAGAAACTAACTGCCATGTCTGTAATAAGAGCAAAGTGGATGGGTTTTTGTAGGGTACCAGGGATGGGCTGTGGAGGCAGACCAGGGAATCCTCTTGAAATCTGAGGGTAACTTCAGTTTGCTTCAGAAGCAAAGCATGTCTTCTCTTCTCCTGCATAGGATAAGAGGATAATGTTTCTGTAGTTTCAGCCCCTGAGCATTCCATTTGCTTAATTTCTTTTCTTTACTGATTCTCAGTATAAGTTACTAAAAGATACCATCTAACTCGCTGAAGTCACTGCAATTTTGTGTCAGGTGAAAAGATTCCTGTGTACTCCTTTTGAGTTTCAATACATTGTTTAAGATGGTGCAAACATGTGAGATGTCATATTACTATGATATTTAAACCCATAGACTTGTAACTACAATAGTTTTGGCACTGTGTCTCTTATCTTGATTACACAGCTTAACATTAAAACTAATTTTTTTCTTGCTGTTACACCTAAATAAGATGTCTTTGAGCACCACAGGAATAAAAAAAGAAGCACATATACATATTATCCTGGATGAAAATTATTATATAGGTTAGGTGCATTGCAGTAAACACACTAGCTTTCCTTTCCACTTAGCTCCTGATCTCTCTGGTTTATTGTCTATGGTAGTAATAGTTACAGAGATTCTATTGCTACAACACTTGAGCATCCTGGTGAAACAGAACAGGGCCACACAGTAGTAGGTGTTTACTACAACACTTGAGCATCCAGGTGAAACAGAACAGGGCCACACAGTAGTAGGTGTTGGGCAGACACTACAAAGACAAACTCCTGTCTCATTGCCCCCTCAGCCCCCCCCCCCCCCCCCCCCCCAATATCCTTGTTATCCCCCTCTGTCCTAATTGCCCTTATCAGCTCTGAGGATTATTTGCATTAAATATTTGAGAACTTCTGGTTCTAAGACACTTGTGGAGTGAACATTATGATGTCTCTAGTTTATGAACTTACACACCAGTCTAAATCACTAATCCATTTACTCCAGTATTCCACCTCTGACTATAACTGTCTTAACTAGTTCAGGACATTTCCAACACGAACCAACACATAGTTATGAAGCAATGGAGTGATGTGAAATAATGTTGTCATTATCATCAGTAATTAAAAAATTAGCTTATAAATTCAGCAGAAAGATTTCTATTCTCCCCACATTGTTCAAACCAGATCTTTTCTCGGCCAGAACACTGAATCTGACTTTGAATACCTTGTTTTCAATACACATTATTATGCACCATAACAGGTGTTCATGTATGTGCCACCTTTGATGTGAAGTTTTCACTTCTAAATCAGTGTGGTTTTTTTTCTTCCAGAATATTGCTTAGTTTGTTGATTTCTCTCTGCATACTTTGGAGAGAATTGTTTGCATTTGCAATGTGTGCGGGCATGACATCTGCCTCAGAGTCAGTTGCTGTGTTCACCACTCAATGAAGCAATGAAGCATTTGAAATGCAGGAACATCCCTCAAACATCATTGCTAGTTAATGATTCTTCATGCTCTGAATGTTGCATCTCTTGCATTCTGTGTCATTAATCTTAAAATGACACACCTTACATTATCAGTAGTCTTACTAAGAAATAAACTCAACAAAACCAACAAAAAACTGAGAGGAACCTTTCAAGAAATTTTGTGTTCAAACAATAATGTATCATCTTGATAATTAAAAAAAGAAAAAAAAAAGTTGATAATATTGTTCTCCCTGCATTCCTCTATAAACAACAGACCTTTCACTTGGAGCTAGTCATGGTTAATCAGCCTTCATACATAGAACTCAAAATTATCAAAGATCCTGCTGCTCTCTTCTGACTTATTTTTTCTTTTCTTTTCTTTTTTTTTTCCCCAAATTCATCCTCATCCTGATGTCTGGATATGTGGCAAGCATTAGGTTAGGCTGAACAACTGAGCAGATGTGAATAAAAGTCTGTGATAAATGCAGTGTGCAGAAGGCATGGAACAAATCTAAAATGGCACACTAGCGAATTTAGACCCAATTAAGAAAGGGTTTGCAATCTGGCCAAAATGAGGGTGCAAACCAAAGAGTAACTTACCCTTTTGGAAGGGATCAGCACATTCTTACAAGGCTGTTGGGGAACATTTTAAGGACAAAATATTTAAACCCAAATTTTAAACAACAGTATGTTTGGGTTTGTTCTGGCATTGACTTAGTACTCTAGCTAAAACATTACCACTTCTCACTGATACATGCTCTCTGCAGTCAAGGTTCTTAAAAAGCAAGATATGTTTTAGTGATTAAGCTCTTTGTGTGAAACACTGTATGGTAGCCTCAAAAAAGGAAAGTGGGTGGATTTGCAGTAACCTATATAGAGTGGCATGGGAGTTATACTGTAGAGCTTCCCAATAGGATTTAGCTAACTTTCTTAGATCCTGAATGCAAACTAAATAGAGTGCTTTGCATTAAATATCACCTTAGCAAAAAAATCACCTTGAAGGCTGCCATTGAGGAAAAAGGAAAAAAGAGAAGGCAGTAGGGAAAATCTGGCAGAGTGAACTATCATCTCAGTACAAATTACTCCAATAGTTAAAGAAAAGTCAGGGTCTCACTGTTTTTTGAATGTTGTAATAACCTATTATAATATTTACTTTGAATTACAACTTTTCTCTCAGAATAATACACAAAGCTTTACCCCAGCATATTTTATAGTAACAGTAAACCTTAAAGAGATTAAATCATATAAAATTTGAAATCTTAGTTTTTTTAAAAACCCACTTATCTGTATCAAAGAGGATAATAATGAATTCTGAGTGGTGAGACTCAGAAAGTTCTTACCAAGCTAAAACCTGAATTATACTGTTTAATAAAAATAATAATTAAAATTAATTATTTTTTCCAAGGCTGTACCATACAGAAGAACTTAATGTTTGTGTGTCAGAATGCTAAAGACTATTGAGATGTACTAAATATTAAGTATTTTTGTCAAGTATTTGTAAGTTTTTTCGTTCCTCTATCTTCAGGTCTTTGAACCGGCTTAAAAACAAAAATGACCATTTAAAAATGATTCTTTTTTTGTGGTTCTTGTTTGGAACCAAGCTGTCCCTAAAAAACATCACAGAAAAAAAGAATACTTTATTTTGAAAATTGAAGGATCACACATAATTCACAGAAATATCCTTTTCAAGCTAACAGAAATTTGAAACCTTTGGGGGTTCTCCTGGACTCATTTGGATTTCAGATTTTTAACAACTGTGATAAGACATGACACTAAGAACACCAGATTACATGAAAAGTGGTTCAGACATTCCTAAAATACACATTCCTTTAAAATATATAAGTGGAAAGTAGAAGAGAACATGGTTTATCTGGCTTCAGAGTAATAGATTGATTTCTGCATTAAAAATACCAGGTTCTAGGGTGGTTTTTATTTTCTCTTAGGAGACTGCCTTTTATTTAACGGTGCTTATTTCAACAGAAACAAAAGAAAAATCATTTGCATCCAATCCATTATGGGTCTCATCCAGAGCCTGTGGAAATCAGCCATCCAATAAACTTGCATGGGCTTTGGATCAGGCCATGTATGAAGGAAGAAAATGCTTCTGACCCCAAGAAAAACAAAATTTAGTCAATCATTAGCAGAAATCTTGCAGATCTGGAGTGACAGCAATATGATATATTGACATAATTTAATTTATATATTGAGAATATGAATCTAGCTTATCAGATATTGAACTGCAAAATGAACATAGAGGTGATAGTTAAGAAATAGCATCGTAAAGCTTTATATTGACTAACCAGATTCACAAAGTGTAAGATTGTGACCAATACCAGATTTATGATGATTCTACATTAATTCTATTTCTGCTTTTTGAAAAGTTCTTTGATGCCAATGTAATTACAGATCGTTTTACTTGGTGTGTTGCATACAGTGTTGTTAGTGCATTCTCCTACTTTCAGATGCCTACAATTATTTAAAAAAGAAATAAAATATATCTATATCTATATCATCTATATCTATATCTATATCTATATCTATATCTATATCTATATCTATATCTATATCTATATCTATATCTATCTATGAGGATTTTAGCATGATTCATTTCCAGTATATTCATTATCCTCTGCCCACTGCTTTAATCAACATCCTGGAAAAAAGCACTAAATGTTTTTGAACATAGCAGACATTCACCGTAATGAAGATGCAGGGAAGTATATGTTTAGTTTTCTTTCAGTTTAAATAGGAATGCCTTGATATTAAATAATGACAAAACTGTATTATTTTTTGATTTTGAAATGATTTTGAGCATTGCAATACTTTTTATTTATCACCTGTTAATTATAAGTGAATGGAATCAAGCAATTCTTCTTAAAGTGTTAGCATTAGCATCCAGGTTTGCAGAAAGCTTCCCAAATAGTTCAGAACAGAAATATGCAAACATGTACCACTTGCTATTTTGGAGTTAAAGCAGTGTAGAAAACCAACCTTCAGAATGCTGCTATCGAAATAAAGTGGGATAGAAAGCATTGTAAAAAAATTGCCAAAGGGATTAAGTTCTCAGGGCAAATCAAGCACCGTTCAAATAGTGAATCTTGTTTTGCATTCCAGCAAGCAGAAGAAAAGGGAGACGCAACAAAGAAAACAGACATCATCTTAGATTAGTCCAACATAAATGAAAGAAAGAAAGCAAGCTGAAAATTGTAGAAGAGTTGATTTCACTACATGTTTATGTTAATAGGGTATTTGACTTTTGAATGCTTCATAAACCTTGTTATGTTCAGTGCTATTTGAGGTAGTAAAACAGCTGGAACTCTGCCAGAAGCTTTAATTGGAATCAGCTTAGCAGGAGCTGACAAGGTTTCCTAGTGTTTAGTTTCAAACTTATTATAAAAATGCAAAATTATGTGCTATTTATTTTCCATTCGTCTTTGGTGTACGCCCATAAAGGTGAGGCATAACTGTGCCAGAAAATGGAATAATTTTTTCTCACATGCCCCAGGCCAGTGTTTTGAAGAGGACAGTGTGGGTACTGTTGCTTATAATTAGACATTTCCTCACACAGGAGGCTGCAGAGACTCACCAGAGAGCTCTCTTTGTTTTGCACATCTTGGCTATTGATTAGGCCAGCGTGTCAGATGGACAGAATAACACCTCTGTTAGCAATATGTGACTAGGCAATGGAATCAGAGGGCATCACGAAAGAAACATCAGCAGAGCAGTCTGATTAACAGTCTTCACCTAACAATAAAATAAGGGGCTGCAAACCAGGGCATGTTGCTCTGCAGAGGGAAGGAATGTTTTGTGGCATCAGCCAGCCCTGCGGGCTGGTCCATATAGGGGGGACCTGAAAGACAGAATTTTGTCCCAGGAAGCAACTGCAGTGTTTGAACCTTTGAAACTGATTAAAAACTTTAGCCCAGAACTATTAAAAAAATTTTGTTCATTCATTATCTATAGCTACAATTTAATAGATTAAAAAAAAATTCTTTCTCCCTTCAGATTGTCTGCATGATCTCTTGGAATTCTGTACTTCATAAATGTAGGTCATATGGATACGTAACAAATACAGATAAATGACTTCCACCAAGGCTGCTAAGACAGGAATGAATCCCAAGATAATGTTACATTGTCAAGAGGCCAAAAGTAGTCAAGAAAGTCATGTCTGGTAGACACAGCTTTCAGAGTTTTAATAGAAAATCTTCACCTTGGGAAACTTCTAGTTCACAGGAAATACTGCCCCACACTCCACCCCCATCTCATGAAGCCATTTTCAGCAGGCTATTTACCATCACCAACAAGCCTCCCCACAAATACTACTTCTGCATGAAGTGCAGTTCCTTCTCAGCCTCACTGTTTGAATAGATGAAGTGAAAGTAAGAATAGGAAATAGCAAAATTCATCTTTGTTTGCTATTTGTAATTAATTTGAAACATCATGATTGGGCAGGATAAAGGTACTGACTGAGATGCAGTGATTTCTCTGGGGCCAACGGAATAGTTTGATAGCCTTGCTCCCAGTCACAGGTTTTGCAAAGACTTGAATCAGAATGCTGCATCTGTAATCTCAGACCCAGGAAGGCTTTTGAGTCCTCTGGCCTGTGGTTCTGAGGGAAAGCCAGATCATCTGACAACTTCTCAGCAGCTCAGTGCAACAAATACAATTTTGACATTACTTGTGAAAGGACGCAAGCTTTGTACTGACCTAATAGTGCAGTGCTTCAGGACATGCCTGGGCTTGCTTTGACCTGAGCTTATTTTTAGCTAGTTTTAGGTATCATAGGAATTGTCTACCAGCCAGGTAACTACTGCCTAAATTTGCCTCAGCTAGGTTTTTCACTGTTGCACAGTGCAGTGTATAATGTTAATTAGTAGACAGTAACAATAACTAGCAATACTATGTAGACTGAATTCTTTATGATCTTAAAAGAAAATGTACTGTAAGAAAGTATAATGTAGAATTCAGAACCAAGGAAGAAAGTGGAAGAAAGCATATTCTTTTAGATAATGTAAAAAAATTAATGTCACATTGTGACAGTGTCCCCTCAATCCCAGAGGAATGGGAAGGAGATTCAGAAAAAAGGTAAAACTTGTGGGTTGAAGTAAGAACAATTTAATAATTAAAATAAAATATAATATAATAACAGTAGTAGTAATGAGAAGGAGAAAGAGAGAGAGGAATAAAATTCAAAAAGGAAAAAAAAACCCCAAACCAACAAGTGATGCACAATATACAGCTGCTCACCACCCACTGACTGATGTCCAGCAAGTGCCTGAGCAGTGATTGGGAGGCTTTGGCCAACTCAGCCGAATTTATTTACTGAGCATGACGTTATCCCTTTGGCTAGTTTGGGTCAAGTGTCCTGGCTGTGTCCCCTCCCAATTTCTTGTGCCCCTCCAACCTTCTTGCTGGCAGGGCCTGAGAAACTGGAAATTCCTTGACTCAGTAGAAATATTACTTAGCAACAACTATAAACCTCATTGTGTTATCCACATTCTTATATTAAATCCAAAACACAGCACTGCACCAGCTACTAAAAAGAAAATTAACTCCATCTCAGCCAAAACCAGGACAACACCTCAGAGCCCGTTGAGCTCTCCTGCTTGGCAGCAGGCTACAAATCAGGATCTCCCCTTGAACAGGGACACCTCTCAAGGTTACTCCCAGAGGCTGAGACAATCCCTGCTCCAACCGATTTTCGGTAAGCGATTAATAGTATGCTAAACTTTGAAATCTTATCTAAGTGATATAAAGGATTGATTGTGCATATATAACCCTTTAGACATAAACCATTGACCAAGTCTTGGACTAAGTCTGGACCCAGCTGTAACTAAATTGCCCTCTGAGGAGGAGTTTAAAGTTCAAGGGGGTCCTTTCTGAACCTCATGACTCAATAGGAGGGGCTCCCCGACAGTTTTGTCTGTCTCTGTCCTCTATGCAGTACTCGAGTGTACCTTGCCATCAAATGTTGTTAAACAACTGTCACATTTGCCATTGGACTTTGTTATGTCAATAAAGTATATTGTTGCTTCTTTCCTATGAGTGAAGTGCATGACTCCATCTGTGACACAAGTGGATCCAAAACCGAGAAGAGAGGTGCCCATCTCCCTGTCAGACATCTGCGTGCTGAGGAATCATTGTACCTCCCTTCCCTACCCTTCTTGAGGAAGCCAACAGGGCACTGGAAGGTGAACATAACATATCATCAGAGAAAAAGTATGTGTAAGTGTAATACCTTTAGCATATGATTAAGGAATTTTTTGAATAATAATTAGGTAATTCAGACTATGACTTTTAGTTTAATTGCAACTGTAATAATACTTGTTTATTGTGTTTTATTAGGCTGTTCAGACTTTAGAGTAGCAAAGCCATCTTGGCTCTGCATGTAAATTGTGGCTCCTTTTTGCCCAGAACAATGTTTTGAATGTATAAGTACTGCATATAGACACCTTGTTTTTTCTGGACAGGAGCACACAAGTCTATGGGAAAAGGACAATAAAGTCTGTATATGAAAACTGGTAAGATCATATGGTTATATATTTATCACTCCTTTAACATTAAAACCCATTCATTGTCTATCCCAGCAGCTGCTCACTCCAATCCCATATTTGTTAAGATTAGTAATTTTACATATTGAGTTGTTTCTCAGGAATCTCACCCTTCAGGAAAGCAATACAATCTACTGAATTAAACTCCTGCCTGCCTTGATAATTTACTATCTGAAGTAGTTGCACTGTATATAAACTACAGTCTATGTCTAAAAGTATCAGCAAATATCAGTGAGAGTGTGATTTGGTAAACTGTAGCTTATGAGAAAGTAAAACAAGTAGCAAAAAGAGATAAAGGGCTTTCCATCTCCTCAAATAGAATTAAATGAGAAGAAAATTTGCCCCAATATTCTACAGTTTCCTAAAGTTCTGTTCTCAGTTTTCTGGTTAAAATCTGAAGCTCCAAAAAGAGAAAAATAGGTGGATTTAAGTTTTCTTTTTGCAGTCCCCTGTGGATATCCTGACTGATTCTGATGGTAAAAAAAAGTGTAACAAAGCCAGATACACCAGCCTTCATGGTTCTTGTATTAGGTGAGTAAATAAGTAACAGTTAGAAGCCAGGGTTTATGCTCGATTTGTCTTGTTTGGTGCAAAGACTTTTTGTCTCCCCTTGCGAAAGGGCAGTTGAGAAAGTAGCTGACATAACTGAGCCAATTGTTTTTGGTTCTAGGGTGCTCTGTAGAGCACATGAGAGCAATCTTCTGTGTTCAGCATCTGCCTGGTAAGTTCAATATTTTCTACATATATAGTCATACTTCATTCAGGACCACTTTTCTTAGCATCGAGTAGAAATGGGAAGCAACACATTTCACATCAACAGCTAATTCCATGTTCCATCACTCCATTTTCAGAGTCTGCAAAGGTAAATGTTACTCATACAGTTTTTCTCTGCAATTCTATAACTGCATTACAGTGGGATTGAAATTTCCCTTACTGAGGTGCCAGAAAGTGGTACTTTACTTTAAAGGTAAGAAAGAGTTTATTTAAAGACCTAGAAGAATCCTTCTGCTGCAAACAAACAAAACTGAACAGTGCTGTTCAGCTGAGCAGCTGACGAGATTAGCAAAAGCTGAACATCTAGTGACTACCAGGAGACAGCAGGCAAGGTCAAACAACAAGAACTGAACGAGGGGCAAGCAAGCAGAAAACAAATTAGAGAACAAGCTTTGCACAGGGGCAGAGAAATACATCTAAAAACCTGTAAAGGTACTTCAAAACTAGATGAAATACACTTCTGAGCTCTGCATATTTGTAGTTCATATTTTTTTATTCTTTTTCTAAAGAGTGACGAATGCACAATGGATGTGCCTTCCTAAATATCTCCTCTCCTGTGATGTTTTGACAGAGTCAAGTGCACTAACAAACATATTTGAGTTGTGGTAAATCGTCTGCAGACACTATAATGTCCATCTATGCAACCACTTCTCCAGGAAGAAAAATCTTGTGAAAAAGGGAAACATGCAATTCCTTAAATTATATCAGTGTCTGAGTGCTGTACATGGTTAGCTTGCTTCATTGAAATAGTTCTGAAAGGTCTATGTATGCACCTATTGTATATTCACCTATTAAGAATCTTATTTTTTCCCCTGCATGTACAGGCAGATTACATGATACACATTCTGATCTAGTGTGTCCATCATAAAATGCAGTTGAAACAAGTTCTCCATATAATTATCAGTATCAGTTTGTGCATGTGCTCTTTGCTGATCTGTGGCAGCCCCTGTAAGAGGCTAGAAACAGAAACATTCAGAAGCTGAGTCTAGGAAGGAAAACAGTTGGTCAAAGTGGGAAATACTAGGCAACTTTGTGCTCTACAGAGATTATGCAATAGATAACACAAGGATGCCTGATCAACAGTGTATGTAAATTCCATATAATATTTTAAGAATCTAAAATTTGGTGTGTGTTCGGTAAGCGCGGGACAGAAAGAAAGGGAGAAAAGCAGTTCTTGATCAAGATTAATGAGACTAGATTCTCCTGAAGACAAATGCAGATATTTGTTGCAGGTACTGTTGCTGAATGTTGACACTCAAATGTTTACAGGCATGGGTTACAGCTGTTGACAGCCATTTTAGTGTTTATACCACTAAAAGTGGTGCTGAGACATTCACTGTATTTACCCTGTTGCTGATGATTAAATATGGCTCTATTGAGGCCACAGTACCAGCACCCTACTTTTGACACACCTTTGACTCCATCCAAAGCTTTTTGCTTGTGCAGACCCATAAAACCCTAGAAAGAAGATTACATTATCTGGATAACCAGGCTGTAGCAATTCCAGCACTTGCGCTAGGCTATAGGGTCCCATAAAAGAGAGCCCTTCATTACTTATTGGGGTTATCAGCATAGTAGACCATCTTCATACAAGCTTTCATTAGCCCCTTTGTATGTGCTATGTATGAGAAAAGCCAACTCATCCTTGCTTCTTAAATCAATCCTATCATGACTAAACAGATATTTTTTAATCTAAATCTATGGTGTTTATAACTTTCCCAAAGGCTATAAATATTCGAGTAGGAAATGTCTTGCTTACAAATACTAAAACCTGAAAAATCGATCATGTAGCCAGTATATGAGCACCTGGTCTCCCTAGCATGCCTTGCAAAGTGCTACCCTGTGAATTGCACTTTGGCTTCTGAGAAATGTCATAGAGAATTTCTTCTTTTGCCAAGGGTTTTATTACCAAACCCTACCAAACCCTACAAAAGGAAAAGTGACTGTTAGAATGGTATTACTTGTTTCTAATCTGAATGTCTCTTTATAGTATTGTGACTATATGAATAGTTATACTTATGAATAGCAAAGGAGTTGTATGGGTGGCCATGTGTGTGACAGAAATCCGATTGCTACCAGCATGTGTTAGGTATTTATTTTTGAAGTTACAAAGCTATGCCCTACTAAAAAATTCAGAAATGTAGAAGCTATACTTTACCACAGGGATGATTTTGCTAAACAAGCACATTTAAAACAACTCAAGGTGTACTTCAAAGGGATTTCTATATTTAAAATGAGTTTGTTTTCTCAGGGGGAAAAAGAAAAAAGGTAATTTACAGTCTGATGAATTTTGTGACACAGAAGTTATAGAAAGGGGATTCAGTGTATCATTTCAAGTATCACTTAGTGCTGTACATCATTTATCAACTGGACAATCGAGTTGCTTGTTCATCACTCCTGGCAGGATGAGGCAGGAAACTGCTGCCAGCTGTTGATGTTTGCTGTTCTTTTGAAACTCTCAGTGTTAAGGGAACAGCAAGAAGCCAGTCTCCTTACAGTGGGAGTTTTGGAGCCTGAAATGTTGTCTCTGGCCCTAACTCTGTAATAAGTCAGGAAATGAAGTTGTCTGAGTGAACATGTTGTTGCAGGTTGGTTAATTAAAGGAATATAAATTACTGAAGTAAAGCCCACAACAGAGACTTCTGCTTATGTGGTTTACAGATCAATTTTGTGACAACATTGCTGTACCATAACATGCACACCTATAACTTTAAATAAATTCTTGAGGAGTTAGCATAAACTATATGAGCAAAAAACAGTTCTGTACACATCCCCCACCCTCCCTATCTACAATAGAAAGGTTTTAGTCTGTGCTGTGATGTACACTAAACCTGATGTAATCTCCCTAAATTGTCGTAATCTGTGACTAGGTAGACTGGGTAACTCATTTCCTTCCTTTTACAGAAGAAATTATTATTGTTAAATAGAGAATTAGTTTGCTTCTCTTTCAGAAGAGTGAAGAAAGTAAAGTGGACAGGGGACCACCGTGTAAAAAGAGGCAGATGTGAACAGTCAGCATTGGTTCCTTTTAAGCAAGTAGAGGCAAGGTCGTGATGGACAGGAAGAAGTCTAAAGCATAGCTTTTTCGGGGAATAAATATTATCGCCATTTCCTTGTCTGGACATACAAAGCAATGAAACCAGAAAAGAAAGTTGAATGTATGTATCAGTAAGATTTCCTATATTATAAGGAAACAGTGAAAGAGGATTCCAAACCCAGTCTTTCTTTCTCTCTTTTTGCAGGGGTTATAAAAAGACTCTTTTTCTCCATTGCCCAGTTCAGCAGAGGTTTGATCTCTTTTTGCATCCTGCATGGCAGAGGTCAAAATACAAGTCACTGAAACATGTGTCATCTTTCAAAGATCCTAGACACTGTTCTCTTCATTACAGTGAGACCACTGCTCATGAACAGGTTTCCTTAAACAGATGCTACTGCACTGTTGTTGGGGTGTGTGTGTGTTGTGATTTTCTTTAGTTTGCCACAAGACTAGAAATAATTCATATTGCAACAGAACTGAACTGTTTCAAAGTATTGCTTATTTACCAGGACTATAAATAGGTAATCTTACTACAGTCACCTGATGCTAGGATTTTCAAAACAGTGTGGTCCATTATTCCTTTAGATTGCCTAGAAAATCCCAGCCTGGGATGCTGGCAGCATACAGGAAATACTAATACAGATACGTCAGGAGTTTTACATAATTATGTATAGGATTTATAAGCATTTAGCTTAAGCCCAGGAATTTTAAAGCTTAACTTGGCTTAAGTGGTTCACAGAATTTGTGAGGGATAAATTGCACTCAGAAAGTCAAGGTGTTTTTTTCCACGATTATTTTGCCCCTTGGAAAATGTTGTTAGTGCAGATGAAAACTTTTTGCATACACCACTCTTTCTTGTATCTTCCAAAAAATTTCAGACAACCCTTTCCTAAAATAATGTTGTCCCTTCATAAGGTAATTGTTATAGCCCTCTGCTGGGGCAGAATTATGTACCTTTTCTCATCAAATCTCGTTATTTTAACAGACAGAGGAGTGTTCAATTTCAGACAACCCTTTCCTAAAATAATGTTGTCCCTTCATAAGGTAATTGTTATAGCCCTCTGCTGGGGCAGAATTTTTCTCATCAAATCTCGTTATTTTAACAGACAGAGGAGTGTTCAATTGTCTCCATACTAAGGACCCTTGCTAATCAAACACTTTTTAAAGCACTTGGCTGATTCTTTGATAAAGACTTAAAAGATCAGCAAATCTCTGGGAGAAGTCATCAGGCATAACCAGTGCGCCTATCTTTCAGGTTTCTGTTGAGACTTTTCCTTTTCCTTCCTGCAAATGGATTTTATGAACATGCATGTGTGTGCTAAGTTATTTTGCTCAACATTTGTAAAGGGGAGCATAAAGATATAAAGCTGCTTGGCAATTTATGCAGGGAAAAAAAGTTTTGTTGGAGAATACCAGTTAGTTAAATTCAAGACAGTTTCGACATTCAGATTCAGGCAGGTTTCCCAGGGAACTCTTCATGGTCAACTACAGAGGCACCAAAGGAAAAAACTACAACTGTGGGGTAGGAGTTAGCTGACACTCTGGGACTCACCACCCTGCCAGTGGGGATCTTGTCTGGGTGTCAGGATTCTTTCATGGTCTGTGGCAGTTCTGCTGATCAGTGACTCCCAAACCACTCGCCATACCGCTGACATAAAACCCAACTGAAACCTGGGGTATCCTTGTATTGTCTCTGGCCCAGAGACAAAAGACTTTCAGGCTCATAACACAAACAAAGCCAGAAACCTATTACTTTTTATTAGGATGGACTATCTAGCTCCAGGCAATGCTCTTGTCTACTTCAGAGTGGTAGGTAAGTGACTCTGCAACTGCTACAAGAAACCCATGCTCTGTGTGAACAAAAAATTTCAAATAGCTCGGCACAATTTCCCCTGCTGTAAACCAGAAATCTTATTACCAACTTATGCACTTCTATCAATGCTTTGTGATCCTTGAATAAAAGGCCCTGCATGTTATTACATTATCTTTATTCCATGCAGTATGTCAAGACCTGAGTTTGGCCCTGCAGTATGCTTCCTTAAACACTGTCAATTGCATGGTGTCTGGTACTACTGAATTAACTTAGAATATCTGTCTTTAAAACCAGTGCCTCTGCACATTCATAAAAAAAAAAAAAATAGACAGGAAAAAGCCTTAGTAACAGAAATGACAAATACTTTTGGAAGTAGCACTAATCAAATTTTAGCTTTTGAATTTTATGACTGAAGAAATTTATGTAAGAAAAAATCCCTGAGGAGACTTATGGGTGATTATTGCACTGGCTTTTTTCATTCCTCCATGTGAGTTTAAGGAAAGCTATGTTTTTTGCATGCTCTTTCTAAACCTGTAGAATAGAAAGCAGTCTGCAAAGGGAAGTCTAATAAAATTGTCATTTACTACCAGTATTTTCTCTGGAGATTTTTTTTCTTTTAGTAAAGTTATCTTGGAGCTTTTTTCCCAGCCAGTGTTCTCCCAGTTCAGCTTCACAACCTCATTTTTCAGGGCTTGTCCAGTACTTTCACTTTATAATAATTTTAAATTGATAAATGTTACTGGTTCAGTCTTAAAATCATAGCCATCAAGTGTTTTACTATTATGAGTGTATCTCAACCTCACAATGTCCTTGTGAAACAGATAAATAATCTGGGTCTATATTATGGATGAGAAAGACCACATACACAATACCCATGGACCATGTTGCAAGACACTTAAGTTAGCACTGATTTCATTGTACTTCCACAGGAAACACCACATAAAGCTATTTGTGAAGGTACATTGAGTTGCAGAACAATAAGTTTATTCTGTTACCTATCATAGGGTTATCTGGTGTGGAGTCAGGGTCCAGGTTTTATTCTTTTGTTCCAGAATGTAACTGGAGTGGTCTTAATTCTAACCTAAGGTGTAGACCATAAGATGTGGAAAAAAAAAAAAAAAAAAAAAAAAAAAAAAAGGCTTAGCTGTTCAAAGGTATGTAAAAAAACTTACACCGAATCACTTAAGTGGAAGTTAAGCATCTAATAGCCTGTGAGGATCAAAGTATTTCTGATTTAGTCATGGTCCTAAAGGCCAAGCAGGGAACTGGTTCTACCACTCATGCCTGAGATTAATGCTGTTGCCACCAGATCATCCTAATGGGGTTTTTCTTCCAAGCTGTTTTGGCAAAGGAATTCATCAATGAAAGGGCTTACAGACTTTTGAAATTCTCATATTTGACTGAAGTAGTTCTTGATGCAACTGAAATCATCATATGATGTCTCATACCCTGGCCACCTGTAAAGGAAAGCTTGCACATTTTTCCTGACATCAGACTAGGGCTAGCCTGGTAGCACTTGCATGGAGAAGAGTGTTTGGATCTGAAAAATTCTGCAAAAAGATACAGAATAGTCAGTTGGACCAGTAAATAACCTGCACACACAGTTTTGCTGGGTCCATCTTCAAAATGTACAGTTATTGAATAGCAGCAAAGCAAAGAATAAAGCCTAAAATCCACCCAAAGCATATTATCTTTGATTTTTTTTGTTATCTTCAGATAACTCAGTTTTTCTGGTCTTTTTTTTTTTTTTCCCTCCAAAGCCTTTCTGCAGATTTCTCGTATTGCAGTAAAACAAAACAAATGAAACATTACTAAAAAAAAAATGACAAAATATTTCCTTTTTTTAAAAAAAATGTTACTTACTTCTTACTATAATAATTTTCCCACATAATTTGGATTTGGCAAGACTGCCAGAGGAATGACCTTGTTCAGCACTTCAATTTATGTTTTCATCTTCAAGAACTTGAGGTGGCTTATGAGCCAGCAAATATAAAATACAGGAACACATCTTAAAGCAAATGCATTTATTTTATTGAATAAATAGAAAATTGCAGCTTCTTATATGGCAGAAGCCCTAAACTATAAGAGTATAATAAAATCAAACCTGAAATTTCCAGTTTTATGTTATATATTTCTCTTGTCAGAGGGAAACCTAATAAGCACTGCCTTTGGTAGCAGGCATGTATAAGAAAAGCAAATGAAAGGGAAAATAAGTTAGAGGTTTATTTATTTATTTATTTATTACCACTGTGAAGACTTTCATTATAGACATTATTTTATTGAGGGCAAAATTTTTTTCAGTACAGCTAAAGAAAATTGCCCCTCAAAAAAACTCTTAAGCACAGTTCAATGCATTCAAAGCCTGGGCATAGGAAGATAAACAGAAAGTAACAGGCTGCCTTCTACAAAACTTGTGTTCAGAAACATTTTTTAAGGGGTTAAGGAAAACAAGAAGTAGGTGTACTGATTTAGATCTTACTAATTCTGGGTTGCCTATTTTTCTCGAAAACATAGAATTAGAGAATCATAGAATGGTTTGGGTTGGAAGGGACCTTAAAGATAGACTAGTTCCAAGCCCCCTGCCATGGACAGGGACACCTTCCACTAGACCCACTTTGCTCAAAGCCCCATCCAGCCTGGCCTTGAACACTTCCAGGGATGGGGCATCCACAGCTTCTCTGGGAAACCTGGCCCAGGGCCTCACTCATCACCCTCACAGTAAAGGATGTCTTCCTAATATGTAATCTAATCTACCCTATTTCAGCTTAAACCGTTCCTCCTTGCCCTATCCCTACAGGTCCTTGTAAGAAGTCCCTCTCCAGCTTTGTTGTAGGCCCCCTTTATGTACTGGGAAGCTGCAATAAGGTGTCCCCAGAGCCTTCTCTTCTCCAGGCTGAACAACGCCAATTCCCTCAGCCTGTCTTCACAGGAGAGGTGCTCCAGACCTCTGATCATCTTTGTGTCCCTCGTCTGGGTTTGCTCCAACAGGTCCACGTCCTTCTTATGATGAGGGCTCCAGAGCTGGATGCAGTACTCCAGGTGGGGTCTCACGAGAGTGGAGTAGAGGGGGAGAATCACCTCCCTGGACTTGCTGGGTCATACTTCTTTTGATGCAGCCCAGGATACGGTTGGCTATCTGAGCTGCAAGCATACTTTGCTAGGTCGTGTTGAGGTTAATGTCCAGCAACCACCCCAAGTCTTTCTCCTCAGGGCTGGTTTAAATCCATCCTGTCTCCAGCCTGTATTTGTACTTGGGATATTTCTGACTCACATGCAGGACCTTGCACTGGGCCTTAACTTCATGAGGTTTGCATGGGCTCACCTGTCAAGCCTGTCATGTTCGCTTTGGATGGCATCCCTTCCCTCCAGCTTGTCAACCCCACCACAAAGCTTGGTGTGGTTGACAGACTTGCTGAGGGTGCATTCAATCCCATTGTATGCATTACCCACAAAGATGTTTTACAACACTGGTCCCCGTACTGACCTGTGAGAAACGCTGCTCTTCACTGGTCTCCACTTGGACATTGAGCTATTGACCACAATTCTTTGACTGCGACCATCCAGGTAATTCATTAACCACTGACTGGTCCACCCATTGAATCCACATCTCTCCAGTTTAGAGTCAGGGCTGTTGTATAGGACAGCGTTAAATGCTTTGCAGAAGTCCAGGCAGATGACACCAGTTGCTCTTTCCTTTTCCACCAACACTGTAACATGATTGTAGGAGGTCACCAAATTTGTCAGGCATGATTTGCCCTTAGTGAAGCCATGTTGGCTGTCACCAATCACCTCCTTATTTTCCATGTTTCTTAGCATAGTTTCCAGCATAATCTGTTCCATGATCTTGCTGGGCACAGAGGTGAGACTGACTGGTTTCCTGGGTCTTTCTTAGTTCCCTTCTTAAAAATAGGAATTATGTTTCCCTCTTTCCAGTCAGTCTAAACATATCTACTGCTTGGTGAAATCTCTGATATATGCTGAGAACATGTTAAAGTACTACACAGAAAGTGAAGACTTGGGTGAAAATCAATAACTGGTTTACCACCATTAAATTTATGCCTAACTTCAAGCAAGGTGAAGAGGCCCTTGACAAACACACTTGTGCACCTTTCTGAATGGGGACATATATAACTAAGCCAAATCTATACAGTAGATACCTTTCATGATAAGTTTCCTATTAAAAGATGTTAAAAAGGTATTTAGAATAATGTGATAAAGAGCATTTATATGTCATGAAACAGATTGTATGTATTGAAAAATGCATTTTCTGTGAACATTTTTTAAATGGGGAAAATATTTCTTCTTTCCCTTAATATTGTTTTATGGAAATGGTAAGAATGAAACACATTTACCTTTCACTGATGGTCCCAGCCTTGGTGCCTCTCCCTTCTCAGTCGCACATACTTTAGCTGAAGTATTGAATATTTTCTGGCTTTGGTTTTGATAAATGTAAGATGACATTTTTTTTGGTGTGAAAGCCAACACTTACATTTTGTCTTGTGCTACTTTCAGCAGAATTTTGGGATGATTAGCATACCTCCAGAGGAACATATTTTTTTGTCACTAGTTATGATTTTCTTCCTAGCAATTCTGTTGCAGAATTGTAAATGATATGATCATTTTAGTATAGTATATGAGGGGTTTGTTTAATTTTTTAAGTTAAACTGTGATTATATTCCACATAAATATAATACATTGGCCCATAGGGAGCCTTGACAAATGAAATTCTAATTTATATAGTTTTGCATAGAAAGCTTACCCATTTGTCAGAAAAGAAAAAGCAGTGGGGACAGCAAAAATTCGGACAGTAAACTAACAGGTCAGCAAAGCCATGCTGCAGAGTTTCTGAGTCTCCTTTCCAAGCTACATGAAAGAATGGAAGCTGAGTGGTCAGAAAAATAAATGAACAAAAAAAGAAGGAATATTTGGTGCAAATAATTATATCATTAAATGAGTAAATAAAGAAACCGCATGCATTTGAAGGAGTTTCAAGCTTTTAGGTGTTTTTAACAACACTGCCTGGGGTAGACTGAGAGGAATTGATTTGGGCACTGTGTTTTTGTGTGAATCAGAATGTGCCATGAGTGCTTTGGCAGGCACCATGCTTCCTTTGACCAGCAATATTTCATTGTTGCTTAAACAGTGATTTTCTCCATTGCGAGGCAAAGCTGGTTTAGTTAATGCTATCAGTTCTTGTGAAAAGTGGCTTTCATACACTGCTAACGCCAGTGTGGGCACTCACCTTCCACGCATCTAGGAGTTTCCATCTCTTTCAGATGTGTAAGGTATTTTTAAGATGCTGGTAGGTATAGTATTGTAGAAATGCCCAATACTCTACCAAGACTGAGGTTAATTTGTGTTTCAATAGCATCTCAACAGTGATAGCTGAGGAACAAATAAATCCCAGCCTCTCTTTCTCTTATTTTTATATCAGATTTGTATCACAATAATGACTATGTTCCCTGGGGCGGATCTGACAAAAGAGCTAAGGGAACTAGAACTGTGGGATGGTGTGAAGCAATGAGCACACTCTTTCATGCAATAAGGGAGGTAACATTTTTCCCTTGACAGCTGTTTCTGGCCCTGCATCACCCACTACATGAAATTATCTTTGTGAATCTTTTATCAGATTTGTAAGGGACTTGATAATATAAGTGTAATGCCAATATGGGATAGTTTTCTTTGTTTTTTCCACAAGAATTTGTAAAACAGAGGTATGGAAGGAAGGTAATTCCTTAGCTTTGTTTGAAGCTTGTTTTAAACATGAAGAAAACTAAAGGAAAAAACAGGAAAAAATGATGCAATATTTTTAATCTGTATGAAAACCCAACTCCATTTACTATGTCAATGAAATTCCTGATGCAATCCAATTAAGTATAGGGGGTTTTAATCTGTCTATTGATATACCAAAGGTTTCTAAACATATACATTGAAAACCTCTTTCCCTGTTTTTCTTCCTACCAGACTAACATGAGATTAAAAATCTGAAATTTATTCCCCAAAATAGTCTTTGCCATGCTAGAAAGTAACCTCTAAAAGTAGCAGATGTCTTACACTTGCATGCACACTAGAGCCCTGGGAAAGTAGCAGACTGCCACAGTGGAAAACATATTCCTTGATATGACCTTGTTTTAAAGTTCAGGCATCCTTAACCTCATTGCCCACACCTCCTAGTCATCCCACCTTCACACTAGGAGATCTGCCTAGCTTTCCAGAGCAGTTTATAGAGGGACTTTTAAGCGCAACTGATTTGATACTGGAACTGTGTGTTTGTCATTCCTGGTAAAGTGAATGATCTAAGATTTCAGCCTAAAGGTGATACTGCAATAGAGGACCATACAAACCCCAAATGATAATAATTAATCAGAACAGTTTCAGAATGAAAAATAGCACTACACAGCTCCCCCAGATGCCTCTTCCTGACATGAAAAGTTCACCTTGAGGATGAATTGGCAGTTCATTCTCCATGCCCATGAAATTTCCAGTCTCCCTGAGAGGCTCTATTAGCAGCAATTGTGTTTGTAATTTGTAGACATGTCAATCACCTAATTTCATATAGGCCACTGAACAATTATTAGAATGCAACAATTTGGGTTGTTACTTACCCAGGCTGAATTTCAGCTGATAATTTACATCTGAAAGACTCCATTTGGTATTGCAAAGTCCCTAAGCCTGCAGTTCCCAACTGTTTATTTAATTCAGGTATGTTTATTAGTTTTTACACACATTCACACGGTCTACACAACTTAGTTTGTAGATCTGAATGGATAAAAGCCACTGATTTGGCATTATACGTGGAAAGCATAGTTTGCTAAATTAATTTATGTGGGCCTAGGATATGAATAAAAATTGTTGGTGATTTCAGAGCATTCAATTGCTTTCCTGGTTTTGTTGTTCCTCCTTTTCAGAGTGAGGGCTTCAGTTCTCAATCTTTGGAAGTGTTTCCATGGATGCTTTTGCCCCCAGTTTTGCTGTGCTTCCCATCCTGACTGTCTGCCCAGTCACACAAAGCCTGATGCTTGAGCTTGTGCCTGGGAGCCCTGGTGAGTCCTAGGAGACCGCTCTGCCAGCAATATGACAGTTGGGTGAATTCACCCTTCCTGTGGCTCAGGATCTGGGAGTTGCTTTCCAGCAATCATACCCAGGTTGTCCCTGGACATGACAAATGTAATAAGGTTCAGAGGCTCAATTTTGCCCCAGCAGATGCTCTAACGGTTTAGATAATTGATTTAATTGCTTGTTCTAGGTTTTAATCCTGGGAGAATTGCTGAAGTATTTGGACACCTGGGAGCCTGATGAGTACTACTGACTTCTCTAAGGCATTTACCATCAATACTTTTTCTGAGATTAACAACTTGGAATAAAAACTCACATAATATCAGATTTTACAAGAAGTCCTCGTTCTTGCCTAGCTAGAAAAACCACAAGGGAGCAGCCTTTATTAAGGCTTCTCAGTCCTTTATAGTTATTGAAGAGAAAGTAGAGAGGCACAAACATGAAATTAAAGTAAAACTTTCCACACATATCAGAGATTTCAACACTTGACAGTGGGAAATTCACTTTGTTTTATTATTACATTCAGTGCTCAGTCTTGCATGAGACAAAGTGTGTTTGGCCCAGATCTACAAGAGCTAATCAGCATGCTGGGAATTAACTAGGAAAGTAAATGCTTTACTGCATTAGCCTGGGGGCTCAGAGAGCGGGCTTCACAGAAGCGAGCCCCACAAGTACTTAGGAGGAACTTGCCTCCATCAAACCGTGAAGAGTCCAGATAGCCAGGTCTAGTTCATAAGTGTAATTCTACTTTTGGGAACTGCAATAGGCCTCCGCACTTCACTAACTTGCAGGAACAAGATGTAAACTTCCTCCTCCCTGACTTCTTTGCCTATTTAGATGCTTTGCAAGTGTTGAAAAGACAAAAGGCTCTACCAGGAGTCTTGTCCAAGCAGCCTGAACCAAATTTGTGCAGCATGGACAGCCAAAGTCAGTGAACTACTGGAATGAAAGATCCCATTCTCATGCAGATGTCTTCAGAAAGAAAGAACAAGAGAAGTTAAATATACGGAAAATATGACATATTACACTAGCTTCTAAAAAGAACATTTTTCAAAGTTTTCTTGAGCTGTCAGCAGCTGTTTAAGTTTGTTCAGAAGTGATGAGGCAAAATGAAATCCTTTCATATATGATTATTTTTATATTTTCAGGGTCTTTTTTTTTCCCCAGGTATTATCTAGTGACACACAAGATAATGCACTGTATCCAGGCAGAAGCACTACAGAAAGATCAAACATTCCACTTCATCATCTTCAAATACTTTGATGCTACCATGGACAAGAAGAATAGAGTAAAAGAAGCAAAAGGACACTTTAAAATAGGATCTAGGAAAGAAAGAGATTATACACTGAGCTGTTATAAATTACTGCTGGTAAAGCTGAGAAATCCCCAAACACTAGAGATGTAGCAATCTGGTAATGCAAGTAGAGATTTAAACTTCAGCGAACAACCCTACTTCCCCCCACGCTTACTTGAAGCATAGTCCCTGCTGTTCACCTATTAGCCTCAGGAGGAAGAGAAATGTGCAGGTGGCCTACATACAAAATATCCACGATTATACAAGCATGATCTACCCAAGTATGAATGCAGTCATGGAAGTATTGAGGGGCAAGCCTCATCTGCTTCACAAAAAATTAAAAAAAATCCCCTAAAAGCCACAAGTCACTGTTAAAATATGACACAGATGACCTCAAGTGACCTTTTCATTTGTTTATGATCTGTCTCATGAATTGAGAGTGTCATTATTTAAACAAGTGGATAATAATTTTCCCTAGTAATTTTCTTAATATTTCATCAAAGTAGTAAATGCTCATTTCTATCAGGCTGAGCACTTTCTCTGGGATAAAGCATCACTAATGTTACTTCCATCCTTCCAAGAACTGTAAGAAGCTTTAGAAGAAAACTCATTTTGTTAAAATTACTCATCCAGTTGGAACATTAAAGAAATTAAGTCTTTTTTACAACCACCTCAACTTTTGCATGCTTATCGTGACATATCAAAACTCTTCTTTGGCCTTAAGATACAGTGGTAGTGAGTGTGTGATAATTTCAGCAAGGAATGGCAGGAGACAAACTGTATCAAACCTTATCTTCAGTCACACGTAGGAAGTGTAAGAAGATCTGCATGTAAATGAGAGCTGTTTCATATGCTGTCTTAATATACCATAATATTCTTAGGCTGTTACTCTGTGGATATTCTGACTTTTAATAACACAGGCATTTTGATAGTTGTCTGTTACTTCTTCCAAATGAAATAAGAACATACAAAAGCAGTGTGTTTTAGATAGAAGAAATAGAATTTTGGTCCCCTTCTAATTCTACTGATTTTTATATCAAAGTCAATACTGTGTTTTTTCAAGTTATTTTAAGAACTGACCAAAAGATACTGTGGAGCAAGTCTGAAAATGCCCAGAGAAGAGTAAACTGCAGGGCCACTTTCATACACCATTTGGTTCCACCATCTCCTATGGGACAATGATCAGCTGGAAGGCAGAATGTATCAAATGAACACAGTGAATCTTTTTACATTTTTTTAAAGCAGTTCTTTCTTTCCTTGCACTTGTCTTAAGGAATTTTGACCCATTAAGCTTTTTATTTGTCAATTCTTTTCCTTCTATTAGGTCAAGGGAGGTGATTCTCCCCCTCTGCTCCACTGCCATGAGACCCCACCTGGAGTACTGTATTCAGTTCTGGAACCCCCAGCACAAGAAGGACATGGACCTGTTGGAGCAAACCCAGACGAGGGACACAAAGATGATCAGAGGTCTGGAGCTCCTCTCCTGCGAAGACAGGCTGAGGGAATTGGGGTTGTTCAGCCTGGAGAAGAGAAGGCTCTGGGGACACCTTATTGCAGCTTCCCAGTACGTAAAGGGGGCCTACAACAAAGCTGGAGAGGGACTTCTTACAAGGACCTGTAGGGATAGGGCAAGGAGGAACGGTTTAAGCTGAAATAGAGTAGATTTAGATTAGGCATTAGGAAGACATTCTTTGTTGTGAGGGTGGTGAGACACTGGGCCAGGTTTCCCAGAGAAGCCGTGGATGCCCCATCCCTGGAAGTGCTCAAGGCCAGGCTGGATGGGGCTTTGAGAAACCTGGTGTAGTGGAAGGTGTCCCTGCCCATGATGGCAGGGGCTTGGAACTAGACAATCTTTAAGGTCCCTTCCAACTCAAATCATTCTATGAATCTATGATTTTATTACATGACAAATCTATAAGTAAAGGGGAAAGACTGGGTGGGGGAGAGCATGGCTCAGTCTCATAAGCTGCTACCACTGTTGCAGCAGGGAAGGAAGATATTAGTGACCATAATTAATGGCAGAAAAGAGAGATCCTGTGTGGGCCCTAGTACTAGAAAGGGTCCATGACCTAAACTGCTTAATTAGTGATTGTGGCTCTGCCAGTGGTCTGTTAATAGCCTTCTGTATATAATGCTTTTTTATCTTTAAATTCCAATGGAAAATTATAAGAAATTTCCAAAATGATACATAAATTGCAATGATAACAGGCCCAGATTGAACTTCTTTATGTAGCATTTTAATATTAAAAAAGAAATTAAGAATTTGATGATAGAAAGTTGTGATCCCAGCTGTATTTTCAGTTTTCATATTCAATAGTCACAAACTGCAGGATGATGTTTGTGACAAACCTGTATTTTGAGAAACCTTTCAAAGACATGACAAAAATACAGCCCTCTCTTTATAGCCTCCAGCAACACCATCTTGTGCTCTGATCTCTCTAGATTTTACATACTCTGGTAGGCAGGTTGAGTGCTTGACTGGCAAATTCCAAGGAAACCCCATATACTGCTAGTGACTGTGCTGGCTGCTGTGCAGTTACCACTATCTTTGTTCAACACTGAGCCTGTCACCTGATATATATCTAACAAGCACTGACTTCTGGAATAAAGGCTCCAAGTGAAGACACTTAATCACCCAAGGTCTCATAAGGATCCCACGTCAGGGAAAACACCAGTTTTAATGTGCTGTTGATTTACATTCTTCCTGCAGCTATATTCAGAGGCAGGATGCTTTAGTTCCTGTTTGAAGCTCTTCTCTTGTGTGGTCTGCTACATCATATTTATTTTTCTGATTTATACAGCAGCATTTGAGAAACAGGATGGCCCATATATACTTTTCAGTTTCTTCAAGTGTTTGGCTTATGATTTAATATTTATAAAGTATTTTGAAATCTCTGTGGAAGGTGCTATAGAATGCACTTCTAGGGGCAGTTTCAGATATGCAAAGTCAGGCCATGGCAGAAAAGAGTTTAAGGAGGGAGCAAATTAAATTTCAAAGGATATATCACAATTAATCGACTTTGTCAAAGGGAATCCTAGGGCAATCTGCAGATGAATAAATAGTGAAATGGTAGGGTTGTTTGGTTTGTTGTGGGTTCTTTTGAGAAAAGTGCTAAATGAAGATTAAACCCATTTTAACATGAAATAGCCATCAATACAAGGAGATCATGACATCTTGGTAAAGAAAATTGTTATTTTCAAACACAAGAGTCAATAATTATTATAATTTTCTATTACACATATCTCAAATTGACTATATCTTCAGGTGTCTTCCCATGTCATTTTATGGCTGCAGCTACAGCTTCGTGCTGCTGCTGAGCATTACAGTAAATATTGACTATTTATCTTTGAATGGCTGACAGTGTTATAGTTTTATTCAAACAGGAGCAAACAAGGATCTTTTTTACAATGGCTTTCTAAAAAGAGATGAATATAGCATGCAAATATATTAATATAAACAGGACAGCAGAGACATAATATTGAATCCACCACGGACTCTAGTGCCATCTGTCTCAGTTCTCAGGAAAGGGTCCACACAAAACCAAAAGCAATCAAACCTTACAGGCATTGATAGTCTTCTTCCTGTGGTTTCTTCTACAGGCTTTGGTCAGCAGAATTATGCTGCTATCTAAACCTGACACTGGGTGCACATTTCTGTGGTGCTTGGGATTGTGTCCTGTATGATCTGACCAGCTCTGATAGAGGCCTTGGGAGCCTTGTTTGTTAAATAGAAATGGCAGAAATTCAAGGAGTGACCTATCAGGACAGCCACCGGGTCATGCAGTAGTAAATATGCAATTCTGGTCCTCCCCATCTCAGAAAGTATATAGTTGAAAATAGTCTAGATATAGAAATAAAAAAGGCAACAAGGATTATCAAATACCATCATCCATGTGAGAAATAGCTAAATAAAAGAGGACTATTCTGTTTGAAAAAGAGGTGAGCTGTCACGGGTATAAGCAGGTTCAGAGTAGTAGGGAGTGGGACTGGTTGCTTGCCTCATCTTCCCTTACAGGAGATCAATGGCATCAAAAGAAGATAACATATAGGTGAGTTGAGCAGCTCACAATGTGTAGTTTAGTTGTGGTACTCCTTGCCAGAAGACGTTGCAATTATTTAAGTTTACATGGATCTCAGTGAAAGCTGGTGAAGGTAATGGAAAACAAATTGGAGGATTTCTAAATATATGGAAGCCATGACTGGCTGATGAATTGCTTGGGTTGCTGTTTGGAGTCTAGGGGGATTCTTCAGGGGGAAGTATATTCTAAATCTTGTTCTTATACTCGTCAGACACTTTTGTTCTCTCTGAGAGGTGGACACAGGGCTTAAAGGACCTTGTCAGATCAAAGATGACTCTTATGCTCTGACATGGAGGTGGGAAGAAGTCACACCTTAGGCTCTGCCTGGATTGTCCAGCATTGCCAGGCTGGTTTGAACACAAGCAGTAAGAAGCAGCTATGGTGCAAAATAGCACTGAGGCATTGAATGATCAACAGATATTGCTTGCTACCAGAGGAGAAGGAGCAACAAAGAAAGTACCTGCAATGGAAAAGCGGGCAGTTAAAAGCTGCATGGGAGTTGAAACTCCCTTGAAATAGAAGAGTTTTGAACAGCACTTCACTCTGACTTTGCTTGCAATGGATGTCAGCGAAAGGCAGATTCAGAAGGTAGTCTTCTTTCTAACAATAGCTAGCTCTGAAGCTGTTGATGTGTTTAATAGCTTCCACTTAACTCATGTAGAATAGACTGACTGTAAAACTGCTAGAAATATTTGAATATTCCTGCATTCTACAGGAACATTAAGTTGAGGAAAAAGATTTTTTTAAACAATATGGGAAAATATAAGCCTTCAGTATGGAACTGAGGCTGAAAAGCCAGTTTTGCAATCTGGAACAGTGGGAGGAAGTGCTAAGATATTATCAAAGGAATATCCAAGCAATGACAGAGTATGTGCAATGTACTCAAAGACCTAACAGTATGAGGTCAGATAGGTTTTCGCAGACAGAATGGCCAATGTTTCAGTGAAAGATAAAACGGTTGTAATGATGCATTCATTCATTTTAAGCTGAACATCAGCAGGTAGGAAAATAGTGCTGCTAGGCTCATCCAGTCAGGACTGGCATGAGAAAAGCATATGTATGATTAAAAAAAAATAAATCTTGGTGCTTATTGCGTGTGCCTATTTCTATTAAATATATGTGTAAGCTAGATACACATGCAAATAACATGTTAGAAGAGAAAATTTGAACAATACCAGGAAATTAAAAGCATGCCCACTCAGGGGCTGAAAGGTATGAGGCAACAGACACTGAGAACCCAAATAATCTGAAACATTTAGTAGAAGAGAGCTAAATCACAATAAACTAAGAACAAAATGTAGTTGAGAATCCTTCCAAGGTGTGTATTGGTTTATCCTAATATCAGATAGTCAAAACTGTTGCCTGTTTATTAAGAACTATTAAATGCCACTATGCTTAAATACACAGGGAGACTTTAGCTTTTCAAGAAAAATCCATATTTAGTTTAAATGAATTGTAATCCCTGTAATTTAAAGATGATCAATATTGGATGAAAGTGACCATATGCAATTTATTTCCCCTACTAAAAAGAAGTCTGAACATGTGTTCTGATGAACAGAGTTCTCTCATACAGCATTTGGCAAAAGTTTAATAGATCAAGAGACTGGCAATACCTATTGTCCATCTTGATCTGATAAAAATGCCCTGTCTAATCTGAGACAAAAATGTGTACACTGAGGGCTAGAGTTAATACTACACATGAGACCTTAAAGAAAATAACGAAAACTATCATCAAAATGTGCCTCACACAATACCATCTTCAAATCTCAGAATGCAAAATGCTTTATTGAACCAGCCATATTGCTGTAAAGTGTCTGCAAGAGATAACAATCACCTTTGCCTGCATGGCAGGCATTAAATAACAAGAACAAGTGAATTTCCTGCAATTCTGCTCGTGCTTTAACAGAATTTCATTGACTCAAGTAAAAGAACAGGTTTTCTTCAAAATGAATACTTTCAGAAAATATATTTCATATAATCAGAATGATGTCTAACTGTAAATAATATCAGAATAGTATTTAAGAGTCACCCAAATCTAGCTTTGACACAAGAATGGATTATTTTTTCAGAATTGGTAGTGAGGGGTCATAATGTCAGAGAGGGCTGTAGATGCTACCTGAGAGGGTGACAGGACATAGCCATTTGCACCAATAAATAGGCCTGTTAGCCCTACAAAAGTAGGGTTTGAATCTAGAAAAATGTGGAAACCATTGCTTTTAGGGAACAGTAGTTTTTTGTTTCTGCCCAAGAGCTATAAGTTAGAGCAGGACTAGTCTAGTATTTCTTGCACTGGTGTTGATAAAATTAAACAGTTTTCCTTTTCAAAGTAAATCCTTTTCTTAGAATTTCAGAATCCAGTCATTTATGTTTCCATTGAGAGGAACTTTTTCATGGGATAAAGGTTTAATCCCCAATACACTGTGCATTTTAATCAGTTTAAATCTTTGCCTGAGAACAGACATTTCACAATCAATGGATTTTAATAACCTTTGGGGGAAAATTGCATTAAAGGCAAGCAGTAATACTTTTCTGGTTTCCCTCTTTGCTATCAGTCTTTTATTCTGTTATTAAGTATCTTAGCATGAGACCCAGATCCTTTTTTTCTCAAACATTCATCTGCTCTTGATGATTTTTCCTCATATGAAGTTCTAATCCTCTGTTTGTGACAACATAATTATTTCCACAGCAGCTAATTGCAATATTTGTAACCACTGATTAGAACTACAGGTGGGGATATGTAGTCAAGATCTACTGAATTAAAAACAAAACAAGTTCCAGACAAGTGAAAATATACGAGAGAACATAACTATTTTCACAATTGTGTTTCCAAAGCAATTCTTTTTTTTTCTAATGTAAACAAGCACAACAGTTGATGTAAGTATTCATTGCCAGTGGAGGACCTCTCTAGACAGAGCCTTTTGGTGATTCAGTTTCCCTTATGCTTTTTTTACAGGAACAGTGTTTAGGTGATCAGATTTGTAGGGTTTTTTTTTTCTGAAGCCACAGAAAAAGAAATCATCTGCAAACTAATGTTTCTGTCAGAGTTCTCTTCCTGAAAGATTAGAAACTGGAACAAAGTGCAGAATTTTGCTTTTATCAGCCACTATATGTTTCCTTAGAGAGAGAGTGAGAAAGAAGGAAATATCAAATAGTTTTACTGGATTATTGAAGGAGTTATTAATTTATAATTTGCCCTGCAAGGGATGTGTACTGTGGCACTGTCCCAGCACCAGCACAGGAAGCAGCTCTAGCTCACCTGTATTTCCTGCTGCCTTGCCCTCCACACTGGTGTGCTTTAATCATCCTTTCACACCCAGCCAGGCAACCCTAAGTTGGATAAAGAGAAGCTGAGAGCATAGCTCATTTCATTACCCAGGTTTTTGACTCAGACATGTAGAAGCTGCTTTTCTCATTGTTCCTAAAGCTGCAGTTGCAGCACTTTTTGGATGTGTTTTATGCATCATAGCATGGAATTTTTTAATCAGAGATGGATGAGATAATTACGAGGAAAAATGTTTCAGAGGCAGCAGATCAGTAGCTGGCATTTTAGCCCTGAGCTTGAGGGTGGACTTTCCAGTGCATCTGTGAAGCTGTTCCTCCCTGCAGTGTATTTCTTCGTTCAGATTGCATACAGGCTGCTATACCCAGCAGGAAAGATTAAAAAGGGCTGTGACAGTCTATCCCTGAATGAAAAATTGAGTACAGGCATCTGAACAGTTAGACCTGGCTTAGATAAAGCAAAACTATGCTTTTACTCTTTCTTTGTCTTGAACCTAATTCAACCTATATTTCTTTGAGGACTGAAAATGATTATTCAGACCTTTATTGCAAATATCAGACAGAGAGGGCTTTTAATATCGGTTTCTGTCTTGTGAAAGAGTAGAAAATTTATTACTAACTAATATGTTTTCCTGGCTTATCACTTTCAACTAGCAGATAATGGTTTGTGTTAGGATTTTGTTATTAAATGGAAGCTTGAAAATATGAACAGGTTCATAATAAAAACAACTTGAAACTGACAAAGTAATTTTTCCTCCGACTTTTATTGAACTGGCCCTTACACCTATGAAAATCACCTCGAAGTCAATACTATTGATTATATTTCAACACTCATTATGACGACAGTTTGAAGTGAAGTGGCAGGTTATCACTTTGCTTTAGATTACATTTGTCAGCACTGTACTTTAAGATCTATTTTTTAACAGCATGGCTTTGGAGCTTAATTTGCCACAACTTTGAAAATTTCAGTGTAATGAAATATGTTCCATGGAAGGGCATTATGTTTTTTGTGGTGTAAATAAACCAGTTCTGCTCCAGACTCATAACTGCAGAAGTCTGGATGTACACTATAAATACTTTTAAAAGCAAATATGCATGTACATGTATACAAATCAATTCAGATAAGTCCATGACCCATTTTTGTATTTACTTTCAGTGAAATTCATTGAGTGACTGCAATGATCAATTAAACAGGATTTTAATCCCAATTACAGACTCTTTTGAAATTGCTTGAATTTATTTTTCCACTTATATGGACTTATATTTTACTTTAATAGGAGTTGTGGACTTGTCTGATGGAAGAAATGGTCTTCAAGGGAACGGAAAAAAGTGAATATTTGGTATATAAAAGGAAGTAATTTGAAACTGTAATTCTGAAACAACTGAAATTGCTTTTGCTCCATAATAGATGAAAACAACTGTGGGTAACCAAATGTAAGAGAAAAAAAAACCCCACAACCCAAACCAGTCAAAATTGCTACAAACAAAAGCACGGACTAGGTGCTTCATTGTTTTTCTTTCTCCTTTTCAAAGAATCATCAGAAGTAATATTAGGACTACTGTTCTGCTACACTGTGGTTGTCTTCACAGAACAATAAATTAAGTGAAATAATTTGCTTAGGAAGATGGTAGCATATTCTTATGTTGAAAATTGGGGAATTGCCTGACAGTTTTCTATTCTGACCACCGTGGGTTGCCTGCCTGCCTGCAGACACAGTGATCTGCCACTGCAGTGGACTTGCCAGCAAGTCAGTCACTTCATGCCCTGTTGCTGCCTGGCCTAACCTTACCTGTTGCTTAGGTGCTTCAGAAGGCCTCCCAGTGGGACAGGGAATCCATGAGTGTGTTCATTTCTCCAGTTCCACCCCCTGGATCCCACTCCTTTTATCCTGCCAAACAGCATTGGCTTTTAGATTCCAGCCTGTTATCCAATTATTTCTCCCTTATTTAGACCCCTTCTGAAAGAAAACCTGTTTATTTGTGGAGATGTCCACTCCTGCGTCTTTTCAACCCCAAAACAATGGGGGTCTATTCGTTCAAACTGTGTGATTAGCTGAAAATGAGGGTGATGCCATATCACAGATGAGTCCCCACCTAGAATCCTCAAGGGATATCTCCTTTGTGTTCCCCTGGTGCCTTTTAAAACTTACAAGGACACACTGAACATCTGCTGGTTGGCCTAGCAGTATAGTGCTGTGTTTGTGGTCTTTATTTCTTCAGTCCACTGAACTGCAACAGCCAGCTGCTGAAGTAAAGTGCGCAAAATAGTTTGTCCTTAAGCCCAAGCAAAATACTGAGGACAGACAGCAGTGAGAGGAAATGCTGCTTGCTGCTATAAGCTTGAGATTTGTGTTACTCCCTTGTAAAATGCAAATGCCATCAAGGATGACAAGTGCAGTAGTTGCTCATCCAGCTTGGAAGAAGTGAGGGTGCCAGTTCCTGTAATTCTTCTGGCCAGTTCTCTCCCAGATCTTCCCTGTCTGTTCAGCCTCTTCCCTGACAGAATTTGCATCCTTTCCCTTCTTCAGCCTCTGCTGTTTATGAAGATAAAGGAGAGAAGAGAACTGCATGGTGCAGGTGACCTGTTGCATGCTGGAATAACAGGACTCTGTGACCACAACAGACAGCTAAAACTGAGAGCAGTCATGTTCTGAAGTGTCCGTGCCTGAAAGCTTCTGAGGCAATGTTTGAATGTGATACTAAAGTTACAATTGTTCACAGGCAATGCAAATAAAAGACCAAATTCAACTTTCAAATTGCTTGCAGTGAAAAATTTGACCAATTAAGTCCTTAAAAGTAGGTGATGAATATATAAAAGTCTATGAAAATACAACACAGCCCGTGTTCAGTTCTGTGTTCTTACCTCTGTCTTACATGATTTCACCAGACTGAACAGTGACTGGTCTGTCACAATGTCAGGGTTGCTATCAATTGGTATTTGCTATACTCTGAAATACAGTGCTGGGAGATGTATTACTTACTATTAGCCTAAATAATAGTTTGATGATTGATTATGTCCCTAATTTAATCAGGCTGCTTGCTAAATGCTTCTAGGGATTAGAAGTTTGTTTTGAACACTAAAAAGTAAATATCTGAATACATATGTCCAGCTATATTTTACATTAAACAAAGTGCAATTATTTCTCCAATTCCTTCAAATTTTCTATGAATAGAAAAAAATTATTTATTGGACAGATTATATTATTGGGCATATTTAATTTGATTGTACAAGCAGATAAAACATCAAGGCAGAGAAGAAGAAAATGGACAGATGTAAAAGCATTTAGGCTAAGATTAATTGTTCAGAATGCTCTTGAGACACTCCATCATATCAGACAATTCATTGAACTCATAAAAGCTATACTGTCATTATGATGAGAGATGAGCAGATTACTGACAACAATTTTTTAACTAATGAATTTAGTCTCTTTGGATCAACAATTGCCTGGAAAGATTCTTGAATTTACAAGTTTAATTTTACTCAGAGGTGGTTTTTTTCCCCTCTTTCCCTCCCCCCTCCTTTCCTAATATGATCATACTGTGAAGAAAATACTATGAATATTTTGCAACCAAGATTTGAAGTTGGACCTGTATTATTAGTTCCATTTTTTGATATATGCAATCTGAGTTTGTTTGTTTTTTTTGTTTTCGTTTCCCTTATGAAAAGACTTATGTCTGGGGAGACCAAAGAACAGAAAGTGTATTACAAATTTTTAGCATCTGCCTGGACAACAAGGATTTTATGTCACATGTCACTTCTAAAACCAGTAAGTTAATGTAGCATTTTCATGGCTGGGTTTCAAGATTTACACTTACTTTCTTTTTGCCACCTGGACGATCTGCTTGTGAAGGGGAAGTCAAAGCTCTGCTTTTCTAGTAGTCCTAATCTAGTCTTCCACGCTAGGGTAGTGTGGAAAGAGGATCTCCTGACGTGGAAAATAGTATGCAAAGTTTATGGCAACTGTGGTGTGACTATTTGATAGTACAACTTAACTTAAAACATGATTTTCAGCTTAAGTAAAAGCCATGCAGATTTTTTTGGCAAGCACAAAAGGAATAAAAAATGTGGAAAGAAATGTTTTTTGAAATGTGAGCCACATATCATGTGGTCTTCATTCTCCTGTACTTGAAAAATTAAATAAGAAATTAAAGACAAAAATGGATGAAAAAAAAAAGCATTATTTACACCCAGAAGGACAGTTTATTTGTATTTTATCCCCAGAAATCTTGCTGATAGGAGATTAGCTCACCTTTTCTGTCTCTGCTCAGTTCGAGTTTTAATCAGCATTCTGCGTCCTTGTTTGATTTCTTTTGGAACTGCAACTTGTTAAAGAGTGCTTCATTTTCTACCCTATATCAGAAAGTGTGTATACTCTTCTTTTGAATGTGTCTAATAGCATTTCAAGCATGTTTGCATTTCGCTCTGCTTCCTTTCAGCGTATTTGCAATGTGCTCTGGTTTTCTATGTTGGCTTTGAAATATATTTGTTGAACTGATTATGGGACAGACCTTTATTTTACCTGTTAATTATCATAATTAATTCATGTGTGTGTGTCTGTGCACATTTGTGAAATGGTGCTGTAAAAGAGTTTAGTATCTGTTAATTTACAGACAGTGAAGAGAGCTTATAAGTGCAATATGAGAGAATCTGTGAAGAGAGAAAGAAATACAGCTAAACAAGTGGGGATAAATGAACATGAAAGATTTCTTGAGCTTCAGAATGGGGAGCCTGGAAATGAATTGCAGCTGTGTGCATGCATACATCTGGGGGCAGATTTTCTTCTTTAGCCTCGCTCATTCTAAAGTGCTATGGGCAAGCTAGTGGAAAACGAAGAAAATTATGGATATTTGTTGGCAAGATTGCAGCAAAAGAAGACAGAAAGAGGACAACTGTAGAGAAGCAGCCAGGAAGAAGATGGATTATGTATTTTACAGCTGATACAGATACATAAGGGCCATACTAAAAAAAACAAAACAAAACAAAAACAAAAACCAAAAAGCTAATTAGAAAACTATTACTGAACAAAGGCTGGGAAAAATTATGAAATGAAGAGCCTACTCCTTTCATTTATATTTAACTAAAAAAGAAGAGGAAGAATTTCACCAAGCCAACTTCTTCATTTCTCCAGAAGATCACTATGCTGTTTTATCTGGGATTGTGCTAGAAGTTACATTTTATATTCCCTTTATATTTTGGCAGGGAGCTGACACTTTGTTATTTACATGCATTATGTGGTTATGTTTCATTACACAGTATAATAATATGACACAACTAAATGACAAAGTCCCTGGTGAACATTTTAAGCGGTACACATCCCAGGACTGCAGTAAACACGCTAAATTACAAATTCATGGACTGGTGAATATGGCCATTCAGCAATATAGGAATGGTTCATCTTAATAGACAGTACATTCTGGTAGAAGGGCATGGGCAATAGGACAGTGTTTTACTTATTTATTTACTTAAGAGATGAGGATAGAAGCTCCGAAGGAAAGAGTATACAAATTTACTTAAAGCACAAGACAAAGGAAATTTCTAGGTGAAGAGTTATCCAGACAGAGTAGGGAATCCTACAGACTTTTTTAATCAGTATTTTCTACAGTTACTAAAGAAAAAGCAATGGTACTCATAGGTTAATTGAAAATTAAAGGCAGGGCTTATGATGAGATACTGAGATTTTGTTAGTAACTGATTACTCAAAGAGCTCAGTCAATTAAAAATAACAGACCTAGGAGGCTACACATGAGTTTTGAACTTGTTCCCTCTGCCTCCAACTGTTATCCTCCTTGTCATCTCCCCATGCCCATAATGTCTGCATGATGTCACACCATTTTCATCTTTGGCATAAGATATGTTACTTTAATTCCTGAATTTTGCTAAAAACTGTAAAAAAAATCTGTGGCTAATGAAACAGTGAGATAAACAAAAAAGCATTATGTACCTTTTTTTTTTTTTTTTTTTTTTTTTTTTTCTTGCATGAAACAGGAGAAGGCTAAAGGAACAGAGGGAAAAAAATGTCAGCTGGAGAAGAGAAGAACAAATAATTCCCAAGCCTCTTATTTAAAATATACTTTGTTTTAAGGCTTCTAATTACTATTTGTGTGAAGCTACTATAGATTCTATATGATGATTCTATAAAAAACAAGCTTTCCCACAACAGTGGGTTTTGGTTTTGGTTTTCTGTACAGACTGTATTTTTTTAATTCCTACCAGATGCTGAATGCATCTTCACTAGTCAAGGATCGTACTTATAATGTGGCAGTCCCTCACTCTGTAAGAAGTTCAAGCTGGAGAGCATCTTGCAGCTACAATGATCGCAACCTATACATGCACATCCTCAAGCTAACAGCTTCATGGCTCACAGTTAAAATAAAAGGAGTACGAATTACTCTAGATTGACAGAGTGCAGGCTGTTGAAAATGGTGAAGTAAAAGTGATAAGACTTTCTTCAGAAAAGAAGAATCAAGAAAAGCTTTGTTTTACATTAATTCTTTGGGGTTACAAAAAGAAAGAAGACTGCAGAGCTGCAACCATGCGTTTAGACAAAAATAGCTTAATTACTGTAGGTTAACTGAGAACTGGCTCAGGATGCTAAGAAGTTATAAAAACACCATAGTAACAGGAGGGTGTATACAGGAAAAGACAATATATCTTTAAGATCAGAGAACTTATATTCTGCATGCAGAATGACTTACCAGAACAGGAGTGGTCTGGATGGAAGCATATGATAGAGAAGGTAAAAAACAAGAAATTGACAAAAACATCCAAACCAGGGCAAAAAGAGACAGGTCAGGAAATGTTTGTATGCGTAACAGATTATTTTTAAAGAGGCACATCATTAATCATGCATGCAGGCTTCAATTACCCTTGCATACACTTGAATAAAAATTGTGAAATGACTATGGAAAGTCATTTCTGGAGGTAAAAGGGAGCTATTTCCTTTTAAAACAGCTGACCAATCAAAAAGGCCAGACATGTCTTTGGATGCATCCTTAAGAAAATAAATATATGTTATTAATGAGATAAAAGTTGGTGAGGATTTGATTCTGGTGATTGTAGAGAAACAGCATCAAATTGTAGGCACTCAAAAGAATATTCGTAAGTATAGAAGTACAAAAATACTGGACTTTAAAAAGGAAGAATATGAAATTTATTGACAATAGTTTGCAGAATATTAAAAAAATGCTAAGTGCATTTTGCAGAAAGGGAAGGTACTTATGAAAAAAGAAAGGTTAAGAATTCTTGCATTTTCCCAATTGTAAAACAACATTAAACAATACCTGTGGAGATTCCCAGGTGGAGTAGATATAACTCCATTTCCTTGGCCCGTTTACACCAGCTAGAGATAGTAATGTGTTTAAGGTAAGATTAAGGTAAGAAGAAAATCCGACAAAAAGCAGATTTAAAAGTCAAATGTGTTGCACAGAGGGGATTATACTAAAAAAACCCAACTGATAGAAGAAATTAGAATAGGTACAATGGAATATACATACCTCTAAAGCAATTTCACTAACAGAAAAAGCTTTTATTTTCACAAATACACAAACCAGGTATTTTTTCTGCTTATGATTCCTGCTGTTTTTATACGTAATTCCAACACTAGTTAGAAAGCTGAGATGAATATAAGCTACATGTAGACAATTCAAAACAATATGTTGATGTAAATTATATCAGACAGAAAAGGCTTCTATTAGTTTTTATGTCCTATGTGTCTGCTGACTAAAACAACAAAAAAAAAATCTGGTTGAACTGAACGAAGTGTATCTTACAGTTCACAAATAAAACAAGAACAGTAGGAGGTCATTAAGCTATTTAAAGAAAATCACGGACTTTAAAAGCCATTCTCTGTGAATCATGCTGTCTTTACAAACAGTCTGAAATTATTATTTTTTTTTTAGAGGTTGACAAGTTGAAAAATTCCATGATAAAACCAGTTTATTAATGCTTCTGTGATATTTTGTAGAAATACTAAGAAAAGTTTTCCATATGAGAATAGAATACAGCTTAGCACAGAGCTATACACAGAGTCCCTTGCTGTAGCGTAGAGCTCTATGCTATAGGAAAACTGCTGAGAATGGGGGTAAAAACTAGAGCAACAACTGAACATCCACTTCCTTTGAAAAGTTAGAATTGTTTGTGAGCTAAAAATATCCAAAGTGAACGAGAGAAAGTTGGATTTTAAAGTTTAAGGCTACAAAGAAACCTGATATACTGGAGTCAGTTCCACTGGAAACTAATAGACTTTGTCATGATCTAAATGGGAAAGCTGCAAGGCTGACTGAAACACAACAGTGTTTCACTTATGTTTACAGCAAAAATATTCAGGATGCTGTGGTACAAAATAAGAAAGGAACAATGTTCTAAAAGCGAGGTTATTGGGAAAAAGTGTATTTGCTATATAAAGTTGTGAAAAGCGTGAAATTGTCCACATCATCTCTAAAAATAAATTTCTAAATTGAAAGCTGTTAGGAGGCTGAAAGTCTATACATTTTGTAACATTGGTAAGAGCACTTTTTAAATGATAGACGTGTCCTGGTGTTTTTTGCCAGATTGCATCCTATGAAGGAATCATTTCTGGGCAGGCTGAGCTTATTAGTACAGCTAACAGTGAAGAGGTATGAGGAAATATAAGTAGAGGGCACACTTCAGAGGAAACTGTTGTTATGGAAGGATAATACTGCTTCCTTACGTGGAGCAGGGCTTATGAGACCAGGGAGGAGAACAGAGAGGGAGAGGAGGTATCTTCTGTGGAGGGCAGGGAAGTCTACTGACAAACTTTCTGGACACAGTGAGTTTCTCTCCAGGCTTTAAACTGGGTGAGACTACATGTCATGTACTGGCTTCTTTTCCACTGTCCCCATTATGTTATCTCACCATTTTATTCTCTTCATAAATTGTCCCATTGGCACAATAACTATAAGCTGTACTAGATAAACAGGTGAAACGTTAAAAACTGGCAAGAATCAGGGGTCTAAAAAAATCCCTTTGGGAAATGGAACTGGATTCTGAAATGCCAAAATATATTCTCCCTCAGCAATGGAAAGCCTAAGATACTTACATGGTTGCTGCCTGCTTGTAAAAGCAACGTATTGTGCTCCTAGAGAGCCTATGCATGCTGAAACCTCCATCCCGATCCAGCTGAGCAGAGGGCCCTGACTGGAGCACATCCCAGCTCTCTCCGTTTCCCTCCCCAAGTGACAACACCACAGTTAAGGTGGAAAGCTGTGCCTGCCTGTGTTGCACACACCAGGGACTGAGACGGGGTTGGGAACTACAGCCTGGCACCAATGGTATGGACATGAATTCCTGCTTGTCTAAGGAAAACTGAGTGCTTCCATTTTTGGTTTAAATTATTTACATTTAGGCTCTCTATTTTGATCTATTTTTTGATTTATGCAATGTGCTTCCATATCAAACCAGATTTAAAAAAAGTATTTCAGAAGAACAGATGAATAAAAATCTTTGCACGGGCTGCAGGTGCCCCGTCGCTGGCAGCGGGGGCTGTGGGGTGGCCCCGGCCCTGCTGCCTCCAGGAAAATGTACTTAAGAAAGGGCAAACAATGCCATTCAGGCATAAGAGAATTAAGAAAAACAGGAACAGCAGGGTGAACACAAAGGTCAGAGATGAAGGAGGAGGAGCAGGTGCTCCATGTGTCACAGCAGATATCCACACTGCAGCCCATGGACAGGACCATGCCAGACAAGATGGATATTTCCTGAAGGAACTGCAACCTGTGGAAAAGCCACACTGGAACAGAGGAAAAATGTGAGAAGGAAGGAGCAGCAGACAGAGCAAAAAACATTATACATTGACCCCAGCATCACCCACCCTCCCTGTGGTGCTGGGGCAGGGGAAGGATACAGGGGTGAAAGAGTGCCCTTGAGCCTGGGAGAGGCAGGAGGAGGGAGGCTGTTTTAACATTTGCCTTTGTTTCTCACTATCTACATCTACTATCATTGAAAATAAAGTTAATTTTCCATGTCAAGTCTGTTTTGCTCACAGTAGTAATTGGTAAGTGCTCTCCCTGTCTTTATTTTGACCTGATAGCTTGGTCTTTGATTCCTGCCCCTCCATTTTTTCTCCCTTTGTCCTGCAGTGAAAGGGAGGGAGTGAGCAGCTGGGTGGGAGCTGGGCTGTTGGCTAAGGCTAGCCACCACGAATTTGTAAAGCTTAAAGACAAAATGGAAGTTAAAAGTCAGAATGAGAGAGAAATCATTCACACAGAAACTCATCATTCACACAGAAACTGATGACAGAATTTCACATAAAAACACAGGGCTTTTCAGATCCACCCTGCTCTACTGGGCAACAGCTGGTTCTCCTACCAAGATCTGAAAATTGACTGGGAGGAGAAGGGGAGGGAGGGGTCTCCTGCCTTTCCCTCAATGACTCCTTCCCACTCTCCAGGATGAGGAAAGGTGGAGGGAACAGGCCTAATTCCTGTTACCTGGGTACTTCCCAAGCATGATGATCACTTTTTGCTTCTGTTCAACACCTTAATACATCAAATTCTCTGTAAATGTTCTGTGGCTAGTGGCAGTGAATCATATAAACATTCAAATATGGGTGGAATCATGCCTATCTTACTTAGACCGACTTTATCCTCCATTTCTAGTCTCTGATAGTGTTTCACATGAAAGTTTCCAGTTCATAAAAACCCAAGAAGAGTCCAAAGTAAGACCCTGAAAGTTTCCACTCGTCATAAACTATCATAATAAAATCAGTGACAGATCTAGAAAGGTCTACAAGAGAAATGTTGTAACTCATGTATACTAAAATTCCATACAGAAAAGAACAGAATAGGGGTTCCACAAAGATTCAGAATCAGATGATACAACATCCTTAATAAAAAAGATCTTTGAAAACTTTACTTTATAATCTGGCAGTCTGCCTAGAGTCATAATGGAGTTTCACAGAAAAGTGTCTGAATTAGGCTAGCCTATAGAATGGAATGTGATGGAAGAGAGCAGATATATGCTATATATATATATATATATAAGCCTCAGGCACAGAGCAAAGCTGTATAAAGAGAAAGCTGGGCATACACACAAGTGCACACATACAATACAATATTCCTATATCCGTGTTTACTTTCAAGAGGTATTTTTCTGAAAAATAAATTACAGCAGTAGGTGAAAAGCCTACAAGGGAATCAGATAGATGAACAGCACTGCAGAATTCTGTCTCTTGTACAAAGGGAAAGTATACATCATAGTTACTGTCACTGTTGACTGTTATAAGGATTCAAGAGCAAGTGCAACTGCTGGGCTTAAAAAAGAGTAATAACAACTATCTTAGTGGCACTGCGGCTTGTAAGCTGCTGTGAGGTTAGGTTGGTGGACAGAAAAAGTGCTAGCATATCATCCATAAATCATTGAACCTAACCAGAGATACAGCTCCTTGGCTTTTCTGCCAATCTGGAAACCAACCTGAATTTTCAGTAGTACAGGGACAGGCACAGAATCCCAAGTTTCTACAGGACAGATTGATAGACCTTCTCCAAATTCAGTGTGCCAGTTTGTTCTTAAAATAGAGAACTCATGTTATCTTTAAGTATCAGTTCCATTGCATATGTTATCTAGGTTAAATATCTTCTGCACATTTTGGGTTTTGAAAATTTATACACTTATCAAGTTATCTTTTTCTGGAATGCTATTGAATATGGTGGAAGAGGAGACTAGGATTTAGAGCAAGTTGTACATGTGTTTTGGTTTTGCTTACAGATCCTCAGTAAGTATTGACAAAAATAGAAGGGTATAAACTCACAAGTATGCAGAACCTGTGATGCAACAGGGCCTTTCAAAATGTGTTTCAAGTTTTAATTTAACAGATAAGAATTTTAAACAAGAAGATACTTAAAGAATCTCCCCAGCAAGTACCAGTATGTTAAATATATTGCATTTGTAAGTTCTAAATCAGTAGGAAATGTCAGATACGAAGCACGTTCAAAAAATGCCCAGAAAGCAGGTCAACAAAATGCAATTTTATTTTTGAAAAGCTTGTCCATCAAATCTAGAGCTTGGAAAAATGCTGTTCTGTCCAGCTTCCTGTAAACACAGTGTTGACCAGTGCAATCCTCAGAACCTTATCAGTTTTTGTATTTCACAACTTAGTATTGTACCTCACATGTCAAAGGCAAGAACAAATCACTGTCTGAAGTTCTACCTCTCTGACATTCCTAGCTTAGAATGTAATAGGTATGCTGAGCTGATGTTTCTAGAATTGAAGAAATCCTTCAGTTTTAGTTTTCCTTTTCGGTTATGCAACTAGATCATACAACACAGTTTTCTTTACCTTTGCATGTCCTGCTTTCAGGGGTTTTTTAATGCTTCATGCATAGCAAGTGGCAGCAAGAGAAGATGTAACAATTATTAGAGAATATATTCCGTAAAAGAAGAATGCAAGGGGAAAAGAAACAGTTACAAGTAATGAAGTGGCTTCATAGATCATCTCCTACACACAGCAGGCAGACACATTTCTAACCTGCCAAGGAAACTATTCACCACTGAACAAATCCTAGACTTCTTAAATTGGCAAAACTTTTTTTGACTTAGAGGCAATGAGAATTTTGCCTGATAAAGATTTTAGGATATGCCCCTATCTGAGCTAGCTAGGACATGAAAGTTAAGACTTATGACCTGATGAGGGGTTTTGTGCTTAAGGCTGTACTTCTAGCATGTATTTATATATTCAATTTTCTACATTCAGTAGTTGTACTTTGGTAGATATATGAGCTGCACAGTAGCTGCTTCATAAGTAATGCAATCCTTCTTCCATTTGTACAGAAACAAAGAAACCTAAATTTCATGTACTGTGCATAGTGCCCATCTTATTCCTTGTGCTATACTGTATAAGAGAGTACGCCATTTCCATAGCTTTCTTGCAAACTGTTGTTTTGCAGCCTTGACACAAAACATCATTTTACTGCAGCTTGCTGCATTTGTAAAGAGCTGTACTATTAAGCCCACATGCTACATGCCTTGAAGAGGAAAGCAGTGAAAAAACATGCAAGGAAAAAAACAGTTTTCCAGCAGGGAAGTATTTTTTGCTTCATAAATGTATTTTTTGAAATTTAACTTCAGGTAAGGTAAACTTAAGTTAAAGCAAACTGGAAGTATTTTTTTTTTTGTTTACTTCTTACCACCCATCTTTCCCCAATATTCATACACTATTTTCCGATTTTCTCTTTTTTCCAAAAGTAGATGTTTTGAAAACTATGATGTGTAAACTGTAAATGACTGACTATATCTTAAACTCCAGGTGTAGTAAAATATTGAAAAAAGCCAGTTCCTTGTTAAAACTGAATTAAAACCTTGTGTCATTGATAGGTCATAAACACTCAACATATTGTTCTTGCACCTGATGTTCCATAAGATGATATACCTTAGAATTCCTGGATAATTTACCACAGACATTTCTAAATGCTTCTAAATATATATATATCAACATTTTATTGTATCAGGTACCAACATAGTAGGATAAATAAAAGATCTTTTTATTTAGGCAGAAAAGTTCTAGGTGTTCTCCAAACATTTCCTGTGATACAGAACAGCTACACAATTCTAAAAATGCTCTTATTGGTTTAGTTTACTTCATTTCAAGAACCTGTATAAACAGCAGTACCCAAAGGTTCTTTTGTTATAGTGTATGATTTATCTGTTGCAGTTGCATCAAGATTTTCTCTGTGCAGGCAAGACATATAACATGGGTAGGATGAAGCTAATAGCCACAAGACAAAAGTTTAGAGAACGGATACAGTTCCCAAGTGCCTGGAAAGAGCTAGATGAGACTGGTGAGGCTGGGAGGTACTCTAGTTGTTGTTGTGGGGGGTGGGGAAGAGGCATTTCCTCTTCTTAAAAATAAATAAAATATTACAACATTCAAACAAGCTTCAATGCCACTTTAGCAAAGAACACTCAAAGACCGGTTAACAGTTTCAGATGTGTGTGTGTGTGTGTGTGATATGCATAAAAATACATAATATCTGTGTATTCTACCCAGCTTCTCCAAATGCCCAGGCTTTGTTAAGAAACAAGATAGGGACCTGGAGTTTAACTAGCATCTCTCATTTTTTTAGCTCTTCCAGATATAAACATGTCCCTGCAATCTGCAAACACTTACCTCTTCCCTTATCATAACTCTTTTTCTGTGCAAAAGCTTACTATCCTAACTTATCGTGTATGCAAATATGTGAACTGCAACTAATTTTTCCACTGAAGCAGTTGGGGTCAACACAGTTGAATAGCTGCCTTTATCAATCAGCTACCAGGTTGTAACTGCTTAAAAGCCTGCTAGTAGACCTTTTACAGAGCAACTCATTTTTCATTTTTTTCTTTTTCTAAAAGGGAGAATACATACGATAGTTAGCTTTGACCATCTTAAAACTGTACTATAAACTTTATGTTATTACCTGTTGTATTAAAAGGACAATTCCCTCAGACTCACAATTTACCTGAAAAATAAACTTCAACATCACAGATCCAGATTTTTTTTTTAATATTTTTTTCATAATATATCTATTAGTATATTTTCCTTCTCCCCTCCCCCCTGTTTTCAGGGCTACACATATTGAATGTATTGAACATCTTAATCTCATCTTGCTTTTAGGGATCCAGTCAAAAAATAAAACTACTATCGCACTGACACATTAAACAATCAGATGACTGCAGTAAGAAACTGAATAATTTATCATTTTCAAAGAAAAATGACAAGTCTTGTGCATAACAATGTGTATCATCAAAGAGAGCTCTTTTCAAATTGCCTCCTGATTACTTACACAAGTTTAAGAGAAATGACTATGTACTGCTTGTAAGTTATTACCTTTATTAAAAAAATAAATTAGCCAGAATAAACACTTATTGTGTGGCATAGGAATTATATAATTATCCCTCCTCCAATCGTTAACTGGGAATTCTTTCGTATGGGAAAGACATAAGATAGAAGTCTGTACAGAGAGGAGCCCGTGGTTGCCTTTCCTAAGTGCTCTTTCCAGACTGCATATCACCAATTTTATGTTGCAGCTGGGAGTTATATTAAATACAGCAAAATAAATTTTGTCTGCAAAGCAGCTCATGGAATTTCCCATGTTGGCTGAAGTAGATTTGATCAGCATATGAACAGGAAAGCAAATCAAAGAAAATCTCTCAGGCTCAAGGTTGTAACCTAAGCTTTTCTTTTTAATCCCCCATGTACAGACCTGCACTGACATCTCAGATATCCACACTATTCTTGCTTAAGATAATGCAAATTATATGGGCACATCTTTGGATGGTTCCATGACCCTGTACATGTTAGCTTTAAGTCTAGTTAAAAAAAATGTTCTAAAACACTCCATGGATTAAATGGTGGCTCCAGTGAAGCAGTGAAGCCAGTAGGAAAGCCAGTAGGATCTTCAGATCTTCAACTTTGGCCTCAGCAGAACTGAGTTTTTACTCTGTCCCTTTTGAATGTGGGCTACTGCCTCTGTTGGAAGAACAGGTTCTTTTTTTTTTTTTTTTAAGATTTGCCTTGAAGTAAGTACTTGTGAAAGATGCTAACCCTATGGTCCTGGAGACTGATTTTTTTCCCTTTAGCCTGAGACTAGTTTCAGCAAGGAAGAGCTTTCTTGTACTAACACACCAATATGCACCAGCCTACATTTGCAAGGATAGCCTCTTAAAGTTCAATCTCTATACCCCTTCAGCTTTTTTCTTTTTTTTTTTTTTTTTCCCCAGTGAATCACATTTGTACAGATAACACTCTAGCTCAAAGACTGTAGCAACTTTCTGAGAAAGGATTGCTTAGGATGCTTGTCCAAATACAGATCTCATTGGATTGCTATGAGATTTATTCTATGCTGTGGTGGTTTGACCCTGGCTGAATGGCAGGTACCCACCAAAACCGCTTTATCACTCCTCTCCTCAATGGGAGAGGGGAGAGAAAATATAACTAAAGGCTTGTGGGTTGAAGTAAAGACAGGGAGGTAGCTCAGCAATTACCATCACAGTCAAAACAGACTTAATGTGGGGGAAAATAGTGTAATTTATTACCATTCAAATTGGAAAAAAACCTTCCCCCACCCCTCCCTTCTTCCTGGGCTTAACTTAATTTCTGATTTCTCTAGTTCCTCCCCCTAAGCAGCACAGGGTAACAGGGAATGGGAGTTATGGTCAGCTCATCACACGTTGTTTCTGTTGCTCCTTCCTCCTCACACTCTTCCCCTGCTCCAGTGTAAGTGGTCCTTATCACAGGAGACAGTCCTCTACAAACCTCTCTATTGTGAGTCCTTCCCATGACATGCAGTTCTTCACACACTGTCCTAGCATGGGTACCCCACAGGGCCGCAGGTCCTGACAGCAAGCCTGCTCCTTTGTTGGCTTCCCATGGGGTCACAGCCTCCTTCAGGCACCTGCCTGCTCTGGTGTGGGGTCCTCCATGGGCTGCAGGTGGATATCTGCTCCACCATAGCTCTCCACGGGCTGCAGGATGGATACCTGCTCCACTGTGGACCTCCATGGGCTGCAGGGGCACAGCCTGCCTCACTGTGGGCTTCACCATGGGCTGCAGGGGAACCTGTGCTCTGGCACCTCGAGCATCTCCTCCTCCTCCTCCTTCTTCACTGACCTTGGTGTCTGCAGAGTTGTTTGTTTCACATAGTCTCGCTCCTCTTTCTCACTGGCACAGATTTTTTTTTTTTTCTCTTCTTAATATGTTATCCCAGAGGTGCTACCACCATTGCTGATTAACTTGGTCTTGGCCAGTGACAAGTCCACCTTGGAGCTGGTTGACATAAGCTCAAATTTGACATGGGGGAAGCTTCCGACATCTCACAGAAGCCACCCCTGTGGCCCCCCTGCCACCAAATCCTTGCCATGCAAACCCACTACATATGCTTAGCACTACATAAACCGCATAGTTGTGTCATGAGTTATTGTTGTCTCCTATGGTATTTCTTTTTTTCTGTAACCAACGAGACTGAAGGCTGCTATATGTTTCTGAGTCCTTGAGCAACTTTAGTTAGGCATTAGTTTTAAAAGAAGGTGAAAGAACACATGCTTTTTTCCTTTCTCCACCTCTGTGTAATTCATGATGGTTGTATTCAAGCTTCAGTGCTCCCTAGCTTGGATATATTAATTAATGCAGGAACTATCCCTACCAAGTTTACACCAAATTGATCAACATTCAAGTTCCAAATCCAAGTCCTTTGCTGCTTTCTCAAGGCTTGTCCTGCATATAATGTTGATTTAAATGATAAAAGTTAAATCACATAGAGAAATATGACTTCTATATACTTCTTGGTATATACTTAATATACTTCTACATACTTCTCAGTGACTTAATATGAGCTCTTTATACTTCTTAGCTCCTCTTAACTTGCATTGACATACAAACTCTCTATACTCTAGCACAATTGCACTATAATACAAAAAGCATAGGCTAAGACCTGAATGGCTGTAATTCATTAGCTGGCAACATGACAATTTTATGGTACAGATGCAGCCCAGCAGTCAAGTATTACCACTCTGCCTACTGGCAACACATAAGGAGAAATCACATGGGGGACTCTGTCCTGGTACTTATTTTCCACACTGAAAATATGCAAAAAGAACCATATTTATAGACTTTGTTTCATGATGTGACAGTTACTACTTCAGTATGAAGGGATATAACCCCTGCAGGAAATATTTCTTTTTCTCTCTTGAACACTATTTCATGCTTGAAGGATCCTTGCAAATTCTTAGTCCATTTATGTGCAGATTTCCAGTGTCCTGTTTGTCACTGTACTGACCTCTGTTGCAGCTGCTGAAACAAATATTGCCAAGAAGAGCCAACGAATAATAAAACTGTATGGTACAGACAATCACATTTGTTACATGACCAATTCAGGAAACTTGACATGGTTGGCAGCCTAACAATATGAAGTACAGGTGACTTTTTCAAGGTCCTCTTCATTTATATAGCTCACCTAGACACCTTATTGCACTCTAACTATTTCAAAGAATTTAAACAATATTCAATGGAAAGAAAGCAGGACTGCAATTAGAAATGTGTGAAGTTTAAAACTGGTGTTGACCTTTTCTACAATGCAGGTTGACACAGTTCTGCATCTCTACTTAGAAAACAAGTCTAATAGATCTTTATTATGAAAGAAATAAGAGTCATAGTATGTGTCTGTTTGGCTCTGTATCTCACACTGGTCACTGTGGATGCTGTGGGAATAAGTGTTAAAATAAAGGACAGGTAGGTACATTATACCAGCCACGAGAAATTTCCAACTAAAGGAGTTCCCATGCTAGACCTTTCATCCAATTCTGTGTGGTCAACAGTACCCTTCTATAAATCAGTCTACTTGCCTTTTGAATCATCTTGTGACAATGAATTCTGTAATCTCAACATCCACTGGTGATATTTTCCTACTCTTCTGTTAATTTTGAAACTTCTAAGTATTTCATTTAATGCCCTTAGTTTCTGCAGTATGTTAAGTAGGAAAGAATTTTCTTCCATTCAGTTTCTCCATATTGTACATGACTTAATATGACCTCTGTTATGTACTTCTCCTTTTCACTCCCTCTTTTCTAAAGGAAATAATCCTAAATACTAATTTAAAACAGTTATCTGTCCTTATATTTGCCTATTGTTCATACATGGCCTACCTGTTAGTGTACTATTAGTCCAAAATATTTTTTTCCCTTTTCTCCCATGTCAGATTAGGTCTACAAGACCCTTGATGAAGGATTTAATAATAAACTGTCAATATCCAAACGCAGTATACAAGTGTGCGCTCTCAACTCCATAACCTTTCTCCATGTTTTTATAGGCTCAAAGAACTTTCCTTGATCTGCAAGTCCATATTTCCTTCAAAGCCACATCACTGCTTCTTCATTACCTGTTTTTTTGTTCACATATCCAGTTTTCTTTGTTACAGATTGTAACAAGATTAACCCAATACAGAAGCCATGTAGACCTGTAGTTTGTCCAGTTGCTTTTAGGGCCATTCCCTCAATAATGCCATTGTTTACACAACACAACTAGTGTTTTAGCTGTTTCTTATAGGTATTCTTTTAGAAACACTAGATTAGTACCAGCTAACCCAGGCAATCTATTACTAAAGAGTTTATTTATTTTTCTTCTGAAAATTTTAAAATAGCTCTTCAATTAGAGAACTTTTCCAACTTGCACCCCATGTGAAAAAGTTCTACTACAGGAACCTCTTTGACAACTTGTGTAGAGAATACTGAAGAAAAGTAATTAGTTTTCCTGATAAGGGACTATTTTGTCTAGAAGCACCTTTAACATTTTGATCAGTTATAAGTCTTGGCTTCTTGGCAGAAGTTCTGCTTCTGATGTGCTTGAAAGGCTTTCTTAGTATTTTTAGTCCCTTAACAACTTGTATTCCAAACTATTATTTTTTTTTTAAATTGCTGCTGTTCAAGGCCATTCCTGTTTTCCTCATCAGATTTGACTTCCTCTTTTCGCTGTTTTAATGATATGTATATATATATGTAATAGCTCTTTTATTCTGCTGTTTAATGATACTGGCTTTTTCTGGTCCTGCTAAAGTCTGTTACTACAGGTGGCATAAATACTTTCTGTATTTCAAAGATGGGGTAACTAAACCATCTCTGCACTCTTCCAGATTTAGGCAAGGCATTTCACCTTGTATAGGTTCACTATTACTGGTTGAGACAGATCTTAACCACATTTGACATTAGGTTCTGATAGTAATACCATTTCTGTATTGGCCTGGTTTACTCTGTCATTTATTATACCTTCTGTCTTCTTGTAGTGCACCAATGATTATCTGACTTCCACCAGAGCCCCAAGATACTTAGCATGTCAAGTTACCTCCCAAAATCAAAACCTGATTTTTTGCCCACACTACTCAGCTCCAAGCAAATCTCATCTTCCCTTTTCTATTCCATTTTTTCAACCATAGTGATATCTGGCCTGGATCTGCAGTTATTGCAAGACTAAGGAGGTCTTAGTCTTGGGCACTTCACTTAATAGTTTGACTCCAGAATCTTTTTATGTTGTATGCACAATGCTATATTGGCTGTGGCCAGTTATCCTGCTTTTGGCTGGAATAGAGTTGTTTTTCTTCCTAGTAGCTAGTACAGTGCTGTGGTTTTGAATTTAGTATGAGAATAAAGTTACTAACACACTAATTGTTGTCACTAAGCAGTGATACTTGAAGTCAAGGACTTTTCAAGTTTCCCATGCTCTGCTAATGAGGTACACAAGATGCTGGGAGAGAGCATAACTAGGACAGCTGACCCAAAGTAGCCAAAGGGATATTTCATATGATAGAACATAACACTCTGTATACAAACTTGGAGGAGTTGGCTGGGAGGTGTTGATCGCTGCTTGGGAACTGGCTGGACATTGGTCAGCAGATGGTGAGCAATTGTGTTGTGCATCACTTGTCTTTCTTGGGTTTTATTCCTCTCTCTTTTTGTTGTCTCCCTTTTCATTATATTTATTATACTTATAATAATAATAATTATTATTGTATTATCATTATATTGTTGTTGTTATTGTTATTATTATTAAAATGTTATCTTGACCCATGGGTTTTACCTTTTTTCTGATTCTCCTCCCCATCCCACTGGGGCGGAGAGAGTGAGCAGCTGTGTGGTAATTGTTTGCTGGCTGGGATTAAACCACAACACCCGTGCATCATCTTTGTGCTTGCCAGACAAATTGTGACACTGTCCTTACTGAAATTACAAAATCCCTTTCTATAATAAACAATAATCAGAGTACTTTGCTGTATATGTCCCCCTTCGTATCTGCTACCCTACTCAGCACAACAAGGTTTTTGGTCATCACATGGTGGAAGGCTCTTTTCCAAAACATCTCTCCCAACTCCTCGGCTTCCCTGTCCATAATATCCATAGTGTAAATGACCTATTTTTCATGTCATTCAGTCATGAAACCATATCCTAACCATGAAAAGAGATGACTTGCACAATTTTAGTCATTCACACTAAGGAATATGGATAATAGACCCTTTGGTCAATGTAAAAGGGATGGCTATGAGGTGAAGGAAGTGAGTTGAATTTCAGATGTGGCTGAAGGCTTGGATTTTGAATGCCATAGTCTGTGATCTTATGCAAAAGTGGCCACGTATGAGAAAAATCTCAATAATTCTTCAGCAATGAATCTCTCCTTTCACTGCAATAGCAAAAAAAAAAAAGGTAGGAACAGAAAACATCTGTTTAAATAATTAAAATGCTGATAGACTTCAGGTGTCTTAATTAGTTTCTAGTTCACCTTTGTAAAAAGTGTCTAAGGATCAGGGATGGTAGAGTCTCAAACTCTGGAAATCTTTGTAATAAAGGTTGCTGTTCAGCTGGGGCTCTACTCTTGTTTTAAATGAATTTGCAGTTTCTTATCTTTGAAAGTAAAAGACCGAATACCTACTTCACAATTGAGCTATCCATAAAACTCCTTTTCTCCACCCCAGTTCTAGTGAGTTCTACCCTGCTACCAAGCAAAAGCAGGCTAATGATCACAGAAAGACTGGGACATCCACAATAAAGCTTTCCTCTAAGGTGTGCAGCTGGGCCTATATCTTGTTTGGAATACATTTGCTCTGGCAGTGCTGGAAGAAGTCAGCATTCTGAACAAAACACCCAGAAACCTCTTTTGATGTTATCATTAATCAGGCCTGTTAGTTCAAATGCCTAAACATTTTTTTTAAATGATTGAGGACAATGGAATTTTAAATGTAATATGCCAACACTCTGCTAATGTGTTCTTAGACATCTATTTTATCACAAGTGAATTTGGCCCACATGAACAAGATCTTTTTAAAGAATAATCTAAAATTTACTATGCAGCAAGTCTGTTCTCCCTGCACTTGGTATGTATCACACATAACAAGTTCAGGTGTAAGTGCTGCTGTAACAACTCCTTGAATCTGACACCTGATTTTTTTATTATTTTTAATGCATGTTGAATGTAAAGAAGGGGTTTTATTCAAGAAACACAATGAGCTAATAGCAGTCACACAGAAATACAAGGGGGTACAAGATGTTTTTAAAGTACTATCCCAAAAAACAGTGGCCTGGAGAGAAAGCACCAAAGCCAAAGAATAACATGAAACTTGTATCCTTGTCATCAGACATAAGGTACAATTTAAAAAAAACATACCCACAGCACAGACATTTTATATGTGATCTGTTTCAATGCAGCAGTGTATGAATGACACTGAGAGGCACATTCCGCAGAGATGGAAGAAGTTTTTGATTTGTCACTAAAGCCATATTTGTTTACCCATGCAAATGACAGTGAAGACTGCCTTATCCTCAGCTGGCAATATAAGCCAGGTGGTAACCACACACTCTGCCCCTAGCCTCCTTGCTATATTCTTTGACGTGCCCTGTATACAAAAAAGGTAAAACTTGGCTGTTTTCTTTCTGTTTGCTTTAGGCTGTCCATTTAGGAATAGCATTCCTTAAATTTTGCTTAGTACTTTAATTATAAATCTACATAAAATATTACTTTAGTCCAGAATGTAAATGAAAATGCAACAATAACAGCACTGGAAAATGAAAGATACCTTTCAGAACACCGAGTTGTTCTTTTTTTCTTACTTTATATTTACATTCACTTTCTTGGATTTTAAAACTTCATAGCCTAAAACAGGTCCATAGCCAGGAACTTTGCTCTGATATCCAGATTGTTTATTCAAGTTCTTCGTCAGTTTGCTAGACTTTTACTCTCCTACCCCAGCCAACTCTTACTTAATCACCACTGTTAATTAATCATCACTGTTTCAAGTAGTTTTCAGTTCAGATAGTGTTTTTATCCACAGCCATTTGGATTAATCTGTCACAGAAAGCTTCATGAGATAGTATCAAATGCTATAACAGATTGCATCTATCTTTGAGTTCTCTTTCCCAACATGATTATTGTCTTATATAACCATATACCTGTGTGTGTTTAATATTATCGTTGTCTGGTAACATACTTTATAAACTAATAGCACTTGTTTTTCATTCTATGACAACAAAAATGCTGAAAGAAACAACCAGAACTTTGCAAGTGAGGATTTAAACTTCAGCTGCATTACCAGAAAGAGTACGTAATATCTGGGAAGCACAAAGGTGAACAAGAACTCCTGGTGTTTAAGAGCTCATTCTATTATCAATAATAAGGCTTTTATTTATTCGTCCCTTCATTTGTCTCATGTAATCATGTGCCAGCACTCAGCTGAATTTAACGGTAGGTAAGAAGCCTATTTGCACTAAGGCATCCAGAAAGGCATTACCAGAAATTTTTTTGAATGATTAATGAGCTATTAATTATACAAGAAGCTAGTTAATTTTTGCTGGTCACTGGGCACCACTGAGAAGGACCTGGCTCCATCCTCCTTCCACTCTCCCTTCCGGTATTTACATACATTGATAAGACCTCCTGAGTCTTCTCCAGGCTGAGCAGTCCCAGCTCTCACAGCCTTTCCAGTCTTTCCATCATCATCACTAGCTTTAATTTTACCTAAAGTCAAGAAACAATAATGACTTTACATTCCTGCCAAATTTTGTGATGTGGAAGGTGCAGATGGATGCCACCCTGTTTAGACTAGGCTTTTCTTTCTTAAACCAAATGACCGTGGTAACTTGGCTTTAGGAACTGTCAGGGCCCTGAGGGCACTACCAGGCCTGACTGGCCTTGACAGACCCACTTGGTGTCTTTGCCCCTGGGCCCGGGGGGCTCACTTAAGCTTGGACTAGGATACTCAAAGCTGGTCTGAGGAATGCTATAGATAGACTGGTGCCCAGCCCTGTCTTTGCCCCCTTCCCCCACGTTGTAGCTTTGCCTCTAGCCTCCATTTTATTTTGCTGTTGACTGGAGCCACCTTGGTTGGTCCTTGGTCCTGGTCGACTGCTTGCCGTGGCTGGGTCTGCCACTGAACCCTAATACTAGCACATTGCTGTGTTTAGACCTGGCAGGAAGGTGCCTCACTGGTGGGGGATCAGCCAGCCTTGGGGTTTACCTCAGCCTCCTACTCATCTGCTTTTGGAGACCGCCTCCTGCTCCTGCTTTTAACTTTACTTCTATTTTTTACTATTTGAAACCTAATAGTTGTATTGTAGATTAGTTACCCATAGCCCAAGTGGCCCTTTGAACAATCTGATTTGTTCAAGCAGGGTTTATCAGCTATGCTCCCTATATAAAACTGGGGCACCATACTGAACAGTTACTTTCATACTTGTGAGCGATCTTTAGTTAAAAGGCATTGATGTTAGTTTGTTGTCATCGTGAATGCTTTGATCTAGAAAGCTTGGGGGCAGGAGAAGGAACAACCCAAAACCCTATAAACAAATGTCACCCCAGCACCTTCTGAAGTTGATTTTTAGGTGTCATTTGCCTGCTTTACAAGGCCATTCTCCTTAAATGGACAGTATGAAAAGCACAACAGTTTATCATTCCTAGTCAAGAGAACTAAGGGACATGTGATTGTATATGAAGGAAAGTTTAATTAAAGGGAAGTTTAATGTATTTAGGAGAATATTTTCTTGGGAATTGTGACCAGGATGTAGTATAAACACTTGAGGGCAATATTTGCAAGAGGAAAAGCTTAACACTTGTTTTTCAGGTGAGTTCTTTTTTCCCCCAAAAGAAATTAAAAATTCCCCCTAGAGATGCTTCTGGTCAGGTTCAAGTTGGCAAGACTGAAAATCTGTTGGTAATTACAGACCCTCTGTTACTTATTTAGTCTCAAAGGACACCCTTCATTTGGTGAACTTCTTGTGTTTAGCTATTTTACAAAACCTTGATCAAGACATGCTGCAAGTGCTAAAACACCAGTCTTCCCAATCCTAAGAAAAGGCACATGCAGACAACATCAAAATGACTTATACTAGTTCCATATATATGAAGCTTCTTAAAAAACTGATATCTGCTTAAAACGTGAAGCTTTTCAACAGCTCATAACCTCCCAGTCTTTGAGCTAAACTTAGAGAAGGCATAACTGAGATTAAGCAAAGCCAAAGTCAGGGCCAAATAGAAGTTAATGTGTGTGTGTGTGTTAAGCAAAAAGTTTTCATGAGATATAAGGAATTAATTTGATTGACTTCAAGTAACACCATATAAATGCCTAGGTCTTTACATAACATTTACTTTTTTCTTTAATGATTTTAGTTTGTGATGTTATTACTTATGTCCTCTTGACACAGATCTTACCATTATTAAAAATGGAGATTAGGGAAGTAGTAGCAAGGTGGATAGCCTGATGCCGAAGCAACTGATGACAGTAGTCCAATGATAGACTGTGTGCCAGGCTCTTGCATTCATGTGACTGGTCTGAAGATGCAAGTTGTCTTGGAAGCAAAGAGATCATTTGAAGAATGACAGGTGATGACTGTCAGTTGAAGGAGTGAATAATAGTCCTTGAAAATGAAAATAAAAATCTAAACATCATTTGATATTGACTGAGAATGTAGTCATTTCTGAAGACAAATATGTTTATCCATTGAATTGGTTCTTGTCTTTCTCTCTCCTTTAAAATTTGATTTCCAACTCAAATTTACTAGACATATTTAAAATTTATCCCTATGATGTTATTTTTACAAGTTCCTTTATAGACTAGAACTGCAATTTTAATGGACTCTAAAAATGAATCCTTTTATTTTTAGTACACAGAACACTGTACTAAATGCAATGCAATAGAAGTTGCACAAAAAATATGAACTTTAATACTTTTACTCTGCATTTAAGAATAGAAGCTTGTAGTTCATATTTTTCTACAAAACTGGGATGTAAAACTTTTCTTCAAGTCAATGTTTATTTTCCTTTCTTGTCCTCCACATAATGGGAATGAAATTTGAGAAACTGTTTGTGAAAACAGGAACATTTCTCACATATGCATAGTTTGAATACTAATCCTTATAGATACAGATTCCACCTAGAATGAAACAGAAGTCTACAGGGCAATAGGGAGATTATAATAATAATAGAACTCAATAATACAACTATTCTTTTTAGAAAATCATATAATGAATAATAGAAATATTATTATTTTTTAAAAAAATTGTCAGTTGGTACAGGAGAACTTCTGCTTTTAAATTATTTAACTTGGAGAAGATATTTTCCCAAATTATTTCTGAAGAAAAAGGGCAATTAAAAGTGTCATAATTAAATTATTCTGTATTTATTAATAATGCAAATAATAATTCATAATAACATAACAATGTAATCATAATGTGATTAAATTAGTATTACAGTCATTCCTTAATTTTGGGGTAGCTTACTTGGGTTGCTGATTAATTGTGCCATTAATACAAGGTATTAGGGAGTAGTTGTCATGCACAGCTACAGTTGTTAGCCTAGAACATTATAAGCAGGACTGTACTGCTTCGAGGTTTAGGAAATTGATTTTTTGAGCTTGGAATGGACCTAAAAAACCTGTACGTATGCAAGTTGGCCTAACGCAAAGTCATTTAGTGCATTTTTTCACTGCATTCCCCAGAGGTCGAAGTTCTAGATGCAGGTATCATGCATTACTATCTCCTGTTTTGGACTGCCACAGAAAGTCTGTTCTAGAAGCAGATGACTGAGTGCAAAGATGTTCATGCAGAACTGGTGAAGGCTCAGGCACGCCATCTGAAAATTTAATGTACCCATTTTTAGGCCATCCTTGAGCATGCAAGTGCTTTCTTCTCTCTCCCAGGCACCTATCTCATCCTAACCAACAATGATGATAGAAATGTACTTCCAGTTCTTATGTTCTGTGCTGCCATTTGAAGTTATGCACACTAGATTTTCTTTGAGGAAGTAAAGCAGAAGTGATTTTTCTCAATTCAGATATGGTCATTGCTCCACCAAACTATTTTGGATATAATAATTTTTAAGACTTTTATTTTTTTTAAGACTTTGTCATTCACAAATTTTAGAGTTTTTAGGTGTAGGAGATATCACCAAATTACTGAGGTTGACCTCCAATGTGTTGCAGCACAAAGATTCTCATGTAACAAATTTAAATATTGTTCACAATATTTGATTCAAAAAAGTATTTTAGTTCTCTAGTTTGAATCTACTTCAAATAATTCTAACAGTGAGTGTCCAACGCTTTTCTTTAAAACTAAAACTATGGATTAATGGCCCTACATCTAATATAATGCTTTCAAACATACAAATAAAATGAACAAGTGTCCAAGAGAGACACTAAATTGCTTCTTAGACTAGAGACTGTAGTGCAGGTAATAAATAGCTTGGACTACATCATGGAAGTTACAAAAATTCAAAGCAGTCCAATCCTATTGATCTCGCTACAGTATTAGATGGCCGTTTCTAAATGCAAAATATGTGTTAAATCTAAGTTAACGTAGCTTCCGCGTTAATTTAATTCTTTCTTGCTTCAGCAAAAAAAGTGCTTGTACTGTACAAATCCTACTGTTGCAGAGTGATTCCTTAGGTATAAACAGCTTGGGTATTCTTAATGTTCTCTATACTGCTGAGGATCTCAGAAAAGCTGCAGAGATACATCACAGCAATCATTAGCGATCAAGAGTTTCCAATTACTCAGTTACACCTGCTTGTCAAGCATTTGATACAAATGAAGCAAAACTAAAAGTATTTAGCAAGGAGTTTTCTAAGAAAAATGAAGGCCACAATTCCAGATTGTTTTACTTAAAATGCAGATACATCACCTGAGACAGTTCTACCAGACCAGTTTAGTCATATTGCCTTAGTAAACTATTTAAATGGAGCCATAGTATGATTTGGAAGTTGAGATAAGGGTTACAATGGCTACTAGTGTTTAATCCAAAGGAATAGTAACTACTTTCCTCTTTGGCTGTCCTGAACTCGGCTCTGTATAGCTATTGCCTTAGCAAATCCTTATCAGGTACAACAGTGCCCACAGATGGAAAGTTCTCTGGCAGAGAAAAAAAATAGGGATTTGGGCAATGTACAATGAAATAATTGCAATAAAATGAGTGTTTTGTTGGTTTTTTTTAAGAATGTTAAAGTCTTCATTTTTGCTTAAAACTTGCTTTTGCATAAAACTGAGCTGAAATTTTATATGATAGTTTACATAAACCCAAATATCATGTAGATATTTGATATCATGTAGAAATTCAAGAGATAATAATGATCTAAATCAAAATCTTTTTCTGGGAAAGACGGAACACATCAAATATGGAGCTAAGAATTTATTTTTAGTAACAAACATGTTTTCACAGTCTAATAGTGTAAAATAATACAGAAAAATATTATTAATAATACAGTTAAAATTGCTACACAAACCATTTCTATCCTACTCTTTTCTCTGTTGTGACATTCACCTTTCCTATGCTCTTCTAAATCCTAGGTCAACAACTGAACTTTTCTTAAATGCCACAGGGCTGGTAGAGGTGGTAGACTCACAATCACAGGTCCTGGTTCTCATGGGGGATTTCAGTCTCCCTCATATCTGCTGGAAAGACAAAACAGCTAGGCCCATGCAGTGCAGGAGGTTCCTACAGAGCATTGATAACTTTTTGATGGAGGTGGTGGAGAGCCAATGAAGCAGGATGTGCTCTTAGACCTTGTCTTCACAAAGGACTGGTTGGGGATGTGAAGGTTGGGGGCAGTCTTGGTTGCAGTTGCCATGATATTTTGAAGTTTAGGATCCTGCATGGAAGAAGCAGGGCAATAAGCAGCATTGCAACCCTGGACTTCAAAAGAGCTAACTTTGCCCTCTTCAAGGACCTACTTGTAGGAATCCCATGGGTCAGGGCTCTAGAAGGTAGCGGGATCCAAGAGAGCTGCCTAATATTCAAGCGTTGCTTCCTCCAAGCTCAAGACTGGTGCATCCCTATGAGTAAGAAGTCAAGCAAAGTGGGCAGAAGACTTGCGTGGATAAGCAAGGAGCTTCTGGCAAACCTCAAACAGAAGAAGAAAGTTTACAGGATGTGGAAAAAGGGACAGGCCACTTGGGAGGAATATGGGGATGTTGTCAGAACACGTAGGGCAGGGGTCCTCAAACTTTTTAAACAGGGGGCCGGTGCATGGATGAAGTGGCAGGCAGCCATCTGCGGCTGCTTGGTTCCCCCCCCCCCCCAAACCCCTGTCGTGGGGGGGGGGGGCAGGGAGGTTCTGTAAAAACCAGGGGCCGGATTGAGGACCCTGGGGGGCCGTATCCGGCCCACGGGCAGCAGTTTGAGGACTCCTCATGTAGGGAGACAATGAGGAAGGCCAAGGTATGTTTGGAATTAAATCTGGTAAGGGATGACAAGGACAACAAGGTCTACTTCAAGTACATCAGTAGAAGAATGACTTGGGGAAATGTGGGCTCACTGCTGAATGAGGTGGATGCCCTGTTGACAAAGGAAAAGGTGGAGTTACTGAATGCCTTCTTTGCTTTAGTCTTTACTGCCAAGGCCTGCCCTCTGGTTTCCCAGACCCTGGAGGCAAGAAAGGAAGGCTGGAGAAAGGAAGGCTTTTCCTTGGTTGAGAAGGATTAGGTTAGAGATCATTTAAGCAAACCTGACACTCACAGATCTATGGACACTGATGGGATGCACCCCCTAGTTTAGAGGGAGCTGGCAGATGTTATTGCTAAGCCACTCTCCGTCATCTTCAAAAGGTCATGGAGGAGAGGAGATGTGCCTGAGGACTGGAGGAAAGCCAGTGTCACTCCAGTCTTCAAAAAGGGCAAGAAGAAGGACCCAGGCAACTACAGGCTGGTCACCCTCCCATCCGTCCCTGGAAAGGTGATGGAACAGCTCATCCTCAAGGTTGTTTCTAAGCATGTGGAGGAGAAGAAGGTTGTCAGGAGCAGTCAAAATGGACTCACCAAAGGGAAATCATGCTTGACCAACCTGATAGCCTTCTATGATGGAATGACTGGCTGGGTAGGTGAGGGGAGAGCAGTGGATGTTGTCTACCTTGACCTCAGCGAGGCTTTTGACGCCATCTCCCATAACATCCCCATAGGTTGTAAGCTCAGGCCGTGCGGGCTGGATGAGGGGACAGTGAGGCGGATCGAGAGCTGGCTGATGGCAGAGCTCAGGGGCTGTGACCAGCAGCGCAGAGCCCAGCTGGAGGCCTGTAGCTGGCGGGTTCCCCAGGGCTCAGCGCTGGGCCCAGCCCTGTCCAACGGGCTCCCCAGCGCCCTGGGTGAAGGGGCAGAGCCCTCAGCAAGGCTGGCGGTGACACAGCCCTGGCAGGAGCGGCTGGTACCCCAGCGGCTGCGCTGCCGTTCAGCGAGGCCTGGGCAGGCTGGAGAGCTGGGTGGGGGGGACCGAATGCAGTTCAGCAAAGGGGGTGCAGGGCCCTGCCCCTGGGGAGGGACAGCCCCACGCACCAGCACGGGCTGGGGCTGGCCTGCTGGGGGGCAGCTCTGGGAGAAGGGCCTGGCAGTGCTGGGGGACAGCTGCCCATGGGCCAGCCGTGTGCTCTGGGGGCCAAGAAGGCCAGTGGGGTCCTGGGGGGCTTCAGGAGGAATGTGGCCAGCAAGTGGAGGGAGGTGATCCTGCCCCTCTGCTCTGCCCTGCTGAGGCCGCACCTGGAGCGCTGTGTCCAGTGCTGGGCTCCCCAGTTCAGGAGAGACAGGGAACCACTGGAGAGGGCCCAGCAGAGGCCTGTGAAGATCATTAGGGGACTGGACCTTCTCCCTTATGAGGAAAGGCTGAGACAGATGGGCCTGTTTTTAGCCTGGAGGAGAGAAGACTGAGAGAGGGTAGCTTAAGGGAGAATGTCAAGAGGATGGGGCCAGGCTCTTTTCAAGCGGTGCCCCGCAACAGGACAAGGGGCAATTGGCACAGACTGCAGCACAGGCAGTTCTGTCTGAATATGAGGAAGAATTTCTTTACCTTGAGGGTGACAGAGCACTGGAAGAGGCTGCCCAGAGAGGCTGTGGAGTCTCCTCTGGACACGTTTGAAACCCACCTAGACACAGTTCTGAGCAGCCTGCTATAGGTGACCCTGCTTTAGCAGGGGGTTGGACTGGGTGATCTTCAGGGGTCTCTTCCAACTCTCACCATTCTGTGATTCTGTGATATGAAAGCAATGCTAACATCTCCTACTATTCACAGGAACAGCTTGTTGACAATAAATATTGCAATGTTCCTTGGTCTACCCTTGACTGACACAGGGATGAGAACAGTGTTCAAACATGACTGTTTTGCACCATTATAGGTTTCACACCTTCCCAGACTGAATACAGGGAAACTATGAATTTCAGTAATTTCTTCCTAGCATGGAACTCTCCTAGTAAGCCATGGTATTGAGATTTGCCTAAAAACGAGCGTGACACAAGATACGAAAAGGCCCTTGATTTTCTGTACTGGAATACTAACTGGCACACAGCAACTTTTGAGACTGAAAACCTGAATTGCTAGTACATAACACTAAAACAGGAGGACTCAGAATAAAATCTGCACCACATATTGTTGCAGGGTGGGGCTCTGACCTCACTCTTCCTCTTGGTTCAGCAAATCTTAGTGTTATAGGACTGTTTGTGTATTGCCTCTGGGCTTTTCTCCTACTTCAGAGGTTGCCCATTTTCTCCTGGGAAAAATCCATCTTTTCATCTCTGACAGCTACCGACACACCTTCTCCCTGCTCTTTGTTGAAGTCTTTTGAGTTTATTTGTATTACAGTCTACAGCTTGCTGTCTTATTCTTTCGAGAAGGCAGAATAAAGCAAGCAGAAATCAGATTTCTGCTTCAACTTGTTCAGTTGTTTTGGGAAAGGACCTACTTTCCCTCAGGAGAGCCTCACCTGGCCCAGACAACAGCAAATAGAATAAGGCAAAAAGGCAACCCTTTCACAGCTCTGTCCTCTAGCAGCACATAGGGTACCCGCATACCATGCTGCAGACTGGTGTTGTGATATCAGTTTTATTTACCAGTTAATCCTTGCAATTGAAAGACATGCCCTTTTCTTGTATCATTTTCCTCTCTAGCTGAGAACAACTCTCTCCTGTCACACAGATATATAAGAAGTATTTTGCTTTCAAACCTGAGAAAAGAGACAGGACTCAATTAATTTAACTAGCTAGAGTGGTATGCATTGCCCTTTGAGCAGGCTGCAATAGGTTATACTGTAGGCTGTAGGTACATGAGCAATTTCAGGGTTGGTACATGCTCTCACCGTGAAATGCCAAGTTATTCTCTTTAACCACCATCTATGTGATTTCCCCACTGGCAGATTTAGAAAAATAAATATATAACATCTCTCAGTTATTAGGCATTTTGTCTGGGGACTAAAAAGACTGACTACAAAAAGTAACTCTGAAGTAGAATGTGAGAAACAGCACCATCTTTGATTTTGTTTAGTAACTTAATGGCATAAAACTGAACAGGTTATGCAGTATGTTGTAAAAGGATCTAATAATGCCTTAGAATCCCTTGAGTATCTTTTAAGGAACACTAAGTAAAATAATGCTGCTGCAAAGCCCCAAGCATACTACATCATGAATCTGACACCACTTTAATAATGTATTGTACAAACATGGTTTTGGTGGAGCAGGATCAAGGAAGCGGGGCAGGGAGGGTAGTTCATTAAGTGAAAAAAGGTATAGAGAAAAATCAGAGTGAAAAAGAAAAACTGTTGTGAAATGCTGTTTTCTAAATCAGGATATGTTCAAACAATAATTTTTCCTGAATTTCTCAAAGGCTAAATCAATTTATTTTAAAGTTTTTGCTTTATACAATGCTTTTGGCTTCACTCTCTTAAAAAAAACCAAAACACAAAACCAACACAAACCAACCAAAACAATACACACACGCAAAAAACCCAACAAAAAACCCTTGTGGTTCATTTCTTTAAGAAAGGTCAGGTGGTTGTGGTTTGTTGGTTTTTTGGTTTTTTTTTTTTAAATTGATAAAATGTGATAGATGTTGGCTTGTGTACATTCAGTTACTCTTGAAAATCCTTTTCCTTCATGTACTATCAACACGTTAGTAATTATTTTAAAGGTTCAGTTTAAAAAAACACACATCAAGTTCATGTATAACTTGTGACTAAAGAACATATCATTTATGTCTTCCTTATGATATGCCTAAGTGCTACTCAGATGTTCTATAACTTATTAATATCTTTTTTAGGTTCCCAACTGAAGGCTTAAAATCCTTGCTGCCAACATATATATGGCTTCCTTTCCTCTCCAAAAGAAGATGTAGTATAAAAATCTTACACCAGTTGTCTTCTAGAGTTGGTTAAGCATTTCCATATTAAGAACCCAATCTTTTGGGTTGCCTTTGTGAAAAAACTTACTTATGAGCAATTCTGTTATAAAATATGTCTTTAAAGTGTGTGTGGAGCTGACCCAGGTTCCATCATCATTGTGACAGAACTGTATTGAAGTCAGTGCTGTGTCACTTCCACCTGCTGCAGATTCACTCTGAAGTTGACAAGTTCTGTATCTGCAAGCTGAATTTATACACTGTGTATGTCAGATACAGTGCACTTCAGCTCCTTTCAGAAAAAAAGCTGTAGGAAAGAGACTTAAAAAGAAACAGTGAGCAAACAAAAGAAAGAAAAAGGGAAGTGTAAGATTCAAATTTACTTTATACCCTTGTAAATTAATGGCACAAATCTGCATTGCACTCATCTATCACTAGCTTATTGTTGTATTGTATGGTCAAATGTACAAGTCAGATATGACAAAACAGGGAAATGGGGGATTATTTTCAAATTTGGGTTTGATATGCTCTCTCAAACCTTCAAACTCTGAAGATTTTGCAAATGCAAGACAGGTCTCTTCTTGGTCTAATAATGCCATTCCATAAAAACACTACAAAATATTATCTGACACTTCATTAGTTTGCTTCACTAGCTTTTCTGGAAATCACTTAGCAACAAAACTCCCCAAACACACACATGCATGTCATTAAATAAAGAGAAATAGCTTTCAGCTTGAAGAAGGTCATCAAAATCGTAATTAAAGTAAAATGCATTACTATGTTGAGCTCATTTGTAATTAAAAAACAGATTTATGAAAGATGTAGCCATTCATCTCAAACATATTTCTTTTATAACTCTCTTCCCATTTTCAATAGTCTCAAACAAGATTTGGAAACAAAGCACTAAAGAGTAAACTAAGTAAGTGAGGAAAACAGCAACATGGAGATACATAGAAATTAGCATTGTTTAATTCAAAGAAATAACAACAAAACCATATGCTGGCATCTTACAGACACTGCAAGTTAATAAGGAACATTATGTTCCACATTTGACAGAAGTCAGTCTCAAAAGGAGCTTTCATAGGTTTAGTTTACTCAGCACTCAAAAATCTGAGTGAATAAGAAAACAGCTCTATTTAGAAAAAAGCTCTAGATTAGTAAGTATAAAATGGATTATGGATTACGGATTAAGGAAGTTGGCTTGTTTTTTACTATCTCCACTTTTCCAATTCTGCCTCTGAACACAGTAGCCAATGTGTGCAATTTCAAGTCTTCAGTCTAGCAAGACAGAAAAGTTTTGTTTTCTTTCACCATGTTTCAATGCTTTCAGTTTTACACGCCAACCACTGAAATAAGTCCCTTTTCTTAACAATGTTAACTATACTGAATGTTTAAAAAAAAGTTGAAATTTTTCCTGTGAACTATCTATTCTAATAATTTTGAGGATACATTCAAGAAACACAAGTGCAATTTTGTTTCCTTTCCATTTTACCTGATGGGATGCATAAACTGAACCAGGTCCCATGAGAAGAAACTCTGTTACTGTTCGCTTTGGTGACAGCTGTAGCCCAGAAATATGATTTTCTGTTGTCACTGGTAGATGGCCACGGGCTTTTATTGACTGGCCAGTGCAAGGTCTCAGGTCTCAACCAGGCTGGTACAACCCTAGCTGGATTTAGCTTGTTGCAACAATTGTCTGGTGAATTCACACCAAGTGTGATACCTTTAACCTCTCAGAGCACCCCGTGTAGCAATAGTCCCATAGGCCTAGGGAGTCAGTGCATGATAAACAATAGTTCTTTCTGTCAAGAATAGTTGGGAATCAAAGGAAAGGAAGCTGTCTGTTGTGAGAAAGCTTATAGAAACAAATCTAGGAAGGAACCCCCCACCATAAACATTATGCATCTTACTGCAAAATCCTCAGGTTGTTGATAACTTCAAAGAATCAGAGGATGGTCAGGGTTGGAAAGGACCTCTGGAGACCAGCCAGTCCAATCCCCTGCTAAAGCAGGGTCACCTACAGCAAGTTGCACAGGGTTGCGCCCAGGCAGGTTTTGAATGTCTCCAGAGAAGAAGAATCCACACCCTCTCTGGGCAGCCCGTTCCAGTGCTCTGTCACCCTCAAGGTAAAGAAGTTCTTCCTCATATTCAGATGAATTTCCCATGTTGCTGTTTGTGCCTGTTGCCCCTTGTCCTGTCACTGGGCATTGCTGAAAAGAGCCTGGCCCTGTCCTCTTGACACTCACACATGGGATATTTGTAGACACTGATAAGATCCTCTCTCAGTCTTCTCATATCCCATATAGGCAGTTTTCATCTGTCTGCTGATACTGATATCAGTACTGGCAGTCAATACAAGCTGCAATTTTTGGATTTGAGATTCCAGTTCTTGTCTCCTGGGAGCTGAGCAGAATCAACCTAATTACTTAGCATTTGTAACAAAAATTGGATGGTTTACACAATTGCACTTTGACTGGAGCAGACTGGCCCAACTGTGCCATTTAACCTTTCCTTCTCTCCCCACACTTTAAAGTTTAGCAATCAGCATGTTGCCTCCAGCTAACATCACAAATGAGTTATAAACACAGGACTGGAGTATCAGGCATGAAACTTGAAGTAGTGAACATGTCTAACAACTGATTTGTTCTGCAATAATATATTCGGTTCTCTAATTAAAAATAAATAAATAAAACAATGTAGACATTGTTAGTCTGAGGGTAGTGGATTTATCAATTTTCCACCCAGGTCAGCTAAACACTTATTGAGTATATGAGGACTCATAACACCCACACATAATGAAAAAAAGTCAGATATTTGAAGACAGAAAATAATATAGGATGGTTAGAGTTAGCCCATTTATTGTTTTTTTTGAAGGGGGCGTAACTAGGTGACCAGTACTTTGTTGAGCTCCTCATCTTTTCTTCAACTTCATACTTCTTTCCTAAGTCATACTTACAGTAATACCTGTTCTGTAATTTATTTATAGTAATCGAGAGATATAATCCAACTAATAAAATGTGTATCACTGTGCTCTTTCCCAGTAGTATTGATGTATATATGATCTTTGTAGAGGTTTGCTACGAAACAATATTGAGATGAGTAGTAGGTAAGCATATACAAGGCTGAGTTGTATTTTAGCTCTTGTGTCTGTTGTGGGAGTGTTATGCTCTTGAATAAGATCTTCCTGTCCCTCTCTTTCCCTACAATTCAAAGAAAACTTGAAGTCCACTAGGAGAGACTCAGGTATTTAATCTCAGTTTACTTTTCTTGGCTTTCCTTCCTCAGTGAGGTATGTCACATTATATTTCAAATTTGTTTTCTTTTTTAGGTGTTCTTTTTAAAAACTGACAAAGCATTTTACCAATCACTTTTATTAAATGAAACTGCAGAAATAATTTCTGTATTTTTCAACACTAGGGGGACATTTTAGCCATGTAAGGTTTCTTTTTTGCTTAGGAGGGGATTTTTGTACTCAGAAATAAAATCACTTAATCTGAGTACAAAACGAATACCTTCTGTATAAAGGACAATGTGGAAATTGTTATTGCTGCATCATTAACAAACTTCTTGTTTAGACATTGAAAGTGCTTTTTGTAAACCTGAGCTGTTGTTCACATTACATTTAGTCATCTGAAATGTTTGTCTTTAAAAATAGATAAATAGGAGCCCAAAGGGAAGTTTTAGAACTGTATGTTTTGAAACATTGATCTAAGTATTGTTAATGGAATTGTTATCTAAATCTTGTAGAAGTAATGAATATTTCTCCAGGAGAATCTTCTGCCACTTTGATATAAGGGTTAGGTGACGAAGTGGATTGCCTTGTCTGTCAAAGTGTGGTTGGAGAGAATTTTTCTGGCTACTGAGGTAAAAGTGACAAATTACATGAAAATTGTTGTGGAATTTACAAAATTTAGAGAAACTAGATACCTAGCCAACAAGCAAGCAAACAAACAAACACAACCCCTCAAAAAAAAACCCAGAGAAAAAGCTAGTGCAAGATGATAAGTTTGCATAAATCCATTTAGCTCCAGAATAATTTTAGAAGTGGATAACAATAGTGTTTGTTAAATGAAAGAATCATCGTTTTATCTAAAAAGACACATTTAATTTTACTTGATCTAATTTCTTATCATTGGTTAAACTGAGAAGAATATAACCATGAGTTTCACAAAGAGTCTAAAGCAAAGGTGGAAAGTGTTTGTTTAAAAATGTATTTGCCTTCAGCTTTGTTCTGTAAGGCTAGTCATTATTTTAAGTTTTAAACTGAGCTATGAGGAAAAGAATAAAAAGTAGGGTGTACAGTTTTGTTTGGTAGAATGATTTTCTTAAAGGCAACACATTATTTGGCTTGGATTATTGGGTGTCACAGTAGCCAGATGGAAAACTCAATTTACATTTTATTTTAACCGATTTATCAACTATTCCATTGACAAAGAGAGGTGTTACTTTGGTGAGTGAGAAAAATGTTATTTTCTGCTTATAGTTGCATTAAAATGTTAGAGTATGTTAGAAGTTTTCACTCAAAGCCTTTTCATCACAATTGCTATCTCTCAGATTCCTCCACTTTTAGCTGTTCCCAGATGTGAGAACTCTAGTAGGTGTTACTATGGCTGACATTTTGCTGCCATTTCCTCCATCCCTCCCCATATATTGATGAATGCACAGTGTATTAAAAGGGCTACATATCCTGGGCTGCATAAAAAGAAGCAGATTCTCCCCCTCTGCTCCACTCTCATGAGACCCCACCTGGAGTACTGCATCCAGCTCTGGAGCCCTCATCATAAGAAGGACGTGGACCTGTTGGAGCAAACCCAGACGAGGGACACAAAGATGATCAGAGGTCTGGAGCACCTCTCCTGTGAAGACAGGCTGAGGGAGTTGGGGTTGTTCAGCCTGGAGAAGAGAAGGCTCTGGGGACACCTTATTGCAGCTTCCCAGTACGTAAAGGGGGCCTACAACAAAGCTGGAGAGGGACTTCTTACAAGGACCTGTAGGGATAGGGCAAGGAGGAACGGTTTAAGCTGAAATAGGGTAGATTAGATTACATATTAGGAAGACATCCTTTACTGTGAGGGTGATGAGTGAGGCCCTGGGCCAGGTTTCCCAGAGAAGCTGTGGATGCCCCATCCCTGGAAGTGTTCAAGGCCAGGCTGGATGGGGCTTTGAGCAAAGTGGGTCTAGTGGAAGATGTCCCTGCCCATGGCAGCAGGGGTGGAACTAGATGAGCTTTAAGGTCCCTTCCAACCCAAACCACTCTATGAGTCTATGATTCTATGGATTATCAACCCACTGCAGGTCTTAATTGGTTTGCTGAGGCAGTACTGGTATTTTCTCAGTTTTCTTCAGGGAAACTGACAGCTGAAGAGAACAAGAGTTCATTCCCAGATGTCTCACCCTTGTTAAATTGTATGTTTTTTTCATGAGAACAAATCAAATACCTAAAGCCTGGGCAGACCTTCAAAAGCTAAACAGGAGCTTGTGCTCTACTGCTTGAGAGAGGGAAAGACAGCAAAGCAGTTGTTAAATTATGTTTTGATCCACTTGACCTTCCTCTCTGCTTGAACACAATGCTTACATGTTCCTCTTCTGCCTTGTTTACATTTCCCCAAAGGCAAAGAAAACATGTATTCACTGGCCACTAGCAGTATCTAACATTTTCTGTGAGCTTGTGCTTATCTCACAGATTTGGGACTACAGAACTGTGGCATCGACTGCTTTTCCTGCAATCACAGAAAAAAAAAAAATCACAGAATCACAGAATCATAAAATAGTTTGGGTTGGAAGGGAGCTGTAAAGGTCATCTAGTCCACCCCCCCTGCAATGAGCAGAGACACCTTCAACTAGATCAAATTGCTCAGAAATCCATCCAACCCGACCATGACTGTTTCCAGGATGGGGCATCTATCACCTACTGGGCAACCTGTTCTAGTGGTTCACAATTCTCATCATAAAAAAACCCTAACAAAACAAAGCAAACAAACAAAAAACCCCACCAAATTCTTCCTTATATCTAGTCTGAATCTACTCTCTTTTCTTTTAAAGCTATTACCCCTTGTCCTATTGCAACAGGCCCTGCCACATAGACAGGCCCTACTATACAGACATACATAGAAAGTCTTGGTGTCCCACCATGAAAAAAGCAACTTTGTACACGTCAAGGATTTTATGAGCATGTTTTTCTTGTTACAGCTTCTGGGACATCTGTGATCTGAGATCTATTTGCATTTTGTGCAGGTTTCCCCCCAAGTCTCTATCATCTAGAACCTTATAAAGAAACATGCATAGGGCCTGAAATGCTGATCTGGATTGCAGATTTAGAGGGTTTTATTTTGTAATGAGAAAAAGGGAATGGACAAGATTTAGAAAACATGAGAGATGGAAGAGCAGCCTATTGCTTTCAATGGTATTTCATGTGCTAGTGTTGAAAGCTTTATCAGTCCCCTGTTTCTGGCAAGAGGGTTTGTGCAAGTTCAGTTAGATGGTAACTCTTTGTACTCCTTCCACAAAATTCTGGCAAAGAAAAGTAAGAATTCTGCTTAAAACCAGAGAAAGTCTTATTGGCAGAAGCTTCATTTTCTCGTAACAGAAAATAAGCAAGGGTATATTGTAATGAAATATTAGAATCACAGTATTTTAACTGGAGACATGTTTGCAATTCATGACTGTTTGATTTCCTATGTTATTTTATTCATTATATTCTTCAATCACCCTGATTTATTATTTTCATGTGAAATGTATATTTCAGTTTGAGCAAATGAGAGTGCATTTAAAAGCCATTTTTTTGAAAAATCTCTGCTCTGATGGATGGATATTGATAATCTTGGCATGGTTGAAGCAGAAATTTTGCAGGCACCAGAAACAAGATTGGCTATTTTTATTATTTTTTTTCCCCAGGATGGTAGTAAAATGAATCTTAAGGAAAACATCAAATCTAGAGAGTGTTTCTATCCAAGAGGACCTTTCCAGGGAAACTGGAAAGAGCTCCTGTTCTGAGTTGCAGCCCCACAGGGCTAAAACTACCTCTGATTACAGTTTAAAAAGTGCCATAGATCAGGGAAAAAATAAATTAGAAAAAGTGTTTTGTATTACTTACAATTCACTGCATTTTCCCCTCAGGTAAGCAAAACATTATCTTCGGTGATGGCAAAGTCTTTAACATTATATGAAACTTCCTTATTTTACTCTAAGCCCAAGAATAATGTTTCTTTAAGATGTGTGTGAAAGAAATAAGAAATTGATAAAAGAAGTGTTCAACTTTTAATTAAGTTTATCTGAGAACAGGCAGATTAATGATTTATTTTATTTTTCCTTCAATATCAGAAATCTTGTATCAAAACCCTTGGTTCAGTAAAAATGTACTTTACTGTGCAGAGAAAATTCTATGGCTTCCTGCATTTCCATAGCTAATCTTTTTATTGTCCTAAAGCTAGCTTTTATAGTTCAGAGCAATAATTTTTATCTACTGTGGAAGTTTTAAATGGGCATCAATGTTGGGCAGTCTCCCTCCCTTTTCTTCCTGATAGTCAGAAAGCACACTGAGCAGCTAAACTATGTATAAAGATCCGTGCCCCCCCCAGTCTGTTACATTTCTCCAAGCTGTGTACGTTGGTGTGGTTCAGAAAGTTTTATTAATATGATAATTCTGCAGATTCAGACTGATTTGCATTTTCTATAATTTTGGACTGTTTGCTCTGGCTTCTTATATGCAGCACCAAAATGCTTTCAGCTAGTTTGTCTTCTAATACACATTCTTATTTTGGGGCATTTGATATTTTTTCACATATTTTAGTGATTTTTTTGTTGAATAATGAAGATGTTGCAAATGACAGGATGCTAGTTCACTCTGCTCAATAGAGAAGAAAGTGTTGTTACAGGATACATACCTTCATGATAGCCCACTTTCACTGCTGTGAAATACTGAGAACATTTGTAAGTGAATCCATGTTCACGTCCCATTTCTCTTAGGTTTGCTTATTGAAAGGAATTTTGCCTGATCTGCACTACTGGGATAGTAACCCCTGAAGTCTGTCTGAAGATTACTGTGTGTCCCAGGCTCAAAGATGAAGAGGCTAAATCTCTTTCTAAGAAGCAGAGTCACAGCATCTTGTGATTGTTACCATATCGTTTAACTGACTGAATTAAGCAATCTGATTCTAACAAAGAAGGGGGCAGACTCTGAGCTGACTATAACCATTCCAGTTACAAGAATAAAGAGACAGTTTAATGTTCAGCAGCATTAAATCCCAACAAACCAAGACATGAAGAGAAAAAAATGAAAATATTGTTCTGCTACTAGGAGCTGATCATGTACAAAAGTCTAAGATGCCTCATCCTGATAACTGCATGCATTTGTTGTCTTTATCTGCTTGCTCTCTCTCTCAAAGAAAAAAAAAAGAAAAAAAAAAGGACTTGTAAAAGTAGAAGGAAAACAAATAGAGGGAATAGAAAAGATCCATGTTTTGAATTAACTTCCATATGTAGAACCAATTAGATTTTTACTGTCCTTATTACAATCTCATTGGTTTTAAAAATGTTATGCTGTTATATGGGAATTAGTTACTTGTCCTCTTTGGTTTGTGATTCTGCAATGGTACAATTTCTTTGTATATAACTTAGTGAATGGGAAGAGCAAGAACTACTTAACATTTGGATGGAAGTCTTGATTAGGATGCCAAATTATTAGGACAGCTTAAAGGTCCAGGTTAACAATGGTGAAGTTCGTCAAATTCTATCTTATGATTACTATCTTATCTTTCCATCAAAACATATGAATGGATTTAAAAGGTTAAGATCAGGAAGACTGCTTTGTTTTACAAGACCATCTTATTGTAGACAGCACTTCTTCAGTGTCCTAAAGCTATATTTTTGCATTTAAGGTTTTTTTATAAGGAATTGGCACATTTGGCCATCATCAGGTTTGCCGCTCTTTCTGGAAAGAGGCTTTCAGGAAATCTGGCTGATATCTCCGTTTTACTACTAAGTCCTCTCTAAATAGCATAGCACTGTCTTTATTTTTATATCTTGTCAAGATGCTTATCCAGTGACTGAACTGGACCGAGCGTGAAGTTTCCACTTGTGAAATCTTCTGTACATTGGCAAAACTATACTGGTCAAACCTGTGACAGGACATTTTCCCCAAAATTCATTGACATCTTCGTCATCTTCATGCCGACACTTTATATCCGTTCCCAACAGTTAGGTCCTTCTTCCACTCATTATTGCATTAAATAGTAAATTAAGTAATGTTTAATGGTGAATTAAATAATGTTTCACATTAATGGGTTTGAAGATTCCTTCTTGAGAATCCTTCCAGGCTTTTGGCTAGATCAATCATCTTTTCCATTATGACTACCCTATTGTATTTATGTTCTGTCGTTTCTCCAGCATTCGGCAGGATATGTTTAGAAGGCTAGAGTGCTAATACACATCTTATAACGGCATGTATTTTTAGACAGGCCCCACAGCAGTTGCCCTTTCTCCACAGCAGGGGACATATATTTTTGATGTATTAATGAATAGGGTTGTCCAGCTCTCTCAGTTTGAGGCTGAAAAGCAGTTGCAGGATGTACAGACAGTACACCTACAGGGACAAGGGCCATGGCTACATGGCAGACAACTAAGAAATAATTGAGTAGTTTAAGGCTACAAGCATTTCAATATTTATCAGCATGAAAGGCTCTTCTTAAAAGCTTTTACTACTTTAAAGACTGTCTTTTGGAGCCCCAGAAGGTACAGCTATTGTTGCTAGACAGCACAGAAAAAAATGTACACATGTGAACTGTAGTACATAAAGTAGAGAAAAAGGGCATGTGCTCCTGAATGAAACTTTTCCATAGGAATAATATCTCCAATTCTGCTTTTTTAACACTTATCAAAATTAAACATAGCTGGACTTTCACAGCTTTCAAAATCTTATGTTTGCCTTTTACTTTCTAAGAAAATGAAGAAGACTTTTAAGGATCATGATGGTACTTTCAAGCTTTCAAAAAGCCAGATTTCATCCTAATTTATTTAATTATAAGAAAGGACAGAACAAAGAACTTCTCTCATCTTTTTTCTTTAAAACACTTAGCTTAGCATACCCTAGATTTAAGCTTAGTATGATCTTTATTACTTTTTAAATTGAACTTCTCAGAGTTATTTGTCTTTGAAACAAATCAAGAAGGAGACCATATGTACCGCTGCAGACTATCTCAGAATGCAGCTTCATGAGGCCTTATTTCAGTTGAGAGGGGATAAAGAGAATCATTTATTTTCATAATGGCTCTATTAGGGCAGACCATGGCTCTGCCTAGAAATGCCCTGTTAGCAAAGCTGTCATCCAACAATGATCTCTGGGAAGGTGAATGAATATAACACAGACTAGTCCTGCATTCATTTCAGAATAGTCAATAACTTCCCCCGTGCCTCCACTATTTCACAAAGCATCATGATTTCTTAAGGTTTATTTTTTGTTTAGTAATAATGCCCTCTCATGGACCACAATTCAATCCAAAGTGAAAACTTGCCTAAGCAGGGAATTAGACACTAGAGAAATATTTACAAGATCTATTGTAATTTCTCCTGCAAGCAGTCTACAGAGTAATTTTTCAGACTGCTGTGTGAAGTTGATAAACTGAATTTCTTCTCCCACTGCCTCTGGTTGTATTCCAGGGTCATATATGACTGTTCAAGGCACTAATGGGGTAAAAGCAAGGAGATCCAGTTTTAGAAGCAAGTTCTTTGTAGGACAGTTGGGAACAAGAAGTGCTAAGAATAATAGGTTGGACAGCTACTATGAGAAACTGTTACTTGGGAATACTCAAAACTTAAGAGGTTCCAGAAAAGGATAACCTTTAAATAAGAACCCAAGCCTCACTGAACTCAGGGTGTCCTTTGAGCTAAAGAGTGGATTTTGCATGTCATAGTTCACTACTGGAAAAGCAATCTAAGACAGACTTTTCATTTCCAAAACTAAAAAAAAAAAAAAAAAAAAAAAGTCTTTGGAATGGGTTTGCAGAAAGTTTGGATTATTGTACTAGCTAGCTTAAATATAATTCCCATTTCTTATTGGAATAATTGGTCTTGTGTTTCAAATACAACAATGTATATGCAGATTTGATTTCTCAGGACAGGAAAGGGAAAAAGTGGATTTCAATTGGAAAACATCCTAAATGGCATATATATAAATGTTGTCTGCAAGACACATGAGAAATACCACCACTGTATTTTTATATAGAAAAGAAAAATGTGAAGCAAACACAATTGTAATGATTAACTTGACACTGATCAGTGCATATGCAGAAGATTATGATATGATCTATTATGATGAGACACAGACCATTTACTTCAAAGTGTCAATAGAAAAGGTTAAAGAAAAAGTTAGACATGATGGAATTTATGCTGAGATATAAAATTGTTGGTTTACAGTATGATGTCAACAGGAGCTGATGAGTTTGAAGTTATGATGTGAAATATCCTCTTTACATTATGGTATCAATAAAAGTTGAGTAAGTTTATTATGTACTACCTTGGAAATTATCCCTTTATGGCTCACTATTGGTCAAATATTTATGCTGTGATATAGCTCAGAAGTCTTACACTCTTTGAGTATCTTGGTGTGCATACTCAACGTCTGGCAATTGTTCAGATAAAGAAACTGAAAAATTGAAGAAAAACTTAAGGTTTTAAGATGAATACACTAATTGTGCAATTTAGTTGCTGAGAGTTGCGCCTAACTGCAAAAATGTCCTGTAGAATAGTGAATTTAAAATGAACTGCTTGATCTTAGGCCTATGATCTGACCCTCAGATTTGTTAAACAAGGAAAATAGAAAGCTTGCAGGAGTTGAAGCAGCTTTTGGGAGAAGACTAAGCAATCCACTAGTCTGAAACCCCTAGTATCACTGTACTGTTATGATTTGGTTGCTCTGATTTTGAAGACTGGACTGATGTAGGAGGAATTTAAAGTGATGGCTCTGAAAGTATGGGAAAATTATTTTGGGGGAAAATTAGAGAAAATGAGGGTCCAGCAAAAGTTGTAGTATTATAGAAAACTTTTTAGAGTAAAATACAGTTGTCACTTTCAGGATGGTTGGCATGCACAGAATCTACTCCACCATGGCTCCCTAGGCAGCACAACCTTCTATCCTAGAGGAGCAGTGGAGGGTGGAGAAGAGTAGAGACACCGTGACCAGGCTCTGCTGTACTCACTGCAGGATTGGGAACTTCATGATACCACATAGCTGATAAACTGCACAGCAGCTGTCAAATGGGAGATATGAGATGTCTGATGCTGAGGCAACAACTGTGGCAAAATCATTTTCCTTAGATGAACCTTGCTCATTATAATCTCATTATAATACTAACACACACCTCTATCCCACAGTTACCCACCTCCGAGGTAAAACCACTCATCACTAAACATGCACGTTATATTTTTTATTGGCTGTATCTTTAAACAAGAAATGAGAGAATTTTACAGCAATAAATAATAAAAGAACTTATGACTAAAATAACTCAAGATCCACCTGAGAGTAAAGAAAAGTATAAAAGTGAATGAATGAGGGTAGAAGTTAGGGGAGACTCCATTGTAACTTCTGGGATCCGTCGATGGGCTGAACCTGTCTTCTCCCCCATAAGGATGCCTTTTGGGTAAGAACTTTGTCTTATGAGCGCTGAATAACTAACCCATGCTGGCTGTTATTAGTGATAATAGTTTGGTTGTATATGGTTTGGTTGTATATCACTTCAAGCTTTGTTCTTGCAGACAGTCCCTGTCACAAGCAATCAGGAACATTAATTTTTCATGATTTATATTAATAAAGAGTGTTATTCCGTAATCTGTTAGTGTTAGTCCTTCATGGGTGCTAGCAGTCACCGGCTGCAGGTAACATATTCAAAAAAAAGTGGGAAAACCCGCTGAGGGGTCCCCTTTATGCTGTCGGTGCATTTCCCTGAACAAGTCAGTCGAATTGCCCTCCGATCCAGTAAGACTGTTCAGTGAAGGGTCCCTGTAATGAGATGCTGACGGACTGGTTAGGCACAAGGGTCTTGGCTTTCCTGGGATGCTGATAGACAGATCATACAGTAGTGGTTGAGAAAATCTTTCCTCGTCTCTTCATGTGACAGAAGGGCTTTAGGTCAAACCTAGCATCACTAATCATGGATTTTTTTTGCTATGGCACAGAGACATTATTCCTTACACCCTCAACTTCTCTGATCAAGACTGGAAAACAAATGCTTACAACATCCACCACCCTCTTCTACCTCAAAAGAAAAAAAAAATTATGATAAAGATTGTGGTGACGCAAGTCGAGGCGGACTGAAAAGAAACACTACGTCTGCATGGCTGGGTTCAGACAAAATGGCCTTTATTGTTTATACAAACTATTTATAGATCTTAGACAGTGCAGGTGTCGGACCCTGAAAGGTTTTTGTGTCCTTCTTCTTGCTTGCTATTTGCTGTTGCTGTAGGTGCCCATATGCTGCTGTTCTAAGTTCCGATTCTTCACATCCTGTTTACATACCTGACAATTTGTGGCTGTCTTAAAGGTACACGGCTGTCTTTGAAGTCAACTAACTTGTCTGCAGACCCACTGCAGACCCCAACAAAAGATGACAATTCAGATGCTGGTTCAGATACCAATTCTTAGCACAATAAACCATGATAGCTGTAAAGGGTTAAAACAACTTCTGTTTTAGAATTCTGCAGATTCCAGAAACAACAAAAAAACCCCAATCCACGAGAGCCAACAACTTGGGAATTTTTCAGAAGATAATCTTTACATGTCTCTAAGTAAAATCAGTATTTTCTCTCTTTGGATATGCTAGTGTTATTTTATTAGACAACATCACATATTGCACTTAACTCACTGGCAGGAGTAAAATTGTCTTCCTCTGCTTTCCATGCTTTGATACACATTTTCCTGGGTGAAACATCCATCTACTTATTCTTGATACTAACATGAACACACTTGGTATAGAATACAAAAGAGGAATAAATGCATGGAGGTAATTACTGGCTCCTGATTAAGCACTGATGAGAGCAGTCTCAGCTTGTACTTGGATTTGTCACTTTCAGGTGACATTAGGTAAAAAACTTCAAATATCTCTTTTAGGGATGAAAGGCAACAAAGCCTTTTTTCTGGATTTGGCCTGAAGACAGTGTCAGTTTGTATCATCTGACACTGTGGCAGACTGTGAGTAAGTGAGCATAAGATATTTTGTCACCAGACAAAATGACATTAATATTGTGCCTCACCATGAGTTATCATGGCCACAAGCCATTAGTTCCAATTAAAATAATGATTTTCTCTTTCAGGATGCAATGCCAGACTTTGTATCAGGTCAGTGATTAATACGTGTTCCTTTTGTGCCTTTAATGGTGAAATATAAACAGGGTAGACTAATCATCCATCTTCTTTCTAATTGACACTTTAAAATAGGACAAGCACACACTGGATGCAGACGTTCACCTAGGATAGTGACTGTTTAGTGAACACAATAATTTGTCTCAAATATTACCTGAGTTAAAAGCCAGAAGTTCCAAGAGCTGCCTGATTCTGGTGTTGATTATCCACAAATTCTTGCATTTTTTAAAAACTCTAGACAACTTTTTTTTTTCTTCTGTCTCCATGGTTTTCTGAGTAGAAATTCTGCAGGTGGTTTTTTTGACTTGGTTTTTTTTGGATTTTTTTTGGTGTTTTTTTTGGGGGGGAGGGGGGTTTCCTTCTTCCTTAGAGATCTTCAGTGGACTTTACAGCCAGTTATTCCAAACAATTCATCTAGAAGAACTGAAACACGATGTTATGCTGTCACAACCTTAACTATCTATTGAATGTTTACTGTGCTGTGGTGTTAACTGTCTATACTTATTTTAGTTCAAGGCATACACAAGATAGTAAGATTTACACAGTTCTAATGGAAGAGAGTTAAGCAAACAAATTACCTAATGTTTACTGTAGGCTACAAACACAGATACAGTTATCAAATATTAGTATTAATTTGAAAGTAACAGGAACAGTATGTTCATAAAAACCAGAACAACCCACAGAGATGATTCATAATAAGTAGAAGTCATATAGCTCACAACGCACATTTCAAATAATCTCTTCTATCCGCACCACTGAAAATCATGCAAAACGATTTTTAGGGACTAACTTTCTAAAGCTATTCTTCAACAATTGCAGCCTTCTGCCTGGAATTTTAATGCTGTTTATGCTTACAGAAGGGCTGCAGTTAGCTGCCAAAGGGCACAGTGTCTAGTGGCCCAGGAAGCCTTTCCAGCATTTGCCTAATAGTATTTGCTTTGCTCTGTAGGTACACATATTGCCTATCCATGCCCTGGAAGTCTTCTTAAGTGTAAGGGAAGTGCAGAGCAAATAAATAAGTCAAAGTTGTTGGTTTTGGAAACTAATAAAAATACTGTGCTAGGCAGTCCCATATTTGAACTGTTCAGCAATCAAAGCCACCTGAGAGGAATGTGTTCTCAGAAGCTGCCTCTTCTCAGGTGGTTTATCCACTTGCTCAATACGTTGCAGGGGAGGGACTGTGCATGGTTTTGGGATGGATCTTAAGAGTTTGACACTTGTATTTCCACTTTAAAGACTGGTCACCTAAACTGGAAAGCCAACATCCCAGAAGCCTTCTTTTAGAGGGTTTAGCATCCTGTTACACCTTTCCTTGTCACTGAATTGTGAAATGAAGCCCAGTGTGGATAGATTTAAAAGATGTTCCACTCTTATCTCACCGTGCTTTCCTCATTGTGGCCTGACAAGCCTCCCAAATAACCAACAGGGTTTTCCTAAGTGGCTAGAAGAAAAGTGTGCCCAAATTCACTATCATAGTACTGACAATAGATACACAATTAAGAACACATGTAGATAAGATATTGATAAATGATTACTAGGCACTGTTCCTATTAAAAGGAAGGTGTAGTTTTACTGTATCTGGCAACTGCTAGCAACACCTACTTCAGTTGTAGTTCCATGAACAGACATTTCACCCTCTTTTCCATTCCATAGGATCCAAAGATTGTCACTTCACAGGAAAAGGTGGAGGATACTAAATCAATTATATGAGAGATGAAGACCCTTTGCTGCTAGAGCATATCAAAAGACTTTAAAATTTTTAGATGGAAGAGACTATTATTGGAGAAAAGATTTATTTTATTTTATTTATTTGGGATGGGTGAAGGCCTTATCAAAATTAAGTTAGCAAGGTGATTTTTTTAGGTAAGGGATTCCTCCCCCCCATAAGGAACCCAAAAGTCAAGTATTTGATTCATCTATTAATTCTCTTGGGAGACTAAAAGAAAAGGAGGAGGCAGAACATCATCAAAATCCTCAACAGACTACTAGAGAGTGAAAAATTACTGAAAGCTACACTGCAGTAGCTCCCAAAGAGACTGTTCCTATCTCTTCTACTTAAGTCACTATTACTCGTTATCAGAGAAACCAGAGACAGCTGATCAGTATGTAGTCTGCAGAGAAGCACCTGAATTTTGCTTCTTATGAGGAAAGATCTCATCTACTGAGGCTGTTACAGTAACATACAGTGTATTCAGGATATGTATCAAGTTGGAGTTTTAAAACTGCTGAGTTTGTTAATAAAAGAATAAAATCCTTGCAATCTTTTAAAGAGAGGGAGGGGAAGAAGGAAGACTAAATGCCAATTATTCCGGGTTACTTCATCTGTGTCATCACAAGCAACAAAAACAAAGCCTCCTTTTCACATTTACATCATTATTCCCAGTACCCCCATGTCTTCAAGGGTACTTGGGCATATTTGAGTCTTTGAGAGCAAATTTGTCACACCAGGACTACTAAAAATACCTGGAAATCACACAGCAGCCATGCATTGAGGAAATAAGATTTCTACATGTACCATTGTAAAATTACATTCCTCAAAAATGAATGCTTGTTCCACTTCCACTGCCAAGAAAGTTAACCTTTTTATTCACTAGACACCCAGCTACCGATTTTGCCAGTTAAAAGTATTGTTGTCACTCAGGATTAATTATAAATCTTCATAGGGAACAGCCTTTGTCTTTTTAGGACTTCTTCCATGCAATTCTTCCCCTCCCTCTTCACAATGACAGAGAAAATTGGGGTTCTGCCCAAGCCTACAATGAGAAGAAACTGCAATCCTGTTTTCAGTGTTTTCTAGTATTTTCTTCAGTCTTCTTCTAGGACTATTTCATGTTCTGTTTGTTTTCTTTTCCTCATTCCTCCAACAGATATGTTTCCTTTTTCCCAAAACAGGTTCAGTCACTTTGGCACTTGGTGTTTCCACTGAACTGCATTACTATATGTTTGCAAAGAAGTTTGTCTTCATTGCACTGTCTTCTCCTACAATGATCTGTGCATCCCTTTTACAGCTCAGAAACTGGTTTGAAACCAGCCAATATAGGCTCAGTGCCAACTTGTCTGCAACCATGCAATATCATGTTTCAGAAGAAACTGCTGTCTGTTCTCTGCAAAATCAAGTGATATTCTTTCAGGTACCAATGGCAAACACAGAAGTAATCACTTCTCTCCTCAAAATCCAGGAGATGTTATGATGCAAACCCTCCTGTGATATGCATATAGGATGTAAAATTCTTAATGGAAGTGTTGATTATTCAGGTATTTGAGTTTGGCATGGTACTGTCACCACTGACTTGAAATTCTCTCCTTACATATATGTTAGTACCATAATGGCCTGGGGATGGCAGGGGGGCAGGGGAGGAAAAAGTAGGAAAGAAGCTGCCTACGTTTCCAGAGTAGATCATAATTTAGCCCTTCCAGCAGGCTCTGTGACTTTCCAGAGCCCTCAGGGTCCATCAGCTGCCAAATATCAAAAGACTGAAGTGCTGGGACTCTGCAGGGACAAAAGCATCTCTGTTGAAAACTCAAATTCAGCTCGTAAGGCTAGTGTAGCTTAGAGAGGATTTGTAAACAGGCAGGATCAAACCAAGCAAGGACTGTGGCCACTGTAGCCAGCAGGCTGGGATGGTGGCTGCTGGGCCTGAACTGAGGAGGTCCCTCCCCCCTGCCCCCCCAACTCTTACTCCCCTCCCTTGCAGAGCTCACTCATGAGGATCCTGGGCAAACAAGCTGTTAACACCACAGTTACCTGTTTAATAAAGAGCCAATTTGCACAAGCTATCCACCTTTGTGGAAGAGCCACCCTGCATCTAGGAAGACCATATCCACTCCTGATGTGATCATACAGTTGACTTCAGTGGTATCAAGTTGCTTTCATACGTAAGACTCTGTGACACAAATTATTTCTATATTGAAAAGCAGTGAGAGACACATTAAAACCTTTACATTTATGCTTTATATGTGTCATGGTTTTTAAAAGAAAGGGGAAGCTAAAGCAATTGAAAGCAAAAAAATCCACACCTTTGAGTACTCTAAATTGATGTTGTTAAAATGATTGTTAAAGCCACCAGTAGCAAGATAATTTTGTACTGTGCATGTGCCCATGCCACATGGAATGCATCATAAAGATATTGTAGGTAATGAATGAAGATCTTCATAATCTGCTTGAATGGGTTCCTGTATGATAATGAATGCTTTTGTTTAAGGCATGACAACTGGTCATTTTTTCATGGTCACATTGTGAAAAAAATTAGACAAATGAATACAGTGAGGTGGTTGTAATGAATGTGAGTTGGAAACATTGTGGTTTTAAGGATTGCCTCCCTATGTCTGAGAAAAAGCTATTATAAATTATACATTTCATGATGTGGGTGGGACCTGCACACCTACAAATTCCTTATCTTAAGTGCTAAAATGAATGATAATGATATTATTTTTTTTCCTGAAGATCAAAGCTATATTTTATTCGTTAAGTACTTACGCTGAGTTGCATTCAGTGTAGTACTTTTATCACCGTCCTCTCCATATATTTGTTGCAGATGAAACTAAAATACCATAGAATCTTAAATGCTACAGAAAAAAATTAAAATACTTTGTATTTGTGTCTGCTTTCTTGTTAGGCTCAAGTGACAGTCTTCTAAGATTGGGTAGGAGCAGGAGTCACTGTCCTTAATTTGCAGTAGCAGGGAGAAAGTTAAGGTCTTCAGTTTCTTGGCTGGGTCTCTGTTGATAGGCTTTAAAGTGGTGCTACCTGAAGCTTGCTTGGGGTCCTCCAACATGGTACCAGCCTGTTCTGCAGTCTTAGACCAGCACTTAGTCTGCTGTTAACATTCAAAATTGTGCCAGGTAGGTCAGTTGGAACAAAATCCAGAGCCTAAAGAGTTTCATGTTCTTCCCACTGTGGGATGTTTCTTGTGCTGGAGCTTGTGCTTTCTTCAGCAGTGCAGCTGTTACAGGCTCATGCTCCAAGAAGGCCAAGGTCAAGCCAGCACCAGGTAGTATGAATTCCCAAGTGAGCTTTCTCTCATGCTTGAGCCTGCTCTGTGCAATGTTGCTAGACAAAGGTTTAGCAAGTCCCTGGACACAGAATCTAGTGCTCGCACATTTAAGCCATACTGCAGGTTTGTGTAAAATACTTTTCTCACGGAAGTAAAAGGACAGCATAAGCCTCTAATAAAAGTGCAGATTAAAACCAACATGTATCTTTGTTTTATCATCTGTTGCTGCAACAGCATCCCTATTACAATCATTAGTCTTTTCAGGGCCAAGCTTTATTTGCAGTGTGAAAGCTCAGGGAGTGGTCCATCTGGCTCCTGGCTGGGAAGAGAGCCTTTCATGCCAAAAATGCACCTCTGAGGCAAAGCACACAGGATGTGTAATGGGGCTCAAGCTAGAAATGTCAAAACATTTTGCAGATTTTTATATTTGTGGCATCAATCATGACAAAATCTGGATCTCTCTCAGTTTAAAATATTTTAAAATTGTGTCATGTAGCTATTCATGAGTTGTGTCTTATTGTTTGCTAGCAAGCAAGAAATTTCACTGCCTGAAGCCACCTCAAGCCTTTGCATTCAAGCCTGTTGATTTCTGAGTGAAGAGACCTTTTGAAGAAAGAAAATTTTGGAATTGCAATTGACAGCTCTGTCATATTTCAGATGTCAGCACTTTTTTGGTGTGGGGTCTGTTGTCACTGCACAACCAGCCATGCTGTTGTAATAGAAAATATACATAATTGGAAAGGTGGTGGTCCCTTGGTTTACCTGGGCAAACATTAGTGGTGAAATCTCTCATGCATCTACAGTCCTGAAATCCACAAAGTGGCTCTGTTGCACCTGAGGATCTGAACCTTGGCTGGTTGGTCTGAATTTGAGCTTGGAGTTTTGTTCATCACCTGTAGGTGTTTCCCTACCTGACTTGTGTCATGACACAAAGAATGAGTAAATAAAAGTGCACCTGTGAGCAGTGGAAATGTATCCTAGTCTCCAGACCTTGTCTGTTAACTTAAATTAACCATGCTGAAAGCAAAAGCTTGTGCTATGTACCTGAGCCTGAGCAATGTTAGCTGAGGAGCAAAGAAAATTAATAGTTCAAATAAGCAAGAAGTCCCAGTGCTCTCGGCATTTAGAGGAAGGGGGCAGTGCGTAGGTGGTGCAGGACACCCAGAAGACACCTGAAGTACAAGAATTGCTAATAAGAGCTCAGCCAGAATGGTTAGTGTTAATGATCCATATGTGAGGGGCTTAAAAGTTGCCACATATGAACTGTGCTTCTTTCTTACAGAAATGAAAGGCAGGAAATGTTCCATTACTGCTCCAGCTAAACCCGTAATGACTCCTCTGCCTTTTTCTCTGCTGTAGGTAATGGTTTACCCATGCAATTACCTTCTTTTGTCTTCACAGAGTTGAGGATAAATTATTTCAATCTCTTTGTAGGGGGCATTTGAAACTAGAGTTATTTTTAGGGAGAAATAAATTCTTCCATGTAAGATGTGGGAGCTGTTGCTCCTCAGGCAGCAGAGAGAAAATGAAAGACACTTCAAGTCTTTTTAAAAGCTGCGTTCTGATGTTTAGCTTGAGATCAAAGACAGAACATGGAAAGGAGGGGAAGCTGAGTTTCTAGTAAGCTACTAGCATATACAGCCTTGTATATGTGTCCTTTGAAGGACTTGGCATTACATTTCTGATCTTTGAACTTTTTTTTTATTTTATAAAGGTGAGCTGAATTTATTTTCAGTTATTGTGAAACTAATGACTATGCCTTAGATGTCTTGAGAAGATTGTACTAACTTGAAAAAAAAGAACAGTGTCTGGAAGTTGGTTATTACAGTCACACTTTTGTTTGTGGGAAAAATGCCAAAGTGGTTTTAAAAGATTAAGATCTGAAAATAATATTTACCAGGTTTTTGAAAGCACAGTTCAAGGTTTTGATGTCATACTATAATACTTTAAGATCAGCACTGTTACTTTAGTATATTTATTTTGTTTGCAGTAAACCTATTTATTTTCTTATCAAGCTGCTTTATTTTTTGAGTGGTACATTTCAGATTTAAAATGTGTTTTGTTGTTGCTTTGACACGTACTTGCAAAGCTACAGCTGACTTGTGTGAAGAATAAGAACCACGCTAGATGAGCTACCAATAACATTTGTAACTAATACAGATGCCAGATGAGCGTCCCTAGCCCAGCAGAATAACAAAACATTCTTGTTGGTTTTGAGATAATGCTAGGTATACCACTTACTGTCTGACACTTTGAGGAAAAGCATAGCTAATGGCATGTAGCTGAGGGGCAGTACTGTCTATTTATCAATGTATGTAGCCAGAGAGATTGCTTGTGGAGTTCAGAAGCAAGCTGTATTGATCTCAGCTACAGTACACTCATATTGTTTCCTACACTTACTCAACCTGATGTTGTTCACTGGGAGCAGGAATCAATTAATGCTTACAGCTTCTGCTATGGGAAAAATAAAAGACATATTTTCCAGCACTGTGTGGGGTGACAAATTTTTGGTGTTCTGACAGGAATGGAACCAACAAAAATAAGAAATATTTTTTTTTAAATATGTTCATGTGGTGGTAACAGCCTCCATTAATACCAATCTTTTCCTTTGTAGATTTTTAAGACCTTTACTGAGATGGGGAAGGAATGTAATTCCCATTGTTTACAGCTTGTGAAATTGATATAATAGAGGGAAGAACTGCCTTGCTGCAGGGGAAAGAGATGGTTGAAGTAAGAAGAGTGGAAGCATATTTGTCAGAGTGGTTTGAGTGCTTATAAATACTGATGCGATAATGTCTTACATTGTGATGATTTCTTGTTATGTTACTACATGTTTTTGTCAATACAGAATGGTAGCTTTTAATACATTACTATACTTGCAAGCATATGGTAGAACCCCTGGAGAGGTTCTGTTTTGTTTTTTTTTTCAAATGAGCTGAGTGATAGAGGCAGAGATGATAACACGAGGAATTGTATTTTACCCAGTATGTTGAGAGCTGTTTGTTTCTGGAAAAAAGACTGAGTGCTTATTCACTTACAGCCTCTCCTGTTTCTTTGTTGTGTGCCTGTATCACACATTACAGGAATGGCATTACAGCATGCCAATGTTCAACCCACTGGCAAATCAAGTTTTCTAACTAGGTTTTGTTGTTACTGTCACTCATGAAGCCTCTATGAATGCAGGTGCAAGATTACAACAGAAGGGAGGAAAAATGGCCCTGAGCTCAGAACTGGTTGTAGCACAAGCAGACTGCTCAGGAAAAGTGGAAAACGTAGTGTGAGTTTCTGGGAAATTCAGGTTTACTGCCCAGCTGATGCAGGTTTCTGTGGGATATTTTGATGCATCCTTGACATGTGTTGAGTGGTAAAGGGAGAGGGAGAAGCTTCAACGATCCTTGGAAAAGCAGCCACCCAGCTTTCCCCCTTCTCAAATATCCCTTCTTTGCAAGGGTTACTCTTCCCTGGGGAAGGAGCCTGGTTTGTGAAGCCCTGTGGGCACACACCTGGGATTTCTGGATACATTGAGAATGTGATGGGAACACCATGGCTGCCTGTGGTTATGTCCTTCAAAGGTTTTACAATGCATAGTTTGTTGTAGCTATGGCAACAATAATCACCTTAACTCAGAAGTGGCAAGAAGTTAAAAGGCACAGCCACTGGAAATTGAACGCCTTGTCATAGAGGTACCTGCTGACATTGCAGATACACATTGGAAGAGGGTAGAAGTCAGTAATGATATGGGTGGATGAACTGTGGAAAAAACAACAATTGCATCTTCATCTCGTCCACCCTCCCAAAGCTCCTGCCTGTTATTACAGTATTCTGGGACCTTGCCTACCTAGCAAGCTGACATATATTTCTAGCAGGCTGACATATATTTGCCAAGCAAAACAAAGCTTAAAACCTACCAACTTCGCTATATCTCATTTCTACTGCACAGTGTGTCCCCGTGCTCCTGAACTGTCAGATGAGACCATCATCATGGCAGATGTGATGTGGGCCTTTCTGACTAAAAGGCTGGAAAGGTGCTGTCTTTGGTTCTTACCAGCTAAGAATGATGAAAACAGTAATCCCTAGAATTGCTTACTTCCTCCCATTTTTCCTTTCCAACACTCCCAGGCTGTCAGGGCTCCCAAGGCTCCTTCTGGTCCCTGTGTCCAGGAGAAGGCCATGTAAACCCATGGATCCAAGAAAAGGCAGAAGAACATTTTGGCTAGCCCCTCCCTGCACAGGCACCTCAGGTAATGATAATGGCAGGCTTTGCAGCATGCTGGAGGGTTGTTTTCTTTCCCACCTGACCTTCATCTTTTAGCTCTCCCACTAGGTGAGTTGAGGTGAAGCATCTCAGGTGAAAACACTGGATGCTCTCCACCATGGCTGGATCTTTTCCTAACCCTTTGCCCAAGACCTACTCAGATTAAGTGTAGTTCCCAAACTTGTGTCTGTCATAAAAAAGAAACATACTGTAAGCTCTGATGGCATTAATCTCTGTCTTCTCTATTCTACTAGTTACTCTACGGCATCTTAAAGTTCTGGAAAGAGTCCTGCTCCTACAAATTACCTGCTCATACTTGTTGCTAACCCTAAGGCTGGGATGTGTGTATTGGGGTTGATAATCAAACCCCATAGATAATTCTGGAGATTTTGCGGTAAATTGCTAAGTCAGCTAATCATGAACTAGGTATAAATAGGGCTGAGGGGAAGGGAGGGCAAGTTTAGGTTTCTGAGAAGTGGGGCTTGATCAAAATAGTTTGTGCATGGGTAAGACACACCTGCGTTGTCAGGGATATGCATACTGTACATGTGTCCTGGGGTATCCTGGTTGAAAAGGACCATATTTAGATGCCAAAACTGTAACAGGCACTTGTGGGTGAGATGCTAGCTAGCTGTTAGTAGAAAGAAACTGCACCCAGACTTTTAGATCTAAAATATCCCCATACATCGAAATAGTGATAAATAATTCCCACTGACATAATGTGAACATTTTATGGGAAGCAAATTAAACAGCTTGAAGTCTTCATTATATTGTCATAGCAAAGTTAGATCCTGAAGCATAGAAGGGTCTGTCCATAATGGGGAGAAGTGAATGGGGAGATAGGAGAGGCCACAACTGGTCCGAAAAAGAAAACAACATGTTCAACCTGATGAATACTATGTCCTACCAAGCAGGAGAGTTAAGGGAGGAAGATCAGCTAAAGAAGGCCAAAGTTGCATATTTTAATCTTGACAATGGTTTTCATTGTATAAAAAAGAAAGGCACACTTCATGAATTCTATAAAAGCAGCAAATATCTCAGTAGCTTAAAGAAAAATATGTTGTATATAGCTTTTCTATTTTCAAATCTGATTTTATCTTTCAAATTTTCTTACATGCCAAAGTTTTTTCATGATCACAGAAACAGAAGAGGCAGTAAATATGTTTGTCCTTCAAACAGTTGAAAACAGAGTATGCAGATAGTAAAGGGCACAAGTATAAGCAGTAAGTAATTTTGGAAATCTACAGAGGGGAAAATTCTCATTTTTTCATACCAGCGGCCTGGAAATATATTAGACATAGACAAAATCACCAGTTGCTTGGGGCAAAAAACATCATGAAGTCATGACCCTGGTGCCTATTCTGTCTGCAACAGAACCCTGGAAAGCCTGGCTTGTTACTCCTGCAAGTGTCTTTACAAGAAGAAATAGTATTGTAGTCACTGCTCCTATAGGGTCTATAGCTGGTGTCAAATTTTTAATCCCCCGATATTTTATGCTTCAGGATACAACTATTCAAGGTAGTAACCTAATCTAAGTGCATGGGTTTATTAAAATGGATGGCTGTGTGGATAAAAGCCATCCTCAGTCTCAGCCCAGATCTCTTACACTGAATAAGTCACTGCGTTTTTTTATATCTTGGATTTTCACCTGCAAAATGGAGTAAAACATATCTGTCTGATATAATCAGGAAAACTATGTCAAATATCATTGGGCACTCAAGCATCACAGTAAGAGTAGGTGTGATTACATGAGATGTCACATAGCCTCTCATATCCCTCTCTGCCCATACTGCTGGTTTCACTAGAAAGATGCTGCTGTGACTGCTCTGCAGGGGAGCTGCAGGATTTGCCTAGAAAGTCCACACTGGAATTTGCAGGAGTATAGGACCAAACTGATTGCTTTTTAACATGCATATATGTGATTCATGTGGAATTTGTGAGTAAAGTTATTCACTCATCCATGTATAAATAAAAAAAAAAATGTCCAGGTTCTGAACACTTTTTTTTCACTATAATTCTCCTGTTACACAGCATGCACTCAGATTTCCAGAGGACCATAAGTTTCTAATCTGTGTAAAAAATTCAGATTGATTTAACCAGAGAAGACCTTCTTACCAACCCTGCAAGCCTCTGAGGTGTTGAAAAGGCTAAAGACTTTATTCAGTACTGGAAACCTAAAATACTAAGTGATCACAAAAATGGCCTACTCTGCATTTTTTCAAGTATGTCTCCAAAAAGAAAATTCTACATGTGTTGCCAGAAAATCCAATGCTGCTTCAACTGCAGTGCATCTTCCAGACCAAAATACAACTTACATATCCAATATAATTTACTATTTTTGAGTATTTCTTCAAATTCAATCTTAGATTATTCCTCATGCCATTTTCTTTTTTCAGTTTAAGATCTTTCAGACAGTTTGGATTTTCACTTTCACGTACTTGTAGCTATGGATTTGAAGGAGACTATTTTGTGTCTAAGATTCAAAACCAAGTGCCAGTGGCTATAAAGCAGGTGGCAGGCAGGCAGAATACACCAGGTTTTATTTTTTTTAATTTCACTAAGTTCATGGATATTTTTCTGCCTGGCCTTATTTGACAAAGTTTACATACAGTAGATATGCGAAACATTTTAATGCCAGCTACCCTTGGAACTGCTGTTGGTAAATGATAGTGTCTATTTCCAAACATGAGCATATCTAATTGCAGATAGGCACCATCACCAAGTAATTTTCCTTAGGTAATCTCTTTTTATTACAAATTCAGTAAGAAACAATAGATGAGATTATCCTGCGAGCATGCATATTATTATTAGAACAGCAGTGGCCCAAAGAGCTGTTTCTGGGCATTAATTTTCTGAGAAGCACAACAAAGACTGCATTTTTCTTGATGTCATCGTCATAATTTTTAACTGCAGCATTTCTGGTTTCTCTTCTGTCTTCCATTCTGTACTTCTTCTGGAGATGGTCCCTCAGTGTTTCAGGAATGCCAGTGTTAAAATGGTTAGGCCAAGTCTTCTCATAATAACATCCCCTTGAAATGAAAATTTGGGATGGACAGGCTGACTCCTGCTTTGCTCTGATGATTTCAATCATATTGTCCCCGCAGAATGTATGATTTCTTTGACTAAACCACAGAGAAGCTGAGCTACAAGCTACAGCTATAACGAGAGGTCAAACAATTAGAGCTTCCATGAAATGCTTAAAATGTTCTCTCCTTTCCACAATATGTTTTCTACTACTTTGCAATTTCCCACTTGCTACTTAGACTAATGGAGAGCTACATCCTTGTGAAATAACTCACAAACTTTCCTTTATCAGCTGTAGATGTTACTGAGGAGGTTGAAGGTTAATTTGGGTAATTTTCATGACTTGTTCCATTGCTCACCTTCCTCCAGTCCTTTTCCTGTCAAAGCTTATTAAGCTCACAACTGAATTTATTCATACAATCATATCTACTCTCAGGAAAATAAAGTAGGTTTGAGGCTAGTACTCAAGTTTGTTCAGAGGGTAACATGAGGGTTTTTAATTTTTTAAAGAAGACACACAACATCAAAGAGAAAAGCAAGCAAACCTGCAGCCTTTTAGTTTACATTTTTCAAGAAAACAGTGCAGTTCAGAGGGTATTTAGGTTTTCCTCCTTTGCATATTGAAAGTATAAGTTTTGGTTTTAATTGCTGATTTCTTTGTGGTACCTGTAATGTATCAGATGAAGGCTTTGAAGGAAGGAGTCTGATGTCACCTTTGTGACTCAAATACTGAACTGATCAAAAGCTCTTCAATCTTGTCACTTAAACTGATTAAATCTCATTTAAAAGATGTGTGCAAAAAACGTGCAGAATGTAGCTATCAGGGCAGATAACTGCACTGAATGGTCAAAAATATGTTGTAATATCTGTAGGTTGCACCAATTTTACATGGCTGTGTTTGTAGACACTCAATGGATAAAAAATAAACCCCATGCTGGGATAACATCCTCTTTATTTGCTTCCATTTGTCTGTATTTTCCAGGGCAATGGCTCACCAGGTTTTCTTTTTGCACTTTAGCACATCCTCAGCTGAAGAACTATTGGATATCAACTGTACTTTATTGCCCTGTTGCTTCTCAAAGAATTGATATCTGAATCTTGCGGTAAAAAGGTCCGAGTTTCAGGGTAAGCAAAAAAAACAACTAAGTTTTTCTTCCATGTGACTTTGTGTTGTGGGAAGGGGGGTGTAGAGGAATGAAGCTGGGTTAATCAGCATTGATATCATACAGCTGTGGCTGGCTTCAGGGGTGGGGGGGTTGGCTGATGTAGATAAGGTGCAGCTGTGGCTGGTTCTGTTAAGTGGTTGAGAGCCAATGAAGAGAGCGCAGCTGAGGAAGAAGAGGAGGGAGGAAGAAGTAAGAGGAGAGACAACACATGTCCTGGGTGAGGTGAGGTGAGGAGAAGGCAGCAGAGGGACTGGTATGAAGATTATGCTGGATGAGATGTTAAAAGACCTTGTTGCAGCTTGATAGTTTGGAGTGTGCTGTGATAATTGGTGCCTCATGTGAGGCTTGAACTCATGACCCTTAGATTATGAGACTGAGTGTAATGATAGTTTGGAGAGTGCTGTGACAGTGGGGTTGTATTTTTCTTTTTCTACTTATATTTTAAAATGAAAAGAATGAGTTGGCCAAGTCCTTGAAGAAAATCTGCCTTAGAGAAGACTGATCACAAGTGCAGAGTGGCATCACTCCAGAGGCCAGGGTAGAGGACCAGAAGAAGATTGCTACATGTGTGGCTGTGTTGGCAGCTTGTGGTGGGAGTCCTGCCTCTGCTCGGCTGCTACGCAGGGACAGTAGGTGCTGGAGTAGGAGGCTAGATTGCATGCAGCAGAAGGCAAGAAGATGAGCAGGTGAGTTGAGTAAGATTTAGGTACTGCAGCATCTGTCTTAAAAGCTAAATTTTAGCTTTGATCCACACAATTACTCAGCATGCTTCATATTTCTGCAGCACAAAGCAGAGCTGAATTCACGACTGTGGAAACCATAGTAGCAGCCTGTGCACTGAAATCCCCTTCCTACAGATACAGAAAGCACACGCCTCTTCTCTCCCTTCCCCTTCAGCATAAAATAAGTGGGAGAATGAAGTTCCTACTTTTCATCTAAGGTTAAGGTGAAGATTAGTGAGGCTGTGAAGATGGAGAACCCCATTAAAACTTTTTCTTTTTTCTTTGAGTGCATAGATAATTTTTGCTCTGCTTGTACATTATTAAAACTATGAGGCCAGATTCTCAGCAGGGGCAAAGGATGTAACTGTGGAAATCAATTAAGTTATGTGGATTTAAACAACAGAGGATTTTACCCCTCTGGCACTTGCATCTTAGGCCCTAGTAGGCCTTTTTTTCAGTTGTGATTATGCATGTATTTGCTAAGAGCCACAGCTTAGGGAAAATTTGAAGTGATAGGAAGCATTGCCACAAGAAGGAAAAGCAGCAGAAGAAAGGATTTCCTAGCAGTAATTCCTCAGTGTTTTGGTTTTCCAGCTTAATGATACATAATTTTAGGTTCTTTAAAAACAAATCATGGTAATGGAGCCTCTGGTTTGTGTTTTTTTAATCTTTTTTTTAAATAAAATGTTTAAATATTTATTGCAAATAAGGGAATTTATCTGTCATGTTCTGCAACAGCCCTTCGCTAACGAATCGTTTCTTGCATGACGTTTGTTGCCGTAGAGTTGCCACTGCCACCATTCACTGAGATGTATCATAAACATCAGACTTTAACATCATTACATTTTCTGCCTTTTGAATAGGATTTGTGTTCTGTTTCCAGAATCTATTACTGGATGAGTTTCCTTGGCTTGAAGGGAAAAAAAAGGGGGGTGGGGGGAGAAGGGAAAAAAGTAGAAGCAATGCTTTTATTAAACCTTTCTCTTAGTTTACAAAGGCTTTTTTTTCCCCCTTTTGTAGACTCCATGTATTTTTAATGATTTCTCTGTTGCTTGTAGAAAGTTGAGAGGATGACAGAAGGAAAGAGAGAGCACTCATAGAATAATTCAATTTTTTACTTTGTGAAGAGAAAAACCTGTCTCTGGGCTACATATAAAAAAATCATAAAAAATGATGTCTTCCCTTTGTAACTTCTAATACATTTTATTTAAAGAAAAAAAGCCCTTTAAAATCTCTGCTTCTTTTTTGGAAAACGAAGTCATGTGCTTTGCAAAATCACAGAAGCAGGTGATGCACGTACTTGAATTTGCAAGGAAACAGGAGAATTTTACAATGGAACAGAAGATAACTTACAAGAAAAAACAAGCCTCTGACAAAGCAAAGTCACACAGCCAGCATACCAAGCCTTCTTTTGTGTCACATAAGGGAAGTGGGGATGGATGGAAGGGGAGGAGAAAATATAATCTGTTTTATGTTATAATTAGATGGCTTAGTAATTGTATTTGCTTAATGACAATTACATTGGTGAATTCTTGAGCACTATCAATTTTTGCAATCTATTTCTGTGTCTGCCAAAGGCAACATTTTACACAAAGGAGCTGGGGTTTGTATCCACAAGTATTTCCAGGTACTAGCTTTTGGTGGGAGTTTGGTGGTGAGGAAACAGTACAAACTGCTACTGCAGGTGAAACCAGTGCTCCCCTCAACATGTTTGGGAAGGAAAACCTGGTGCTGCTGGTGGTTGCAGAGATCCTGTGTTGCCTATGATCCATGATAAATAGAAGCCCACCACTGCCAGTGTGAAAGTGTATGTAGGAGGGATGATTGGCGCACCTGCTGAAAGCTCCAGGCTGTGGTTCTTCCAGCACAGGTGCTGCATCCAAAGTGGTGGAAGTTTGACATCCTGAGGGTCAGAGCAATGCAGGCAATTTTTACAAATTTAGTATGCCTTTACTTTTTACAGTTATAGGCCAAAGGATTTATATTCATATTTTTACTAATACAGAAACATAGGGTGGGAGAGCAATTTCCAAGCTCTTCTCCTTTCTCAGACTTGGGAGGAAAAGGAAGAGGTCACATAACAAGGTATAGGATTGTCTGTGCTCCCCATTCTGTTTTTTCACACCTTTTAGGCTAAGTTACATGGAGAACTGACTCATTGCACTCACATGAAAAAATGGGTGCTGGAAATTGATTCCAGCATCTGCCTATGTTTATATCTGGCTTTTGCAACAGAAAGTCTAGACATCATGTACTTGTGTCTAGAAGTCTGCACTGGTGTCTGTCAAACGGGTGACAGCTCACCTTGTGGAACTCTCATGACTGAGAGGAGAATTAGGGGCAAATCATGGACAGCTTTATTAAATTACTACATAAAAAAGTCTAAGCTTGATGAAGTATACCATCTTACATCTTTGTGTCAGATCTTCCACTATACACAATCCCTTATTCTGATGTTGTAATGTTTGAAATGTGTTCCTTTCTTTCTTTTCACTGGGAGTGGAAGATAACAAATATCAACATTTTCCAAAACACATAGTTTTTATATTTCACAACTTGCTTGATGCAGCTCAATGTTATTCTTATTACCATTGCAAGTCACTCAGTCTGAACCATTATGTGGTAGAAAAGCTGTTGTTGTACTGCACAACATTATTTCTCAGTGTTAACGCTGAACACACTTTTTACTTAGGTTGGATCACAAACTGAGTACTCACAGACATCAGTGGGATTTGACCTAGGTGTAAAAGTAAGTCTGTGCCTGACATTTGGCATATTTATCCACTATTTGCTGTTACAAGGAACGCCCTGCTCAACTCGTGGTTTAAATCAAATCAGGTTTCAAGCAGTTTATTTGTTTATTGACATCATGTAAGTGACTGGAGAACAAGCATACTATACATTTAGCATCAATATCAACAATATTGCAGATAAACCACAATATAGTCATTTCTAAGATGTTAAGCACTTAAAATTTCTGAATGCCCTTCTGTAACTAATCTCCAAAAGTTTTAACCCTACAAAGATACACGAACACATTCTAGTCCTCTTCTACCTACTCTGCCTCAGTGACCCCCAGCACACATGCATTGGTGAAAAAGCCCCTGCAAGGTCCCCTCTGCACCTTCTGGTGTGGTTCTTCCCATACTTTAGTCACACGAGCAGGGTGCAGGCCGGTTCCAGCACCTGTCCCATAGCAGGGGATTCTGCCTCTCCCAGGGGGAGGTGTTGATGCTGGCAGAGCAGCTGCGGGCAATGCCTAACCTGGATACCTGTGGCTCTGTCTTCCTTCCCTAAGGTCTCTCCCTTCCTGTTGCAAATTATCATGGTTCTTAAACTTCTTTCCAAACTGACTTTTCTTAAAAAAAAAAAAAAAAAAAAAAAAAAAAAAAAGCAAATAGCAAATCCTGGTAATTCTGTGGTTACTCCTTAATTGTGTTGATGGTGGTTTTGATATAAGAATTATTTACTTTAATAAAGAAAAAGTGAGGGGGGGAAAAGTAAATAGCTGTAGTGAAAAACAAGAAAGAATTTGAAAAACAGAGGATGTTAAATCCTTGCAAACTGTTAATAAAACATGGCCTTGGGAGAAGGAACTGGCACAATAAATATGTCAGTCTGGGTCAGAACAAGATAAGCTCAAGGACAATCAAATGTTTAGTGAGATTTAACAGAAAATTACTGAATTACTGGAATTATGTGTGAACTATCCTAATTAACATACTAAAAGATCTATCTTCGAATAAAGAGAGCCCCTTACTAACAAAACCACCTTCCCACAGAACAGCCATGGTGGAAAAAAAGCATTGTACCTTTAAATGGAGATGAGACTTGTAAGAAGCAATGGGAAATAACTGTGACTAAACATAATTGTAAAAAAATGTTCAAATTGTATAAAAAGTTCTGCTATGTGTTAAGAGCCATGCTGGCTTTGTGGATTACCACCTAGCACCCATCTCACGCAGACTGGCAATAAGGAAATATCTCCATGCTGTGTGTGGATCGGCTCTTGCACACCGGGTGAAGAACCCAGATTTGAGGTAACAGTTTTGTGCAAACTTGATCACTGGTAATTCCTTCTTAGAGTTACCGGTTTTAGGACACCTAAACATTGTCACACCATATTTTCCATACTCATTAGGTGTGCTTAGCCAGCTCAAGGAAGCTCCTGGCAATGCTGAAAGAGTTTTGATGAAGTGGATCACCAACATTACGGCAGCCCACGTTTTGGAGAGCTGCAGCAGAGACCTGTTCGGGACTAGCTCTGCTTTATGACTCTGGCTGAGAAATGAAAACTCCCTATCTTCTAACAACTGTATTTTAGAGAGGGTGAATAGTAATTATTGACACTTAAAATTACTAACAATTTACTGGTAAAGACCATTTTGAGACTCCAGTTAGCCCCACTTAATGTTAATCAGGGGTACAAGTAAGAAGGTGTATTTTAATAGTAATACTCAAGGACTGATGCATTTAACTGCCGTTAGTGTTAATAGGACTTATTCACATGAATCCATGCATACCGAGAAGTAATGTATACCTTGTGCATAGGCAATTCAAGCTGTCATATTTAGAGCAAAGAAGAACAGTTTACTGAGAAATGGCTGATTTGTTACAGGATGGCAATTCTGGCTCGGGAGGCACTTTTCCAGCTGCGAACTCCTCACTTCTCAAAATATCTGCTGTTTGCTGCTGTCTGCAAAGAACAGCTAAAGAATTTTTTCAGGCACTCTGATTTATTTGAGTCTGGCTTCTCAGTCAGGAAACAATCCTTTTGGTGCTGCACTGCTACTGGCAAATCTACCTGGTGTCACATACAGGAGGAATTCCTGCAACATTGTAGACTTGTGTGGTGGTGGGCTGCTACTTACAGGAAATTAAGGTACATTCCATGAATTAGAAATAAGCTAAAAAATTTTAAAAATTCTGTAAGCATTTTGGAGGCCTAGCACAGTCTTTTAAAGAAGACTGTTCTATCATTTTATTAATTTTGATTAACCCAAAGCAGTAAAGGCTGATTTTAAATTCTGATTTCCACAGCAGATGGATAAATAAATAAATAAATAAAAATCCCTAAAGTTGGAGGTTTTAGGATGGAAAACTACAAATCTATGGCAGACCTAAGATCCCTCTCTTGTTTGCTGCTCAAGTTGTTTAATGGAATTAAGAAAGGTGTCAAATGGGGGAAACCAAACTCCAAGTTCATTATCTGAAATGATGGGGATTACCCATGCTTCTTGTTCAATTGAGTATTCTTCATTACTTAAGGCTAATAATATTCCTGTAAAAGCTTCGCTGTCATGGTGAAGAGAAAAAAATCCCTCAGGAGAGCAATTCAGAGTGTTTAAACTGGGCTTTAGCTCTGAATTGCCATTTTGAGAACATCTCTGTCCTCTCTGCTGACTACAGATGGAGCCCATGGAGAGCTGTCATCTCCCCAGGCGAAAGTGAGTTATGGAAATACCCACCCCTGTGTCATACTGGCTCCCTAAAGGCCTGCACAACACCACCATCCAAGGGAACTATTTTTTAACTGCTCTTGCCTAAAGGCTTTAGATTTTCTATTAAGATCTAGGATTTGCCGTGCTGGTTTATGTTGGTTTTGCTGTCCAAAGTATTTCAATGTACTTTTCTTGGTAAATCCGGTTTGCTGTGAGATAGAGCGCTTCTCTTGAAAAGCAGAGCTCCTGTATTCTGCCAGATACGTTGTTGGGGTTTGTTTCTTATTTTTTAGTGTTTTGGGTAGATATTGATATTTAGCTGTAGTTTTGTTAGGAAACATTCTTGGCGCTGAGCATAGGAGAATGTGATACAATTTGTAGCTAGCATTGTTGCCTACATGACTTTGAGTACAGGAACCTTTGGAATTATGTACTAAACAAATATATTAAAATTACAGGACCTGTTTCATCAAGTTTGTGTTCTGAAAGACAAGGTGAAATAGGAAATTCAGCAAGCAGGTAGGATGAAGTAAATAATTTGAGGAGAGTCCCAGCTGATATAATAGCTTAAATCCACCAAAATCAATACCAACCCATGAGCCCTTCAAGAGACCAAATAACTGACTGAAAACTTCATAAACTCTGTTTCTTTCTTTGAGAGCTTCTATTCTTAGAACACTTTCAACTACAGCACTAAAACCATATGTTACATAGCAAGAAGTAATCTTCTGGTTTTGATAGACTACCTAGTTATCTTTATTAATTTTACTGGATGAGCCTGCCTTGTTTGATACTATTGACCATGAACATAAAACTTTTAAATTATGATTAAGGCAATGTTTTCTTCTTTCTGGCACTGCATATTCTTCAATGTCCCATTTATTTTTAATTAGGATGCCGGCACTTTCCAGTCTGCCAGCCAAATGAACAACATTAATAACTACTGGTATGGACATAGGACTTTGCTGAGAAAGGGAAAGATGACCCTTATAATTTAAAAAAGAGTGGATCAGGACATCTCCATGATGCTCCAAAGTGCAGTGAGGGAAGTCCCTATCGAATGCACAAATCAGATTTCTTCTGTGTCAGGGTGCCTGTAAGATGTTACATGATAGTTCATCTTTCAACCACGTGTAAGTCTGGGGCATTTCTGACTTGTTTAGAGAGGAAGCCCAGGTGTATCCAGGCAGATAGTAAATGCAGAATAACTGACTGGATAATTCTAGTATATCTGGTAGGATAATAAATGGCTGAAAGCATTCAGGATTAGCTTAATTCTGTTTCTACTCAAACTAGTAAAAAAGTCTTCCCTCTTTTCAGCATTGAAATAAGGGTTAAGTCAATGGTAAGCCTATTTTGAAAATCCTACCCTTAGCGCATAATATATAATAATTTCTTGCATTCAGTCTGTTTCACTTGTTAATTCACACCTGCCTTTGGTAAAATGGTATAGCATAGCTAGCTAGATCAAATACAAAATACCTTCTTTGATAAGTAGTCAGCATTAGCGATTATTCAGCTGCTATTTCAGAATATTGTTCTTAGCAACCCAAGTCCTCTACAATTTGATGTGAAATTTTGCTAATTTGTAGACTTTTATGAATTCAATTCTGCAAGACATTTTAAAGTGATGGCAGGTCTGCAGGTGTACAGCTTAACTGTTGTGGCTATAATGTCCCTAACATTCTAACTTCGAATGTGCTAAAAGTTTTAATAATTCTCTAGTTAATATTTAGCTGGCAAGCTGCTAGAGGTTTGGGGAATCTATTCAAATAAACATCTCAAATTTATCCAAATTCAGAAATTACAACAGAAGTCAGTTAGTACTATGATCAAAAGATCTCTGAAACTCATTAGCCTTCTGCTTGATAGGAAGTGATACAGAAACAGCATTTCTACATCTTCAGTGCTTCCTGGGTAAAGGAATAGTTAAAGTACAGCAGCACATAAATGGAGAAAACCTTTTCTAACTTTAAAACATTGCCTTTGGTCTGACTTGTGTACAAACAATTAATACTCCGAAGTATTCCTCTGACCCCCAAATTGTGCCACCAGTATGCCTTAGAAAAAATCTTTTGTTTGCTCAAGTGTCAGGGATCTTTGATTTTTGAGTAGGAGGTTGCAAATTCTATTACACAAGGTATTGGCTGATAGTGATAATTTGCTATCAGATATTTTTTCTCTCTGTGCTGCTCTGCTTCATTATAATGTGTGCATATATTCCACACCAGCAAAATGGACTATTGTACAATTGTCTTTCAGTGTGTCGTCCCAATATTCACATTTAGAAACAGAGAAATATTACTGGTTTGATCCATAAAGACTCTTTCAAGCTTTTTATTGTATCCTAAATATAAGGCGTTATTTCTGAAGTGGAATGAAAGTCTCTTATTTTCATATTACAGTTTTTATTAATGATCTTTGCTATAATAACCTTTATTAATACCCTTTGCTGTGTTCTTATAAGCAGCTTACGTATTTTCAGTTTCAAAATTATATTGATATTTGATCAGAGCTTTAGTCAAGGAGCAGGAGATCTCAGGACTGTAAGTCTTTAGGAAGTGCTCATGTCTTTAATATGCTTCAGATGATTGATATTGATGGTTCTGATGCTGTGGAGACTGTGTGGATGCAACTCACAGAGTCTGTGCAGGAAGGAGATGAGGGCATGGATCTGCAATGTCTCCCAGCCACTGTGCCAAGCTTCCACCCAGTCAGAAAGGAGAGAATAATATCTTTTTAGTTCCTCAGCATTGCTTTTATTGCTTGTTATGAAAGCTATCTAAAAATAATGACTGTGCACTCAAAGTCAGTTACCTATGTATATATTTAGACTCCTGAAAAACTTTATTAATTCTTTGTAGATCCTGACTCTTTTTCAAAGGTGTCTGTTGTTACAGTCCCTTATTATGCATTTAGGATAACTAAATCTAGAGTCTGCATTTGTATACGTTGCCTTAATTATTTTCACAAAGTGCAATTGAAGTGGGAGTGCTTGTGTTTGTATATTGTCCGTTTAGTAAGTAGGTCATACCAGTGGCATGCAATTGTGCTTATCAACACCGGCACAGCACAATGGTTTCCTGCTGCTGTGCAAATTCTAAAGCAAAGTCAGGGGAGTTTATTTTCAAAGCAAAAGACACTGATGCCACAATGACACTATTTCATTACATTAACACGATGTCTGTATCTTCGTTGCACGACATGCGTGTCTACATGGATGGGTGTGGACAATCGAGCATCCAGCTTGCCCCTGCTCAGAGCTAGCTGGATGCAGGTCAGCTCTGGCCTGGAAGCTGTAGCTGATAGCACCTCGCTCAAAGCTGTGACCTCATAAATAACCTCTGCTGAGATTACTTTGTCATATTAATTATGTCCTGCACCACATTAGTACATTTCTGTGGCTTCTAGACTGAGCTGGGGTCTCTCCAGCCAGCTACAAGCATGAGCAGCACAGGCATATGCCTTGACCCATCTCTAGACACATCTTGAGTAACTGAATGATGTTGTTGCCCTGGAAGACCTCATGTGCAAAAGTTTTTGTTCACTCTGCCATTGTCCACAGTAGTGGATAAGCTCAGATAGTGGGGAAATGTTCTAATTTGCCTAAAAAGAATCGGTCAGAGTGAGCTGCTTGCATCCCTGTGTTTTTGTTTTATAATGCAACAGCATCTAGCAGTCACAGGAATGGTTTAGCAGTCCACTATGTTAGAAGCTGGAATGAAACAGAAGTTCCTTGGTAAACAGAATTCTGACTTAAATTTGGTGTATTTATGATTTTGAGTGAGTAAAGCTCTGATGTGAACAGCTGGTCCAGATATGACTTCAATTCTGTCGACAACCTGCCCATTTCTGAAAAGTATTTGAGTACTTCAGAGTTTTTGGCATACCAAAGTTATTTAGCTGCATTCTGGAGTATGAACTAATTAATGTCAGTTTAAGTTCCATTTCATTTTGACAGAAATAGATCTTATTTAGTAAACTCCAATTATTGTGGGTGAAAAGAATATGGGACAATGATTCATATAGCTTAATGTAAAAGTTGCTGCCTGATGCCTAGTTAGGACATGAAAAAGCCAATGCACCATTTAAAGCATATCAGAAGCAAAAAGACAATATAGGTCAGAAACTCTACAAGAGAGAGGAAACTTTTTTTTATTGAAGAAGGAATAATTTATATATTTTCATCACATGGAAACTGCAGAACACATCAAATTCAAATGTTTTACATTCTAAATTAGAAAGAGATACAGTTCAGGCTGATTGTTGCCTGCAGGAAGTCTTCCAGGCTGTATTCTGACATTCTAAATACAAAATATAGTGAGAAATGTTTGATTCATTCTGAAGCTTGTGATGAATGTTTGCCAGGAACCATTGACCATTGCCTCATCTCAGGTGGAATCAAATTGGAGCTTTCCCAGAGAAAGCAGAGATAGACTTCTGAAGTTCAGTATTTAATCTAAGTTCCTTGTAAACCTTTAATCTTGCCTGAAAAGATAAAGCAAACTTTTCTTCACAGCATGTTGAGAAATGACCACCTTTAGCTGCACAGTGAATCTGTAACTGTGGAAATGTAATTGTTGGTAAACAAGGACAGTGGATTGATAGGAAAGTTGCTTAACATTTTTTTAAAATTCTCTTTCTTCTTCAAACTTTTTTTTTTTTTAATTCAAAAAAATGGAAAAGACCTATCCCAACCCTTTCTTCATTCAAAAGGCAGAAGGATCCTGTCTCTTGCAAATGGTCTTTGGAGATCTGCCTCTTTTCCTGGTTTTTTTTTGGTGGTTTTTTGTTGTTTTTTTTTTTCAGCAGGACATTCAGATAGAAGTCGAAGGTGTGCTATTGAATGCCAGAATACAACACATGAAAGGACACGTACAAAAGTCCATAAACATACTTTCTTTATAGACTGTGTGCCCAGAAAACACACATACAATCTTAAAGTATTTTGAATATTACATAGTACAAAGATAACTGGTCTGGAATCCTTACTAGAATGAAACTTTCCTAAGTATGGAAGCATTAACAACCTGTGCTGTGAGATTTAAAACACAGTTTGTGTGAAGTTTAAGGAATAATAATAGACAAAAGTAACATCTCAATGCCTGATGCTTTTGCAGAATTGTGACCTGGCATTCATACTAATATGAAGTGTTAAAACTTATTAACATTTTCTCATACATTTTTTGTTCTTTTGAGAAACTCCTGGGTTGATTACTGCTCATTTTATTTTTCTCAAACCTCTCTTCCTTCCAGAAAAATGAAAACATGGGAATTTCAATTTAAAAGGTCAAGTCAGTATTTGTTGCCTTTTAGCTACAGCTTTCTATTATAAATTGTTGCTGAGAAATTAATTGGAAAAAGCCAAGAGGGTGTTCTTCATGACATTATTCCAGGGCGTAGTTCTCAAGCTGTTTACTACAGAGACAACACATTACAAGTTCTGCCCACATGTAAGATAGCATGCACTGGGGCATAATGATAAGCAGATGGCATTATTTGCAGTGGAAGTAATAGCAACCAGAAGCATTTCTGCCTACAGTATTTTGCAAGTGTTTTTATATTATGTTGTGTTAAGGTGTGGAACTTTGTGTGCTTTCCCTATGCAAGGCATAGGTATTGATAGCAACTGGTGAGAGAGCTGACGGTGACAGTGTAAACAGAGAGTAGTTATTTGAAAGTAGGTGGTATTTAAAAACAACACAACCACAGCAGTCACTAACAAGAGACAGAACAAATACTAGTGAAATATTCCAGGAAATGGAGGGAAGATGAAATTGGATGTTGGTTCCGTCATTAAAGATGTTGTTTCTGAAAGTCTTTATATGAATATGCTATTCTGAAAATCTGAAGCTTCTAACTTTTATTACCAATAATACTGCCTAATTTACCACCACCATCTGCCTGGCAATTATTGCTGGAAGTAGTGCATCCAAGGCAGATTATTTCAGAGAATGGCATTATAAGACATGACTGCGTTGTGAGATGGAGTGCGATAGGGAGATCCCCAGGCTAACAGAGACGTAAGTTACACATTTTACATACACATATGCACACACAAATATATGCAGGTGTGTGCATAGATGCACAATATGTCTCTATGTACGGACAAATATATAATAGTGTAGAAATGAGACACCATTTTATTATGACAGAGGTTTGCCAGGTTAATGCAGTGTTCCCCGCTTGAGACTTATATAAAGCTCTGTGTTTGAAGAACATAAAGTAAACAATTTAGAATTTTATTCAATTTTTCCCTTTGGAATGACATTTTTGCATGAACTTGGAGTTATATTTCCACTATATATATGGCCTCATTGCCTTCTGCACTTGGAGCTAGACTGTAACTTTTTAAAAGTTGCTGATACATTGAAAGAGATGGTGCAGAAGGGACTTACGTCTGTGGCAAGTCCCAAAGGCATTCAGTCTCCAAAGGCACAAAGGACCATATGCAACAGTGGCAACGGTACCTGCTGGAAGACTGCCGCACGTCCTCCCTCTAGCACTGGGTTGAAACAGCTGGTGTGGAAAAAGGATGGCCAACGACCACAAGTCAGACTGTTCCCTGCTGTGCTGTAGGCACAGCTACCTGCATTTCTTCCTTCTTATCTCTGCAATGAGGAACAGCATGTTGTGTCATTGTGGACTGCAATGGGAGGAGAACTCCAGGCACTGCAAATCCACTGCAGCTGCTAGTATGGAGGAAGGACAGAGCCAAGAAGCTACTGTGTGTTGTGCATACTGCTGTACTCCACAGAGGAGAACCACCACGCTTTTGGGAACTGAGGCTTCTGGAGTGAAAGGAAGTCTGTGAATCCAATCAGAGGAAAAATGAATTATTCTGAGATCAGCTGTGGGAAACGTGTTGTCTTTGTAAACTCTTCTGGTAAAAAATTCAATATAGAGTAACAATATATACATACTCAATTCATTTATGTTCTCATGTTTTGGACATCGTTCCAGGGATTCTACCACTCAGGTGTGATAACCTGATAAGAAGGATAACTGAAGTAATTCAGTATTCTCATTTATTTGTATCGTGGTAACAGCAGGAGATCTGAGAACGTAGAGCAGTCGCTTATGTTATGCCGTGTAGGGTGCAGTTCTTGCACTAAAGAGTTTATAGTCTAAGCTGGTGAAACAGTCAAGAGACAGTTCACCTTAGTTTTGTGCATGAGAAATAGAGACTCTGCCTCAAACCTGGGATTTCCTCATGTGTGTGGAGGCTGGATTGCATCCTGGAAAGACACACAGGCATGTGCTAAGAGTTATGCAGGAAGCTCTCCAGCACTAAAAGCAAGGGAAACTGCACCCCAAAACTTTAGGATCTTTGTTCCTATGAGTTGCTCAAGGGTGTAAAGCGCCAAATTAGAAATTAAACTAGGATCTACCATATGATTTAGCCACAAGACTGATTTCTGAAACATGAGTTCTTTTCTAGGGTTCAGCTAACACCACTGTGACTGTAAAATGACATACACAAATATGGGAGCTCTACATTTAGCTACGTTGAGTACTTTTATCTAGTTATCCATGTCATCATGGACACCAGCAAAGGTAGCATTTAGCTTTTCATGCTGACCATCTCTGCTGTTCAAAGCTAGTTTTTTTAGCTGAGCTAGCTAGTGTGAAACTAGCTTGGCTATGTCTGCAGCACACATCTGCCACAACTTCAGCAGACAGACTCTAAGATCTGAAAAGCAACATCATAGTCAGAAAATTTATGTTACTTAGAAATACTAGCAAAGATCCTGAGGAAACCTGCAATCATTCACACCTCCTAAGCTTACAAGAAGTATTTCCTATGTCAATGTGAACTGAGCTGTTGCAATCATAAAAAAGCTGTAACAATGAAAAGAGAGTGATTCTGTTGTATCCAGAAGAAAAAAGAAATCAATGTGGGGAGAAAAAAACCCCCACCAACTGTAAGGTGTAAAAGCTGTACCAATTAGTTCTGTAATGCATGGCCTTTTGAAGTGCCAAAGAGCACTTTTAAATGGGACTTTTCTCCTTATATTTGAATAGATGGATTGTTTAATTGTACAGAAGCAATTATGTAAAGCTGAAAGACTGTATTCCTTTTAAAAAAAAATTCTTTTTAACATCTGACAAAAATGTGTTATAAATTTGAGGTACTCTATTTTCATGAAAGATCTTGTGCATCCCAGCATTGTACGCTAACCTAAACATTGCTGTTGCTTTGAGCTTGAAATCAATGAAGGTGCTTCACTGTAAAGGAGGGAACAATTTAACCCAGTGAGCATAAAATTTCTTTTAGGCTGACATATGAAGTGAAGTCTGTGTGAAAATGACCTCCTCACAAAGCTTCAAACTATAGTACATTTGTTTCTCTCACCCAGCTTACATGGTTCTGAGTAGCAAAGTATTAGCTAGCAAAAAACCAGGAATGTTTAACACCTGCTATGCTTCCATGCAATAAAAAAGATAAATACAATTTTTAACAAACTGGTATCTAGCTACTGATCTACAGTATGTGACAATGAATAAACTTAAAATAGAAAGTATTAATTCTATTATGTATCTACATGCAAATATATAAGAAATCTACTGCACTGAAGATGTAGATTTTGTCATATGATTCAGAAAATGTATTAATAACTTTGAATGTAACTGCACATATGATGGCACATATGACTGTAAGTCAGAAGAACAGAGCAGGAGCAATATGCATAGTTCCAAACACCATCACCATTTTGATTCTTCAGGTCTCTCCCTTGACATGTAATAGTGATGCCCAGAAATTTCTTGGTTACCTTTGTTTTTTTGCAGCAATTCTCATGACTTTCAGGGGATCAAGGTTGTATCCATATGTTCTTGAAATTTTCACTGCAGTGGTTTCTGCAGTCGTAAGTGGAAAATGAATTGAAGTGGGTTTTATAGGAGCATGTGGGTTAAAACTGGCTGAAAGACTATAAACAAAAGATTATGATAGTGACTAGGGGAAAAATATCTAGTAGGGTAATGAAGGGTGCAGTTTCAGGATTGTTCCTATTCAACATCTTCATTAGCAATCTGGAAGAAAGAATAAACAGCATGTTAATGAAATGCACAAACGATACTAAATTAGGAAGAGTCTCAAATACTAGTGAGGACAGAAGCATAATGCAAAGGCCCTAGAGAGAAATGTGGGCAGGAAATAACAAGCCACCACTCAGAAAAAGGCATACTAATACATTAAAGCTAAGGCAGCATGAATCAATGTGAGGGAAAATCCACAGAAGTAGTAACACTGGGAGAGAGTCAGTGAGCAACATATTAGATATATGTTATAATGCAATATGTTGGCAATAAAAGCCAATATACTCTGGGCCATATATGCAAAGGCATAAAGTCGTGGATTGAGGAGGCCATAGTTCCTCTAAATGGCTCTCTGCTTACTGAAAATGGAATATTCTGTTATGAGAAGAGTATTGATACTGAAGGAGACTGCAAGTCAACATGGCTATGCTCAGTTGTAGTGGTAGGTGTTTTGGTTAAAAAAAAATTTGCAAGAAGGAACAGGGAAGGAGTGATACATGAATTCATGGAAAAACTCTGATGAGGAGGAACTGGAAGAAGGGTTAATAGCAGGAAAATTAACTGGCTGACCTCTGAAAGTTTTTTTTTTAACCTTTATCAGATCAACGTCTTTTTCTTCTTTGATGAAAGCAGATGACAAGATGGCATGGAACTTGCAAAAGGAAAGCAGTGCTGACTCTTCTGTTGGTAAAATATTTATCCTCCCCACTCATCACCTACATATAAATCTAATGAAAGGACTATAACTTGGGATCAATACAGTTCCTCACACTGTGAGAAAGTTATTCTAGGAATCGGCTGAAAGTTGCTTGCTTTTTTTTTTCTTTTCTTTTTTTTCTTTTTCATTAATGAGAAAGTCTATAAGATAACTAGGCACAGGAAAAGGGAGAGAAAGAGGAGGTAAAGTGTGTCCTCATTTTTCTGTTTTTTGAACAGGACCCAATTTAAGTCTGTATGTCATGTGAATAGACATATTCTGCCGAACAAGAAAACTGTCTCTTTTTCGGTAAGATGGAGGAATACAAAGAAAAAGAAGAAAGGACAGAAAACAACAACAAAACCAGTTGTGTCATTGAAGTAATCTGTGCTACATTTGTGGTTTTGACACTGCATGCATTCTATTTCTACCTTTTTTTTTTTTTTTCTCTTGCTCACCTAGAATACAGTAAAACTGTAACTGAGTAAACTCGCTTAAACCATACAGTAAACAGTACAATTATAGTAAAACTGTAACTGCATAAAACTCTCTGATCCTGGGAGTGATGCTGCTTCTATAAAAGGAGAGACTGAATAGATTAATATGCTTCAGTTTGTAAAAAAGGGAAGGCATGGTCAACATTTATTATTATGCACGTTCATATAAATATGCTCATTAATATGAACAATATGGAAAAGTGAATAATCGCCCCTCATTCTTTTTCTTCACACAATAAAAGAACGCAAGATTAGAAAATGAAAAGATCAGCCAGCTGGTGTAAAACAGAAAGAAGTGCTATTCCACACCGTGTATAATTAAACCCAAAACTCATTACCAGATGATGGATGCAAAAGGAGGTCAGAGAGATCATGGAAGATGAGAGTTTGGAGGGGTACTGAGAAGAAAATTTCACATACAACTTGTTGCCCTGCAGGTCCTCAAACTTTAGTTTACCAAAAGCTAGAAATATATAAAAAACATGGGGGGTCACTGCGTGCATACTTACTTACTCTCTTCTACATGTGTTTCTACCCATACACCAGGTATGGTGTAGGCCTTGTACCATTATCAGATCCAGTGAAGCTTTCTTTATGGTAAAAATTACAATAATGATCATAAAGAATACACACACACACAGACACACAGACACACAAACCCCTCAAGGATTTGAAAGCAGCAGAACTAGGAATTATGAATGCTTTTGGGGGTTAAGTGCAATATTAATTGGATGTTGTCTTGCCAGCTGCTATTTTGCCGTCAGGATCTGCATTATGGTGCAAACACTAAGGTCTATGAGTGACTAAGAAACAGTTCACTACTTTGGAAAACTACCTACATGCCAAAGTACTTTAAATTTTTTAGTCTTCAGGGGCTTCTCTCTGCAGCATGAATGTATAGAATATAAATTGTTAATAAAAATTTTGTGGTCAACAAAACATTTTTGTGAGTTTTAAGGGTATTGTATAGTGACAAATTTGTTCAGTACACACTAGATCTAATCCAGGGTAAAGTTAAGCTTTTTTTAAAGAGATACTACAGAGCTGGGCTGTACCAAGAGTAGAGTGGTGGGAAGGATCTTGCCAGGCAAAGTGAAATCCAGCAGATGTTCTTGGGTGTGCATGATTGCTTCTATAACTTACTGTGGGTTTACTAGATTTATGCATCTGTCTATTGTGGTAGATGGAGGTGAATGTGTTTCTTACACTGCATCAGTGGAAAAGCATGAAACATTGGTTGCAGACCTTATATTTAAAGTGTCAGACTCCCTTGTCTACAACAACTTGTTCAGGTCTTCTTGTCCCACCTTCCAACACTCCACAGATGTTGAAAGCTTTATTGAAAATGTTACATGTTTTTGGTAGGTTAAATATGTATTTCAGCTTTCTTTGTCAGGTGAGGAGAACAATTTTAGGTTTAGAATAGCAGACATATAAAAATAAATAAAAGGCTTACTTTATTCACAACATACAGTGTGTTGTAAGTGTGATCCCAGAGGGAAGATTATGAAAAAAAACATAAATCCCAGACTCTATCTTAATAATAAAAGGCTAGAGATATTACTGTGGTGTGAGAGACAGTTTATTTAATAATTAAACATATTTGCATTGTCAAAACTTTTGAAAGCTAAATGTATTGATTAAATATTTGGCTTCTTTGAGATAATGATCTTCTCTTAGGTGAAGCCTGTTAACTTAGTTGAATTACTTTCTCATAATATTTTCATAATGTATTTAGCTAGAGACCTCTGTAATTACATTTATTATTCTTATCCTATTAAGGATGAAGAATGGTATCAGGGAGAAAAGTCGGCAATCATTTTGTTATCAGAGTTACTGCAGCCTTTTGAGGGCCTATATCCCTTCATCTTCCCGCACAGGTCTTTCCTAAAGGGTTTTGGTCTTTGATCAAGAGTGTATTTCAGATGGCAAGTATACAATAGCACTTTGTGTATGGGTAGACTAACTCATTTTGGTGCCCATTCTAGAAAAAATGCCCATGAAGTCTGGCTGTGGGTTGACACTTGTCACAAACACCTACTAATAAAGACCAGAGCCACAGTCAATAAAAAAATGTGCTTATCACTGAAGCCAGAGACAGGCATGTTTGGGGAATAGAGAATGAAAATTCCTAAGTGTGCAAGTTCATCCATTAAGTAAATAAAACTAATTTACATTAAACATCTTTGATTCTGAACAAGGATATTTATTAACCAATCAGCTTTTAAAGTTCATTAAAAGTTTATTAAAAAAATATCAGGTGTGGACAAGTCCTGCTCTTTATGGTAAGACATTGCAGTTTGGTATTCTTCTACCATTTTGTGGCTGAACCTCATCACTTTATTATTTCCAGTTCCTCTGCTCCAAATGGCTGATTCCACTTTCTAGGCTTCACCTGACTCCAGCTGTGTTCCACTGGAAAAAGAGGTGCAGAGAGCTGGTGCTTGTCTTCACAGGGGTGGCATAAAGCTGGCAGACTGGTAGTTAATGTGACTCCTGAATGAAGCATACCTCACCCTACCCACACTGGTGTTGGGAATGGAAAGCTAAATAACTGTTCTCCATTTTCTGAGCCTGAACTGGCCCATAATATTTACTCTGTTCACAGCCAGTGGACAGCTTCGACATGTGGCCCAACTATAAAGAACATCTCTAATGCAGTATTTATTTTCCTCTGTGGCTGAGATTGCTGTAACCATCCTTTCTTGGCTTAAGCCAAATTATTAATACAGTAATAAAGAATATTTTGTGGTTACCAGTTTTTTTAATCTTTTTTCTGTATTCTAAGCATATTTCTTGGCTGACAAGTCTTGGTACCAGCCACAAACTGTAGATCAAAGCAGATCTTGATTTCTTAGCTTCCTGAAATGTTAAGAATTATGGCAAAAATAGATGAATGCCTATGTACTGCATCTCCATGTCCTTTTCCACTGTAGTAAGGAGCAGAAGATGGGCACACTTGCGTACTCTGTATTTATCACTAGGTTGCAATTATTGCAGTACAGTATACCTCTTTAACCATGCCAACAGTGATGGCTGTTTTAAATATAATGAAATTCTGGAGTACATCTACGTTATACTTAACAGGTAGATGGAATGAAAAAAACAGTCTGGGAATTAACAGCAGATCAAATTCCTGCTATACTAGCTGTATGTCTGTTGTTTATTCTTCTGGCACCTGGTGTTTCACTACAATTTCTTGGTATTCATCACAGCTCTCCAGAGTACCAAAGTCCAGCTTTTGATACTTGCCTGGTAAAATCCAAATGATGCTGAAGTATAAATACTTCTATGCAGATTTATAGCTCTGTAAATCTTTCAGTGAAATTAACAGTTATATTTAAACCATTCCAGCCTGCTCAATAAATTAGTTATAGAAGATTTCCTTACTTGTAGTGCTGTTTTTACAGTGCCATAATTGTGTAAAGTAGCCATATTGTAAATGCAAATCCCATGTTTTGTGTCCAGCTGCTGAAACTGAATTTGTGTATTAAGTTTCACAGTAGCAGAAGATTCAATACATCACCGTTTCTTAAGGTTCAACACAGTAGTTGGCATTCCTTTGTATACCTTTGGTAAACACATATTCATTACCCCTTATTGTCCTTGGGAATTATGCATAGCTATGAATGAGAGAGTTGATAAGCACAAGTATTAGAAGCACATTATCTTGAAGTTTTGCATATGTTTTGGAAATTTAAATTCTACTGCATGTGTGAAATAACAGATTTGTTTTTAGATAGCTTATCAGTAAAAATACAGTAGTCCATAGACAAAGAATTATGTTTAATAGTTTTCAAGCATTTTAGTTTGTCTAAAGTGATGATATGAGAATATCTCTGAATTTCTGAAAATGCACCCTGCCAGGAAGCAGACACACTAAAGTGTTCAGATAACTGCATCCTATAGCTATGTTTATGAGTAAAGAAACACAAGCATGTCGTTGCTGGACTAGAAATACATAATATTGATAAATTATATATGCATTACTGATTTGTAGCAAAATTATTCTACCAGCTACCAATATTCAGAAGTGTAAAACCCCAAATTGTTCTTCTGAATTATATCTAGGCATGTCCAGTATTTATTGAGGATTAATAAAAATTTAGTAAAAAATAATTAGTTCAACAAGCTTTCTGTTCCAGTAGATGAAGATTGTTATTCTGTATAAACTGAATTTGACTCAGCAAAAGACTGTACTTCACTACTCATTTAGAGGGCAGTACCAAAGCAGACTTGGCACTGGCTTCTAAGGGTGTAAGCACATGCTTTAAAATAAGCATGTTTCAGCAATGAACAGAGTATCATCTTTTCTCTAAAAAGAAATTAATTATTTTAAATCTGTTAAGTGATGTAGGTACATTGTAAACTATATCCTGATGTGTATATGGTTTAATGAAATGTAATATGTTGCATATATACAGTTAAAGACACTGAAAGTTGATGGATCATATTACACTGAATAATAACAATTATATCAAGAAATTTAGTTTGCAATCCTGCATTAGATATGGTCATGTCAGCAGTCATATGACACTATGTCCTATCAAAGGATGTAAGAGTTCATTCTGGTGTGTATACTTGTGAAATAAGGTTCATTGTTATATATACTTAAAGTACATAGAGCCAAAATCAGGTCTCCAGAAAACAGCTTTGGAAAAAAAACCCTTATTGTCTCTCATCTTTACAACTTTGAGTTCAGTTTACAAATACAGAATTTTTCCAGAAAGTAATGCTTTGTTTCTAATGCTCTAGTATTACTAAAGACAGTCATTATGAAGATACAGAGATAACCTCTGTTTATTATTGTATATCAGGGAAATATCCTGCTTATCCTTTTTGAATAATAGATAATATGAAATAGTCACTTAGGAAGAATCCTCATTAGGAATGAATTGCATGCCCTCCTGCAATTCATTTGACCAAATCCTCTTTTGTAGTAGGGAAAGCATCTTTCAATGGATTCAATAAGGATCACTTATATACTGGTGTCCAATATTCATGTAAGTACAGAGGGAGTTGGAAATACATGATCTTTAAGGTCCTTTCTGATCCAAACCATTCTATGATCTATTCTATGATCTAAGTGCATAAAGAAATTGTGAAACACATAATCCAAAAGTTTTTTCCAAAGACACCACATGAAAAATATGAAATAGCTACTCAGGCATTTTCTATGTGGAAAGGCAGAGTTAAAAATGAACAGAAAGATCCTATCTGATAGACCAGAGACACTAAGAATGGCTGTTGATTGTGTTAAATAGCAACTAATATAAAACCGTAGATTGAGATTCACAGATTACACACAAATGAGAGATGAATAGGTCTTATTTGAAAGATGTGAGAGGCTCTGATGGGGTAGCAATGAGTAGGGCTGGTTGACCCCGTCAGTGTACAAGGACCAGATGAATGTGAAAGGGTGGGTTGTATTTGAGCAAAACTATAAATCTCTTTGACCAGCTGTTTGCTTGGGAAAAGGAATAGTAGGAGAGGAAGGACCGAAGACCCATTTTGTTGCTGATGAACAGCTGAGCCAGGAGGAGAGGAGGCCTTGGTGCTACTGCCACAATATACCTGGTAATATGTGCACACACACATTTTGGGGAGGCTACTCTGCACTGTGCTCAGTGATTCTCCAGACTAATGGGGAGAGATGGAGGAAGTTTCAATTTCTCTGTTTTCTCTGGCTGCTTCAGGACAATATGATGACCTTCTACTTAATGCTGAGAAGAAGGTAATTTGATGGCTTTAGAGCTTAGAGAAATGTTGGATGAAATCTCAGTGACAAGTCCAGCTTCTTCCTATTGCTCCAGGGACACAAATTATCTCTAAAAGCAAGTACCTGAAGTCTCTTCAAATACTATGGAAAATTCTAAGCTGAATGTGTATGGCAGATATCCACACACACAGAAACCAAACAGATAATTCTGTTTGTAATGGAGACAGAGGTTATCTCTGAAATACAACCAGATGAATATTAATCTTATTAAATAGAAGTGAAATATGGTAATAGGGAGGAATTTGTATTAAAAAGAAACTGAAAAAAATTAAAAACATTAAGGAGAAAAGGAGAAATTAATATAGGTTCTTAATAGTGGGGGTTTATTAATGTTAATACTTGTGGAATCTCAGATCTGGAAACCACTTCGGTCAGTAAATGTAACATTACTGAATTCCTTTAAGCAGACTGAGACAGTTTGGCCTGGCTACAGTTATTCCTGTGAATACGTGTAAACTGGATGAGGACCCAATCTGTACTAAAATCATTAAGAAGGCCATTGCTGACAGCAAAACTGCTGTAGGCGAAACGAATTAAAAAATATTTCACATGCAATAATTAATATCAAAAACATGAAATAGACCAGATTGGATTATGTGTAGCACAACTCTGTAGAGAATTAAAACTCTTTAGAGATAACGTTGAATGTTGGGATCTTTAAAGTATAAATTTTAGCTCACAAGACCAAATCTGGTTAATGGAAAATGGCACTACAAGGTGTCATATGATAGCATCTGATGTATTACAATAGGAAATGAATTAAATGGTGATTAATTAATTACAAGCATAACAGATGATAGCAATATCTGTAATCAAAAGTGATTACATTATTCCAAGATCAAATAACATAGTGAAGATATGTATTTGAACAAATACTAGCTAACATGCACCATTTAATTTATCTGCTTAATAAGTCAGTGCAGTGACTGATGAAATATCTTTTTTTTTATTTTTTCTTTTTACATGGAGAAATAAGAAAAAATGGGTAAGTAATAAAGAAGCATAGGCTGACTGTCTAAATTTCCATTTTCATCATGACTGCTCTCTTCTTCAGTTACTCTTATTTTTTTTCTAGTTATGTTAGGGTATAAATCTCTGTCTTTTTTCACTCCAAAGGTGTTTTGTTCGGTTAGTTTTAAGTTCTAACTCAAGTTGTTTCCATGCAATTCAAACAGAGAAAAATACATTCTTAAGAAAACATATTTTACTAAAATTTGATGTGCACTAGATGTAGGAAGCAATAAGTATAACTACAATTCTCACAGGGGACAAAAAAACACAAATGAAGGAGTTTGGTTTTGTGGTTACCTGTTTTGTGAGATATTTAATTGCTATTATTTTGGAGTTTGTTGTATTCCTTTTCCCTACCCAGATGTGTAAAATTCCTTCAGCTGGAAATGTAAGTGTATCCCTTAGCACTTTGCAATCACAGATGCTTTCTTGCCTTTTGCAGTTCAGCCCAATTACTGCCTTCAGTACCAGACTTCCTCTAGAACTTTGCCCCAGATGACATTTATAAGAAATTAGGGATGACTTCCAGCCACTACAAATTTCAGAATGCCATGCCTAAGTAAATCCTTAATCCTAATTTTTCTTGAAAGGTCCAGATAATTACATACAAAGGTAATTTTTAACCTATAAAGATTTGGTCTCTTTAAAAGATCCTCAAATTGTGCATCCCAAGAGAAACACCTAATATAACTTTTGAAAAATTTAGGTCAGTGTATAAATTTAGAGCCCCATGTTACCTGAGAGTATCAAGTTTGAGCTGTATAATGTTAGACACATGCATTGACAGTTTGGCTAAATTTAGTGGCAGTTTGAACTTTCAAATGCATGCCTGTGAAAACAGCAGAAAAAATAAACTAAAAATCACAGAAGACTTTTTCTGATTTTTTTCCCTTTGTGCTTTTACAGCAGTTTTTACCAAATATATTTAGTGGATATTTATAGAAAATTTTGTGATCCTGACACTTTCATGCCAAAGTACAAACTTGTCATAGTATCTTCCAAGTGTGAAACTGTAAGTGAGAAACTAAAGAGTAAGGTACTTCTCTACTAATGTTTCTGTTTAGAATTCACAGAAAAAGCAGAAGAACAGACAAAAAACATGAAAAAATTCTCTTTCAGTCTCTGGAGATATATCTGCTGTTTGTTTGAACTGGAGAAGGGCTGCAGCACTGTTCTGTGCTAATGCCACCCCTAAGACCTGGGGGCTCTGGGAATTGCTGTGCCTAGAAGACAAAGATCATTGAGAAATGGCTTTGGCCAGACACACAAGGATGTCATCCTTCAAGTTCAGATGAAAGAAGAAAGGCTGACTGTCTACCTGTCCAGCCATCTTACTCCTGTGACCATACCTCAAGCATATGCTCATTGTGTATAGCTAGCATATAGTTAGCTAAACCTGACAGTTTAAACTCTTTTTTTAAGCCTACCCGGGATTTCTGTGAAGACCTAAGGAACCACTGCCAACTCAGTCTAATAGGTATGTTGTTAATCTGCAGTGCAAGAGATGTAATTTCTAATTCTCTCTCTGCTGTGTATTACGAAATTTTCAAGAAGGTCAATAGCATCCTGGCCTGTATCCAAAAAAGTGTGGCCAGCAGAACAAGGGAAGTGATTGTCCCCCTGGATTGGGCACTGGTGAGGCTGCACCTCGAATACCGTGTTTAGTTTTGGTCCCCTCACTTCAAGAGGGACATTGAGGTGCTGGAGTGTGTCCAGGGAAGGGCAACGAAGCTGGTGAAGGGTCTGGAGTACAAGTCTTATGAGGAGTAGCTGAGGGAACTGAGGTTGTTTAGTCTGGAAAAAAGAGGCTTATGGGAGACCCTGTTGCTCTCTACAGCTACCTGAAAGGGGGCTGTAGGCAGGTGGGGGTAGGTGTCTTCTCCCAGATAGCAAGTGACAGGAAAAGAGGAAATGGCCTCAAGTTACGCTGCGGGGGTGTGTGTGTGTGTGTGTTAGACTGGTTATTAAAAAAACTTTTTTTTCACTGCAAGGGTGGCCAAATATTGGAAGAGGCTGCCCAGGGAGGTGGTGGAATCACCGTCCCTGAAGGTATTTAAAAAACACATGGCTGCAGTGCTTAGGGACATGGTTTAGTGATGGACTTAGCAGTCCTGTGTTAACAGTTGGACTTAATGATCTTAAAGCTCTTTTCCAATCTAAATGATTCCATGATTCTGATTCTATTTTTGCAAGAATGGAAGACAGCAAAACGGATTTACTCCTTACAGCACTGCCATTTTATCAATGAGATGCGTAATAGAAATGAAGAAGTTCCGTGATCAGATTAATAGAGTGGGTTTCCTATTGATAGGATATCCACTGGAATGAGGTTTGGTTTTGTTTAACAGGAAGCAAATGTCAAATAAACTTTTATTTCACTAGAATGCAGTTATAACAGCTCTCTCAAGTGTAAATCTAATCAGGGTTAAATTAACACTTTAGCTTTTCCTTAATATGGGCACCAATAGACTCTCTCCACTATGCTAGCTGTCAATATCTACGCTACTGGTAGAAGCGAGTTATCTGTGACATATTTGTTCCTCTGCAAAAAAGTGGGGGAATGTGGCCAACCAGTTTCAAATCTTCTAGAAGGACTCACGTAAACATATGCACTCAGTGTAGGATCACTCTCTCTTCTGTTAGGAACTGCGCAAAACATACAGAGAAAACACCATCCCTGATACGTAGCCATTCCTGAACCTAATATCCAGGCTGGCTATACAATTCAGGTTATCCCATTTTACTGTAAATTTTATGTTGGCCTTCATTACCTTAACAAAAAGACCTGAACCAACTATCTCCAGTCTACTTTAAGTGTATTGTGAAGCAGAAAATTACTGCTATTTGCTACTTATTGTAGTTTCCCGTCACGGTAGATTTTTCACACTTGGGATGCTAGATGTGTATAATACACAGCTGTGTCAGTGTCACACAAGCCAGCCATCTTTCTTTCTTCATGTCCCTATTCCTTTAGAGAGAAAGCCTTTTACACTTCAGGTATGATTCAAGGAATGACCTCCTAACCTGGAGCTTAAGTTGTGGTGAAATATCGCCTGACAGGTTTCTGAAGGGAGGAGGTACAGTAGACAAAGTTTCCTCTGGTATAATGCTTTAGAAAAAATAAAAATGAAGGCTATTTTAGGTCAGATGTACTTGCATTGTGCTGGGAAGGGTAAGGAGAAACCTTCTGCATTAGATGAGCTCTCTCTTTGGTAGGTGGCTCCAGTCCTGGTGGATAACAGTGAATGCTAGCTAGCTGCCAAGCACTCTGCCGATAGCATAATTGAAGCAGGTTCAGATTTATTCAAAACTCATCTTTGAATAGCCTTTATATGCCCCTGACAGATTCCCCATAGAGTTTACTTTTCCAGTGAGATTTTATATATAGTCACATGCGTATATGGAATTGTACCTTATATCACTCAAACACACATATATATCGCTAGCAGAAAGCAACTGTCTCTATAATTAATGTCCCATTCCTCCCGGCAGCCTAAATCCTTTACAGGAACCTCTTCTATGACACTTGTACCTTCAGATCTGATGCAAAACTGTGTTTAATACACGTCTGAGGATTCTCCCTTGGCATGGGTCATAATCCTGACTTGTCAAATCAACTTTAAGAGGAATTCCTAGATGTAAAACTGTCTTTGTCCACTCTGTGAGGCTATGAATACTCATGAAAACTGCTTTGAGTAGAACAATAAATTGCTAACTTTAGTATCTAGGAAAAGTGCATTCCTTAATTATAAGAATCCTCTGGTAAACTTCATTATAGTGGTCTTAAAAAGGGACACTGAATTCATATGAAAATTACTTAATGAAATCAGTTCAGTGCATCCAGACCAAAATCGATAGGATTAATAGATTTTAAAAGAGTGATATACAGCACTCTCTAATTTTAATAGCCTGAAGATCTGTTTAAAAGCTGTTTTATTCCTAATTTCCTAATTTCTCTTCTATTACTAACCTATTTTACAACTCTCTACATTAAACTCTTTGAGAAAGCTGATCAAAGTAAATTTCAAAGACCACCACTACTAAACAAACAAATGCTCTGTGTTGCCAGGTTGCTGGGAAAAATATGTGAATGACAGCCAAAGGAACTGGATACTTCTAGTTTCCAAAGCAAATTTTAAAAACTGCCTTGTGCTAAAATCTTCTGTTTAAAATATTTTCTTTTGGAACTGGAACTTAGACTGCTTTCAGTTTGTCAGTCACTTAGGCTTCAAGTTAAGTATGCAAGCACACAGAGCACAACAAAAGAACACACTAATTTTATTCTGTCAAAAGCAGTTTCTGTTTCTTATTCCCCAAGGCCAGCGAAACCAAAGCTGGGCTAAAACATTAAATACAGTGAAGCAAACACACATATATACTTATCTCTTGTTAAAATACAGAACTGAAATGTAGGAAAAAGTATTCTACATAATTTTTATCTTTCTCACAGCTTCAACTGATGGCAAAAACAAACAAGTAAACACATTCCCTTAAAATCATGAGCAAATTTTCAGTCACTTCAACACAACCCCTAATTTCGCTCAAGTGGGTAGAGCCACCTGCCATTCTGCTGTACACTTGGCTATAATTTGTGCATTGCAGTCTTATGGAAATCTATGAAATGGTGCGGTCAGTTCTGAATCTAATCATGTTCTCCCCTTGGTAAATAAACTCCTTTGTTAAATTCAGGTGCTCTGGACCTTCAGCCTGTTCGCTCACTTCATCTACACTCACATAGACAGTTGTAGGTAGAACTTGGGATATCTTTCTAAAGGAAAACCATTTTCTGTTAAATATTGCACATAATACATCTTTTTAAACCATATTGCTTTTTCTTTGATATATTTACACTGGCTAAGTGCAGCCTTGAACATTGTGGCCTGCTGGACAAATTTTCTAGGAACTATAACTGAAAAACTGGAGTTCTTAAAAACCCATTATCTGCAGAGAGGCACAAGGGTAAAGGAGAAACTCATCATTTCACCTGAAGCTCTGTAACTCTTTTATTGTTCTTATTGACCTTTCAGTGTATCAAATTAACACTGTATCCTTCTGTTGTTTGTTTATTTATTTATCTATTTTAAAGACACAGTCCTGTGCTAACACACCTAGGAAAACAATTCTTCCATTCTAGCAAGATGGAAGTGACAACATATAGTGTAATGGATGAATAGTGCTAGTAAGATGAATTTACTGGTTTTCTTTGGGGAAAAAAAAATAAATCAAGAGAGAGTGAAGCCATGGCAGAACAATTATATGCTAGCTCAGCCTTCAAAATGGAGTTCTCTGAACTGAAGGAAGACCTTTCTTGCAATAGAAACCAAACTAGCAGTACTATTTTGAAGAAGCTGTTTTATGCCCTCATTTATCATGGAAGTGCTTTTGATGCAGATGTTTCCACAGGATTAATAAGACATGTTTTTCCCTCATCTACGCCAAAACAGTAACATCAGGCCTCAAGAGAGAAAGGTTAACATTTACTATACTACACAGATAACTCAGTGTGAAAGCGTAAACCAGTTTTCCAAATTAGCCACATAAAAATATTCTGAGAGGCTTCTGTCAGAAACACAGATAATATGGAAAGAAATGGACAGACTTCTTTGGAATGACGTTTCTTGCTACAGCTTATGTAGGTATGTGTGTATGGAGCAACACATACATGCATTTGTGCACACATCTAAATAGGTAAAGCAGTTTGAGGAGTGTTTCTCACTTATATAATGTGGCTTCTCAGCAGAAAGAGGAAAGAGTCAGTAATATGTGCTGTTGCTTTTTCTGCATGAATAAGGTCATATTTCCACCATTCTTTACCCTCTTCTTGCCTGAAATATTCAGTGCTGTCATTTCAATACCCAGACCATTAAATCTAATCATTAGAAATTACTAAAGACATTTTTGTCTGAGACACAGACAGTGTTTGAGTGATTGTCACATCAAATCCCTAATTATTGTCCAAGTACACATCACCAGTATATTGCTACTCCAACATAACTCAAAATTGAAGGAGTGTAAAGTGACAATATTTTTTTTGTCAGTTGAGGAAGATATGGAAAAAAAGCTTGCATCAAGATGCAAACAGAACAGTGCTTCATTCACAAAACACCTGATGATATGCTGATGTCCCTCCAGTTTGTGCATCTTTGATGAAAATTAAAACACAACATTTAAATACTGTTTCTCAATACATATAACTGAAAATCTGATGACATTGAAATCCTTACAACTATGAGAATACAGACTGAAAAGTTGTCTGAATTTATTTAGCTAGAGCTAAATCTTTAAAATTTTACCAACCAAGATGTTCAGCAACAAATTTAAAGTGCCTGAGCTTTCTGGAAAAAAAAAGTATTCAAAAAATGCATACCATAATTGTAGGCAGATTTAATGTCATTGGAAAGATTATTCATTTCTCTGCCAGAGAAAATAAAACATTGAGATACCAATAATTAAAGTTTATGTCTGTATCCACAGTACTAGAAATTGTTCAGGAAAACCAAAAATAATAAAAAAATCAAAGTGAATATAACAGTAAAGAAAAACAAGATTCACATAACAATGGTTGCAGTTTTGGCATGCTCATGTAGGACAGAAAGATCTGAAACCCACTCTTCATTTGAGCACTCATGACACAGGTTGTTTTGGATACTGAAGGTGATTGTATAAACCTGTAAACTAGTAAGAATTGTGGGATCATGGAGTAGACTTAGACTAATATCTAAGGAATAAGGGTATCTGAAAGTAAGATATTCTCAGAACAACTGCCTGAATAACCTTGGCTCAGGACTACAGCTAAAATTCATGGACAGCACAGAAGAGGAAATAAACATTAACAATATTGCTTTCCTCTGGTCTGGAATCTTCTATCAAACCAAGGCCTTTCTCCTTTGAAGCTGTTAATGGATGAATGCACGAAGTGGTCATAAACAATTAAACAGATTTTCATCATAAATGCTGCAGATTTACAAAGCAAGTGTATCTCTCTGGAGGTAAATTAAAACTCTACTTAAAACTGTAAGCTCAAGTCAGTGAGTTTTGAAATAACCCGGGTAATAAGAGATAAAAGAGCTACAGTCCTTAGGTTGCAGCCTATATACCATTGATAGTGGTCTGCAGAGAATTCATAGGTCAGGTTGCAGCCTTTCCTCCGTGCTCCCGGTTCATGGAAGGGAAGAGGCGATGAAAGAATCAGGTGGCAAAGAAGCATGTAGAGGATGCAGCAGAGGAACTGAACAGATGGATGTGGGAGACAAAATGAGGAGCAAAAGTGACAGCACAATCATTGCACTCTAGACAACTAAAAATACACAAATACTTTTATATTTGTTTCCTTCACTGCAGTTGCCAGAAAGATGTTGCATAATGACAAGTAAGAAGGGATGCAGCACAAGGAAATAGAAGTCACAGTGAAGGAGATGCATTAGTCGCTTTCTACTTTAAATGATGCTCCCGCATCTGAAAGTCAGAGGGCCTGTAGCTTAAAAAATTTGTAACCCCATACAGGAAAGTAATTTCTTCCAGTTCTTCTGTAATGCCTGAGAGTGATAGCAGAGTTGCCTTGGACAAGCTCAGCTGTTATAACGCACATAAGGAAAAAATAGTTTCTAAGTTGTGAGCTATTTAAGATCTTCAAGATGAAATGTTACACTTCAGGAATTGTAAAGTATCAAATTCAAAGTTTTATTTTATGAACAGAATTATTGCAAATGCCAAAAATTAAGGCTTATTTATAGCTACATGAATAGTTATTAGAAAACAGTTCAGATGCATTTTGTGTGACTAATACAGTCTTTTTAGTTAGCTATTTCCTGATCTAGTTGGTGCTGTTAGAAAAGGGCACTGAGTGGAGAAACTAGAAGACAAGAAAAGCATCTTTCTTTTATTCGGTGGTTAAAAGGTCCATCTGATAAACAGGAAATGTACCTGTGCTTTCAAGGTTGTTTTGGTGTGTGTAGTAAATAGATACTGGATAAAATCTACAAGCATTCTTGAGAGTAAGGACCAGCACCTATGTTTCTTAGTCCTCATCTAAGCCACACCATGACTCAATACAGAGTTGTAGCCTCCTTCCTATCGCTTACTGAGTTAAATCCTCTGGAAAGTACCACTGCTTCAACATGCTCTGAAGGAAACACCCTTCTTTACTAACTCCTTTATAAATGGGGTGGACTAACCCACCACAGAACAAATTGGGTGTATAGCTGGGGATAAATTTGCATCAGCTGAAATTAATCACAGACTACACCCTCAGTTTGCTGACCATGAAGAGAAACAAGTTCAAGTACACTTATGTGCTTTGTATTCTCCCTGAACCAGCTCAAAATATTTTCCTTGTTAGTATGTTGCACTAGCTGCCTGCTTCTCAGTTCAGGGTCAGAAGTTCTTCACCTTTGCTCTATATTCCCTTTTCTTTAGAAATAATAAAAAAAATAAGGACAGCAACAGTGAAATCATCCATAATAATTTAATGATAGTTTTATTATAGTCAAGGCTCTTTAAGGACATAAACAAGATAAGCTCCACAGGAAGATATACCATTTTTTACTGGATCAACTAATACAGCTGGAAAAGTACATGGATCTGGGGACACATGACCTCCTGCAAGTTTAAAATGGAAACAGGGAGCTTGTCTAAGATACTTATTTACAAGTTGAATATACATATCAAAAAGTATTACATTATAGAAAGTTTGACTTTTAACAAAAGAATTATCTCTTTCTTTAAAATAAGAACCAAAATTCTGGAGGTCTTGGTAGCCAAAGGGTTCATCACCTAATAAGTAAGTTTAAGTCTGTTACTTTTATTGTGTTTACATGATTTTTGATTTCTGATGTTTCACTTGACAAGATTAAGCTGCCTCATTGAACTGAAGCATACTGGGTGTCCTCTCAGCTATATGTCTGCAATACTGCTGTCTAACTTAGATAAAAGATGCCAATAACATTTCTCTTTTGAAGTTTAGAGTAACATGGGCATTTAAGTTAATGATTTTGCTAATTAACTGAGTTTATACATCTTTGTTAAGGCATTTCATTGTTTACATACTCAATAGAATTGGCTAAAAATAGTTTCAGGCTAAGTGAAATTTTTACCACCAAATAGCCATTTCATGTAAATTGTGCAGCCAGACCACTTTTATACCACAGCTTGTGTTGTGTCTGATTTATTGTGACATCACTTTACTAGACTGGTGGCTTGAAGAGGCAAAGTGTAGGCTTAATGTCAATTCAGAAAAGAGGAACAAGAACAAAGTGCTTTCTTCCTGATGATAACTTAAGTCAGAATAATAATAACAGAGTCAGAATAATAAAATGAGAGATGTTCATAATCCATAGCTGTTCCCATGGAAAACATTCTCTCCCAAATATCTTTGGTGAGGGGATCTTGTGGCTTTCTTATCACACATTTTTGAAGTGCTATATGCTACTTTGTTTTGGTGTCAAATTAATTAGCATTTCTTTCCTTTTCCTTTGCCCTCAGTATCGTAGGCATTTCTTAGGAGAACATGTATGTTTTCCACAGGTTATTATTTACCCAGATTGTAGTAATATCTAAAAATGGGTCAGGCATAATCTTAATGCAGAAGACACAATCTCTTCTCTCAAGAGACAGCAAACGATTGTAGCCTCATAAATGTGATTTTTGCCATGACTAGTAAAAAGCTGCAGACCTTTTGCTGCTGTGGCAGTGCAGGGTCTTAGGGCTCATCCAGGCTTGCTGTGGCCACAGCTGGGTTCAGCCTGGTTTAGCAGTTGTTTAGAGGAGCAGTGCTTATGGGAGGCAACTGTGCCACGCTGGCTTTAGAGAGCTTCTGAGAGGGAAACAGGTGCTATGAGAAAAAAAACATGTAAGTAGCCTTAAGTGGAAGATCAGAAAGAAAGAAATTGCTACACTGCTCCCAGCAAAGACTTCAACTTCCTTGTTGCTGTCCCCTCCTATTTCCCCCAATTTCTCTAGGAAGACTGAAACCATCAACCTTGGGAATGCAAAGGGACACAGGACAGGTGAGCACCACATCACAAAAAAAGTAAATACTAGGAAAGTGGTGGGGTTTTTCTGGTAATCTTTTTTTTTTTTTTTTTTTTTTCCTTTTTTGTGTGTGTTTGTGTATATATATGTATAGCAATTTAAATGGTAATATTAGACTTTTCTGGATTAATTAAATAGGTTATGCTGTTAGTCTCTTAAAATATTTATTAAACTAACAACAACATTTTAGCCTATATATGTATGTAGTTTGTCCCATTTTGCACACAAGATTTTGAGCCTACAAAAGTAAAGCATATTCAGTTACATAATAGAATCACATACGTCTTTTGCATTCTGCATAGTTAGAAAATAATTCCTTGATTTGATCATTTCTTGGAGGTGTGATAACAAAACAGGTTTTCAAAGACGAGAAGGTAGAAAAGGGTTCCTGAGTAGGACTTAAGAACTAAACAGTGTGGTGGAATATCTGTGGGTCCTTATTTGGCCCTTAACCTGACATCGGCTCTACCCTTATTTTCTGGGCATGTGGTTGGAACATGTATGCCACACTTTGGTTCTCTACCTATTAAACAGAAGTAGGTATAATCCAGCACAGTGGGATTTCTTCATAAAGATAATAATAATAAGAAGATACCTTGTAATGGGGATAAAGTAAAGGCATGCTATTCTGCTTTGCTGGTGTTTTTTTCCAGTTCAGGAAGGATTTTTCCATTAATTTTCAACAGATGCTGAGGGGGAAAAAATCTTATAGATAAAAATGAGAAAATAAGAAAGATAAAATTATGAAGGCATAGTTAAGAATGCACTATGTGCTTAAGTATCATCTTGCGCACTTCCCAAATGTGAGGGCAATCTTGTTTTTTCCATGCAGCACTTTCATGCAGCTAAAGCCAAAGACTTGCAGACTGTGCTGACAAGTTGGGTAATATTGGCCTGGCAAACAACAACTTTGAAACGAATTTGAATGTTCACAGTGGATAACTAGATACATGTGAGTTCCCAAAAGAGATAGAAGTATAAAGCAGGAAATCTTGTGTAAAATTAGGGGGCAATATCATCTTAGTATAGGTGCAAGAACTACTGGAATGCCGTGCTCTTGGTGGCAGTTGAAACTGGTGAAAGTTTGTACGAAATACAGGAGAATGATTAAAAGATTTGGAAACAGCCCCCCTTGAGGGTTTTAATCTGTTTATCAAAGAGATAAAAGAGATAAATTTAAGGGGGGTGGTGTATGTGTTTGTGTGTGTGGGTGAGTGACTGTCTTGCGTACTGGAAGTATTTCCTGGCAAACAAAACTTTGATCAAGGGTTCTCTAATATAGTAGACAAAAGTGTAACAAAATTCAATGGCTGGAAGCTGAAGCAAGACAAATTTGGAATGACAGAATAAGGCTCCAATTTTTAACAGTGAAGATAATTAACTAGTGAGTACCTTGATGAAATTGTGGTTGGTTTTCCCTGGAAATTTTAATTAAGACTCAGGAGATTTTTCTTAGCAAACTCTCTTTTAATTCTGCTGGAATTACTTCTGGTAAATACTATAACCTTTGTTATTTAAAAGGTCAGATTAGATTATCATAATGACAGTAATTTCTGATTTTGCTATCTGTGTTCAGTAATGATTTATCTCATGTTCTTGTTGTTGTCTCATACATGTTTCTCTTAAGTCCCCTTTCCCTGGATATAGACCCTACTTTCTAACTTCTCTGTCCACTGGCCTCTGCTCTCTTCTTGTGTCCCTTGTTCACATGTGCATTTTGATTCGACTCACAGCCTGAACATGATCAAGTCAGTAGACTGAAGCTATAAGAAACCAATAATATTTTGCTAAAAATATTGCCTCCCCAAAGAGCTAATGGCTACCTTGCATTAATATAGATATTAGGGGTCTGAGAACAGGCTGGAAGTGGTTAGAAAAATTATTTCAGTTTGCAAAGCTTTTATAACTTTGATTTTATGAATAGCCATATTTTTTTTAGAAGGAAAGTATCTCTCAACCTCTGTCTCCAGTGGTCCCCAGTGAGACAGAAAATGTCAATGAATTAGTTTTTTCATTTAGAGCTCAGAATGGTCTGGATTTAAAAAGAAAGGAAACCTTTACTACAGCAGAAATGCCGCTCTGATATAAGTTTTCTGAACAGTAAATGGATCAAGGTCCAAATTAGGTCTTCATTGTGTCAGGTGCAATGGTAGCAGCCAAACAAAAGCAACCCATAGCCTTAGGTCTGACAGTCTGTTAAATGAATTTGTATGCACACAAGAAAGTGTCTCTGAAACCTGAAGATGCCCAAGAGAGAGACTCTGGAAAGGTTTTACAGACATTTAATAGTTCAAGACATTATTTGTTCAATAATGAAAGAAAAAGGTTTAGAGAGCAATCAGATTTTCATGGACAAAAGCTAGGCTTTTGTCCTAAGGGGGAAAAAGGATCATAGGCAGTGATTTTTGTATGTGTCAGGATGAGATGCAAAAAAAGGGTTTGACAGCTGGAGAAGCAAGAGAAGAGAAAGGGCTGCTCATTCTATCTCATCTGTTTTGTAGGCTTTTATATTCCATTTTGTCCAAGTGTGATTTCTAGCTCTTTCCTCCTCTCTCTATTAGTGTTTCATTCTCTTTTTACACTTTTTAGCACAAAAAAGAATTGGTTTTCATGTTCCTGCTCAGTGCTTTTCCTGTCCCACTGTCCTACATCACTCTCAATATTGAACCACATTTCCCTAACGTTTTGCAAATGCATCTCCATTTTGGTCACATCTGTGTTCACATGACTGCTGTAGCCTCCTCTGAAGTCAGCTGCATGTGTTTTACTGGCTGTGCAGAAGCTAGTGAGCACTGACTGCAAGCATGAGTATCCACACCTCTGCCCTGGAAGAATTAGGTACTTGCCAGCAAATAAAAGTAGGTAACTGTTCCCCAAGTAGCATGAATACTTCTTGAAACCCCCAAAGTATTTGAAATGCACTTGGTTGTCCAGTTTGGTTCTCTCATACTTCCACATTGTTTCCACTCTTCAAAAGTACACTAAGAAATCTACCCTAAGACTGGGCAGCCCAGTAACCAAGTGTTAATATATGGCCAAAGAGCTGGTTGTGCATTGGGAAGAATGCCTTGAACTGAGAACTCCAAGAACTATAACAGTGCCAATACAAGGGGGCAGATACTAATCTCCAAGGCCTCTTGCAGTTTCTCTGTTTCTTCCACCTTAATGTACTACTGTTTCTGAATGAAAATGAAGAGACAAGCTAATGAAATTCTGCTGGTTTAGAATGAGACAAAACAACCTTATTTATCTATTCAACCAGGAGGTTGTGATACGCACTTGGGCTAAAAGATGTTACTAGTTTACTTATGCCTCTTAGGACTGTGAAAAAACTCCCGTACCCCTAATCAGAACAGTGATTCTCCCCAGAAAAAAGAACATAGATGCAACTGTTGTTTTGTTTTCTTGTTTGTTTGTTGTTTTTTTGTTGGGTTTTTTTTTGTTTTTTTTTTAGTTCAGTCTCTTCAGGAGTTGGTTTAAATGAAACAGTTGAACTGAATCTCAGCTACTGCCCTGGAGTTGCTGTATACCAGCAAAATATTCTGAGTATAAACAAATGATTTTTTTGTATGTGGGAGGATGATGGAACCAAAACGTGTAGTTTACTTTTGACAGGGATTGGGATCATGCTTGTGGCATAATGTTTTGTTGGCCTGGCAAAAAATTCTGAGCATCGGCCTCTTAAATGTCATGGAGTTTTCGTAGGAGAGATTTTTATTAGGAAATGTCAAAACAAATATCTAAGCATGGGATGGCGCAAAGCTGCCTGTCATACATACAGTATTGATAGATTTTTGGCTGTGTCTTTTGTTAAGTAAATGAGAACACTGGCTTTATGAATTCTGGTTACATGTCTAAATGCCAGAGCTGCCCACACAAAACCTGTGTTGGAACTTTCTAAGCTGACATGGTCGGTAGAAGTGAGAAGTTCTGATTCAAAATAAAGAATCGGGACATCTGTTTCAAGTTTCATGCTTTTGGGGGGATATGATGGAAGGGGAACACATTACTTTAATGTGACAAATACTGATCAATTTATTTCAAACTTTACTTTGATAAATATACAAAATGAAGATACTAAAATATTTGCCACTTTTCCACGAATGCAAATGATAGATATATCTTAACCCTTTCTTTCAAATTTAGTGTTTACCATTCATCAGTATGATTCAGGCATACAAAGCAGAACAAGGGAATAAGAAGCATCAATTCTTCTGAAAGGTTATATCAAGAATATATACTTGGACTCTGTCTTTTCCAATTGGAATATTCTAAGAAGGAGTATTTACATAATTAGATATGTAATGGACTTCTTGTTGGTGATACAAAAAAAAGAAAAATACAGCTGAGTACCAGCATGAGTGTTGATGCAACTGCTTAACTGTGCAGGGTTTCTGATGACAGAAGTATATTTCTTAAGCCTATTTTCCATTTGACCCATGTTTAGGTGGCATGTACCCCGCCAGTGATATGAATTACTGAAGTAATCCTTTGAATATTGGCTCTTATACTACTAAGCTACAAGGCCAGCTAATGAGCATTTCTATTATTGGGCTGCCATTCTCCTAATTATTATCTTCCAAGGCATCCTTAAGAAAGATTTCAAATAACACAGCAGAGATTTTTTGTACAATATTTTTCATAAAGCAAACTATGAACAAAATTGTATGTAGAAAATAATAGTTATGCTTTTCAAAATAAGGATGTAACCCACAAAAACCCACACTTAAAATCCAAGAGACAAGCCTAGGATGATATTCTTAGTGCTGATTGAGATTCTTCTTGACTAACCTTAGTTTAACCTGTTACAGCTAGTTATCTATTTTTCCTAAATGGAAAAGTGCCTATCTCTTAATTACCTATATTTATGTTAGCAAAAATGCTTCTACAGTCCCTCAGAACAAAGGTAGGAAGCAAAACCTAGCTTTGCCTATGTTAAAACTTTTTACCAGCTCTTTTTCTGAGAATTTCTGCTGAACAAATTCTGATAGGTTGGAATTGTAGTTCAAAATTTTGTATCAGCAGAATATGGTAAAACTTCGTGAGCATGTTCATCAGCTATAAATACCTGCTTAGTTAGTAAGCAATACTCAATCTACATTGTAAATAAAGGAAACAGTCATGTGACTCAGGTAGCATGCAGTACTGTAATTAAAAGCTGTGTCCACTGATTATATGTATGACAAAAGGAATGGCTAAGAAGCACCTTCTAACTTTCCCAGCTAACTGTTGCACTGACATGTTACTCATTACCTGTACTTTGCCCTTATTTCTGTAGGTGTATTTTTTTTTTTTTAGATATATAACTGATTTTTTTTAAAAAGTGATCTTTTATTTAACTTAGGTGCTGTGGTGGGTTGACCTGGTATAGCTGCTGGATACCCACCCAGCCACTCAGTCCCTTTCCTCAACAGGACGGGGAGAGAAAGTAAGATGAAAAAACTGATGGGTCAAGATAATGACAGGGAGATCACACACCAAGTGTTGTCAATGCCAAAATTAATTTAATTTATTGCCAACTAAAATAGATTTGGATAGTGAGAATCAAAGAAAAATCAAAACACCTTCCCACCACCTTTTCCCAGGCTCAGTTTTACTCCTTCATTCCCATTTCCCCTCTCCATGTAGCACGGGTGGGATGAGGATTGGGGTGTTTTTGACACTCCATAACTGTTCCTTTCTGCTGCTTCATCCTCTTCACACTCTTCCCCTTTTCCAGCATATGTCCTTCCCATGGGCTGCAGTCCTTCAGGATAAGCCTGCTCCTGCTTGATTGTTATGGTTTAAACCAGCAGGTAGCGAAACACCACCCAGGTCCTTGCTCCGATGCCCACCCCCCCCAGTCCTCACCCCACCGAGATTGGGGAGAGAATAAGGGGGGGCAGGGGGGGAAGTTAATTTCATGGACTGAGATAAAGACAGTTTAACATGACAGCAAATAAAGGGGAAATAATGTTAGTAATAACAATAATAAAAAAAATAGAATATATGAAAGAAATGAGGCACAATGCAATTGCTCACCACCCGCTGACTGATGCCCAGCCAGTTTCCAGGCAGTGGCCCATGGCCAGCTTTCCCACAAGTTTATATACTGAGCATGACATCATATGGTATGGAATATCCCTTTGGGTAGTCTGGGTCAGTTGTCCTGGCTTCATGTGCCTCCCAGCTTGCTCACTGGCAGGGTGATGTGAGAAGCTGAGAAGTCCTTGACATAGTGTAAACTCTGCTTAGCACTGTACCCACTACTGGGAAGAAAATTAACTCTATCCCAGCTGAATCCAGGACAGTGGTCTTCTCTACAGGCTGAAGTTCCTTCAGGAAATATCCACCTGCTCCAGCGTGGGGTCCTCCATGTGCGCAGTGTAGATGCCTGCTCCAGCTGGTCTCTCCATGGGCTGCAAGGCAGTCTCTGCCCCAGTGCCTGGAACATCCCTTCACCCTTCTTCTCTCATCTTGGTGTCTGCAGAATTATCTCATGGGGTTTTTTTCCCATTCCTCACTACCACAGCTGCTAGGCAGTGTTTTACGCTGTCTGACACACTTTTTCCCAGAGGCAGCAGCAGGGTGGCTGCAGGGCCCAGCCCTGCCCCGCACTGGAGCGGGCTGGAACCGGCTGTGCCCGGCTCGGGCGGCCCCGGCCTCTCCTCAGAGGCCACCCCGCAGCCCCTCTGCTGCCAACACTTTGACACCATTACATCATAGAGGTAGAAAGTTTCAGTAAACTGTCACCTTTGTCCAAAAATATATGATTTTATAGTGTTAATAAATATCTTAATCTTACTAGAGGGGAAAGTTAATTTTTAAAGAAGTTGCATTGAGAAATTGCTAGAAACAAACATCAATTTTAAGTATCAAAAGACAAATCATAGTAACAGGCACTGATGAACCTAAATAATGTTTCTGGTTTGGCATATTTAAAGTTAATTAAACCTATGATTTCTTGAAAAAGGTCAAATCTTTCCCTTCTCTCTCTGTACTCAGTTTAAACTCTAATTTGGTACATATCAGTCTTAAGCAAAAGCTCTAGGTGAGTGGCATAAGAAATCTCACATTCCCTCCAGCATTCATTTATCATTCAGGTAAGTTTAAATAAAGGCAAACAACAATTCCAGCAAAAACCCTAACATGTATGAATATTTCTAAGCTGGGAAATGCTTTGAGATGTCGTAAGTCTGAGTTTTTTTCTAGTTACATGTTATATGTTGTCTCTCCTCCTTTTGGATTTGTGATTTTATTGGGGATTTTGTTCTGCCCAAAATGTGTAGTTAAGTTGGAGATGACACTGTCTGGGCCATGGAAACAAAACACACTTTTAAAGAGACTTCATCATTTTTTCTTTGCTGCACTGTATACACAGTGAGCTGAAAGCACGTGTTTGTGTGGTTGCAAAGGATACACTACATTGAGCTGGCTTATCTGTTTCACACCCCTACTGATGATTTGTTAAATTGATGTAACTTGCTTGCATTTAATTTAGAACCATTAGTGTAAAAGTAGTATCAGTTCCGATGGGTCTTTGTACTCTTCACCTTATGAAATAGACTTGGGCAAACTCATAAGTGATAAAATGTTTCTCTAGTGCCAGGCAGAATACACAGATACAGTGGTTTTAAAGGGTTTTTTACATACAGATATGAATTCTCCTGAGCCATCCTAATTCCAAAACTTGAGAATTATGTCTGAATAGGGCTCAAGAAGCACACACAACTCAGAAACATGTTACTGCAGTGCTATTTTCTTTGGCAGTGGCATGGTACTTTGCAGTGTGTTGGTTGGGCAGAGCAATGAAAATTATGGGAGCTTGTCTGATCTTTTCATCTTCTGAGATTCCTCTGAAAGAATGAAAAAGAAGAAAACCTTAATATTAATTCAAAATGGGCATTGCTATTGTCATTCTATCTCTCACTGAAGGAGCTTTTCTTGGGAGCAGTCATTAACAGGTCAGGAGATTTTGAATTGCCCCCTCAGATCTGTATCACAACTTTAAAAAGCTTTCTGTAATTTGGGATTATTGTGGTGAAAATCCTCTAGCAGGTATCCATCTACTGTGAGGAAACTTTGTAAAGTTGTACAGTTGTATTTTATAAATGTACAGTAGGGAAGGAATTCAAGAATACTTCAGACAGAAGCCTTTAAATAATAAACATAAAAATTCAATTTCCAATATTAATAGTTTATTTAAAGCTTTGTATTTTAAGATTACATTTATTTAGTTTTGGTCTGCTGCATGACTTTTGTAACTCCCACACTTATGCAAATCTTATCCATGGGATGCAAAATGCAGCTGTCATACATATGTTACCCATTGTTCCTGACATACAACTGTGTTAAATGCATTAGCTAAACAATAGGACAAACTTTAGTATAATGATGTTAATCAAGTCATGATTCCTAAGTACAAAATGAAATGTGACACTATACAATGGTGTTTGATTTGAAATATGTCCAAACTGGTGTTGTCAGCTAAAGGCAGAAGTTTGTATGAGGGTAAAGTTCCTTTTTAACTGCAGCATAAAAAAAATAAGTACTTTATCTATGGAAATAATAACATAAAATTATTTTACACAAAGAAAAACGAGCCCTCTACAAAAATCCACTACTACCATGAGGTATCACTTATCCAGCTATAAAGTATTGTCCACCATCCCAAAAATTCATCTTTTCATTAATGCTCTGCCCTTTTGCCCTAGTAAGACTACATTTTGTACATGGCCTAGGGAAAGAAAATGTCAATAATTATCTTTTAAAATGTAAGATATTTAAATGTTATAAGTATGAAATGTATAACTGTAATGTATAACAGAATTATAGGAAGTGTTATAACTTCATTTTTTAAGACCCTGAGAAATAAGAATGCCACTCAGAAAGCGTTCTTTTTTTTTTTCCAAATTAAATTTATTCTAATTAATATGTTTTAAAAATGATTTATTATTATTAAATTTCTGCCAAGTTAAATTTAAATAAGTAATTTTAAAATATTTTTTAAAAAAATATTTACTTTAAACACAAGCATGATTTATTAGTTTTTTAATTCAAGTCATCTTATCTCAAGCTATCACCTTTTACCATAGAAATTAATACTCCTCAGTTTGCGGGATTATACAAGATATCAAATGGTTAAGCTTTTCAGTCTTAGTTTGTTTGGACTGTTAGTAGGGTTTCTGTAAAGGAGAGGTTTGGTAATTGTTAATTTATGATTAGAACTATTGTTTCATGATCAATATTTGTGTACTTGAAGTGGTAACATTTTATCCAATTCCCATCAAGCCTGTGTGACCATGTACACAAAATGTGAAAGAGTACTTGATTAAATATGATTGCCTGGCTTTTTCCTCTAAGGAAAGAGACACTGTACATTCATGTGAGAACCATAACTCATGAGCTGATTAGAAATTTCTTTTAGAGTTCTAAAGTCTGATATATGTTTGAGCCTCTGAAGTCTGTGCTTTGGTGGGATCCCAGGAAGGATACCACAGGGCAAGAAAATGGCATTTTAGATAGCAAAGGTTTCATGCCTCAGAAATTAAAGTATTAATTCTGCAAGGTACTATATATTAACCTGGCTCTCACCTCCACTATTTGACAGAGGCAAAATACAGATAACAATTCAGAGATACACTTTAAATGACAAATCATTCATAGAGAATGGTTTGAGATTCTTGGAGAAAAAATATAAAAATACCTTGCACTGCTTGATTTATTAATTAAGTTATTCTGAAGTGTTGCATGAAGATTTCAATACACTCCCTAAATAAGGGTATTTTATTTCATAAACACCAATAGAATTTGTGGTGTTGCTGCAAACAGGAGTGGGGTTTCCCAGCTGGCAGATGATCCACCACAACTGAAAACTCATGAGCAGAGCAATGTGAAAAGAATCTCTCACATTGCTGAATGTTGTGATTCAGAGTCTTGCTTATCAGAATTAGATACCTAATATTCAAGTTGTTTGGATGTTTAGCTTTTGAAATTGCTTAAAGGAGTAAAAATATACTAAGATTTCGTTGAAAAGAATGGCCTCTACTGATCTATATGCCTCGGACCAAATCCAGTTCTTAGTTATATCAGCAGAATGCTATTAATGTCAATGGGTACTTGTCAAACATAGCTGAGAGACTAGCTGAGTGATTTTTAAATAGCCAAAGTCAAATGAGAGGTAGTTTATAAAAAATTAGAACTAAACAGCTTTTTATTTGGCTGAAGAGTATCTTTCACTTTTTGATCAGGTTGTTTTCACAGACAAACAATTTTGTCTTTGCTAAGTAGAAAAGTTATTCTTGTTGGACAGAAAGGATATGGCTGGAATTTTTAATGAAAAGAATGTAAGTGATTTCATTCTACTTACACAGGCAAATTTACTCACAAAATTTCAGAGGGCACTGAACAAACAAAAGTTCGTAAGAGGAAATTAGTATAGTAGAAGAAATAGTCAAACAAAGCAGAAGTCAAATTGGTGTCTCATGTGTGCCCTGGATAGATATCAGGAAGCCAGACATAAGTAAGAGTAGAATTTAGCCAAAGCCACAGTGTTTTTAATATGGTTATCATGACTAAAGCTCCATTTTCTATTCTGTTTTTTGGTTTTGGTTTTTTTTGGGGTTTTTTGTTTGTTTGTTTTGTTGTGTAGTTTGGGGTTTTTTTTTTAAGAGTTAAGAATATATGTAATTCTGAAATAGGATCTGTCCTGGTTTCAGCTGGAATAGAGATAATTTTCTCCTTAGTAGCTGGTGCCGTGCTGTGTTTTGGATTTGGTGTGAGAAACAATGTTGATAGCACACTGATGTTTTCTTTTGTTGCTGGGTCATGTTTATACTAAAGCAAGGACTTTTTAGTTTCTTGGGCCCTGCCAGCAAGAGGGCTTGAGGAGCATGGGAAAATAGGAGGAGACACAGCCAGGACAGTTGACCCAAAGTAGCCAAAGGGATATTCCCTTATCATATGGAGTCCTGCTGAGTGTATAAAATGGGGGAAGAAGAATGAAGTTGTGGGACATCTGGCATGGTGTTTGTCATCCTGAGTAACTGCCACGTGTGATGGAGCCTGGCTTTCCTGGAGATGGCCGAACACCTGCCTGCCAGTGGTAAGTAGTGAATGAATTCCTTGTTTTGCTTTGCTTGGATGTGCTTTACCTATTAAATTGTTTTTATCTTAATCCTCGAGTTTTGCATTCCTTTCTGATTTTCCTCCCCATCCCTCTGGGTGAATGTGAGTGAGTGAGTGACTGTGTGGTGCTTGGTTGCTGGCCGATGCTAAACCATGACAGGATCAAATCAAGTCCCATCAAAGTGAAACCCCAGAAAAAAATCAAATGCACATCCAAATATCTGAGGCATAGTTAGAGCACTTGGGTGGCACATGAGAAAGATTCCACTTGGGAATGTTACATCAAGATTCATTAAATTAATAGGAGTTAATTCATGCCAAGGGTGTAAATTCCTGAATGACTGGGATATCGGTTACTCCAACACAAGACACTTCAGCTGTTTCCTGTTGGAGCCATTCCATTTTAGGTAATTAATATATATTCCTTGGTAGAGAGATTTTTATGTTGTTCTCCAGCATCCCTATTTGTTAAACTATGAATTTACTCTCTCTTTTACTGGCCCAATGCAGTTATACTGTCTTATATAATATGTAAAACCTCTAACTGGGGAGGAGTGGTGGTGGTGAAGAGAGAGAGATTGTCCCCACATCTAGATCACCTAAAGCTTTCAAGGTGGAAGTTGAAGCTGCTGATCTGATTAAATTTTCCAAATCTCAGAAGTGCTTTCTGTATGGAGTTAGCTTAGGTCCTGCAGACATTTCTCACTTTGTTTCTGTTTTATTAGTGCCATTAAGTGTTTTTTTTTCAGGACAGAGGAGTGTGGTGGGGAAAGCATTCACTCCTGATAATTTCTGGTTTTCACGTAACTTTATTTTCAGGTGGAAAGGTGTTGTGTTGGAAAATTCCCAACAAGTTCTAATTACATACTTAGTCTGAGGTTAGATGTCTTCTTATCCCTGATGAGGTATTGCAAAATCTTGCCGCTTCATTCAGGCAGATAAATAAGGCTTTTGAACCAACAAAATTATTATCTTGGGTCTTAACCCTTCCTCTGAATCTTAAATTCTTCTGAATTCTGAATTACGTATAAATTTATGCCACCTCAGCTTCATGAGGCAAAAGAAGCTCAGTACTCCTGAATTATTTTTCCTACAGCTAAACACAGAAAATTTTAGTCTGGTTATTTTGAAAATGTAATTTTTAACCTTTCATCTTGGTTTCCACAATGGTATGTCATGCTGATATATTACAAATTAATTGGGGAATTCTTGTATGGTTTTGGAAAACCAGCGCTCTTCATCAAAATAAATACAGTGCCTTCCATATCCAGGGTTCATTATCTTGGCAGACCGATCTCTTGGTACTTAAAAAAATAATGATGGTTCTTTAAATAAGGTACTTTGTTCTATTAGAACATTTGTGATTTTTATGGTGCAGCTATTCCAGTGCTGTGTAGTATAGAACATATCCCCCATAAATATATAAATAAATCAAAAGTAGTGGGATGAGAACAGAGACTTAAATTGCTGTGCTTTGCCTTAGTCTCCAGGTTATTCAAGTACTTTTCCCATAATAGATTACAGGGTTTTTTTAAGTTTCAGGCACTGTGAATTAAATGACTTACTAAGTTAACCTGTTTTCTTGGACATATCTGATATATTCACAAAGATTAAACCTTATCTGATTAAGAGATTTAGCCAGTCACAACATATTCCAGTATTTCCACAATATGGAATGTGAACTCATGTTTCTACACCACCAGAAAATTGAAAATCCTAAGAAAATCTGCTTTCTAAAATGTGTACATCTATAAAGAGTTTTCTATTTTAGATGAAGTATTTCTATTAAGCATCTTCTTAAAAAAAAAGCAAAAAAAAAAAGCTTTTAATTAAGAGTTGTTCTAATTTAGTTGCCCAAGGGCAAGTAGGATTGTATATGAAGGGATTTTTTTTTCTAGTTAAGAAAATGATTTATTAATTTCAATGTTAACTTCCTATGTTGTCCCTAGAAAGCTGGAAATGTTATTTGGTTTATGGCATTTTATCAGGAGCTGGGAATTGAGCTTGGATGCTCCCTGGTGAATGCCATGTTTTTCTAGTTGGCTATAGTACTGGACTAATGCAAAAGCAATTGCTAAGAGGGATCTTAAAGAAGGAAGTCTTTATTTTATGTCCCTTTATTTGAACCATCACCACTTATAAATGCATCTAGCCTCAAAGTGAAAATTTCTGGTTTATGTAAATGATTGGTGTTTTGGGAGTATGTTAAAAGAAACTGAGGTGTTGTTGCCTGTTTCTGCTGTGAGTTGTGCTTGTTTCAGAAAGAGCAGGCCTTGCCTTAATTTTTCAAACACCAGAATTCTAGTTTGATTTTTAAACCTGTAAAGTCCAGGTTAATTTCTTTGAAAACTTATTTCTTTATATTTTAACATTGAAGTTCAATTTCTCAGTTACTTTATTCTTTATCACGGGTGGAGTCTTGCCAAACAACTTCTACATTCCACGTATGCAGAACTGACATTGATAGATGTCGTGTGTGTTGTCCCCCCGCCCCAATCTTTTTCTCTCACCTGCCTACTGTAGCACACAAAACAAAGCTGGGGTAGCTTTTCAAGGACGCAAGTCTTTAAAATTTAAAGAAAAAACTTAAAAAGACAATCAAGGAAAAAACGACCAACAGTGGACCACTGAAGCTTGAAGAACAATGAGATCCTCTGTTTCAGCTGTTATTTAAGATATCACATCTGGCAAACTGATATAAAAACACAGTCTCATGTTTTTTAATTACTTTTGTTTCCTTTGCCTTCTTTTCTTTTGTAGGGACTAAGCTGAACTATGTTGCATTTTGCAGTCTGCCATTACCTACATGCAGCTGCAAAATTTACCAGAAAAAGAAGGATGCATGTTGGAGGTGTAGAGAAGAAAGGACTTTGACTCCAAATTATGCAAATAAAATACCATGACCACCACTACAAAACCAAAGCAACACCTGCTACCTTCCTACACTGCTTTCAGATGAGTGTCACATTATATATGCAGTGATGTCTTGAAAGCCAGAGCTGGTATTGCTACAGCAGTGCTTTTTAAACTGTCTACACAGTACAAAGCACTTTATGGAAGCCGAGACATTGTCCTGAGAGTGTCAAATTATTTTAAGGTGCTTTTTTATTTATTTTTTTTTAACTGACAAGATCATCTCAGCCTAGTATTTGGTGTCTGTAGAACAGGAAGAATTGCAACTTCTTTGGACTCACTGATTGTGCTTAGTCTTAGTTACAAACCAGAATAGTCTATTGCAGCTAGAAGAGTGCCCATACTGTCATTGTAGCAGTATTCAGTATGAGTAGTAATAAAAATAGTTTTTATAGTGGCCTAAGTTCTCAAGGTCTTTGTCATTCAAATGTTTGGCCTTGGGGAAAAAAAAAATTAAAAATAAAAACTGAGGCATCTAAAGCTCCTAAACTGAACTCTGAGATGGAGAGAGGGGATTGACATGAGATTCAACAGAGCATGGCTAAGGAAACAAGGAATAAGGCCATTTGAGTCTGAAAGGATCAAAGTACTGAAAGTCTTTTGCATGAGATGTGCAGTCTTGTAATCAATATGATGTTTAACACAATGAACAAATACTTCAATAGTGACAAAATACGTTTTGGTTAGTTCAACTGATAAGACATTATTACATTCTGAAACTGCTGGACCTTGCACAATTGTTTTATCAACAAAGGCTGCAAACACAACAGTGCATTAGTCTGATTTCCCGTATATGAGTAAGGATGTGCAAACCTTTGCTTAAATGAACTACAAAAGGTAACAGTGTCTTAAGCAGTGTGTAAAATCCTGGCCATTAAAAGAAAGTCTGCTAGAGAAGCTATTTCTGTACTCACAGTAATATCTACTAATTTCAGCTGGCTTAGTCAGTAGAATTTCTCTCTGTGTTTTTCTTACTATTTTCCTAAATTCCAACTTAAATTTCTTATTAGGAGAAGGAAATAAAAACAGTGATACAGAAGCACAAATTATTCCGGTTATTTTGTGCTGCTGTATTGACAAAAAAGTAACACAGTGGGGCTAGCAAAATGCAAGCTGTCTTGAATTTTAGGTGGAAAATATATAGGGTGAGCATAAAAGTACAGGAAATAAGCTTGAAAGATAGCTGAGTAGATAATGATGTTATTGAGCAGTATAGTGACATGACTTGCTGTTTCTCTGCCTCCGTATTTTCTTGATGGTCAGCCCAGATTATTAGAGTATAGTGTAAACTATACAGCTGAAAAGGAATAATTCAACCTAGGACTCTGCAGCCATTGCTAGCCTTAATGCATTTTGCCTTGCTAAGAAGGATGAAAATATAGCGTGGAGATATGCAATGAGGTAAACTGTTCTATGCTAAATGCGTTTTACAAAGCAGCCACACAAAGCCAATGCTTCATGCAATGCTTTGAGTAAATACTATATTATTACCTGTTATGCTCAATTTTGTGTATTCAAGTAGAAAAGGGATCTCAAGGTCTAAAGTGGGGGGTAGATAAGTGGAAGGGAACAGATGAAAGGAATTATTATTCTTCTATAGATGGGGAATTTTGGCAGGCTGAAAGTATGTGGTTTAGTGCCAAAACATAAAATAAATCCAGATTACCATGTCATTTCCCCAAATTAAAGCCCACTTTTACTTCCAGTGAAGAAACATCTTTGAGTCATATGGATACTGTTGGATGTTGGCAACGTCAGGCTTTGTGGGATAGGCGCAGGGTATTTGATTAAGTTTTAGTATCGTGGTTCCCAAAGCTGCTTTTGCTATACACTAATTCAATTCAAGTGTTTCTTGAATGTAAAATACACTTCAGAGCCTGATTAAGACTTTTTCAGTCATGTCAGCTGGCAACTTCTCCACTATATCTAGTAACAATCCATCCCCCCAGCATATTTCCCAAATGCTTGTAGAATGAGCAACAGCCTACTGAACAGCAAAATTTTACTGAGGAAACTAAGCCCACGGAGTGGGCTCATGAATAGCTTCAGTCTGGAAGCTGGTTGGGTTGTACAAAGTTTGCACAGACTTTGGTCAGCTGGAATACACCACTTTTCAGAGAGCATCCTGATTCACTTTTCTGGGCTTACTGGTCTGGATTTTCTACTCACTGAATCAGCAAGACTCATGAAGACATCTTACACATATGGAAAGCAATATTTGGACATAGGCACCCAAGATAGTATGGACTGATTTGTGCATGTATAATTCCATTTCTATATTGTGAAACATGTTTGAGAAAAGGTACAGAGAAGAGGATGCAGAGGATACATGATATTTGACGACATTTTTATATTAAGAAATCACTCTGGTTTGCTGAAACCAGAAAACAAAGATACAAAATGCATGTGTTGCTCACTATATCACTAACTCATTTAATCTAGGATTAGAACTGAGTAATAAAATATTCAGCATAGAGAGATATACTATTTTCCAGAAGAACCAAGAATGCTACAGAGAGACAACGATGCAGTTTAACAAGCAGTTTTTTAGAATTTAGAGAAGACATAGGACTGTCTGCATTAAAGGTATAGAACTCCTCTGGGGCCCTCAGAAGAAAATGTAAAGGAGAGAATGAATTAGAAAGTTGCAGCAAAAATAATTATTAGACAGCTATTAAAGGTTACAGTGAAGACCAGGGGCTAAGCCCAGCCATCTTTAGAACTGGGATGAATGGCTGTAAGTCATGGTGTCTTCACTTCATCTGTCTAGGGACCATTGTGTAAACACTCTTAGATGGAGGAGCATTACAGAAGTATTTTTTTCTTGATAAGACTGGATAATGACAAATTGATCTACAAGTACCTAAGGTGACTGAGCTCTACCTGAGCCGTGGAACTTCACATCTGAAGTACTTAAGAGGGAACAAGAAAAAACTCCAGAGCACCATTCATTTAACTGTTATTTTCAGAACCATTATGAATTTTTATTCCTTGTGAGTGGGATGTGCCTTTCTCACCAGAAGTGTCCAATAAGTGGATATGGAGACACTGCAGTATTGCTTTTTACTTTGGTTTTCCACAGCTTAAAACCCAGTGAATAGATTTGCTGCTTGAGGAAATTTAAGTAAGTGAATATCATTACAGAAGATGACCATCAGGTTGCCAAGCTGAGGTACATGCAAAGAGATCATGTGAAAAGAATAAACTTAGTGAACTAAAAAAAGAAGTGCTTTCTTAAGCAGAAAAAATATTTCTCAGTGAAGTACATATTTCAGCTCACTGCCTCTGATGATCAATGAATATGTGATACAGACTTCAGTAGCAATGACTTTTCCATTAGGGTACAGGTGGTCAACTTTAGGTGAATTCCTATTTGCAGAAAATGAAAACATCTACAGGGACATAAGTAAGAAGTGGGAAAAATTTTATTATACCTCTGGATGGTATTGGATATATTTAGGATTTTCTTGGTGGAGATGGGAGATTATGGTTCAAATTCCCGTGGGCAGAAGGGGAAATTCAAAGTCAATTGCTCATAGCTTAAGCAAACCATAAGCTATTCAAGTCAAAAAGAGTCAATTTCTCTTTGAACTTTGCTCTGAATATTTTGTTGCACTTTTGCAAATTTAGCTATTGAGGAATTAGGTTCATATTTTCTCATTTTTAGTGCATTTTGACTAATATATTGTTCATAAAAAATTTTTTGATTGAAAGTTTGTGGTTTGATGAAGGGGAGGGGAGAAACATATTGCTGTGAAAAAAAAATATTGAAAATACACAATTTTCAGAGTGAAAATAAGCTACCATCATTCCGGAGCCATCTTGCAGTTTTTAAGTATTGGTTTGAATAATGCTTGAAATAGAGGATGTAATGATTTCTAAAAAGAAGTAATAATTTCTAGTTAAGTTTTTTCACTTTTTTTTTTTTTAACAAATACTCAGCAGTTTTATTTGAATACTTAGAGGGGAGATAAGTTATGTCATCTTGCTCTGCACAGTGCTGTAAGAGATATTTATGATTTATTACAATGGAAAGCTATGGATGGAGCAGGGGGGAATAAAAAGTGATGGAAACAAGGCAAAGAAAAAAAAAACCAGAAGAGAGGCTCATGCTTTTACTTTTTACTGAAATACCTTGGGCTGTGAAATCACATATTGCAGCATGAATTTCAATCAAATTTCTTGAAAGTAAGTGACTCCTTTAAAACACTGAAAGGCTCAAGGAGTTTATTTCAGGTGCCAGTTACTGATCTTATTTACATTTTCAAAAGCAAGAGTTCCAATTGACTGAATTGTTAAATTGAAACTCCCAGAGCAAACACTTCACTAAGGATGGATCCATGTACTCTTTCTACTTCCAAGAACACAGGCTGTATTATTTTTAAACCAGACAGAAATGAAAATATTTCTTACCAGGGAAATTTCAGGAGGCAGAAGGCAGATTGAACTACTGAGCTTGTATATGTATCAAAAACAAACATTAAAGTAAAAGTTGCTTTCAGACTCTGAATTGTCTCTGGAAGAAGCCAGACATAAGCAGAGTCAAAGTGGGTTACCACTGATTTAATGGAACACCAGATACTGTGAATTTATTGTTGAAAGCCTAGGTAGGTCAATGGTGAAACATTTGTGGATGAAATGAGCTCAAGAAATGTGCATCCTTTGCAACTTGGGGCTGTTCAATAAACATTCTCATGCACTTATGAGCAAACTGTGCTGCTTTTTCTCTTTGAGGAATCTCTATGAATGGACCAATATTTTCTTGAATTGGATAATGAGTACAGAATACTGGCTGACTGCCGCAAAAATACTTTCCAGTTAGTTTGACAGCTATTCTTTATCATTTCTTTATCAGTATTCAAAATTTTCAGCTGTTTTAACTGAAAATTTAGGACAGGTGGGTTTCCTGATTAAGTAAGATAAATAGTGTCATTTAGACCAGCCTGGTGCTAGAACATGAATCATTATGTAGTTGAATACACCTGCGTAAAGAAAACCGGCACAAATATTACACACTGTTTAAATTCCTGTCTGAAAAGAAAAACGTATAGATGACTTCTAGGCCTTAAACTGTCTCAATACAGAACTCCCTTGCACTGTAAAATGCTTTTCACTTTTTGGTTAACACAACTGAGTTGTGACTGGCTCTTCGTGCCTGTGTTTCTTAGTAAAAATCACTAAAAGCAAAGAGATCACAAAATTCAAAATGTTCCCACTCCCAGGATTTCAGCTTTGGTCTAACATTGACTACTATGCAGAGGTCTGCTGTGTGCCAAGTTAATCTTTACATTCTCAACTAGTAGTAGTCTGATAATCTATAGCATAGTGGCAAAAATTTCCACTGTATCCAGCATACACTTCAGCACATTTAATATGTTAGTCATCTTTCTTTCAGTCATTGTTGTGCCAAGGAGTTGCAGAGGTTGTAGAAACAGGTTTTTAGGTTGTTCTGTTTTGTGTTTTTGTTTGTTTTGGGGTTTTTTTGGTTTGGTTTTTTTTTTTAATTTAGAGTCAAATAGGGAAACAGTACTCAAGACTGCAATATGAAATCCTAAATTATGATAATGTCAACTTTCTTCTGGAAAGAAATTATAGCATTGTTAAGAAACTCATCTGAAGAGACAAGACTCAATATCTTCCAGCTTCCCAACAGCACACAACAATGAGCTGCAGTGTTTCTGAGGGCGATGGCACTCACGCTTTTTCCCTGTTCGGCCCTTCCGTTGCCCTTCAACACCATTCTTTAATCCTGTATTTCCTGAGGTATGAACTGTAATTTATTGCTCCTCATTTCCACATGCTGACTCCTTCCTTTCCCCTCTAGAGTTATGAAAAATCACTTCTTGGGGTAACTAGGTATCTTTACATTTCTTGACCTGGACACCCTCAGCGTTAAGACCTATTTTAGTCTCTTGAAACCTCCACACAGGTATTCCACAGCTTTGATCTTGTCATCAGGCTTTAGGCAACACTCCATGCACACCATGACTTGCCTGACTACTAGTGACCGTTCAAGTTTAATCATCACTGACTTGGCTTTCCCAAAGTCTTTGACTCCTTTAAAAACCCAACTTAGCCAGAGCAGACTTTCTGAAGTAAGAATGCCTACTGCTGAGCTAAAAAGACTAGGTAAAAAAAAGAAAAGAAAAAAGTACAGAGAACCAAAACACCATAAGGTTTGCCTGTAAATATCACAGTCTTGAAGTTATTTTAAATACTGAGGCCTTAAAACCCTTAAAGATCTTCAAGTCTGGGCTAAAAAAAAAAAAAATGTATACATGTATTTTCATTTGAACACAAGCTGCTGCTGCATCTTTGATTTATCTTTGAAACAGATGTGTTTTGAGTTGAAGTTAGACTTCAAAGAAGAAAGTAAATGTTCAGTAGAAAATATTTTTCTTATTCAGAGTAGAGACTGATAGTATAAATTTTGCTCTGAAAAGATAAAACTGTATTCTAAATGTTCCATTCAGAAGTTCAGAAATTTAACTCAGAAGTACAAGAAAATTACAGTTGTGAACTTTAGGCACATTTCTTCAACAGCTCAAATCCACAGCGTTAAGCAGGAGCATATACTATCTGGCTGTTGGGATGATTACGTATATTCATGCTTTAAATGCTTGAACACCCTGCAAAGTTTTTCAGCTGGTTTGACTTAATTTCTGTGGTGCAGAGGCCAGGAATTGTCTGATCCTCCTCCCTTGTTCTTCAGCTTGAGCATTTAACATCCATGCTCAATTCCCGGATGTTTTTGTCTTTGTGTCTAGTCACCTACCCTGACACATACCCAGATGCATACATTATTTCGGTACCTTGCTGAAACATTCTCTCTTCAGTTAAACCCTAGGCTAAATCCTACAGAGTTTTCCTCTTGTCCTCCCCAGCAAGTTTGAGACACTACTCGCCTTTCAGCTTTGTCCAAATGCTCCATGCCTGCAGCTTTGTTAGTGCTTCTTTCTGCTTCCTTTCTCTGCTTGGGCTTTTGTTGTGGTTTAACCCCGGCTGGCAACCAAGCACCACGCAGCCACTCACTCACTCCCGCTCACCCAGAGGGATGGAGGAGAATCAGAAAAGAATGCAAAACGCAAGGGCTGAGAGATAAGAACAATTTAATAGGTAAAGCAAAAGCCGCACATCCAAGCAAAGCAAAACAATCAGCAGGCAGGTGTTCAGCCATCTCCAGGACAGCAGAGCTCCATCACGCATAGCGGTTACTTGGGAAGACAAACACCATAACACCAAATGTCCCCTGCTTCATTCTTCTTCCCCCAGTTTACATACTCAGCAGGACGCCATATGATAGGGAATATCCCTTTGGCTGCTTTGGGTCAGTTGTCCTGGCTGTGTCCCCTCCCAGTTTCCCATGCCCCCCCAGCCCTCTCACTGGCAGGGACCAGGAAACTGAAAAGTCCTTGACTTAGTATAAACGTCACCCAGCAACAAAAGAAAACATCAGTGTGCTATCAGTGTTATTTCTCACACCAAATCCAAAACACAGCACTGCACCAGCTACTAAGAAGAAAATTATCTCTATCCCAGCTGACACCAGGACTTCTGTTTACAAACCTCTCTCTTGATTTCCCTTTATATTTCCTCAGCTTCTGAGCTGGTTTCTCCTATGCTCAGCCTTGCATTAGGATCTCCTGTTTTGCTCTTTTCTGCCTGCCGTGGTTTAACCCCGGCTGGCAACCAAGCACCACGCAGCCGCTTGCTCACTCCCCCCCACCCAGATGGATGGGAAGGAGGATGGGAAAGGAATGTAAAACTCAAGAGTCGAGATAAGAACAATGTAATAGGTAAAGCAAAAGCTGCACATGCAAGCAAAGCAAAGCAAAGCAAAGAATTCATTCACCACTTCCCTGGGCAGGCAGGTGTTCTGCCATGCCCATGGAAGCAGGGCTCCATCACGCATAACAGTTACTCAGAAAGACAAACACCATAATGCCAAATATACCCACCTCCCTTCTTCTTCCCCCGGTTTATATACTCAGCAGGATATCACATGGTATGGAATACCTCTTTGGCTAGCTTGGGTCAGCTGTCCTGGCTGTGTCCTGTCCCAATTTTCTGTGCCCCTCCAGCCCTCTCTGGCAAGGCCCAAGGAACTGAAAAGTCCTTGATTTAGTACAAACATCACCCAGCAACAACTAGAAACATCAGTGTGCTGTCAGCATTGTTCTCACATCACAGCCAAAACACAGCACTGCACCAGCTACTAAGAAGAAAATTAACTCTATCCCAGCTGAAATCGGGACACTGCCAAATTACTTCAAAGTCTTCCACCTGATAGAAGATACACTTCACCCAGAAGCTGCTTTTACCAATAAACCAGTTCTTTGTTTACAAAAAGAAATTAACATTTCTCCTAGATTGTGGTTTCCAGGCACACATCCTGTTTCCTATTAATAGACCAATATTTTGTGTAGGCAATGAGCAGGGTCAGGGCTATGATCGTCAATGTTCTGTTCCATTTTAAGTGTCAAAATCTGTTAGGTTTCAGTTATGATCCAGCTGTATGATCATACATCCTGATGCAAACGGAGAATACTGGAATTTTTTCTGCATGTGAATAGTCAGCAAGAAGAGATTTATAACCATGTCCTTAATAATATCAGCTTCTTAATCCTTTTAGCGTGTAGAGAAATATTATGTCTATGTAATATTTGGAGAGACTGATCTTGAGTTATTCAAGGTCAAGCTGGTATATGTATTGTAGAAATGATTGTATGTCTTATCTTTAACTTCACATCTTATTTATAGTACATTTCCTCCTTTTTGTATCTTTAGTGTGAAGACAACAATGCTAGTGATAAAGATGATAAAGAACTGGCAGGCATCTAGGTTTAACCATTCTGTCACTTAGGGCTGCGTTCAAGGTCTATATATAAATGAGCTTTGAAGTGAATCTGACTACCTTTCCTTTAGTATGTATGAGAGGCTGCTTTACACTAAAACAGAAATGGAAAGATTTTACCTTTAGCTATATGCATATAATATTACTACATAAAATTGTAGCGTATATATATTATAAATATAAAACTAAACAAACCTATGTAAAACTATATGTGGCTATTATTTGTTTTATGTATAGCTATGTGCTATTCATCACCATTCAGAAAGTTTAACCATTTAATAATATGTCTATAAATATAGCAATAAAATTAGAATGATATTTTATCTAAATCTGTGCTTTTTGCCTTTAATATGTATAAACAGACTAAAATAATTATCTGAAAATAAATTACTTTATTGTAAGCTTTATGTATCATTTGAGGTTACAACATTGCAGCATCCCAGAGGATCATTGAATTCTTCTGCTGCCTCGTGCATCTGCTGTGCGAACCCCCCATTTTATTCAGGAATAAAGAAACAATAGCAAAACAAACAAACAAAACATCAAGCAGCGACTCCTAGATGTCTCAGAACATTTTCTTGGTTGCTGATTTCACCATCTTCCTGTGTCTGAACAGCTCAATTTCTGAACTTATGTGGAGTAGCTTAAATAGCATGACATTGTACTTGCAGGATAGACACCCACAGAATCATTTTTTCCCTCTCTGTTCTAATAAGATTTCTGAACTTACTGGATCTTCTTTACTGCTTTTCATTACTGTCATGCATGATAATATTAGGAGCAAGAAAACAGTGCAATATTCCAAAGCATCAAAATGTGTGTAGTTGTTTTGCAGTTGGCAGCAGCAGCACTGTGGCAAGTTTGAAATGTGTTCTTCTCTCCCCTTCTTCCTCACCTCTTGCTTTTGTCCCATTAGCATTGATCTCCAGAACCTGGTGTGCCGGTGGCAGGGAGGAGAAGCCTGTTCATAGCCCCCTCTGGGGAGCCCTCAAAAGCCTGAGGCCTAGTTCTGTATATGTGTTTGGAAAGTGTGCTAGAACTAAGCTGTATGATCAGCTTTTGCCTTGCAACCAGGGTCTGATTCATCAGCCATTTTTCTACATGTCTAGTCCACATACTCACCTTGTTCTAGGGCCTGATGAACTGTATGTGCCTTCAAAAAGATACCAGTGGAGTTTGGGTCTTGAGTACTGAATGGTGTTCTGCCTATGTAAAATATATTGGTGGAAGGGGATTGCAGTATCTGCTCCTAGGTCATCACGTCTGCTTACACAGTGAGAACTGAGAACAATTAAGTGACAGTTTCTGCAATAACAGTTTGTGTGCTTGGGTCTTGTTCCCTGCTCATCCTGAGGCTGAATTGGAAGCTCTGTCCTTGAAGCTCCTATATTTCCATGGGTTAGAGGATCCCATAGTATTGTTCTTCAGACACTTCAGGTGTCACTTATTTTCTGATAGAAACTAATATGCCTTTAAAAGCATGAATCAAAGGAGTATTTTAATTTAAACCGTCTTAACTTGCTAGTCTCTTACTGACCTGAAAGATAAAGAAATGTAAATTGTATTCAAACCTCTTAATTGCTGCCAATAGCAATTCTTTTGTTACTCTGTAAGTGAAACAGTAGTATCTTTTAGAGAACAAAGCCCGAGGTAAAAAAGCAGTAAGTGCCTCATTAGCAATACTGAGCTACAAGTGTGCCTAAGACCCCACAGACTTCAAGCCAAGAGTTAAAATAGGTTACACTGAATGGATGACTAAATTGTTCCAATGACAGTCTCTCTTTGATGAAGGTGCCTAGAGCTATCGGTTCTCAGGTCTGCCTACCATACCCATCTGTCTTTTACCATTCAATACAGTTAACTTCTTTCTCAATTCAGTATCTTCAAGGTATTTGAAAATTGGGAACCAGAGATTATAAAATAATAGCTCTTGCAGTAGCCACTCACAGTTAAGAGACTGTTAAAGTGATTGGGTGTTTATTTTAGTGAGTATCACAGAGCACTAAAACAAATAAAAAATGCATTAGTTGTGAGTTACAGAAGGAGACGTTTTGAACCACTGAAGCTGGGTGAATCAAACCTAGAAAATTTAGAATATTCTTTGTGCGTTAGTAGATATATATCTATATTACATTTTGGATAGACTTTAAACCAGACTGCAGGCATTTCCCTTTCATCTTCTGTATACTTAATAACTTTGTGAAGTTTATTGAATGCTATGACAGAGAGATGCTATAAAAGAAAAGTGCCTGGCCAATTCCTGCTAGCTTTGCTCATGCAGTTAGGTAGTGCCTGCATCAGTAAATCATACAATGCTTTTTCCAGCACTAGAAGATGAACTGATTTCTCAGCTGTCTTCAGCAACCAAATGAGAACACTTTTAGGTCTCTTCCATCTCAAAAATGCTCTAAAGTGAAGAAAAAAAAAAAAAAGCTCAAGCAAAAGCACTTGCTGAAAGAAGCCATGTTCTTTTTTAATAGTTGTAGCAAATGGGACAAATGGCACATGGGTGGTAGACAGAAAGGTAACTTGCCAGTCGAGTACAGATTTCACTGAAGCCAGGTAGATTCCCAGTTCTGATAGTAAGTTTCAGAATAATTCAAGACACAGGTTTGAGTTTGTGTCAAAAAGTGCATAAGGTTGATTCATACATGTATATTTTAAATAGATCATTAAATAAAATTGAATGCAACTAAGTAAAATCCAAGAGCTGGTTTATAAATAAAACAAAAAAAATCTACTGTTTCTCCCAGCAGAAAGGAATGAAGAAAAAGTTAATGTTTGATTCCAGGCACATATTGTAGCACTCAGTTACTGGGATGCGGAATGTGGCATAGAAATCTAATTAGAAGAAAGTTTATTTGTCTTGCTAATTCTTTCCTTTACTGCAGTCGTTCACAAGGAAGAGCATTCACTGAAGTCATTCAGTGTAAAGTAAGTGGTATTTAAAGACAGACACCTATTCAAAATGTGCATGTGCTTCATACAGTGGCATGAGCAGAAGAGTTTGCTTAAAACATTTTACTGCCCATTCCCAAAACATACTTAGCATGGTCTTTCTGGAAGGACACTGCAGGCTAAATACATCATAGCCTACATCTACCCCAGCTCCCTCAGCAGAGCTGAGGAATGCTCCCGGGCACAGGGACTCTGTCCCCTGTGCTATTAAGTGATAGCACAGTCCTGGCACCACCTATAGCTCAGGTCAACTATAACTGTCTCCCTGTCCCCTTCTGGTGACAGTCCAAGGACCAAAAGAATAAAAGAATTTATGGACACGCACATGAGCTTTCCACACCAGCCGGACTCGTCTGTAGAGACCAGCTCAGAGTGTATTTTTGGTACTGGTATATATATAACCCATGGGGTACCGCAATGCACAGTGAATGCTGCCCTCTCTCATGGCCCCAGGACAGGTTTGCCCAAGGGGAATGATGCTTCTGGCTCATCTAGGGTGAGGGTTTTAGGAGTGAGTTTGCTACATGTGAAGAGCATCCCAATTAAGAAACATTCAAGGTGTAGTCCTTGGCTTCTAAGCCCAGATGTGTCCTAAAACTTGCCTTCCCTTGGCCAGACTTCTCCTGGGCTGTTGGCTTGCCCTGTTGCTACAGCACCAGCTTAACTGCACTTAGCATTCAGGTGACAGCAATCTGCGTAACTAGCTCGGGCAGTGATGTGAGAAATCCCTCACTAGTGTTCCTCATTCCCTGTTGCCTTCTTGCTCCTCTCTCACCCAGGGCACCACAGCTTACCAGCTGGCCAAGTGCTGGCATGGTCTCGAGTCACTTACCATATGTCTGTGCTTATTAGTAGAAAATCTGGGAGCAGGGAGGATCTTCATGCCCTCCTATGAGTACTGTGGATTTAAGTACTACTCAATTCTAGCTGCAGCCTGTCCTAGGTGGGCTTGCAAAGAAATCCTTCAGCAATAAAATTCCTCCCACAGACACAAACTTTTTTTAACAAGAAGTGGTTTTCTGGTAGAACCAATATCTGGTCCCTGCATGAAGAACATGATAGAAGAATGTCAGTGGGCATTTTGAAATTAAATGTTTGACGCCACTGTTTAAGCTGCTGCCAACTTGAGAACTATGCCAAGAAAACTGCAATCTTAAAAGTTAGTGAAAGCACCTGGAACACATCTGGCTTTTGGGACACTCTTTCACTTATACCTGTGATAGCCATTATAAGTCACTGAAATGGCCTTTAATCACTGTGCCTGATGCATTTCTCTAAATATGGCCCATGTACAAACTTCCAAAGAAATGTATAACTGGCCTGTGTTGATAACAGGAAGGGAAACAGATGAGGTTGTTAAAAAGTCAAAAAAAGAGTGTTGTTGAAGAAGCTCAAAATTTCATATTGTCAGTTTGGTAAATGCCTTGTTAGAGATAAACCTTTTGCGACAATTTTCTTCAAGTTCTGCAGAGAATAGGGTTTTTAGTCATCTGGAAAAACTTGGTATGATTAACTCTGATGAAAAATGGATTAAAACCAATCAGTATTTAATTAACTTGGTTGTAATCATCATATAAATAAATTGTTGCCTTACTGTTAAATCTAAACTGATTTCTTTTTTTCACTTTTCTACATTATAAATTTTGGTGAAAGTTTCTAAGAGCTTTCATTATTTTCAATCATAATGAACTATATGACATCAATCAGCAAATTAACCCAGTAATTTATATGTGGAAAAATAAGTAGACAACTTATGCAAAACAATTAATAAGTGATCAATAATTACTTTCTCATTAAGACACGAAATAATTTCCTCTTTAACATCACACAAGCATGGCATTTTTAAAAGACTTATCAGAGTCAAAATCTTAGCTGTACAAAAATACTATACACTTCTGAGACAATTAATTTTAAAAAAAACCACCCAGACCCATGAATTACACATGACCTGAAATTAGATCTTAAAATCTGAACTTCTGTACATCTTTATTTGGTATAATATGAGTAGATTATATTCAATACAATGTCATTTGGATGCATACAGCTTTTTTTTTATATTTCATAACAGCAGTTTATCTATTCAGTGCTTGGCCAAGAAATATACTGACTGATAAATAGATGTTTGCAATATTTTTATCCTGTGCATGGTAAATTGGTCCTAATTAAGCAGGATTAGAGTGGCATTGATGCTTCCATATGAAATAAAAAAACCTCACCACCAAGGGCTAATTTACATTCTTATTATTCACCACATGTGAAAACATAATAGCTTTGGCAAGATAAATGAGGATTCTTTGTCAGCAATCCAGTGTCTACAATGCATTTGGAACTGGTTTCTTTGCTCAAATTGATAACAAAAATCTGATCTGAAGAAAATGCTCTCTTTTGGTTTTTCGATATGCTATGCTAGTTCACACTGAATTATGTTGCATTAGATCATGAGCCAAGCAGTGGGGGAGGAGGGAGGGGGAAAGCGGGAGGTGGAGGAGAGTGAATGTGTGACATAATCTAAAGAGTGCTTTAAAATCATTGGAAGTACAGAGGAAGCAGCAGTATATCAGGAGCCCCTGTTAAGTGCTGTAACTTGAGTTCAAAAGGGCATAGATCCTGACTTTTGCTTCCTTCATCACTTATTTACAACTTCCAGAAACACATTATTACACAAGGAGGCTGTGACAAGATACAGATGCAGAAAAGCAGCAGTTGCATAGCTGGGAGACCCTAAAATCTCAGTAACACAGAAGTTCTTAGTACATGAAGCACCAGTATAAAACAAAGAACAACATACAAAATTCCTAACAGTCCCACCTCCCAGCAGCATGCATTAGAGTAGACAGTTAATAAAGAATGATAAAAAACTACTACCTGGCACTTAATAATTTGCCAGCGGTTTATTATGCTGTTACATGATATGACACTTCTGTAATTTATTTTTCTTTAAAGTCATGTAATGAAACACTACATTGTAAATCTAAGTTGTTTTCTTACTGCAGAAAGGAAAAAGGAAAATGTCAGGCTTAAAGAGTCTAAATAGATGTTTAATGGAGGTGGCAAGAAGGAAAAGCAATAGAAATAGTTGTGGAAACAGGCTGAACACCCATCTGCATGCAGAAATCTCAATTTATTTTTATTCTAATGGCTGAAAATTTTTTTACAAAATGTTAGTGCAGATACCTATTACAGATTCAGAATATGATAGTCAACAGTAAGTGTGCAAGGCATAATTGGCATATCTTTTGGGGGAGACTGATGAGCTTGTAACGGCCTCTCTTTGTCTAGACTCTGCTGATTACATCCCATTTGCTTTCCCTTTTTACTGACAAACTTGACTTCCAAATTATGGTAATGTTATCATGTTCTTTCTCTAACTGGTTGTATTTACATTTCCTTATCTCAGGATGAGCTTAGAGAAATTCAACTGAAAACAAGTTTCCTTGTTAAGTTTTTTCAGTACCCAGCCAGTTTCCAAAACAGTCAGTTGCTGGTCACTTGTTATTCTTATGCCCTTATTTGCATCCAAACTTCTTACCATCAGTATTTAAGAAAATTTAGAAGTTTAAAACCTAGACTTTAAGTGCTATTGTATGTGAGGCAAAAGAAAAATAGATTGGAAGCTTAAGACCCACAGCTCAATTTAAATTAGTTTTGTGCATTTCATCTATTGGAAGTCTGAGATGTTTAAAACACTGGGAAGTGCTGTGCACCTGGTCTAGGGTCTGTAATGAGGAACAGCATAAGCAGAGATGGTCTTCAGACTCAAGCCTGATTTTTGGTTTCTGTAGCTTAAAGCTTGGTTTTCTGAATGTTATGAAAAATGGAAAATTTCTATACACCTTGAAAAACACACTGACCTACTGTAATATCTTTTTGCAAAATAAAATAATAAAAAAAACCCCAACAAACCAACCCTCTTCCTGCATTGCAAAGTGCTTTAAAAGACAAAGGCCATTTTGCTACCTGTACAAAATGCTGCTCTTTGCTCAGATTCTGGTGAAGTTCTGTGACACAAAGTCCATCTCACAGAAATAGCTTTGCGGCTTTTGTTAGGACAGAATGCCACAGTCTTCTCTTTGGAAAGGAAGCTGGCTAATCAGTGTGTAAATCTAATTAAGGAAATATTTTCAAATTGGCCTAAGTGACAGGGAACTCTTCTTTTTGAAATAATTTTTGAATTCATGTACCCTGAATACAGATGCTTGAAAACATAGAGGGACTCTTTCCCTTTCAAAATGCAAAGGCTAAATCAATGGTCCTGGAGAAGTAAATGACTGAAACCTTAGCTGCAAGGAAATGAGAAAGCCAGTAAACAAATCTATGCTTATGCAACAGGGAGACAGGACAGAACAGAATTTTCTTCTAGCTAACATGCATTTTAAGCTGTGGCAGCAGAATACCTCCAGCGCCCAGCTAATTCAGATCCCCTCCAGAGAAAGAATGCTGGGGACGATAGAGTGGGTAAAAAAAAAATAAAAAATTGCAACATGGAAACTTCTGTTTTTCATTTTGATTTGGAAAATCCAACCTTTTTCTATTTTAATGTTGACATTTTTCACAGCATGAATATTCTGCCTTTCAGTCAGCTATGCCAATCCTTTAGGAGACTTTCCAGAATACCCTCAAAATGCAAATGATGTCATAAAAACCATTTTGCTTGAGTATGCAAATCTGACTTACATCAAATAATCATAAGCCTGAAACATATTTTCACTGAAATGAGAAAATCTGTCAGCAATAAGCAAAGCAAAAACTCGATTTAGGTCTAGGTGGCTTTAACTGTACAAGACCAAGCTCTACACTGGGCTGGATTTGTTTGGATTCCTGTTTTGTTCTCACATGCTCTTTACTCACCCTATCTAATGTTATGCTTTTTATTCCTTTATGCTTCTGCTTTCTCTGGCTTCCTCTTATGTTGTGGATTGCATCAGGCATTTTTTACACATTGGTCTTACTTTATTAAAGCCTTCTGAAGCTACTCCATCTTCTTAACTTGCCATTAATTATCTTGTATGTACAAGCACCGATGGGCTAATTTTTACTTTTCCCCCCTCTATCCTATTAACTAATATTATCGCTCCTATTTCTTCTGAAAATAAGTAATAAGCAGTACTGAAACAATGGGCATGCTGTACTGCAGTGAAATGCAGCCTGTGAAGCCTGTGCTTTTGTGTACAACATAAATGCGTCTAGAAAAGAACATCTGGAGACTGGTATCTCTCTATCATTGTTGATCAGTGTGAATGTTATTATCTCATTGTTGACTTGAGCTCTCATCTGGTGTTATCCACTTTGTGTCTTATAATCATCTCAAGAATAGCCAGTCTTTGTTCCTAGGATCCATTTTTACCACCATTTCACTGTTTGAGGCCCAAACCAAAGCAGTCAGCTGTTTATTCTCCAAGATAAACGAGACACATAATTCTTTAAATTATAAACCATTTTGATTTGAGACCACTTTTTATTTTGTTTCTATGTAGCACTGAACTCAACACTGGCATTCTTAGGCATATGACGTACAGAAAAGTAAATGAAGGAATAACCAATGCATCTATAATCTAGGTTTTATGGTTTCAAATTATGGTGTAGAAAGTTCTCTATTACTGTCTTTTGGTGAGCAGAGAGTTCTATGACTATGTAAAGGGTTTGTGTGCTCAAATTTCATACCAGAAAAGCTCGGTACAGTGTTTTCTGGAGTTGCTGGAAGTACTCAGAGATAGATTCCATTCTGGTGAGAGTGAAAGGGGAAAGACCTATTGTCATGCCTCCTTGGATGTGAGACGTAGACCTCCTGGGTGGCTTAGGCCCCATAGGCTGCTGATCTTCCCCACTGAGGCATGAGCAAAGTGATGCAGAAGTGAGGGATAATGCAGGACTGCCAAGGTGGATGCAGCTCTGTGGTTTGAGGGGATGCCCAGGTGACATCTGAAGGCAGGGGGCTGGGAGCAGAGCTGAGTGAGCCCCAGGACAGCTGAGCTCAGGGCAGATGAGGTGAGAAAGCTTTTTTGGAGGGCTGGGCAGAGTCCTGCCGAGACCATCCTGAGCTGGGGGTTGCCTCTACCAGTGGCATCAAATCCTGAGGGAAGCTTAATAAAGACTTTGGGGGCTGGGAATGGACAGTAACCCAAAAACTATGCCCAAGTGGGAACTCTATGAAATCTTGAAAAAAATTGTTTCTCAGGGTGAAATATTGTCATGATGCAACCATAGCGTCCAATTTATGGCAACAAGACAAAGGCAGAAGGGGGGAAGCCTGTATTGTGTATAACAGATTGCAATCAGACTTTCAGTATGATCTACCATAGCCTTTGTATTTTCATTTACTGTTATATACATCTTTCTGCACATTAGTCTGAAAAGGAACTAATAACATTTCTGTTCATTGTGTCTGCTGCCTTTCCCTATCACCACAGTTCCCTGTGAATAATTCATACAGTCTAATGCACTTCCTTTTAATTCTGTAACACCAGGACATTTAATTTATGTACAAAATAAGAACGGAGATTCCTTTCATCAGATCAATGAATTAGGTCTGAATGGAAAATCGCCTTACTGGTTGGTGGATTCTCACTGCCGCTATCTCCTTATGAAGAAGTAACAAAAGACTTTCTGTTGTTGATGTTGGAGATTTTAGGGTTTGGGGGACATTATTTTAATTTTTTTTTTAATCTGGGCTACTTTGTAATAATTTCTAATGAATAATTCAAATGTCATGGGAAACCAAAGCTGCTAGAGACTCACTTTCCTATTATTAATTGTAGATTTCCTTTTCTATTAGTAATACTGCACTGAAAGTTTGTACTGAAGAAATCTAATGAGTGTGACTTAAAGCATTTTTAATTTTTCATCCTTCACCAAAGGTGCAATGAAATTGCCTTGGGTTATGTGCACAGACTTCCCCATGAGACATAAAATTAAAAAGATTTCTTCTGTTTCTCAGGGAGATTTTATTTTACTTCAGACATGAGCAACAACACCAGGGATTTTCCTTCTTCCTCTGTAAAAACTAACTTAACTTTCTTCATATGATTGCATGATGATTAACTTCAGCAATAAAAAGGCATTAATCCCAGAACATGAATAGCACACTTTGATGTTTTTCATGGCCAAAATGCATCACCCATTCATTTAAATATCACAGAAAAATCATCTACTTTGGGGAACATTTGATTTTTTTTCTCTGAGTTATTATAACAGGTATGATAAGATTTTAATGAGCTTTAAGCTTAATTTAGTTTATTTTGCTTTATGTAAATAACTCCAAGCCTTTTGTTTTGGAAGATCAAAGTTATTTGCATACCCTCTTCTTCACATAATCTCGCAAACAAAAAATTTCATGAGAATGCTTTTTTGTTTCCTTGGGTATTTTTTTTTTCATTGGTTGTTTTTTTTTTTTTAGATCCCAGTGAAGTATTTATATATGAAAGAAATTCCAGAAGTGTTCCAGTCTTCACGCATATGAGAGGGAGCAGATCCTCACAAGCTATAAATTGCCATAATTTACTGCAATTTTGCACCAGCTGAGAACTAGGTATACAATAAATCTGTGTTTATCTGAGCTTGAACTCACCTCTTCCATTAGCAATAAGGGAATGGTTAAAATTTTAACAATTATATTACATCTATACTGAAATACATGAAGGAATATAAGAATGAGATTAGATGAAGTTCCACCCTTCTCTCTGTATTTGAGTGACAGCAGAATAAAAAAGGTGGCCATATTCATGGTTGTTATGTCCCTGGTGGTCAGACCTCTGAGGTTTTGAAGGCTGAGCTACCAGCTGAATCTTTGTTCATGCAGCACTAGCTTATGAGTTTAGGCCCAAAAATTTCAAGTTTGTAGTTGATGACTCATCCTGGAACATAATGGTGTAAGTGAATTTGTACAGCCAAATCTCAATGCACAAGTTATCTCAGAGAATATAATGGACATAATTTGTAACAAAATAAGGCTACACAAGGTTCTGAATGCCCCACAGCAGGGAGCTGCAGCCCTATTCCAGTGTTAACTATTGTGAGAATAACAATAAGGCTAGGATGGGAGATATTATTAGATTTAGGTCATAACTAAAGTAGTCATGCAAAAAGCCTTCTCTGCCTGTCATGTACTCTATAAATCATCTTATACTCTAAGTCCTGTACACAAATGTAAAGATTTTCAAAACTGTGTTTTTTCAGAGCTTGTATCAGCATTAGAAGCAGTTCTTAGCACTGTACACCATAATATTTTGAATAAGAAGTTCTAGTATCATGAATTTTTTTAAATATCCCTAACTAAGCACAAACCCGCAGGTATTTTTTTAATATTTACATATAAATACAACACACACACACATATATATACTTTATTACTGCATTATTGGTATAAGATGAAGTCAACTGAATTTAAACTGTTCATAAATGGTAAAACCAAGGTCAAGAATCCTGCCTCTAGGTCTACTGCTCTAATAGAGCTGTGAAAGTGTATTATAACGAAGTAATTTACAAAAAAAAAAGACATCAGGCTGAAGTGATTTTTGCTGTGTACTGTCATTATGTGTCATGGAATTTACAGCTTACGTGAACTAGAAATATTGCCTATACTATGCATGAAGGAAGGGATGCAGGAAAAGGATTGCTTTCCTTAAGTAAGCTGTAAATGACATTAGAGTCTTTGTTGAAAGAAACACTATTAAACATGCTTTTAAAATATATATATATTATATATATATATATATACACACATTAATTGGTTGTTTTGAAATTTTCAGAAATTGTTGTTACCAGGACAACTCAAACTTTTACATATTCTCTTTTAGAGAGAATTTGCACAATAAACTCACAGGGAGGTGAACCACTGGTCTGCTACAGGATATTGTGTAATATATTCATTTAAATGGCTGGAGCTAAGAACCCTTAAGCTGATCCATCATCTAATTCACTGTCTCTAGACACAATGATGTTTGTAGGCTTCACTGGATACTCTGAAATTTACCCACCAGCCATTATGGATACTTGCATCTTCTGCAGCTACCTGCTAGGATACTCAAAGGCATCCAGAATCTTTCATATGAACGTGTCCTGCACTGTAATTCCTGCCTATTGGAGGTTTAATGTGAAATGATGTGATGCCCTCAAGATCAACTGCTTTGCATTTACAGTCAGGGTTTCCAAAGGAATTACAAGGGTCTCGAAACTCAAGTCAAATTTATGAGTTTGGCTGCAAAATTCCACTGAGATGTGCATAATAACATTGGATTAATAAAATGTTCTGGAGAGCAAAATAGATCATGGAGAAAGGTATTTTAATAGGTCACCCTCTATCCATCCCAGGCTCTGTTTAGAAAACAATACAATATTATTGGAGTTAGAAGGACAGCAAACCAGAAGCAGACTGGTTGTGTTATAACCCAGTGATGGGAAATTTAACTGTGGAGGGTTGGATGCCAGTACATTTGAAATTCATATCATTAAATTAAACTAGAAGTTGTTTTGTGAAAAGGAACTTCCAAGTCTTTTATTGTAATTCTTATAAGCCCTCTATTTGATCTGAGTCTTAAGTAATTTTTAATATTTTAAGAAACATTTTGATAAAATATATTAGAACACTGTACTGTTAGCACTGCTAACATCAGCTAATAGTAGGAAGTAATATGATCTTAACCAGCACTTGTTGAAGACTTCTGAAATATTCTAAGGTCTATTGAAAACTGATTGGTCTATTCACCATGTATTATTAAAGTGCTTATCAAAAGGTTAGATATGCCTGAAAGAATAAAGATTTAGCATTGTTACAAAAGCTGTGGCTGGCATCACAGCCATGTAAGAACACTCCTACTCCAGGTCCAGGTGACAGTAATTATAAGAGACAAATTTAGACTGCAAGGGGAAATAATGGTGGATCGACAACATTAGCAATAACACACAGAAGTTAGTGCCTCTAGTAAGTTGCTCTTTTCCCAAAGTTTATTTAAATAGTCAAGTTTCCCACCAAATTAATAAAGAAGTGATTATGAGAAGTGTCTGGGAACATCCTAAGAGAAAAGCTGTATGGGCTACTGAAATTAAGCAGGGCTCATTAACACACAACCCAAACCCCTGAAAACAGCAAAAAAAATCTCTGATGCAGGGAAGAACATGCAGTTTTTTTCCATTAGTGGCAACAGGATAACTCACTTCAGAAGGCCATTTAAACCAATGTAAATCTATCACTAATTTTGCATACATTTGATAAGGTCTGAATTCATCTTTGCTAGGAATTATCAAACAAAAGTTACTTAAACTCAGAAGAACTTGGTACTGATATCTGTCCTCTGTAAAAGATGGAAGCTCTTCTGGAGCAACATTAAACATCCTTTCAAAATAAGGGTCATAAAGACAAGCAGAAGCATCAGTGTTACCATTCTTTGTACGAAAAATCAAGAGGTGCAGGTAGCCTCTCAAGGGATACAGATAAAATGCAGATGATCATAGGCAGTCAACTGTTCCATTTTTGAAGGTCCAAAACAAAATTAATTTTGAAAATCATTGGGAAATAGTCTTCATACACTAGGCCTTTAAAAAACCTGATTTTCATTTGGTGGATGTAAAATGGTTCATGTGAAATCTTACAATAAATCCTAGAAATGTTAAATAATTTGCATGAGTCTCCCAAGCTGGCCTGCAGTGGGTTTTGAGTAGGTAAAAGTCTCTGTTCTGAGCAAACCTATGAGTACTATGCTAATGTTCTTCCTATTGCTACTGTACTGTGTTGGTGATTCACCTACTACTAAATAAATAAATGAAAACCTGAACCTTTTTCCCAATGAACCAGTTCCAAGGTTTCTGTAAACAAAAAGATCTCCCAGAACATCAGTGTTTCCAAAGGAGGAGTTATGTCCCTCAGATCCAAGAGGGAGTTAGAAAAAAGGTGGCATAATGATCTAGCAATAATATCCCCATGCTTGGTTGCATTCTCTTTGTTAAACTTCCCTATTAGCAAACACTGCTCTATGGGGCAGGTTAACAGATATTTGTTGTCTTGTTAAACAGCTGAGGTGTTGGACCAAAAAAGCATTTAGTGCTCAGGTACAAACGTTAAAAACTCTGTCCAAAGTTATGGTTTTTCATGTTGTATTGGAAGAAAAGAAATGGAATTGTACAGAAACTAAGAAATCTACCATTTTGTCTTCCTGTGTATTCATATACTGAAAATAAACCAGCTTTATTTATGCCTACTCTGTAGCGTTTTAGTACTTAAATATAAATCCATCTAAGAGAATTAGGGAATTCTCATAGACATCATGTTCAGATATATTTTTGACAAATGACAATGCAGTAGCCATTTGAGCTTATTTGTGTAGAATGTTATGCTGTTGAAGCCATCTGCTCAGAAGTAGATCAGAGGCGAAATATATCTACATGACTTTAAATCTACAGAATGGGGCTACAAGAACTCAGGATCCATCAATCAGTAGCTTGCACTGCTACGTAAAGTATCTTTAACATATAAAGACTTCTTGGGTAATTTTTTTGGCACTAAGCCTGTCTTCAACACAATGCATCATCTGTAAACATGCAAATTACTTGGCTTCCAATAAGTCTCCTATAGAAAGTGCATTCTAATTAAATTTAAAGGCAGACTGGGGTTTTTTAATTAGGATGAATTATTAAAATGTTACTGTTTATGGTAGTGTTCTTTATGCTTTACAGTGGAAACTGCATTGTAATTTCTAAAATTACTTCAAACACTGGAAGAACGTTTTTATTTATGCCTCTGCACAGCATTAAAACCATAAATGGTTGGTACTGTCACTAGAATGAGAAAGCTATAAACAGTAGTTAAATTAGAATATAGTAGAGTGTAAGTGTGTGTGTGCACACGTGCGCATGAGAGACAGAGAGCGAAAGATCAGACAAAAGGTAGTAGATGTATGTTAAAATTATTTTCTTACATAAATGGGTTATGCCATATTACATTTATTAAAATGTGTTTATGGAACATTTACCATACTACTCATTTCTGATAATTAAAATAAATGAAAAAATGACCCAGGCTACCAATCAAGAACACTGCTTGTGCTTATGGACTGTGGAGTGAATTCTAATCCCTATTACACTCGCCAAATTGTATCAAAGCCAGTGAGTCATTTTATATTTGAACCTGGGTAATGAAAGGCAAATGTTTAATATGGCCTTGTAACCCTTTCTAGCAGTTTATATGTATATCTAACCATTGAAGTTCACAGTATACCTCTCCCTCTTTTATTTTTTACTGTACACAGGTGCACCTATTTCAAGATGTTAAACAATGCATAGCATATTCAAAGCAGATTATCTATTTAATCACATTCCTGCAGTGAACAAAGGATAAAAAAAGGTAAAGGAAGTGGACTTTGTAGAAAACAAAACAAACCGAAACAAAGCAAAACAAAACAGAACAGAACAACCACTCTTCCCCATACTTTGGCAAAATCTGTCAATGGGAAGGCCTGCCAGGGTCTTCCCTGCCACTCAGACTCTATGGCAGAGCTGGAGGGAAACTGGTTCTGTATTCATCCCTTTAATTGTCAAGGGAAACAATGTGAGTTGGTAAGAAGTCACAGCATTGCTAGACAGTTAGCTGCAATGGCTATAACACATTCCTCCAGAGGTATGTGGTAGTTTTGTCATGAGTTTAGGTAGAAGTAAGTGGGTTTTAAGCTTAACGGCTTATATATTTAGGATGTGAGCTCATGTGCTGTATTACTTTTTCATATTGACATTTAGATCCTGCCTTTCTTGTTCTCATCTGTTACACTCAATTTCAGAAAGCACACACACTGCGAGGTTATCACTGAACAATACTGTACTTTTCTTCAAAAATAACTTTTCCTGCAGCTTGATCATCTTCTCTTTCTTGAGTCCTTTGATTCTTGCTATATTTTCAGTGTTGCTTCCATACCTTACGTCTCTGATAGGTCTCTGATGCTTAGCAACTCTGATGGGTCTCTGAAGAAAATTCACATTCCTAATCCATCTTCAAGTTTTTTCCTGGTCTGTTCCACATGTTTTCTGTCTCTTTGATGTAAATAATAACCAACAGCTTCTCCTTCCTGATGCAGCAGACCTCTACTCTCCAATGGGAGTATGTTTGTGACAGAGCTCAGTCTTCTCAGCTGTTGGTCCCAAACACAGAGCTTATTCTTCCAGAAGGTGGACTCATATACCCCACTGTTTTCTGGCCCCTACAAAATGCTTTTATCTCTGATCTTTCCCTTCCTCAAATAGCAATTTATATATTCATAACTAAAACTCCAGAAAACATGCTGCAGCAAGACACACCATGGTATGCTGGCATGCAGTTCTCCCCTGGGGCTGGAGATAAGAGAGGAACCAACATGACAGATGTGACATTTCTTATTGGAAGATTCTTGGACAGAGCACTGATAAACACTATCCAAATCTGTATAAAAGAGAGGGAATAATCCTGAACTTTAACTAATCTCTTTTTTCATCTTCTCACTAATTACTCCACATAAACTTTAACTCATTTTTATTTAAAACCTCTAATATTCAAAACAAAGCCGAACATCTGAAAAAAATATAAGGATTAAGAGCTGGTTTTGTTTTCAGTGAACTTTCTCCCTCTACTATGCTGGTCACTCTCTTTGTGATTATTATGTTTATATATTTATAATATTTCCAGTTTAGTGTGTAGTAACAAATGATTTAAAAATTGGTTTGAAATCCAAAAGGTCAGTAAAATGGAAGTGTAAACAAAATGGATGGAGGATTAGAGATAGTATCAGAGGCTATGAAATGGCATTGTTCATATTACCAGTGTCTCAGTTACCAGGGCAAGCTCACACTATCAGACTCAAGTTACCAGGGTCTTCCTTCTTACCCTTGGAAACAAGAAATTCCTAGAGTTCAATGGCTTTTATTATGACAATTTTACTCCATTAAAAAAACCAACACTATTATCAAATTATTGATGTTACAGCCTAAAAAACCCCCAGATTGTAAGGCATTGCAGAAGCACAAAGATGGGCACAGAAACTGAAAGTTTCAAGAAAGAGTCTCCTACTCAAAGACAGAGACCAGGAGGGAACACAGGAGTGCAGGCTCAGTTGCCAAAGTGACAAGACAGGACAAAAGCATTTTTACTGTTTTGCTGTTGTTTTTATCTGGTTATGAAGGTGTGGAGGCTGGGCCACTGGTAGGGAGCTAGGTGGTGCTCTTGTGATGCTGGTGGTGTGACCTCATGCAAAGGATCCTGGATGTTCTGGGGTGCTTCCAGGTCACCCCTGTGGCAGATGGACCCACTGCCATTGATGAGTCTTCCTGAGGTGGAATCGACCTCCACGGGCTCCACGCTATTGTCTGGTGAATTAACAGCCATTGGCCCTATGGCATGCTTTAGTGGATCAGCATCAATGGGCTCCATGTGGGCTTTGGTGGGCTGACATATCTAGGCCTCACACCATGCCTCAACAGACAGACACACCAGGGGCCCATGCTGTTCCTCTGTGTGTTGCATGCCATCATTGCATGAGTGCAGACAATTGCTGTCATGGCACCAGGGCTGGTGTTGTTCCTCCTCTGCTGATGCCCCTTCCTCCTGGGAGGTGCCTTCCTTCTCTGCAGCTAGAGATGGGGACCAGCTTTGCGCTGTCCCATGCCATGATGGGCAGCCACCCCCCTCACTGCTGCAGCTGATCTTCCTTCCCAGCATGCTTGGCATCTGAGGGCCTCAAATCTCGGCAAATTGTGAGCCAGCTGCATGGCCCTGGGTTTTAATAGGTCCCAAGTAAAAGACAGTGAGGTGGCTGATGACAGCAGGAGGCCACTATGACAATGATTGTAACTGGCCGATGTGTGTGGCCAGATATGGAAGGCTTGGGCATAGGGGACCTGTGACCTGAAAGGGGATTTTCTGGGATATTCTTTTTTAACAGAAACTGATGGGAGCTGGTTCTGCCAGGGTTATCCTTGGCATACAGAATGCAGGAGAACATGACACAAAGGTAACAAGCCCTGCCAGAAGTCCCAGATTTCCAGGTTAACCTCTGTAAAATATGAAAACCGTTGTGTTTGCACCTGTCACTAACAGTCATGTTTATACCATCTTGGACTAAATGATCTGGTTATCGAAGACCAAATCTCCCATAACTATGAATATTTTTGTCTTTTCTTCCATTTTCTGTTTGACACTGGTATTAGGCACCATTGACTTTTCATTCAAGACTTCTTAAAAGCCATATCCTTGACTTGCAGCTAATTTATTTTTGTTGATGAATCTTCCTCTCAGTACCTCAAAAATACTGCTAAAATACCATCGCTAAATTACCTGAGTCATAACAGGCTGCTCTAAGTCCAGGATCTATTATAACAGAGAGACTTGTCAGAATAGAGCAAACTAACCCTGCCTTGACTCACGTTCCCTTTGCTTTTGTGCCTGGCAAATTCTTCTGAGCAGCTTTAAGGTCACCTCTATTCCTCATTCCTTGTGACTTTATTTGTCACATGTCTGCATCTCACAGAAAGATTATTTAATTATCTACGACACTTTGCATGTGAGTGTACACTTTTCAGTGGCTGCCAAGTGGGCAATTATTGTTAATGACAGTTTTCTTTTTGAAATTTTTTTTGTGCAGTAACACAAAATATTTATGTTTCATACCAAAATAAATTAACTGAAAGGCAAAAGTAAGTACTGCCTTCCTGTATGCTTTAAAATATTGGCTGATTCTTTATTTTGGTATATGTAATATCTAGGATGTATGGGTTAAAGATAATGTAGGAAACTTAAGGAATGGATATTCAGAGATATTTCTGTTACCATCAACAGAATGAATAAATGCATCTTTGAAAATCTAGCCTATAATCATTTATGTTCTTTGGCTTTTCAGTAAAAGCCATGAAGACTTCAGATTTTTTTCCCATTTTACATACATTCATTTTTCTCAAGTTCTAAAAATATTTTCATGTATAGAAGGAAAACAAAACTTTTTTTTGACAGTCAACACAACCTTATGTATTACTTTTTGAAATGCCAAGTTAAAATAATGTTCACTGTGGACAAACATCCCACTCGTTAGGAAGCATAAAAGGATTTTGCTGAAGTGCGATCTTCTATCATTCTGTCACTTTGAAATTGTTTGCAGGTTCACAGCTGGACTACAGCAACCCAAAGTACATTGCTAAGTGAAAGGAGAAGGCAGGTGACAATTACATGAGAATTGCAAGTATTACTGCAAGTAATTTTGTTAGGAGAAAGCTGCCAACTATAAAGCAACACTTGCATTTAAAAAGAAAAAAGAAAAAAGAAAAAAGAAAAAAGAAAAAAGAAAAAAGAAAAAAGAAAAAAGAAAAAAGAAAAAAAGAAAAGATAAAGAAAAATGAAAAGAAAAAAAAAAGAAAAGAAAAGAAAAAAGAAAAGAAAAAAGAAAAGAAAAGGATAAAAAAGAAAGGAAAAAAAAAAAGACAGCAACCCTCCCCTCCCTGAATTTTCCTTAATCCTTTGTAATGAAGTATTTTCCAGTGTTGGGCACAACAAGAGATATTCATAAATCAGCTTCTAAAACAAAAAACCCCAAACCTCACACCCCAAGAAAGCTGGAGTTATGAATATAGAATGATTGCCTTGAGTTATACATTTTACTGTGTCTGAACTGTCAATGTAAAAACTTGGTAGGTAAGCATAAGTTATGTCAGCCTGCATGTCTAGTACTTTAAAGCCTGCATGACATAAATGTGTCATACAACATAGTCAGAAATTTCATATTAATTGACACACTCAATAATTTACAAACTCCACTATTACATACAGAGGTATCCTATCTTAATTACGTTGTCAATTGTTAACAGGATTATTGAGGCTGGTTGAGGCAATCTTCATTTTAAATATTGATAGGAATTTTTCAGATTTTGTTTCCATATAACATCTGCAAGTGGTATTTTGTCTGTGTGAGCAGGATATTAATCTGAAATATACAGTATGTTAATAACCCATTTATTTTTATTTCTATGCCATGTGCTTTCAATGTGCTTTCAGAGCTGAAACAAATACTTTCCATGTAGAGATTATGCTGTATTATTACTGCTAACTCCAGCATTAATCCAAGGGAGTTACATAACTTTCTTGATAACATGATGGTAATGAACAGCAAAAGAAGGCAACCCCTCATAAATATGCTTTATTCTGGGTTTAAACTCTGCTCCTCACTTTGTACCCAAGTGCAAAGCCCAGACAACATGAGTATCAAGGCATGGTTCACATGAAGATTAGGTACCAAAACTTGCTGTTCAGAAAACCTCAGATCAAACTTTGGGTGCTATTGAATTTTACATTCCATAAACATTTTGGTTTCCCATTTTAAAGGCTTACAGATATCCAGAATTTTGGATCTCTGTCTCCCTGGACATGTCTTAGAGTTGACAGGGCTGAAGAAATGGTGTTCAGCTAATGTCTAAACTCTAAAGAAATCCAGCCACTATAAGTCTAAAAGTCACCTGAGGGGCTGGATCCTGTATGTGCTTCAGCAGCAAGTTTAACATACAGTGGCTTCCAGAACATCCTCTATACAATTCTGCTTGATCTTTCGCTGCTGTGGAGCTCTGTTTAGTTACAAGACACTGTGTACAGAAATACAGGATAAACCAGCATTTTATCATAGATTTTTTTTTTCTTTTTCTCTCTCTGATTTTTTGTTGGTTTCTTTCTTTCTATATGTGTCTTCTGAAAGTGCACATATATTAAGAATTTCTGCTTAGTTTTCTCACCATCTCATTGATGCTTTGGATTGCAAAACTAAATTGTAATGCAAAGAAAATACACAGGTTCATAATATTTGGATACATTTAATTCATTCAGATTCCAGGGGATAGATTAGATTTAAAGATTTTTCAAGTTTCCTGTCCTAACTTTTCCTTATTTTTATGAGTCTTTTTAGGATCAGAAGGTACAGTTAACAGAAATAAAGCTAATCCCTCCTTGTTGTTTGTGAATAAAGGATGCTTTGAGTATACATCATTTCTGTATTAAAATGTCTACAAAATAAAAGGCTGATAAGAAATTAACAATGTTTACTTTATTAAATCAGACTTTCAATACTTCCTACAAATAGATCTATTATTAGTCTTACTGTAAGTGCAAGCATGTTAACGTTGGATATGGAAGAATTTATGACCTTATTTCTTTAAATGCTACAGACTGATGTGGATATTTCCAACAGCTAGTCTCTTTTGCTATGTGTGTTTAACAAAGGCCACTGGCTTAGCAAGGCACAATTCCAGGCACGTACCTGCACATAAAACTCCTCTGGCCCCCACTGTGGACTTATCTTTTTTCCAGCCTTTCAGTACAAAACCACCTTGAGAAACAAATTGGGATGTTTTCCATTTTTCAAGCTTAAAATCCATGAATTCGACAATGAATTATAAGTTACATAGTTTAGTATCATCACATATAACTGCATTTAGTGGATGGAAATAACTGTATATTTGGGGTGTGTATGTATATGCATATATATACATCACCACCCCCCATCTTTTCCCCCATCTTTCGGCAGTTCCTTTTCCTCAGCTGTTACTTGGTGATGGAAGGGGGTGACAGTCATTTTATCATTATGCTTATGGAATTCTGAGCATTAGAAGTCTGGATTCTGGTCGCCTAGATGCCATATGGCCTATTAGTAATGAATTTTATTAATGGTATTTTATTGAAACTTCAGAATAAGTAGAATGTTAAATAAAAATATTAATTTTTCACATCCTAATCAGGAAGGACAAAAAAGAAAATGTATCCTGATAACTTAATCTCAAAGCCATAGACTATACCTCCTGTTTAAAAAATACGTATAAGCAAACACAAAAATAGTCTAAACTACTCACATGCAGGGACAGTCTTGAGGTAAAAGAAGAAAATAGCTCCAGAACGCTATGCTCTTATAAGCATATGGCTTCCGATGTTTTCCATTTATATATATATTTGCGTGCGCGCGCGCACACACACACACACATACACACACCCCCACCCCCACACGAACATACACACACACACACACACGAACAACAAACAGTTCCATTGGAGCATATAGTCAACTTAAATTCAGTTTGCTTAAAATGAAACCAGGATGACACTTGGATTGTTAGCTGCTTGGGCACAAGGAATCTTTTTCTTAAAGGTTTGATATAAAGACTACTAAGTTAAAACTGTGTGCTCTTTCTTTTTCTTTTCTTTTTCTTTTCCTATTTGTTACTGTGAATGAACAACAGCAAAAAAAACATTATTGACATTCTCTCCCTCTTTCATATCTGACCTTCTCAGAGCTTGACAGGACTCAGAGAACTCTAAAATGCATGCACTTCACCCCATCAGCTAACCTGGATTTACTTGCAATACTTGAAATCCTTGCTGTATTCATGGGTCAGTGAGTGCCTGCTGTTCATTTGCACCATGTTACTCATTTATGTTTTCCGCAGATTGTCAATATTGGGGAAAAGGAGTTTGTTTCAGGAAGTAATCAATTAAAACAACATCTTGCTCACAAAAATTCTTGACAAACTGTTAACTCAATTTTAAAAAATAAAATAAAAAAGTAGAACAAATCTGTCATTAATTGTGCAGTTTGGACCTACTACATGACTGTTCTTTCAATGCATAGAAACCAAGAACTAGATTAACTCCTGATGGTACCAGGCTGTATCCACAGAACCACTGGTATCATGACAATTTACAACACGTGGGAACAGAAGTAAGACTACCACTACTCTTTCTAAAGGACAAACACAAGTCATGTGTTTATAACCTTATAAGACTATTCTGCAGATCAACTGAAACTGCACAAATTGCTAGGTATATTTTCTGGATCTCTCTGCCAGATTTCTTTGGCTTCTCCATTTCTATCGACATCTGGGATCTGGCTAGCTCTTGGCATTCCAGTGGGGCAGCCAGGTATGGGATGATGTGACTTGCCTCATAACATTCAGTCTTTCCAGTTTTTTGCTTCCAGGCATGGTCTTGCACCTCACTTACTCTAATCAATCTCAGTGGAATAATTTGGGCCAAAAGAATTTGTGGTGTTGCTTATTAGCTAAAGTGGACTTGAAATCAGAAAAAAATGTATATTTTACAGAATAGTGTATTTTTATTTTTAATTAAACTGCTCAGTCTATATGTCGGTTGGTCCTTTTTAAATTTGACCCCATGTGTTCTTGTGCAGTCTTGATATGCACCCATTAGTCTCTCTCCCCAATAACTTCTGAGTGCAATGGCTAACGTAACATTTGAGAGAAATAAAGATGTCTCGACAATAGTAACGCTGCTACAAACTTCAGGCACAATTGTCTGCTGTCCACAAGAGAGGAGATAGAAATGAGAGTCTCCATTGAAGGAAAGGAAGGCAGAAATCAGCTGTAACGTGCTGTCAGAAGCTGCTCCGCCAGTCTTGACTAGTAATAGCATTGTGTCTCTTTCTGAGTTAGGACATTGTGGGGGTTATCATGGGAAAAAGGAAGAAACAGGATGTTCAGAAAAAGGACCCAACCCATAGGAAATCAAGTTTCATTCTGGCCTTTCAGAACAACTATATTAGACACACACACACACACACACACATGCACACACACCCTTCAGCCCTCTGTGCTGTTGCTTTTCTAGAACTTTATCAGCCTTCTAAACTGATTCATGTTACTTAGGTTAGTGTAAGTTATGGGAATGCACTGTAAGGAACACATTTGAAATATGTAATTGACAAGCTGCCTAAGGTATACGGAGTGATCAGTCTAATATTCTTTTCAAGAATATTCTTGAACAATTAAAATTTTCATAGTATGTAACCAGATCTTCACTGATCCCATCCCTTTTCTAGTCTCATTCTTTTCCATGACATAGTCACACGCAGAAAACACAACTGCAGCAGTAAGTAAAAAAGCAATTTTAGATTACTGTGCTCCCCTTCCTGAACATGTCCTGGAAGTGTCAGTCGGTTTAGCTTATGGTATATTGAGATAAAGTCATAGTATGCTGAAAGAACAGTAGGGCATGACAGCACTGCACTGATTTCTGACTCATCTGAAAGTTGATGTCATTATTCAGTGTTGGCCTGATTATATATAGGACACAAATTCATCACCAAATGAATCAGTCTAGGCAGGCTAATCATGAAAGATCCGTGAGTTTCTTGTATTTTGGATTTTTTTGTAGTTCCACCCCACCCTCCCACCCCCCCAGACTGTGATGATCAGTCTCTAAGAATTCAAGGTTTTCCTAAAATTTATTTTGTTAGGTGTGGGTAAATATATTTACCCATGAGGCCCCAGCAGTTTTAGTCTTTGTATTGAGATCAGGCATTTAAGGATCTAAGACACATGTACAGAAAGTATAAAGCAGCTGTAGGTAGCCCAAAACAAGAACAAATTTTGAGAACATATTTTAGAATAGCTCATTGCTGGTGCACTGTGATTTTATCAGAAATTCAGTGGTGGCTATAGAACAGTTCCAGCAACTCTTGTCCACCAATGATGAAAAGGCACTACCTCTAACAGGCTGCACCCATGTTACTGATTTTTATATATTATTTTGCTTGTGCTTATTATGAATGCATATTCACTTTCTTAATGTATTCTAGCAAATTAACAGAGAAGAACATTCATACAAGGTGCAGAGTTTTGTGAATGCTGAGTATTTGCAAAAGATGTATTTTCAATTCCAATGAAGATTTTGTGTCAGATATATACATAAGTACAAACATAAGCATGTGCTTGGATGATGAGTGAATTACAGTTTTGATCCAGTAATTACATTAAATTCCTATAAGTACAAACTACCTCAGGGCAATACACTACAATCTGAACTGTGCTTCTAGGCATGGTAGCCAGCTGTAGCTGTGCCTACTTCAAATACTTAAAAATTGTCAAACGGTGAAAGTGTTAAAAGAGCTATTAAAAATGGGCATGGCCCATCTATTTGCTTTTTTACATAATCATAGTGTCTAACACTTGTACTTTTCAATGAACACCTCATAAATTCAGTATCCAGGTTTTAAGGCAAGCACCATCATGAAACTTAAGACCAAATCATTACACTTTACAATATTGCCATTAAAATAGGTATTACAATTACAATACTGTATTACAATATATCTGAAATTTGCACTTGCTCTCACTCTACTAAACATGAAAGCTATACCTTTACAAGTATGAATTTAATTGTTTCCTGAAACACAGGAAAAGGTCAATGAAGCTCCAAAGTGCCATAATTTACAGTTCTTCAGATGCAAAGAATTTTACAAATTTAGCTGTTTCCTAGCATGTTGTGTTACTTGTATACTGAATAAGATATGAAAAGGGAGATGGGATTAAAAAAAAATTCCAACAAGATAAAGCAGTGCCTTTTTCTACTGCAAAAATAATTTCATGACATTTTGAAATAAGTAAGGAAAAAAAAAAAGCCACCAAAAATGTACTTGCTTCCTAGGACTTTTATAGCTGGAGAGAAGTCAAGGAAGTAATTTTTTTGGTCTCTGATCTCCACAGCAGTCAAAGGAGCTGTACTGTCCTCATCAGCATCACAGAGAAAAAGTTTCTAAATGTTGAAATTTGTGACCTTCTCAGCAGAATGCTGTTAAGAAGCTCTTTGTTGCTTCAGGTTATTTCCAGTTCATTTCTCCTTGGATATGAGCTTTTCATGGAGTTTAATAGACTCAGTTCTAAATACAGAAGTCAGGTTACAGTTCAGCACCACATGGTCACTCTCTTGAAGGGATAATTGCTGAAGAAGGATGGTGATCCCTGTAGCACCAGATGATGAAATGGAGCTTCACCCTTCCCTAATGTAGTTGTTCTAGTCATAACTTTCAACGCCTTGCACTTGTTTTATGTTCTCTGTGACTGGAGGTCTTTTCATGCTATAAAATCCACATCACTAAAACTATTGTTCATTGATGCAATCATGAAGAAAAAGTCAAGTATAAACACCACAGAACATTGTTTCCAGCTCAGTGACCCAACATTGGTTAACTGAATATAACTTGACAAGTCCTGTTTTCAATGTGCAAACCAAATACTTTGACAGAAACTACAGTTCCACGCAAAGCACTCAAAAAAATTGTTTTCTCTGTCTCAAATGTGCAATTTCAATCCTCAGCAAAATTAGATATGCATATTTCAGCCCAAATAATCATCAAAAAATGTCCCAAGGCTTTGAACATAACATTCCTAATGGAAAATACTTTCAAAAATATATTTTTTGCAGTTGCTTAATTTTAGAGAGATTCTAAAAATAACAAATATCATCAGGAAATTATTCTCTATTGAAAGGTAAGTTCCTCCATGGGAAATTCTGAGGGGCTGTTCCATTAAGCAGCACTGGCTGTAGCAATTGAGCTGCCCTTGTAGATTTAGGTGCAATATTTCAGTTATGGCTTGTAGAAAGGGTTCAGAGATATGAAGGAGGAATAACATTCCTGAAGAGAGGGAGGATGAGGGTATTTCTGCAATCTGCTTAGGTGATATTTCAGTTGAGTTCCAAATGCACTTTAGGAGAATTCATCAGGGTCTGATGTGAACAGCACAGAGAAAGTAGTTGAGTAGACTGTGGCAATTTTGTTACTAATTTTTTAGTATTCATGGATTTAAAAATCTAATGCAATAAATAATTTGGTTAACAAAACTCTTTCCCTGGTAACTTTGATGAATTTATTTATTTGCAGGGAGACCACTGTCATTCCTGTAAGGCAGTCATTCTGCAGAAGTCCAGTTTGCTAGATGCTTGCATGCCAAATTTCTAAAGAAACAAAAATCAATATTAATGTTGATTTCTCAAAAGATCCTGAAGAGCTGTGCAGCAGTGTCTGATTTATCTTTTAATGGTGCAACAATAAACAAAACATTGGACCGAATAATGAATGTTCTTAATTTACAAATAGTAAAATGTCAAATATGTCAGTAAGTTATGCTTTCTTGTAATTGCATTAATTACTTCTCAAAACACTAAAATTACTTTTAAATGGGTTATTTTAGCACACACCAAATAATTAATTACATTCCCAGTCCCATTGCCCCTTTGCACTCATTTCCCCTTCATGTTAATGGAAGCTTTGTTTAAAGAGGGAACACAGAAGCAGATAGTTAATATGCTACTTAAGTAGTGTTTTGAAATGGCACCGTGAATTCTTCTGTGGTGTGCAATGCTAACTAAATATTGTTATGACAGTCCTGGACTATCTTTAAAATAGAGACAGTCTGAGGTTTACAAGAAATGAACATTTCAGAAAAGTGAGAAAATATCCAATTATTAGGTCATTCATGCTCTTTGTTTGTTTGTTCTATTCTTGTTCATAGCTAGGAATGAACTTTGCAGCAGGAAATATACTAAGTACTTGGGCAAAATGATAGACAAGCTCTCAGTATTTAGGCAGCTTTTCTTTGAAATATGGTAGAGTATAAACTGTCTACACAAGCTTTTACATAACTTTCACAAGTAGACCAAAGATAGAAGTGATAAATTCCAGTCTTAACTGAAATCTGAAAATTAAAACTTGGGATCATCAGCTAAGTGGTGTATGTTTTGTAGGTGTAATGAAGCTATTCAAACTAAATTTGCAAAACCCCACCATGGATGTGTCAATTCTTTGTTATGGTTTTCTCTCTTGATCACTAATGCAGTATAGATTTAGCCCTTCTGTTAAATAGTTCATGCTGGAAAACACCTCATATCTGGAAGACTGTGTGTCAACCCATGACCTGTGTTAATGATGTTAAAAACAGTAATTAAACCAGTCTCCTAGGAAAAGACCCAATTTATGACTGTCTCATTCCCATACATCTTTTTCTAATGTATCTTTTATACATATATTTTCAATGGAATATAACTGGAAATAAATAATTAATTTTGAAGTACTTCTCAGCTAACAACTTTGAGTGAGACTCAATGACAGAGACACGTGGAACTATATCGAGAGTGAGAAACTTTTTATGAGGATCAGATATTGCAGAACATATCCCTCTGCGCATCTTCACAGAACAAAGTTTTACTGTGTACGTAGAATGAAAGTTTGCATGATAAACCAGTTTAGATTAATGGACTGAAAAGAGCTATTTCCCCTTGTGAAATAAGAGTTAACTTCTAATGTTCATCAATTCTTAATTCACACTAACTTTCTCAACTCCAAACACAGTGATTTACAAGGAACTATGATTCAGACAGGACAGAAGATTAAAACATCCTTTTGAAAGGTCAGGTATTACTCCCTGGATAGCATAAAGAAATTAATAGCCAACCAGTCCTACTGTCTAAGGTGAGACTGTAGCACTTCTAGGTTGTATCCACAGAGATAATTGGTGTGAAGCAAACTTCACATGCCTCATTCCATATCATCACTTCATTCTTTGCATGCCCAGTTACTAAAGTTACAGTTACAAGTCACTAGAAATGCATAATGCTGCTTGGAAATTATGTCTTCTGTTCAGCTGCCTGGAACTTCCCAGTGCTCCACCGAGAATATGTTATAAGAATATCAATGCTTGGGATGTTAAAGCATCTTAAAATAGATGCGTACTGTTGTGGCCATAAATGTGAATGTAAGGGACATGCCCACTTTGGAAGCAGGTGTATATAAAGTTTTACATTATGTCCTTCTCTATATGTGTAACAGTAAACCAGTCTCAAGACAGACAGGTTTCACCACCTGGGTGCTTATCTAGTGATTTTAGATGGATGTAGTGGGATCTATGGAAATCCTACCACTGGCGTTGATAATCTGGAAACCAAAATCAATTCAATTGCTATTTTTTTTTCCAATTTTTTTCATGAATTTCATTATTGATACTATTTTTCTTCGAGCTTTATATTTTGAAAAAACTTGAACAGCTCCCTCAAGCTCAAAAATTACCATATTGTTGTGAAAATATATATTTAAAAAGATGAAAGCACAAGACAGAAGTCAGTTTCACTGTAAGGAAAATGCAGAAACACATGCGTTTAGAGCTGAAAATTCAATAAAAATTAAATTTGAATTCAGTGTTAGATGAAATCTGGGACCCATGAAGTCATGCCAAAGAAAAGAAGCCCACAAAACCAGCACAGACTATTATTCTAATACCAGCAAACTCCAGTCATGGGGTCTAACATACCTACAAATACAATAAAACCATTCTGAGGCTGAGCCTTGGAGCTCAGTCCTGTATGAACATCTCAATAGCATGGTCCTAAACATCTTGTTCTAGTGATGTTACTAGGAGAAGAAGAGCAGTTTTGAATTTGCAATGCTGAAGCAAATGGGAGCTTTGCCTTTGAGTAAGATGGATAGACTCAGATACTGCTGCCTTGTAGGTAAGAGATGTGAGCTAAACACCAAGTGAATTCCAACCTAAGGTCTAGTACAGAGGGGAGAAGTCAGACAATGTGCATTGGATCACCACTGGTTTCTAAACAACCTAATCTCAGGAAAGAGAAAAAAAAAAAAAAAGAGCAGCTGTGAATAAAATTACAGGTATTTTAAATCTATTTAGCAAAACAGTATTTTAACTTTCTTCAAACACTGGTCCATGTGTTGAAACACCATCAATTCCATCAATATCCTGAATCCTGATTCTGTTGAAAGACTTTTACAGTACTGATTTGGTACTTTGGGATAAAGTACACTGAAAAATATCTTTGCAACACCACACTCTTTAATATGAATCCCTGCCCCCGCCACAACTTCCCAGAGGAATCAATGGATGAGAAAGGCAAAACTTTAACAAACGCCAAAATCTACTGAATCAGACTGTGTGAAATCCCAATAAACTTACTGAAATCCTTGTGTATAAAAAAGGGACGTTTTGGAAGGCGGGGATTGCTAATGAGCTAGAAGACTGGTGAAGAGTGAATCCTTGTAAATTTATGCAAAGCATCTCCTGAGGAAAATGGCAAAAGATTAATATTAGGTATGTCAGTGTTTTAGGCAAAATCCAGTTTAATATGCTCACAACAGTAGTTCTATTACTGTTCCTGACTTGAGAAAGGTTAATGAAATATTTCCCCTTAAGTGGCTCTATCCTCAATGTGGGATATAAATTTTCAGTTGAATTCAGTGGTTAGTTCTGATAATGGTCCATCAGCCTTGCCATAGGTCTAGTTCTGTGAGACATTTCTTGAAAATCATAGAATCACAGAATCACAGAATAGTTTGAGTTGGAAGGGACCTTAAAGATCATCTAGTGCCAGCCCCCCTGCCATGGGCAGGGACACCTTCCACTAGACCAGGTTGATCAAAGCCTCATCCAGCCTGGCCTTGAGCACTTCCAGGGATGCGGCATCCACAGCTTCTCTGGGAAACCTGGCCCAGTGCCTCACCACCCTCACAGCAAAGAATGTCTTCCTAATGTCTAATCTAAGTCTACCTTCTTTTAATTTAATACTATTACCCCTTGTCCTGTCACTAGAATCCCTGATAAAGTGTCTCTCTCCAGCTTTCTTGGAGTCTCCCTTTAGGTACTGGGATGCCACTATAAGGTCTCCCCGGAGCCCTCTCTTCTCCAGGCTGAACAACCCCAACTCCCTCAGCCTGTCTTCATAGGAGAGGCACTCCAGACCTCTGATCATCTTTGTGTCCCTCCTCTAGGCTTGTTCCAACAGCTCCTCTCTTGGGGACCCCAGAGTTGAATGCAGTACTCCAGGCAGGGTCTTATGGGAGCAGAGAGGGAGAATCACCTCCTTCGACCTGCTGGCCACACTTCTTTTGATGCAGCCCAGGATGCAGGTAGCTTTCTGGGCTGCAAGCACACATTGCTGGGTTGTGTTGAGCTTTTTGTCCACCAGAACCCCCAAGTCATCCTCAGGGCATCTCTGAATCCATTAAACAGTACTATTTTCTGCAGTAGTGGTCCAATGCATTATAGAGCACCTAAAGTAAGATGTAGGGCGAAATAACCAAATGCAAAAAGTAACTGCATTTTAGATCAACCCTCTCAAAGCCTTTCTGTAAAAGGTTCATTGAAATTGTGGAGAGCTGAGAATACACTGACCCTCATAAGAAGCTCTGGATATTTTGCAGAACCAACCACGGAAGATTTTGTTGGATTAATTGACTCTGAAGGTAGTTGTGTGTGTGGGAGTATAGGCAATTCTCTACTTCTATTGCAGTCTGAAATAAAAAAAAAAAATATCTTCAGGCAATTTCATATTAAGAAAATCTGCATTGGAAAATAATATTTTTTAGTTTTGCATGACTGAGCAGATTATTTGTGATTGCTGTTGGCTTCAGTTACATGCATGCTCTTTGTAAAATTGTTTTGTTAATCTTTAGGTTTGAAAAGCACTGCAATGATTTCTTTGCTCATAGAGGCAAGATCTGTTTTACTTTTTTCCACTCACACTTGTTTTCATCTTTGCATGAGCTGTTACTTTGTGCCTTCCCTATGCAAACATTAAGCCAACTGTAGATGTGCCAGTTCAATTTTAAATGTATGCTTGTAAAACTATACCTTTGTTTGCAGATCAAGAATTTGTTATTCACAGCTCTATAGTGCTTCCACAGTGTATATTTTGTATACACAAGTTGGACATGTGGAAAGACACACAGTGTATGAACTGATCACTAATTATGATATTCCTTTGTAATTTCAACTAAATTTTTCATGTCTGGCAATAAAAAAACATAATTACATGTTGTATTTGAAAAAAGAAAATAAAACAAATGGTACCTTCCTTGATGACTACTAACCAGGGATAATGCAAATTAAAAAAATATATATTTATAGATGAGTTATGGATAGAATATCTAGTATGCCCTTACAAAAACTACTGTGAGAAGATTATATTGATTCATATCATAAGACTTTGGTGTGAATTAGGTCTAAATGTAAAAGGAACAAAGTTTATTATCATCAAAAATGTTGACATAGACCAGGTTGATATTTACATTTAAGTGTGTGAATATAATCAGAACCTCAGATTTCATTTTCTAGCCATCTGACTGTGTAACTTGACACATGACCCAGACAGAACCACAATTGCTCCCCAGCCACTGAGCTATTTATGACTTTTAATGCATGTTAATTCAGTTGAGCATTTTCCTTCTTATGCTGTTGCAGAAATTCTAGAGAAGGCCTCATTTACATGCAGTGCTTGGCAAATTGAGAGATGGAGCAGTACTAAGGAAAATAATACTTGTTTTTTCTAATATATTTATAAACTAATCAAATCAAACTCCACACGATTTAGTAAGCTTTAGATCTATGATCAGAAATTGCTGGCTGCAATAACCAGGTGGCATAGGGCAGAAATAAAACTTATATACTGATTTTTTTTGATAGAATATTTAATGTAAGAATTTCAAACCTTAACCTAGATGTTTGAATAAGCAATAAAACTGGAAAATTGTGGGAAATAATCAAATTGTGGCAGCCACTGATGACAAATATTTTAGGTTCTGTCACTTAAGTTTTGAAGCACATGTGTTAAAATATATAATCCATATAAATAGGCTAGCCAAGGATGAGATGCAAAACACCAGCAGTAAATGATTGCCATGGTTGTGCAAAATGGCCATGCTCATCTTAGGGCTCCATCTTGAGCCCCAATATGTGTTTCACTAGCTAAGATCATGCTGTGTGTCACTTATCGATTTTTCCATTTTAACAAAATTTTTTTAACATTTTTTACAGAATAAATGTAGTAATTCATAAATCTTATATGTTCTGGTTTTGTATATGCTTCTTTCCTCTTTCTCTCCTCAGGTTCAATAATAAAATATAAACTGCCAGTGGAAAGCGAGTTTTTCTTGATCTGAATTGCAAAATGACTTGAAACTGTGTTAAATGAAATATAAATAAAGTGACTATTAGGAGCTTTTGGTTCCATGACTCCCATATCACCAAGGTGTGTATGCCTAGATTGCCACTAAGTCATGCTGGTTCATATATTCAGCTACACTGCTGTTCTTTAATGAAACACACACTGGCCATTTTTGAAGGATAATGGTATCCTACAGCTGTTCTACTTGCATTGAGAGAGAAGGGTGTTTTACTGTAGCTACATTATTAAGTGTGTATGTCATGATGTTGTGTTTACTCATTCTTAAATGAAACATGAAGTACAGGATAATGCAGACAAGAATGATTATACTTTTCTAATTCCATTTCACAGCCTTCAGCTCATGACTTCCAAGTCCATGTTCAACTCACTTTTGAATGTCAGCCCACACCAGTTTTAAATCATTTTTCTCTCTTCCCGTTTATAAGTGCAGGCAGCCAGAATCTAGCTGTGGAGTTTTGGTGTTGTCCCTGAACTGCATCTTGAAGGGACCTAAGCTGACATCTCTGTGTCTTCCTGACTGCTACTTGTATCGTCATGCAATGCAAATAGTTGGAAAATTGCTTTGTGAAGATGAATTTAACTGAAAGAAAAAAAAGAAAAAAAAAACCCAAACAACCACATAAGGTTACTTTGCCTCTCCAAAGGCTGAACAGAAGATTGAGTGCCACACCTCAGGTTTAATTCACACTATAAATAAAGGGACGTATAAATGACATTGCCTTGTGCCTAAAAGGAATTCACTCTAAAGAAAATACAGCTGATGTTTTTTACTGCATTGCCAATATCCACTGACTATCCTTACTTGTGTTCAGACTCTACTAAATCATTGAGAAGACCTACAGCATTTGGGAAGATTCCTACTGTCCCACTGCCCCCAGTTATATGAGTAATGTTAATTGGATTGAATGATGCACTTCTGGATTATATTGGCATCAAGCAGCTCTATGATCTGATCAGGATGGAGCTGTGGAAACTTGCCCTTCCTCTCCAATCAGTCTAGCCCTCTCATTTCCACTAATATAAATCTCATTCTAGGATACTCACTGCCTTAATATTTTCCTCTTTATCTTTGAATTTATATACATCTCATTTTTCTCATGTGCAGGAAATAAAGGCTGTATCTGCACAAGTATGCACAACTGGTTAGTACCATTACTACTCCACAAAGAGTAGGATGTCCATGCAAAGGAACCCCATGAGGTCCATTTGTGGCATTATCTGCTCTTTAGCTTAAATGAAGATTTTCCAGAACCAAGAATGTGTACAGATTTAATTTCCTCCCTAGAGATTACAGTTCTGTGATTTCAAGTGACTGAGTAGAGTAGGTACCTAGGAACCAGGAAAGTCTGAACTCTACATTCACTTTTGGTATCAAAATTCTTCTATGATATTGATGTGTCCTTTCAAACTAGATTTTGCCTCACTTTTCCTTAACTGCATGTCAAAGGAAGAGATATGATATATTGCCCTCCCACGTCATCAGTCTTCAGTTGAATATAAGATGGCTGGCTGCACATTAACCTTTATGTTGAGAAAATCATCTTTTCCCTATATTTCTGATTGGAGGAGTATGGTATTCTCACTTTGCTGCCTTTCTCTGGTTTACACCCACTGGTGGCATGGTGATGGAGTCCAGAAGGTGGTACCTCATGTGATAAGGAAGATTTGGAAATTACATCTTTCTTATCTCCAGATAACTAATCTTACCTGTGCCAGGCTAATTTACAGTACAAAACTCTCCAGCTATCTTCCTTGACTTTGCCTTTGCGAAAAAGTAAGTAAACACATGAACAGGTTATTAATAGTAATGGCAGTCATAGCAGTATTTCATGTCACAAAAATATTGGGCAAAATTAAATATTTATAAAGCGCATAGAAAGTGAAACTAAGTGCTAAGTATTCTAATTCAAGGAATTTTGTGGGTGTTTTCCCCTCTATCTTGGAATAGTTTGTAACGCTAAAAAGAAAATATTGCTGATTTTATTTACCCAAACTTTTAATCATCTTATCAATGATTTATAGACTGTTTTTAAGACCTTGTTTTAGCTTTATGAGCTATGACACCTGTCACTGTGTCACTTGGCTTCCCTGTGTCACTTCCCTATTAGGGTTTATAACACATGCCAGAAATGCTAGTGGGACCTAACAATGCACTAGGACTATGGGATCTTTTATTCAACTGACCTTAAACAAGAAAGTCTGCTTAAAAAATGACATAATGATATGGGCTGTTGTTTTGTCCTTTCTCATTACTAAAGCAATTACTCACAAATACATACTGATTCATTATGGCCACTCCATGGAGCTAAACACCAACTCTGTAATACTCAGATACAGAATCAGAGAGTGAAGTCAGGCTAATTAAATTGGCCCAGACACTTTAGCAAGCAAATTGGGCCAAGTTAATTGGCACAGAGTGAGATAAGGAAATTCAGGCACTATTCTGTGAAATACCGTTTTAATTATATCTAAAGAAGAACATTGCCCTTAATTTCAAATTTCTTAATTAGGAACATGAATAAGTAGCAATAATAATCTTTGCAGTCTACAAATATAAAAATGTTAGATGAAGTTTGTTTTGGCCAAGCCTGTTAACCGGTGAACAAAGATGACTAAAATTATTATTAGCTATATTTGTCTTGCATGTAGACCTATAGCCCCCGAGAAAAGGTTAATAGGGTGGGTATGCATCAAAAGGAAGAAAAATCTGACATAAACAGGGTAAGAAACACTGTACTGGAAGGATTCATTTACAGTAAGATTGCAGTGATATTCTTACAATCAAAGAAAATAACTTATATACCACAAGCAATGCATTCTTCAATGCAGTTCTGCTTTCAGTTGAAGTGCAAGTGAAGACTTTTGGGTTTGGTCCTGGGTTCATATTCAAACACTTCAAAATACCGTTTCAGGTTTAGCTTTGGTTTAAGAAAAAAATAGTAGTTCAGAGCAGTTTCAGTTAATCGCCTTTAATTATAACAACCATAAAAGTCTGGAGGCGCTGGTGTCAATAGTTGAGTCAATAGTTCTGTCATGGTTTTTGTCTGCTGAAGAGCTGATGAGTTTTCCTCTACTATTGATTTGTTTTGGAAGAGGCAGACTACAATAGTAGACTACAATACTGGTGCTCACAATATTCACCGTACAAATACAATTAAATAATTGACATCTCCCACTTTGGGAAAAATAGTAACTTTACAGTCCACTCTGTGGTACATACCAAGCAATCCTGAGGAACTGTATCATTTCTAGTCTGTCTGTTCATGTCATGCCCTGCACTAAGAGACTGATTTCTGTATTAATAGGTGCTAAGACTTTTCCTGTTGGGGAATCTGTGGTTTCTTGAGCTTATGCCTTTACTGAAAGCAACCAATTACAGATCTTGTGGTCCAGAAACAGGTGAGCAAAACCGGTGCTGAGTAGCTTAGCTGCAAGTGTAAGCAAGATCAAAGTATGTTCAGTACAATTCAGAGCAGTGTGCTTTTAAACTTCTCCAATAATTACTCTCAATCTCTTAAAATGAGTACTGAGAAGCTGTGCATTGAAAGGGTGTTAAGGATATGGAAGTGAACAAGAGAAGAGTGTTACAACTAATGTAAGTGTGAAAATTGTCCATATGCTCTTCCCATCCTAGAAGCTTGAAAAAATAAGACCATATTCTTCAACAGCTCCAATTAAAGGACACCCCATTGGGGAAAAAGACTGACATATCCTAATTTTTGATAAACAAAACCATATTCAGTTTGTTATGAAGCTAACTTGGTCTAAATAGATTCAAGTATGGACTATCATGGCAAATTCATGATCAGAAAAGGCACCTAACTGGTCTCACAACCCAGACTATGTATAACACATAAACACATGCAATAAATAAGTCTGTTGAAAAACACTGGGGAAATGTTAAGTAAAAAAAAAAAAAAAAAAAAAAAGTAATATGCAATACTGTAAACCTTAAACAAATGAACTACTTGTTTTTGTATCACATTAAGCAAGGCAAAGGAATGAATACAGCACTTGGTTGTGCTTTACATACTGCATCTTCAGACAGCTGAGTTCTGTCAGACAAACACATTTCTTACATCTTGTTCACTGGAAGAAGTACGAAACAAGAGATTGAGGAATAATGGCTCATCTCCTAGCAAAATGAATACAAAGGGTGCACTCAGCATTTTGTTAAAAAGGACATCTGAATGCAGCTGGAAACTTAGGGTCACAGTCATTTACTCATCTTCTTCATGGCTGGGTGTTGCGAAATGGGAGCAATGACAGCAGCCAGACCCATCTCCTTGAATCTTTAGCACAATGTAAGGTTTTGTAGGAACAATTTCCAGGACACAATTTCCATTAATAGCATTATCATATTCCACCTCTTCTCCTTGTTTGACTCCTTTCCCTGCTCCTTCACAAAAGCAGAACACCCGTTAAGTCTCAGAGATGACCATGCCTAGAGATTACTCCTTTGCTAAGAATACTGCTTTGCTGTTATTAGCAGCACAAAATGAGACAAGCAGAGAGGAGAAATTGCACCAAATATTTTGGAATTTTATCAACACACACATATATATATGTACGTATTCATATAGTACATATTCATATATGAGGGGCTTGCATTATATGTATATATAAAGGGAGTTTAAAATTAAGTACATAAATATAAGTATTTATATATTTATATGCATTTATACACACACACAAACCTATGCCTAAGCTTCCTTTATTTTTTGCACCCAGAATAGAAAAATATTAATATGGTGGATATTATCAGATTTTTGTGAAACAGTATAGCTTTGAATTTTCATAGCAAATCTCATTTTGGAGAGCAGTATGAAGCATGGCTACAAAATCCAGAGAAATTAGGGCTTATGATGTAAGGCTAATACAACCTTCACTATAACATTGTGAATGCAATGTTGTAATATTATTACTATATACAGGCTGATAAAAGAGGAATTATTTTTAGGTTATCTCCAAAGTCAATTTGAGAACAATGCTATGCATATAAATGCCTGCTATAAGAAAATAAACCAACTTTATTTTAGAGGAACAATGTTTTGGTGCTACAGTGAAGTCATGAAATCTGACAGTACCACAACATGGACCTTTTTAAAAATGTCTCTTCAGTGTACTCTGGAAAGTTGTTGCTATTCTTTTTAAATGTTACTAACACAGGCAGTATGAAACTGAGTGGGGAGAAGCTGTAACAATTTAAAATGTTACCGTAATATAATAGCATGTTTAGTTGTATGCTTAATTTATTAATATATTTAATAAATGTTTGTTTTAATTAAGACATGATTCTGATGCAAAATTATGCTTTTAAGGTACAATGAATAAGAGATGGATTTATATGTATTGCAATGCAAGCTATTGTTTTTTAAACTACATGTTAGCAAAAAGCCTTGCAATTTAATCTCTCAAAGAAAAGGAGGCTGAACAAGTAACTGCCAGAGGTTGTCTGGCTGTACTGCAGGCACATCCTGCCTCAGCGGAGGGGAACGGGTAGGACTGACATTTCAGGTTGCTTCTGGCTTCCTCTCATTTGTTTCTCTGAAGTGGGATCTGTAGCTTATGAACCTGTAAGAAATCGTGGACAGAAATCACCATTTTTAAATCCGAATCTGAAATGAATATAGTATTGAAACAAACATCTCTGTCCTCATCTTATTACACCCCTTAGAAAGATCTCTTTCTTAAAAAAGAGCTGCTTCTCAGGTATATAGAAAACACTCACAGATCTGAATGTAAAGTATTTTTTTTCCCCTCACTTAGTAAGCAACTCCGAGGAGCTTCTTAGGCAACACACTTTTTAAATAGCAATGTGGCACTGTTTTACAAGTACATAAACACAATTTAACACATAGTAATCTAAACTCCAGGTGTTTTGTGGTTGCCGACATTTTCTCTGAACTCAGGAAATAAGAGGCAATAAACTTGGTCACAGTGGTTAAAATGTGTACTTTTAATTTTGGGGGGGTTTTCTCCCGGTCTCATGGTTTTCCTCAGTAATGTGTCTAATGTCCTTGGATAATGTTCTAATGGCACTAACATCCACAGTAGATTTACTTTATTTCCCTGCTTTTTGCTGAGACTTTTATGGTGTAATGAAAGCATTTATTTCAGTGTCCCCAGAGACCTACTTTAAATTGACCTGCTAGCCAGAGCTTTATTATGGACAAAGGCTAAATGACTATAATCTAGAAATCTTTATTCATTACTAAGCTTTAGCTTCACTTTCAGCTGGCGAGCCACATAATTATCATAATTTATATATATATGGAACAAGGCACGGATCACGTTTTGGAGAATATTTTCTTTCTGCTCATTTTAATCTAGGCAGTACCCTGGCTCTGGGAAGCTGATTACATATGCTATGTGAGTAAAATTACTTGTGGCCCTGTCACACCACAGACAAGGCTTGCTCTTCTGAGCAGGAGGACTTAGCGGGCTCTGAACAGATCTGCGGCGTGTAGGGTCACTGGGGCAGGCAGAGAACAGGAGACCATGCGATTTCCCCCATGTTGCAGTGTGCACGAGAGTAGGGAAGAAGTTTCCTCCTGATAAGCCACAGCAGCACATTAGCATCTTCTGAAGGATAATGTTTTTCCTGCTGAGCTCCTCTTGGGATATTGTAGCTGGAAGCCAAAACTACCCAGAGCCGTGTCTGCAGACACCATTATTCATGCAAAGAGCCCCAATATTGCTGTAGATGAGGGTGCGTGGATGGAATTACTTTAAAATAAGAGTCTAACCCTCTTCTGCTTTCAGACACAGTGTGGCCCCTGGTATGTTACCTGCCTCTGCTGGCTGAAACTGTGAATTTCTGATCTGTTCTTCCCCCTTAACTATGCAATCATAGGTTTTTCAAGGCATGCTAGCAGTGCATAAAGCCATCTACCCAGTTCTGGAGTAAATTTTTTATATCCAAACCAGCTTTGTGTTTCCTTTGACGTTTCAAAATATTTGTTGGGAAAAATGGTGAAATAAACAGAATATTTCATGAAATGATAAGAACATTTGCTACATTCACCAAAACTGCAGTGCTTTCATTAAAACTTCAGTTTGTAGAAGCCAAAAAATACTGATGTCAGCATTTCCAGTTAGTTTTCTGTCGTCTCCAGTAGCCCCACCATGATATCTCCTATCTAGCCCCCTCCTGTTAATTTTTGCTGATTTTGTTTCCCCAGTATCTCCTTTACAGTTTGTCCAGTACCGTCTTTCTCATGCTGGGACTGAATAAGAGACTTCTGAACTGGGACAGGGAGGGAGCATCTCCCACCTACCCTGCCCTGCCCTGCCCTGCCCTGCCCTGCCTGGGAGCACTCCACAGGATGAGGAGGAGAAAGCTTGGCTCAACACTTGAAGCCTCGTTTAGAAGTGACATTTTAGCTGGCAGAAACAGAGACAGCAGGGGCCAACGCCTGACTGTCACTCCAGATGAACAACACTTGGTTGGTGTGTGAGTGAGAAGAGCCTCTCAAGCCTCGATTATTACAACACCCACACACAGTCCAACTGTGCTGGCAGCTCTGAAACTCTCCAGGCTAACCCTCTGGTGCCCAAACACAGACAGCAGGATATCAACAGCAAGATGAAGACCTGCTGCTCAAACACGGAGTCATTAGCCTTTTCCAGTTCAGCTGGTTTTATGTAACATATCCAGGACCTGGTTTCATTTGAGAAACCAGTATTGTTTGAGATCCTGAGGCCTGGGATCTGTTTACGGAAGGAAATGGCATGGACTGCAAGCGGTGCTCTGGGCATGAACACTTCCTAAATACAAAGGCATCCAAAACTGGCTCAACTTGTGTCTGGTAATAAAACAGTGCAATGAGAGCAAGAGTGCTGGAATTAGGTTTTTTCCCCAATTTTTTGTACTTCTGACTCGCAAAGCAGAGCTTTGAGTGGTGAGAGAGATGAACCAAACACCAAACCCCTCCTCTACCCCCAGGAATGCCTCCAGAAGAAAGCCTTACGCTGAGTTTTGAAGAGTTAATTCCCAGCTTAGGAAAACATTACCACCTGGGCAATCTTCGAGAAAATTAAGCCAATTCAGACCAAATTACTAGGAAGGAAAAAAGGTCTGCCTGAAAATAAGGCATCATAACATGAGAATGGAATGAACAGAAATTGACAATTTTGGGAAAACACATTTGGACACTACTTGTACTTTCTGCTTCTAAAACATTTGAATTTGGCATCATGCTTGTAAAGCAGATCACAGATGCAGACTTCTGTTTTGACTAAAATAAGCTCAGATTGAAACACTTGGGAAAGAGGTAGGAAAGGGTAACATTTGCCATTGTCTATTTTACTCCCTGTTAGTACCTTCCCACAGCATCTATTAGCTACCTTTAGTGCTTTGCAAAGTGTATTTGTTTAAACATTAAAAAAATACCTTATCTCCTCCAACTATATTGCAATACATGTAATAAACGTGGTTATATTTTACTAATGTACTGTAGTCTCTGCAGCAGTTTTAACCTCTGCTTTGTCCTAGTATTCATGAAAACAGAAAGTATTTAGTACCAATCACATTTCTCAGCTGGAATAACTACATTTCTCAGCTACATTCATTTTTGTTGTTGTCATTGAACTGGGAAAAAAGCTCAAGAAATATAGGAAAAGATTTCTATGATGGTGGTGTTTTCAAGGTTTTAATTTTTCTTCTTATCTTACAGAATCATAGAATCTTTGGGCTTGGAAAAGACCCTTAAGATCATAGAGCACAACCATTAACCAAACACTACCAAGCCCACCAATAAACCATGTCCCTAAGTGCCACAGAATTTGAAATACCTTTCTCTTTAAATGGGTTTATAGCAGAAACTGTGAGAGTACCTTAATGCTTAGGACATCGTTATAAAATTTACATTAATGTAATAACTGAAGTGCAGTGTTATTTTTTTCCCCCAAATGATCTTTTGTCACAGCAAGATGTCCAATTAAAAATTCTGTCTTGGCAGGTAGGAAGCAAACAGTCCTCTTCAGATCCACCTGTGTTTTCAGAGCAACAACATATTTTGCTGTTTTTTTCCTTTTTTAGAAGAAGAAAAAAAAAGATTAAAAAAAAGATATAAGGAACTTGAACGTCGTTCAACTAACAGAAAATGATAAAATACTCATGAATATAGCAGCTGATTTAGAGTTCAAAAGTATTTGGAAGAAGTGTGTATACAGATTATAGGGGAAGAAGAGTCATGTTTCTGCTACCCGTCTGCTTTTTGGGTATGCTTGTGTAGTATGGTGTCTATCACAACAGAATACCACACTGCTACAGAGAGGTGTCATTGGTCCTAAAAGAATCACAAGACCTTGTTAGTGTGAGTAGGTGTACCACTTGCTTTTTTGGGGTCTGAAGGCAGAACTGATTAAGTACCTTTATCTAATGAAATATCTGTAGGTGGTAAAAAATTGACACTGGAGGCATTAAAACGAATCGTTGGGCCTGTGCAGGTGTAATTCAGATAAAATCAAAGCATTAAAAGCATATTTTATTGAAATAGGTGAATTAGTGTGGGAAAGGCAGAAGACAGACTTATGAAAGTGATTTTGAAGGGAGAGAGAGACAGTTTCTCAAATACTGAATTTATTGTAGAGGCATACAAGACACTGCTGATTAAGAAAGTGACCATTCTGCTTGATTTCTACCATATTCAAGAAAACCAAACTTTGCCTAAAGCTTTTGTAATGAACAATACTAGACAAAAAACATTCCAGATTCTTATTTGAAGGAAACTCTGTCCACTCAGTCATAACTGATTTAGCACTTAAGTAAAATAACTACACAACTACACTTTTCTTAGAAAAACTATAGCTGTCCTAGAAACATAAACATTAGATCCAGAACCTAAGTTTGGATAATGTTTGGATCCAATTACATTTGAATAAAGTCCTTCTGTTGACTTTACATACATATGAGGGAATAAATAGGTATCTGCTCTTTTCAGACTCTTGCCTTCATCTGTGGTATTTAGCAGTGTCTCCTTTAGAGACAGTGGAAGTAAGAGAATAAAAACAAAAATATTTTGGCATTGTTTTTTATTGCACTATTTCATTGGAGAATATTTTCTCCCACAATAAATGTTCTTAAAATAAAAGTTGATTTATTGTGGTTATAAGTAGACACTTCCAATTAAGTATTTCCACCCCACCCTCCCCTTCAGGTGGGAAATTGTACCAGTTATCCCAGAGAGGTTACATTCTCAAATTATGATTTTTCTGGGAAGCTGCAGTTATGAGGAAAAAGAAACATCAAGAAGGAACCAACCCTAGGTGTAAGCGGGACGTTAGTATCCTGGACGAGACCCAGGAAGAGTCAAGCACTCCTAGTTACAGAACTGTGTAAGAACTAGCTGTTTTCTAGACGTGTGCTTTTATGAATTTCTGCTTTCTTTCCTTAGTCTTGTAACCCCGAGGGACAGAAGAGAAAAAAACCTGTCAAACAGATGAACTGGAAATGGGACAATTAGGAACAGCTTACATATTTCCACATTTCTTTTGCTGCATGCTCCCTTTCCTGTGCTGATTACTGCCTTTCTTTGAACATCAGCCAAATCCTGTCCCTTCTTACTACCTTCTGTTTTCCTTCTTTTCTTGTTGCCCTGTACCTCTTATGCTTTCTACCTTTCCCCTCCTGTCTTTGCTAGTCCAATAAACAACATCCATCATAACACAAAAAGAGAACAGAGCTTTTTATAACAAAATATGGTACTGACATAGTGCTTACCAACTATGTCTGTTCTTTCATCTTGCGTGAGTGAGTCTTTCAATAGTCTTCTGTCTTATTTATATGGCATGCTTTCTGGGACAGGGACAGCCTGACTTCTGTTAGACTAACTTTTTGAAGTACTTAGCAGATGGCTCTCTTCTCAGTTGGGTTTTTTTTTTTTTTCCTTTTTTTTTCCTTGCTGAAGCACTTATCTAAGTGATATTATGTTCTACTCTATGTTCATGGCTGAACTGAAAGTTTCATTTTACTATATCTGGAGCTTAATTTAGCAAAGCACTAAAGTACTGACTTTAAGCATGACTAACTCCCCTGAATAGCATAGGAATGCTCATATATGTACATTTTTAGTTCTGTAAGAATCCTTTGGTAAACTGTGGTCCTATGGTATATATTCTTAATTTCCCCACTCTTTTCAGGAAAGACATCCTAGTCATGAGAACATTCCTAGTGATTTCGCAGCATGATATGAAAAATCAGAAAGTCGTTACGATATGAAAAATCAGAAAGTCGTTATCATAGTCTGGAATGAAAAAGTAATCTGTGGTTCTATATATACACAATTTTAATTGTTATATTTAAAATTATTAATTTTAAAATTTTATTTTATGCAAAGTAAGTAATTGATGGACATAATAATGATAACAATGAATAACAGAACAAAATAATTATGCAAAATATTATCAACTGAATTGTATTCTTACCTTTTCCAGACTTGTGTTATTTCTTAGTAGCTAAGCATTGCTGAAATCAAGAACTCCCCCATTTCCACGTATTGATAAATATTTAAAGGCTAAAATTTCCTTTTTGTAAGAGAAGAACCAGACTGAAATATATATGACATATTTTCTCTGTGAATAATGCTTGTATTTTGTGGTCTTTAGAGTCCCATGAATTTTTCAGTAATTATTTGCTATTTTATCAAAATGCCTTCTATTTCCAAAGAGGTGAAAATTTTCACCAATTTTTCTATAACTGACTATCTTTAAGGAACTCATCCTGTTTATTTACTAGACAGACTTTTGCAAACAATTACCTTCTCTGAGTTTACTTACTAAACTGTTCATTTTTTTAAAGGTACGCATTTAAAATTATTTCAAAAGTTTTGTAAAAGCAAATAGTAGGGAATGCCAACTCAGTAAATCTTTCTGTTATGAAGTATAAAGAAGAAACCCATAATTTTAAAGACATTTTTGCCGTTAGTGTAAGCTAGTAGAACAATGGACATGGTTGGAATATCCAATGGAATAGCTGTACATCAGTAAGAAAAATTGGATGGTAAAATGTGAAAAGAATTGACGTGCCTTAATGTGCAACTATTTCTGAATCAGTTAATAGTTTTCATTGAATGATTCTTGAATGCCTGAACGTTTGTAAAAATTAATCAAGATACCATAGTAGTCAGTGATGGCTACAAACTACAGAGTCCTACATGAGAACAGGATCATTAGTCCCTTAAGCACCTGTCTGATATGTTTGTATTACACATTATCATCAAACAGCATAGCTGGAGTGGCAGATGGTTGCATAGTTATGCTGCAAAGCTTTCTGAACATTATCAACATTACTAAAGGAGCTATTTAATAAACTAAAAAGTGTGGCATATAATTGTAAATCTTCTCTGGACAATGAAATTGTTGATGAGGAAACTAATCAATAAATGTTTGTATGGATATCAGCAACCACTGTTTCTTATGCTTTATTATGCTTGAACAAGTAAGCCGTTTACACAACTCTGTATGTAAGCTGAAAGCTTTAATTAGTACAATGTCACAGATCTGTGAAGAATTCTGATCCAAATTAGTTATCAGTAGAAATATGAATGATAAATTAGAATAGTTTAAAAATATTTAACTAGATCCTCTCAAATCTGCTGTCTTGAGAAAGAAGTGACAAAGAAAATGGCAATCTTTCTCAGCATTCATCCACCAGTCTGGCTTTCTGTTGTATGGAGACTGCAGCAAAGCCTTAACATGTCTCAGTTGTAGTCACAATTCACTGTGGTGTGGGAAAGTTAAGGTGAAAACCAAAGAGACTTGCACAGAAGAAGGGCAGATGAGAGCTGTTGTTCTGCAGCTGAGCCTCCAGCTCAGACAGGAGAGTGCCGCAAAACTCTGCCCTGATTACTTGGGGATTAGAAGTGCTGAAAGAGTAAGCAAAAGGAGAAACAAAAGCTAGCATGTAAGAAGATTAAATTCCTGAAGCCTCCTTGCTTAGAGTTGAAACCTTTCTTGTATGGGTAAAAGCCCCGATGTTTTACAAAATGTGTGCAGAGCTGTATAGAAAGAACACTGACAGAGAAAAGGTTGGAGAGTGAGGATGGAGGGAGGGAAGCTGTCACTGCAGATGTGAGGACATATGGTCCATATGTTGAGACATGGGAAACAACTGGAACTGGGGGGTATCATATATCCAGGATTCATATACTATTCTCCTAAAATCAGCTGTAAATCTGGTTTGTTGTTTGACCAGAATCACCTTATATTCAGATAAATATGGTATATAACAAAAGGAAAACTACAACCACTATTAATAATTAATATAAATAGGACACTAAGAATGGTAGAAAGTTGATAAAGAAGGAAAAAGACATAGGGAAAAGCTCATATCTACTATACAAAAGAGATTTTAAACTACACTAAGAACAAAAGAAATCCTAATAATATTACTTTTCCCTTACTAGATTGAAACAATATATCACAAATAATACATTTTTCTCTTTTCTATTAAATAAATATTTCTGCTCCCTATTTAAAATAAATGAATAAATACAGTCGTTTCGCAGGATACCGATGAAATACTTCTCACACTAACAGTAAATCAGAAGCTGCAGCTTCTACACCTAGCTGTTTTTAAAGCAACAGATCTGGCCAATCTCCGGTCCCAAGAGAGTGAAAAATGAAAAGGGCGAGAAGCTTCCTAGTTCCTCAGTGTTGATCTCTAATACATCTTAAAACAATTAGGAAATTCCAGACAATTGAAAAGCAATTAAAAAAAAAAAAAAGAGAAAGTTAATAAAGTGTTTTAATTTAAAAAGGATACAAATGTGATGACTCCAATAGCTATACAATTATCACATTGATTCTGTGTAAAGTAATACGATACTTGAAGTGGGACTTGATTTATAGAAGTTGATAAAGAGAAAACAGTTATCTCCAGTTAGCGTTAGTTTATGAAAAACAGATACTGCCTGAAATAAAATTCTCTCAGATGAGTTCAGAAGTTAGACTGTTGGAGGAGTCAGTGTTGCTTTATTATTTAGCATTGCTGAAAACACTTTCCATGTAGACAATTCAGAAACTGACTTAAAATCTAGACGGGTTTGAGAGCAAAGTTATAGACAGTTTCAAAAACAGGTAGTAGTATAATATGGAGCTCTGGCCATCTAGGACATCCCAAAGAAGAATTAGGACTGACAGTCAGGGAATACATAAAGCACAGATACAAGAAAAGCAGAGGACTCTGATATAATATAAAAATATCAAATGTCTGGAAATAAAAGACTTAATTCAAGGCAATATTTGTACTGGTTTATAATGAAGTCTTGGAGTAAATGATTAAAGGCTGTGACTAATTCTCTAACACTGGAGAGAGTATTTACAGAAAACCCATAGCCTGGGATGATACACACCCTATGTGTGTGTGTATGGTAATAACAGTCTTATAAAAAAAACCAACAAAAAACTAACACCACCACCCCCCCCACCCCCCCCCACCCCCCCATTTAACAGACTTGTTCTCTGTAGGAACTGGACAGGTTGATCAATTAATTAGTTTTATCATGTGGTAGTAAAAATACACTTTGCTATATGTTAGTAGACCCATGTGAACCTTCTACTGGCCTCTGTAAATTCAGTATCAGACTACATTTATAACTATCTACCTACTGTGAGAAAGAAACAATTAATTGATTGTTTATGGTCTCCTTGCTGAAGGGGGAATTATTATTGTTTCCTAGACATTTAAATCAGAAGGGACTGTGAAATCGTTTAACTGTTTTCTTGCCTAGATACTGTAGATGATCAGACATCCTTCACAAAGCCTATATTATGGTTTTTCAAACTCCAATAGTCAAATAAAGATTGGCAAATAATTAACAAACAGAATTTCCATATTAATTTTTAGTCAAAGGTCTGGAAGAGTGGGGATTTAAAAATCAATATAGCAACACCATAAGCCACAGAAATTGACAGAGCCCTTCTATTTGAGAAAACTGAGCAGTTATAGCATTGTGCAGGTATTTGACTTATTTAAGACTTTATTATAATTTTAAAAAGCAAAATTATTTGGGGTTTAAGCTCAGGAATTTATAAGAATCCTTAGTCTATAAATTTAGAAGGAAAAATCTCATCATAGAAGAGAATAAGGAGATGGAGATGCCAGAAGGGAAGACAGTCACCAGCAGTAGGTTATGGCCAGACAAACCTGTGACTGAGCCATAATGGTTGAAGATGTCACTGGCTTTTAGCCCCGATCAGAAACTGACAAGTTATGGGCTTAAAGTCAACTCTAATGAGACTGAATTAGTCAGTTGGTTTAGTTCAAAACACCACTTAATGGCGCCATAAAGTATCCCATGACACCCTATCAGGAGTAAATCCTTATTAGTATTAAACACAGGTCCACTTGCCAGTTCTCATCAGAGAGGCAAGGACTTCCAGGGGCAGAGTGAAGTCCTCCAAAAGAGCCTTTTCATATGCACTCATCCATCCACACACTCAGACCACTGAAGCAAGTCTGAAATTCAGCATTCTGGTAATCATTTATTTCCAGGATGTATTAGAAGTGGTTTTGTACAGTTAGAATAGCCTTCCTGAACAATATAGATCCCATCTTGGGACATGAAAAACCCTCTTAATATATCTTAGTTGGTCCAACAGTTGCTGCTGCTGGCCCTGGTGGCTTTTTTCCTCTTTCAGTACATATCAAGATCTCTATTATAAAATTTTTCACCATGATGCTGCTTTCAATTTTCCAAGATACAACACATGAATTTACAGTGGGAAGGACATCCAGTGACTTTTGTAAACTCTAGAACTGATGAAAGATTAGCTGATCTCTGCTATTTCTTATCATTTAAAATGAAACATTTCTGGAGTTAGATTTAAATTTGATATGAAAGATATATCTTAGGAAAATGATCACCTAACAGCCAGAATGTCTTACATAAGTTTAGGGATGCAGCAATTCTACACTGAATAAGCTTTTTGTGTAATAAAAAGCCAGATTTAAAATTAATTGCTTGTTTTTACCAAAACAGCACTTTATTGTATTACCAAAGGTTGTTAGTTAAGTTAACCTTTTACTGTTTACTGCTTTGCCTTCTAAACACGCTGGCTTGATTGCAGGCTGCTTTGTGCTGTCACTCTAAGACAAACACTCTGAGCTTGTTTATTCCTATTGACAACAGGTCTAAACAGGTTGGCGTAGCTATACTGTGATCAAAGAAGTAATCATTTGTGGAATGACAACGCACAGAGCGTTTGCATTATGCACTGTGCTTTTATGGGTGCTGCACATTAAAGCGAGGAGGAGATAATTTAGAATCTGAAGTCAAAAATCATAATGTAATTTGCACTCTTTGACTGGCTATCAGGAAATTATATGAATGGTAGTGGAAGCTGGCATTAAAACACTGATGTAAGCTTTAGTCATGTCATCTTTCAAGCATGCCTTTCTGATTGCATATTGAAAACTGTGGAACAGTGACCGTCCTGAAGTAGAAACAGTAGCAAAAGGAGCCCTTTATAAATCAGAGACCTTTTAAGAGTTTGGATGCCTAATTGTTTATTTCCAGCTATTGATGGTATGCTTTTTATAACTATATATATACATTAAGATAGAACAGTTTTCAGGAAGAGAATGAAATTAGAATATTTGAAATGTACACAAAATGGTTTGAATTAATATTGCAATCTAAAAGGGACTAGGAAGAAACATTAGCCAAGGGAAAAAAAAATCCCACATACAGTGGAAAAGAAACCACACCCTAAGGCTAAGTGGTTGCAAAAACTGTGGTTTTACCTTATTCAGGGGTCAACCATTCCTAATGTTTCAGTTTGCGCCACTTTTCTAATCTCAAGTTAGAATTTTAACAGTCAGGAGGCTGTTCATATCAAATGACCTTAGAGCAACTTCGAAGCAGCTTAACTGAGAACCCCGTCTCCCTGCCTGGGTAGCAGGAAGGAAGGGGCTCCTCTGGGGGCATCAGATCTAATCATTACTTCTGAAGTATCTATGCTGTAAATCTAGGAAGTCAAGTTAACTGCCTAAATTTGGGAATACTTTCCTCAGGGTGCCCAGAAGAACATGGCGTAATTTGACAGGACTTCAGCTTTACTCCTATGTGTGCCTTAGTGCATCCACTCTTTCAGACGAGAGGTCTGGATGTGACCTTCTTTCTGTCTGCTGTCCCTGAGGAGTCTGAGAGAGCTGAACTGATGCTAAGGCCAGCTTTCCAAAGATGGAGGGAGTAGAAGTGTGAAAGACACTCATTTTGTGAAGCGTTGAAGTGAAAAGGACCAGTCCGCATGAAAGACCTCTGGATGCCAAAGAGTTCAGTAGTTCCTAAATTTTCCAGAGAAATTACCTAAAGAAAGAGCTAGGTCATTTGGACTGAAATGTCCTCTTCCAATCCAGTACCCCAAAGTGCATGAAACATGTTCGCCTTGGGGTTCCACAGCCAATATGCTCTAAATTTCCTCTCATGGTAAAGAGTTGCATTTGAGCAAACCCATCAGCATAATTCAAAGAGAGAAAGTGTCACATGGGATTAGACCAAGCATCAATCTAGACTGGTATCCTATAGTGGCCAACAGCATATGTTTCAGAGGGAGATATGAAACCTCTGTAGTGAGAAATTCTATAATGCCATGCAAAGGTTTCTTTCTATCCACACCATGAAATCTTGGAATATATTGCAAATTTCATATAAAAATATAATCAAATTAACATTTTTCCTGGTTTGAGGTAGGAGTGACATACACTGTGAAAAGCATTGCGTCTTCATTCCCTTTTGTCATTTAGAAGGAGATTTTAGAAAAAATTGAATGCTACTGTAAAATAAAAATTGGCTGTATATTCTTACCAGACTGGGACTTCTGTATGCTGAGTTAGGTCAGACTGGTGGACAGCTTGAAAGAAACTATCTCAGAAGGTCACAGAAAAGGATGTGAAGGTAAAATATTATGGTCTTTCTTGGGGTACTGCTAAGTCTGACACTTCATTTCTTCAAACCAGTGCAAAAAAACCCATAAGCCATAACCAATACTCCTGTTTGCCCTTTTGGATGTCATACATTAGGTCTGTCTTACTATCTGATAGCAATCTACAGAAGGAAATGATACTTGCTTTGATGAAGCTATTTACTCTTTATCATAAAAACCTTAGCTGTAATTATGAGAAGCAAGTAAGCAATATTTTCATGTGATGAAGCTTAACTCTTCAGTTTAATGGGAAATACAGAATATTTTGGCCATTTTTTTACACGCTTTTACATTGCTACATCTTAGTGTAATTTACATTACCTTGCTGCAGTAACTAGAGGTGAGCCAAACCTATGAGTTCAGCAAATCTGGGATGTATCCAAACTTGAAATAGTTGGAGGGCATTTTGCCTATCTTACAGTGAAGAAAGGGTTCTAACTCCCTTAAAATACAGTTCTTAAAATATTTGATTTAAACACATGTAGACACTGGATTTGTTTACAGTCCTTATTAACCTTCCATTGAAATGATCAAGCAGGGTAACATGCCACCAACTTACTGTATGTCTAAAATCTGCTAGTAAAAAGTATATAAATTCTTAGATATTAAAGAAATCTCAATCCACTGTAAAATTATCAAGAGTTGTTGGTCCTGCTGCCAAAATGAAAAAAAAAAAAAATTAAGTGAGAGACATAAGGAATTTTTCTGCTCTTGCCTTCTTGGTTACACAGAGAAAAGTTTCACACACAGCACATTAGGAAAAAACAGAAGGTCTGTTCCTGCAGAAGTGTAAGGGGAACCTGAAGATCAGATGATCAGTGTATTTGCTATGACACTCTTCCCTGGACTGGATTTTGCATCCTTGACCAGTATCATTTACATATGGCATTAAGAACTCAGATACAGAAGGAAATGCATTTCAAAATAGCTTTACTCCAAGACTTTCCTATTTTGTGTTTTAAAGTCACATATGAATCAGCAATATTCCTTGCTGGACTTTGCACTCTGAAATGAGAGACTTCATTTCAAAAGCATTACAAAGAAGGAGGCCCACACTGATCTCTAATTTTTCTTGATTTTAGGCCTTTGACACCCTGGCCTTTATTAATAGAGCAGAACCTTTAGGAGATGCTCAGTCATGCACAGTCTAAAGGGAGGTGCTGGAACCATGATTCGCCAGATTTGAAAATACTTGCAAATCCATTGGTCTTCAAACTTGTACCAATTCCCTTCTGATTTGCAGCTTAAGACAAAGTATGTATTATACACTGGTTTCTAATTGTACTTCTTGAATTGCATTTGATGTGCAGGGACATCAAATAAGTGCAGATTTTTTTTCTGTTCAGCCTTAATTACCCTGCTGACTTGTACATTTCCCAGTTGTTAAATAAGCTTGGCTTGTGGCAAAAATGCCAGCTTTCTTATGCAGATGTTTTACATTGTGGCATTGAATCTTATTGGCATAAAGGGGGGGGGGGGGGAATGAAATTATCTATATAAACAATAAGAAAAGGAAATGTTTACCTGAGGAACTTCAGCACACCTTCTTTTAATAATTATAGTTTACCAGACTTAAGCAAAGAAAGAAAGAAAGCGTTGAGAAGGTCCACTGATTTCTGATTTGGGTTTGAATATAAGTATAGTGTAGATGCTACTCAGAAAAGATCAGAAACCCAGAAACAAGTGTTCTAGTTATTGCATATTCCCAGTAGCCACTCCTGAATGATACATTTTTAAATGACCAAGCTATGTGTGAGGTAGCAATTTCCCCTACTTTTCCCCTTATTCCATTTCAGGCACAGATGCAGATGCAGGGACAGTCCAAGAACTAAGCTAGTCAAAGTGTAGTGAGAACAGATTATTTTAAATGTAAAGAGAAAAAAATGCCCAACCTGCAAATAATGGGTGTAGGACTGAACAGTATCTGCTGTGAAGGAGTACCTCTAATCACTGCCTCTATAATCTGAGCTGTGTATCTGACATGCCCCCAAACCTGTATCACTGAATACGTTACATATTTCTGCTTTAGCAAAACTGAGGAGTCCAGTCATCTCTAACCAAAAGTGTTAATATTACAGGCTGTGGAGACCTCAGCTAGTTCAATTACAGCACTCTGATGTATCTGGAAATGACTGCAATACTGCCAAGTTCTGAGAAGATAACCCATTGTATATCAGGAGGTCTTCTGTAAAGGATGAGATGCCATCCTGGAACAAAGAAAAGCAAGCAACAAGTTCATAAACATGCATTAAAGTATATGGTGATGAATGTTAATTTTAAATAGTATGCATTAATAAGAAATGGGCAAGTTTGTATGACTTCCAGAAGATCTAGTTGCAATAAATTTTCTTACGACTTATCCACAGTACTTAGAAAACAAAACCCATTTATTTTAAACTATAAGTTTAGTATTCTATGTACTGAATGTATTGTTTATCAAGGAGAGTTTCATACAGTAGATTCTGCTGTCTGAGAGGACAGTTAAGTTAAAAATTTGATTCACTTGACCTCCTAAAAAGTGGAGGAGTGAATGATGAAACTAACGTTCATAACATACATATGGATATTTTTGTGTACACACACAGAACACATGTAATCTCTAAACATATTTTAAAGAGACATTTCCTGGTAAACTGAGACTTGTTTCATTCTCAGTCTCCAAAGTGTCCAATAAAGCTACAGCAGAGTTAGTCACTTTTAATTACAAGGGAAATTAAAAACTATTGAAGAGTACAAACAGAACATTACAGTATTAAAAGAATATAAAGCTTCTGGGTATGAAACAAAGACAAGTCACATTCAGTAATTAATATAGTTAGCTGAATTACTGTGTTTTACTGGCCAAAATATGCCTGAGGATGTTACATAAGGTTTTTTTTATGTAATATCTGTTTATTTACAGGCATGTATACACATACATATACATACATATGTATAGGCCAAGTATTGTCTTTTTCCTGACCTTTTATGATCTCTGTGTTTTCATCTTTCAAATCAAGAACATAATCTTTATTTTTGCTGGAATTCATATTTTGCTGTTACTGAAGACTGCCTGGAATCTAGTGTGGACCTGGGTGAAACAGATGGAATATGTTCCATACTGCTGTGGAAATTACAGTACCTGCTGGCAACAGCTTACTGTCTTTCAGGAGGGCTGGTACAGCTCTACGTCTCTTCAGGAGCTGGGGAATATCTTCTGCCATGATGTAAGGTCAGAGGGAGTGCAGATATTTTTTTGATTCTGAGGAAAAAATCTTATGAGCAGAGGTAGAACAAAGCGTCACTGCTAAAAGATGAGAATGGACAGAGGTCACTGTATTGGATGTGTTTTCTTTAAGAGCATAGGACATGCACCCAAGCCTCATTTGAGGAACTGAAGAAAACCTCTGGTGCCTCTCAGGAATTTAGCAATAGGCGCCAAAATCTGATGACAGATCATAGTTTTAGTGGAAAATATCTACCCTCACAACTGACTACTAGGTCATATGTATTCCTTTCCCTACGCAGGACAGCAGGCTAGGGTGACAGAAGGCACTCCACCTATACCTGCTTAGTGAGAAGAAACAACTGAAGTTACACGAACTATGTTTTTTGCACTCATGAACAAAGTATCCATCCTTTCTCATTTTCCTGAACATTCAGTTTGTGCTTATTCCTCCAAAGTACCAACTAAAACAAGGTTATAGGCAGCTTTTAAGAAAAGTGTAGTTTATGTAAAACAAAAACAGTAACAAAAAAAAGGAAAGAAGGAAAACAAACAAAAGAAAAAATACAGCTAATACTGCTCCTCTAATTTTCAAAGCTGAAGGAAACCAGGCAAGCAAATACTAACAATGGTAGCTACACCCTGGCATGTAAGAGGTTATCGTCTCTGCTTTCAGGTTTGTATGTCCTCTCCTTGCACTTCATACTTCATAGGTCTCATTTGCTATATGCTAATGAATCTACAGGCTTACAGAAACTGTTCAGTAAAAGTCTAGGGATAGGAAAATTTGAAATAACAGAGTAGCAGAGAGGAGACAGATTGTAAAAAAGCAAGTATTTAAACTACTGAGTCCTTTATTTGTAAAGAGTTTGCCTTAAGTCTAAAAACTTTTAAGCCACAAATACTTGTGGGGATCCATGCTTTTGTTCTCTTACCGATTTCTATCATTAAGTTACCAAATTTTTTTAATATTACTCAGAAAGTTCTACAAAACTTTGCACTGAATTTTGAAATATGTATTAATTCCAAACAAATCACAGTATATTTTGGTAGACCTATTATGCTTCTAGTGTTTTTTGAAAGATCATTTCAACAGCAAATACCTGGGTGAAAAATGTTTTAATTAAACTTATAGGGGTATGAAAAGTGGTCTTCATATTTAAGTAACATTATTCTAGGAACTTTTTTTTTCTGAGAGAAAAAATGGTATTTTTTTTGGCTATTACATTGCATAGTACTCATAGGACATCTTGTGTCCCTAAGTTCAGTAACTCCTGGATGCAGCAGAAAATGAATAGCTCCCAAATTCAATGGCAGTTCTTCACCAGCTGGTTACAATTTCTCTAAGTATGGTCAGCTGCCTATGCCTCTTCCTTCAGGACCAATGGGTCAGCCAAGAAAGAAGAGCCCCTCAGCACTTTGAACATACTGAACATACTGGTGAAAGAAGTCTCCAATTCAGTAACTCTAGATCTGTCACAATCCTGCAAAACATTTTGATCAAACAGTCTGATTGCCTGGTCATGGCTGGATGGACAGGGTACTCGTGACCCTGCCAGAAGTGTTTAGCCTAGCCATCTGTTCCTAATTTAAGACTTGTGGTCCAGAGATATCTTCCCAAAAATGTGGGTATTAAATGAAACTGATTGAACTTGCTGTACTAACCTGTGATTACACAAAATACAGGAGATGGTACTGGTGGCTGTACAGACCAAAAAATTAGGGGGGTTTGGTTGGTTTTTTTACTAAGAGAAAAAGTGGCTGTTGCAATGATTGTCTGATGCCTATTTTTTCCTTTTCTTTATAACCGCCCATTAGGAAAAGGCCAATGATTTTCTGTTATGTCTCTTATGCTTGATGAAGATAAAATGGGATAGCTTATTTTCTGATAATCCCGTTTGAATTTTCATGGCTGCTGTATTTTCTACCTCTCTTCCAATAAGCTGATATACTCAGTAGCATAAGGTTGATTTTTCCCTAAGCACTTTGGCCTGTGTATTCAAACATGACAGCTCTTTACACCGTTTAGTCACCTAAATAACCACGTTTCAATCTTCAGAACGACTTAACATTCACAACTCATGTTGACACTGATGTGACTGGCAGAAACTCCATCATCTTAAAAAATGTTTTATATTTAGTCAAAGGTACATATATACTGCATGCATGCCCTGTTGATTTAATTTATATTTGTATATGTATAATATATTTGTATATGTATAAATGTGTACAAATACCTGTCTGTACATGTATATCTGTACACACAATATACAAAAATGCTGTTTACTCTTAGTTTGGGAACACAGTGAATATGAAATCATGAAGTAAAACAGATCTAAGTTTTGTAGCTTTTTTTTTCCCTGTGAAAATTAAAGCAATATTTGGTCAGACAATCCATCTGTTGTGAAGCAGTTTCTTTATGTGGTAATGCTGGCTGATATCACCATGTTTGGCATGTTTGAAACTGGGGAATTGAGTCCCCACTGTGTAGTAGTCTTTTTCAGTAGTCTGCTGTGACATTTATATTACTGAAGACTATTTAAGGGATGCTAGAAGCCCTGGGAACCCAAACCTGTGTGCTATAAGGAATTCTTGCTGTAATTTTGCTTTTTGATTATGTCAGCACTTGCCAAGAGTTAGAAAAATCTCATTTATGCCTGAGGAGCAGTCCTGAATACAGAACCCTTGGGATCAGGAAAGTGATCTGTCAGTTTTGTACATCCCTTATCCCTCATACCCCAATTCGTGCCTGGTATTTCCTGTCCTCCAAGATGTCTTTCTTCCTTTGTAACATATTCATAAAATATAGGGTAAGAATTTTTTTCTGTGAGAATGTGTACACATTCAGGTATGCATAATGTACATCCAAATAATATATCCTTATATAAAACCTTTAAAAATTGTAGGCATGTAGTAAGAGTATGCTAATTGAAATATGGAGGCACTAAACACCTACTGAGAACACTTAATTTTTTAAAACATTACCGTGGTAGCAATGTGTCCCTTGTAATTCCAGATAATATGTTTCTGATTACCATTTTGCTTCTGAGCTCCATAATGTGAGAACAAATGCAAATGTAAGCCTCTATCTATTCTTATGGTCATATGTCATCCTAGCCAATTGGGCAATAAAACAGCAGGACCAGGCTGCTGTTAAATAATACAAAATGTGATGCATGAATATGGAGGTAAATGTGTGCTTATGTAAGTTATGCCTGTCCAATATTGTTTTGCATTGCATTTCTGAGGTAAAAGACAAATTTAACAAGTAGAATCAGCAGGTCCACATTTTATATAAGTCAGTATTTGCTGTGACATTTTAAATTTATGAACAGTTGCTCTGTATCCTCAAGAACTGACTTAAACGTTTGCCCAATTAGTTGTTTTAAGATAGACATTGTAGCTGACATTGATAAATCAGCAGAATGTGACAGTTATAGCTATCACAGAGTTTGTCAATATTTTATTATATATGTAGATACATAAATTAAGTACATGAACATACACGTGAAAAAATACATATGCAATCTTTCTAAAGATAGCTTGAAGGCAATTTTCCTAAATTTCACCATCATAGTGTCTACTAATACACCTATGAATGACTACAGTCTATAATAAACCAGTAAGGAATAACCTACCAATATCTAATCTAAATCTACGTCTATATGTTTTATATATGTTAGTATTCCAACCTCTATATAACTAACTATAGATAACTATAAGCTCGGTTTAAATCAAGGGCACTTAAAGATGCCTTCTAATTTTCTCAATGACTCTTTAAGTCATAGAAGGATCAAGAAAAGAATCTCTTTTCACAATCTTTCAACATAAAGCCTTATGAACAACTGTCAAAAGGATATTTTAGTTAATGTTAGTATCTTGCAAAAAGTTTTAAAGAACATAGCTACAGGGGAAAGTGACATTACCTAGAATGCTTTACATAACAAATTATAAAGAAGAATGGAGGCCGATTTTCCTGTTTCTTACATGAAAGCAACTCCATTTCTCTAATTCTCTCTTGCACTAATTAATTCTTACGTGGTTGAAAAGGAAAGGACATGGTAGGTGTTAACATTCCATCCTTCCTTCCTTCCTTCCTTCCTTCTAGAACACAATATCTGATCACACCTGAAATTCCCAGAAGGAAGCTTAGCAATGTATCCAGATTGATGTAGATAATATCTGATTCCTTTGTATACCTCTGTGTAGTTACAGCTCAGCTGTGTTCTTGCAAAACGGTCTCTAGTTTATTACAGGTCAGTGTGTATCCACAAACCAAAACATGGGGAACAATAAAGTTACAAAGTCCTCTGTAAGAAAGTGCACATTTTTTGAAAAGAAGCAGAATGCCTATTCATACAGGTAAGGTTCAAGATTACAAATACAAATCCTGTCTTGCAGTTGTGTCCGCACAGATATTAGGCAGGTATGTAATAAGCAATTCAATACTCCATTTATTGTAAGCACATATAAGAACAACTCCCGTTTCCTGACAATCTTTCAGGTATTGTCTTTCACTTTAGCTTTTTTTTTTTTTTTTTTTTTTTTTGTGTGTGTGTGTGGAGACATTGTTTGTACCTATAGGAAAACTCTTGTACTAAACCTTTCCAAATATCCATTAATTCCCTTCTGCAGATTAAAGAAAATCACTGCTTTGCACACCAAAAGACAGGGACATCCATGAAGACTGGTAATTCTCACTTAAATAACATACATTACAAATTACATTGCACCTTTCCGGCATGGAATAGACAGGTTGGAATACTGTTTGATTCCCAAACAGAAAGGAAACTGGCGTGCTAGTATGTGTCCATATATACCTGTATATGTGTGTATACCTACATGAACAAACACTGTGAGGCCATGTGTGCCTTTATGTGGCTCTCCCTGACCCTGCAATGACTGTCTTCCACTCACACATGGCCTTTTGGCTTCTCCTGCAAGCCTACTTTGTCTCTCCTTGTATCTTGTGATAAGGCTGTGCAGCTCACCAATCTGGCAGGATACTGTTACCTTTTGTGCTTTTCCCTCAGTTTGTTTAGGGAGCTCTGCTGGCTTACAGGAGGGTTAGGCAGCCCCGAAGCTGGCAGAAGGAAGACCACAGACCACACAGTGGTATGAGGAAATCTCGCCATCTTGCGGACCATACCCTGCTGTCAAACCCACATAGCTCCAGATGCTTTATTAAAGTGCTTAAAAACCTGCTTTTTGTCAAGATATTGTAATTCTGTCGCCAGGGTCCTGTGTAGTGAGTAAATGCTCTGTCATTTACTTTGGTGAGGATAGGCCCCTGGAGCTACTAATGTGTTTAAAGATGTTTGTGCCTAGGCATGTGTTGAGCGAAGGCTTAAGTCCTCTGTTGGATAAGACTGAAAGTGCCTTAGCACCCTGCAGAATCAAGGGCTTTGAAATAATGACACTCTAAATCTTTTATATGGTAGGACTGATTTTTGGATTCTCAAAGGCCATGGCACCACCGGAGGTATGTGCAGGGGATGATGTGAAAATGGGATAAAAACAAATAGCTGGTCATCAGAGCTCAGTTCACAAAGATTTCAATTCTATTACTTTGCAGATTTTCTCACCTAAAGGTAGAAAATGTTTGCATCCAGAAACAGTCTTTATGCAGTAATATGTTTCACCTGGTGCTTGTTTTCCATGCAGCAAAATCATTTAGTGCGTCACTTTGAGTTTGAAGCCGGCAGAAGCATAATACAGGAGATGTATTGTTTCATCTCAGTACTTTGTGCAGTGCCTGAAGTCAGCAGGAATTCAGAAGACCTGAACTGCTGAACTTATCCCTAACAGGAGCCAATTGACAACATTCTTGCAGCAAAACAAAGAAAAGATGTAACCCTTGTACTCAAACAAGAATAAAGACGGAGGTGGAGATAAGAGCAGTAAGGTTATGGAAGTAAAACAAAAATAAAGGGAAATGAAGGAAAAGCAAGTCTGAGATTCTGGTTTCTGCTCCTCTGTGTGCTCTTCCATTTTACAGCTAGCCTTGTCTCCTGTGATTTGCTTCCCTCACTTAGGCATGCCAGTACTACTCTGAACACTGAGAGTAAAGCATCTCAGGATGGGTGTAATGAGAAATCTGCCAGTGTGTCACTTCTGTCTCTGCCAAAATAGAGGTCAAAATCTGCTTTCAGAATGCTTGCTCTAGACTGAATAGCTCTTCTGTCCTGCTTCAAAGCTGCATGACACCAGGAATGCCAAGCATGGCTAAGGAGCTTGGCTTCAGTACTGCTGTTGCTCTCCTGCCTGTTTGCATGCTGCCTGTGGTGGCCCAGATGCTCACCATGTTGTGGGCGTTGCTGGAGGGCTCCTGTGGGTGGTGAATAGCCCTTGAAAAGCATTAAATCCTTGAGAATGCAGCAATATGAGGCTGTAACTCTCTGGATACATGGACTTTTGCAAAGAAAAATCTAAGTATGTGTCCTTTTGATTATAGTTATTCTTTTTAACAAGTAACGAAGAATTTGAAAAAGTCTTAATCTGAAAAGATAATTAAAAAGCCCCTGTAATGTCACATTCTTCTACAAGAAAAATCTAGAAAGCTACCTTTATTGGATTTGTGTGGCAAGGTTTTGGTAGCAGGGGGACTACAGGGGTGCCTTCTGTGGCAAGCTGCTGGAAGCTTCCCCTTTGTCCAATGGAGGCAGCGCCAGCCGGCTCATAGACAGACCTGCTGCTGGTCAAGGCTGAGCCTATCACCAGTGGCGGTATCGCCTGTGTGATAGCACATTTAAGAAGGGGTAATGGCAATGCTGTGCAATGGCAACAGCAACAGAGAGAGGAGTGAGAATATGACAGCAACATCCCCGCAGCCCCCCAGGTCAGTGCAGGAGGGGCAGGGGGGGCTCCAGGCACCGGAGCAGAGATTCCCCTGCAGCCCGTGGTGAAGCCCACGGTGGGGCAGGCTGTGCCCCTCAGCCCGTGGGGGTCCATGGTGGAGCAGATCCCCACCTGCAGCCCGTGGAGGGCCATGGTGGAGCAGATCCCCACCTGCAGCCCGTGGAGGACCCCAGACCAGAGCAGGTGGGTGCCCAAAGGAGTCTGTGACCCAGTGGGAAGCCCACGCTGGGGCAGGTTTGCTGGCAGGGCCTGTGACCCCGTGGGGAGAGGAGCTCAGGCTGGGGCAGGTTTGCTGGCAGCGCCTGTGACCCCACGGGGAACCCACACTGGGGCAGCCTCTTCCTGGAGGACTGCCTCCTGTGGGAGGGACACCACTGTGGAGCCAGGAAAGAGTGTGAGGAGTCCTCCCTCTGTGGAGGAAGGAAAGGCAGAAACAAAGTGTGATTTACTGACCCTCATTCCGAGTCCCCCTGTGCCATGGCGGGGGGCATTCATAATTTACTGTGTTTGTCTTCCAGAGCAACTGCTATGTGTACTGAAGCCCTGCTTCCCAGGAAGTGGCTGCACATCCTCTGCTTACGGGAAGTAGTGAATAAACCTTTCGTTTTTCTTTGCTTCCAAGCACAACCTTTACTTTTGTATTATTAATCTGCTTTTATTTTGACCCATGAGTTTTTTTCCATCTTATCTTCTGACCTCTCCCCCCCCTCTCCCTCCCCCAGTGAGGAGGGGAGTGATAGAGTGGCTTGATGGGCACCTGGTGTCCAGCCAGGGTCAACCCACCACACTACCCAAACCCAAAGGAAAATGTATGTTTCAACAGATCTTTCAGGTCTAAATAACCACTAACATAATTGCAGTGTGCTGTGGCTCGAATTCTAAGAGGGAGAAATTAAATTCTGAGAGTACTGAACAGTGTTTTCTTTAGTCATATTATGAACAAAATCAAGAACCCTGAGTAGGCAGAATTATCATGGAGAAAGAGCTACATCTTTGGCCCCTACTATTTCCACTTTGTATTTTACTTCTAAGCCACTATTTGGTAAAGATATTTTCCATGTTGCTAAAAGAAAAATTGAATTAAGGTCAATTATTTTATTTTATCCATTGTTGGAGCTGTTTATTTGATTCTAAATTAGTGGAGTTAGCTTGCTCTATTTCTTATACTGATTATCTCATGAAAGTACCCTTAGTTCAACTCCATACTATTTCCATTTTCTCTTTGTCAATTTTTCATGTATGATTAGCACTACCTTCAGAAAATTCCTCCACTACAGAACATCGTATTCTGTATAAGTGAATTTTCTCGATCCACTGCTTTTTTCTCTTTGTAACTCTTTGAGTTAGATTATTAAATTATACTTCTTCTTCTTCAACTTCCAGATCACATAGCAAAGCCACAGGAGATGCTTCACAATACTGCCTATTGGATGTGCTTGAAGCTTGATATAATTTTACATAAATTATTCACATTATTTTTAGAAAAGTGGTTCTGTGTTATATACGGGGTTTTATGGAGCTACATCTTAGAGCCAGTTCACTATTAAAAATAAAAATGTAAAAGTGAATTGTCACTTAAGCTGAAATTCTATTTTATGAAGTATAGGTCATTTCTTTTATATGACCGTATTGGCAGAATGAGTCATCCTTCTAAGAATATAACCAGATTATCCTGTGGTTAACTGAGTGTAAGCTGCTTTCTGAATGTTTTGCCTCTTACATCCTCTGGTCTGAAAAGGGTTTCTCAGAAGATGTGGAGAGTTTAAATCTACAGTTCTACCAGCTGTGCCTACCAGTTATGCACATGCTACCACAATAATATGAGCAAAAAGCAATTCCCAAAACAAAATACCGAATGCAAACACCTTACACTGAATTAGACAGGGCAAGAAACAAGTCAAGCTGAACAAACAGTAATAGTCCATGAATATTAGTTCAAATTCAAAAGCCAGTTTTAAAACAACTACTTTTGTGAACATCTCCTATTTTCTTTAAAAGTATTTTCAAACACTTTACCTTCAGTAGTGTGTACATTCAAATAGTGGAGGCTTACTTCAAACACTGACCCTGAAACAGAATTCTGAATTTTGTACTGTATTACACATACACAGCTTAAGTGATATGGTTTCTGTAACCTGAATGGAAGGTTTTGTAACTACCATCCCAATGTACAATGGATGGGAAAGAAATAATCAGATATTGACATCAGCTGGAAATAAACTCTGCTTACATGCTCAGCTCAGACTCTGCAGCATAAGTTCTATTCTAGAGCCCACACATATGTCACCATTTGAATAGCCTTTGCTTTGAGATCCACTGCGTTTCCCAGCAAGGCTGTTCCCATGCTATGTAAGCTATGAAGGACTACCACATGTAGCTGTGGCTCCTGTGAGTACCCGGAGACAGAAGAAACAACATTTATTCAGGTCCTCCACCTTCTTTCATTTCTATCTGCACAGTGGAATGCTTAACACTTGAAGCTTTCTGCCACACAGACAAGTGTGCAAATCAGCAAAAGAAATTATGAGGTCTCTTTTCAGATAAAAATTGTTGTTAGCAAAACCAGTAGTCACATGGATTGTTTATTCAAATGCAAAAATGTTGATTGTTCTATCAGTATTGTTTTGTATTTAATGCTCACTATGACCAGCACTGTAAAAAAAATCATTATGGAAAAATTCTTAGTGAACACAGAGTATCTTGATATTCTCTCTATTTGGTATATAAGCTCCATTTCTATTTTGCCTTTTACTCTGAAACACCTAGTGAAATGAGACTCCATTAATTTCTCATCGAGGTACAACATTATTTATCAGCAAAAACTGTGGGGGGGTGTGCGCAGGGTGTGTGTGTGTGTGTGTTTGTAGCAAGTTTTCAGATAGCACATGAAGAAAAAGAAGACTGGCTTCCTTAAATTCACTGAGAGATACAATTCGCTTCTAATTAGTCTACCAAAAATAGTAGTGTATGAATTTCTTAGGTCTATCCCAGAAGTGTCAGATGAATGAGAATCCCATTGAATTTGCATGCATGGAAGAATGCAGGGTAGAACCCTTAAATGAGTTATGTGTCTTTAATCATAAGGGAAGCCCCAAAGGAGATACAGTTTAAAGCAAGACAGCAAAGAAATTTATGCCAACTCCACCAGTTATTTTTGGAAGACAGACTAAGACTATAGTAAATCATAAGAAGAATTGTTTTAGTATGTCAGAGAATATTTCTATAATATGGTGCATATATTTTTGCTGTCTTCTTCATGCCATAGACTACTTCACTATCACTGAGCCCTGGGGTTCTATATTAAGGTTTTTGACAAATTTAGAATACCTTTTTGCTCATCCTTTTTCTCTGAAGCCTGGTAATGTAGATGCAGATACAAATTTCCTTCCCAAAGAAATTTAAAGGGAAGCCTGTCATCCAAAAAGAGATTTAGTTTATGGTGTTTTTATATTATCAATGAAATAAACTCAGTTATTAGTATAGTCTTTTCCCTTACACTGAATAAAACTTTAGATCACATTGCTTTTCTTCTTAATTTTTCTTCTGCACTTTTCTTCCAAATTAATTTAAAAATATTCATGTATTTTCAGTCAGAATAAGGATTTATCAAAGTGTTTTCATGTAGCTTTCATACCTCTCTCTCATTTTTCATTGACTGATAGATTTGGATTGGTACAATTAGCATATTAGAAGGTCACTCTTCCTCCCAAACCAAACGTACACAAAGAAACAAAAAGACAGAAATTGCCTTTCATGGAAACAACAGACCAACATTTCAGTTCCTAAATTTGGTGATTTTATAGCTCTAGAGAAGGAAGCGTCTGCACTGTTGACAGTAAAAGCAAAATATTCATCTAGACTTTGAGTGTCTGTTATCAATAGAAATGTCTAGAAAAAGAAGATATGACAACTCCAAAGGAAATATTATTTAACAAAGCTTACAAAGGATGCATTTGAAACCTTGACCTCCTTATTACTTACGTGACCGTATGTACTAATGAAGTGCTAGCACTGGAAGAAGTGAGTAAGAAATTATGGATAATCTTTATATCAAAGTAATATTAGGTATAACTTGGCCTAATCACAAAAAAAAGAAAAAATATACCTGTATAGACAAATTATATGAAAGGGCTATCTGTTTCATCTAATTTATGAAAGCATCAGAAAGTCATTTTTTAAGAAACTAATTTTAAGTAAGAACTCCTACCCTTCTATTCCATTTCACAGCATGCTGGGCCTGGCTGGGATGGAGTTAACTTCTTTCATAGCAGCCCATATGGTGCTGTGCTTTACATTTGGGGCTAAAACAGACTTGATAACACACCAGTGTTTTAGTTATTGCTGATTAGTGCTGGCACAGCGTCAAGGCTTTTTTTCTTCCTCTCCGAAGAGAGTAGGCAGGGGATTGGCAAGGGGTTAGGAGGGGACACAGCTGGGACAGCTGACCCCAACTGACCAAAGGGATATGCCATACCATACAACATTGCACTCAGCAATAAAAGCTCACGGAAAGGAGAAAAGGAGTAAATGCTTGTGGTTATGGTGTTTGTCTTCCAAACTGTTACACATGTTGAAGCCCTGCTTTTCTGTAAATAGCTGGATATCTGCCTGCTAATGGGAAGTAGTGAATGAATCAATTGCTTTGCTTGTGTGTGCAGCTTTTGCTTTGCTTATTAAATTGTCATTACCTAGATACACGAGTCTTCTCATCTTCCCCCGATTTCTTCCCCATCCCACAGGACAGCAGACTGAACAAGAGGATGGATGAGTGTTTGGCTGCTGGCTGAGGTCAACCCACCACACAAAAAGATGCAATTTTGTATTAAAAAATTCCAAAGGTCATATCTTCCCATCTTGGCCAGTAGGGAATTCATTAATATTAATAAGTAAGGCTGCATGAATAATGCTGTTTTCTGTAAAGTCCCAATGTCTGCATAACATTCAATGTAAGTCAGTGGGGCACTAAATTAGGCTGAAATATCAAAAAAGTGGATAGCAGAGCACAGCTTTGTGACAATTATTTCAGTCACTTACTATGAAGAATCATGTTTTTTCATAACAATTTTTTTCAACTGTTTTCCATATTAAAAATGGGTTGTTTCCTGTGGAAACATGAAATGGTATCTTCTCACAAGAACAGGGTAACCCTGAACTGAGGTGGAAATTTGAGTTTTTCCTCAATCTTATTTTATATCATCACATTGCCGTTTGAAAAATGTATGGAAAACTGCTGGTTTTGCAATGAGTTGATGTAAATGAACCATTTCAAGGAATCAGGATTAGAATTCGAAATCTTTCAAAGAATATCTTACAGATAAAATGTGGTGGAGGTCAGGTAACCTATATTTATTAAAGGAGGACTTTATCTTCTCCAACTTTAGCCTTATGAAAGAGTTAAGCATCTGCTAGAAGCTAATCATGTGGGTTTTATTTGCTGTCCATAGTGAAACATAACCACCTCTAAAAGGGGATTTATCCCTCTTATCTTTAATGGCAGTCTTAAAATGGGATGAATCAGCTCTTGGATCTGTCTTTCATTTGACTGTAAAGGAAGCTTGGACAATTTGTTTGGATTAGTTGCTTAAACTATTAAACTGAAGTGAGATGGATCCTAGCCTATCAAAATAAAAAGCCTATTGATTTCTGGCATACCCAGAAGACAACTGTCTGAAGAGGTTGGAGTTTCTTTTTACTTATAAGTTCTGTGCTTATGGTCTGGTTCTTATCTCTGCAGGTTGGGTGTTAAAACATCCATTGATTATTATTTTTTTTTAGATCCAGATGCTCATTTTGCCCACTTTCCAGTCAGCAGCTAGAAATATGGACAGGGAATGATCTGTAAAGGATCATGGGTAACCTGAATTAATGTAGCCTCTAGGACACTACAACATCTACCTGCACCTGGGTCAGGGAGAAAGGGTGGGTCTAAACACTTTAACAATATATGAGGAAAAAGCAGAGGGTCTGGGCCTAACTGGAAACATTTTGCCTTCTGCACATCCTGAATTACAGATGAAATCATGGCATGAAAAGGCAAAAACATGTCAAAAATTAAATGAATAATATGGTCACGTTAATAATTGTACACATTTGTTTTAGATATAGGCACACCAATGGAGATTTGAAGAGGACCTGTTTTCCTTCCTCATGGAGAATAAAAGAAACACCCAACAGTTTATTTTGAGATAAAAGGCAATAATAGTTAAAAAACAAGCAAAAAATGTAGCAGAATTTTCTTCATTTTATTCTGTGAAACTGTGAAAAACAATAGTCTATGCAAATACAAATTATAGAGTACAACATTTCTATGGTATCCCAATACCATAAATAATTTTACAAACACTAGTGAACTAAATCACACAGCCCAGCTGTCAGCTTTGAAAATATCATTGTTGCTTTAATGAAGAGAAGTCCTAAGGAAATTCCGTAGCTGTTCTAGGTTAGAGCAAACATGATGAGGCTTCAATTCTGTATTTATCTACAGAAGTGTCTTTACAAGATTAAAAGTTGTATTAATTTTTCTTCTGACTCTGTGTATGGGGTTTTTTGTTAATTATTCATCAAAAAGAGAAAAGGCTGCTACTCTATTATTGTCACTCATAATTTATCCTAACCAACTATTTTACAATACTTTTGTTTTGACCATATTGCTGTTGAGGCCCTATGAGGCTTCATTTACTATGCTGTTGTGGAACTCTCTTTTATTCTGATATTTCATTAATTAATTGTACTGTTTAAAGTGATTAAGGGTGTCAGAACAGAGAAAAAGAAGAAATATGTCATAAAAGTGAGATCTCTTGTCTTATAAACTAGTCTACCAGATATGACAGCTTCACTACTGGAGTTTAAAATTTTTTGAGAAACAGCTTTATCATGGTACTGATGTTTTGGAGCTTTTAAAACATTTTAACCTTTTGATGTGACAAATGTTTGTGTGAGTATTCTGCTTCTTCAGATTTACTACTGCAAGTGGACCTTGTAAATAATATTTGCTTTTACAAATTTTACTAAATGGCAGATGAATTAGTGAGAAATTTTCCATCTGGATTTGGAGGATCAAATTGTAATACACAGGAAGCAAGGTCCACATGAAGAAATACTGTGGTATTCACTTTTGGAGGAGAGAATCTTTTCCTAGCTGTGTATGCTTTCTAGCTGCAATCAGCCCCATTAACTCTGCAATGAGCTGTTGCAGTAGCATTATGATTGAAAAGTGCATTACAGGAGACTAATTGGGTGGCTGACATATATTACTTGTTCCAGTCTCATGAACAATAAAGTTTCATGAAGATTGAGGTTTAGAACTTTTGCATATAAAAGCAACTCAATAAAGTCTGTAAGTCAAAGCAAAGAATTGTGGGCAAGTGTTACAGGGAAATATCCTGGTCATCTCAGAAATCAGTCACAAAGCTGACAAGGGAAAAGCAGGGAAGAACAATGTTATTTACGTGTCAAGTCTTAAGTTCGTCCATAGGGAAGAGTGGGGAAAAATAGTCTCATTGAAAAAATTATCTATTTCTACTTCAACAATTGAATTTCCCCTTCAATTCTAATACACTAATACGACAACTGAATTTCCCCAATATGTCTAGATTGTTGCCTTTAAAACAGAACAGACCTCTTGGGTTATTTGGGGGTTTTAGTACTGGAGGTTTTTTTGTTGGTTTTGGTGGGGGGTTTGTGTTTGTTTTTTTTTTAGTACCATTTCCTCAAGCATTTCTAGAAGGTAGAAACTGAAAACTAGAAATAGTCAAAGACTCCAAACTTCACACATTTTTCCCAATCACATTAAGAACAATGTACCTTATAGTGAAACTAAAAATCATTAACTAATACTGTTGTCTTGTTTATATATAGAAGGAAAAGCCAAAGGAACTTAACTTTTAGTGGGAATGCTCTTTTCTAAGACTCTTTGATCAGTCTTTTAGTTTACAGATTGGTTTCTCAAATTATCCTGCTATCATAAGATCACAGGAAGCATAATAAGGCATAAAAGGTAATCACTAGACTGTAGGGGATATGTGTTCTAGCTTTTTACAGCAGTTCTGACATTCCTAAAATATATTTTATCTTATTAGAAATCCATCACTGCAAGCAAAACCAGTAACTATATGTGTACTCAAGCAGATAGTCAAAATACTTTACTATTTACCAGAGTAACCGATGCCATGACACATTTATTACTTCTTACCTTAAATATAGATGAAGGTCAACGTACACCATTTTTAAACCTGATAGCCAAAATATTCTGTGTGTATGTTTTATAACACTAAGCCTATTTGTACTGCTGAAATCCTGTTCTCTGTGTTCCTTTACTGTGACAGTTCAGTGACAAAAGTGTGAGTAGACAGCTGATATCCCTGATCGTCTTTCAGTACTTCTCGAGGCTGGTCCCTTCAGTTCTTACATTAAACATATCTTAGAAGGAGAAGAGATAACCTTTTAGGCAAACACCAAAATGATGGCTTTCTGATTATGTTGACTTTCATGTTGGCTTCATTTAAGTAATTTCTTTATGCTTCAGTTTCTATACATAACATTACAATGAGATATAATTAGTTCATTTTCTCAAATTTTATAAAGATGAAAAATGCTGGTGTTCATGTACATGACAACTAATATGGAAAGAACTTGCAACTGTCATACCAGGAAGGTAATCAAGGAAGCCAGACTATTCCTCTTCAGTTTGGCATGCCATCATTAGTTTGGCAACATAGTAATTATCTTACTCTATTGCCAGTTCATGAAAAAGTTTTAAACTACCTATTTGAAAAATCTATACACTGTGTTGTTTCTTGCAAACTTCCTGATATCAATGAACTTCACAAAGAGGTCCTTACATGGCACTGAAGTCACAGGAACAGAGCAGCAGAGGAGCAATGCAGATGATATTTGATGAGTTAATACCCATGTTTTGATTCAGTTCACTTTACATCCAAAAAGCACATGAACTTAATCACAGAAACTCTCACAAGGTCAAAGAACAGTTTGTGTTGGATATATAGCCTCATGAAGCTATTTTTATTTTTATTTTTTTTTGCTGGAAGGGTTGCTAACTCTTATTGTAACTGGACTAACAATAACTTGTCTTTTGATTAGGTTTTTTGGTTGGTTTGTTGGTTGGTTTGTTTGTTTTTTTATTTATGCTGACAAATAATTTCTTAGCTCCATATATACACCATGCTCACTTTTCTCTGTAACAAAATATTGTGTGTAATGGAAGGGACATAAAAAGATCATCTGGGGCAAAGCCCCAGCCAAAGTAGACCCAATTTAACTCAGGTTATTCAGGAATACTTAGTTAAGGTATGAGTATTTTGAAGGGTGCACATCCACATCTCATTGGGCAGCTTGTTCCATATTGGACTACCCTGCTTGGGATTTTTTTATTTTTCATTCATTTAAGTAGAATTTTTCTTGAGGCAACTTGTGTTTTTTGTCTCGTTCTGTCACCATAAAACTCAGAGAAGCGTCTGAATCCACATTGTCTTCCAGCATTCATTACAAAATTGGAGAGTGCACATAAGCCTTTTTCCTTAGCCTTCTTTTCTTTAGACTGAACAAACTGAGCTCTTTTAATATGTCCTTGCATGTTACATGCTCCATGACAATCATCTTTGTTGCTTGTCCCTGGGCTCACTTGAGGACATCAGTTTCTTTCTTGTACTCAGGAGACCAAACCTGGACATGGTAGTCCAGATGCAATCTCACAAGTACTGAGAAGAGTACTTCAATAGCTATGCTCTAGCCAGTACAGCCCAAGTAGCAGGTGATTGTCTTTGCTACAGTCACGTGCTTCTTACATGTGTTCAGCTTGTTTATCAGGAAAGTTGAACTTCACATTTGCTGTTGTTGACCTACATGACACTTCTGTCAGCCCATTTTTCCAGCCTGCCAAGGTCTGTCTCAATGGCAGCCCTGCACTCTGATCGGACCACTTCCACCCCAGTTTGCTGTCATCTGTGGTCTTGCTGAGGGTACATCATCATGCAGGCCACTAATAAAGAAGTTAAACCTTTCCAGTCTCTGAAACAATACCTGAGGAGTAACACTAATAACTAGTCATCAGATGAACTTTGCATCAAAGATGAGATGAGGAAGAAGATATGACTCATCAAAGGTTGCTGCCAGAAGAAACCTCTTTGGGGAGGCAATGATCATGCCTTGTTCTTTTGAAAGCAAAAGGAAGAAATAGGTGATGAAAGTCACACTGAACATAAAAATAAAATAACTCCTCCAGCTTAACACAGAATTCTTGTGAAGTTCTTTATCTGATCATTGTCTATCAATTTGTGATATTGTTAAACCCCATTTAATCAATGTCTTAATGTATCACAGCTAGCAAAATATGAAGTTAGAGTCCTGTGCTAAAGTTTAACATGAAGAATCTGATTTATTTTGTGGGGTTTGATAAATGATCAGTTTCTGTCATTTTAAAACTGAACGATGCCATGTGAGCACAGTTTTTTATATGTTACATCTGTTAAGAAGAGCTCTATAACCCATCAGTGGAATTACTGAGTTGTTTAAGGCATTGTGATTGTAATATGCCCAATGTTCAATTTTTAACAACTGCAACTTATTAAATAGCAAATTTAACCTTAAAGCCTTGAAAGTACCATGCCCAACTGCATCTGAGATCTATTCTATAACCTCTGTACAAATTTGTTGCTGCAACTACAACCCACTTGCTTGTCCTTTTGTTGACAATTAAAACTTATGAAAACTCAGGTACTAGTTCTGATCAAAGCCACAAGTACAAGAATGGAAACAGAAAGGATTTCAATATTTATTTTCTATTAGAATTGAATTTTCAGCAATCAGGATGTGATGCAATTCTTGTAGATGCTGTAAAAAAAAGCAAAGGAAAAGCTTTTTGTGTTCTCACTCAAGCAGTGATAGCTGGCAAACAATTTGAGTTGCACGTGACAATTCCTTCCCTGTCTACTAAGATTACAAGTTCCATGGCCAAGTATCTCACTGTGCTGTTGCCAAAGAAATAGATTCATGCACATGAAGGTGTAGGAAACCAGTTTGATGATCTATTTTGCAGGTCCGTTCTGAACTGTTGAGTTTATACCTGATACAAAGTAACAAAATGACAAATTAATTGAGAGATCTTTCTCTTACTGCAGCCCTGGACTGTTTAGGAACAGACTCCTCTCTTTCTACAGTCACTTGCTAACCTGAACCACAAGCAAGGACAGAACTCAAAGTGGTTAAAAGGTGTTCTTAAGCCCCTCCTGCTAATTTTATTTCTCCTTTCCTTCCAAAGATCTAGAATTATTAAAGGAGATTCACTTAAAATCTCGGATCGTGTTGGTCTGCAATGAGTCTCAGTGAGCAGGAATTGAGAGCTGCTGCATGAATGGGCCTGTGTTTAGGAACTTAAGAAAAAAAAAACGGTAGCTAGAAGAAAAGAAGAAAAGAAGAAAAAACTAGACAGGAAGAGTATAAGAGACTAAACCAGATTTTAAAATTCTGGTACATAAGTGATTTCACTTTCAGTAATGCACCTAACAGTTACAGTTTTGAGGATAAGGAGATATGTTATTTCCTTTGGATCAGGGCAGATGCACCAGAATCCAGTGTTTTACTCACTAGAACAGTTTAGAATCATAGCAGATGAGCTGGGCATAGACATCATTCTAATTTATGATAGACAGAACTGGTTAATTGAAATTATCTGGCAATAATATTTAATTACAAATCTCTACACCCAGAGCAACCTGAATTTGAGGAATAAACAGGTTGTACGTAGTTAGTACAGCCATGGCAAAATTCAAGCCTTCTTGTATTTTCTGAAAAATGCAGTGTAGCACTAGTGCTTTCTTTCTCTGTAATCCCAAATTTTCTTCTGGAAGACAGCTACCTGATTTAAATGTGATTCATCACAGTTTATGTGGAAGCTCTTTTTGCATTGCAAAGGTATTGCTTGACACTTTAGGACATAAACTTTAATTACCAAAATTAACAAGGGCAACAAAAATCTAGCAGTTATTAATTAAGTTGTATTTTTAAATTGCATGCCTAAAAGTCCTCTTGTGAACAAAACAGTAACAGTACAATAAAGGTTACCTAATTCCCCATTTCAAGTTTATTACTTCAATAATTCTGTTATAGAAAAGGACAATTTATTAAATCAGGTATAAGGGTTGGCTTTTTTTTGTTATTCTGATTTTCTGAATTCAGCAGTTTAATAGCAATTTATTTGGTTTATAGAGTGCTGTTTTCATCCATACCCAAAAGTTACTTTAATTATTTAATTATTAAAATAATTTTGCAGGACCCTAACACACCTCATGTTTGTTACTTTTGCATGTAGATTTTTAATGTTTCTCCCAAATCTTTCAGGGTTGTTTTACCAACTATGCTAGTAATAATTATTCAGTAACTAAAATCCTCATAGTTCCTTATTACCTCATCTACCCCCTCTCTCTCAGCAGTGAAAGAGCTGTAAAGGGAGGTTCCACATCATAAACAAGCTAGAGCCTTCACATCGCCTCAGACAAACTGCTTAACTACGGTATAGAATATGGGAGGAAAGGGGCCTGCAGTGAGTCAAGGGGAAAACACTACAGGAAACAAATATTAATTACTGCTGCATAACTCAGGATAGTCACTAGTGAGTTTGGAAATAATGGGAGGAATGGCTTGAAACTCAGAGTTAGTGGATTACATCTTGAATCTAGTCCTTTCCCTCCTACCTTTTGTCATGTTGATTTTCACCTTGATGGAAGTTTAACATACAACACAGAAAACAGCATTGCCTTCTAGTGAAAATATTAAGATCTATCAAGCTTTCAGAATTTACTGCATATTATTGATACTACAAGACCCCATTCACATTGATGTTAATTACTTTTTTTTCTTTTATTATATTGCAGAAGCATCTAAAGACCTCAGCTGAGATGAAGGTCCAGCTATGCTTGACATGCTATATTTGCTGCCTCAATACTTTGTAATCTAAGTTTGAATGGCAGAGAACAAAAACATGTGTATGGTTTATCTAAGTATGACAACAGATTTACAGGGAGATTAAGTTACTCGTACAAGGAAACAGTGTAGGGGTTGGGTGAAGGGGCTGGAGCCTGATTCTGGTGACCTAGTGGACCCCTCTCCACCACCTCACCTTTGCTGAAATACACATCTCTGTCCCCTTTAAGCACTTACTTTCATTCATATGGCCCTTTAGGAATCACTGGTGACACAGTGCAATGGTTCTGGTGAATTGCTCCCTTGACCATAGTTCAGAATAATGTCATGGAGACTACCATAGGGAAGAAAGCAGACCCCTCAGCTATTAAGACTCTGGCCATGAACTAAGCTGGGCCACTAATGTATATAATGCATATATATGTGCATGTGTGTGTAAGAGTGGAGGGGTCTGAAAGTTGTTTAAAACTATTTCCAGAAAAAGATGCATCTGAATTTAAAGAAGCCTTTGCAAATTCCACACAGACTAGTTAGGAAAGAAAATTACTTAGGTTTGTCAAGAGATAGGTTTCTGGAAAAGAACTAAGGAAAAAAATGACCAGTTGAATCCCCAGCATCTTCTGACAGCTTAGGGAATTATGGAAATAGTTGTTCACAAACTAGTTGTTGTGCCAGCCGCCTCATCTTTAAGAGATCATCTCTGATTTCCATTTTTCTCACAGAATTTCCACTGACTCCAAAGCACGTGTATCAAGGGGAAGAACTGGGACCTATATGTACAATATACATGCCAAAGTTTCAGGTTTGACAAAGTCATGTATTTAGTATAATTAACAACAACCTTCCAAGTCAAGGTTGAAGAAATTAATCACTTCAGATGTTGACTGCTGAGGACATTTGCTATGATCTGTCAACAATTTATAAAGACAACTCCTGGGTGACAATGAAGATTTTGCTCTAGATAACATTGGAATGCACACAAAACACGTTATGTGTGGGGATTATTATTTCAGTTTCTTATATCGTTCTTATCTGGTTAATAAAACGGTAACCAGTCATCTATCTATGTATATACAAGATAACACAGCAACAGCAACACAAATCCCTCACATTACTTAATCTTTTTTTATGTTACCCTTAATCTGATAATTAACAGCAGCTGTGATGATGATCGTTGTGTGCTGATTCCCGTCTATATAAGTTACACTGAGGCCAGTAACTCACTCACAAGGTAAATGACTGTGGCGTTGAGCAGGCATTAGTCCTCTTTGGGCTAAAAGGAAAGGAAGTAGTATTGTACGAGATGGAAAAAAAATGCAACTTTTATTTATCCCAGCGTGGAATCCTCTGTATGGCCTTTATTTTTAGTATCTGCCTTTGAATGAGTTTGCTAATAGGAAGCAGTGTTAGAAAGTCATTCTTGTATCCTGAGCCAGTTTGCTACTTGGACTACTTTGGCAATTGTCTGGATCAATCATTGAATTTCAGAGTATGCCCTCAGTGTTAGAAACACAGAAATGTGTTTCAAGTTTGATTTAGTTTTAGTGGTTTTAACACCAGTAAGATTTCATTTTCTTCTTAAATACTTTCTGTAGTGGTATTCCTTTCTCTCCAGTTTATCAGATCTCACCCATCTTAGTCAATGGGAAGCCTACCTCCTTCTTTTTTTAAAAAAATCAAGTGGGTTTTGGAGAGAAAGACTTTTGTTCTATTCTTGGTTATACATCAGGTAGGCCCAGATTTTGAAATAATGTAAATATGTTAAATAATCTGTATTCCAGTCCTGGATATGACTTTGAGACAGCAGTGTAAAATTCAGAAACTCTTTTAACTTCTAGGACATGTTCCTGTATTTGAAAAATAAAAACGTCATTACTTATCAAATGGACAAAGTTTATGGAGAGAAGTATAATTCCACAGGAAGGAGTTAGAAACAGAGATCACCAGTGTTTTGGTTATTACCATCTACCAGTTTATTAGATCATAGACTGTTCACTGGAGGATGGTGGTAAATCCAGCTTCTGGTGGATTTCACATTTCTGCTTTTTCAATCAAATGTAGCTCATATTTTCAAGCGTACCAATTCTTACTTGTGAATAACTTTCTTTGAAAGTCTTCAGAAATTGAAAGATGTGATAACATCTACTTCTAAGACAGAAAAAGCAGATGAACAATTATGCAAAATTTCTGCAAATTGTCTTTCAAAATTTTTGTATGTATTGGTGATAAACTGTCAAATATAAGACGGAATATGGTGTTCCAACCATGTGTGTGGATGCCATCTTCCAATGTGTCCTTTTAGAAGACAGCAGGTGTTTGGTTTTTGTTTTTTTGTTGTTTTGTTTTTCCTTTGGTCATCTATATATATGCTTGGACTGCATTGTCGGCTGTCAAAAGTAAGAAGTAGAAACAAGTGTCACCACTTTGTTCTTTGAAGACATTCACCCAATGACCTACTCACAGCACTTCCAGTGTCTTATTTTGAAAATTCTGAAGGGAGAATGGAGGGCAGTTTGAGCCCATTTCCCCACTTCTGATGGAACTCACCATCAGCACCAGCCAGAAAGGGTGGTGGATGGAAAGGATGGGAAGGGGTGAGTATCTGGGATTTCTAGAAGAGGCAGAAAAGTTTGCTTAAACTTTCTTTTCATCTGCTTTTAAGATGTTGCTTTCAGAAGTCTTCCTGTCACAAATGACTTATCCCAGATCTAATAAAAGACTTCTGTAGAATAAAACTGTCACTTTTTGAATGGAAACAATACTATAAAATTTTATATTCTATCATTTCTCCCAGGAGTATTGTTCCTTCTTATTTGAAAACTTCCAAAAGTGTCTTCATTCTCATTTTTCCATAGAATTAGTTGACTGTGATGTTGTCTAATCAATACACTTCCAGATCCTTAGGAAATGAAGCATTTCTACAAATGTGTTCTATAAATTTCGTAAGTTCCACAAATGTTTTCTTGCCAAATGGAATTTTGTCCTATCTCAACTGCTGTAAGAAAAGGATTTAAACTAGAAGGCACATTAGAAATTCTGAAGTCTTTCATGCCCTCACACTGCCAGCTGTGGAATAGTCATTTCTGGGAATATAGTGCTGTTGAATAAGAGGTGGATGTTCTATTACAAAAATGCTAATTTCACAAGAGTTGATTTTTTTGTAGTTACATTTAATCCATAGAGATGACACAGAAAATGTAAATTTACATTTTTTAGTATGATTAGGAGATTCTGTCAAAAGTCATGAGAGCTGGGTTTCATAGATGGAAGAGGGAAAATTTATCACATGATCAGTTTACAGTATGGGGAAAATTATAAACTGCAGACCCATAAAATGTAGATTCTATGTGCAGAAGGGGTCAGGTTCTTCATAATTTTCAGTAATTTTTAAATTTGTAGCTGTAGTGACCTGCTAGCGTGAAGAAGAAATTTTTGTAACCTAACTGAAGCCAGGGTTTTCCTCTATGAGTGGTTCCATTGGCCATTGCTGTGAGTATTTGTAAAAGAATACACTATACAGTAGTGCTAAAGTCCCAAGAATGACAATGTGTCATTGGTAGTGCCTGTTAGTCATAATCTCTCTGGTGGTATATCATTGTCATTCTTTCATTGGTATGAGTAAAATGAGGTTGTTTTTTTGACCTGGCTAGTTATTATTGTTCTAAATGTAACTTTAAAGCCGAAGAAAGAAATAAGGCTGTTCATTTCCTAGTGGCAACATTGAAACTATTGAAGAAATGTTCCTCTTTCAATCATAGTATCTTCATATTTACCGGTAGATAACTGTAAGGTCCATCCTATTAAGCAATTACATGACCATTGTTGAAGTTACAATAGGAAGTATGACCATACACTGGAAGCAATCTAAGTTTAACAGTCTTGTTATTTCTAAAATAAAGTAAGAATTGACATAAAATAAAAGTTTTATTGATTGGTATGATAAACTACCTGGATTAGCAGATGAATGACAGATATTGGAAATCCAATTTTACAGTAAGAAGCCCTTCTCTGGTCATCTTTTAACATGCACTGATTATCCTCCATACATATAAATATGAATATAAATCTCAATTTTAATACTCCTGAATAACCTTATTTTCTTAGACAACACCACATTTTTATGGCTTTTATATCACACATTAAAAATGCATAATAATGTAAAAACACTGATATTAAAGTTCCCTGACAAACATAATCTCACCTGGTAAATGTCAGCAAGATTTTTGATACTAAAATACTTCCACTACATAGGTGAGAAGCACTTTACCGCACCATATTAATGCATTGCAAGATCATTTGCTTTAGTTAATTCATTAAGAGAAATAATATTCTGTCTTTTGAGTTAAAGATAGACCATAGTAATGTTATATCTAAAGCCCTACTTTTATTTTTGCTATGGCAAGTGATTTTACATCTATGACAGAAAATAACACAACTTTTAGCAAGACTTCTCGGAAGTCCTGCCATTTTATGTTTGGATAGCAAGACTGCTAGGTCCAACAAAACAACAACTACTGCAGAGTAAGAGAAACTTATATTGCTTTCATGATCTCTCAGAATTCTTTGAATGTATAGAAAAGGAGGTAATTAAGGACAACTAGCTAGCAATTCATGTTATTTTCTGAAGACTTTTACCAAAAAACCCACCCAAAATCTACTACAGAGACTAAATGGTCTTCAGAAGATAAATGTACATTTTAATCAAAACCTGACCAAGTAACATAATGCAGAGCATATGATTATACAGTCTGTATTACTGGGACCAAATCTAAAAGCAAGGGAACTTCTGGCTTTTTCTAATGCTTATATTAATAATCTGGAAAATAACTTGGATGCACGCTAGAAAAGCTCCAGATAAAGCAATGGTCTTTAGATAAGCGAGGTCAGGGAGACCTGTTAGAAAATTTGACTTAGGTATGCTAAGTTCAGTGAAAGATTTACACAATGACAAGTGAAGTAAGTGTTGACACGTAAAAGTTAAATTGGCCTGGAGTTGCGAATTACTGTGAACTATTATCTCACAGGGGTTCCCCACTGGCTGTGGCCACTGAGGAAACAGAGCCAGGTACCACACAGAGAACCCAATTAAATACTTTTAAAAATCACTGATTAAGATATCACAATGCTTAAGGATTGATGTTTAGCACAAAGAATGTCCTACTACCTTTACACAAATCACTAGTATGGCCTCAGCTGAAGTAGTGCATGCAGGCAGCCCACCTCTGAATAAGAGCTGCAAGAAAATTAGAACTTCTCTACCCATCCTGTATAAGGGAACAAAAAAGTATGGAACTAAGACATGAAAGTAAAAACCCCCTTATTATTGTTGTTGACCCTTTTCCCCCTTCCTCTCTGCCCACAGATCAGTAAATCCTAAAGCTGAGAGTTTAAGATTCAGAAAAAATTTTAGCAGCTATATGACTATCAGGCAGGCAGGCAATAGTAATTTTGGAAGAGATTATAAATATCATGCTTTCTTCCTTAAAACAATCCTGTATAACAATTTTTATGTTCCTATAACCTTTAGATTGCCCTTGTATCTATCTGAGGAAACAACAGCAGGAAACCAAATATATAATGAAAAAATGGCCTTAGTTCTAATGTCTTTAAAATCTGATTGGGTTATTCTGAGAAAAATATCTTTTCTAAATCTAACTGCTTCATACTAATGAGATAGTTACTGGAGAAACTGAACTTCCAATGAAATATAGGCCTCCTTTCCTACTAGTTTCATTAGTGATTTGTTGAGAGAATTGAAATCATAGGGTATGTACCTCCAGGGCAACACTGCTCTGCAAAAGTGGTCAGGTGAAGGGTGCTGAGAGAGTTGAGGATTTATGACTTTGTGCAATAGGTCTCTAAGGGCAGCCATGTAATCACAAACTATGGCATTGTCCATGTCTGGGATTTTTTGGATTACCCAGGACAGGAGGGTTCAAGATCACTGCTTGCAGTTCTTAGGATTATGAAATCTGATGTCAATCTATGGCTCATTTCCCAAGTCCAAAGGAAAGAATATAGAAAATACATGAAAACCTGAGTTGAAACATTACAACCAAACTTTTGTCTTTGTCTGAAGAAGCTTGGCTATCTAGATTAGCAGTCTAGATTCAGCTGGGGCTCTTCCAAAGCTGCTTTCACAAACCAGTTTCCAGTGGTTATTTGTGGCTGCCAGAATGTCTAGTTATTCAATACCTATCAAGTCAGTACACTTGCAAATAATCAAGAAGACTAGAAACTTTGGGAAATACAGCTGAAATAAGTTTTGAAGTCAGGCCTCCAGTGTCAATTCATTTTCAAATTCTCTAAACAAACTTCTTGATTAGTTCTTTTTTACATTTCTTGTCATAAGGAATTTTAAAACACAAACTTTTCAAAGCCAGTTGAAAGTGAACTTACTATCTAATGGGCAAGAATCCTTTCTTTTTTTTTTTTTTTTCCCCAAGCCAGATTTGGTCAACATTCTCTGAAGAAAATCTATTCTGATGAACTTGTAATTTCAATAAGTCTTACTTTTTCCATTCGTATTTGCAAATAGTGGATGTATTTAGGTCTGCTCAGTATTTCATCTGCTGAAGTGATGTCTTGCTCTTGGCTATTTTTAATTCTTTCCTTTGATACAAAGGTAGTGCATACTTTCATCTTTTTGTGTGTAAGATCACACACATATTTAATGAGGATACAACAAAGCCCCAGCTATGATTAAAAAGTGTTCCATATCATCAAACTGTCTTGTCCCCACACGATTTCCAAATTATAGTAAATGTACATAAAAACTTCAACTGTATTGGTGGATCAGGGGTTATATATCAGCATTTTGGTTCATCAAATTTTAAACCACAGTACAGATTCAGCACTAACATTGACTCTAAACACAGTTTAAATATTACATTGTCTGACATACCTGTGCAGAGTTTGGAGTACTTTCAAATTAGTACAGAACTTTCACTCGTTTATGTATTCCAATGCTTCAGTGTTTCCTGGTTGAAACTGGTAGAATTTGGAGCCTGCTTATAGAAAAAAAGGATACATATTTGTATATCAATAATACCATGCCTAAAAAAGATAGCCTAGTAATGCCTTCAAAGGTAATACCTTCTCCTAGTATAAAATTACTTTCAATATTTATGCTTATACTTTATAATACCTCAGAATTTCTAACTAACATAAAACTGATTTATTATTAAAAAAAATATGAGAATTGACAGGGAGGAGGACAAAACCATATCCAGACACCAGTGAGGACAATATTTTCTATTTAATTGATTTTAGTCAGATCTACTATAGCTTAGGAAAAGCATAGATTAGTTGTAAGTGATACATAATTCACAACATTAAAATTATTTTTTTGATGCAATATATGACTAGTTTACCTAAAGGACTGAAAATAGGTCACAATGGAGGGAAAGCTGTAGATGAAAGATTGTTCAAGGCTGTACTGGGTCTGGCTGGGATGGAGTTAGCTTTCCTCATAGCAGCCCATGAGGTGCTGTGCTTTGCATCTGTGGCTGAAACAGTGCTGATAACACACCAGTGTTTTGGCTATTGCTGAGCAGAGCTTGCACAGCATCAAGGCTGTCTCTGCAAACCACTCCTGCCACCAAAGGCCAGTAGGCTGGGGGTAGGCAAGAGGTTGGGAGGGGACAGAACCAGTACACGTGACCCCAAGCGACCAAAGCGATATCCCATACCATATGATGCCATGCTCAGCAACGAAAGGTAAGAGAAAGGAGGAGGAAACAGGCAGCATTCATAGTTAAGGCATCTGTCTTCCCAAGCAACTGCTATGAGTGGTGAGGATCCACTTTCTAGGAATCAGCTGGGCATCTGCCTGCTAATGGGAAGTAGTGAATTAATTCCGCTTTGTGCTTTGCATCCACATGCAGCTTTTGCTTTACTTATTTAAAATCTCAACCCATGAGCTTTTCTATCTTACTCTCTTCCCTGGTCCCATTGAGGAGAAGGAGTGAAGCAGCAACTAAGTGGGGGTCTGGCAGCCAGACAAGATCAACCCACCACAAGGGCACATACCTTACTTTCAGGTTTTTGAGTTGGTTTTGTTGGTTTTGCAGGGATAGTGAAATCAGTAAAGGAAGTTTGTGTAATTTCAATGTGTTTTGGATTTGGGAGTTTAAATAAACTAAACTGGATTTCCAAATCTTTTGACATTCCCCTTTTGATCCTTGTAAATCAAAGCTATTATACCTTGTGGAGTTATCCCTAATTCTGTTAATTTAAGGACTGTCTGCTCCAGGTCACAAAAGAAATTGTGATTTACAAGGTTAGCTGACTAATTGGCTTGGTTCAGACAGGAATGCCAATCCTCATTTTGCTTCTAAAGATATTAAGTGTTGTGCTAAGATACTTAATGCAGTTCCACAGAATTTCTCATACATTCAACTAAGTCTCCAAAGTGGCATATTGTCTGTCTTCATTTCACACCCTTTGCATCTGGATTATGTAACGTGGCGAGTGGACATTGTCAATCTATTACTATTTTCTGTAGATGCTTCTCCTTCCCTCCCCTATGCTCATTGTCCCACTCATTTGTTTTTCTTTCCTCTTTCAGGAGAGAGTACTCAGAAAACGTTACTTCTGCATTTGCACATATAATGGCACATTTGTGTTCATGATATTGCCAAAAGGACAGTAATTTAACCCAAGAGATACTGGCATTTTCCATTTGATGGAATGACTAACGGCTAGCAATGCTTTTGATACCAAAGATAATTTTCTGTATAACAAGAACAGGCATATACACTTTGAAAGTCCCAGTACAGGACTTCAGAGTTCCATTAAAACTTGTTTGCTGTGCATCAGGACCCCCAGGAACTTTTCAGCAGAGCTGCTCCCATGCAGTCAGACCCCAGCCTGTACTGCTACTTGAGGTTATTCAGTCCCAGATAAAGAACTCACATTTATCATTGTTAAACCTCATGCAATTTTTGCTGGCCCAGTCTTCTAGCCTGTCAAGGTCCACCTGTACAGTAGCTCTTTCTTCTGATATATTGGCCTATATTGGGATTACATGGCAAGGTTTTGGTAGGTGGGAAGGTGCTGCTGGACAGAGGAAGCTGTCCCTATGCCAGACAGAGCCAGTTCCAGTTGGCTTTAAGAGGGGCTTACCACTTGGTCACTGGCGAAAGCTGAGCCAGTCAACAACATTGGTATCACTTCTATAAGAATGTATGTAAGAAAGGGTGAAAATGCTGTGCAGTGGCTGTGAGAGGGGAGTGAAAAAAATAGAGAAACAGCTATGCACAGACCAAGGTCAGTGAAGTAGGACGAAGAGGGGTTCTAGGTACCAGAGCTAAGATTTCCCTGCAGCCCATGGAGAATACTGTGGTGACACAGGTTGTCCCCCTGCAGCCTATAGAGAACCACGGTAGAGCAGATATCTACATGGCAGCCCCTGCAGGACCCCGCACTGCAGCAAGTGGACAAGCTGTGAATGAAGCTGTAGCCCATGGACACCTCATGCTGTAACAGGTCCCTGGAAGGAATTGTGGCCTGTGAGGGACCCACACTGGAGCAGTCCATTCCTAAAGGCCTGTACTACATGGAAGGGACCCACATTAGGGCAGTTCTTGAAGAACTGCAGTCCATGAGAAGGGCCCATGTTGGAGAAGTTCATAAAAGACTATATCTCATGGTAGGGACCCTATGGTGGAACAGAGGAAGAGCATGAGGAGGAAGGAGTGGCAGAGATTAAGTGCTATGAACTGATTGAACCCCCCCTTTCTGTATTCCCCTGTGTCACTCACAGGGAGAGAACATATAAGAATCAGGAATGAAGTTAAGCTTGGGAACAAGGGAGGATTTGGGGAAATATATTTTCAGTTTTATTTCTTACCGTCCTACTCTGTTACAATTAATTGGCAATAAATTAAATTAATTTCCTCAAGGTGAATCTTCTTTGCCTGAGATGGCACTTAGTAAGTAATCTTCCAGTTCTTATCCTGAATTACAAACTTTTCATTGTATTTTCTCCCCCTGTCCTGCTGATGGAGATGGAATGATAGAGTGGGTTGCTGGGTACCTGGCAGCCAGCCAAGGTCAACCCTCCATGACCTCTCCTCACTGTTTGGTGTCATCTGCAAACCTGGTGAGGGTGAGTTCAATCCTTTGACCCAGAATGTTTATTGAGGACTGAACAGCATTGGACCTACCATCAACATCCAAGAAACTTTGCTTGTGATTTGCTGCCAAATTAGACTTTGAGCCTTTAACCGCTAACTTTTGAGCTTGGTAGCTTAGCCTGTTTTACACACACACTGTGGACCATCTTTCCATTCCATATCTTACCACATACAATGTCTCTGCTAATTTGATGTATAGGAAATGGCCAGTCAATTTAAGACTTGGATTTATTTAGTTAAATTACACTGGAAGTTTCTCGCTAGATAGTCACAGAAAACCTGAAATCAAACACTCAACAGTTAAAAGCATAATTGTGCTTGCATGAAAAGAGGCAGAAGCTGACAAGCACATGTTATACCTATACATGGCAAAATCACACCAAAGACTCTATCTTATCATTAAGTGCTTTCTTACTGGAAGTAATGTTCCTGGTTCTTCTAGGTTTCAGTATTTTCTGTCTGAAAACTTATCCTATCTTTCCTATCTATCCTTATTTTCAAGGTAAACAAACATAACATTCCAAGATCGACTGAACATCCAGTTACCTTCAAATCATACAGTGCATCCTCATAAAGAGGCGGAAAATACATCACAGTCTAGAAAATAGGTTACTTCTTATTGTATTTTTTGTGAACTTGGAAGAAATTTATCATCTGTTGTTGAAGATCTAGGTTAACTGGAAGACTCAACAAAACTGCCAGACTGAAGCAAGGTTGGCTGTAACATGTATAATGCTTTAATTAAGGCACAAGTGTCCTTTTGTGACAAGAGTCATAAAATAAATAGCTTATTAAAGAATCACTTTAACATGAGCATATTTTGGATATCTAGAGGGAAATAAACTTTGACCTTTTTTAACAATCGAACTGTATTCTCAAGCAAGAACAAAATAGAGTCTTTATTCTGCTTTAGAGAAGCAAAGTAACAAAACCCAAATACTGTGAATAAAGAAGGAAATTTTGAAACACGCTGAATTATAAACTTACTGAAAGATTTATGCGGACTCAGTTTAAAAGGATTAATATTGTTAATATATATGGCTTTTCTTCTAAAATATAACATTGTTATATTACAGTTTTAATTTAATTAGTGAAGCACCTACAGTTTACTATATGAGTCCATCAACTGCAACCTCAATCACACCCCAAAGTTTTGAAAAAGGGGTATTTATTTCTGTTACATGTCATCAGGAAATAATTTTGTTACTTTCAAGAAATTGTTGCAGGAACCCGAGTCACCTCAACCTCTAAGAGGTAACTGTTTGTTCTGTCTTCTGTAATAAGCTTTTGTAAGAGGACCAAAGGTCTTCTGTCTATACAATTTCACCTCACCCAGTAACTTTTTAAAGAACTTAAGCGAATGCAATAAACGTTGTCTATCATAATAATAAATACAAGTTTCCATAGACTTACATCTACTTTTATCAAATCATTTGTGTATGATGTTACAGGTCAGCCTTTGATGTTCTAATGACTGCAGTCCTGAGGATAAAACAGTGTTTTGTTTTCCTAGAAGACAGATAATAATATTTTGGGTTATACGAGGTTTATTGCCTTGTATTGAGTTACATTGAAATTAGTCTTCTCTGCTTTGTCTCTTAAATTTACTTGTTACTGTAGAGTTTCTTTGATTCAAGCAGCTGATTAGTTGCCAGGGGTGACCTGCCTAGATAAGGGAGTCAGGAGTCCTAATGTAACTCTGCATATTTACAAAGTCCTTCTTCCCTAAACAAAGAATACCACAGCTGGCAACACTTCCATTGCCTGCAGTCCTGATGGCATTTCAGACCCTGACCTAAAGGCTTTCCCTTTAAACTGTTTTCAGGGTTGCATATCATTATTATCAAGGTTGCTGCTCCCACGTATACACATGGCCTTTTGTACTCCTTTCTGGTTTCTGACCTTTCCTGGTTGTTTCACTTAAAGCCAACTCTCAAAAGAGTGACTGATCAATTCCACAGCCTTTCTAATTACACTTGCAATTTCATTTTGTCCAGTGAGTTTGTGTCTGTGTTTTGTTTTGATATCCCCCTTTTCCAATATTTTATCACAAAAAGGAAGTTCTTGCATTACCAGGACTTTTAATGCAATACAGTCTGTATAGAAACTTGATCTTTTGGTAACTATGGGTATTAACCATAGTTTTCATGCAGTAGTGATTCGTTTTTGTGGCTTTTCCAAAAGGAAAAAGCTGCAGGAGAAGAAAGAGCTGCTGGAGGAATAATTATCTGGAATTGTTTTTCTGCAGCTGAACTTACGACCCTTGCAGATGCTAAGTACCAACCGAGATACAAAACATCAGGCAAGGAACCAAAGTTATGTTGTGATACATGCAGAGAACAGGTACAGACTGGACTCCTAGCGTATCTAAACTATGATTGTTTAAGATCTACTCATACAGAATAACCCAACTATTTCTGAGGAAAAGAGTAGCTTTCAATAGTTTGAAATAAGTAAATGTATATGTATATCAACTCCAACTAGGGTGTCTAAGAAGCTGTCATACTTTATACTGTCGAATGAAGATCCAAACAAAATAGGTTGAAAAATATGAAAGTTACATAAGGTATTTACATGCTTTTCTATATGTGCTTATAAACCCTTAAAGACTGCTGGTGGTTTTATTTGCTAGTGTATTACATAACCCTCGTTACATTTTTGCAGTATACGGGGTTGCCATGTTAATTATCCTTTGTATAGCGCCTACGGCCGCTGAACCTGAACACATTGTACTTCTTACTTATGAAAAACAAAACCAGAAATTGAAAGCTAACAACACAAATACAGAGTAAGTGGCTTCCGCTTTTGAGACATTAAAAAATTTTACTCGATCGAAATCAAACTCATTATTTCTCCCAGCATTTTAGAAGCATGTATGCACACACACACACACAGAGGCATAAACATACACATATACGTGTTCTATCTGTGAATAAGTTTACTTTGGATGCTTAAAAGTTTCACAACTTTTTCTTTATTTTTGGTGCTTGATCTGCTGGAAACACACAAAAGAATAGTCCACAAGGAATAGCTGGACTTGAAAGCAAACTATTGCCAAGGCACACATGAAATCCATTGGAACAGAGGAAGATGATGTTCCCACGCTTGGAGTTCAGCCCTGCAAAAGCTGCAAATGTTGAGATAACAGCTAGAAAATGAGGAACATATGGTTCTTTTTGTGGTTTTGGGGTTTTTTTTTCAGCATAAATGTCTGATATCTCGTATTATGGCTAGTATTGGTAAATGGAACAAAGTAAAGTCAAGAAATTATAGACTACCTTTCAGAAAATTAGTGTAGATGATGGAAATATGCAAATGTATTTAGAAGAAGGATGTAGTCTGTGTTCAAACTACAGTAGTTTGTGGTCATTTTGTAGTTCGGTGACCTCTGTCTTGTTTCCAGACAAGTTTTCTAATAAATTGTTCTGAATTGTTCTGAACACTTGCCAAGAAAATAATGCTATTATTGCCAGGTCCCAAGTGTCTCTGTGGTTACAATGTCATAGTGAAACTATTAGTGGAATTACTGTGTCAGAAAGGCACCTCACAAGTTAAGGACAGTCTATGGCACAAGACCTGAAAACACCTTGTGATTCTTCCTGACAATTCTGTCAAAATTGCAAGTTATTAGTTTCAACTACAACGTCTGAGCAATTGCAACATCCCAGAAAAATATTTATGTCTATGTCCACAACTTGACAGAACTCCTGGAAAACTAGGAGGGAATCACAGACACTCTCTTGTTTTCTTAGCTTGGCTACCATAGTGCCTGATGACCTCCAGGTCTAGAAAGGGGACAATAGTTTCCAGCATATCTGTATCTACTTAGCTCCACTCACAGATTACATTCTTACAATATGTTGTGGGGTTTTTTTTTTTTCTTATAATACTAGAAGACAAGGTGGGGTAAAGAGATATGGAGGTGAATAGAGAATCCCTGGTGTGGGGAGGAGTAACTCCATGCAATAGTAGATCCTAGGGCTGGCTGACTGGAACACAGCTCTTCAGAAACAGGCCTGAGAATCCTGGTGGAAGAGTTGAACCTGAGCCAGAATTGCGTGCTTGCAGCGATGACAGCCAGCACCTTGGGCTGCATCAGGAGAAGCGTTGACAGCAGATTGAGGGACGTGGATCCTTACAGTCTGCTCAGCTCTGATGAAGCCACATCTGAAATGCCGAGTCCATTTCTAGGCCCTCCAGTACAAGAAGGAAGCCTACTTCAGGTGATCTCACTTGGGAAGTGTAGTCAGGCTAGGGGTCACACTAGGTGATCTCAAGAGGTGCCTTCCAACCTAAATGATTATGTGATTTTGTGAAGACAGATATGGATGTACTTGAGCAGGTCCAGTGGATGACCATGAAGATGACTTAAGTGGAGAATCTAACATATAAGAAGAGGCTGGGACTTTTCAGACTGGAGAGCAGAAGGTTTTTATTAATATATGTAAATACCTGCAGTGGGGTGGGATACACACACATAAAGGTGATGGAGCCAGATTTTTCTAGGTTGTAACCAGTGACAGGACAAGAGGCAGTGGACACAGATTGCTGTACAAGACATTACTTTTATATAAAAGAAAAAACTGGAAGGGTGATTGAACACTGTAACAGGTTTTCTAGAGAGGCTGTAGCATCTCCATTCCCGTTCACCTGATTGGATATGGAGCTGAACAACCTGCTTTCGTTGACTGCTTTGAGAAGAGGGGTTGGACTAGATCTGCAGAGCTGCCTCCCAGCCTCAACCATCCTGTGATTTTGTGATGCTGTGTTGGGAGTAGAATAAAAGGAAATAGAAAACCCAGGGAGTCCCGCTAAAGGTGAAAAAAAAATAAAATGGGACTATGTAATATATAGAGAAGATATGGACATACTAGGGAACTGTGGCATAGGGATACAGAAGGTTTTTGGCAAATATATAGAGAGGGGAGTGGAAATCTATTGGAGGAATGAAAAAGGACAGGTGAAAGGGAGTACAGGGGTTTAATACAGGGGCCAGAGAAAAGGTATGGAGCATACAGAGAATCTAGCACAAAGACATTAGGGGAGTATCTGCAGTTTTAGGCATGAGGAGAGGAGGTGTGCAGAGTGTTGTTCTGTTCTTAAAATGAAGGAGATAGGCAGTAAAGCAGCACATAAGTGTCTCGTAGGGTCCAGCAGAAGAATGTGGGGAATCTCTGGGGGGTGTTTTTGTTTCAGCCTCACAAAGGTAATGATATGGGTAAGCCATTTAAGTATCAGAATACTAGCTAACTTAGCCTTACTGACCCATCTTAAATAGAGGAGGATCATGACAAGAAGGAGAAAAAGTTAGGGTAGGGGTTTGCAGGCTTGGCACGATGAAGACAGCAGGCTTCATTCACAGATAGAGAACTACTGAGTGCTAGGCAAGTAAAGCACAGGATACAGGCAACAGATACAGAAACAGACCAGATGGATTAACAGGTGGTGTGAGCATAGCACAAGGAAAAAATGGGTAGAATACTGATAGAAGGAAAAAATATGACCAGATTCAGCAAAAGTCAGCTGAATTCCAGTTCAGGCCACTAAATTTCAGAAAGCAGAATACGAAATCCATATGGGACTTTTGTTGTTGATCCAGGACAGTTGCCAAAACCTGATTTAATGCAGGGCAAGCAGTATATAAGACAAGATTCAATAGTTTGGCTTATCAAAAATCTTGATGACTGCTTAGGTTTTGTCTAGACTTAGAAAGGCCCTTCAATCTGCTCTATATGAATTTAGGACAGTAGATTCCCAGAGATGCCATGTGATGAAGGACATATGATTTTAGTACAGATACAGGCCAAGAAGCTCAATGACTACTGCCTCCTCTACAGAGTTAGTAAAGTAGTAGTGCACAATATGCTTTTCATGTAGACACTGGTCTAACACCTCTAGAAAGTGAAATATAGATTAACTGTAAAGCCTCTTAATGCTATGCAGTCAAGAAATGCTGAAAGTGTTTTAGATAGCCTTCCCTCCAACACCCCAAATTAAAAATCACCAGTTCCTACAGTCCACAAAAGATAAAAGAAAGACTGAAGAGACAACTGTATGTAAATAATTAGCACAGTTTTCAATAAGAGGCTGAAGTTGGCTGCAGTTGTTTCCTTAGGGGTGAATTTTCTGCCAGCAGTGCTGTAGGACAAATCATATTCTGCTGATTCATGTGAGTAGCCATTTTAAAGTCAATATTTGTGCAGTTCTATTTAAGAAAATTTTCACCTGAGTCAGGAATATAATTCCACAGTTATCATTTCCAGCACTTTGGTTGTCTTAATGGAGGTGTACACAGAAATATGTTTTGCTTGCTGGTGGCAGTTTTGAGTTTTATTGTATGTGTTATTTATATCTTCTATTTTCCCCTATTTCTATTATAACTCAGATTATTATGTGCTACGTCAAAGCAAGAAATTCCAGACAGGAAGAGTGAAGTTAGTTTAGCTACCAACAGTGTATTTTCGTATTTCAGTATATCGGAGTGTACCATTTTTTGGTCTTATATTTGGAAAATTTTAAATATACTTTTTTTGCTTCTCTCTGCTTTTCATTTTTATATTGACCAGGGTGTTTAAGTATGTAATCTAATTTTCTAAATTTATTTATGTATAGAGGACCATGATTGTGTGAATTTTTTACCTTATGGTGTGAAACTAAAATATTTTTGTTGAGATTCTTATAAAATAAATGTAAGCCTATTAACTACAGACATATTCTTCTTAGCTATTTGTTGAAGAAACCTCAAATGATGTTCGACAGCAGCTGAGGATCCACAAACTGTGACTTGAAGACCACAAGTATAACATGATCTTTAAACTAATACGCTGACATTAGTCTAAATAGACATAAATTTTTCATACCCATATCCAAGGTGGCTGTCAAGGGTAGACCTATGGCTGTCCACAGGCACAATGATAATTTTACCTTTTGAATGCAAGCTATTTAAAATCAAGAATGTATCACCTCACTCATGCAGCATGACATCTGCTTAGAAACACTCAGATGAAACATCTTTTCCATTACAAAATACTGATTGAGTAAAATACAGTATTTCATGGGCAGAGATAGGTTTACTCCATATTTAAAAAAGAAAAGTAATATTTTGTTTTGAGTTGGTCATCTTAGCTGAAACAGAGGAGTCTACACCAGTATGTTTCAGCCTTACTGAAATAAAATGTTTTCATAATTTGCCATATAAAATGTGGATGATATGGTGGTGTTACACTGAAAATATTTTTTCTAAGTTAAAAGTGAGATAGTATATGGCATATAATCATCCAAATGTTTAGTTCTATTTCCAAATAACTTTTTGAAAACAGCTTTCATTAAAATTTGGAGTTTCAAAGTTTAAAACTAACAGTTTTTTGAGGAAGAGAAACCAAATTGGTTGTGAACAATTTAAGAAATAATATATAAGGAAGAGAGACAAAAAGCATGCAGGTATCCATATTTTTTTCTCCTGATCCTTTGCTTTTCTCTGCTTTTCCTATATTAAAAGCTGTTTTATATTTCATCAGATGCTTCACTGCAGTTCCTCTTTCTTTACATCATCAGATTTTTTCCCTTTTCTTCCCTTCTGGTTTTATTTTGTCCTTATCAGGATGTTTTTTTTTCCCTATTGCCCCAGTTTTTGGTGTCTGAAACATCTATTTAATCCCCATAGTACTAATTGGCCACTTTGAGATGGACAGTAACCCCATAAAGAAAGCTCTGTAGAAATGCTATGGTTAAAGCTCTAATCCTCACCTCATTTAAACAACAAGCATCTATCTAAAACTAAGGTTATTTCAAAACTGCATTAAGAATTCACAGTTTTGATCTATTTTTATATCTTCTTTATGATTGTATAGTTACCATCTTAATTATCTCACAACAATTACTCTCAAAACACTGTGTTATTTGTTTGTTGTTGTTTTTGGGTTTTTTTCTTCCAAATTGCTTGAACTATTTAAGGAGAGATTTGGCCGATCAATAAACATGCCAGCAACTTTTTTTTTTTTCCTTTCTTTTTTTTCCCACCAGAATGATTATCAGGTTTTTGGATAGCAGTTAGTGCTGCTATTTGTATTGTCCTCATGACAGTTGAGGGCAATTCACAAAACCTAATTCATAGCCCTAACAGATAATAAATACCCTTACTGTCAGGAAATGGTCTTGTTCCTGAGGGTGGTTCAGGGTTGTCTCTGCTCTAGACCTTGCTATAGCTCTCTTTTTCTCTCCTCTACCCTTTCCTCTCTGACAGTAAAGGGTGCACAGGCAGATTGTCTGTGAAGCCCTCACTGTCTGTGCTTGAATCTGCAGAAAAACAATTACATTTGCTGAAGGCACCTTTACAACTTTCTTAGGCCCTGCTAGGGTTTTGTGGGCCTATACAATTGTTTGCTGAACTACTACAGGTACAAGATGTAGTCTTATGTTTTCATGGGGCAAATGAACATCAAGTTCTTTAAGATCTGACTATATACAGTGTTTATAATTACTTACAAATGATGCCCATCTACAATCTATGCCCCACAGTGCTTTGCTATTGTCTAGATTATGTATTTTATTAGTATTATCATGTATTATTATATTAGTAACAAATGGAAGGGGTGGGGGACAAAGCAGGAACAGGTTCATTTAAGCAGTACAAGCAGCAGAATCAGCAGTAAGAGTAGCAGCGCTGTTACATGAGAAGGTCATATTTCTACATATGGAGCCTGGAGGCTGCTGCCTTGTGAGTAGGTTCAGTAGTCATATATGGGAACAAATGACTTTTTGAAGCATTGTAACTCATCACTGAAACCTGAATGCAAAGGTCTTAGATTGTACTGTATCATCACTTATGCCTGAATTATCTGTTTCATAGGGAAGACATTTGGCCCTTGGCATTCATGGTATCACACGTGTTATCCTCACCAATTTTTAGAGCTGTGCTGGCCACTCATTGCTACAGCAGAGAATTTTGGATCACAGCAAAATGTAGAAATTGAGTTATACATTTTTGTAGAAAGCTGAAATTTCCCTGTTGAAAATATATGGAGTTTAAACACGGGTATGAATAGAGATCACATCAAATGTTGTACTGCTATATTGAAAATACTCATTCACATACATTTGTTAATATTTCTTTAATATCTATTTCAGTCTATTAAGGAAAAATATTGTTTCTATTGTACATGCATATATATCTATTATAAAGACTTTTTTATATATATGATGTTATATATAACATCATATGTACGTTGACAAAATTACTGCCCCCATAATTATTAGAAACAAAGTATCTTGGAATTATTTTATTTCAGAATTTTTCATTTTTTACCAGGAAAAATAATAACATATTGTTATTATTGATAGTAAATTTTATATATATATAATATTTAATTTTAAAACAAGAGCAAATAACCAAGTGTGGCAGTCTTATCTGGGTATTTATTTTGTCAGAATTAATGATATCCAATAGGAAACCCCCAAATTTTAACAACATTTAATTCCACAGGGAAAATCTCTTTTCACTAAACATTGTGGAAACATCTATATTCTGGGATATGGTTTACATCAACTTTATAAAATCTCATTTCTTAGAAAATTAATCATTTTTTTAAAAAATATGTCATTGATAAGAGGATTAACTTTTATTGTTTACCACAAATACATGAACTAGGGGCAGTAAAACTGGTGATCAAAACACTGAAACTCCTTTCATCATTTGTTCTCCAGCTTTGTCAACACAGTAATAATTTTTTTATAAACTCCTCACTGCCAGGGTGGCTGTCCTGGCCCTGAGGCACTGCCAGCCCTGCACGGCCCTGGGGTCCATGTGTGGCCCATGGCCTAGGACCATATTTCACGCCCCCGGGGCTGTCAGCCCTGTCCCAGCGATGTTGCAGCAAGGCTGGTCTCCTGCTCCCACAGCCCTGCCCTGCCCTACTACTGACTGCACTGAGCCAGGCCTACCCACAGGCCCATCTCCCTTCCTGGCCTTGGCCTGTCCCAGTCCCTGCAGAGGTGCCCAGTGCCGGGGGCTGGGGCTGCCCTGGTGTCCCCTGCCTGCCCTGCTGCTGGCTGGAGCAGGACTGGCCCTGGCTGCCAGGCCCTGACATGGTGGAGCTGTGGGGAGCCCCCATGGTCCCCCAAGAGTGCCTTTCTCAAATCAAGAGTGCAGAGGTGAATGTTGTTTTCAAGACTATTTGCACAGAGCAAACAGAAGCAAACAAAGTGTTTGTAGCATCTTGTTAAGCTTTTTAGTTCACCAATGCTCTGCATGGGAAGGTCTTGTGCTAAGAGCCTGGTTTTACCTGTGAACACCTGTCAAGCACACATTTCAAAATGCTGCAGGCATTAGTCAAACTTTATCTTTCTGTAACTGGTTTAGCCTATTCCTATTCAACATTGGATTATGCCTTAATTATGCCTTAATTTCTAAAAATAACACCTTAACATTCAAAAGAACTCCCCCCCCGGCCCAGAATATCATGGTTTCTGCCTAAGTCTCTTTTCCAAACATTTTTTCTAGTAGTGCTGTTTGGTTTAATCTGTGAATTCCTTAATGTAAACTCTGCCAGGGTAGCTTGATGAAAAGATCTTGTGTAATTTCATAACATAATAACATATACAATAATTATCTTGTGGCATATATCGTCTTTCCCTCTTCCTCTCCCACTACATATATGGCCTCCCTTTATATGTATGTTTGTATGAATATATTTATTTGGTGTACCTATGTGCTTACATATACTTATTTTTCTTTAAACTGTTGATAGTTCTGGGCCTCATAGGCATAATAGCTCCTTTCATGGAGAAGGGATACCATTTCACTGATACTGTAGGAGTGGAACAACAGCTATACGACACCTCTTCCTTTCAGATTCTGCACTAGACAAATATGTTTCCATCTAATAATGAGGATTTATGATCACTGAGTCAAAGGCAAAGCTGAAATACGCCAGTGAGTATCATGGCCAAGTAGAATACACTGAGACAGAGATTCAAGTTACAAATAGCTATTCCAGAAGCAAAACATATTGACAGGCCCTTGCAGATTCTGAGTGGTACTATCAGGGCCAATAACTGCAGGATACCTTCACTATGAATGCCACTGAAACGTTCAAAGAACTGAAGTTTTCCATAAGGCAATTACCTAAGAATGAAGTGCCTGGGGATTCCAATCCATCCCAAGTTTTTGGCTTCCTGTAGGGATTTGGGCTGTGGAGGTGACAGCTGAATTTGGATAGTATGGGGATTCCTGAAATCCCTGAAATTTGCATTGAACCTAGAAAAGCCACAGTGGCTGCTTGTCCTGGAGAAACATGTTGGGGGAGCACAGCCTGTCTGGCACAGCTTTCCCCAGCCTGCGGACCCCAGAAATCTGTGATAAATCCAGGCAGGATTGCCGTCTTCCATCTGGCTGGTTCAAAGTCTAGCCATCTGGGCAAAGAAACATTCAGCTCCCTCCTTTTTAGCTTCTTTTCTAGACAGCCCCCCCGTCCATCCCCGTCCCCCCCCCCCCCCACCCCCCGATTTAAATGCTAGTAAAAGAAGTTTAAAATAAATGCAGTAGTATGTCCATCAAATAATATACTCAGCTCAAATTGTGGTGCTTAGGCTTATTTGTATTGCCCATTTGTTCTGACATTCACCACTGGGACTAGTAAAGTGTTTGACATTCATTGTTTCTAAAGCGGACATCAAACATGAGGTCCCTAGAAGCAGGAGGAGAGTTTCTGTCTGTTGCAGACATTCTGATTTACCTGCAGGCTTTATGCCTGGCTTTGTCTTTGTGAGGATCTGTCACTGGAGAGATCTGCCAACATGCTGCCCTTTTGCAAGTCTCCCAGGCCTCTCTCAGGTCAGAAATGTTCCTCGAAAATGGACACTTGTCTGTTTTGATGCTCTTTACATCAGAATACAGACAAGGTTGTGACATGAGGCTCACTGATGTTCTATTAGCTTTTGTGTCAAAGTGTTGGGGAGCCTAGGATGCCCACATCCATGGCTCTAGGACAGCCCGGATTAAAGGCTTGTTTGGATATCGCAGATTTCCTGCATGGAACTGTGAATGTGGCCAGCTTCGGGTTTCTGTTTCCTCAAACTGGACCCGTGAAATGTCAGGATGCTAACTGGAACAACTTGGGTATGCAATTTTGAAAGGATGAATATGCTCACTTCACAAAACTGACAACTGCATTACTTTAGAGGTTAGCTACTCTAGACATGCAAATGCTATTGTTTTAAGTAAGAACAAACATGGGTACCTCTACAGTTTAAAAGATAACTAAAAGAGGCACCAATACTCTTTTATTAAAGCAGTAGCTGCCCACAAATCTAAACTTAGGCAGTAGTGCACTGCCAAGTAGATGTGGCACTACTCAGAAATGTGGACTCCCTGCAGACAATTGTGGATGACAATTCCTGTTTTGTGAAAAGAAAGAACCACATTTACAAAGACAAAGGAGCAACACACTGGAGAGATGTTGAGAAGGGGATCATGAGACAATCATAGCAAGATATGTTCGGGGCTGACTACTGATTTAGATAGGACAGTAACTAAGAAGATAGAAGTATCCTTGGTATTAATTCTATCTGCCTTGAGAGAAAAACAGTTGCATCAGTTAACTGGTTCTTTCATCATTTTCAAACTAATGGAAGTAACTCACATATCACTAGAATTTATATAAATGCTTCTTTATTAAAGAAAGTTATGCTTACTTTTTGCCTTTGAGATATAGCAGTTCCAAGCTTGTGGACACACCTTGAAAGATGAACATTTAGTGAGTTGATTGAATCCTTTGTTATAGTCATTTCATGGTCATGAATAATCTTTCAGTCAAGAAAATTTTGAAAAGGAAAGACCTGGCATTTTCATTTTTACAAGATTCCTTTGAATGACCATTACCGATACATATTCAAAAGCATGACAGGATTGCCAATGCTGTGGACAATTTGTATCAAAGAAGCATTCTATAAACAAAAGGAAATAGCACCTCTACAGTGCATAGATGCTCATGTAAATAAACTCTGATTATAAACTCTGATTGTTGCATGTATGGCAAGACTCCTGGTAGGGTGATGACGATTTGTATAGGGGCTCTTAAAATATAGGATGAGTGACCTCATTGGCTACACTCCCCCACAAAAGCAAGGTGTAAATTCAATTTTAAGGAAAGCTAACACTTTTCATTCTGTTTTAAAGTTCTGTTTTAAAGCAATTTCTTACCTGGCAGATGGGTAGTTTTGTCATCACTTACATCTGTTGAGGTGCAAATTAGTTTTCACTCTACAGTGCAAGTCATTCCTTTTTGTAACAAAAACTGTAACAGTATGATATAAATTCATTTATTTGCTAGGACAATGCTTTTATTAAATGCAGAAATATGTTGGACTCTGCATATATGGAGTTGTTTTGAATTTGTGCTATTCTAAAACTAAATATGCCCAGAAGGATGAAAATATTTATATTTTTGCAGGTGGCTAAATGTTTAATATTTTTTATTTTTCCTTAGAAAAAAAATTATACTTTGTTACATAACTCTATTAATATCGGTCAATATAGTTACTTTTAGGTGGAAGTTAGTTGTCTCTGGGAGTAATTACGCAGTTGATAGAATGCAGAAATGCAACTTTCTGTTTGAGATGGTTGTTAGTTATGATTAAATGTATTTTTTGACATGCACTTTGATTTTTGACATTATGATTAAATGTGATGTGACTTTTTTTACATCAGGAATGTCTGCTATTGTGTAGACATTCCGAGTTATTTTCTTTCCTACTTCAAAATGTGTCCAGTCTATTTCTCAGTTAGACATTTTTGCATTAAAAAAAAAAAAAAATCAAATTTCAAAATTTAAACTTTCACTATTTAGAAAGGCTAAATTTTTCATTGAAATAAAAATAATAAAAATAACTTAATTTCACAAGTAATTTATTTTTATTCAAACAAAATTCTAAGAATAATTGTTTTTAATATAGCTTTTGTTTATTATCATGATTTTTTCATAGTCATATGGTGCTGAAAACTGTCTTACAAGAAATTCAAAACAAAATGAAATGATGCAAGAATGGAAAGAAACACTTTTTTATCTTTGAAAAATCTGGCCTTAAAATAACCATAAATTTAAAATGTATGAGTAGTTTTGTAGATTAACATTAATTAGAAGCATTGATATTTGATCAATTTAAAAAAACCACAAACAAACCAACTCTATTTTCAAAGTAATTTAAATACATTTGTAACTTTGTGCATAAGGAAAATAATTCAACTTATTATTTTAATTAGTTACACTAAGATACCAGAAATTACAAGTTTTCTCAGAGGAAAAATGCACTTTGTAGCCCTGACAGCACAGTTGACACAGGCAAACAATACTTCTTTATAAAGAGTCAGATTTTAGTAACACAGATGCCAATGAAAATTAGTGACAATTTTACCAAGTCAGTAAGCTTACCTCCTTTCTATGAGAATAGTTGGTAGGGATGCTGGGCTTTGCATCCATCAGAATTTTCTGTAAGCAGACATGCTATATCTTAACAGTTATTTTAATACAGTACATAGGAATGTCTTAAAATTACAAATTATGCTTAAAAAGTAATGATTGAGTCTGAAAGACGCCTAACTAATGCTTTAGATGTAGCCTATATTGTGTGTACAGTTATTAGATATATATTTCGAATATATGTAAATAGTCTACAAATCATGCTGCAAATGTATGAGGTCATAAGACAAAATGCTGCCAGTTCTAAAGAATTACACAGTGTTACGTCTGTCTTTGATTTATTGCTTTTTGCTGTTGGAATTTGTTTTGGACTGGATCAATCCTGTCAACAGTTGTCCTATTCTTTATAGGCTTTGTAAATAATAAAATCTAAATACATTTGTAGTTACCCACCTTGTCATATATAGCTGGTGAGCAATCTATTTCAGGTGAGCAATAAAGAAAAAGGACATATTTTCAAGGACTTTGATTTGATTTGTATTTGTTGCTGCCCTTGGCTTTGCACAGCAAAATACCCAAACATGTTTCATAGCTTTCCTGAACTGAAGCCATAGAAAATAATTTTTCACTTTTGAAGAAGTCCAAGAGATAAGATTAGGAAGCTTTTGTGGTTTTTTTTTTTGGTCCCAGTCCCAAATGCAAATATTCTCTATTCATATTCACAAATTCATGCAATAAAAATGTGTGCAACACATACTATAATCTCTTAAGTTTGGCCAAGTCAAAAATTAATATCTACGTTGAAAGTTACTGCTTAAAAATTCCCTTGAAATTTTAGTCATCTTGCTCATTTTTTTTGTTGACATTTTTAAAAATGGGGCATAACCATTTTTGTGACAGTGAGCTCTATTAACTCTTTCTTTGAGAAATGTTTTCTTGAGGACACTTCCATAGTAGTAGATTTTGGTTATGTTCTGCCTGAAAAAAAAAGAGTAAGCTGATTAATGAGTGCTTCAAAACCCACTAATAACTGAAAATATATTCAATTTACAATACAATTCTGAATGAAACCTTAATAACAGCAGTTGGAAATGCTTTGTCTATGATACAGAGTATCTACACCCGTTTCTGCTACTATGTTCAGAACAGTTATTACCACAATAGAGCTCTCTTTCAGAAATCTAGATTACTTCAGTGTGAATTTGTTTCACAGTGAAGCACTTTCAACTTTTTGTTGTTGTTGTTGTTCATATGATGTCCTGAAACAGTTAATGTAGCTGCAGAATATATATTTACTTTGGTTATTAAGAATTAAATTTTCTTTGCAGAAAAAGTGTCATGGTAGTGCACTGGAGAGCTCCATCAACATGAATTCTGTTCTCTTCAGCCAGCCTCAGTGGTGTGTAGTAGATAATTTTTCAACCTTCCTGTGCAAACTATGGTTAGATCATATAACATTTAACAAAAGAACCAAGACCACTAGCATGGCTTATGTCTTTCATACAGTTGCATTCTATATGCTCTGAACGTGAATGTGTATTACAGACATGTATGCTGCTACAAAGCTCAGATTTTTGAGACATATTGTCAGGCTGAAGTTCCTGAAATTGGTTTTGCATTAGGCTTACTTTAAAGAATCAAACAGATTCTCTCAAAATTGATTGCCGGTATGTCGGCATTTTGTACTGAAATACTTAATATTGTTAGGACTGTAAACTGGACACACCATGTCATTCCTTCACAGACTTTTTCTCATATACTACCAACGTATGAAGGAGACATTTAGACTTAGAGAACCCCTGTATATGTGGGGAGGGGAAAATGAAAAAAGCAGTGCAGTTAGTGAATGAAGTACATTTGGAGACCAATCTGCTCTAGAAACCCTGAACATCAGCTGAACCTAAAAGCAGTGGTGACAATAAGGTCAATAATCAAGATATATAGTACATGATTTGTACTATGATTGTTGTGTTAACCTGGATTGGTTTTGATATCCCTTCAGTAAAGAATGAAATCAGAAAATGAATACTTACATAATAAATTACTTACTTTTTGGTGAATTTATAATTTATGGGCAATCTGGCTCTTCCTGGAATAGAGATAAGTTCTCAGTTCAGTAACATGGTAAGTAACTTACTTAAATTGATAAAAGAGAGGGAAAAAAACTCCAACAAAAATCTGTTTCTTTTCTGCAACATTTTAAACATTTTTAAAAGAATGGTGTCTTACAGTACAGAAATCTGGAATGGAGGTTTATTGTGTACACATGCATGTACTTTTTTAGAAGTATAATTACAAAACCTTTAGTCTATAAAAAGTTCTCACGGAAAAAAAAAATTGTAAAATAATGTGGTTTAAATATCACTTTATGTATCCACTTCAATTTTCTTCAAGTTTTAATTGAAGACATTTCAAAACAGATTTTTTAACAATTCCTCCTGTGATTATTTGTATCAGTGTGCATTTCAAATTAAACTATGTGGCATGAAGAGCCAAAAGAGCCAAATTTGATTTATATGCATTAAAGTCAGGCAATGAGTGAAACCATATACAAACACAGGGCTTAGTGCTGAGCTGGGGTAAGCAGAATAATATTGTGTCAGCTAAAGGGGAACTTCAGTTTAGCTGTAAATCACATCTATGGCTCGAAAGGCCATAGGATTAGGCTGAGAGGCACAGGGCAGTTAAACCATTACCATTACTCAGTGTTTTCCCTTCCTGGAGCAGGGTTTATACTGTTTTGTTGTAGGACTTTCTAGCATAAGCACAAAGTAAAAGAGAATTTTTTTTCTTACTGTGTAAAATGTTTTGTATAATCATGAAATCTTCTTTCATTCTTGAGAAATCTGTTTTGCCTGAATTACAAGTATCCATTTCTCTTAGGATTGCAACACAAAAATCTGAAAAAAACCTTAAAGGTTTGGTTCCTGTTGAGTTTCACAAGCTGACACTTCTCATGTCATTTTTATGGTAAAATAAGTCAGTTGATTTGTGATTTTTGCTACTAATTGGACATTTAAAGTGATAAACTGCAGCTAACCTCTTTCTGAGATGGTGTTGCTTTCCTTAGCTGATCCCTGCTCTGTCTGAAAGAACTTGTGAAATGGAGTGGTTGTTACTGTTATGCCAAGATGTGGGTGCTCCTGCAGAGGTAAGTCCTGCCTTCTTTCAGAAAACAAAGGCAAAGAAGAATGTTGGAAGCTGTATAACACCAGTAGGTTTCTTCTGATAGGCAACATGATGTTTGAAAAAAATAATTTAGTATTAAAAAAATCTAAAAAAACCTTGGTGATGATGATCATCATCATATTTTGGAAACATGGAAATTTAGAGAGGACTTGCAAGTTTTACAGCTGTATGAAACTTCTTACAAACATTTATGGTAAAAACCAAGCACTAAGTTCAAGATGGTTTTGAGTGGGATTTGAAGACTAATACAAAGATTTCACAACCTTGAATAATAACCCTCCAGAGGAAACTTAGGGCATTTTCTATGTGTGTGATACATCTCTCTGAGCACCATCCATGTGATTTCAACATTTTTTGGCTTCTCCTTTACTAGTTTCTTATAGACACTTTTGAAAAAAGGCTAATAGGAATGGATCTTTTGATTGTAAATTAGTCCCTGCTTTGTCGGGAGCAAAGCAAAGCAAAGCAAACAGCATTCCCTTAAGCCTTTTGACATGTACAGTATGTTTGGACTGTGATTTAAACAATATTGAAATGTTCTACCTCTTTCTGTTAAATCAGAAATCTAAATGAAAAATCCTAGGCCACAGGGTCAACCAATATTTTTCTGGTATGCTACAGGGACGTCTGTCTGCCAGTCAACTATATTGATTATTTATGTCAGACATTTCTTTAGTATTGTAAACTATAATAAAATTCAACTATATTAGACTTTTTCTGCTTCTACAGCTTTTAAAGTCTATATTTATCTGTTCTTCTGTATTCACTATAAAGAATCAGAGAAATAGAAGTTTCTGAGGTAAAAGGTGAGAAATACTTGTGAGTGATTAGATGCATGTTCATTAAGCAAATTCTAGTGCTGAGCTGTTGTTGATCTTGTTATAAAATCATAATAGTAGAATAGGATTGTATATGAAATATTTTTTTTCATCATCTTTCATCAGAGCCACACTTATTTGTGTCATCTGTGGTCTCAGTTAAAGACATACCTACTAATTATATTTTCAATAAGAATATTTATATATGATATTTTAATTCCAAATATCCTGATATAAATAATGTAGTGATACAGGCTTTCTTTCATATCCCACTTCAGCTAATTGTCTCAGGCTGTTATTTAATGTCTTCCTTAAACACAAATTATTCTATGGTTAATATGTTTACAATTATAATCAAAATTAATTTCAATCTGTTCTAAAAAATACTAGCTTATAAAATTCAACCATAGGTAAAAACTAGAATGTTGTTAAAGCTGCAGATTGCTTGATTTGTATTTTGCTTAGAGGCTGGGGGGAGAAAAAAGTTTTCTTTATCTCTGACTTAATCATTGTTTAATCCTCCTAAGATTCAGAGCTTTGCAGGCAAACTCAGATGTAAAAGGAAGAAAATATTTAGAAATCCACAGATCCTTGTAGATGATAAAAGCCACCTAACCTTGGTGAGGATTCCGCTGCTAGCACTTTAACTTTTAAGTCTCTTTAACTTCCAGATCTCATTCTGTCACTCCATCTGAGACTGGTGGTCCTGATACCCTTGCAGCAGCTGCAGCAGCAACCTGTGTCCTTGCTTGTTCACTTCTGTGTCATTTTCTTGTCATTGCTCTTGGGAAAGCTTTTAAATAGCAAGTGAACAGGAAAGCAAAAATCTCTCTTTTGTTTTCAAGGTAAATTCTTAGGGAAATATCTATTGACGCAGTCTACTGTCATTTCTGCTGGACATTTCTGCACAACTTCAAGAAGATGACTTACAGTTTTATGCTAAATTCTAGTCTCACTTGCAAGTTGACTGGGTGCAATGCTAGTTGTACAGCTTGATCTTTCTAATTCTAAGAATGCTGGTAAAAAGGAGGCCAGTGGAATGAATACTTCTGGGAATCAAAGCTAGCTGAGCTCAGCGAGCATTTATGTCTGCTGGCTTTTGACGATACTTCACACAGTTTCTTAGTGGTAATGACATCCGTTAGCATCAGAAAGACATACTGTCATTCTAATATGTATACATAAGTAGCTAGCATATGGGATGACAGTAAAACCAGAAAGCACTATATATTGCTAGAAAATCTAGAATTGCTTCCAAAGAACCCTTACCTGTATAACTAAGTGGACAAGAGAAAAAAAGCAAACAAACAAAACAAAATAAAAACCTACTGACAAAAGCCAAAACAAGAAAAGGTCTGTGGTTCATTTTTGAGACTTAAGATGCAAATTTTTGTGCTATTCAGGTGTCACAGCATCTTTATTCTTTTCTTTCTCACTGTGCTGTACTTTCACTCCAGACATACATATTGCATAAATAGCATAGTATAAAAGGAAGGATGAATGTCATAATCAAACACAGTTAACTCAAAAGTAAAAAGTAAAAAGAATGTCAACATTTTTCTGTGGTTTCATTACTGATATTAAGCATATTGTTTTATTTAGCTATAGAAAGGTAACTTATTGTTGGGAAATGGATCTGTTGAGGACTACTATATGTCTGTTCTCTATACACTGTACATAATATGACCTGAATTGCAAAAAAGCACCATTATATGAACTCAACCATTCTAGGCCATAGTCTTCCTTAGTTTGCATGCTAGCCTGAACAATAATACCTAGTTCTTCAGTCATCTTCATCTAACTAATCTGGAGAGAGCTTTATAAAATAAGGCAAGAAGTGTTAGTAAAGCCAAATAGAAAGGACAAAGCGGTGTATGATTGCAGTTATGATGCTGGTATCAAAAATACTGGTATATTGAAAAGTATTACTCTGCTCAAACTGAATTCCAGAAAGCAGAGGAAACTAAAATTAAATTCTTCAGTTATGGACTTGTCTGAAACAATCTTAAATGGAAAATCTAGAGAGATTTCATTTCTAAAAGGACACAGAAAGTCTTCATTTTTATTTGTCCCTCTTTTGAAGAACTTGGTAATAATTATTCAGGGCTAATCTTCAAGTTCACATAAGAACTGAATGTTCTAATCACTCTGAAGAAATATGTAAAACCTATGTTTGGGTGAAAGGATTTTGGCTTTCATAATTCATAACTCCTTATTTATGCTCCTTGTCTTCTGGAAAATGGGCAGGGCTTTGTTTCTGTTTCCCAAGAGGTTTTATTTCCTGTACTGACATGCTCTCTCAGACAATGCTTTTGGCACAGATCAAACATGCAATGATGAAACTTATCAAACAGTATTTTTCTAAGAATTTCAACTATCAGCTTGTTTGAATTCCATAACATGACATTATAAATCTATTAATTTAGGACAAAGGAATTTGGGGGATAGCTTCATTCACAATAGCTAGCTGAGTATGCATTTGCAGATAGTTTAATTTTTTGCAATTGCAATGAAGAACATTTGTAGATGAAATGATAGGATATAAATATTACCAATAAATGCTTTTTCTAGAATATCTTTATAGGACAGTAACATTTGATATCTTTGTTTAGGTGGTATGTCAGAGAGATGTGTAAGATGCCCAATTCCTTATCTATCAGTGGAGACATAAACCTTTCCTTTTTAAACAAACTTCTTTTCTGAAAACAAAACAAATTCAAGAACCCTATGCTTAGATTGTTGGCCATAGACTCAGCAGAAGTTCATTGGAAGGAATAATACAGTCATGCTGTACTCAGATGCATCCTGAATGCTACTGCAATGATAATTTTTTAACCTACTGAATTGACCATGTCTTTGTGTGCTTCTACTTTCTCTGTCAGCAAATATATGGTAATTATCTCCACTGTAAGGTTGCTTTACATCTATTTCTGTAAAAAAGAAATATTTCATGGTTTCTGTTTATTATGTGCTCATTACTTACCCTGCTTAAAAAAAACAACTGGGAGGAGAATGTGATGGATTTTTGACAAGGAGGGCTCCCATTCTTCTTCTGGGAGAAGGAGCTCACAGGGAAGATTCTTTGATATTCACTGAAAAAGCTACAAAGTCCAAAATGTTCAGGAAATTTCAAATGTGAAAGAAACTTAAGGACAGGGAAGGAAATAGGTAAAGACAAACATTACTAGCAGGGTTTTGTGGGGTTTTTAGATTAGAATGCTTCCTAATGATACCAGACGTAAAGAATAACATATGCTTGTGAGAGACTGCATCAGTGAGAACCACCATTACCACAACAGATGTTTGTCTCAACATTGCTATGGCAGGAAACTCACACCACTGCCATAGCAGACATATATCTTAACATTGTTAAGGCAGAAAACTCACCGGCTGACACCATGGAGCAACAGGGGGGCTAATCCTGAGAAACTTAACCAAACCCCTGTGCATGTGCCCAGACCCAGGGTCAGAGGGATCGAGGAGCCTGAAGACCTCTGAGGACCACCTGATGGTATTGGGCACGCACACCACTGCCAGGTGGAAGGTGTGGTTAAGCAGAACCGCTAATGCCAACCCTATAAAAGAATGGAACCAGCCAACATCGGGCGGCATATTCCCCCACCGGACTTGGAAGTGAATTGGACTGTCGGGATGCTGTAGCTCCAGGGTGGCAGCTGTTGCCGTGAACTCTTTCATTCCTTCCTTCCTTCTTTTTTTCCTTCCTTTCTCTCTCACTCTCTCCTTTGCATTTGCAAACCTGTTGTTGGGCAAATAAAGTTCCTTGGCTCTTGACTCCATTTTGAGTCTTAATTCTGTTCCCAGTAATACAAGCAGAACCTTGATCTGGTCTTGGACCAGCACGAAGCAGTGCTTCAACCACTTCTTATCTCTGAGCTGAAATATTAATCTGTTATCACAGAATCGTTGAGGCTGGAAATGACATCTGGAGGTCATCTTGTTCAACCTCCCTGCTCAAGCAGGGTTACCTATAGCAGCTTGCCCAGGACCAGCTTTTGAATATCTCCAAAGTGGGAGGCTCCACAACCTCCCTGAGCAACCTGTGCCAGTGCTTAGTCACTCTCACAGTAAAAACATTTCCTGGTCTGCAGAGGGAACCTCCTGTGTTTCAGTGTGTGCCCATTGCCTTTTGTCCTGTCACCAGGCATGACTGGAAAGAGCCTAGCTTCATCCTCTTGCACCCTCCCATAAGGTATTTATAGACACTGATAAAATTCCTCCTAAGCCTTCTCTTTTCCAGGCTAAACAGTTCCAGCTCTCTCAGCCTTTCCTTTTATCAGAGATGCTCCAGTCCCTTCATCATTTTCCTAGTCCTTCACTGGAATCTCCGCAGTATGACACAGAATCATATCCATGTTTCTTTTGTACTGGGGAAGCCCAGAACTGCACCTAGCACTCCAGGTGTGGCTTCACCAGAGATGAGTAGAAGTGAAGGACCATGTAGCCGTTGACCTGGCAATAGTTTGTCTAATGTGGCCCAGGATACTATCTACCTTCTTTGCAGGAAGGGCACATTGCTAACTCATGCTCGACTTGGTGCCCACCAGCATTCCCCGGACTTAGTAAGGGTACACTCGGTCCAATTATCTAGATCATTAAAGAAGATCATGAATAGGATTAGCCACTGGTTTGACCTCTGGGGTACATCACTAGTTAGCGGCCTCCAGCTAGACTTTGGACCACTGAACATCATCCTCTGGGCCAAACGTTCAGCCTGTTTTCAACCTACCCTATGTCTGACTACTCATCCAGTCCATATTTCATAGGTTTCTCTAAGAGGATCTTATGGAAGACACTGTCAAAAGCCTGAGCTTCCTGAAGCCTAGGTAGACAGTATCCACTGCTATCCTCTTGTCTACCAGGCCAGTTGTTTCATTGTAGAAGATTATCAGGTAGTTAAAGTATGATTTCCCCTTAATGAATCCATGCTGACGACTTCTTACAACTTTCTTGTCCTTCATGTAGTTGGAAATGGTATTCAGGAATTGTCACAGCCCTCTCCAAACTAGCCAGCTGCAACAAGGTCTTTTACCATCACATACCAGCATACTCTTCATGCCAGTCCTTCTGCTGCCTTCTCCTAGTCTCTCCTCATCCAGGGTGCTCGTTTTCTCTTTTTTCTTCCTGCTTTTTCCTCTCTCCACTTCTTCCTCAACTGCTGTCTCTTCCTTGGCTGCCCAATCACTTAATAGAACCAGCCACAGCTGCACCTTGTCTCCATCAGCCAACCCACCATCCCTGAAGCCAGCCCACAGCTGTATATTATCAATGTTAATTAACCCAGCCTCATTACTCTACAAGGAGTATCTGCTCCATCAACTTCCCAGAGTTTGAGGTGAGGATGGTTGGCCTGTAGTTCCATGGGTTATCCATCCTGTCCTTCTTGAAGACAGGGGTGACATTAGCTTTTCTTCAGTCCTCAGGCACCTTTCCCACTCACAATGATTGCTCAAAGATTATGAAGTGTGGCCTTGCAGCGACATCTGCCAGCTCCCTCAGCACTTGTGCATGGATCTTTTCAGGTCTCATGGACTTATGTATGTCCAGTTTTTTGCTTAAGTATGATCTGACCTGATTCTCTTCCACCAGGATTACATCTTCCTTGCTCCAGCCTTTCCCTCTGGTCTCCGAGTCCTGGGATTCCCAAAGGCTGGTTTTGCTGCCAAACACTGGCACAAAGAAAGCATTCAGTACTTTATCTCTTTCCGTGTTATGCATCACCAGGTCCCCTGCCCCATTCAGCAGCAGACCTTCATGTTCTTTAGTTTTCCTTTTGCCACTTATGTACTTGAAGCCCTTCTTGTCATCTTTGACATCCCTTGCCAGATACAGCTACGGGTAGGCTTTGGCTTTCCTAACATTAGTGTCTGCATGCTTGGACATATATCTGTAAGTTTGAAGCTATAGGTATGGCAATCTAAGTTTATGAGTTATTTGTGGCAATCAAAGGTGTTTCAGACATACATGTTATAGAATCTTCTTTGGATAAGTAATCAGATGTAATATAAGGTATATAGAACAAGTATGTGTACTGAGATGTAAATGGACCTTGTATGGTGGGTTTCAAGCATGAGAAGACAGGAAGGTTACAGAAAGTAGCACTTGATTATTTGGAGAAAAAGGGAAAACATTTGGGTAGGTCAAGCCTTTGAACTTAAGGAAATTAAAACTTTTCAGCAGCAATGAATTTTGTCTGTTTCACAGTAACTAAAAGACTTGCCGTCTAAAGGTATAGTTCTAATTTAAAAAAATATCAATGAGAAAAACAGGGGGCTGGAATTAAATGAATGGGTCAGGATGACCTATTGCATAATTGATCAGTGTTAAGAAATGATGCCAGGACAAGAATAGTCCTAGCAATACATCAGATCAAAAGGACTACCACAGAGTTTAGTAACAGCCTTCTAAGATGGGTAAGAGAACTGTATAGGGAAGCTGTCTTATAATGTTGTTGAAATTATCACCAAGTGGCTATCACCCTGGAAGAACAAAAGATGTACCTTTAGGCTGTGGTTGAAAATATTTTTTTTTCCCTTTTTTCTTATTGCATAACTGAGGTTACTTTTGTAACTGTGTGCTAACTTGTAATAAAACTTCTGCGGGAAAGAGGAGAAAAGTTATTAGCAGACTTAACAGGCATAATTTATGCAAAAAGTACACACCTGAAACCCACTGTAAGAATGGGAGAAATACATAATTCAGTCTTGGGAAAGGCAGAAGATTAGAAAGTCATGCTCAGAGGCATAACGCAGTGAACAAAGATTCAGCTATCTCTGGAGTCATTGTCTTTCTAAGGGCTTCTATTAACTTCCCTTAAACATAAACTGTAAGAAAAAAGCAATACTATAGTACTGAAAGGAAACAGAGCTGAAAGAAACCACCCTTTCTCTTTATCACAGAAGCCACCCCTTTTCTGTATCACAGAATTAATGCAGTCTGGTGCAGAATATCACTAGTGGAGTTTACCTCTCCAGCAGATAATCAGCATTTGATTGTCTTGTCTTGAGAATCTTCTCTTCCCTTCTTCACTTCTCCATGTACACTGCTTTGCTGTTTCAATAACATATAGATGACTATTGTCCAAAAGGTAAATAAATTCTGATCAGGGGAAATGACTGTTACATTTCTTTCAGGATGTTACATTTTTAGCTATATTTATTCAGTACCCAAGCTATAAATAGCATTTTTCTTACCAAAACTGAGATGCTTGAGACAGAATTATTCTTATGGCATGTGGTTTAGTAGAAAACTGGTTTAACAAAGATGCAGACTGAAAACTTCCATTCAGGTGACCCATCCTGACTAGGTGGCTTCTCATCCAGGCAAAAATAATCAATTTCTTGCCTTTGTGGAGGAAAATAACAGCAAGACATCTTGGAAAATATCTATGTTCTACTTTCCATCAATTTGACCTGAATTGTTTTGGAAGAAAGAGTAAGCAGAAATGCTTAGAGATTCACCAGAGAGGCTTTTTTATTCATGAAAATTATTATGTAAATTTATGTCTTAAAGAAAGAACTACTAATAAATACTCAAGTGGTAGAAAAATGGAAATTCAATAGGGATTATAGTCACATGCTGTACTTCTTGATCCCTGGTACTCTTCTTTTGGGAACAAATAATTGGATGATTAAATGTGATCTTAAGTAATGACCTTCTGAATGGCTCCAAAAAACATGTGCCTGGGAGATTTAAGTGGTATACTAAGTACCTGTAAGAGCAAGCTGAAAGTGGTAATTACACTGAAAGCTAGTGTAATTGTTAGGGGATCAATTGTCAAATACTGGCAAACTTAAGAAAAGTTAATGAAAGATCGGTACACAGACTCATGTGACTTCAGTGATTTGCAGATAATTAAGGACTAGGTTAGAAGGTAGTGTGAGGAAAATAAAAAGCTATTTAGTTTACTTTTGTTGACTAACATCTAAAGGGCTGCAGGATGTAAATATTTTTAAAAATTCAATAAATCCTTATTTCTCCTCAGATTTAACATTTATCTTTTCAGAAGTGACACCTTTTAATTGAAATAATAACTGCTTCCCCTGTCACAGGAATAGGAAACCCCTCAGAGTAGCTTTGCCACTGGAGAAGGCATCTTGAAGGTTAAGGGAAAAGAAAACTGATTTTTTTTCTTCATTAAGTTTCTATTACAAAACTTTTTTAGCAGGATGGGGGGAGGTTTTCTGCCTTGTACAGAATGGAGGTCCCGAGTGTGCACTTCAATTAGTAGATGGCAGGGTGCCAAAGACATCTACAATAGGAGATGTTAGGAATATTCACACTGTTCTTGGTCTTTGCCCTGTGTACTGGGTTTGGCTAAGATGAATTAATTTCCTTCATAGCTGCCCATATGGTGCTGTGCTTTGCATTTGAGGCAAAAAGAGTATTGATAGCACAGCAGTGTTTCAGCTGTGGCTAATAGTACTTGCACAGCATCAAGGTTTTCTGTTCTTTCCCCACCTTGACCCCACAGTGAGCAGGTGTGGGGTGGGCAAGAAGTTGTGAGGGGACAGAGCCAAGACAGCTGACCACAGCTCACCAAAGGGTTATCCCATACCATATGACATCATGCTCAGCAACAAAAGCTGGAGGAAAGGAGGCAGAAGGGAGAATATTTGTGGTTATGGCATTTGTTTTCCCAAGCAATCATTATGCATTCCTGCTTTCCAGGAAGTGGCTGAACATTAGCCTGCTAATGGGAAGTAGTGAATAAATTCCTCATTTCACAATGCTTGCACATACAACTTTTGATTCACCTATTAAACTGTCTTTATCTTAATCCACAAGCATTCTTATGCTCTGTATTCTTCCCATCCCACAGGAAAGGGGAGTGAGTCAGTGGCAGGCTGAGTGTTCTGCCTCTGGCCATGGTCAACCCACCACACTCTCCTTTCTCTGCTCATCTAGCCATAGAGATCCTAGGAAAGGGTTTTGTGGCTTGTGTTTAATGGCATGATCTGTACATCAGAAGGAGGAATACTTTAATATTTCCTTTGGCTTGGCAATATACTGCCTTCACTACATAACTCTAGACATCCTGGTAAACTGTGGGGTTATGCATCTTTTTAGATTTCTGCCACCCTCACCCGCTGTAAGACAGAGTTTTCCTTAGAACCTGTGAAATGTTAGGGATGTCACAGAAGAAACTTTGACTGTTTCCCCTTCCCTACAAGAGGCTTATTTTCTTCAAAGCAGTGGTTTCCTGTGGATGAAGACCTGGATGACTATGTCTGTACAAATGGAAGATTTGCACAATTATTGCTGCACAAATCATCCAGGGTGAATATGAAGCTTCTAAGGAAAAAGCTAGATTTATGGATATATATTTGCAACCAAAGGTTGATACAGTAAACACAGTGCTTTGTATTGACAAAAAGATTCTCTAGCTTGTTTCCTCAGAGACCTCATCTTAGCAGTCTAATGGTCTCACCTTTCCTGTCAACTGACACCATAACAGAGCTCTCTAACATCTAGAGCAGCTGCTTATCTAAACAAGCAATGTCATGCAAGTGTCTCTAGGGCAATCTAATGTCTCTATTGTTAAATGTTTTCTTTCAGCAGAAGAATGCACCTGTTGTCTGTTTAGGAAGCTGATCTTTTTTGAAGAGCATTTGTCATATGTTTGTAGTGCTATATTGGCATTTGTATGCAGTAGCCACACAGTTTCTTGCCTGTTCCATTCTTCTCTCTCTATCAGCAGCATACCTTTATACCCACCCTGGCTTCTATTTCACTCCCTTGCTCTGCTGTCTGGGTCCTTTTTTCTTCTCTTTAGACAAATGCATCTGGTATAATCTCCTCATTCACAAGGCTGTGCTTTTGCTCCATTCTGTTCTTAGTTACTTTGGTGGTAGCGTGTGTCAGGTTCCTCCTACAAATGATTCTACTTCTGCCTATTCATTTTCATATTCATGTTTCACACTGATTGTTGGAAACATCCAGATTAATTTGACAATAGTACAATAAAAATATCTGAATATTTGTTAGAAATTGCTGAAATCATGCTACAAAATACTTAAGGCACTACTAGCAAATTATCACAAATCTGCAAACACTATTCAGCACCAGAATGTTTTGCCAGCTTTTTCAGAAAGTCTTACCTACTAAAAGAATAATTTGTTATAGACTTGAGAAATCTCTGTAAGTTACAGCAACAGAAAAAAAATACTTTATTGATCACATTTTATATTAGTAATAACTAAAATTATTTCGATTAAGGACCTTAAAGCACAGAATAAACCATCCACTGCCACTGCTATTTTATTTTTTTTTCTGTCTTTCATGTATTTGATTAATGATTAAATGACGGTTTTTCCTTACCTACAAGTTTTGAAACATTATATGAGCAACATTCCAAGATCACAAGATTTTGCCTTCTTTTCCACAGAAGAAAATACCTGAAGATCAACTGCACAGAAGTACATTCACCAAAATGTTTTATTAAAAAACCTAATTATAAATAAACTGTAACATTTAATCTTAATAATGAAGATTTTGTAAAACAAGAAGGGTTATATTTATTGAAAACATTATGTCTTATGAAAGTCTTGTTTTGCTTTGGGCTAATGGAGCTATGAACATAATGATGTTGAATAATGAAATAAGCCATAGACAAAAAGGGGGAAGTCAGCATTTTCTGTTTCAGTGGGAATTAAATACTAGAATTTAATTGAATTGAATTAAAATAGAGTTTAATACACAGTAACTGAAATAAAGTCTGTCCTTTTACAGAAATCAATGCTGACAACCAGAGTTCCAAGTCTCCAAAGACACTCAGTTTTCCTGTTTCTCTTGTATAAGTAATTGGACTTTCAAGATTGTTACATTATATTCATGGGGGTTTGAAAATCTGGATCTTAATGAAGCTGTAAAATGAAAGTTCCGTACTTCTGCAAACCAGTTCCTGGGTTGGTTTGATGGTGCTGAAAGCTGGAAAATCTTAACGTGAAAGTATTTACATGATGGTCAATTTGGAAGAAGTATTTAACAAGCAGAATTCCCGCTGAAATGAAGAGACACATTTGAAACATCAGCCAGTCTATGCTACCCTAAAATAGGGTAAAATAATTTCATTCAGAAATACTGTTCTCTTGAAATTTGCAATCAACTTTTATAAAATCGTAAGTTTTCACTTAGTATTATTGAAGCCATCAGACATTTTCTATTCCATGAAAGCACTGGGGTCTTTAACAGATTTATTGGAGAAGAAATTGGTAACAGGTCATCATTATCAGCTAAAAAGTGTTCATAAACACATTGTCGAACTTACTACAAGTCAGGAAACATTGTAACAAGATTAATTTTGTTGCAGCTGTGCTTCCACAGCAAGCATCTAAGATTTCAGACTACAGACCTGAGCAATTCTGAGTCACTTTTGCACTTTTTGCTGATGGACTGAAATTCAATCCACTGCAGAATCTAAATAAACTTCATTTTTGACTCATCATGAAAAATGACCTCCCTCTCCACTCTTCATCCTTCTCAGTTACAATTTTCTTACATAATAATTACACTTTTTTGAGTATCCACAGGAGATTTTCTATATCTTTAGTAGTGAGCTAGGTTTTTAAAGGTCTCCATTTGCAATTAAATAAATTCTCCAAATAGACAATTTAAATTCTTAACTTCTGTAATTTAATAAATGGTTTCCATGGTGATGAAGTCCTAGCATTCTGAGATGGATGGAGTCAACTGATGGCTGAGGCTGACAAGTAGATTTTGGATCCATTGCGGTGACCTTTGAGGAGAACCTGCTTCTATACTGATAGAGTTCAAGTTTAGTTTTATAATCAAGACTGAATTTTTGTCTGCTACAAGCTTCTTTGCTTTCTGCACTCCATTGTGGCTATAAAACAAAAGATAATACATTCTGTCAACAGAATGAAATAAAGCTGCTAGGTAATAGAGTTTGAAATGTTTACAAACCTATAAATGAAAACTGCTCCATTAATATGAATGAATATAATCAAATTTCTTCATGATAATTGCTACATGCATAATGTTGCACAACAGAGCTATTTTTAGCACATTAGTTACAGGGTTTTTAGACTTGCAAAGGCAGTGCCTGTTCATAAGTATTATCTTGCTCTTTCACATCCTTTCATTAAGTGTTTTCATTAAGGCTTCATTCTGTAGTGGGCCAAGTCTGATTTTTAAACAATGGAATATAACAGTGTAATTGCATGTTCTAAATCATAAACATATTTGGACTACTGATTCAAAAAAGACTGTCATCTCCTTCACACTGTCCAGTGATGTAAAGTGATGGCAGGTACCTTGCTGCCTTGGAGGAAAAGCTACCAGCTCCTCTTTTTCTCAGCACTGTAAGCCAGTGGTTCAGTGTGTCCTTTCACAAAATAGGGGTAGCTAAGGCCTATTGACTTATTGTCTCAATGCACAGGTGACCACTGAGTCATTGAATGTGCATAAGTGGTGTTAGCTTTGGTTATTTCCTCTCTCAAGTGAAAGAGGCAGAAAAGGTCCCACTGGATTTCAGGTACCATAGAAATTTCCCATCTTCTCTGACGTGCTGCACCTTTAGCTCATTACTAAGAAAAGACTTGCAGAGCAACCTGGAATATTGAGATGGCAGGGAATGGACAAGGAGAATTCTGCCCTAATGCACTCATTAATGAGTGGGGAAAGACAGAAGAATCAGAACAGTGAAAGAAAACAAAGTTTTGCATGAAAGACAAGGAAAGTTAGCAATTTTTACAAGCTGCAAGCTCTTTAGGAAGTCATAAATGATGTGAATATCAACCATACAGCACCTGAGTCTGTGTGAAAGAAATAGCACAGTCCTCATCAGGCATTCCTAATGAAGGACAAACTTGGTTCCCGAGTCTAAATCATTGTATTTCTCCTACCAGGTTTAAAAAACTGGTGTCCTAGACTAGTCTCCAGCACATCAAAGAACCAAATACTATACACTGTGTTCATGCAGTGCTACGGGCAGTTTAAGATCATAAGAGGATTTAATGAGAAGCACATTTGGTCATTTATATATTTGTTGCATATGTTGCCCACATTTCCCAACTCTTCTGTACAGTTATCAGCCTAAGAGGTTAGAACAATCTGACCATGGTGGTAGGTCATGTGGACCAAAAATTATTGTAATCTGTTTCATAAATCACCACAAAAGAAAGGGCAGCACACTTTAAGAGGTCTATATCAATATAATCAGGTGAGATTTCTGGTTTTTCTCTTTTAATAAACTGCAAAATTCCTTAGTGTGCACATCTACCCTAAACAGATGTTTCTGGTAAATTTAAAATTAACAAAAATGGTAGGATATAGATCTATCAGTGCTAGTTGAAATAATTTTTTCTGCAGAAAAAAATACATGCATGAAACTATGGTGGGTTGACCATAGCTGAATGCCAGGTGCCTACCAAGCTGCTGTCACTCTCCTCCTGCGCAGGACAGTGTGGGGAGAAAATAAGGTGGAAAAAACCTCATGGATCAAGATCAAGGCAGTTTAATGAAGCAAAAGCAAAGGGTGCTCACAGAAGCAAAGGAAAACAAAAGATTCATTCTCTACATTTCCCGGGATGTAGGGTTTCAATACACTGCCGATTGCTCTGGAAGGCAAGCATCACAATAATGAGTGCCCCTCCTCCTCCTCCTTTCTCGTAACTTCTGTTGCTGGGCAGACATCTTATGGTACAGAATATCCCTTCTGGTCAGTTTGGGCTCAGCTGTCCTGCCTATGTCCCCTCCCAAGATCTTGGCCACCCCCCACCCCCACCCCCACCCTCCCTACCTGCTGGCGAGGGGGGAATGTTGGAGGGACAGCCTTGGTGCTGTGCAAGCACTGCTCAGCAGCAGCCAAGTGGCTGGTGTGTTATCGGTACCTTTCTCTCACTACCTATACAAAGCACAGCGCTATGAAGGCTGCTATGGGGAAAATTCACTCCATCTCAGCCAGATCCAATACAGAAACTGTAAAAATAGAGTAAGTAAAAGGTGATAGGTCCTATCATCAGTCATTGAATACATGATCATTTATTTAAGTAAGTATTTTTTGATAAGTATGATAGAAATTAATCATTGAATGTGTAGAGAAGATGACATCTACTTTGTGCAAGGAAAAGCACTCATTTACTCCACCACCAAAATTCAAAAAAGGAACACCTCTAGATTACCAGATGTCATTGAAGATTATGCAGCCTTTTGAGGATCAGTTCATTGTTCCTAAAGAAACATGATAATTTGTTCTGGGAATTTGAAACTACCACATGGAGCTACACAGATATTTTTAAAAAAACTGTTGCAAAATGTTCACTTGAACTTATGTGCAGCAAATCTGAGAGAAACCAAAAAAGAGACTCACAGAGAGGGAAGTAAACTGCAACTTGATCAATCTCTGAAAATTTAGTAGGAGATGTAAAAAATACATTGCTAGGAAAAAGGTTCACAATATAGTAAGTGAGCTGATGCTCCTTTTGTATGTAATCATTGTCCTGAAGAATCTAAACAGAATATTATCATTTGAAGAGGATTCACATTACAAATAAGGCTATCAAACCAGTGCCCAGATCAAATGTATGTGGGTTACAAGTAGGTTACATGAGAAAAGTGACAAAAAAGGAAAATAAAGCAGAGATATTAGAAAAGCAGTTATGATCTTCCTGGCAGGAACATAAACTGCACTACATTTTTAGAGCTTTATTTCTATATAATTATAGAACTAAACCAACACCTTTTGTTTAAACTAAACTAAACACCTTTTGGAGTGTGTGTTTGTGATGTTTTCTAGTTGGTGATTGTTTCTGACAATCAATCCATTGTATGTTTAGACAAGTTCATTTCTAAAGGCTAAAGGAAAAAAAGAAATATAATTGGTCAGAAAATTTTGTTCATACTCCTATAAATACATAAGTTATTTCAATCATAGTAATAGTTCTCATTCTAATGAAAATCTGGCACACAGGGCTCCATTTAAACTATTTTTGAAATATTAGCAGAGCTAAATTCACTACAGAGAATAGTCTGTGGTGGGCTGGAAAAGATTCATAGTCAGAAATAGAACAATGTTGCACATGTTGGATACATCTTTTGTAAGTGTAGGAGGACAGCAGGTAACTTCAAAAGCTTAACAACTATTTCCTGTGATCTTCCTTTGTAATCAGTTGAACAGGTTTCTCCCCCAACAAACCATAGGTCTTACTTTCCTTTGGTTTGGATCAGAGATAATGCGACACTTTAGGTCTACCACTTTAAATTTGTGTGAAAATATTACTATTCCACTGGAATCTACTGGAAGAACCAGCTTGTTGCTTGCTAGATTTTTCATGCTCCTGGAGGAACTTCTTAGACTACATCCTGGAAACTCAAGTACGTTCTCCTCATAAGTTTTCTAAGGCCAATACAAACTTTTATTCCACTAACCTAACTTCCAGGCTGTAGAATCAAACCTCAAACTGTTTCAAGCCTCTACTCTATGTGGCTACAACATATATTCTAGAAGCATATCCAGCTTTGTTTGAAATTTGTATTAGCTGAAGACTTTCAACATATGTCTGGGTATCTTTTTCTAACAATTAACTGTACTGATGTCTCATCTTCCTGGTTTCAGTCTTCAAATACAAGATCATCTTTTTTCTTGTACTAGCCATTAAGTTTAATTCACTTCCTCACATATATTCCTGTAGACCAGGACTGAGTTAGATTGATTGATTTATTGATTGATTGGCTCATTGATTATACCAACTTTTGGGTTCACAGGAATGCTATAAAATAAGTTTGTGGGGTTTGTTTGTTTAATATTCTTTCATGTCTATCATGTAAAACTCTTGCCAATGCTTTAAGGTTTCCTGTAAAGAGAAAACACCTTAACTACACACAAGTGTTCCAGTAAAAGCATATTTCAGTGAATGCCATGAGTGAAGCAGTCTCTCCTGTTTGATACTTACTTGCTTCCGTATCCCAGGATTATGCTCACCCTTTTAGTTACAGAATTTCACTCTTCATTTCATTAACTAGTTTGACCCTTAATTCCCTCTCAATGTCACTGCAATCCAGAATGCAGCTCTTCTCATAAGTATGACCTACATTCCTATTTCCTGGTTTCTGAACCTGGTTTTGGCTACATTGAAGCTTCAGTTACTCAAGGGAATCTACATTTTAGACCAACAGCTCATCCCATCATAATTTAACATTCCACATACTTTCATGTCATTGCTAATTTTTAGCAACGTCCAGAAAACTTATTTTCTTGATAAATATTGCTAAAAGTATTTACTTCACCAAGCCAAGAATAAATCTAAAACATCACTGGTGGAGAAAAAATCCTTTGTGGATGATTATTTCTCATTTACAGTAACTTTTGTAGTCCACTGGTGAGTTAGTTCTTCATCCATTTGGCTTGATTTTATATGCATTTTTCTTCATTTTTCTTGCACAGATAATAAGGTTCAAATTTAATTGTCTTTTTTCAAAGTACTTCTAGTTTAAATGCAGTGTATTTACTTATTGTTTTTCCATTATAAGAAAAAATGTCACGCGTCATTTTGAACTAAGAGATGCACTATCACCTGCTTAACTGTTTTCAGATTCTTTTGGTAATTTTCTCACATTCACTGACCATTACTGACCAACTCAAAGACTTGATTTCATTTTATCATTTAGTTTTAACATTGTGAGTATCCAAAATTTGCCAATGAACGAGTTTATTCAGAGGGAATCATCATTCTTGAAGTGACCCATATTAGGGAGAAATGACAAAACAATGAACAAAGACCAACCACAGTTCCTTTAAGCATGACCACCTTAAAAATGTAGAATGCTGGTAGTTTGCAATGTCTCAGCCTCTTGCACGCAGGCACAGTTCAATGAATTACAGCAACAGGAAAATATTGAATGACTTATTTTTTAGTTATGGGATACAGTTCTGCAATGTGTCAAATTTTCAAACACAACTTTTTGCCATAGGCCTTAATTAAGTCAACCCTTCCAGTCTGAGTGGCACAGTGTATAGCAATATTTCCATAGAAAATGTGTAAAAAGATAAAAAGATGTAACTACAGGAAGTGTAATTTTCATAGAAACACTGCACATTTTTTCTCCTTGTTTACACTTCACTTAAAACCACTATGACATATATTTACTGAAGTATTAATAGGTCTGACAGTGAATATATAAACTAAAAGAAATCATCTGGGGAAGGAGGTAGAGTGAATTACTGCCTTCTCTGTGGTATAGCATATCACCTGACCATATAATGGTGAATTGACTGTGTAAGTTAAAAAAGAAGATACATATAAATCAGAAAAATTCTTTGTCACATTGTAAATGCATATCATGTTGTCTTACCTTTCAAACAAAACGTGAAACTCTCTGCTACCATTCACATAAAATATGGTGATACTGGATTATTTAGCTTTTCAGATATTTCATCAGCAAGAAAGGTTTTTTGAGACAGAATAACCAATTGAATTAATTCACATTTACTGCTTGCTTTCTTGCACACATAAATCACAGATTCAAGGGAAAATGAAGTGCAAGCCAACTTTTTCTCTCAGCTTTAGGCACACAATCTTCAGCCTTTCAAAAGGCAATGAAAAATTTAAAGTTTAGCCATCATTTCTTTGTGCCAGTTTTAATTCTTTCCAAACACTCGTATGTCCTAATGTTTTTTTAAAAAATATATTTTTACAGCATATTTTTGTACTAAAGAAGAAGGAACAGTTTTCCCTTTTGTAAATGTAACCTCCCTTTCTTTTAAAGGTAGTGTTTTTATTAGGACATGGCAGCAACAATGAAGTAAATTGTAAACATTTATCATCTAAGCATTGCGTTTATTGATTTTCTCATATAGAGTACTTTGGGTACGTATTGATATATGTTAGTACCAATGAAAAATGAAAGGTTATAACAGTTCACTGACTCTGGATCATGCCACATGAGAGCAAGAAAACTTGGTTATAAAGTGCCCAAGTTAGGCGTGATCCATTTATTGTGTTTTAAATGCACACTTTGAACCTTAAATAATGCTAAGGGACAAGTTCATCTCCTGGTGTAGTCCCACTGAAGTGAGTGGAATTGCACCAACAATTCAGTTTGTCTCACCGGGCTTGTGCATTTCTGCTTGTACTTGTCATAGTTTATTGTTAGACTTCCTTCAATAACTATGAAGGATGTTGGCATCATAATCCAAATCATAGAATATATCATTAAAAAACATCTCAAAGGCCATATAAATAAGAATATCACCCATCTTCTACAGCCATGAAGGGAAAGCAGTTTCTATCTATTTATCATCTTAAAGCTAAGTCTGGTAAACTCATTGTTTTTCCCATTGCAATGGGAAGATGGAAAGTTCCCAGCCATTCTGCCTGTGACTTGCCTTTACTTGAGCAATTTCTGTAAAGATCAGGCAAAATTCTGACCAGGAGGTTTCCCCTGTGAAGGGAAGAAATGGTCAGAAATTACAGACCAGGAAAGTATACAGGACTGTGATTTTTTTTTTTTTGTAGAATTATGTTATCTTAGCAGAAACAGTATTCAACCTATTCTTCATGACATTTAATGCTCCAAGAGTCATGTCACTACACCGGAAAAACTCTCTAGTCCTCCCTCTTAGGAAGTGTTGCTTCACACTTTCTATAGTACATATAATAAACACAGTGTTCCCCTACAAAATTTGCACGTGGTGGGCAAGGAGAAATGCTCTGCTTACTCTCAAGAAACCACTTGAGTGAAAGCTAGCTTATCCTTCTGTTGTCCATGAATATATGTATATATCTATACAGGGACACAGACATTATTGTGATGGGAATGTTTAAAAGACAGACAGAACAGTTTTAAAAACCAAACTACTAATTCATTCATTAATAGCACACTACTTGCAAATGGTTAATTTTCACACATTATTAATTTTCATCAGTACATATACAATACTGTTGATCATAATACTTATGCATTAAATGATATACAAACACAGATATCTGATATTGTTTAGTTAGCACCAATGGCTGTGGTCCTTGGTGATCCTTGTTCATTAATTTTTCTCACTTAGGCTGGATGTTTTTACACAGCTAGCTATGCTTTTGATATTGCTTATCTCCTTTTCATTTGTCTTCCCAGCCATCTAGCTTTTTCCTTTGGCAACTTCTTGTTACTTGAATACTTTCTGTGTTCAGCTATACTAATACTCATTTTTCTCATTGGTGGTCACATCGCTCACATGTATATAAAATGACATTTGCAGTATTACAAAACAGATACATTTTTAGTTACACTTTTTAATACACTTAGATTCATGTTCAAGTCAAGTTAATATTAATTATAATGTAATTAGTGCACTTTTATAGGTGTCATATGCCTTTGTTCTGGCTGCATCTCAGTGAAAGTAAGTTACCTCATGTCTACTGTGGGATGAGGGTAGACTTTTGGATCACTACCATGTTAATGCTAGTGTACAGCACATCTATGCTTCAGCTTGCTTTTATTCCAAGCAAAGCACACAGAATGTTGCTGGTGAAAGAAAACATACTCCAACTTCATATCTGTCTTTCTCCAGATTATAAATGGTATTTGATTATCCAGTCATATCTGATTTTTTTTCTTTAAAATTACATTAAAGTCAAACCAAATCAAGTCTTTGCTTTTCAGTTGTGTAGATCGGCAGTGTCACTGCCAATGAACCATCCTCAGACACCTCTTGTAACAAATCTCAAAACTGGTGGAAAAATGGCATCAGAGAGCAGTCAAAGCTTCTGTATTCTCTGTCACTTTTTGGTATTCAGTGCCAAATACTAGGAAAACGAAGACAGAAATCATAAATGTAGTTAACAATACACACGATTTGTTGCTATTGAGGTGAACTGATGTTTTTCAGTGGCTGTCATCCACTTATATTTTCCTTTTCTTTACCAAGTATTATGCACTTTAACACCTTTGAAATGCCTTAGGCTCTAAGCAAGTTTACCAGGAGGTATATTTAATTCCTATCTTCACATCATATTTTTCACCAGGAAGAATGAACAAGCCCCTCCAGGCGCCATGAGAAAGCTTTAATTTACCAGTGATACGAAGCATCTGGTCCTTCCTGTTAACTTCAGCTATTAGCTTCAGCTGATCACAGGAAATCTTCAGACCTAAGTTTTTTCTATAGTTCAGTACAGTTACATTCATTTCATAAATACGTATCTGTATGTGTGTACTTTTGCTTTTCTTGCTTACATCCAGAACAAGGAAAAGACATTGAGTTTCTTACCTCAAAGAAGCTATCATCAAAGTTTCGTAGGAGATGAATGACATTAGTCACAGGCTTGTCCCTAACACATCTTTATTGAAATTTTAACAATGACAAGGTTATCTTAAAGAATCCTTGAACGTTATGGCACAAGAACTACACTTCTCCCCTCTCCTATCTAAACTGATTTTGCATTTGTTCCAGACCTATGACTGCATGTATGCACACACATAAAATTCTGAAAAAATATCTTTGAGACTCAGTAACATAACTTCCTGATGAAGCGTGCAGAATTTGTATGTTGAGTTGAGAGAAAATGCCCATTTAGAACACATCAGCTTAGACTGAAAACACAGTAGGTTGAATAATGCCTTGAACTTCTAAATTGAGATTAGATTTCATTCACCTAAAGCAGCAGTCGCAGCTATGCAGACATATTGTTTCCACCAGATTTTCTACCTTTCCCTCAGAATAGAGAAAGGAAAAAAGAATTCTGTTAGGAATTTCAATGTTTTTGTATAGGTTGGTTTGACTAACACATAATTGCTAATGCTGATTCACTATAGATTTGTTTCTAGTGCAGGGGCAAATGCTCTTGCAAGTGTGTATGGGTGTAATTTACATTGCCACTAATTTATATTTTACTCTGTAGCCCCTAGGGAAAATTCTCATTTTAAAAAAAATCTGGCAAAGATCTACTTTACTATCAGTTGTCACACAAATCTCTCCTTAGAAGCTACATTTACTAAAGACAACTGTGAAAAATAGCTTAGAGAAAAAGTTGGGGGGAAAAAAAGCACATCTTTTCTAGAGGAAGCAAAGAAAACAGAGAGAATATATCATGGCCAAAAAGACTGATTTGTCATTAAGTCTTAGCAGGTGGAACAATATACAGATTTATTATCCAAAATTAAAATTGTCAGATAAAGTACACAACATTCTAGCTCAGTGGATTATAGTAATCTCTTTGATTTCAATGTAATTTTTTTAATTAAGATGATCTAGCTCAAGCAGAACTAGATAGCACAGCCAATTAAGATTTATAGACAAAACTTTATGTACAACCACAAGGTGCACAATCAAGTATTTTGCTGTTTTAGTTCATTACCTCATTTGCCTTTGCAAGCTGTAGTTTGGCAATGCATAATTTGCTCATTGTGAAAAATTCTGATGCTTGAAATGTGAACAGTATTTTGCCTCCTTATTGAACACCCAAACAGGTTCCTTCTTTTGCTGTTTTAGTTAAAAAGACTAGAAAGCTTAGTGGGCAAAGGCATCTTGGACAATTGTCAGCAACAAAACATGTAAAAGGTAACGTACATAATATGTCTCATGCAAGAAATGACTGAAGCAAGCAAAATTACTCTCCATCATTGCTGAAGCTTATATGGTATGTACAATTTCACAGCACTAAGGTCTTGTCCTTGTTCTCTCTGTTTATCTTTCTAAGTCTCTCTCTGTCAGATAAAAATCCTAGAGGATAAGAAGTTACGTATTGGCCTGTAACTGTTAATGTTTGTTTAAAAATTTTGCAAACTCTTTTTGTTTTTCCAGGAAGTTAAAATGATATCGTTGCTGAAGTTGTAGAAAATCCTCATTTTACAAGTGAAACAGGCATCATTATTATTTTTTTTCTTTACTCTGCAAAGCAAAATGCAGGACCATACTGAATTAGCTGTTAACACTACTGGAAAACTTCACTTTTTTTAGTCAAGACAAGGCACAGGAACGACTGATATTTGCTGCCACCTACTTTCAGAGGACTCCGCAGACCTTTGCTCTTTCCCATGTCTATGTAAGGAACACAATAATAACCAAAATCAACAATAAAAAGAAAAAAACCCCCATAATTTACAGGGAACATATCTTCTGGGTTTCCTGGGAGTCTTATCATTCGTGTATGTCTTCCAGATTGTAAACCCTGTAGGAAATTGATTGCTTTGATATCTCTGTGTTGTGCAGGGTCAATGGTACAGTCAATGCTTGAGTAAACAAGCAAACAGTGGTCAAATGCAATCGTAAAAGACATACAAATAAATATATAATATGTATGTATCTCTATCTTTGTATGAATAATGTCTAGGAGCTCAAACCCCATGTTTTCTGTCCCATCAGTGGTTTGACCCTAAAATGACATTATGCTTTCTGGAGAAACTTCTTGTTTTTTTAAATGAAAGATGGCGATGAAGAATCAGTATTAATACCCCTGATCTGTTTGGGATAGCATTCAGCTTGATAAGTCTAGTTGTTTTTAATGAGGATGGTAAAATTTTAAAATCTATTTTCAAGGACACTGACATTAATATAATTTTATCCACCTACAATTCTGTATAGAGTGTTTAACAACAACAACAAAAGTCCTGTGAGAAGAGACATTTCCTTTATCATTATCTGAACATTGTATTTTTAAAACTGTAGTCAAAAGCTTTAGAAGTCATGGATAGTTTCATTGAAGAATACAATGTCCTTGGAGGTTTTTTAGTACATCATCTTGTGATATATTGCATCAAAATGTAAAAGAGACAAGTGAAATAGAAAACTGATAACTTTAAAGCATGATCATCTAACATCCACCATTATGTGTTCATTCCTCAGACAGAAGATATCTCCTGAGATCATTCTACAAGCGAGACAAGAAAAATCAGTGTAAGACTGGACTACCTGGTGTATCTTCTCCATTTTGTTATTCAAGTGTGACTGCTGTACCATTCACTACTGAGGAAGTATCAGAAAACCATTATAAACCATTTGGTTTATGTCTATCATTGAATCATATTTCAATTACTTTGTTTGAAATGTTGTATATAGGTGGACAAAACTTCAGGTTCTGTTTTCTTTGCAAAACTTCAACCAGAAAATTCAGCTTCACTCTAGTTCTCAAAAACCAAACTTGGGAAAACTAGATTTATTGATAATTTACAGGATAATGCCTACATGTCAAATATGTATTCTGTATTTCCTCTGAATATTCCATTCACATTCTAGCACATACAAATACCTCTAAACCCCCAGTTTTCAGCTTTACGACAGCAAAGGGTTTTCAGTTTTTAGTGCCCAAATAATTTGAAGATGGTACATTCCCCCCAAACTGACAGAAGACAGAGGCTATACTTGTGAATCAATTGAATGATATGTTTTCATCCCATGGAATGTAATTGTCTTTTCTAGTAAATTCTATTTTCAGGGACTCTAAAGCATGACTTCTCTCACCACTGGGAAATCTCCACCCTGCTGTCTTCTACAGGGGTACAAATGAGGAAAACGAATATGCTTGACTGAATCGAGGAAGAGCATAAATTGGTTGGGGACATGAGGGAAGTAACAATTCTTGTCCAGGCAGAAAACATGAGGGAGGTGAAGAGATTTCATTTGGAAACAGGTAGGCAGGTCAGTTGCAATGGTACAAGTCATGCCAAGCTAAAGCTGTCTTTGGGCATAAGCAATGTTAATGAAGGCTCAGAGCTCTCATTCTCCATCTGCTTGCTCATTAGGGGAACTACTGAAGTTCTACTGGCTAAAGCTTGGCTTGCAATAAGTGGTGGAGCTCCTAACCCAGTATTATGCAGCCCGTGCCAGTGCTAAATGCTTAGTACATTTGTGAGGCCCAGCTGCCCGCAGCTGGGCTAATGATCTTTGCATACAACAGGGTGCTGCTGGAATTTTTGGTGAGGCAATACCAAAATCTCAGCCTGGAGCATAAGGTGAACTTAATGTTTTTGTATTTATGTGTTGGGAAATAGCTTTTTTTTTTTTACTTCAGCTGGTAGAATAAATAGTTATTAAGATTATGCCCTGGAAATCAGTGCATTTGGATGCCTTCTGTCCTTAAATCTATTTTCAGCACAAGAAGCACCACTATTGGCAATATGGAGCTCTAATAGAGATACTCCAGTTACAGTTGCTGGAATCCCCAAGACCTGCCAGTTATACGGTAAACAGCAAAAGCTTTAACCCATATGAAAACTAAAACATAGGAAAAAGTACACTCACTTTTGGAAAGAAAAAAAGGTAAAGCAGTTCTATCCCTAACTCAAGTTTTTAAAAAATGCTAGCAAAGAACTGCTTCAGCAGTGGGGTAGACTGCTTGGGGTCATACACAATGCTTGGCAAAATAAAGCTGACATTGATCTAGAGGACATTTTTGACAGATGAATTTGCTACCCTGCTTGACTCTTGCCATTTTTTTGTTGTATGGGATAATTCACCACTACTGGCTGTACAGAGCCACTAGGCTGCAGTTAAATATCATTGGCAGGACTTATCAGTCCAGAAATGTTTTTTGCACCTGTAATAAAAAGAGTAGCAGTATGAAGAAAAAGCATTGCTGAAATATTGTATCTTTTACTAAATATATATAATGGTATACATCTATATGTCGTATATTTTGTGTATGTGGAGGAATAAGGAAAAGGTTGATAACCCAGATCTTAAAGGCACTTAATGGGAATGAAAGTAGCTTCCTATAGTTGAGTTCTAAGGTTGGATTTGTCCCTTTTGGCACAGAGGGATGCAACTTCTCAGAGTAAGTTCCTGGGTTCCTTTGGGGAGTAACTTTTTGAAATTGTTTTTTTAATCCTTCATCAGTAGGTACAGGAAAGGGCAGGTAAAGACCATCTGGAGAAGCCAGCTTTAATTTATTGTGAACATTTCCTCATCAAAATCAGAGAAAGACTACCTTGAGCCTTCCCCATCACTGTGTTTTACCTCACCTGCTTTTCAGTCAGTTCAGTCTCCCCTAGGCTTCCTGGAGCAGAGATCAGCCTATACCACACTACTTTGGTCTCATTTCCCACTACGGAAATCTGCTTTATAGTAGGAACTGGGTTTAAAAAGGGAGGGGCAGACAGATGAAGACAGAGAAATATAAATCAAAAAACTTATAATAGGTAATATTTTAATGAGTATTCTTGATGTTCTGTAGACCAGCCACAGTTTGAATGTGGCTTTCAAATGTGACATTAACATTCAGAATTGCCCATAAGAAAATGCATGATGTTAATAGTTTTTGAACTGAATAGGTAAATATTTGATGCCAGAGGATAGAGATTAAGTGGTCTGCAGCATATATTAATTTGGTAACTTTTTTATATTTTCCTGTTCGTTGCTTTCTGCAGCAACCTTCAGTTTCACAGGATGTACAATGTGTTATTATAGATAAATAATGCTGTAGAAATGAATTCATAAAAATATAAATAATATACGATAACACGTATAAATTACAGTAGTACTACTTTGTGCATAAACCCTTTTTTGGCCTACAATTTAAAACACATTTTTAAGAATAGTTCTTTAATGCATTTTTATATTTGGCTGATGCTCTTTTTCTGTTTTACATGTGTGTTGTATGTGGTACAATTACACAACAAAAAAACCCCAAACCCCAAATAGATTTGCATCTTCTGGCATCTTCTGCTGTAGAAATATTTTATTAGTCCAGCAAAGCACTTAAAAACTGTAAAAGCTAAACATTATTCAGAGTAATGTCATTGAGTAAAAATATTTGGTACATTCTTTTGAGGTATTATACATTCTATAGTTACTATCTATGAAGAATAAAAGGGTATATCTTTAGTTTGTGCAAAATAGTATGACTCTCCTGACATCCTTCAAATTGCACCTATTCACACCATCTCAGTATCTTATGTCAGATAAAACCTATCTTTGGTTAAAGAATATATGTGTGTGTGTGTCTATATATTTTACAGAAGTCCACAAGTACCTTAAATGTTCTGAAAATGCTAGAAGAAACAGATCCAGAACTCACATCTAAATATAATGAAAACAGTCTAAAATATCTCATGAAGTTCAAGTCCCAAAGTGGTAGGAAAATAATATTTCTAAGCAAAGGCTTGTGACCACCTCATGATTATAAACCTGCTGGCAATGAATTTTCTCTTTAGAACATGACCATTTTCATCTTCTCTTACAAACCCATATGCTAAGATTTTTTTTTAGTATGTTTTCTTTACTGAAGTAAGAATGTGACAGTCATCATAAAAAAAAAAAAGAAGAATAAAAAAGAATAAAAAATTCTCACATGTGTGAAGTCCTAAGTTCCTGTACAGCACAACTGCTCTAAAAAGAACAGCCCGCTGAGCTCTGGTATAGTGATACTAGTGTTAGGGGTTAATGAACAGCCTCAGTAAACTTTTGAAACTGCAGTGAGAAGCCACAAGAAAAATGCATTGTCTTACCGTTAGTACACATTTTTTTCTTCCATGTCTTCCACTTGAGAAGCGCAAAGTTCATCTTTCTTTGCCCACTAAATGCCATGTTCCTTTGCTGCAGTATCATGGAGAGTCAAAAAGCATGTGCAGACAGCTGGTGCTATACTCTTTCTTTGCCATAAATGGGGAACACTGGATGTCTAATCTAAAGCCTGAGCTTCAGTCTGTCACTAGAAAAATCTAGTCATGGCATGTTAGACAAAGAGCCTTTGGGATTTTCCTAATTTTGTTGGGGAAATGACCTGAGTAGAACTAATTTTCCTCCGGTGCTACTTGATCTGGATCAGGTGTCCAAGCTGTTTAGTTTTCTAACTACATGAAGAATTTTGCTGGTGCATGGGAAAGAACAGTGAGGGGCTGAGAACAAGGGACCAAGTGGAAAAATGAGGCAGCTTATTTTGATGTCAGCACTAGTCTATGGCCTCTGTTACGCTGAGTATGACACAATGCCCTGGTGTGGAGTCACACGGGGAACTGTTTGTGTATATGACAGCCTGATCTGAGAAGAAAGAGATTTCCTAAAATTGCACACAAAATTTTATATCTTGCCAGGGAAAAATTTCTGACTTGGGTCTCATTAGCTTCTTAGAGAAAACTGAAGAATTACCCCATGTACTTTAGTTTTAGTATTTTGCTCCTTCTACACTTTCTTCTACATTCTTTCCTCTGCTTTAAATTAAACAATTTTTTTCCCCCTCCTTTCTTCTTTTAGAGTTTCTGATAAAGAACTAGGCTTGCGGGTTATTGCAAGTACATTCCAACATCATGAAGATTATTTCTGTGATACATCAAGACAAGAAATCTCAACGACTACAGCATAAACCTGTGTTTGAAATTAGATTTATCTGGCCTTCTGTCAGCTTCAGAGCTCTCCACAGTAATGTTTCAGTAACTTCTACAGGGATGATGCAGCTCTGATGAATAATTGCTAGAAGACAGGTTTAAATGTGGAGTAACTCTCTCAAACCATCATCATCCCTGTAGCGTGAATTAAAGTTACTGGACAAGAAGCTCATGTGCTATCAGTAAGGATTAAGGCAGGCTATATGTATGAAAAACATGATTTTTTTTCCTGGAACACAACTGGTTGAAATCTGCTGCTGTGTATCAGTAACTGCACCACTTCAAAGCATAGGGACAGAAGGGCTCAGTAACAATATATTGTGTCACTGTCCAATTAAGAAAAGCAAAATAAAGTTCCCAAAATAGCTTTCAATTAACACTTACTACGTGCCATAGTATATTTAGTTTCTTAAAGGGCCATTAATTGTTAATATACTGCAATTAGCCCTTAAGCATGTGATTAATATTCTGTTAAATGCTTATTTAATGTTATTTGGCATTCATTACCAATGAATAGATATTTAATTGAAGGCTGCTTCCTACTTAGCAGAATGGCTGATCTCCTTTTGCCCCTTCCATGATTACTTTCTGCTATTTGTTTTTCTTCAGACCATTGCTTTTAAGGTTGTAGAATTATTATTCTCCTTGTAGTTCACTCGGTTAAGCAGAAAATAATCAGGTTTTTAGATCATAACACCTATTCAGGTAAGTGTGCTGGGATTATAGATGCATCAAAGCACACCAAAATTTGTTCAGCAAAATATGTCTTAATCCCCAATATACAGGGTTTGATGAAAGAAAGTAAAAATTTCATTGCACCTTTTTTTTCTTCTCCCTCCTCCTTTGTTCCCTTCCTCCACTCCCTTCTTCCCCAGCATCACAGCTCTAATAGATGGAAGCAGGGCAAACAAGGCAGAGAAAATACAGCAGCAAATAGATATGGTAATATGATTGCCTTATGGAGAAAACTTTTAAATTGCTTTTCAATAAGATGAGCCTGTTTCTGCTGTGTGGTACACAAAGCTAATGCAGAATAGAGAAATGGTGTGAGCTACACATCAAATCGTAGGGTCAATGGCTGGACTTGATGATCTCAAAGGTCTTTTCCACCCAAAATGATTCAATGATTCTATAACACTCTCATGAGGCTGGCACCCTATCAGTTGGCATTTACATTCACGATTGTCCTCTTTCAGTTTAAAATCAGATAGCTTAAAAGGAAATTATCAAGCCAATTGCTGCATGCCCAACTTGAGATACATAAAAGGAGACCAGTATTCAACAGCAGCAATAGCCTACACCTTGAAAATCCAGCCACCTCAGAAGCCTTTTCTGTTCTGTAGGCAAAAATGACTGATCACTAGGCATAATATAGTTTTGAAGGGCCATTAGCTGCACTCATGTTACTAGGTGGTCAATAAGCAAGCAAAATCACTAAAATATATTTCAGACTGCTGAAGTTTGAATATATTCACTTGTCTATCAGAGTTATTTTTTTAATTCAGAAAGAAGATGAGTAATAAAGAACTATGTAAGGAACAACATGATGTGAAAATATTCCCATTAATATTAATTTCATTTTACAACCAGCTCCTGCAGACGAAAAAAATATCTAGGTTATATATCATAAACAGTTAAAATGTATAATGTATTTATTAAAAATGCAATTATATACATATTGTTTAAAACTTCGTGAAAGCAAAGTGGTTTTCTTCCAACCTTGGTTCTCGTGCATATTCGCTTGCACCTTGAAGGAAAATGCCTACAAGAGAGAGAAATGTTCTTTCCATTGGCATTTGAGATTACTCCATGAAGCAATCTAGTTCATTCTTGCATTTTATAACAGTTTAAATTTTTAAAAAAAGGTCTTAATTAGAGCTCTACATCTGCCAGTATGTGCTGCTTTAAAAGGGTACTGAATTAACTTTTTGCATGAGTTTCCCTGTCCATTTCCTCACTGTTTTCAGAGGATCCAATGCTTCAATATTTTAAATTTCACTAAGCTCTGCTATTCAGCTGAAGAAATCTCAGAAACATTTCTGATTATCTTTGAAGACTCATGGGATGCTAGAAGGCAAACATCATGTTAATCTTTAAAGAGGTCAAGTACTTAGGAAAAAAAGAAAAATCAGAGAACTGACAATCAGAGGAGGTTGTTTCCATTCCTCAGAAGAATCTTGAACAAGTAATTCAGCTAACTATTTGCAAGACAACAAGGAATCAAGTGAAACCAAACCAATATTTTCCTTTAAATTTTGCCTAATAAGGATAATGATGAAAACAAAAGGTGTTACACATCATGACCTTTTGCAGTCACAATCCATTCTAAAAAAAAATCTAGGGAAATATTGTTCTAATAGAAGTACTGTTGGGTAGGAGTAAATTGCACTTAAAATTGTATCTATCGATGGTTAGTTGTAAAAATGGAAGAAAGCCTTGAATAGAATTAATTCAGGGAGATTTTAAAGTTCTTCACTGTTGTTCTTACTGATTAAAACAGCATATTTGTTAACATTCAAGAGCCACATGATGATAGAGGGGGCTGTATGGTGGAGATCAATATCAGAATTCAAAATCTTAGCAAACTGATGTCCTAAAGGGTAGAATGATGCTTAGCCAGTAAACAGTTTTTCTTTTAGGCAGGAAAAATTAGTTGTATAAACACAGGATGGGAAGCAACAAGATCGCTAAACAAGATGAGCTAAAGTGGAATAGAAACTGAACTAGAATCAACAATAACACCACCCTGTGAAAAAAAAAGTGAATGCTTTACTTGGATACATAGCAGGTGTTTTGTATGTTGCAGTTTTGATATGATCTTCTCACTCTGCTCAGACTTGTGGGGCCACTGAGTGAAGTCTGGGCATTCTGTTTTGAAAAGGTTGAGGACCACAGGCTAAAAGATCAGATATGGCAGGAACATGAACACTGCCTCACTCTGCCTGTGAGGGGCAAGGGAAAAAATCAGGATTTTATAGTTTAAAGGAGAAATAAATTAAAGGTTTGTATGGTTTACAAAAAGGAAAAGGAGGAACATGTTCTCCAGATCGGTGGTGAATATTGCTTCTCATAGTAATCCCATGAGATACTGTAACTTGAGAAAAAAAACCCAAAAAAAGTCTTTGAGGAAAAATCTCTCTAATCCTAAGGGTAATGAAATAGCAATGGAATAGGTCACCTAGGGAGACTGAGGAGTCTCTAACGCTGGATGCTATTAGGAACAGTCCACTGAGTTATTACTTTAGTGGAATACCAATAAGGACATGTACAAAATAACCCCTCATAGATCCTTACACCTTTTTTTATCGAAGATCCTACATTTCGACGAAGGATTCAGGGAACTCTAGGTACTTCAGTTAGGATCTCTGAACAACTTCTTTTTTTTCCTTTACCTCTTTTTTTTCTTTTCTCTCTAGACCTGCCCCCCCCCACCCCCTTTGTATGATCAATTATACAAAGAATGCTAGTACCAGTTGTGAGGCACAGGACAAACCTGAATGAACAAGCTTGGGCAAGAAGTCCAGACTTCATTTATTCTCCTGTCTCCTGTAAAAGAACAGCCCCGCGCCCCCCCCCCCCAAAAAAAAAAAAAGAAAAAAACCAACAACACCACCCCCCCAAAAAAAAAAGAAAAAAAACACCAAAACCCACAAACAAAACCAAAACCAAGTAAGAAAAAAAATATAGAAAAGAGCAAAAGCAGTATGTTACAATAACATTTGTGTTAGACTGAATCCAGGGCTTTATTTCTTGGGGGGAAAAAAAGTCAAAGCAGGCTTGTAGAGGAAACCTCCTAAAGGAAGAAGCTACAGTCAGTCAGACGAAGACCCAAACCCATTTTTCAATCAGATTCACGAATCATGTGAATACATGGTTAGATGAGGTTATAGGTTGAGCTCTGAAGCTTTGAAAGCTGGTGCATGGTTCTGTCAATGCAGTCTGGCTCTATCAAGGCCAGGCAGGCTAGCACCCCATCCAACTGCTCTGTTGGTGTTTTATGCTCTGAACTATATAAAACATGAGAATTTTGACCCAGAGTTTCATATTAATCACCAACATTATTAACAGAAAACACTGCTTGTGGGCAGCTAGAGCTACCCTTTACCTGACTACATAGTCATAGCCAGTTAGTTTGTGGGAAGATCAGTTCTACAGGGTTTTAAACAGGTCACTCTCTTTGTGTTTCTGATTAATGCTTGCCTGCCAAAGCTTGACCTAAATACGTTATTTTAAGCAGTTAAAAAAAAAAAAAAAAAAAAGCTTCTGTAATAATGTATCACTCACAATCGATTTGTTGTTAATTGGGATTATCCCTCATTAGTAAACAGAAGGCACTGCTGTATATATTCTGTTGATTTGTACCTGTCTACTGTGGGTTAATGGCATGATTAAAAAACATTTCACACTAAGTTTCCATCATCAGAAAAGCAATATTATTCAGTGACTGACTTTTACCTTAGGCTTAATGTTCAACTCATTCCTTTGCAGCTTACGTAGAAAGGAGAATATTAACCTTAACAAACACAAGTGATTATATTTCAGCAATGCATAGTATTATAGTGGTAATTATTAATCTCTTCACTCTCTTAGTAACTTCCTGCATCTTATCTTGGCATCTCTTTTTTAAGCTTACATCTGACATTTTGGTACATCTGAGTATTCAAAAAATGCCCCAAATGGTACTGATTTTCAGCTGGTTAGACATTTCAAACTAGGACTTCCAAATGGCTGTGTAAGCTTTGAATGATCTCATGTCACTACTTGATAGCTTCCTCTGACCCTTCTTCTATTTTTATTATATGCTTCATGGCCAAATTCAGCACAGGAATACAGCCAGCACTTAGTAGAAGTACTGAATTGGGATTTCAGCATCCTTTGACCTACCAGTGCAATGATTGTTGCCTATTACCTTTACAGGCTTCTTTCCCCTCAGAAAATTCAGTATTTGCTATGGAACTTTTTAAAATGTACCTGACCTTCGTAACTGCATCCCAACACAAATAAATTTCCTGGGAAATTATCAAGCATACTGGGAGGAAAAAAAATCCTTTGAAGGCTGCAGCAGACTTAACTCCTAAATTCATAATTGTAGCTGTCTTAAGGTGAAGAAAGAGAAGCCATAGCGGTTAGCATTACTTTCTGTTATAAAATGTGGATTTTATATTAAAAGCTTTTAAAGAAAGAAAAGGAGTGTTTTGGCATGTTTGCATGTTTTTTTCCCTTTAAGCAAGAAATACCTGATTTTGAGAAGATATTTACATACAATAAACAAGATTATTCAGCACAAATCTTCAAAATACATGCAACTGCAACAAAATGAAAAGTCTCTGTTTTCAGTGTAATTCCTATATGATGCCTGTGTGGGGATGTCATGGTTGCACTAGAAGACAGGAAAGAAAAAAGAAGTTTGGTGCATACCATACACTTCAGCTGAATATTAAGCCCTCCAGATTCCCATTGTGAAAGGGGAAATGGTACACAGCAGGCAGAAGAATACATTCCTGAGCAATATACTCTTGGTTGAATATGGGGTGTTTTATTGTACATCAGCTGGTCTGTCATGTTTTCTCCATGCAAGAAAACAAGCTCAAAATAAGATAAACAAGCTCTTCCAGCCAAAGTGGCTTATTTTCCATAAATGTGGACAATAAATAAATAAAAATGTGATACTCAATGTAATATTGCTCATAGAGTTATAATAACCATGTAAGTCTTAGTTCTGTTTTTCCTGGTGCTAACAGACAACCAAGGCAGACCTCTTGCTTTTAAAAGGGTGACACTCACAACCAGCTCCCTGCTTGCTCTGTGCTCTTCTGACCAGGGCTTTTTCACCAGCTGTTGCTTTATGTCCTTCTGATTTGGAATCAGCAATCACCAGGACCCAGCAATCAGAAGAATGCCTCTTCATTTCAAAATCCAATCAACTGTTGCAGCCCACCTTCAAAGTCAAGTTTCTCATGCAGCCACAATTAGAATGGACAATGTCCGGGAGACACTAAACAGCGTTAAAACAAACACGAAGACAGAAGCTAAAATCTGTCTAATGCACCACTCCCACCCCTCATATATTTATTATATTGTCACAGGATGGAAATCTTCAGCAAACAACCCCCAATATGACCTTTGTAATAAGAGATCAGTAACACTAATGGGGGAAAAGAAATCTGTGTGTCCTTTTTGAACTTGAGGGAGTGCAGAGTCAAGCACAATTCACATTCTGTTCCGCTTCACATGCCCAGTCCCTATACTTGTCTGGCTGCCTGAGTAAACTCTCTGGATTTCATGGCAGGTGTAAAATGCAAGGTTAAGGAGACATGACCATTTGGCCTTCATTTTATTGTAGATTGTTCCTAGAATGTTTGCCTTTGTTCTGTTGTTTGCTTTTGGTTAAGAGCTGAGCTCTTGCGGTTCACCCAGATGTGCCCTGGAGTCTTTTGTCCTTCCAACTTATCACCCGACAGCAATGATTGTATAGTGTAATTAAAAGTCAGTGCTAGCTTTTGGGATATATACTATAATAAAAGAACCATCTGAAATCAGGACTTAAATTAAGAAGGGTTCAGGGACAGGTAGGCTGATATTTGTTATGCATTTTAATAGAGGAAGTTTGAAGCTAATTGGAGGCTAACTAAACCCTTTGGACACATTTCAAGTCACGTCAGTCCTTTTTTTCTCCCTAAGGATTCTGATAGGCCATGCAGCTTAGTACTGCCTTTTTCTATCTTAATTACTACATTGAGTTGTGCTAATGTAGGTTTACTTTGGAGGCATGTGTTATGATTATAATCCAGACAAGAGTTTCTACTATAGGTTTCAGAATCTAGTTTAAACTCCTCTCTATCTGTAAATCGAAGAAAAAACATTAAAGACCAATATGCTTCTCATACTAATGCATTGTAACTCGTGCACATGTATCTAGTGCAAGTAGGTCACCTGAGTTACTGTGACCCACCTCGGTAGCTCATAAACAAGGTCTTTGTTGTTCTGTGTTTGTGACATTACTAGATTTGATTTTATATAATATTACACATTCATTGGGCTGTGATAACTGTCCTTGCTGTGAACACACTTTCTCAGTGGTGGTACTAAAGAGACCCATCAGTTTTAAATATGTTAAGCTTGTGAATGGAAATCTATGTTATGCAATGTGGTTTCAACTACTAACATGTGGCTAAGGGAAAAAAAAAACCCCAACAAAACATTATGACAATCCCATTTCTTTGCTGCTTGTGGTATTTTTGCAAATCCTGGTCAATGAACCCAATAGGCTGACCTTCATAATTCAGGCTGAAGTTAGGGAGGAGAAGCACTTTAAAAGGAAAATGAAATACAAACCTGTTGAATTTCATAAATGTCAGTAGAAAATGTTGAATAGTGTAAAAATCAAAAACAGGAAGAAAGATTTCATACTTTACCATAATATGCACATGCATCTTTACTAAGGAATTAGCAAATATTGAGCTTAAAAAATAAAAAGAATTTCATCTTCCTTTTTGGGAGATTAGCATTTTAAAAATTGATAAAAATAATATAATTACTTCTTCTCCAGTTTTCCATGACTCTGGAAGCAAAGTGGTTTGTGTGAGTATATACAGACAGAAATCCAAGTTTTGGGGTACTTGTCTATTCTACACAGACGTTGAGACTCTTTTGGGAAAAATTCTACCAGCAGCAAACACGCATTTGTCACCAAACCCATGTTTTTCTCTCCTTTTTTCCTGCCTCCAAAAAATAGATTCTGTATTTAAACTACGCATATGCACCAAAGATTTTAATTCATAGGACTTTCATAGCTAACCAAGCTCTATTTCAGGATAAGGAAAAGACATGAGCACAAAACTTCTCTTTTTCTGCTCTCTTGATTTGTCTGTTTATTGCTCTAACAGTCCTTTGACCTTCCAACATCACTGTGCACTGTTGTGCAATTCAAGTAAGACTCAGAAAGTTCAGCTCCTCTTAGTAGATTCCACTACTGTGGACCATACAACAGTACTGAAGCTAAAAGAGTTTGGATGACACACATCTCTTGGATTGCAAGACACGCTCACAAGTATGCTGCACTTTGGCTACTTTACATTTCTGCAAGATCCAGAGATGAGGGCCTTAACTCATTTCCCAAGAGGCTCACACCTCCTTGGCCCTTTAGGTAGTGTATATCTAAGAGATGATCTCAGGTCTTCTTGGTTGTTGCTGCAACAGGCTGCCTTTCTATTAAGGAATTGTGTTTTTTTGGAAAGTCAGAGTAAGCAATTTTTCCTTGTCATCCCTTTCCCCGTTGTCCATCTTCTCTCCCTCTTTCTTCTTTGCTTGTCAAGACCATAGCCATTCTTTCCGTTCTACTGTCAAAACTCACTCTTTTGTTTCATGGTCTCACAGTACAGCACTGAATATTTCCAGTGCTGAGACACTCCTGCTATTGATTTTTGAAAATACTTCTTCCAGGAAGAAAGTCTGCCCAAGTATAAAAAAGAAGACAAATTTACTGGAGAAATAAAAGCAAAACAAATGTGCTGTTGATATTTGAAAAAATACTGGCATATACTTCTGGCTGAATTCAAGCAATCATAACTAGCAGTAAAATATGACACTTTTAGTATTTAGTCTCAGCTCAACCACTTTTTGTGGTTAAATCTGATCTATTCTACATTATAGAGAGAACATTAGTTAGCTTCAGCAGTTCTGTAAAGAGATAAAATCCATTTTATTTCACATTTGCTATCTATTACATATAAGAACATAGGTCCTATTTTGCTATTCTTTAATTGAAATTGACATTAATAAGAGATTAATCAATGTTCCCAGTGATCAGTCCTTTTTATACTTTATTGGCTTTCTTATCTTTACGAACATTTTTTCTTAAAAATGTTTTCTTGTGTTCTGTGCAACAGAAAGATTTTTTTCTGCTTGTTTATTGAGTTCATTCACATGTTCTTTGATATGTTAAAGCAGCAAACACAGTTCTGTTCATGTGCAGTAGCTTCCGTTATTTTTACCTTTTACTATGCTTATTTTAGCCTCCTGTGCTTTGTCCTTCATAAATTGGCAGATCCATAATTCTGCAATAATTTATGCTTCCTCTATTTGCATTAGCTTACCTACTCCATTTTTGCCTTGATTGGACAATCACCATCTGCCTAGTTTTTATTTTTTATTCCATAATCCCATTTTGATTTTAACACTGACTTCTAAGATATATTTAGTTCTCCTTTTAATTTCTGACTGCAATAATTAGAAAGGTTTTACCAAGTAATGTCAATTCACTTATTCTTTTGCTGATTAAACATAATCCCATTTTCCTGGCTTCAGCTCTGTTCTCTCTTTGAAGACTAGTTAGATTTTTAACATACAGTTCCCATATTTTCTAACATTTCAGTATCTATTAACCTCTACCTCTTGACTGGGAGCTGAAACTTCAATCTAAATCCTGAAATATAACTAGTGGATAATGAAAAACAAAGGTAATGAAAATGGAAGATATGACAACATACTGTGAATATGCCTGAGCCATGCATAGAGGTCATCCTGGCAATTCTTCTTACTTAGAGTCCTTTTAACTAATTAGTTGCCTTTTCCACTTAGTACACAAAGTCCTGTGATATTCATAACTTTGGGTTTTTTTCTTGTCATAGAATGGAAATAGGGTGCTTTCTTCCTTTTCTTTTTTCTGCTCAGAAAACTCTCTTCCTCTTTAGAAAGAATGTATTTAGTTTGAGCTGAGTTCGGGTGGCAACAAAAATACTGATTGTGTGTTGCTATAAATTTATGAAGGTTTTTCACATTAATGTTTGTTGATAAGTAACAACTCCGCATTAACACATTATAACTATTAACTGGGGCTAAATTACAGAGGTCTTATTGAAAGGCTACATATATAACCTTTTGAAAATGTCCCTTCTTGAATAATTAAAAGTTTTGCATGATATTTTCCTGTATCACAGTCATTCCCACAGTTGCTTTATGTACTTCTGTTCTCTGTGCTTTGGGGTTACTTCTATTTTCATAACATAATTTGCACAATTAGGCCTGATTTAGAATGCCATCTAACTGGGATTAACAGGAATCTTTAAACAATCTTTTCTGAATTCCTTTTCTTCTAAAAAATTATTAAAATTATGAAGCCCAATTCCTGCACCCTAGGAGGTGGACAAAAAATATCAGAATATACCTCATGCTCTCTTTTCTTTATTGCTCTCCCTTTTTGTGAAGCAGCTGGCTCTATGCCAGTCACCTTGAACAGAAAGAGCAGGGCTATAGTATCTGATGATCTTTGCCCATTTTTTACCTCCCATTTACTCAGTCTCTGAGAACTGGGTAAGCAGTCTGCTTTTCCCCTCTGTTGACACACAGGCTGAATCTTGCTCTTTGTACAGCTGAGCCATGGCAATGACAATCTAATTCTTGGTGAACTTCTGAGCAATTTTTGAAATACTGCTGCTTGATATGATGTTATTTTTTCATAACTGCTATGCAAAATGATAGGTGCTGTTTTAAAAGCAAATTAAACTGAATGAGATTAAGCAAGCAGAAGAATTGTCAGTAAAATATATATCACTTCCTTTTTTTTCAGACAAGGATCAAATGATCCAAACATCACACATATCTCCTTGCAGAATATTTTGAGGCACAGTAGTGTGTCACTTTGAAATCAGGTGATAGATATAGCAAGGCTTATCAAACCAATACAATTCAGTCTCAGGCTGACATGCAGAGCTTTATATAAAAACAGTAACCACAACATGCTCATGGAATAGGTCAAATACAGCTTTATATGCAAGAAGTAAGATCTGGGAAAAAAATCAATTCCATGCTTGATTGGAAGCAAGTGACAAGAGAAAGACAAAGAAAAAAGCCAAGACAGGCAGAATATGCCTGGTGTATTTGAGATGAACAATAAATCAGACTGGTTCTATTAGGCAATTCGGCACAGTGGCATTTATCTATGGTATGAACTGAATGGTCGGGTTCCCGTATATGAATAGAGATGACAACTTGGAAATACTGTTTTTGCAGAGGAGAGAAAAAGCAAACATATCGAGGAAATGAAAGGTCAACATCAAGAGCACAGGAAATTCGATTGTTGGAATAAGGACCAGTGGCATGGCATGGCATGGCATGGCCAGAAAAGGTCCTAGAAACAGAAAAGTAACCTCCCCTTTTTAGCCGCTACCAGAGCTTTCTTCTCCTTTCAGCCTGTGTGTGGAGTACCCTATGTGCTGGAGTACCCTGCCGCAGATGCTGACTATGGTACTACTCCCGCTGTTGGCGAGGCCAGCAGGATATGAATCAGGGACTAGGGGCAGAACTGCACCATTCACTTCAACATGCCAAAGCTCTAAAGGTAGAAACTACATGGAAGAATGTCCTCAAGATCCAAGGTGAGTGGCAACGACTTCACCTGTTCCCCAGGTCAGATGGCAAAATTTTGAGAGGGCACACAGTTATTCATATTCTGCAAGCATGTTCGCAAAGTGAGCACTGTAATATGGACAGCAGGGCAGTGTAAGCAGACTTTACAGCTCTGCATAATTTAGTTCAAGGATTATGTACGGCACATATAAAAATGTGACAGATACAGCATTGAACCTTGAGGATTAAGGTTCACTACAATGAAATACATCACAATGAATATTAACCCAAGCTTTCAAAGTAACAGTTAGTTTGCTGAGGATTGCCTAGCCAAAGATATTAAACAGTGTACTAACATTTGGGGGGAAGCAGTATGATAGTTATGCCACATTATTATGTTGAGGTGATTGTTTCTTAAGTATAACGTAACATTATTCTCCAGCGAGACAACCAGAACCAAAGCATAGTTATAAATATAGGGACAATTCCCAAGATAAAATTCCCAATAGAAATTCAATAAATACTCTTTAAGATGAGCAGTGAGGCAGAAGTGGGAGTACTTTTGTCAATATAATTCACTGCAGTGTGGAAAAATGACTCAGATTTGTAGACATGTAAGTAAACCTGGAGTTAGATTTTGAAAGCAATCTTTTCTCAATCCTGCTGTCATTTGGTCATGTGCACATTTAATTTTGCTATGCATTATTAAAAAAAAAAAAAAAAAAAACCTGTGTCATTTGTGGCATTTTGGGGTTAAGAAAAGATATGCAATGGATGTCCTGAAAAATGACATGGACTAGCAATTTGTTAAATAGATACAGATAGCTGCCAAGTTTAGAAGATTTGGATCTAGAGCCTCTGGCAGAATATTCAAAAAAATTAGATAACAAATACAATTCTGTACTCTCTAAACTGCTGCCCTGAATATAAATTACTGAAAAATACTGCAATATCCAATTTATTAATGACTGACAAATAAATCCATTGGATCAAGATGAGAAGCTGCATTCCTTCAGATTTTGTATGTCATTAGGACACCTATCATTCCCATGCCCATCTACTGGGGCAGGGTGGAGAGAGACACAATTATTTACCAATAATTAGTGTTTGTATTAAGGAAATATTTCTGTGCATAGGTCTTAAATTTTTTTGTTGTGCATGGTAAACAGACATTACTTCAGTTATACAGAAAAGGAAACTGATAAACCCCCTAAGTTAAGTAGTTAAAATTAAGCCTATAAGGTAAGACATTATAAAAGAGCATAAAGAAGTTTTTTTCTTCCCTGAAAAAGACCACTTCCAAATGATGGAGTTATGCATCAATGCACTGAAAGCTGTTAACAGAGAAAATGGGAAAGACAAAGGCATTGCTAACTCCATCAGACACTCATGACAAAACAAAAAAAAAAACCAACAAACAAACCCATGTAGAGGAGAATTATCTCCAAAAGGTTTCACTTATTTTCCTTTCTAACCTCATCTCTAGATACATAGAGAATTACCTCCAAAAGGTTCCATTTATTTTCCTTTCTAGTCTCATCACAGAGCTACATAACTGTCCTGGTTTCAGCTGGGATAGAGTTGGTTTTCTTCTTAGTAGCTGGTGCAGTGCTGTGTTTTGGATTTGGTGTGAAAACAATGTTGACAGCACACTGATGGTTTTAGTTGTGGCTGGGTCATGTTTGTACTAAATCAAGGACTTTTCAGTTTCTTAGTCCCTGCCAGCAAGAGGGCTGGAGGGGCACGAGAAACTGGGAGGGGACACAGCCAGGACAGGTAACCCAAACTAGCCAAAGGGATATTCCATACCATATGGCATCATGATGAGTGTATAAACTGGGGGAATAAGAAGGAAAGGGGGAACCTCCAGCATTATGGTGTTTGCCTTCCTGAGAAAGCGCTATGCATGATGGAGCCCGGCTTTCCTGGAGATGGCTGAACACCTGCCTGCCCATGGGAGGTGGTGAATGAATTCCTTGTTTTGCTTTGCTTGCATGTGTGGCTTTTGCTTTACCTATTAAATTGGTTTTATCTCAACACTTGCGTTTTACATTCCTTTCCGATTCTCCTCGCCATCCCTCTGGGTGAGGGGGAAGTGAGTGAGCAGCTGCTGGCTGCGAGGTGCTTAGCTACCAGCTGGGGTTAAACCATGACAGTAACTGTGGATGTAGAAGGAGCAACAGATTCCTACCACTACCGTCAGCCTCTGAACAAGATTTCACTAGCATGAGACAAAAACCAATTTATAAAAAGATAATATTAAAATGTGAAATTTCCTTTATTTTCTGTACAAGCAAGAGGGACAGAAAAGGAGGAGAATTTTGCAATATGTCATGATTTTTTTTTTCTTACTGAAGTGGCACCATTATATGTCTGTGGGGCACAGCCTTGGTTTTTATTATGTGTATAAATCTCTGGATTCTGACCATTAGCCAGCCAAGCTACCGAGCTCAACTACAAACACTAATATAACCCAAACATTAGATGATAATTCATGGTACTATCCCCAATAATCAAATAAAGAACGAAGTCTGAATAAGAAGTTCTTTATCTAGAGGTTCAAATTAATTCATTCTCTCCCATATTCCTCCTCTGGGGACAAACTGTAGCTGTTGAAGAGTATTTTGAATGAATTTTCTTCTTGAAAGCCCAATCATTTAATTACATACATACTACTCTGTTTTATATTAGAGTAAATGAAGTCAGAATGGTCAGTTTAAGCTTTGGAGGAAAATTATTAAGTTTTGTGACAGCCTGTAACTTCTGCTGGAGTTGTATCTATGGTCTTGAACCATCATCAGATTTGTCTTTTGCATGGACAATCGGATCTACATGTAAACATGCCACTTCAAACATCTTGAAATCAGAATTTTTCATTCCAAAACATCTGCACAGAAACGTATAAGCAGAATGTATGCATATATTTATACTGAACATGGAAAACAATTACAAGGTGCAATAAAACATGGAAGGATTGGCTTGGTGACCAAAGATTTAACTCATGTTTTGCTCTGCATAATACGATAAATACCCCAGGCCATGAGATGACATAATCACAGAATCACAGAATGGTCAGGGTTGGAAGGGACCTCTGCAGAACAGCTAGTCCAACTCCCTGCTAAAGCAGGGTCATCTACAGCAGGTTGCACAGTATCGTGTCCAGGTGGATTTTGAATGTCTCCAGAGAAGATTCCACAGCCTCTCTGGGCAGCCTGTTCCAATGCTTTGTCACCTTCAAACAAGTTCTTCCTCATATTCAGATGGAACTTCTTGTGTCACAGTTTGTGCCCAATGCTCCTTGCCCTGCTGCTTGGCACTACTGAGAAGAGCCTGGCCCCCATCTTCTTGACACTCAACCTTAAGATATTTGTAGACAGTCATAAGATCTCCTCTCAGTCTTCTCTTCATGAGGCTAAACAGGCCCAACTCTCTCAGCCTTTGCCCTGAAGGGAGAAGCTCCAGTCCCCTCATCACCTTCATAGACCTCTGCTGGGCCCTCTACAGCAGTTTCCTGTCTCTCTTGAACTGGGGAGCCCAGAACTGGACACAACACTCCAGGTGCGGACTCACCAGGGCAGAGCAGAGGGGCAGGATCACCTCCCTTGGCATGCTGGCCACACTCCTAATGTCCCCCAGGATCCCATTGGCATTCCTGGCCACAGGGCACACTGCTGGCTCATTGACCTCTTGCTGTCCACCAGGACTTGCCAGGTCCGTCTTCACAGAGCTGCATTCCAGGAGGTCATCCCCCAGCCCGTGCTGGTGCGTGGGGTTGTTTCTTCCCAGGTGCAGGACCCTACACCTGCCTTTGTTGAAGTTCATGAGGTTCCTCTCTGCCCAACTCTCCAGCCTGTCCAGGTCTCGCTGAATGGCAGCACAGGATTGTGGCGTATCAGCCACTTCTCCCAGTTTTGTATCATTAAAAAACTTGCTGAGGGTGTGCTCTGCCCCTTTATCCAGATCACTGATGAACAGGACTGGGCCCTGGGCAAAACTGCTAGCTACAGGCAATGGCAGTGGTTGCAACTGCCTAGCCACACAACACTTGCTTTTTACTAGATAGTTTGAGCTAGCAGTTCTCCACTGCTGCTGGTCTTTCTACTTCTGCTCCTGCACAGAAGGAAGGGAGAGCTACAGACGTGGTTGTCTGGATGTCTGAAGAAGCCCTTAAATTATTGTCCTTTTGAACAGCCAATGAATTATTACCAAGTATGCTTGAAGTCTGTTACTTTTCTATACACTGCAGTTTTCACCACTGATGTGGGTTTATTTTACTTGTTTCACAGTACAGAGACCCTTAAGTGAAATGCTACCAAGTAAGGAAAAATATTCAAGAAAGATAGCACATCTGAACTCATTAAAACTGATTTGAAACAATCATTGCTGGTGCTTAAGAGAGTTCTGAAATAGTCTTCCTATCAGAATTCATTTCCCATTGTCATGTATGATGACAAATCAATACAATTAAAAACTTCCTCAAAGTTATAATGACATTTTCACAGTCTGCCATTTGGTATTGCATCCAAAAACCAAGGACACATTTTATGATTTTCAGGTTACTTAATTTATTGTTTGTAATGTACAGAAGTTCACTTAGTCTCCAAACACAATAAATTTCAAGTGTTTTGGTCATTTTTTGTTGTGATTTCATTTAAAACTTCAATGTGTGTGAAATGCTACACGTCATACCAGTGTGTGAAGAAATAACCAGCAGAGCATAGCTATTACAGATAATGCACAAATAAATCTTGTAAAGCTGTCCTTATGAAGCATATGATGTAGCTCTCAGGGGGAGGTCCAACTGTCATTGATTTCTTCAGTTATCTTTGTGGGACGTAGCATTAATCCATTTACAAATCCAGCTTTTCAGTTGTCAGGCTCTTTTCGAATGTGAGGGTAAACAGCAACAGAAAGGACAGCAAACAGTAATGAAGTGTAAGCCAGATTTTGCTAGTACAGATCCCTGATGATAAATACACACTGGCCTGCCACTTCAAGACCAGAAGGAGCTATTTGTATAGTATTTAAAAAAACTGAAAGCACTGTTGTCTTTTTTTATATGTTTTTTATAGATTTATAGCAGGGACATAAGTAAAGTCAGTGCGGAACAGTGACTACAGCTTATTTTGCATCATGGAAACAGTCTCATGTAACAGAGAGGGGAAGGAAGGCAAGTGGGAACCATAGACTCTGAGCTAGTATCATGTATTCCTCATTGAGCATCTCAGAGAGATGGTCCATAATAACATCGTTTCATTTGTTCATGGTTTGTTGGGGACATTACTCATACTGACATTAAAACGCAAGAGAAGTAACACTGAAAATAGTGAATCAGACTAATCCTGGGGCTTTTGTAGATGACTTAGTTTATGTCAGAGAGCACAAGTCTTAAATAAGGCGTATGTGAAGCTCCATTCCCCTATCATCTCCTCCTTATTTGCCAAAAATTTGTGTATAATGTACCTAATGGCTTCTGTGTCTTCTGGACTTGCAACCATTTAACTAGTACTTTGGCTACCTCTTCATCACAAAAAAAATGTCTATTTTTGTAATGAGATAAGACAGACAAACTAAGCCTTTTTGTGAAAACATAGTGGACACTCTTACAGCTTCACCACAGGCAACTAACCACAGCTCTAAGACTGCTTGGTTGTTCCATGGAAAACCAAACTGTAACTACTTCTCAGATTTGTAATGCTCTGTTGAAACAAAGAAACTAATAACATATCACTTTTGCTTGAGTAAAGATAAAGTTTTTCTAGTCCATGATTTCATTAGGCAGAAAGCAGCAAGCCTACAGTGTAGTCTGTCTGTACTGGCCTGAGATCAGGGAGCTGTGTTACTAACAACTTAGGGTTGGCTCTGAGGTTGGAAGGTGGCTCTGAGTCTGAGATCCTCTGCTCTTCCTGTCTGGTCTACAATGCCATGATGCTAGAGGTGCCGGGACCAAGTTTGCAGCTGATCAATTTACTGTTTTCAGACCGCCACTTGCACTTGGATTTTCTTTTAGGACAGCAAAATTGCACACGAAAGATGCAATGAGTTTCTCGGAAGTCTAATTTCTTTCTATTTTATGTGCTTGTACACATACATGTGTTTTTCTGCATCTGCCTGCATGTATAATTTCCATTTCATCAGTATGTGCTATGCATATTTACCAAAATGCATTTAATTTTACTGCAGGTATAACAGTATGCCTATATAGGTGGAAAAGGGTCTTAAGAATTCACACAGTACTTGTGTTAATACCAGCAGAGAATCTGCATTCTTAGTCTACTCTTTGCAGGTTTTAGCGGTTTCATTTTTAAGTGGATTCTTTCCTATTCTTTTAAGAACTGTTCACAGTTAAAAGACAGAAATTTATTCAATGGAGCTAGTTCTGCACTTCCAGAACACATGCATAGCCAGAAAGAAAGAGAGACTTCCACTGTTGATAAAGCTCTTCTTTACCTACTGGCTATCTAATACATCAGATAAAATGTGCAGACTTAGAAAGGAAGGGATAATTTACAGGAAAGAAAACTATGTTCTACTTCTGTATTGTGTCTCTAGTGGGTTCTGTTTCTGCAGGTAATAAAAACAGAGTGTAGCAAATGCACACAGATTTCCTCCACACACATGACCGTTATCGTATTTCAGATGTTTAAATGGGCTTTTTCCCCCTTAGCATTTTTTAGAATGCTCACTAAAGGCAGGAGAGGCCACCTGCTGCATGCAACTGCTCACCGATTCCCCCACCGAGACCCTGAACTATCTGCAGGCAAAAACCCTTTTACACTTAATGGGTCACTTGGGCTTGGCTGCTGAGTCTGCTGCTGCAACTCCTCTGCATCTCTCTTTAAATGTGTTCGAGTGCATAAAAATCCTTGACTCCAGACCCCATCAGAAGAGAGTATTTTGCTGTTCTGGATTATGAAATCACTGCAGATGCGGAGGATGGCTAGTGTGCAGCACTCACAGTTGTCACTTCACAGAATAAACACTTGAAGATATCAAGTGCTGTGTTTGGGGACAGGTAGCCTGAGGTGAAGCCCTATGGCTTGCTCTGGCAGGGGCATTAAGTGGTATTATACATCTCTGCATCTTTTTAGGCACAAATGTGGAAAGGTTTGAAATAAAATTAACTAGACCTTTAATTCTGTGCAGAGACAGTAGGCAAGGCAGAGGTGGGGGAAGGGAAAAGCAGGGAAGAATAGGTAGATCTATTGATTTCAGTATTCATTTACAAGGTAAACAACATGTAGGTAGTGCCTTTTTCATAGGATCTTGTCTGCTTTGTTTAATGTCCCTCTTCCACAGGGATACATGTATTAATGTAGAAATAAACCCACAAGGAAATAGTGTGAATGAAACAGCTCATTATTTAGCAAGGTGCAGGACAGGACTCCAGAAAAACTCGGAGATTTTGTGACACACTGAAAGGTAGGTCATTGCATGCTGAAAGTGAATGGTCACCCAGTTCTGGATAAAATTAAATTTAGCTGTAATTTAGGTTGAAATGAATAAGAATGCCATCAAGGTTTCCCTAATTCTGTCAGTAAAACACTCATTAGAGAGAATCACACAGCAGCACAGAGAGAAGTAATACATCATTTAGTGGTTCCAGGAAACACTCATTTTCTGTGTATTTCAACCAACTAAATCTTCTGTGGGACCCAATTCAACTGGCCTTGAAGGAAAGCTTAAAGGCATCAGTTGCCCTCATTCTTCATAGCCAGTACATTCAGGACCTATTCTTTGGGATGTTATGGGACCTTGTGTAAAACTCTAGCTTGGGTTTAAATATATTTATAAGCAGAACATAATATCAAACCTGTCCTCTTGCAAAAATGAAACCCCATTGAAGTTTGCAAATAAAGTCTGAGAAATATTCTTTCTTCATTGGGAGCGAAATGAGCTTGGCAGCATGTGTAGCTCTGTAATCTACATGTAAATCAGCAGCAGCCCCATGACCTGAAAAGCCTTCTGTGTGTCAGTAATACTGTGTTATCTGAAAAGGACTGTCTTCAGCCAGGAGATGGGTAAAAAAATACATATTGATACAATTGTAGATATATTTTTCACAGTACAAATTCTTACTGGAAAATGGGAGTCTGACTCCTAGAGAATGTGGCTCAGACATCTATAGCCAGCACAAAAACTCATACAGGCTGCTCTCTCCCACCCTCTGTGTTCTCAATTAATGATTTTAAACAGAATATTGCGATTTAAAATAAAATATTCTCACCTCCCACAAGAATACACTCTTCTGTTTCCTTGTGTAAAGGTTAATGCTATTGAAGAATTTGTTCTATTTTAGAATCATAGAATGGTTTGGGTTGGAAGGGACCTTAAATATCATGTAGTTCCTACCCCATTGGTATGGGCAGGGACACCTTCCACTACACCTGGTTGCTCAAAGCACCATCCAACCTGGCCATGAACACTTCCAGAGATGGATCATCCACAACATCTCTGGGCAACCTGTTCCAGTGTCTTGTCACCCTCACAGTAAATAATTTATTTCTAATGTCTAACCTAAATCTACCCTCTTTCAATTTAAAGCCATCCCCCCTTCTCCTATCACTACATGCCTTTGTAAAAAATTCCTCTCAACCTTTCTTTTAGGCTCCCTTTTAGTACCGAAAGGCTGCTATATGGTCTCCATGGAACTTTCTTTTCTCCAGGCTCCCAACTCCAACAACCCCAGCTCCCTCAGCCTGTCTTCATAGGAGAGGTGCTCCAGCCCTCTGGTCATCTTCCTGGCCCTTCTCTGGACTCACTCCAACAGGTCGATGTCTTTGTCATGTTGGGGGCTCCAGAGCTCTATGCAGTACTCCAGGTAGGGTCTTACAAGAGTGGAGCAGAGAGGGAGAATCACCTCCCTCAAATTGTTGGTCACACTATTTTTGATGCAGGTGGCTTTCTGGATTGCAAGCACACATTGTCAGGTCATGCTGAACTTCTTGTCCACCAACACTCCCAAGTCTTTCTCCTTAGAGCTGCTCTCAATCCATTCTCTGCCCAGCCTGTATTTCTGCTTGGGATTGCCCAAGCAGACCCACACACAGGACCTTACACTTGGCCTTGCTGAACTTCATGAAGTTTGCATAGGCCCACCTCTCAAGCCTGTCAAGGTCCCTCTGGATGGCATCCCCTCTCTCCAGTGTGTCGACCATACTGCATAGCTTGGTGTCATTGGCAAACTTGCTGAGTACAGTTCCACTGTCCATGTCTCTGAAAAAGATGTTAAAGTGCTGGTCCCAGTACAGACAACTGAGGAATGTAGTTACCCAGGTCTTCCTTATTTTTTTTTTTTCTTTTTTTTTTTTCTTTTTCTTTTTTTTTTTTTAATGGGGGTAATGTTTCCCCTTCTCCAGCCAGTGGGAACTTCATAAGATTGCCACAGTTTCTCAAATATGTTAGATAGTGGCTTAGTTACTTCATACGCCAGTTCCCTCAGGACCTGTGGATGCATCTCATGAGATTCCATGCTCTTGTGTACCTTCAGGTTCCTTAGATGGTTTCGAGTCTTATCTTCTCCTAGAGTGGGCGGTTCTTCATTCTCCCCTTGCTGCCTTTACATTCTGCGGCTCAAGTGGTATGGCTGGAGCACTTGCTGTTCAAGACTGAGGCAAAAAGGTTGCATACTTCAGCCTTCCCCATATCCCAGGTAACCAGGTCTCCCATTTCCTTCTGGAGAGGGCTCACATTTTCCCTAGTTTTCCTTTTGTCACCATGTACCTATAGAAGCTTTACTCTTTGCCCTTGAGTTCTGTGGCCAGAGTTAATTCTATCGTGGCTTCAGCTTTCCTAACCTGATTGCCTGGCTGTTCAGACAATTCCTCTGTATTCCTCCCAGTCTACCTGTCCTTGCTTCCATCCTCTGAAGGTTTCTTTTTTGTTTTTGAGTTTGTCCAGGGGCTCCTTGTTCGTCCATGCAGGTCTCCTGGTGTTTTTGCCCGACTTCCTCTTCATTGGGACGCATTGCTCCTGAGCTTGGAGGAGTTGATGCTTGAATATCAACCCAATTTCTTGGGTCCTTGTTCACTTCAGGATTTATCCATGGTACTCTACAAAAACAGATCCCTGAAGACACCACAGCACATGCTCAAAACATTGTTGCTTTACTCTAATTTTGTCTATTTATCAAAACACAGCTAGTTTTGAGGGTTTGGGTGTATGGTTTTTATTTTTAATTTTTAAGACAGAGGCCAAGTTTTTCTTGGAATTTTATGAGCTTGACTGAACTGTACACTATGTTAGTTTCTTCCAGTGTATGTACTGCATTATCAAGAAAGTACAATTTACCTGTTGATAGAAAAAAGTATTTTTTCATTTTTCAGTAGGGAGTATTTTTATGAAATTATTTTTTCTTTACATTGCAGCTCTGCAGTTAGCAATCCTTTTACTGTGGAATAGCACTGACACATCCTTGTTACTCACCACAGGGGATATTCACAACTGTCTGCTTCAGGCATACAAATTAGGCATCTTTAGTTTCTTGGAATTTTCTTCCTGGTTGTGTTGACCTCATTTCACAGTCTACGAAAAGGAGCTTTGGCTTTTACCTTTGGTCCTTTGACTGGAGCTTACCTTAAACATCCCAGGCAAATGGTTTGAACGCCCATTCCTCCCAAGTGAGTTAATTAATGTTACTTGCTAATGAATGGTATTCATCCTCAGTGAAGTTACACACTGTGCAAACAGCCATCTGTAAGCCACTTATGTCTTGGGGGTCTTATTACAGCCATTACACCACACCTTACTGCCATTGCTTTCACTGTTTTAAGGGGATCAGATGTTCCCACTGTGGATTTTCAACTCCAATAGCCCTTGCCTGTCAGCACAAAGGAGAACAGGAGAGGGCTTTTTGCTACAGAGACCTGCACCATGTACATCAGCCTGTCAGATCAAGTCCGCCCCTCACCCACCATGTGAAGAATTAGCAATGGTGTGACCCAGGATCATTTTATAAACAAATTGAGCTTTGCTTATCCAAGTATTGGAAATGTCTGAATGTTATTATTCTTTCTTGCTCCTTACTTTTTGAGGCAGGAGAAGGTTTTTTCAGTCTGCCTATATTCATAAATGGTTCAAAAATTGTGTGGTAAGTGATCATACCAAAGTTAGTATGTTTTGGATAGGCACAAAAAGACTCTTTCCTTTCTAAATTGTTGTCCACTTCAGCTTGTGCTCAAACCAGCACTTTTTTTGATTTCGTCTAATTCTGCCTGCTCTTATTCCCCTTAACAGTACCTACACTGGGCCAACTCAGGGAGAAGCAGCTGAGCTTCTGCACAGCCTGTAAATCCAGGCAACTAGTTCTGCATACTGGTTCATGACTGGCAGACACAGCTTCAAATACAGAGATGTCGAGTTAACAAACATGGTGAAGCAGTGTAGTTTTCATCCTGAGAAGAGACAAAACAAATCTGCTGCTCTATTCTTCCCTCTTCCTTTGCTCTGCTTTATAGGTCAGTATCGTAGGTGGTGTTCTGTGACCCAAATTCTTCTCTACATCTTCATATCATGGATCTGATGTGCTATAAGTGCAGTTTTTCCTCCCTAGTATTAATGAGTCTGAATGTATTTATACACAAAGATAAAAGCAAAAGAAAGTAAATTCTTCTAATCTTTCCTCACAGAAAAGTTGATACATTCCCTTACTTATTCTAAGATGTGAAAAATGTAAGTCCCTTATATGTGAGATTTCGTCTTTAGGACCTTTAATGAAAATTCCCAGATAACAATTATTTCCCAGACTATCTGAAAGGGTATTGCAAATCCAATTACATGCTTAAACTGCACTGAAATCAGTATGTATTTAAACCAAGGAATCTCCTATACCTCTTGCACTAAGAGAAAGCAAATGCCACTTTCTGGGTATCACTAGAGTTAAATTTCTGTGAAACAAGATCAAATGAGATGAGATTGGAAACCATTTTAGGAGTTACCGATAAACTGCTATGATTTTAAATTTCATAATAGGTGAATTATAAATATGCGAGCAACATGTTTGACAACTTCTACCATAAGAGTCATGTATGAGTAACACTCAGTAACGCAGCTGCAGAAACTATACGCATATCTGAATATGAGTAATTTCTAAAAATCTGACTCAATTTCGTATGGATGTGACTAAGAGGTGGCCTAAGTACTGGAAAAAATAAGGCAAATTCAGCCCTTATAAATGTTCTGGGTGACAGGAATTAGACAGAACTGGTTAGTTTGAGTCATTGAGCTAATTACGAGAGGCTTCTGAGATACCTGATGTTTATAGTCTTAAAAATAAATCTTGTCTCCTTAGAAAACACAGTTCTGATATTAAGTCCTCCAATTCATTAAGCACTGAATGGCCTGGTTATATAAGGTATTGTAAGAGAAATTTTAAAAAGGAAAAACTTCAAAGAGAAATTATGCTAAAGCTACTGTATCTGTTTCCTTATTATGCAGTTGTCACCAGGAGAAAAGAACTGAAAGGTAGATTTTCCTTCGTAATTTTACATTTAAGAGTTTGAGGTCACCAAATGCAGCTTGAGATGGCCAGTGACAGCTGTAAGTACTTTACAAGTGAACTAATTTTAGAATATTTCAGGGCAAATCAGATTTATAAAAGAGTTCTGTCTTTTTTAAGGCAAAATCAGAGTCCTACCTTTCACTTTTCTAGATATGTATACATATACAGAGGGCGAGAGGGAGAAAGATCATATATTTATATACATAGACACAATTATGTATATATTAATGGTGGCGCATTTTAAATACATACATGCACATATATATATATTTATATATATACACAGAGATACATAATTGGAGACACAAAAAGGGAGGCAAGAAAGATTCTATTCTGGTATTATAAGTCAATACAAACTTTCCATTAAAAGTTACTTACAATAAATATTTTTCTAAAGGAAGTAGGGGGGGATTGGGGAAAAAAGATATCTCTGATTTTCTCTATCGTCTTTGTTTAGCAGAGACAGCATATTCTTAGGGATACAAGCTGGGGGTAATGCAGATCTATTGACATCTACAATTGTTATCCTTAGGGTTGCAAACTTAATTCCTATGTGCCTTTGCAGAAGAATCTAGTACAGAACATTATCACCGTCACCAGAGAAATGGTACTGTCAACAATTGCCCATGTGATCAGGCACTTATCTTTCAACATTCAGTTACCTTCTGCTTGTTAACCTTGTCAAGGAGGGGCATAGAGGAGAACACCAACCAAATGAAACCTGTGGTAATTACTGTAATTCGGAAAGAAATATATTCACTGGAGGCAGGCAGTTCCACCCTCACAATCAACCTTTCTGCAACTCAAGGAAAACACAAACATGGCCTGGCTCAGACAAATTAGGCATGAACAAATGTTGCACATTAAATGAGTTAAAGGACCTTGCTGAAAATTACAAGGACTGCTTAGGGAAGCAATGAATCCCATTAAGGCAGAAATAAGCTTAAAAGAAAGTGGGCTTTGCAGAGAAACTTGCATACATATTTACTGTACTTGCTTATCTTACCCAAGGCAATTCTGGGCACAACACTGCAAATGTATAAAGATGATAATAGTATAGTGTTCTTTGGGAGACATTCAGGGTGAGGAAAAAAAACACACAAAAAACCACCCAGAGATCACCAGCTCAATGCTGCAAAACTGCTACTTATAATAGCAATACCTGCTTTGTCTGTAGCACTTTCCATCTAATTCCAAGCACCTTATAAAAGGATTTAGAAAGATACAAAACAGTCAGATGATTTAGAAAACTAAGAAACATTTAAAGTTAACTTGTAAAAAAAGTAATCTTTGAGCAAACACACAGTCTTCAACATAAAAGTCACATTCTGTTTTCACTTGGCTTTCCCCAAAGTGCATTCCTGTTGCACAGCATATATAAACATACATAACCGAAGGAATTTTTCCTACATTACTGTATATCTTTTAGTTCATCAGTACTGCTAAATGGTCCTGTCTGAAAGATACATTCTGTTTTAATATGCATTAGCCTTTCCTCCCACTACATTTACGGGAGGACTAGTGGAGATTATTTTACTCTACACTGTAATGGGAATGGGTTTGCTCCATTTCCCCTTTTCCTCAGCTTTTATATGACTGCTATTTATGAAGAACAATGCTATGATAGGTTTTTTTCATCTTGGTCCTTGGTCCATTCTGAAAGAAAAACAAAAAGCAGGAACGCATTAAAACCTATGGGGCTTCCAGCATTTTTTGAAGGTGGAGTTAGCAGGCGATGGCAGAATGCCGTATGAATGTTTAAAATATGCATATTTGTAAATATGTTTTGAATACAAAGGTTAAAGAGAGGACAAGCTGAGCTAAGTCACAAAAGCATTATGAAAGAATGGTGGAAATACAGATCATAAGGTGTCATGTTCAGCATAAATCATACGGCATGTAATACATAATAAAGGTTAGTCACTGAAAGCTTTGCTGCAGCCTGTAACCTCTCTGCAATCAAGACAACAATAAACTCTACAAAGTGGGAACAATTTCCGTGAGGGTGAGGGTGTCCTCTCCCCCTCCTCTTTATTTTTAAATGCATGATGATCACATGCTAATTTTGTAGACCTGTTACTGTGAATGACAAATAACCACTTCCAAAAGGACATTATGGCTAACAGCTCTTTAGGGGTTGATTTTGTTCCCCATCATTAAAATCTCCATTCTGTACAGAATTAGGAAGTATAGTCTTGCCATAGTAGCTTGTTGTCCAAAGAATAAGTAGAGCATGTTGAATTAAGGGTGAGAAAATGCTGTCATGAAAGCTATCTGCACTGCACGGATTTGAAAAGGTAGTGAGGGAAGCTGCTGCCTGGAGAAGTGGAAAGATTTGGGAAGGGAAGAGGAGGGGGTCAGCGTGGCCAGCCCACACACTGCAAGGGCAGTTTTAAGGGTTATTCCACCTCTGAATTTACTCCAGGTTCACGGTTATGTCTACACTTTTTTTTGCTCCGTGCAGAGCTCACTTTGCTGGTGCTCTGGAAAGTTGTGTGCTTATGTCACCTTAGTGCTAAGCCTCATCTCGTAAGGCAGACTCGGTGCTCTGCTAACAGTGCCAGCAAGCCAGCAGCTTGAGCAGCACAAGATTGCATCTGCTCAGTACACCAGCAGAACCTGCCTGTGTCTGCTGAGAAATGACTTGTGATCGTGACCCCAGCCTTGGTGATTACACCCTTCTTTGAGCAGTATCCGGCACATCAGAGAAGGCATCTTGGAGCTGTTCAGCACTACACAGGTCCAGTCACTGGTGGATTACCCCTTTGACATGTTCCCTGCCTCTGAGGGATATCTAAGAAATAAAAGGAAGGAATAAAACTGACTGAGAAAATAAATACCAAAGCGGAAGAAAAGTGCAGTTAAATGTCGCCGCAGAGCTGAGACTTCAGGCCAGCAGGAGACAGTGTAAGCAAGTCTCAGGCAATGGAGGGTAGCATATTAGGGGATATGAAAGCACGTTAGGAGATATAATGTCTTGCTAGCTTTTCTTGAAAATCAAGTAGCAGACTACAGGAGACTGAAACAAGAATATCATCCCCAGAGATGTTTGAATGGCAAGGTTACAAAAGGTGGTGGAAACAGAAGATGTTCTGTGACTAAAACAAGACTGAAGGACTAGTCTCACAATATATATGGCTGATGAAGGTGCAGTTTATGACAGATCTGCAACAAAATATTGCTATTTTTTCCATTAACCCATGATGAAGCAATTAGAATTGGCAAGGGCGCCAAAGTCCCCCAGTCCAGCCTGAAGCTTGCAGAGGCTGAAAAATTATTTGACACTTTGGAAATGGAGGAGAGTTTGAAATAAAGCATGAAAAGCAGCCTTCAGCAGGTGGGTGCAGAGTGCTGAGAGGTATATTCTGCAGCATGCAATGGAAGCTAAGAAAGCCCCAACAGAAGCTAAAGAAGCAGCAAATTTCGATAGCATGCAGCTACGGTGCTGGGCATGGCTTTCGTGTTTGTCCAAGGAGGGGGACGAATACCTGTTTAAGTTATTAAATGAGAGTGCCTGAACTGAGCAGTGTTCAGTTGGTGTCTGGCCTATGCTGGTTTGATAGACTCCTTTCACAGCTGATGGCAGGAGAGCAATATCTGCAAGAGCAATCCAGCCCATGCATTTATTTCTGTTCTAGTTTGTCCTATACTGGCCTTTATCAAAAAATGCGTCCAAGAAATGAACCAATTACAACCTGAGTATCAAGCAGAAGTCTGGTTTTTTTCACAGCAGCTTAGGTCCAGCTTTTTGAAGTCAACATGCTTGGACAAGGACATGTGTTTCTGGATACTTAAAAAGTATACTAAAAGTACTGCTTGACTGATTTACATGGTTAATTTCCTAGTATCATTCATCTGAATGAAAGCAATGGCAATACTGCCATTACAATGTTACATTCTTGAAGTAAGGTGTAAACCCATCAGGGATTAGGCATCAGATACAACACTGAAATGGGAGCTAAGATGACACTATTTTATTAATTTGTTAATTCTCCAAGCTCCTTTTAAATTATAACAAACTTGAGTAGTTACTGTTCTGCTGTCTTTGCCAGAGTAACTTACTTGTAGAAGTGTCTTTCTAGGGTTAATTTTTATGAGAGTTTTTAAATCTCAGGCTTTTTTAAACAGACAAACAGGATTCAATCCAACATGTTTTTCTGAAGTTTTAAATTGCTGCAGCACAGGTCTAGTGACAACGTTGAAATACTTATGTGGCAGTGGATTTGTTGCACTATTTAAAATGAAAAGTAGAGCTGTCTAATGAAGTAAAAATGCAGTCAAATGTAGACCTTGTCAATCACATAGATTAACAAGGGTAGGAACAGTGCCTTCAAAATGCTGTAAGTAATCAAAAAGACAGGATTCTTTTGAATGTTCTACTGCTCAGGAAAAGCTGTTTTTCTCCTAGGAAAAAATATTTCATTAAAGATTCTCTCACCCAAGAACAGGAACTAGTACATCTTTTATTTGCATTATCTGTAGAGCTTGTCATATTTGTATCTGTACCTTAGGAGAATTCTCTCCTGCATTCAAATTGCCAAAAGTACTAGCTGGTGTTTTTCAGCTGACATCTGGTCAATAAAACACAGACAATAGGAAATGCATATTTATATAATAATAGGTAGTAGACCTGACAAGTTAGGGTCACTGACCACTGCACCAATTTCCCTTATGCTTTCGTTGCTACTACAGCACTGTTTCATGCATTCACCTGCATGAAGTCTCTCCAGAGTGACTCAGTACAATGTTGTTGCCAGTAGCTTTAGCTCTAAAATAGTACTCTTTGCATTCAGCTCTGCTTCAACAGTGACAGCCATCAGGGATTCTCTCCTTAACATACACTTATCTTCAGTGTTTCCTCTGTGAGGAAACAGACCTGTATGTTCACTGTCTGTATTTTCAATGCTTGATATGAAAGCTGCTGGTTACTTGAGACAGTACTTCTTTTTCTAGCTCCTGACACCCTGTTCCCACAGGAAGGGTGTAAATAATGAAGAATAATAAGAGGCCAAAACTAGAGGAGACTTCCACAGCTAAATTGAGAATGTGGAGCATACACTGCTAGGAAAAGGATGAGTGTCTGTTCACCTGATGAATTCATAAGGTCTCTAGCAGAAGTAATGTAATCCATTAAAAATAAACAAACAGACAGAAACAAACAAAAGAACAGATTTTTTTGTCTTGGCAAAGATTACCATGACAGAAAAAATGAGAAGGTAATAGTGGGAAGCTACTAGATTTTTGTATTAAAATAGGTATTCTTGAGAGTGGAAAAAAGGAACATTATCATCTTGAAACAGCTGGAGATGCTCAGGTACAAAACTGAAGAAAGCCATATTTATGTAAATAAATAGACATCAACAAATTACCTTAAAAAACAGTATTTTATGTATTTTCCCAAGATAGAATTCTTTGGTGCACAAGGATAACAAAAACTCCCTATAAAAGAACAAAAACCTGGTAGCATATGTGATTCCTGATCTTTTCCAAAATGTTAGACCCCAGGATGAAAATAAACACAGAAAATCTCTCCTCAAAAGATTTTTTTTTAATTAAAAAATGGATTAGAAAGCAAATCAAACTACAACCTCTAGCTATCTGTACTAATAATGCAGGAAACTTTCCTTGGGCAGGAAAATCTAAAGCTGTGGTAATGACAAAGGAAAGAATATATGCAACATTGCATTTCCCCCTCAACCTTGTTTGGAGAATTTCTGTGAGACCACATGCTTTTAAGAGTAACAGGCAGCTTATTTCCTGTAATATTTTAGGATATTACAGATGTTTTCAAGGAGGAAGAAACTGTTATCTCTGTAGAAAGCGAAGTGTTGTAAGAAACCTTATAAACCATAGGGTTTCTTTGTTGTCAAAGAAATCAATAATGTAGCAGTGTGTTTGGCTATCAGAAAAACAGCATTCATTCCTGTGATCTCTCATTTCTGTAAAATGAGCTGTTAAGGCTAAATTGTCTTGCATGAAGAAATTTAATTGACTGAGAACATCTCTTTTTTTACCATGGTAATACTTAGAATGTTTTCAGATTTCCTACAACACAGAACAACACAGGAACTATGATTACATTCTAAAAATAAAAATAATTAGTAACCAGGCTGATCGTCTCCCTTCCTGTCATCAATGACATAATCACAAAATTCATGTTTGAAAATATGACTTTTTGAAGCTGGTCAAGGTTTAATAAATCTTTGGGGAATTATTTTTTTTTACTTATATTGGTTTAATTATGATTTTATGTTTATGTAGTGTTGGATCATGGTATTGTGTAAGTTACTGGTGTTCTTAAGTCTGAATGACTTTCAATGGTATTTAGACTTTTGGGTGACTTCGCTTTTGAAATCCTTATGCCCATTAATTAACGACATTTGTTTAGTAACATGAATGCAACCTTGGAAGCTTTTTGTCCCACTAACATAAACTTCCTCACAAAAGTCAAATAGGTGCTACTTGAGGGATGATATCTACAATCTGGACATGCGATCTTTACAGCATCTGTTACTTGCAATTGCAGAAGAGAACTTAAAGAAAAAATTGTGTATAAGGCTTTTCTTTTTTTTCCCCCTGTTAATTCCCAAAGAGGATTTGCAGGGCTGCTGTTTCATGTTTACAGTATCTTCAGTTTCCACAGGCAGTTACGCCTTATCCAAACAATCACCAAGATTATTAATATGCAGAGCAAACAATGAAAGACACAGTATGAATCTCTGTAAGAGTTCTTTGGAAATGACTGAATATTCAGAGTAAATATTTGATGGTTTGATAATTTGGTAACTAACTGTCAAGATACAAAAATGTATCCAGTAGGTCTGGATCATGAAAATAAATCACAAAAGAACTTTTCAGAGATTTCTGATGATAATGGCATTTGACCACCTGTGGGGTAGACCCTAATCAGCAATTAAAAGGTTAAATGATCCATGTCATCCTCCTGAAGTGTTTATTCATGCATTTTTCAAAGTCAGTTATGATTCATATGAAAAAGACCTGTTGTCCCTGTCTGGTTAATATTCATGTCAATAAACTTCAAGTTGCTTCACGACCTTGTTCGCTGCTGATCCTATGTCATGTCAAGGTTTTGACAGAAGATCAATGGTAAGTATGTTTTCACCTTGCAAACCCAGCTTTACTTGCTTTATTCAGTGTTTGATCTGCTGCCTACATCTCTTGATATTTTTGATCATCTCTACAGGTCTTTTTTTCCCTACACCTTCTGTATCTGTAAGTATGTTCTAACCCTGTGATTAGTCAGGACCTTTTCACAAGCAAAAGCTCATTGTGGTTGTTGTTTTCTGTGCTTTTGATGTACCCAAAACTTGACAGAAAGGAAATAGATAAATAAAATTTGTTAAATAATCAGGTTAATATTTCTTTAGCCTTGGTCAAAAAAAAGTGAAATAAATATTACTCCACATCCATTTTAAAACAATATTTCCAAAGTCTTTTAGAGGTACAGTTGTAAAGGGACATGGTGAAAGCTTTATTAGTAGACTCAACCAAAGAAAATTTTTGGCATCCTTCAAAATCTAACAGCTGCATGTGAAGCCCAAGATTGCGTGTATGTCTGTCAGTTCATATGCCTGAAATGTATGTATTCCATCAATCTTCAGATCTGTTGGCATTGATAGGCAAATGACAAAATGAACACTTTACACAAGTTTAAAATGGTAGGTTGCATCTTAATTTATTACACATATGTAATCCTATAATCAAGCATAAAGGTGTCTAAAGCATGTTTTCTCTACAGGAAATTTCCTTAAGAGATCCCTTGGTCTTCATAGGTTTGGTGTAAAGAGTTAGCAGTCCTAGCCTGCAGCATCTGAAGAAAATTACATCTTCCTTGTGAAAGTTCAGGTTCTGTTTGGGACTTAATGTTTGAAGCCAAGGATTAACTGCTAACATCTCTTTCAGCTCTTGAAAATGGAGTAGGGTTTTAGACATTCATCTGCATTTGATGGCTAAAGGGGAACTTTTAAGTGGTGAGAACACAGGAATCATGTCATGAAACCTGTATGTTTGAGAAGGGCTGTGAAGAAAGCATGCTGACTGTTTCTGGTGAAATGAGCACAAAAATATGTCTATTTTGGCTCTTAGCAAAAAATAGCAGTGTAGGGAGATTAACTTTTCCATAATGCTTCAAAATGTTACTATAACTCTCCTAATGTGTATAAAGGCATTTCTAGTCACTGCCACCCAAAGTGATGGTGAGGGAGGGAGTAGAAGGAAGCAGAGGGACTAAAACTGTATTTTAAGTTTGCCCTATTCGGATGAGACCGCTAGGAGCCAGCACTCCAGTGCAATAAACACCTGTTGTTTATTACTTAAGTGATTTAAAATAAAGAGTTGTCCCTGAAAGGACAAACGCTTTTAGAAAAAGCACTAAATAGAATGTTAAAATAAGAATAATAATTATTTTTTTTTTAACTCCAGTGCCTGTAACTCTAAAACACAGTGCTTATAAGTCATCCAAACTGACTTTGTTGTGCTGACTGTATTCCACCTTTGGACCCTGGCAGTCAAGCCGGGTCTGGATCTTCAGAGTATGGATTAGCCCATGGGGAGGGAGTGGGTAAGGTCTTCCCTTGGGGACAGGCCATGAAATACATTAAAATTCAGCAGAAGGCATGGATTTCTGTTCCTGTGTAAGGGAATTTGGTTTCAGTGCCATAAACAAATAAACTATAGGGGAACCTGAAACAGAACAAGGTCTTAAAATAAAAAGATTAGTCAGGATGAGTTTGGGACAATGCTCTGGGTGATGCTGTTTGTGTTGAGAAAGGAATGTACTCTGAATAATTAGAAAAGATAAGGTGGGCACCTGAAGGAGATAAGGAGACCATCAAGTCAGGAAATCATTGGACAAAGAAAATTGGAAGGTCTACTCCACCTAGATCCCACCTATTGTGAATGGAATGACTGGGTGTCAAAATCAAATGAGTATGTATGTAAAGATGTTGTAACCTCTCACAAAAACTGTATAAAATACCTAACTTTTCACTGAAAACTTCGGAGCTGGTTTGTCTGGCGTGAATCGGCTAGCTCCCCAGTGTTGCACGAAATAAATACCTTTGCTGCTTAAAGACAGAATTCGTCTCTAAGCAGTTACTCTGCCATTTTGGCATCAAACCCAGTTTTGAATCAGTCAGGATTTTGTTGCCCAGAAAGCAGGAGGGCTACACTTCCTCTTTTTCTCCAGTTGTAGCACGGTGCCATTAGCCATGCATGATCTCTGCAAAATCAATGAAGCTTCACTAATTTGCATGAGCTGAGAATCTGGGCTGCCTGTTTGTGGTGCAGAAGGGAACAATGCAGTTTACAGGTGCTTGTCTTTACTATGGAAGACCATCTTGCACAGTTAGTTCAACTAAAACATCTTACAGTATCTGAGCTTTTCTTGTCAGTTAAGGTTTCTCCCAAAATAGGTAGCATCTTTTATTATTCCCATGTAAGAGTCAGTCTAAAGAGAACAATATTGTCTCAACATTGCCAACGGAGACCTGGAGATGGAATGTGGTCCTCATGGACACCAAGACCCAAAGACCCTGGGAAAGAGAACTGCACGGTACGAGGAGTACTATGCTGCTCCCTGCAACCTGGGACTGAAAGGAACAACTACACCCTGGGAAGGAGAACTGCATGGTACAAGGAGTACTATGCTGCTCCCTGCCACCTAGGATTGAATAAGGCAGCATAACAGCTGTCCAGAAGATGGATCACAACTGTGGTCATAACAACAAACCAGAAAACAATACAAGAATACGCCTCCTGGTCTGAAGCTACCCACCACTGGAGCAAGATAACCTGGCTCGAGAGGGCGGAGACTGGCGGAAGTCCATGGACCAGAGAAGGAGCAAGGTGTGTTGCTTGGCATAAAAAGATGCCTTCTTAGCAACTGAACTTTGGAGATCTTCCCCACCAAGGATCACGACGATCGGAAGGACTGGCGGGATGCTGCCTGGACCTGGGACCATAGGGACGCCTTGGACCCGTGGTGGTAGCTATAATCCTCTTTCCTTTTCTTTTTACTTTACCTTTTATTCAGTTTCTGTCTTTCTACCTATTGCATGCCGCTTTACAGGCAAACAATGAAACTGTGCTGTTTGATTGAAGCATAACCCCTTGGCGTGGTCGCCTTGATTTTTGCGCTTTGAGATCATAGTTAACGAACCATCACGAGTCCACTGAGTAGACTGTGACATCCCAAAAGCCATTTTCCTAAAAAGTCCATTGAATTCTTCTATCTCTTATCCAAGGAAGATAGTAATTTTCAAGACACAACACAAAAAGAAATGAGCATGCAACATTTTTATACTGAATTACTTGCACTTGGCAGAGCTAAAGACATACCCCAATTTCTAACTAAGGAAAGGTTACCAGCTATTCTGGTGTGTATACAAATATACATCTGTGTATATACACAAATACATAATGTTTGGAGCAAGGTATATATTTCATATTTATTTCTTCACCCTCGTTACCCTGTTTTATGAGTATAAAATCTGGAACTCTCTTTTTCTCACACTGATTCTTTAACCATGAAATTTATATTTTTCTCTTTGCTGTTTCTAATGGATTTCTAATGGAAGTAATTTTTAATGTTTTTTTGCTTCTATAGAACTGAAATTCTGAATTTAGATATTTACCTATTGATTAATTTCTATATACAACGTCTTCTTTTCACACGGCTCTGGTATTACATAAATCAGCACCTGAATTTTTTTTGAAGACTCTTGAGTTTAGCCATAATCCCAGTAAACCTACCATAAAATATAGGTGCCATTAAAACCACAAAGTGCTTGCTAACAGTGTGTATTTTCGCACGATTTTATGAAAGAATGCCAGAAGAGTTGGGGTTTTTTTATGCATTACCCATGCTTTCTACTTTTCCTTTCCTTATCGACCCATACTATAATGCAAATCAATGATGACTATTTAGGGTAGATTTAGTAGAATTAATCTTAACAGCTACTTTATTTATACACAGTTAGTTTAAATGGAGAAGAAAATTAGGTAGGCTAAATAAATATGGGAATATTTTCCAGTCCATTTACTTGTGAGTCTCCTCCCTAGGGTACTTCAATGAGGACAATGCCTATCTCATTGTTATGGCTATTGATCTTCTGGATTTTTCTCTTTCCATCTCTACTATTGATGACATTCTGCCTTGAGTGGTTGGAAGAACCCCAGCCAAAATGGGTTGTCCTGATAAAGCTTTAATATTACGTTTTTAGTTAAGTATGCAGTAAGTATAGGAGACAGGTGAAATGTCTTGTCATTTCTCTTGTTTGAGGCTCCCTTTGAAACTTTTTTTGTGTCAGTTTATAGTATCTTGTGAACTTGGCCAAGTATTAGTTTGATTAATGGGTCATTATTCAGATGAGCACCCACCATCAACAGCAGAGACATAACTTATCTTCCCATAAGGCTGTAGGGAAGGTAGATTTAAATAGTAATAGAAGTTGCTGTAGCTCATCATTACTCCTAAACTTGTGGTATACCATAGTAAACCAGCATGCAGTCCATCTTAAAATACATTCCCAACAAAACTTGGCTCACCTTTTCAGCCCATCACTGGATTTTTCCTATATCACAAGTCAAAAAGTTCGTATTTTTTTAGCAGAAATCAAAAACATTTTCTATTTAAAAAAGTCACTTTTAAAAATTAAAACTTGTGAGAAGCAGTTTACATTAATTAATTAATATTTTATTTTGTGAGGAAGCTTAAAAGTCCTGGAACTTTTGAAACTTTTTCAAGTTTTGTAGGTGAATTATTCTGGTTTTGTTGAACAAATAAAAATTTTGTTTGGAAATTTAATTGTACTAACAAAATTAAATACAAGCTGACATAAAAATTAAATCTTTGGTTTATTATAAATTAACTTTTTCTCTGCTTTCTCAAGTTGTAAGTGGTTTCAGTTTTGGTCTTAGATTCAGATTCAGAGCAGAAAACATTTTTAATATTGCAAAAACATTCTGGATTTGAAAGAGTAATTTTCTAGCTCTACATCTTGTCCGTTGAAGCCTTAAGATAGGTATAGACTTCAGGTGAACTGGGACAGAAAAATTACCTCACTTTTCCCAGTCTCAGGTGCCACCAAATTTATGATGTAGGGTTTCTGCTACTGTAGCCTAAACATCAGAAGTACAAAGGATGCTTTTCACTGTTTGTTAGGGGGTAAGGGGGATGAGGGGGATGACGAGTGAGGACTAATCATATCCATGGGTTTGGTTTGGATCTGCTCTTGCCCCTGCATACCAGAAAGATGTGGTGGATTGACCTTGGCTGGATTCCAGGTGGCCACCAAGCTGCTCTATCACTCCCCTCCTCAGCAGAACAGGTTGGGAGAATATAAAATGAGAAAAAAATGTATGGGTCAAGATAAATGCAGTTTAATGAAGCGATAGTAAAAGTCACTCACACGGAAGCAAAGGAAAACAAAAGACATTATTCTCTGCTTCCCATCAGCAGGTGATGTTCAGACACTTCCTGGGAAGCAGACCTTCAGTATGTGTAGCAGTTACTCCAGAAAATAATCATAAAAAATGAATGCCTCACCCTTCCTCCTCCTTTCTCTTGGCTTTTTTATCTTAGTAGACATCATATGGTATGGAATATTCCATCGGTCACTTTGGGTCAGCTGTCCTGGCTGTGTCCCCTCCCAAGCTCTTGCCCACCCCCAGCCTACTGGTGAGAGGCAGGGGCAGGTTGGAGAGGCAGCCTTGATGCCCTGTGAGCTCTGCCCAGCAGCAGTCAGGGCACTGGTGTGTTATCACCACCTTTCCAGCCACCAGTACAAGCACAGTGCTAGGAGGGCTGCTGGGGGGCTCAGCCAGACCCAATATGAGACAAACTACTTGTGCTGCTCACTATGTTTCTGAGTTTCAGAAAAAGCTGTCTGAAAAGTCTGTGTTTATAGCACAACCCAGTGCACAAGGATATCCTTTCAGTGAAATTAATCGCCTGAAGTGAGCAGGGTTAAGAAAGACACAATTATTTTACCAATGAAATAATGCAGGACTATAAGAAATATGAATATGTGAATTGAGCAGTATGCATTTCTAGAATGCCAACACATTTCTGTGAAACAAATGGACAACCATGTTTGTTAACAGTTAACTAAAAATAAAGTTCAGAAAAGAAACCTAAAGTTTTTCAGTCAAGGTGTTGATGAAAATGGTAACATTGTAAAGACACCACCTAGAGTTCATGAGTTACCCAACACAGAAAGACGACTGACTGCTAAGACCAGTAATCACACAGTGAAGACCACATAACACCCCCTGTATTCAAAAATAGTCCAACTACCAAAAGATGTAGAGAAAAGATCCTCTATATAAACATTATAAAAAGCTTTGAAAGTTCTGCTAATTATATCAGCTTCATGGCAACCAAAGGAAATGAGCTGAACAGCTTTCTATTTCTGTTGGCTTGTTTTAAACTTTCACCAAAAAATTTTATCTGGAATTAAAAACAATTGAGTTGGATGTTACAGAAGAAAACAAGAAGATACTTACATTCTTGAACTGCATTTTGAAGTTATAACCTTTTTGAGTTGAGCAGAGTTTTACTGATGTATTAAAAAGAAACAATTAAATAGACTATCAGATAAATTTTACTCATTAGTAACAGTTTTTGAAATACTGAACTAGAGTGATCAAGGATAAAACTATTATCTATATCTAAATTATCATTTTAAGTGTTTTAAAAATAGATGGTTTTTAAAAACTAAACATGAGTAAGTAGCTATTAATTTTTTTAACTTTTTAGCCTTTAAAAGCCTTAGCTAAAATTATTTAGCTTGGAAATTTAAGGACGTAAAGGAAAGAAGGCCTGGATTTAGAATTGCTCATGTCACTGCCTTGCTTGTGGTGTCTCTTTCTTATGCACTGAAGGTGGTAATGTCTTACAGGAAATTTGGCTAATCATTCAGTTAAAAGCATAATATATGCACACAGGATCTTGGAAGGCTAAGTCACATTCTCACTTGCATTACTCCTTGCAAAAACCCTAATTCCTAAGGTGTCCTGGGGAAAAAAGGTAAAAATCCCAATTTGTTCTAAGGTAATGTTATCTAGCCTCAGCAATATCTGAATCCCTCAGCTTTCACCATTGTGTATGTCATGGTTTAACCCTGGCCAGCAACCCAGCACCACACAGCTGCTCACTCACTCCCCCCTCACCCAGAGGGATGGGGAGGACAATCGGAAAGGAATTTAAAACTCGAGGGTTGAGAGAGAAACAATTTAATAAGTAAAGCAAAAGCCACACATGCAAGCAAAGCAAAACAAGGAATTCATTCACCACCTCCCATGGGCAGGCAGGTGTTCAGCCATCTCCAGGAAAGCCGGGCTCCATCATGCATAGCGCTTTCTCAGGAAGGCAAACACCATAATGCTGGAGGTTCCCCCTTTCCTTCTTATTCCCCCAGTTTATACACTCATCATGATGCCATATGGTATGGAATATCCCTTTGGCTAGCTTGGGTCACCTGTCCTGGCTCTGTCCTCTCCCAGTTTCCCATGCCCCTCCAGCCCTCTTGCTGGCAGGGCCCAAGAAACCGAAAAGTCCTTGATTTAGTACAAACATGATCCAGCAACAAAAGAAAACATCAGTGTGCTGTCAACATTGTTTTCACACCAAATCCAAAACACAGCACTGCACCAGCTACTAAGAAGAAAACCAACTCTATCCCAGCTGAAACCAGCACAGGCTTCCCTCACTTGGCTCATGGTTTGCAAAACAAGTAGGTGAGGTGGCTTAACCAACCTTCTCTCCCTTTCCATCCTTCAGTCAGCTACTACAGTAGCCATTTAGTTTTTTCCCCAGTGAAAACACAGATTTGCAAAACAAAGTATTGTACTAGCAAGTAGTCTGATCAAACCACTTTCTAACGTTGACCTCCTAGAGCATGGAAAGGTGAATCACTACCCTCTAGTTACATATCTTGTAACAACTAGAAGAGTGACTCCTGTAGTGGCATGAACCCAAGCTTCAACCTGTTAAGTTACTGTTGAACTAATACTGTAACTAAATGGCTACCAATGTAAGACACAAACCTCTGTTCTTGATGAAATGGTAAGTTGACTATATCTATTAGGTCCTTGTCATGACATTTTGTTCTACCCTCTACTTTTGTTCTTTTTTATAGAAAAAAGCATAAAGCAGGTTTTCATTAAGTTTTGGGAGGAGATAAATTTAGGGCAGAAATGTTTATTTTTGTAACATTTGTAGCTGATGTGATATTGTTGCCTATTGAGTTTTCAATACAGTCCATATGATAAGGAAGGGTATAATGATAGTAAAACTGTGTCATATGGAATAAATATTTAAGAGAGAAACTTATTGATTCTATATATTGTTTCAGTTTTGAATTTCAATATTTCAAAAGAAGTCTGTTTTTCCTATCAACTCTTTTCACTAAGGGAGCTACAGAAGAGCTTATCCTTACCTAACATGACCAGAAAGGAAATTACTGCAGATCAAGGACCACCGTTGGATATTAATTTTGCAATGAATATTTGGATTCTTGCAAGGACAAGATTTGGATAACTTGCAAGGACAAGAACAACCTACTAGCATTCAGAAAATGATAGTGAGTCCAGAAATCACTTAAGGTCTAATCCTGTACTATTAAAGTCATTGCTTCTACTGACATTAATGTTGCAAGATAAACAGTCTTGATACAACTTTCACTGTACAGAGCCCATGTTTATAGGCATCACTTATATTTAAACCAGAGGAGCTGTATTTATTTTCTTTCAATTCTCGTATATGTGACCAAATTTCGATAGTAATATACCTTTTGAATCTTACTGGTTTGATCACCAAAGTTTTAAAAGTCCAGCAATACTTTGGGAAAACCATATTAATGCCATTACACTTGGAAAGCACACATAAAATGTTTTAAATATCAATGTATGTGACAAACATGTCAATTAAACCATCTTGGTTTTAAAACACAGTTACATATCAAAAGAAGACTCTTTGAAAATCTAGTATAACTATTTTGCTATGGTGTAGATATAAAAACTAGAAATGTCTTATGGCTATTTTACAGTAAGGTTGGCCAAAGTAATTTCTAAGAAGAGCAGTGAAAATCACATTAGTGCATGTTCTGTGAAAAATGAAACCACTGGATCTGCTTCATATTTTTAATGCTTTCCACAGAAAGAAAATATATAGTGATTTTTTTTTTCCACTTTCCTCAAGTGAAAAATAGTCACTGGTGTGAAAATGCCAACTGATCTCTGCAGAATTAATGACTTTTCACATGGAGAAGAAGAGTGAAAATAAGTGATTCTTCCAGCAGGGCACTGGAAATAGAGGATAGCTATTACTTGCTATGTTAAGTTATATGACATTTTGTCCAGAAATGGATCTACTGAAAAAGGAAATTTATTGAAATATAATACATTACACAGATTTACATGCTCTTCTGAACGCTTATTAAGGATAATGCCTGAAAAACAGCAATGGTGAGATCTGCAGCTCCTGCACTCTTGGTGAAGATAATTTGCTTGTTTCAGTTTTTCTTTAGTTACTTGCTTGGTTTTCCCCTAACCCCTATCCCTGAAACACAGGTATAGAGTATCTCAGGATGATCAGAGAATGCTGCATTACATTAACTGCTTGTTCTTCTAGTTAATTCTAAAACACTGAGGTTCTTCATTAAAAAAACAGCAAGAAAAAAAGGATAAACTACCAAGGTACTTTCCAACAAGCTTTTCTTGTAGTTGCCACGGAGATGCTGCACAAACATAAATGGGGTTTTGATTGAGTGGGTAGAAGGCCTGTACAATTGCAAACAGGAAAAGAAGTTCATTGTATTAGAGGTTAATTTTGACGTGGTCATTTATAATGTAACTCTTTGTACAGAAGGCATTAAACCAAGTCGTAGACATGGCAACAAATACCATCCATTTTGTAAATCAGGGCAAATAATAAAATACGATTTGGAAATTATCTTTAAATGCTTCAAAAAGTGATTAACCTTGCAAAGAAAAGACTGTAGCAAACCATTTCTAATCCAAATTGTTTAGTTCTGCATTACAGACATGTGCTTTATACCTGTAGCTCTCAGCCTGTGATTCATGCAGAGCCACATTGTTTTGTCCAGCCTAATCCCCTTTGACTGAAAGTAAAATGTAAAAATATAAAAAAAAAAAAAAGGAAAAGAGAAAGGAATAATTTTAGCTTTTACTTTAATCTCTTTGCTCTCTTTCACTAGTGTATGAGAACAGCAAGGAGACATAAGAAGAAACGACCTCCTGACTGCCAGACCAGTATAGAAATAAAGTTAGTTATTCTCAGCCTTACTTTTTTTTTTTTTTTTCAAAGATCTCTCCGCTTCTCCATGTGCTTTCATTCATTATTTTTTTCCATTGGACAATACTATGTTATGGTTAGTTGCCTCTGAATAGCAGAAAACTATTAAAAGCACCAAGTATTTAAATCCCAGATAGCATCAGAAATAATGCTACCTTCTGTCTGTCTTCTTGCTGTCACTTTTTAACTGGTAATTCAGAGTGGTACCTTGATTAAATCTTACCTAAATATCCTCTATATTCCTTTTAAACTCTCTACACTTCCACCCAGGGCAATTTCTTTGCCTTCTTTACTCTGACATTGTTCAGAAAGCACAGAGGCCAGGACTTGTTATCGTCTTCCTCCTTCATGTCCATGTTCTCACCGATTGTCATACTGTAAAATTAATTTATGCATACCACAGCAAACAATGCCAACTGGTTTGGATAAGAACTTTTAAAGAGGCAGGTCAGGGTATTTTCTACATCATGTTGCCCAAAGATATATGTATAATATAAGCTATATATATAATCTTTACAAATATATCTAAATATATAAATTATAAGTTCAGATGATCAAATATCATTATTTATTTTTTAATTAATGAAAGAAATATCTTTTGGGGTTATTTAGTAGACCCAGATCATAACCCCTGTGCCCACTTTATATCTTAAGAACCTAGCACAGATTGCTATCAATTCTGATTAGACTGTCTTGATATTATTGCAGCATAAAATTATTCACCTTGTAACCAATAATATTTGTTCCTGAATGTAGAGGAATTATAGAGGACTGTATGAAAATTTTATTTGGGAAAAAGTTGTGATGATTGTTAAATACATAAGGCATGAAACATTAAGAAGAAGAAAGGAGTTGAGGGACAAGTTGTCCATACTGTAAGAAAAGTTTATTTGTAAAAAGGTTGTGATGATTGTTAAAAACATAAGGTAAGAAATTATAAAAGAAAGAAAAAAAAGAAAAAAAAAAGGGGAATTGTAGAGGAATGAAGCTGGGTTAATTAACAGTGATAAAATACAGCTGTGGGCTGGCTTCAGGGGCGGTGTGTTGGTTGATGTGGATAAGATGCAGCTGTGGCTGGTTCCTGCGAAGTAGTTAAATAGCTCCAAGGGGAGCAGCCAGTAAAAAGAGACCTGGAAAGGAAGTGAGTGAGTGAGTGAGTGAGTGAGTGAGTGAGTGAGTGAGTGAGTGAGTGAGTGAGTGAGTGAGTGAGTGAGTGAGTGAGTGAGTGAGTGAGTGAGTGAGTGAGTGAGTGAGTGAGTGAGTGAGTGAGTGAGTGAGTGAGTGAGTGAGTGAGTGAGTGAGTGAGTGAGTGCTCACGTGCACCCTGGCTGAGGACAAATAAGGAGAAGGCAGCAGGGGTGAGAAGCAGAGAGACTGGCCTGAATAGTATGAAGAAACAGCATGAGCGGTAGATGGATATTTGGGACCTTGTGGGGTATTGGTGGCTGTGCTGGGGCAAGGCGCAGGAACTACTTACTGAAGTCAACTTGGTATGTGATGGTAAAAGATCTTGTTGCAGCTGGCTATTTTTGAGAGTGCTGTGACATCTGAGCTAAATATCTATTTTATTGTTGCTATGTAACTGGAGAATTCTATATCTAATTTCATACCTTGCCATTCTTTGAGACATATAATCTTTCTGGAAGCAAAGAAAAAGACAGACACGGTCTTCCTATTAGTAAATATGATGTGAAAAATGACTTGGTTATTCCTTCATGCTACAAACAATAGAAAATGTTCATTTCTTCAGTTCAACTGAACATCAAGGTGAAAAAGCTCTGGGTTTTTTTTTCCTCTAGGTGTCAAGATAACTTTTTCTCTTCTCCTGGGAAACTAGAAAAAAGAAATGCAGGGGAAGATCTAGCTCAATAGAGTTCACCATATTGCCTCCAAAACTAGGAACTTAAGGTATCAGTCATACCATAGTGGAGTATCCCCTGGAATACTGAAATCTAATGAAGTGTAACCAAAGCAGAGACTGTGCCTATGGGCATTCTGACCTGTCTCACCTGTTTCTAGGCTGTATTTGGGAAGGGGAAAGCAGGCATTATAAATAACTCTGGGATTGGTTTACCAGCTGATCTGGTCTGAGCAACAATTTTGTTCTATCTAAACTCTCTTTTTTATTCTTTTGGCCTTCTTACACCACATAAGATCCACAGGGCTACAGTGCTAAATACAAATAAATTTTGCAGGATGAATTTTGTGGTGAATGAGCCTTTTTCTTTTCCCCCCCTCTCTCTTGCTTGGAGATATTATTTATAGGAAAATGGTTGTACTTTACTAAATGTGAAACTACCTGTCTTACATAAACAATATCTGAATGACAGCCCCAGCATCTGGGAAACTGGTAAGCAAGTGTCAGAAATCAGGTTGTACAGTAAATTTGTTCTGATGTGGAACAAGTTGAGCCTTGGAAGTCTAGACAGTCACTTAAATTTAACAGCACTGTGCTCTTCCTTTGACAGTAATAGTTGCAAAAAGATATCATGGTTTTACACCATATAATAATGCAATGGCTTCCCCCAAAAGTTGATTACATAGTTAAGGGAACATGCACAGCATACAGATGACCACTTATGATACAGGGCATTGAACTCTTTCATAAAACTCACACATTCATGCTATCACCAATATGTGGTATTAATCAACAGAAAAAAAAACCTTATTCAAAAAGATCTTCAAATGGTGCAATTTCATGACTGAGGTAAAAAAGAAAAATGTCAGCCTCTGTTGCTATAATTAAAGAAAGAGTTGTCTGACCCTTACTACAGTCTGTGTCCGCTCAAATTAAGAGGACTATACATGCCAGAGACAGCTTTTTATAATGGTTTCCTGTGTTATTTCAGCTAAGGTGGCAACTTTAGAAAATAAATCTTTTGCTAACTGAAGACAAGGATCACCATTTTTTTATTGATAGCAGGCAGCTGGAAATGCAGAATGTATACTATATCGTGTTATACAATTGAACAAAACGAGAACAGAGTTTCTCAGCTGGCAGAAATCTTAAACCTCAATGCAAATGGATAAAAGGCAACTGGTGGAAAAGGGAGGGTGGAGGTTTTAGGCCAGAAAAGATCAGTGTTACACAGTAGTAGCAGATACAAAAAAAAATGAGCCCTGTTTAGAGAATATATATGCAGAACTGCATGCAGAGATAAGCGTATCTCCATCAGCAGCAAGATAAGCAGGTTCATTTCCCAGCAGAGTCCCCCAGACTAGCAGAATTTCCTAGGACTAATTGGATATTAACTCTCACTGCAGCTTGCATTATATGCATAAATACAAATGCAAGTGCCTGCATATATACACACAGTTTTGTATGTATGAGAGCACACATACGGATACATGGCTGAGAAAACAAAAGCAGTCTCCACTTGTTCCTGTTACTTAACTTCCTCTGTTTCTGCACAAACAACATCTTGAGAGCCTTGGAGGAAAAGTAATAATTCATATTTTCATTACCATGTCTTGTTCAGTGGCCACTAAGGTCTGGAAGAATCAATGCCAACCTGCTTTTCATTGCAAAGCTGTAGTGGAGAGGTGGGACTCCTCTCCTCGGCTACAGCAAAACACAGACCCCATACGGAAAACATGCCTGGTGCAGCATGCTGGTCAGAGCTTATCTTCAGAATATTGAAAAAAATTTGTGGCCATATTCTGGAAGCAACAGCAGAAATATTTTGGTATTACTACACAGATTTTAATCCTTTTCTTTAAAAGACTTCTGGCACAGAAAGAAAACAGGTTTCATATTCAGATCAGGAAGCCAGTCTGTTAACTGGGGGAAATGGGACTTGCAGTGTAAGTCCTGTCACTTGCTTACTACACCAGTAAGTTCTGAGGATGCTAAGAAAAAACATCATTTGAACATTCATCAGGAATGAACAGCATCATTGAATCATGTAGCTCTGTAGAGGATTTAAAAGCTGTATGTATTGGTTTTAAAAGCCAGCTTTCAGACAGAGCAAATCAAGGCAAAGCTCAAACTGTTCCTTCCATTCCAGTTCAGCTCATTATGAATTTTTGTCTTGCAGACCCAATTCATACTTTGCTATAGATTCCTGTATGAATAACTTTTATATTCTTGAATTTTTTGAGATGATACATTATCTCAAACTCTGATTTTTCAAGCTTGTATGTTTTTTATTTTACTATTGAGGCCAAATCTAATGCAAACCATCATGCTCCATTAATCTCAGTTAAAATATATTGATTTGCATCAGCAGACCACCAAGCCAAAAGCATAGTGACAAAATTTATGTATTAGCACCTTAATAACAAGTGTAATAGAAAGAAAGATGTATATCAGGTGATAAATATTATGTGACACAGAATGAAGGTTAGAGGGTCTTTGCTGGAGAAGGTTGAAATCCAGTGAGAGTGTGAGATGTCAGCCTGAACAACTATTTCCCACCCAGTATGAATTTCAAGAGACATAAATGGAAATGAGAAAGAAGCTAACTTCCGACAGATGTTAGCAAGACTTTTTTCACTTAGCACATAATAAACATATGGAATGGCCTATCAGGCACTATTGCTGAGGCAAAACACAAGGATCATTCAAGAAACAATTAGATGCTGTTCTAAAGAAATGGAATACTTAACATGGATGAGCCCTGATGGGCTAATAGTCCTGATGGGTAAACCTCTCCAGCTAAAACATTTTATTCCCTTATACTCATTCAAATGCAAATATCACTTCAGCAGCATCTATCTGCTTCTTGGCTTGGTGGAGGTAGTTTCATTCCCTCTTCACTAAAAAAAACAAAAAAAACAAAAAAACCAAAAAAACCAAACAAAACCTTTGTTGTGCAGTTTGAACAATAGAAAAGCAATGTCTGCAGCACATAGCCTTCCCCTCTCTTTCACTCACATAGAACTACCTTATAGAAGCACAGGAGATATGAGATGGCAGCAATTGAGTTGTGTTTTCATACGGTATGATCTGTTCCGATATCTGAAGAAAGGCTAGCTGTCTCAGAGAAAGTCACACAAAGCAGCTTATATCAGAAAAGCTGGTTCTGAACACTGCCCTCAAAATTAGATGATGAAACACCTGCTCATGCTTTCTATTTCTTTCCAAATGCCTGATATCTGTTTCTCAGTAGCAAGGAAAGCAGCTTATCAGAGCACTTCTTACAGGACCATATGGAGACCACAGGTTTCTCAGCTGAATTATTCATCATGCTGGTGCTCCTGAAGAAGATTTAAGATCCATTCTTTCACTGATTTTCTTTTTTTGGTCTAAATGTAGAGTGACACCACATAATAGGTTTTGTCTTAGTTTTGCTGCATGCTTTCTGTCAGAGATGAGAAACCCAAAATGTCCAGCCAAATACCTCATTTCTATGCTTTAAACAAAACATTACTTTGTTATTGGAAAGATTTCAGTTTCGAAAAGATCTCAAACTCTCCTTGCAAAGGGTTCATAAGCCTAAAAAAGCAATAAAAAACATCACTCAACCCTCTCTTCTCAAACCCGATTATTTCAGGTTGAACAAGTTATTTCCTATCTTTTTAGAGCTACTGTTGAACCAAAAAAAAAAAAAAAAAAAAAAGATCTCAGCATTCCTCTAGTTGAAAGCAGCATGAAGTAACAAGCATTTGCAGTTTCAAAGACATTGCTACAGGTATGTTGCTGTTGCAGTGAGATACCTGCTCAGGATCATCAGGATAGCTAGGTGGTGTACCTTGTACCATCTCTTGAGTGAGTGGTGGACTCATCTACTAAAGATAACCATAATGCCAATTCAGAAATGATAAGTGTTCTGAAATACAAAAAATGTTTTCATTCTGGAAACAGTTACACAGATGGATGCTAAAATGAAAACAGAACAAAACAGCTGGTCAAATCCTTGTTACAACAAAAGGTCAGAAGAAGATAACAGTAAACTTCAGTTTCCACAGCCTTTTCTTCTACAATAGAGATTACGTTCACACATGTACTTTTGGTTAAAACCAACCCAGACCAGCCCTCCATTCCACCCCAATATGGTCCCAGTTGTAAGTTGCTCTTACTGTTCTGCTTAATAACTTGTAAGCGCTCAGTGAAATGGAAAATCTTAAAGCAAACAGATAAGAGTGCATTCTCTCTCACTAGAAGTATCCAGTCTTCATAGAGATATCTGCTGGCTAATCAGAATTAAAAATGTTTCTGTCATTTCAAAAAGGTTTTAATTTCAATCATGATTTATTTTTAAATGTATATTTAAAATGAAAGCAAGTATTTTAAAAAAATGTTCTAGTATTGAATATGCTCTTTGTAACAGAGGCACAGAAGGGAATTTATTGACAGGTGAAATATTCACAGAGGACAGAGAACAGTGCACCTAATAATTTTGTCCTTGGAGTCAGACAGTAGCAACCTAGTTTTCATATAACAGTGGAGTACATTTGTAATGAGTATGTGCCATATTTTATTTCCTTATGAAAGGAAGCAAATATGTTTTGGTATTAGCTTTTGTTCCTTTTTCTATCCTTGCTTCCCATTCGTCTTTCCCCACTATTGTCAATAGTATTTCTGATTGATAAGAATGAGAATGAAGCTTTAAAAAACCAAGGTAAAAGCAATATTTGAAAATTATGTGAATTACAGTACCATTTTCACTTCCACACGTTAAATAAGTAAAAAAAGAAAAAATACAAGTACTAACAATCTTTGTGTATTTATTTTTTTTTGGCATGAGAAGATCACCAGCTGATTAAAAAAAAAAAAAACACCTTCCCCCATGTTGTAGTACTGCACAGCTGAGCATATGACAGAATGGTGAGCTAGGACTGATTAAATAATATTTCTTTTTGAAGCATTTGTCTGTTACACAAATCAGCAGCAGGTCTTACTTCAAGGAGCATTTTCTGTGGAAGAACTGTATGCTCTGTGTTCTGAGCCTCACTGATTGCAAAAGAGGTCACAAAACTGTAGCTTGAACCTGGCTGGAAAGTAATATAATAAATCTGACACTTTTCTTAGTTAAATTTTACAGCTTGTGAGCTTCCACCTTGAAGGTAAGATATTGCTTTGCTGTAGGTTTACAAACTCTGGTATTGGTTTGTTTTAGTACAGGCTCATAATACTCATATATTAACACCCTACAACTGTTAGCATGTATTTAGCTTGTAAAAATATTAGAGGGAAAGTGCCTATAATAGAAAAATATTTAATTTAATACCTAAACAGTGAAGTGAGAAAGACCTGTTCCAGTGAGAAAGACATGAATAATTAGGCTACCTTTGTAGAAATTAAGAGAAACGTAATCAAGCAAAGTAATATTTTGAGTACAACTTTCCAGCATACCAGATATGGGGGTTTGGTTATACTGTGCACCATTATCACTTCTTCTAGGTTATGCCTAATGGCATATTGGACAATCTGATCACACCTCACAGGTTAAAAAATTCCTTTCTACAGATCGCCTGTAAAACGTAGCACTGAATGAACAACCTTCTTAGACATTCTTTTCTGCAACGTGTGACTGACACTGTAAGATGCAGTCAAAATAAACATCAGTGTGAACTCTACTGAAAACTTCTAGAAGACAACCTGTTCACTATATATGATGACCTTAAAAACATCTATGAATTTAAGACAGGTAGAGAAATGGTATTTGGGAAGGAAAAAAGGATGGGGAAGGGGGGACATTTTTGTGCGTATAGATGTCAAAAGCAAGACTGGAAAGCTCAGAGGTTCTGCCTTCCATTGTATTGCTCTAAATATGCCTCAGCCTTTGAACAAAACATCGTTCAACAAAGCACGCAGCATTTTGTACTGTAGAAAACCACTTGGTCCGTATCCTTCTAGTTCTGGCTGCTCCTCCAGGAATTAACATCTCTTGTTGGAAGACCTATGCCAACATACTCCTTTAATAAATATTATTGGCTCATTCATTTATTTTGGTGACATTTTGAGATAAATATTGCTAGTAGTATCCAATGAAGAAAACTGTGTTTCTTCTGGGGTTTATAAAATATAAATTTGCAGTTCTGAAATATACAGTGACCTTTGTGCCATTCTTTAAGTCTTCTGTGTTAATGTGTATTAGTCATTAGTTTTCTAAGTATGTGGTGTATGAGCACCATTCAGCAATATCATGATGAAAATAATAAAGATACCTTAGTGCAAGCCCTGCTGTATTGTAATAAAGTGTTAGAAAATATGTTCATTTTTAATTGTTTCATTTCTGGGATTATGTCTGCCCAAGGCAAGAAAGAAATTGAGTATGTATTTCTCTGGTGTGCAAAAACATTTATTCAGAATATATGCAAATCAACCAAACGTTCTCATAAACAGCAGTATTGAGCTGATAGTTAATGACAGTAAAAACTGATAACTTAATGATGAAAAAAAAAAAATACCATGCCTAATTAATAGGCTGCCAGACTTTCAGAAGAACTAGATGCCTCGAAAAAAAAATTCTTAACTGTTACAAAACCATTTTCTGAGCTTGAGAAGTGGTATGTTTTTATTTTATGAGGCAGGAAAGAGTCCTGACAAAAGGGATGCACAACAGGCTATGGCAGTTACATGATTCATTCTACCTCTTGTACACAGGAGTTCCTGTTCCCAGTAGATTAAATTTTAATGATCTGCTTGTGGGGCAAAAATTTCCCGACTTAACAACAGCCAGGACCTGATAGAAGAATTGGTCAGGCTGACCATGAAGATGCAACATGGAAGAGCAAGCAATATGGTAGTAAGAATCAAATGGATGGGAAAATCACACGAGTGTAGTTTGATGCATAAAAGTGTTTAGTGACAGAGAAGAAATAGGAGAGCAATGCACTTTAAGAAAGGATAAATCCATAGATGGAAAGTGTTAGAGTTCCTTTTGAAGAGGGAGAGTATGTCTTTTAATGGAGCTTATTCTATGAAAGGGAAAAATCATTTATGGAAAATTCTATTAAGTGATTAAGTTTGCCATCGCTATTATCCTCTCTCTCTTTGCTAGCAAAAATTTTCAGAAGATATTTGTTATTTACCTGCTTTGTTGGTCACATGGAGGAAACTATGTTGGGTGTGATCTTCAAGTCGTAATAAAGCAGAGATCTCACTGCTGTCAAATCACACTTAAGTGCAGGGGCCCTCAAAACTTTTAACCAGGGGGCTGGCGCACGGATGAAGTGGCAGGCAGTCATCTGCGGCTGCTTGGTTTCCCTCCCAACCCCCGGGGTGTGTGTGTGTGTGTCTGTAAATACCGGGGGCCAGATTGAGGACCCTGGGGGGCCGTAGTTTGAGGACCTCTGCTTAAGTGTTTACTTAACAGAACCAATGGGCTCTCCAAACAGGTTCAAAATTAATGGACTTGAAGAAACACCAAAACGTAAAGTTCTACAAAAAGAAGCAGTTGAGTGGAAAGTGGTAGTTTTATGCAGCAAAGTTACAGAAGTAAATGGTCTAAAAGTAAAACAGCAAACAAAAGATCACTGCAGCTTCACAAGGAGAACACAGAGCTCCAGAACTGCTGAGAGCTGAAATAGCTTCTGCTAAATCAATTTGTACAGGTCTTGCCTCTTATTTTAATTTAGTGGAAGTGAGTGAGCTGAAGAGGTTTTAGCATATTGAATTATAATTAGTAAGGGATGATTCTCAAAAGGTTTGGAGTTTCATTGCTTGGAACTTATCAGAGCCTGTTCAGTGGTGGCATCTCAGCTAAAAGACCCATGAGAAAAAGTTTCTGAGATTTCTTGTGCTTTCTAGTTCACCTAGATTGAAAGTATCACACAAAAGCTACTTTTCTCACTTTACTCAAAACACTGCAAAGATTATTGATAGTAGTCATTAAAAGGGACAGGTGTTTTTTCTGGCTGTTGTAACAGCTGGCTGCATAATTCAATCCGATTAATATGTAAGGATTCACATATGGGTGGGTATTTTATGGATGGCTGGAACAAGTGACAGCATTTAACAAATGACCTAAAATAGGTCTCAGGGTGCTTCTGTTTCTAGCCCTGAGAAACCTGAGGGTTCTACAAGCTTGTCTGTATTTGGGAATCGACTTTCAGATGCATGTTCATGTTTGCTTAATAAACAGGTGGTACTTTTGAGCTTTGTCATGCATTGAAATCACTATTAAGAAACCTCATTTTTCCTAATTAAAAATGTTATAGAAGTTTAAAACTGTCAGGGAAAAAAAAAAAAAGACCAAAAAAAAACCCCCAACAACAACACCCAAACCCAAACCAAAACACCCCACAAAACAAAGAAACCAGTAATAAGGTCTTAATTGCAACCAAAGATAAAACATTTATTTTAGTAGATGACCACAATTACTTCTTTTCCAGAAACAGGTAGAATGCAAAATTATATATGGAATGCCCAATTGAAAGATGTATGAAAATAATGTGGAGAATTCTGTGTTTTGAATAAGCATCATGAAAGGTATTGTAGTGAGAAAGAATGGAGGACCAACCTGTGCCAGTGCATTTTAACTGTTGCATGCATCATGAAAAAGCAGAAATAAAAAGCTCCCTAAACAGTTTTCTAAATATGAGGAACTTAGTATATCACATCTACTTCTATTAAAATGCTCACAGAATTTCACACTGATATTTATTTCCACATCACAATTGCTCTGTGAGTACTCACCCACAAAAGAGGAAACAGGCTTATTTTCCTTTGCCTTTGCTTTGCACACATCAGCATTGTTTTAACCTTTAAAACTTCTGCACTCCTGGGGTCTGAGGCTTGCAGATTTTTCAGCCTTACCACTAGGATACTATAAACATGCTTGACAAAGTGACATGTACTACATGTGGAGAAGCATAAGTTACACGTTACACCCCTGAGAGTGAAGAGCAGCTGCTGTAGGCAAATATTTGTATGCACCTGAGCAGCTTCTCATTTAAGGACCTCTCCAAGTGAAGTGTGGGGCTTGGCTAAGCACTTTCCTCACAAATCCAGCTTTTTTTTTTTTTTTTTTTTTAATGTTTGGCTGGATTTACTTCTCCAGCTGCAGAATAAACTGCTTGGTTATAAATGTTAGCCATTAACTATGGCAGTTAGCACAAGGAAGATTGCTCTCACGTAACAATACAAGATAGAAACTACTACATCTCGCCTGTGTGGCATCTCTATGAGCCATTAAGAGCAGAGAGGAATTCCGCATTTAACCTCAAGGACATGGAGATTGGTTCATTTGTGTCTGAACCTTCACTAGCTCATATCTCTTATTGGTTTATATCATGTAGTATCAAAATAAATAGACATTGTTATGCCAAATGAGATTTTGAGCTTAGCCTGAACTAAAAAAGAAACAATTTTAAATTCATGCAGGCAGTAACCTGAAGCAAGATGAAACTTATATATTTAAACTTACTCAGCCAGTTCAGTTTTTTCTGAGTGCCCCCCTCCTCAAATATTTTTTTTATGTAAGCTTTGATTAATCCTCTCCAAGTATGTATTTATTTAAGTTTATTACTTTAACTTTTTCTGGTCATGTTTTGTAAACATAAAGTATAGAAACCAACATAAAAAATTCTGAATTTCACAGAACCTTTTTGCCTAGCAGGTTAGGTTTTTTAATCACAAAAATCATATATAGATGCTGCAGTGGCTGACTTCCTATCAGTGAGATAAACTGACAAATGTATCACACTGAACCAAGAAGATGAAGAAAATATTGGGACAAAAAAAATAATTGCTTTGAAAGTCTAAAATGTCCTGTTATATCCAAAATATATTTTTCTCATTTGTAAAATTTAAAGAGAAAATGTAGACAAAATGAACCTAAAATTAAGAACAGCCAATAATAATAAAATGTTAAAATGAAACTACAGAACTTTCTGATTTTTTTTAATTATTTTTAAAATTCTAGAAAAGGAATTTAACAGTAATTCACAAATATTTTGGCTGACCACATTCTCAATATAATAAACTTGCAACCAAAAATATCAGTTCTACCTGCATGAATGTGTGAACTGTAAACAACCCTGACATGAGCAGGTTCTAGCATCCAGAGTACTACGAAATTGTATACTATAGCTCATACACGGATGCATATCAGGGTCTGAAAACCAAGTATTATGACACCTCTTTCATATTGCTAGAGCATGAAAGAAGCTAAGACAGGTGATGTCTCTTCTTTGTGGATAGAGGAACCAGATTTGATTCTCTCATTCCCTTACTTTTACCTCTGATAGCTAAGGCAGGCTGCCAGCATTACTCCTCCTTGCACAGAATGCCTTGTTTTGACTTGGAGTGGGGTGGTGATTTTATATGTGCAGGACTCTGCTCTCCTTGCTTTAAGTAGTATGAAGTAGCTCAGGTCAAAACAGTTTAACCTCAAGGTTCATATGTGGAATCTTGAAGAACTGAAAGACAAAAGGTGGAATAACATTTTTGGGTGTTTTTTCAACAATAGTCTATTCTCTCGTGAAAACTAAACTAATTTCTGGGGATGGTATGTGTGTTTTAGGCTGATTTCTCTCTATGCAAGCCGTTTTTCTTTGTCCTTGGGGAAAAACAAACAAACAAGCCAGGCACTAAGTTTATGCTGGTATTATTCAATTCAAAATATATACCCTTATTTAGATTGTTTCATTACTAACATTAGAAGCCATTTCTCTTCAACATTTAGTTCCTTTGTTTTTATCTTTACTCAAGGATATCAGTTGAACGCCATCATGGTATGAAACAGTGATACAGTCAAATGTTTAGAGACTTTTGGAACTGAGTGATATTGACTATGGAGTACTAGGGAAAGAGACAGGAATTTCTTTTTGGAAAGGGAAAGAAGATGACAAAATAACTTTTGAATTGACTAAATTTCACAATTAGACCAAATCTGTAAGTACATATAGAGCCAAGAAAGATCTTATTGATTCAGGGATCGTTAGGAGTGTGTAAGAGATAAGTGAGAATGAGGGTTGTACTTTGTCAGTGATAATAGGGTGGCCAGTAGAGGACGGGAAAGGACAAAGCTCTTAGTGTATAGTCTGAGATGGGTCCATAACTATGTAACTACCTTCCCCAAACCATTAGGACTGGCCTCTTCTTACTGTGCCAGCATGAAAACAGATTTGCAAAGATGGGAGGATGGGGATAGGTATTGCTTTATTTAACATGCATGTGTCCCATGAGATGAGTGTAAAGAGAAGGAAGCTGCAGGTTGAGAAGTATTTCGTTGGCAAGGTTGCTTCATGTGGAAGGATGTGCCAAGAGCAAACCAAAAGGCAGAACACTGAACTTTGTGTGGTGCAGATCCAAACTTTTCCTTACTGCTTACCATGCCTCCCAGGTACAGCTGAGGCTTGTGTGAGAAATCCCGGATCTGGTCACAAAGAATTCAGAATTACTCACAGACTTGTCATAAAAAAGGCTGCTCCAATTATATGTACAAGTTTATAGTTTAAATTTAAGACTGAGATATGCAATATTTATAATTATTCTAAAACTTAAGAAAACCTATATTCTAGAGCATAATGAAAAAAACTAAACGATGCTGAAGATATCTTAATAATATGCAAAACTTTATGAGTTCAGGCAAGAGTAAAATATCCCTACATTTCAGGTTGCATTAAAGAAAAACAGTTTGCCACAGTGCTTTGTAGTTGATAATATTTTTCATTAATTTTTTGCATTCATCAGAGCAAGAGGGATCATTTATGAATTATGATGGCTAGCAAAATTAAAATAATTTGCAAATATCTCCGTTTTAAGTATGATAGGAAATTCGTAATAACCAAAAAGATTTTAAAAATCATTAAAATTTCCTTTTTCAGAAAAGGTTATTTTAAGCTGATTTTTCTTATTTGAAAAAGTTATCATGCAAAAAATAAAACCCCCCTTTAATAAAAAAAATGTTAAACTTCTCTGCTTACCTGTGTATTTAATATTAGAGAGGAATTGATTAATCTATAATACTGACAGCTGAAAAGAAAGTCTTAATAATACATTCATTAAAATACTGAGCAAGATGCGGTAAATGGCCAGGTTAAACACTTCAGTTTTCTGACCTTGGTTAAGTGTAAGCAGATATATCACAGTAAAAATAAAGTAACGTAAGCATATATACTAAAATAACTAGAACTCTGAGCCATATTTACTGCACTACTGACTTCGGTTTCGTGTTGTAGACTGTTTGTTACAGTCAGAGATGACTGAGGTTGTCAGTTAAAAGACTGAATCAAAAATCAATAATCACTGAGATAAATATCCCATCATTTTTGTGAAGTATTTCATAAACCCCTGTGGTATTACTATATAATATGCAAATCAGATTAATATAGGACCACAGTCTCTGTGGTCTGTACAGACTGTCAGTACTGTAGTTCCCTGTAGTATTAAAGTCCGCAAAGCCTGACTTCTAATATATTCATGAACGATGAACGAAAGACATGTTGCATGCAAAAATAGCTACATCCTTTGGAAGGACAACCAACCAGATGCTTTCATTTCTAGGTTGGCAACCATGGGGATGCAATAAAAGTGAGGTGTTAGTCCTGGGACTTTACACCTAGGATTTTCAGTAATAAATGTTGCTCTGTTAGCAATACATATAAGGTTTTAAAAAAGTTTCTGCCATCAAAAAGCCATGTGTATTTCCTAGTTTAAGGGTAAGTTCTGCCTTGTACATGCCAGCTTACAGGTAAAAGTACCTATGGTGGGGGGGATTTCCAACTACCCATTGTTTTGTTTGAGACCACCTCTTAAAACATCAGGATTTTATAACTTGCTTTATGGAATGGCACTGTTAGAAAAAAGTTTTGCTTCTGTCTTACTGGGCTGAAACACTTCACAGTGTACCAGTCTGGCTATGGTTCTCTGGTACCCCACAGGGTGTCAGGCAGCTCACAAGGTTCCCCCATGGGTAGAAGATCAGGAACAGGAACAACTTGTTTCTTTTTTTCAAGTCTATATGCCAAGTAGAAACATGCTTTGGATAGTTTCTATGCTGCGGTTTTATTTATATGCAGTATAGAAATCTGTCTCAGAGCTCACTTCCACTGAAGGAATAGCATAACCAGACTTTTGCAAAGAATGGAGGTATGAGACCTTGCTCAAAAAGATTATAGCTGTCACTGAAAGAGCAAGTGGTCCATGTTCTAATGCATGTCAAAACTTAAAGGTGTATTACATTAGTTAGGTTGTCAACATGTCCTTCTCTTCCTTTACTTGAACTTTTGCTGCTGTTTGAAAAAAAGCAAACCCACAAATTAGATACAGAACTCTGACAAATTGAGAAATTAATAACACTAATCTTCTGAGATAGGAGAAATAACTGCTTTGATACAAATATTGCGAAAAAGAGTTATAAGCTATTTACCTCTAAGATGCTTGCATGTGTTCAAAATCAAATCAAAACAACAAAGCCAGAAACCCATTAGAAGTCAGAAAACATTATTTCAACATTTGTGAAGAATTTTATTTTAGTGAATGCCGCATTAAGCCTTTTGTATTCCTCAAATGAAAATTAGTGCTTTAGCAAAGCCAATGTTAGTCCTCATTTGTGAGGACTCACTTCCTTAGTGAATGGTGTCAGGGTGAGTAAAGGTAGCAGAATTAGGTTTTATTGATTTAAATATCACTTTTATCATTATAATACTCTTTTTTTCACAATACAAGGTTAAGAGAGAAAATTGTGCTGACTACGATTTCTGTTCTATTTATGCATAGGTGTATGCACACAATCACAATTGCAACTTTTTTTTGTTGTGGTTAAAAGTCTCGTAACCTGGAGCAACTGAAGGAACCCGTTGAGTTGTGTAAATTACGTGTTGTGTAAATTATTATGTTTCTTTAATGGAATTAATAGGTGATGAGAGCCTGAAGGCTGGTTGTTTGACTTCATATATGTATTTTTAAGTATAGAATTCATTCAAAGAAACAGCAGTTTCTGCTATATCCTGTTATATATGAAACAAGATGTGTTGAATGTAAGAGGTATTAAAATCTAACTAGTTTGACCATTCAACAGATACGAAACAGTGGGTGAAGTATGGTCTATGAATCAAAATGAAATAGTTATGTACCTTTAGGAGGCTTTAGCATTGATGGTAATATTGTGGTAGAGACGTTGCCATTACGTCAGACTACCTGACAATATGATCATTCTAGCATGATTTTTTATGGAAAGATTACTCTTATTTCTGTTATTAAGAACCTAACTTCATAGGGGATCCTACAATATAGGGGAGAGTGAGGAGAAGATGGCATTTCAGGCACAGATCGCTTTGTGAGCTGAAGTGCCGAACCCATATACCAGGGGAGTGCATGGAGGATTCTAGCCTAGTGAACATCCATCTGCTCCACGTACATGGGAGTTATGTGCTTCAGGTGACCTTCGCTCCCACAGGGCCATCTTTGTTATCCCCTTACAAGGCAGATTAACTTTGTTGCCCCGTTACCTCACAAACGCTTCATGAAGGTATGGTAGTGCTCCTTCTCTTTTAGGAGTACAGCCCATAAACATGTCAACTTTGCATTTATTTGTTTGTAATTTTATGGTGAAAATGTTTTCAACTAGGGCAGAGGGCAGAGATGTTTTTTCACATTTCTTCTTCCTTATTTGAGATGTTCAGTTGACCTTGAAAAGTTGTAGATTCTCTTCTGTGTATTGGGGATAACACTGAGTTCCTAGGAAAAGATGGTAATGTCAGAAATTACAGCCTCATAAAGCCCTTAATTCTCATCATAAAAATAATATATAAAGTAGAGAACTATGAGGGTGCCTTACATATTGCACTGTCAGGTTTAGGAGCACTACAATAAAATTTACAATGCCTTTTTATTTTATAGTAGGTAAGAAAGAAAGAAAGTGTAGCTTAAAAATTGTCATGTTATAAACAAGTGAGCTTTTTAGGGGATGGAGGAAGGGAAGATGGGATCTCAAAATGCTGGGCTTTGGGACTTTTACTACATCTTTAAAATAATGTTGCCAAGAATGCCAGATGTTCAGTCCAGGTGAAGTTTTTAAATACATAATAGGTTAAAATTCTAAAATTCTGCTCATTATGAGCCAAATGTTTCTCTCAGAGTATTTGAGAATGTAGATAATACAAATAACTTTAGGAGCTTCTGAAAGCACAATTAGTGAGCACAGAAAGAGCTCATTTGGGCAGGAGGCAACACATGAAATCCAAGTGTGTTGTGGCCAAGGGGAGTTTTCCCAATGATACTAATGAATGCAAGATTTCACTGAGTTTCCCTAGAAAAATTCAATCACGCCTCTTCCGAGCAGTAGTAATCGTCTTCATCATTACCGCTTTCACCCTGACTATGACTGGCTTTCATGGCTAAAAGTCTAACATGCCCCTCTGTGCTCAGTGCACAGAAGATATTAGTTCATTCCAATTCCCACCTGTAGGACTTGGCTCTCTAGCTTGAACCAGGCAAGGTTGTATTTCTGCTTCCAAATGGTGGCTGAAATGACAGTTGCTGTAAAATCACAAGCATGTCATATATGACATAGCAAGCAGGTCTGAAATTATCCATTTTTCAACTCGGCGATCAGAATATAAGAGATGTTAGCTTCATTATTTTCTTAAAAGCCTCACTGAAGATGCTTTTTGTGTAAAATGTTTTAAATAAACATATGGACATGAGTAGAGTACATAGAATATGGAAAGATAGAAAGCAAACATAAATACAGGTATTCAAGGTCAAAAACAAGAGGTCAAGATGATTACAAAGAATAAATGAGAACAAATTTTCTTTCCTTCTTAGACACTCACCTTCAACTGAATATTTTGCCTAAGAGAGACAAGCTTAGTCTTGAAGCACTTTGCACAGCATGCTGGCCACCAGGAACTGCTGAAGAGTTAGGCATCTTGCAGAAGCACTTTTTATTCTGACCTAGCTAGTGATAGAGTTTTATTGTGAGACTTTGCTATTGGTTTCAATGGATAGATAAAAATACATGTAGAATAGAGGCCACGTATCATCTTTTGGATGGAAAAACTGAAATGCTGTAGTATGTGAGAGGTTTTGAAAGCTATCGTTCATAGTTGTTTGCTTGCAAAACTGGCTTGTAGAAATTTCTCCGTTTTCTCTTCAGAGGTTCACAGTGTTTTGGAAAATATTTTCATACATGGTTAATCTTTCATACATCATTATGTGGGCAAAAAGTAAGTCTATCAAAAATTTAAAACAACCAGTTGTTGTTCTGGAAGGCAGCAGATGTTGAATATTTCACAGATGCCTTCCTCCCATTTGTTTGGTTTCACCACTTATGTGGAGATAACTGAAACACATTTTCCAAGCCTCAGCAGTGCACTTGATCAGCACTCTGGTAGCAGATGAGCTTCCGTGTAATGGTGTCCAACAGGTGTGAAAGGGGAGAACGGGGCTTTCATTCGAGTGGTTTATAGATGTCTGCTAATTACATTCTGCTTCTCCCAACACTCACAAGGGAATCTCACACACTTGTCAGCTTCACAACATGTGGTAAGGACTGGGAGACCTACTGTCTGAAAAAAAAATGCCCTCCTCCTTCTTCAGAGCCTGACAAGTAGTTCACTCATGGTCAGATGGGTATTTTTCCAAAACTAGCAGGCAGCTATGAAACTATGGTAGAGTATGTATCTTCTTTCTGAACTGATATCTATAATACTTGTTTGTTGGGGTTTTTTTTTGGAAGAAAGCGCTAATTACTTCAGTTTGTATTTAGTATTCTAAGAAAGATAATTTGTTGCTTTTTTGTAAGGGCTAGAATTTCGATATTTTCAGTCCTCATTTTACCTCTAGTATGTTTACAAGGATTTATAGAAGGGATTTATTCATGAACTTCTGCTTTTCTCTGCGAATTACTGATACACTACTTGGTTAAAATTCTTAAGATTTTAAAGTAATTGAAATGTTAGGTTGAGTATTAGGAAGAATTAACTACTGAGATTTTAAGAAAGTAAATTAATTTTTTTCTAAATTTCAGTAGAATAGCCTTCTAGATATCCTGTAAGATTTGTATGCAGTGTCATTTTTAGAGACTGTTCTCAGCAATATCAGCCTTTTGGATTAATTCACAATATAATTTGAATGCAACATGTAAAAAAACCTCCAAAACTCAGATATAATTTTAGAGGACGATATTCTGCCATGTAGTTACGTTTTACTTAAACAGATGCACAACTTTCCTGAGTAAGTATGATGAAACATGCAGCATCTTAGTCATCCACATTTTGTGTTAGATATTGTCCCTACAAAGATCTTAAAGCCTGGTAATTTCTTTTGGTCAAGCCTAGTACTAAAATTAACATCTAGTACTAAAATTAACGTCTGACAGCTCCAAACATGTATACTGTCATAAGACTTTCTCTCTGCTCCTCCCCCCCCCCCCCCGCAATCTGAAAGAAAAGCATCCCCAAATATTAACGATTCACCTATAGCTAGTAAGCATACTGAAATGCTGAGATATCAGCATATAGAACTATAGTTGCTGTTACTTCAAAATTAATAAAAGTGAAAAGCATTGGGAGAAAACTATACACAAACAGAAGTTCTTTTCAGCTAAAACAGGAGGGACTGCAATGAGAATCATGTATTGATTTTTGCCAAATTTAGAAGCCCACCCTGCAAATAGCATGGTCAGAGAACAAGTATTTTTTAATCATAGTAACTTCCTGTGAAAAGGTCAGAAAGTTAAGGATCATGAAACATAAAGACAACATTTTTATACTACTGTTAAGTCAGATTTTACATTTGCATGCTTTGTCAGTTAAAGAGATTAAGAAATAATCACATTTTAATGTAAAGTTGATTTACAGGAAGAGGAGTAGACAGACAGCTTGGCATCGAATGAATACTTATCTTAAGTCTTGCTGGATTATTTTGGTAGTATCTGTGTTGAATGGTAAAGTTATTCTGCAAGGTGGGAAAAAAAGAACCATCACTGTATTTTAATGAGAAACATGCCTTTTTTCTTGCTGCAAATATCTAGAATTAATATCATAATTACTAACATACTCCCTTTACTTCCCTAAAATTACCAGGTTCCCACATTTTGGGATATGCCTGTGATAAACCATGCTAAGAGGGTGTCACTCCCCAGGATGAAGACTGTCCTACAGCATCCACGCTCTGTCCCATTCACACAATGCAATTTCTTCCTGGTGATTCTTCTGATGAACACAGGTATCACAGAAAAAACATTTCTAGTCTTTTTACTTTGCTATAAAGCAAGGCTTATTTCACTTCTCCTTTGGCCATCTATGTGATTTTCACACTGCTAGGACTATTATGAGAGAATATCCCTGTCAGCTCTGTCCCTTTGAACTTCTCTTCAGAGTTCAATTCAAACTAAGAGAGTAGCAAAAATATTTCCAATCATCCTAGACGACAATATCCTGCCATACTGGGAAGTTCGATCTAAAATGGGACTTGCCAGCTTACTGAGAAGAGAGAATAGGCAATGAATTATTCAGAGTTTCTAGTCAACAACCTTTTATACCGTGTTCTATCCCAGGAGAGATGGTTCAGGCTCAAGTACTGTATTTGTCAACAGTAAACTAAACCTGCTGCCCAAATCCCACACAGACAGTGTTAAACTGCTTGTATATTGTTATGGCTGTCATTTAAGGCAGGTAAAGCACAGAAATTCAGAGCAAGGCTGTCCCTGTATTCTTAACTCACCCCCTTGTGTTTTCACTTTTCATGAACTCAGAAAAACAGCAATGCTGCAAGAATTACTGGGTCTGCAACAACACCTAGGCACAGGGGAATCCATTAAGAACAGCATCAGTGATGCAGCATTAATTCTGGGCTTCCTTTATTTGTGCTTAATTTAAAACATTTCTTGCAGACTTTTATTTCCATGAGATGGTTTTAGAAATGCAAATCCCATGGCCATGGATTGTTGATTGTAATGGAAGGAGTCTATTTCCCTGACGTGATACTTCAGGTGACCCCATTACACTTAAAGCAGCAGGAAATTTGCTCCTTGTTATCGGTTCCTATACTGACATCGTGCTTTTCTCTCATTTCTTCAGTGTGTTTGTATAAAGAGAGCATTTACAAATAAAGCAATGAAGAAGATAATACCCACTCAAATGACCTTGCAATTTTTCTCCCTAAACCATGTTTTAAATACATAAGACAGTATTTAGAGGTATCTTTTGCATGCTTTAGTAACAGGGACATGAGTGTTGTTCCACTATGTTAAATAAGGTCTGACTTACACTAGATCAAACTGGACCCTTTGATTCACACTTCAATATCGCAATCCTAAAAACACTGACCCTTTCAAGTATGTTACTAAATCTGCCACTTCTTGAAATCAGGTATTGTTTGAGGACAACCAGCCTAAATTTTTGTTCTTGCTGTTTATAAAAAGTGTCACAGACAGATGAAAAGTAAGATCAGAGTGCTGTCCTCATAAAAAAAAAATAAATATCTTGTTGGTACCTACATTTGGCAATGCTCAAATTTCTATTCCTCTTTTGAAATGTTATTTTCTATGAATTCCTTCATTCAGAATCAAGCCCCCAGCTTTATATGTTAATAGATATTTTCCTTCTTCAGGTTTTCTTTTTATTTAAAAAATATTTATAGATCGATGTACTTTGGGAGCCAGTTACTGCACCAAACAGTTCTTAGCAGATATACTTATCTCAGGCACTTTAGTTGTTACTGGGGTAAAAATAAACAACCCACACTTATTGAGACAAAATCCAAATGTATTATCTTACCATGTTGTGGAAATAGTCATATGTCAGTTTCTGTGGTGTGAATTGTTAGAGCTGGAGAGAACACTGATCTTTTTCCTGTGAGATTCAATCTCATAAGCCTTTATCATTTCCATGAGGTGCTTGTCACACTGTCAGCAACTTGTAGTAATGGCTATGTTTCCACCTCTTTTTCTCAAAAGTGAATCTATTGTATAGATGACTTTGCTTTTTGAGAACTTATATATGACTTTTGAAAATACTTACTTCTAGATGTCAAAATTAATCCCCATTTTAACCAATACATCTTTCTCATCATTTTTCTGAAGCACCTCACATTACTTTATTAGAAAAACATCCATAAAGAATAAAATGCCTAAACGTATATTAGTCTCAGGAATATAATGTTAAATTAACCTCGGTGAAATGTGAAAAATATCCATGCCTATCTATTAAAAAGTCATGAAATTAATTCCAATAATTAGGACATGAATATTAGGAAATGTCAGAGTTGACTCTGATTTATCTTTATGTACATGTTACCCTAATTATAGCAAGATTGTACTCGATAAAAATATTTTATAAATATCAGTCAGTCTTCCATGTGCCGGTACCCCATGTCAGCAAACACAGAAGCAGCAGTTACAGACCAGATGGCCTAGCTAGGGATGTGTTGTTTACATACATTTGTGTGGTTTCATTGTGTGTTGTGAATGTGCAAACTTGATTCACATGCCTGTAGGCAACAGTTATCCATTTTTGTCTAATTTTTCCATAGTTACTTTGCACTTGTGGTACTAGTTTTGGGATTGATACCATTATTAACATGATCAGTTCCCACATTGTATGAATACAGATCAGTTTCACTTGGCAAACTTTTCTCCAAACTTGAAAAAATAGCTTTTTTAATCAAAGTAGATATCTGTTCTTGGCTATGCTTCATGCTCAGTATAAAACTAAGTCATAACCTAGATGACACTATTTTCCTGCTTTAGTTCTTATCATAGAATCACAGAATCCCAGAATTGTTGAGGCTGGAAGGCACATCTGGAGACTGTTTAGTCCAATGACCCTGCTTAGACAGGGTCAGGTAGAGCAGATTGCTCAGGACTCTGTCCAGTTGAGTTTTGAATATCTTCATGAATGGAGACTGAACAACCTCTCACAGCAACCTGTTCTAGTGTTTGACCACTTTACAGTAAAAAAGTTGCTTCCTCTTTTTAAATTATTTTTTTTTTGTTATTTCAGTTTGTGCCCATTGCCAGCTGTCCTTTCAATGGGCAGCACTGAAAAGAGTCCTGTTCCTGCTTATTCATTTCCTCCCAGCAAGTATTACATACTTTGACAAGATCCCCCTGAACTTTCTCTTCTCCAGGCTGAGCAGTCTTGGTTCTCTCAACTTCTCATATGACTGATGCTCCAAGCTCTTGATCATCATGGCCCATTTTGCTGGATTTGCTCCAGCATGTTCACGTCTTGCTTGTACTGGGGAGCCCAGAACTGGACCCAAAACTCCATATGTGTCTAACCAAGTCTGAGTAGAGGGGAAGGATTACTTCAACTTGCTGGCAATGCTCTTCCTAATGCAGCCTGGTATACTGTTTGCCTTCTTTACTGCAAGACACATTGCTGGCTCATGGTCAACTAGTTGTCTACCAGGACTCCAGATCCTCTTCTGCCAAGTTGTTTTCCAGCCAGTCAGACCCCAGGAAGCAACTGGTACCTGGGTTTATTCCCCTCCAGATGCAGAATTTTTGTTTCTTATTGTTAACCTTCAGGAGATTCCTGCTGGACTGTCTCTTCAACCTATTGTGATCCCTTCGAAGGGCAGCACAACCATGTAGCCTAGAAAACACTTCTCCCAGTTTTGTACCATCTGCACACTTCCGAAGATGCACTCTGCCCTATCTTCCAGGTCATTAAGGAAGATGGTAAAGAGTATTAGCTCCAGCATCAAGCCCTGGGGTGCACCCTCAGTGACTCCCTCCAACTAGACTTCATGCTGTTGATCACAAGCCAGAATTTGAGCTGATTTTCAGTCCACTTCCCTTTACATTTTCACAGTCTATACTTCATCAGTCTGTCTATGATGATGTTACAGGACACAGCGTCAAAAGCCTTGCTAAAATTAACAATATCCACTGCTTTCCCATCATCCATTGCACCAGTCTTCTATGCATCATAGAACACTATCAGGCTGGTTAAATATAATTTCCCCTTCATAAATCCATACCAACTACTGCTCCTCACCTTCTTGCCTTCACGTGTTTGGCAATGGTTTCCCAAACCATTGCAAGGTGCCTCACAATAACATCCTCTTTGTGTGCATCCTGTCAGGCCCAGGGACTTGCACCTGTCCAGTTTACTTAAATGTTGTTTATTCAAATCCTCTTTCATGTCTTCCTCGCTCCTGACTGAAGGTCAGTGTTAACAGTAAAGACAGAGGCAAAGAAGGGGTTAAGTACCTTGATTTTTTTCCATGTCCTTTGTAACAAGGTCCCAGCTCCATTCAGCAGTGGGCTTTTGTTTTGCCTTGTCTTCCAGTTGCTGCTGCTGTATATGCAGACACCCTTCTTGTTGCTTTTTGTGTTCGTCACCAGATTTGATGCCAGGTGGCTTTTGGCTTTCCTGACACCATCCCTACTTGCTCATATGTTTTTTTTCTATATTCCTCCCAGGTTAGCTGTCTTGCCTCCATGTCTTGTACACTTCCTTTTCATGTCTGAGTTTAGCCAGGAACTCTTTGCTGATGGCTGCAGGCTTCTTGCTGCCTTCGCTTGATTTCCTGCTTGTCAGGGTAGACCATTTGTCAGCTTGGAAGACATGATCCTTGAAAATCAGGCAGGTCTCCTGGACACCTCTTCTCTCAAGGGCAGTAACCCATGGGATTCTTCCAGGCAGATTCCTGAAGAGGACAGAGTCTGCTCTTCTGCCTGAAGTCCATGGTTGTATTCTGCTTTTTACCTGGCCTCCTCCTCTCAGGATCCTGAACAGCACCATCTCATGGTAACTGCAGCAAGGCTGCCTCTAATATTCACATCTGTTCTGAGTTGTGCTTTGTTTGTGAGAATCTGGTACTTCAGAGCATCTTCCTTTGCTGATTCCTTGATCACTTGTGTCAGGAAGTTGTTCCCAATGCACTCCAGAAACCTCCTGGATTGGCTGTGCTGTGCTGTACTGTCCTTCCAGCACATGCTGGAATAGTAAAAATCTCCTGTGATCACTGGGGCCTGTGGATGTAAGGTTTACTCCAGTAGTTTGAAGAAGGCCTCATCTACTCTTAGGATCAGGCAGCCCATAGAAGAAGCACATCACAACATCACCATCTTGTTGTGCCTGCTGATTGTGATCCATAAACTTTCCGCTAGCTCCTTTGATTGTGTGTTCAGATTCACATGCTGTGACTTACAAGGACAGAAACTTTCCTTAATGACTTCTTGCTTTTTTTTAATGACTTCTTGCTTTCCTTCATAACTTTTTTCAGTCTGTGAACACTCCTTCTATGAAATTGGATGTTAGTAGGACCATCTCTTCTTTAATTGCTGGGTCATTCATCAGAATGAGGACAATAAAGTGAAAAGAATCTCACTAGCCATCAGTCACATTAGAGGCTTCTTAACTGCTGTCTGCAGTGGTATATCTTCCATTTGATATACATTAACATTTTGAAGAGAATTGATTGTTTTAACTGTGTCTTAGTGTGTCTCTCAGTGAGACAGTTCAGTACCAGATCTTGCTGTTTATGTTTATTTGTGCTTCTTGTCTTTGTTCCTATTTTATCATTCAAATCAAGTAATTTTCTCTGCCTGCAGTTTGTGGGCTTTAATTAACTGGCATGAGATTGGTTTTGTATGACCTGTAAGATATTTTACCAGTAACTTTTTTGCACTTTGTGCATCCAATTACAGTATCTAGATTTTTGGTAACCATAATTAGTACTATATACTAACGATAAGATTGCAAGTTAAAAGGAAATGCACAACTGCATTCTAAAGCTACATGATTAATTAGAGATTTTAAAATTACGTTCAGTTTACATGTTGGCAAAACAGGATGTAGTGTAATATCTTCATGTCAAGGGAATGTTTGTTATCAGTAATTAACAAAAATAAAATGTGTCTTACTTGCAGGCTTCAAAATAAGAATGAAAATGAGGTACAACCATAAAGAATTTCATGCACCTGGCAAGAACAATAATTTCTTGTAGGTAAGAGCATGGCTGGGCTGGGAACAGGTTACATTCTTTTCCTTTCTAGCAGCTGCCTTTCTTATTCCATTACCAAGATCAATTTGTAAAATGTTTAAAACACATTCACGGTATGGTTATATAGCTTCAACAAATAAAACCAAGTATCTCCACTGCAACAATCAAAGACAGTGTCTCTCATCTAAGCAGTTTCCCAACACACTTAAACTGACTGCAGATATTGATGAGAATCTCTTATCCTTACCTTAAAATAAACTGATCCAGTGATTGTTTAGGGCAACATCTAGCTATCTTGGGCAGGCTGCTTCAAGTTAGCTGTCATGCAGTGTAAAATTAAAGAATACAGTAATTCAGCAATTCAGGGATGTTAAGTGGAATCCTGTGTGTTTGGAAGATAGGTGAGGTTGCACTGGTCCAAAAGGAAAAATAAATTCTCACAGTCTGAACAGTGGGTAGGACAGAGCTAACCAAAGCCAAAATGCTGACGGCTAAAGCTCGGTACATATTTCTTTTCTGAAGCACAACATTTGAGCTGATGACTTTTGGAAGCTGCCTCCAGGCTTTCCAGAGCTCCATGGTTCTCTGGAGAACTGTCCTAAGAGTAAGTTCCTGTCTCTGCATAAAGCTCAAACATAAGGCTTTGCCTCTCCCCTGATTTTTGCATTTTAGATACCAAAGTAGATACTCTGAATCTTACCCTTTGGCAACAAGGAATTAGGTGATTACCTTGGGCGTCATAGAGGAGTGATTGAGGGATGTGAGGATGTGTGTATTTTTGAGTGACTTCCTCCTTGACATAAGGAGCTATGATAGTGCAAAGAAAGGAAAAAAAAAAAAGCACAGCATTCATTCTTGCACAGGCAGTGGTTAACCATGCCCTAGGAGCAATTAGACCGACCCTCTTAATCCCTAGCTGCCTAACTGTAGAATAATTTGTCTAACGTATCTGGTGACCACACTGAAACTGGACCATTGTGCTAACAGGGACTGAAGGTCTATCAGGCAGAAATAGAGCCTACAACATGCAGAGACCATTTCTCAGTAACCAAAGTATTCAGTGGAAAGAGGAAGGTACTGAGGTCAGAACATACGTAGCTGCCTAAGCTGGTGTGTACGGAGAACCTCGTTGATATTTATGTGACCATGAAAGCAAAGGCATTCTGCATTGCCCCATTGGACTTCTGTGCCAAGCCTCTACCTATATCAGACCTGAAGCCCCAGCAGTCCATCTTTATCGTATCCTTTTACAAGAAGAAATGAGATGAATGGCTTTCTGGTGACACAGTTTAAATAAACATGTAGTGCTACTGATCTTGAACAGGCTCTTCCTCTGAAGTAGGAAGAGTCTGGGAAATAAATGGGAAAAGGAATAGAAAGAAAGAAGGAAAAAGAAAAAAAAAATGTAAAGAAATGCCATAGACATTCCGGTCATCAGTCAAGTTGTCATCAGTCTAATCCTGGCATCTGTAAGTATTGCCAGAGGCAGGCTGTTGTCTAATTCTTTGCTTTCACTATCTACATTGATTTGTTAGTGCTACTTATTGACTGCTTGATGTTATTGTTCTTTTACATCAACCCACTTAGACTTTGTAGTTTGTTACGAAAACTGCAGCTTCTTCCTCTGTCTTCATAATCATTATTCAGCTGTATCTCCCATTGTGGCTGAAAGAAGAGAAACTTCGGAGATAGGATAGAACAGGGTTAGAAGAGTGAAGGGATGTTTAATGCAAAAGAGAGCCTGAAGCGGTCAGAGGAAGGAAAGGGCCTAAAAGAAAAGGAAAGCTCAGGATGCAGAAGACCAGCAGTAGAATAAAAGGAAAACCCAGGAGGAGGCAGAAAATTTTGCTTTTATGGAAACAAAAAGGGATGGGGGGGGTGGGGGGGGTGGGAGGTGGGCAGAAATTGAAAGTGTAGAAAAAAAGGAAGATGGCAAAGATAGGAAAAAAAGAGAATGAACCAGGAGAATCAGGAGGAGATGATTAAAAAAATAGATCAGTTTTAAACAGAGATAAAGTGAAGAAGAGCATACATTTTTGCATTTCCTTTATGCTGGTTTGGATTTATTGGACAGAAAGTCCATACCTATGGACTATGCTTTAGCTTACAGAACAAAATATCGGTTGTAGCTCATGAGCCAGAAAAAGAATCAGTTTTCAGTCACATGAAAAAGCAGGACCACAGCTATTTAGCACAAGAAATCAAGACTGCAGTACCGCATGCTACAGTTCCCCATTAAGCTAAGAGATATAGTTCCCTGTGACGTAGGAAGAAATCTCTCCAAAAACTAACCTGCCACATTCCCTGGAACACTTTATTAGTTTCTGTCATGTAACTATTGTTCAGTCAATAAATTTTCAATCATATTGGTCATTTAAATATATTAATTAATCCAGAAAGAGATCACCTTTAAGTTATTTACTATCATATTGATGTGCTAACTTATTTTTCTTCTTATGATTTATTATCTCAGTGTTATTTTTTAGAGTCTTTTTTTTCTTTTTTCAAAATTAATTTTAAGGCCTAAAAATGTGGTTGTGTGCCAAATAGGATTTTTAAATTGTCTGAGCAGAATCCGAATATGAAAAGGAACTATGAAGTAGCTTATACAGTCACTGTTCGAGTAGTTTTCCATTTGCATTTTGGAAATCTCAGTTTAAATGTCAGTGTCAATAGGCTGTAGGTATCTTAAGGCTTTTCTTAAAATTAATGCTTATTGAAAAGTTCATCCAAAATAATGTCATACCGTGAAAAAAAAAAAAAAAAGAGCAAAAATCTTTTACAAGGTTTTCAAAAGCTGAACTTGGAAAAGAAAAAAAAATGCATTCAGATTCATTTCACCTTGACCTACATCACTTTGGAAGGCTTTTTGGGTTTGTGAAGGAACCTGTATTAGAAAAAAAAAAAAAAAAAAAAGAGTGAGAGAGAGAAAGAGACGGCAGGAGAAAAGAAAAAAACACGGTAACCTTCAGAAGACATTCAGCAGAACCTGACAAAGTTTTGATTGAAGAAAGATTGATTCTCTAAAGTTTGAGTGGTCAGACATGCACTGAATTTGCTAGAGGTTCATTGCTATATCCTAGAAAGTATTTTCAGCCCTTCAATCCTAATGAGCTTATTAGTAAAAGGCTGAAAGGATCACAGATTGTCTATCAAGCATGACTGTCAGTCACACGTTGTTAGCAACTCTGCTGTGATTTATATACCACCCTTACAGAAAAGAGAGGTATGAAAAAGATGAGCCTTATTGTGTCTTATGACCAGTGTGGTGGCACAAATAAAATGTACAGCATTGTGCTTAGGGGGTGGGAAGGTATGAGTTCTCCATGAGGAAGTAATAGAAAATCAGACAGAATGGTACCTTTCCCCTCTTGTTTCCTCCAGTGACAATTATATTGCATAGAACAAATTGAATTACCTGCAACAGTAATAGTTACAGTCAAAAAATATGCTATTAGATGCGATTGAAAAGAGGGGTGCGGGGTGTGGAGTGGGGAAATCTCAAACTCCACTTGGCTGCTGTTAGCAACAGGCATTTTCTAACTTTCCTGGACTCAATGCAATTAGACATGGCTGATTGTTGATGTGTTTTTACATCCAACAGAGACTATATTTCATATCCTTGTTTTATTTTTTGTGTAGCAGCAGGAACTATTGATAACTTCAGTTACAGAAGAATATAATTTAGGGGGAAAAAAAGTTGGGATAATTTGGTTATTACTGAAAGATTTTCAAATTGTTAAAAAAGAGGGGTGATTGTAACACAATGCTTCTCAGTGAGGCTTGTATCTAAAGGGAATGAAAGTAAGGCTTGAGAAAATTACAGATAGGTCAGCAATTAAAAAGAATTAAATTCACGTTGAGCTGAGCTGAGAGCTATACACACAAGTAACTACCACTTTAGAGTTGTTGGGTAACCCCAAGAAAGTCTTTGGGATACCAATTTATCTTAGATTAAAACAACCCTTCCTTGTACCCCCCTGACCGATGTTGCTTTCCCTTCTACCCGGTAAAGGTTTCTCTCTCTAAATCTTTCAAAATTTCCAAATCCAAAGCTTTCTCAATGGCTCCCTGCTCACCGCTCTTCTTCCCTCCTGGCATATCTGAGTCTTAATTATAAGGATTCCTTTGTAAGTTTGCAGGCACCTTTCATACAAAAAGGAAAATCCAGGACCCCTTTGAAAATTTTTCATGCATGGATCCAATTTTACACTGTTACTGAAACCTTGCTGCATAAAAACCAAATCCTTCCCAACATACTTGTTTGCAACAAATTAAGACTATAGTTTATAGTCATTTTTTTCTGGAAATTTTTTGTTCCTTTTTATTGGCTGGATTGTGTGTGACTGGTATTCAAGAAGATCTTTTAATAAGCTCACCTCCTGAATGCCTGCCACAGCTGGAGAATTGCTGAATAAAACAGCTGCATCCAAAAGGGGTATGGTAGGGTAATGGTATCAGTCCAGAGAGCTAGAGTTGGCAAGACTGTAGCTGATGATTTGGCTACACAATTGAAATATGCATCAGTGGAAGTATTTGGGAGTGGCTCAGCTCTGTACCACTTGTTGTAAAGCCCTATGTAAATTTTGGTAGGGAATAATCCGTGTTCATCATTTGTGTAGCTGTCCCATCATGGAAATGTTACTGTTGACAACATAAATTGCAGCCACCTTCAAAACCAGCCAATAATCTAATTCCCAAAGTATTTAAAATAGATAGCTACTTAAATTAAAGCTTCCTGCAACTGTGTGCATTTCAAGCTTTCAGTGAGAAAATAATGTGAGCCAGAAAATTTCAAACTGGCAAAGGCAGTCTGTCTGCTTCTTCAATAATGTAATGAGACCAAGGCAAATCGTAAGAGATAACAGGTTTTCATGATTTACCTGCTATGCTGTCCACTCCCACTACTACCTAAGCAAGATATTTTATTTAAAATTAACCTACTGGCTATTTTTAAATCACTGAAAGAGGAACCTCATCCTCCCTCCCTGACAACTAGAAAAGAACAAGATAAAAATTTCAGACAATCAATAAAATTACTATTTCCAGGAAACACTATTAAAAAATTATCAGGGTACCTTACCTTTCTAAGAATGTGGTCCGACACATTCACCAAGTATTCATATTCAGTCTCTGTTGCATAATAAAAAGCTATTAGTTTAATTGAACCAACTGGATTCATCAGAACCATAGCTGAAATAGACAATTTGTATCAAGAAATTCCAAGTGAATAAAAAACACTTCAAGTTAGGATTTCACGTGTGTTTGAAATCTTTTGATGAAAGGAATAGAGAATGCTTCAGGCCATGCAAAAACATGTCTTTAAGAGATCCTCTTCTACATATGAAATATGTGTTTTACTTGTGTTATCCTGCTGTCAAGACAAAACGGTCATTACTTTTTATTTGTCTCCGTATCTCTCTTACAAAGAGTTTTTTGTGTTGTTTTGTTGTGTTGATTAGCATGGAACATTTATCACAGTCATGGCTTCATGCTTCAGCTCTTCTTTTTTAAATATAAAAGAAAGAGAAGCATACATTATAGGAATGCAAAAATGCATAACCTTGTCTTAGAAAGCAAGGCTTTTAAAATGCTGTTCCAGGAGTACCACTTATGTAGATAAAGGACGTAGGCTTTGTAGAAATCAAAAATAGATAACATATAATTAAAAATACTTCACCATATACCATTGTGCCAAGTTTTGCATATCAAATAAATGTCTTCATTATAGCTATAGTTAATCATTATTTTAATCTTTATACCGGTGACATAAAAGCTACTATGTCTGACCCAGATCCCACTTTCTTCAGTATTTGCAAACAAGAAATATTTACAATTTAAGATTAAAACAGAATAGCCAAACAAACATACGCTAAAGGAAGGAATAAAGGCAAAAGACAGGTCAGGGTTCACACAAAACAAGTGCGTAAATTGATTATCAAATTGGTGTGTTGTCAAAAGGTGAGGATGGTGAGGTTGGTGAGGATGTGGTTTATCAGGACAGATGATATGGGTTTTATGCATCATAGGAAAAATGAGCTTGGATCTGCTTGAAATCTGTGGTTTCACTAGTGATACTTGATTGTAGATTACATTTTAGCTGAAGATCCCAGAATGAAATTTTTGGAAAACACATTTTAAGTTAAGGGAATCTATTGGCAAATCAGTACTGTATCTACAATAATCTCAACCTTTTTTAATTAGGAAGCCTGTAAGAGTTGTTGTTTTAATTTCAAAATGTCTTATTTAGAAATGTGCCATTTAAAATGTTCATATTTTTTATGGAGACTACAACATAGAACTTAAGGATGAGGTAGATATTTCTGTATGCAAATCCAAAACTGTCCTTTTGGTTTGGCCCCCAATTAATGTTTTTTGTCTTTTGGACTACCCAGGGACTAGAATTATATTATTTTTTTTTACCTGTTGCTTCCCAGAAGATATTCTTGAAAGTGAGATTTACATTCAAATCAAACTATTCACCCTTCAGATCTCAAGATGTTGGATGTATACATTTACCATTTTGTTTTTCTCATATCATCTATACTTTGATAGAGTTTTTCACCTCCTCTCATCTCTGATTATTGGCATATGTATGATGTAGTTTTGTACTGTGCTGAACACTTCCAGTTCACATTGTCCTCAGTGAGATTTGATGATCAGCAGTTCTGCAGATAAAATAATTTGTGACCTTTGCTGAAAATCTACAGCCAAGGGAATCCTGCTGCTATTCATTTCCCTTTCTAGAGCCTGCACTAAAGAGTTTTTCTCTTTTACAAATAATTAAAGTGTCTTGCCTTTCATTTTGACTCCACTGATATTTCTTGAAGCACCATGATCACATAGGGAACAATGCTATATAAATCAAAAATAATAATATGTATAAAGAAAAATCACAAAGGAGAAGAAAAAGTCTCAAGCTGGTAAAACCAAATTATACTTAGATTTTGGAAAGACCTCCTATGGTTAATGAATGAGTTATAGTAATAACAGAAAATATATCTTGCAAGCAACTTTCATTTATTTTACATGATAACTGAAAAATCAAAGTGTCTGTGGAACACATAGTTTTATTGTATTAATTAATATTATTTTTTGACAGGAAATACTTAAAAAGATTGGGTGGAGGTAAATAATAGTATTTAGTGTGGCATGTCCTGGTTGAGTACTTTTTTTTTCTTTGGCATTCATTACCAAATTTTGCTTCTGCATTTGTAGCATGACTGATAGTACTTTCTCAGGGTCCTTGAACATATGCTTAACTGAAAGCACATAAGTATATTTGTTCACATGGTGCTTAATGCTTAAGAAAACCCCATTTACTCCAAAGAAAGATTAAATATACACATTACAGCACACATATAATTGATCCATGTGCAGTTTTATAAAGGAGTCTTGTCTGGAAGTTCAGCTAAAGAAAGTTAGAGCTGGCTGGATGAAAGGTTGTCCAAGAGACACTGAAACACCTGTCAAAAGCATATGCTCTTCCACATGCAGACCAAGTCATGGTGACCATTTCTTCCACTTTGTGAAGAAATAAGGCTGTTATTTGGTTTACAAAAATGAGGTTTGTTAACTGGACTTCCACTAGTGGTATTATAGGACTGATAGGATTTCTTGCTTGGGAGATCCTCAAGAGTCAATTTAGTATTAAACAGGTAGTAAATCATTGATATAGTGTAATGAAATATGAGATTGTTGTTCTATTGTATATATTAAATTAGCCCTTTGGCACTGACACTTGAGTTTTCAGACCTACTACTTAAAAATATATTGAGGAACAGTTCTGGTCTTAAAACTGCATAATCTTGGTAGAATTAAAAAAATGAAAGTGAGAGCAGAAATAGACACACATAAATACAAAAGTATTTCCCCAAGTGTAGCTGCCATGTTGATTAGGAAGACTTCCTTCTTGCAATCCCCAGCCTAATATATTTTTTATATGAAACATCTTCCTATGTTGTCTACTTGAAGATTTCTAGACTCTTAGGATATGTACTCAGACATAGTCCTTACACTGAAAATGAGTTAATAGTTATCTGTCTGTTAACACCATAACTTCAATCATAACGTGCCTGTTAAACACCAAGTCCCTTAACTTCTCATAGGAAAATCTCTAAGAAATAGGTTTACATGGAAACCATTTCACTTGCTGATTGTTCTTGCAGAAGTCTGCAAGGTCTTGAACATGGTACAATGAGGAGAGTTGCATTTCCAGGTTACTCAGTGTGTGTTCTCTTTTGAGTATCCTAAGGAACATGCACAACTGACATGTTAGAGGAAACAAAACATATTCTTCTGTTGGTATAATTTATGCACAAACATGTACCAACATCTTAAACTGGGGTTTTCAATAAAGAGAGTGAAACTTATTGACTGTATTTGCCCGTAGTTTGTTTTCATATTGTCATAAAGCAATGGAGTATTAGGACATGAGAGAATATTCAGGAACCTTACCCAGTATTTCAGTTTGGGTGATTGGTGCACTGAGGGTGGATATTAGTAAGATCGGTTGTGACCGAACTGCATTCATGAGATTAGAACATTATTTTCTCTGGACTGTTTAAAAAATATTGTTAAAAAAGTCTGAGAACTTAAGCTTTGTTTTCAAAACAAGCAAGGTGCTGAGTACTGTGTCTGAAGTGAATTGTCCGTTATACATTGCATTTTCTTTTACCAGAAAACTTTGTACAAATTGGTCCATTTTGAGGAAACAACCCTTACTCTGACAGAGCACTGTGGAGTGGTAGAACAGTACTTTACTTACTCTCCATCCAAGAGATGGATGCAGCCTGTCTTTGAGAACAGGATGTATAAAGTTTGGTTTTAGCTGATAGAAAACTAACTATAGAACATTGCTTTTGTCCCTGACAATTTTCTAATGAATTTCACTATGGAAAGTTTACTAGTTTTAGTTTCAAATGCATTTCCCATCTGCTACGGTGCAGAGCTGGTGAATGCAAGAATAGAAATTGGACTAAATGTAGCTAGTACTATATAGAATTTCTTGTCCAGTTATTTTTTCTTAGGCATGGCTGCCATTTTGTGCTGTAATAGCAGCCTCTGAGAATCTGTTTGTTGTGGTCGAGATTCTCCTCACATCTTGGATTCAAACTGATGTAAACTTCACTGAATGCAAAAGGAACAAAAATAGATTTCATGTCTTTGAAATCTGTAGTCTGTACTTCTAAGATTGATTAACAGCCTCTGATCTTAGTAGTTCTGGAAAGATCAAATGCAAAATGGAAGAGTAACCAAGAGAATGAGAATGGGAGAAAGATGGGAAGGAAAGAAAAAGATAATGCAATTTGATTAGTTCAGGTTAGAGACTTTTATGAGAAAAGAGAAAATAGAAGCAAGGAAATGCTGCAAAAAAAATCAGGAACAACTCAGTAGTCATACAAAAAACACTTTCTGAAGACTTTCCTCAGCTCCTAAAGATGGCTAGTTTGGCTTGATATCATATAATAGGTCAGTCATAATAAGTCTTCCCATCCTCAGAACTCTTAACTGTTGTGACAGCAGATGTTTATGGGCTTTGTTAAGACTGAACTCAGACCAAAAATGTTGCTGTTACAAATGTCTAGTGTTCTGTCTTGTTACTTCAACAGAATAGACCAGTTCCTCCATAGGGCTTTATGCTATCCCTGGATCACTACTAAGGAATTAGGTCAGACTATTAAAAATAACCACCTGCCCAGTGGGGATCCGTCTATAGGACCAGCTTTTTACATAGAAGAGCTTTATTCCTTGTCACATTTGGATTTTTTCTACTGCTAAAGAAATATGTCCCAAAAAAAACCCCAAACACCAAACCCAACATTTTGAGGAATTTGCAAAATGTTTTAATAAATGGTTAGACTGATTTAATGGTTTAGAGAGGGTATCTGAATAATCTGTTGTTTTATAGAAAAGTAAAAAAAAATTAAGAGTACTATATTGAACAAGCGTGATTGGTAACATGGTGAACGCTGTAAAGGTAATCTGAGGATTTGTGTTTAACAGAATTGAGTTTCAAGGAAAACCAAGGTTATGCCCATACTGATATTCCCCCCTTGCCTCCCTTGGTTTTTTTTTCTTGGGTTTTTTTTTGGTGATTTTTTTTCCCCCCAAAGAATGAGATTGAAGTTTCTGTGATAAAAATAAAAGCATAATCTGCTAGGAAGTTTGTTGTTCATTGATACCTGAGTAAATTCTTGCCTTTCCCTCTTTTATCTGTGTGAGATGACACTTTAAACATTCCTCCAGCACAGGGTAACCAAAAGATCTTTGACTTTCACTTCATAAGATTTAGTATCATTGATAACTTCAAGGTATGTAGCAGGTAGAGACTTTTTACCTAAGGGTTGATGTCGTAACTTAATGCTACATGCCAGAGTAGTTTAAGGAATGGATGTCTTTGATCAGCTCATTTTTCTGAAAAAAAGCTTCATGAAGGGAAAATAATGGATTTTTTTTGTTGTTGTTGTTGGTTTTGTTTTTGGTTTTGTTGTTTGTTTTTTTTCCCCTAAGTGAACAGCTTTCATTGACTTCACTCTCTTTGTTGTGGTAAGTAGTGACAATTAGTTTACTGGATAAGATAAAACTGGCTGTAGCATAAAGAACCTGGTTGCTACAGACTCCAGAAAACAACCGGATTAGCAACTAAATAATGTTGCAGGCCAGAAGAAAAGTCCACTGATTCCTTAATTTGGTAGCAGAAATTTCAAATTATATAAAGCCTTTTTCTCGATTGACTAAAATAGCTTAAAAGCACTGGAAAGCCCTACATATTATAAGCCCGATTTGAAAAGCAGTAAAGTTAATATATGTCTCTATTTGGATCTTTGGAGGTTAAGGATCTGACTGATGTTAGGAACTGCAATACTGCCCAGTGTCTTATTTCAGCAGTCCCATCTCCATGCAGCAAAGCATTTAATCATGTACTTAGCTCTGGAATGAGGTGGGATTTTTATGTGTCTAAGTACTTGGTTAAACAGGGACAGAAACTAGCGATACACATAGTAGGTATCATCCAGTTTCTGATAATTAATCTGATACGTCAGGCCTGTCACTGGTGAGTTATTAATATCATCCAGGAAGAATGATTTTCCCTGATGTGTATCAGAGGACATGGGCATGTAGCATACCTACTTGGGAGTATAGGCAGACTATTAATATATAGATGAGATATTTTTGTTGTCTTCTGTTTTCTGTTTTACTGAATTGATCAGGAGAATGCAATACTCATATATTTAGTTCACTGATATTTGCTTGCAGTGAGTTAATATGGTTTTCAGATTTTAAATTTAAGCATGACATCTTTCTCAGAAATCCTAAGTATGCTAAGATCAGAAACACCGGGGAGAGTTTCTGTTATTGCAGTATCTTCAATATTTTCTTCAGACAGAGAGGTTCAAGGGTTTGGGGAACTATTTACCTCACTAGGATAACAAAAGTTTTGATTCATGTAAACTAGTAAGGTATCAAGAGCACCTTGGAGAAAAAGATTTATAGAAGAGCAAAGCATCGATAACGATAATTTATTGTGGACAGATTCTTTTTGACTACAACAAAAACAACAGAGAGAGAAAAGGCTGCACCAAGATTTTGATTCACTCACAAAATTGCCATGAATAGGTATGGTTCCCAGATGTTTCTTTTAGGGCTACTTTATTTACTTGTCTTTCTAAAGGAAAGGAAAAGCTATTAGCTCTCTTGTTAATGTTAAAATACCTTACAATCTACTATTCAGTCTTACTGAATTAATTACAACTTAGTCATGCCACATGTTCACATATAGCTTCTAATTTATGACAGAGTCAACACTAAACTTTCAAAAAACATGAACCAGGTCTTACCAGAGTAATGAAGATAGGCTTAATAAAGTGGGATTTTTGTTAAAAAAAAAAAAGAAAAAAAAGGTTTTGAATTATTTTAGATTGACGTTATGTAAGCCTATTTTTTCCCCCACTCAGAACCCAAAGTTTTTATGGAAGTATGTGTTTTCAGGAACTTGCATTCTAAAAAAAGGGAAATGTCATATATTTTTGTAATAAAATTGTGGGGTTTGTGAACTTTATGGAGTCCATTTTGAAGTTAGGGATGAATGAACCTTTTTTATCAATTTTTCCTTGAAAACTAGGCTCTCGGCAAAACACCAGTTCTCACATGAAAGTTTATATTCCTCGAAAAATGTACTGATTTGTTAAAAAACCAAGCAACCAAACACAGACCTATTTAAATGAGTATCTGCCAAGGACTGATATTTCACCTGAAAGTTTTTCAGCTACATTTTCCACAAGGAATATAAACATATAAATATCTTTTATATGAATGAATCAGCACACAAAACTTCTGATTCTGAAGCTAGCAGCTTTACTAAAAATAAAGCTTTCATGTCAGTACCAAAAGGGAAAGTATCTCTCATTCCTACAGTATTGCTGTTTCTGTTGGGTGCTGTGCAGCACTTGGTGGCTGAGGCATGAACTATGATTAAGGACAAAACACGTTGTGTGGTTCAGAGGCAGACTCCTGTCTGCCAGCCTGCCTGCTTTGGGTGCCTAGGGCTGCAGTGTCTGCTAGGTGGGAGCAGGCTGTGAAACACCAATTTTGCTTGCTGTTCTGGGGAACAAGATGCAGTAGAGAGAGCAGAGAGCCAGCCCAGACCAGGGACCAGCCCAGATCAGAACAAAGTTCACTAGAAGAAATCCAGTCTGCTATTTTTTACTATTTATATATGTTTAGATAAAAGAGTTCAATCCTTTAAAGGAAGAGAGCAGCGAGGGATATGTTAATGATACCAAACTGTTCAGGCAGTGTTTCTTTAGCGTGCAGAGATATTATGTTATGCCATCCGTCATCTTCCCACAAGAGGTAGAGGAAACTGTTGCTCACCCGTAACGTATTAACTTGCTTTGAACAGATTAGTGGTTTTGGTTTTAATTACTTAGATTAAAAAAAAAAAAAAAAGAAAAAAAAAAAGATTGCATTGTGTTTAGATGTCTATCTAGCAATGGAATGCTGTCAATGAACTGCAGCAAAATTTCAGTTTCCAAAAGGTCATTTATATTTCCACATGGTAGACTACAATAAGGAGGTATCTGAATTGAGAGAAATATTCTCCCAACTACAAATATCCTACCGACAAATTCTGATGCAAAGCTGGAGTCTAAAAGTTCAAGGTACTTAGAACTGGGGTGCTTAGACTGGACATACCTAAGTAAATTCTAACAAATACAATTCAAAGTGCCTAATCCAACACACAAATTAGGTTCATATGCAACTAGAAGGACCCATGGGCCCTGCACTGGCATTAATTACATGAGAAAACATGAGATTGAAGTGATGAATCATTGCCAAAGTGGTCAAATGTTGCAGGATTGACCTTTCTGATCCTAAAGTGGATGGGAGCATTAATTAAGTATGAGTTCAGTGAATGTGGAAGCAAGCACTCAGTTTGAAACCACCAATATAGCTACTATATTTCTGCAGTATGTATAGGAAGAAAGATATGAATGTACATAGAGCTGTTTTAGCAGTTTTGAAAATGTGTGATATGAGTTATGTCTATGCTGCTTTGATTTCATTTACTACATTCCTATGCATCCTATGCAGATAAAATGATATAACTGCATTCATTAGTAAAGAGATGGAGAAGCTTGTATTACTATCTCATTTAGAACTCATAGAAAAAATGTCAAAGTCCTATATCAAATAAATATGCTGTATTTTAGATTGATCAAAAACTCTGAGATGCTTCACAAGATTAACCTGTGTGGCACAAAAGCTGCACTGGTAGCACAGTGCAGCACATGTTTTCTTTGAATACCGCTGTCTCTTGAATAGAAGTGATCAAATAGCACCTTCCACACTGGAAGTAAAGGCACCAGAGACTGCTGAAACTGCCAAAAAGCTGCATATATGTAAAATAGTATAAGTAGGAGGATATACTAGGTAGCAATTTAGACAGCAAACACCACTATGTATCTTGATTTAATAAAAATGGCATAAACAATTAAGGTCTCTGTACAAAGCTCTTCAGAAGCCTGATATTCCTAATTGCTGTGTGTGATTCAGCTTTAACCAAGAGATCAAATCTTGGCCATTGATCATGACTACCTGAATCTACAGATTTCAGGAACAGTTTATGTTCTTTAAATGTAACAACAGCAGAAACAGTCTCCTTATTCATGTAATCCGTGAGACTGGCTTTACAAAGGGCCCAGCCTCTCCATCTGGAAGATGAAAATGAGGGGTTCAGAAGGAATGGTAGGAGAAGACAGCGATGAACAGGAAAAAGGGGTGCTGAAAAGGGTGGATGGGAGAGAGCACAGGGCAGCAGAGGAAAGTGAAGCTGCATTCCCAGTCTGTTGTGTCCAAGTTAAATTGCTTGGGGATAGAGATCTCCTGCAATGCATCCTTGGCTGCACCACTACTTGGCTTCCTGTTACAAACCAGGATTGCCAAGAGACATTAAGCAGTCATATTTGAAAACATTTTGCAGGTGCCAAGCTGTACTTTCCCTTGTGTTAATGAGAATTTGATCATCTACTGTAGATATAACATACAGAGGAGGAGCAGCAGAGCCTGTGAATCAGCCACTTTTGTACTGAGGGTGGATCAGTGGCAGAATAACAATAGGATGTCTCTGCATCTTAATAAAAAAATCACTGAATGATGGGCCAGTCTATTAAAAACTGGTACTTGTGCAATCTAATTGAGACATCTGGTCACTTTACCTTAGCCATTGATGAGAAATTAAAGATGATCAGGCCTGGAATCTGGACAAATCTGAGATCAGTTTCTACTGTTTAGCACTTTCCTTATCAGAGAGTTGGTTGATAGCTAACCTAAATATATGTTAGATTTGAAGCCACAGTTATGCAGATTCTTTTCTCTTTTGGAATGCTTTTCTTCATTCACTTTTTTACAGTCCAGCATGGGAGAAAAACCATGTTTAGTTCATTTCAAGAATCAAAAGGACTCTGTCTTTTCCTTGAGTTATTCCCACTCCTTTCCTTCCTTCATGTTTGCATCCCCCCCTGCTTTCTCCTACCCCCCCACACACAGCCCCTTTATGTTTGTAACCCAAAAGGTTAATGAGTACAGGGCTCAGGTGCACTCCATATTCTCGCAGCATTACTAATACTGTGATCATGGGTTTGGAATAACATTCTGGCAAATTCTGTGATCTTTGCGCTGAGAGGAGCTCTGCTGTTTTCTGTGCTTCCTAACTGCATTTTTATGCTGAGCTTTTTGTCTATATAAGAATATGGTTTTTGCCCATTCAATTACCCATTCCATGCAAGCACAACAGAATTACTTCTGAGATCAACATCAACTGCAATATGGTGAATATGTCAGTGCCAAAAGACTTTGCTAAATATTCCTGTATATATAAGAGCAGCAGAAGGGCTGATGGCAAATGGGCAAGCAAAAGCTCTGAATAAGAAACTGTCCATCTGAACTCCGCTGAGCTGGGGACTCAGATGAATAAAACCCCAAGGAAAGTCTAGCAACACTTCAATCATCTTCCTTCCGGGACTGGTTGCCATATTAGACATCTATGATATTTAAACACCTCTCTACTTTATTAAAAAGTTGCCAAATACTTAAACATTTTATTCCTAAGAAAATCTGAGAAATACTCATTCTGGAGAGAACATCCATCTTCCACTAAAGTATGGCTGCAACTCAGATGTAAGGGATCAGCAAGGGCAGTCTGGTCAAGTGAAGAATTAAAATCGGCAGTTCAGGGTTCTGGATTGACTGAGTGCACAGCCAAGCACAGACAGGGCTGCAATGCTCACTGCATGGCTGCAAGCTGCAGCCTCCCTGCAGCTACCTGCTGGCAGCTGATGGAACTCCTCTGCCAGAGACTGTTCAAGGCCCTGGCATGAGGTTTGGGAAGACAGTGACTTAAAAGCACGTAGTAGCTTCATTATGTACTGATTGATGGTGACCATCATCTGTATTGTGTTTAATGGAAGTTCAAATTTGCAAGTGGTTAAGTACTAACTGAAAAGGTAAAATACAAGTGGGCATATTCTTTATAATCAGGTACTTGCTCTGATGTTCTTGACACTACTTAGATTGAGTTTACATCAAGAGAACATGCTAGCAATGACATGGTGGAGAATCTGAAGCAGGAGTGTTGTATACCAATATTCTTTAGTGGGAACAACTCCAGGAGAGCAAGACTTAGGAGCTGTGAGAAGAGTGATGAAAAAGGAGTTTGACTGCAACGCACGGAGTTCACACAGAGGAAGAGAATTTGGGGCATCTATATCTACCTGGCAAGTATTTTTAGTTTCTGCAGAAGCCTAGAAGTAAACATACGTTTCACACACATTTATCATAGCCAGATGGTGGTTGTGTGAAGGGAAGTTCCATCTGCCACTGAGGTCAGCAAGTATTTGCTGGGATTCAGTGCTGCACCCTACATTAAAGTAGCTGCTCATTTTGTGAGGGAGAGAATCACACCTGCTCAGAGCACAAAAGCTTCAGAGCATGGTAGGACTACGGGGCCACACAGATCTGGGGAAGGGGCGGGGTGTGGGGGTGCAGCAGCCTTCCAGGACAGCTTAGTGACTGACATCCAAATACACAAAGATCTGGAAAAGATGGAACCAGTGGCTTTTGTGAAGAATGCATTTGTTGCTCGAGAAACACATAAGGGATAATGAGCAGTACTTTATGTAACTATACTGCCTCAAGCTTAGCATTGTGATAGCAGCTGTGGCCTTGGTACCTCATGACCTTCTGACAGAGTGAGAAAGGAGAGATTCCCACAGTTCCTGTAGGCAAAATACCTCTTGGGTTCTGCTCACAGGAGCAGAATTTGGCCTTAAGCTTAATTACCTGGAGGCATCTGAGAAAATAAATGCATGTGTGCTTCCTTTGAGTAAATTGTCTGCAAATGTATCAGTTGCTCAGCTTTAAAGCTTTGGTGAATGTAAGGATGTATAAATACTTCAAGACATCAGAAGGAGGGACAGAGATTAGGAATAAACAAAACCAGAAATGGTGACTAGTACTGTGCAGAAGTACAAGTGTACCATGTATTGATAAGAACTTATCTGTTGGAGGAATAAGACAGCCTGCAGTCTTGCACAGTGTGATTAATGTGATCTAGGAGGAACCATGCACATGGTAACTCTAAATCTGTTGAGGCTTACAGTCAAGAAAATGAGGCATGCAAAATAAGTAGTTTAAGAAGCTTTAACAATAAGATTCATTCTTAGCATATTTTTAATACTCAGGTTCTTTAAAAGAAAAAAAAAAGTAAGCAATGTACCATATGTATAATTACAACAAGCTAACAAAAGCTGTTATAAAAATACACATCATAATTATAAAATCTACCAGTTTTTATGGTAGATCAGAATATACAGCAATAATAAAGTCTCTTAAATGACATTATTTCAGTCCTTGTCTCATCCATGAGAGTTGTAAAGGGCTTTGTAAATTGACCTGAAAATTGGCTGGTCTCATCTGACTGAACAAAGGAGAGAGAGACTTTTACAGTATATAGCCCTTTTCCATGGATATCCTGTATCTTATTCAGTCCTTATCTGGAGGAGATACTGCATGATGAGACACTGCAATCTGGCAGTCCAAAAACTAGTGCACTTCATGTCAGCTGGCTATTTGGTGTCTTGACTGGAACCGAGAGATCTTTCTGTTAAAGTAACAAGCTTCTACTGACAGCTTTTCCTACTGACCCTAAAGGTCCTGTTTGAGAAAGATTTGGGAGTCTTCTAATCCTAGATATGGAGACATCCAGCTTGGTACATTCATACAAAGCTTTAGCACTTTGCCAGGTGAAGGCTTACCAGCTCACAGGTCTGTTTAGCACCCTGCAGTGTCCTGCTTTCCATTCATGTGCTGTTTGACAGATTATTCTGAGTTTGGAAAAAATGAATTTAGATAGTATCCAAACCTTACTAAGAAAGGAAAAGATTTTGTTCCTCTGCTTTGCCATCCTAAATCAAGCTTTAAAACAGATCTGTGCAAATGTTTCTGCATCTCAGTTTTTGTGTTTGGTTGTTTCTTTTTACTTGTTCTTTTTGTGTAAATATTTAAAGATTGTTCTGGGTTTAGTGTCTATGTATGGTTAAGTCCCTCTAGCTTCTTGGGCTCCAATGTTGAGGATAAAGATGCTTGATATTTGACCTCTTTAACAGAGTTAAATCTACACCGAATAAAGGGCTCCTGTTGTAAAGGGACATAGTAGCAACTAACTGCAAGTCACAGCTAGACAAGGTAGCGTTTCTAAAATAAACTGGCCTTTAAGTGCAGTTGTAGATAGAGAAGCAAAGTTATTGAATCAGAATTTCATCTCAACAAAGTCTTTTGTCAGTTAGAGCACAGAGGTGACCATCTTTCTTCCTGAAATCTTTAAAGCATTTGTCAATGTCTCTGCTTCTAATAGACTCCATCTCATTGAGCAGGTCCTGTATTCTTTCTTTCCTTGCCCTCTCCTCAAACAAGCATCATTTATTTTACACCTGTGGAAAAGTGAGAGAGAAATCATTATTAAATGTTAATGTCTGATAAATTATATTCCCTCTCCCTTTCCAGTGAACATCTTCCCGCAGGTATAAGGTCTTTTCCAGCTCTGAAGGGTCGTTATAGTGCAGTTCAAGCAATGGAAATATTCCTGACTTCTTGTGTCCCTGCGGTTTGATGTGTTCTTCCTTTGAGAAACACCACACTTACAAGTGAAGGGACTGAAGTCTCAGCAGTGAACATGAAAATACCACAAAAATTCATACATTCTCCAAAGACCTATCCAGACTTCAAATCAGGCTGACAGGGAAAGTGATTTAAGATCTCTAGATATTTTCCACTTCAAGTAATTGGTGGAGAAGAGGGTGTGAGGAATGATTAGGCCTTGACCTGTTTTGCTTTGTACTTTTCTGTTTGGTGACCCAAGCCAACCTCAGTATTGATTCCAAAGAAAATAATGCTGTGGCTGAAATAGGACTTGAAGAAGTGAAATAAGGCAATGTAATTACTAACAGTCTGTGGGAGTTTACACAAAACAAATCTTGTCTACCTAACTTAATATTTTTTATGAGATTATGGATTTTGTTGGTAAAGTTATTTCTATTGATGTAATACTCTTGCATTTCTGCAAGGCATTAGATAAAGAAACAGGACATTTCAAAACCAAACTGAAACACTTTAAATGGTCTTAACCCAGACAAATGGAGAATTCTCAAAACGAAGCAGTAAACCAGCAAAACAAGTAATTATGGTGAGACATAAAGTCATCAAGAGCAAAGATTGTATGCCAAAAGCAAATTCCCTTTTCTGGGAAATGGTGACAAGAGGTTTAGCAGTTGAACCTTTAGGCTGGATAGCCTAACTGACAGAAATCTTTGTATTCAGCTCGATGTATCAGCATTTCTAATTATATGATTAATAAGAAGCACAGAAAAAACTGGGAAGAATTCACAAGATTTTTTTCCTTAAATGAAAGTCAAGTAGCAGTGGCTTGTATGTTCACTGACCCTCCAGCATATGGTCTGGACTAGTCCTGTTTAGCATGTTTGTTCTAGTCCAGGACAGCCTGGGCCAGGGAGATTTGATGCTACACCTGGAGTGAGATGAAGACTCAAATGAGGTCAAATGCTGCCAGTCAGGGGACTTTTATTGAAACAGAATGCTGATAAGAAAAGAGCAATAGGAAAAGGAAGAAAGGATAGAAAAGAAGGAAATCTAGCAAGCAGTCTGGACAGAGTTGGAAGAGAGAGTTACCACCATGGATCCAGCAGAATCCCATTGGTCCATAACATCCTTGTCCATCAGTGGGGAGGTGTCTCCAGATCGTGCCCCTCACTGTTTGATGGTGCAGTCTTTTATAGGGTATTTGAGGAGACCATTTCCCTGACAACGGCACATACCACATGTCCGTGCTCACTCCCCATCTCAGCATGCTGGTTCCAAGGGGCACACGTGATGGCTGTGTGGTCCTTTGTCATGGACTGCTCATGCCTTGGCAGGTGGAAGTGGCCAGTCTTGTCTGAATATGTCCCCCAGAATAACACGGCTGCTCCTTGACCCCGGCCAATGTCTGGTTTCAGGTGGCTGTTTGCTTCTTGTCTGGTCCACAACTGCTGAGTTCAGTTAAACCACCAGGTAGCCTTGCACTGAGCCCAGCAGGGATGTAAACAAGCTTTGAGACAGTCAGCTCACAGTATGGTCTCCCACAATGTTATACACATTTCTGCAGCTCAGTAAAATCTTTCATTGCACATGCCCTATTTCACATACATTCTACCACTTATGCATTGAAACTGAAGATTAACCTCCAAATCTTACTGAGGTACAAAATTAATTCCTAACACGGTATCCATTCCCACTACTGCTCCTCTGGGCATGTAGGTAATTCCATGTCTGCTTCTGTGCCATTAGAAAAAAAGTCCTGAAAAAACCAACTTGCTCAAGAATAATTCATTTCAGAGATTTAAGTGTTTATTTGAAAGCACAGAAGGATCTGTGGCACTTCCATGGTTAAAGCTGAACTAAATTTGGAGGTAAAGGGGAACTCCTGCAATTTCCATGATCAATCTTTGACTACATAGCCAAGAAGTATCTGATGTCCAGTGCCAGAATTCACTGAGTATTCATCATGTATTTCACACAATCCTACATCCTGTTCCACACTCCTATTTCATACTACTAGCTCATGTAACGTCCTTTCCATGTAACTATTAAAAATTTTCCTCAGCTATGCAGGCTAGAAATAAAGAAAGCAATACAAGAAACATATTGGATTTAATATTTGCAGTGGAGAGCAAGGTAATAATTTGACTTATTTGTCCGGGACTGTATTCAAATAAAATTGTACGTATTTGGCTAGCTTTTTGGACAACACTGTAGTGAACTGGTTCCATAATAATAGTTCAAGAATATTCTCCCCCGCTGTCATTATTTAACTAAATTATCTGACATTACATAGCTATAGGTAGCGGTTCTCTTACCACATTGGAAAAAATAGAGCCTTTAACACAGCAGGAAAGATGAGATTTAGCGGTACTGGTATGCAAATTCAAACACATGCTTAAATCTTTGCAGAACCGAGGCGCAGGGTGGTGGTCTGGGTTTATTTCAAAGATGAACAGGCAGTCATCTTGTTGGAGAGACACCGAGTAATGGGAATGCATCATGCCATCTGTTGGCAAACCGCAGTGGTGCAGCCAGAAGCTGTACATACCGCATGTCACCACCACCAAGCAAATTAGAAAAAATCATAGGGAGTCCTCAAAAACAAGCAAGCATATAAAAAAGCAATTGGCACAAAACTAAATTTTGTTTTCTTTTCATTTGCTCACATCTGCTAACGGAACACATTGCAATTTGATGACATAGCCAAATTACCACTTCCTCACACAGCCACTGTTGAGCAATTAGTTTCTTCCAAGTGTGAGCTTTCCTGCATCTCTGCAGATACACCAGGATAGAATGAATGGGCATAAGCAGTGCCTGCTGCCCTGATGATCTCCCTTTTTATGACAATTCTGGAGCAATATAATAAGAATTACTTTATTTTCATTTATAAAAAAAATATTTAATGAAAGATTTTTATTAAGGTTGCCCACATTATATGTGAAAGCTGTAGGACATTTTTCTTGGATTTTGTTTATATGCAATAAGAGAATCTGGGTTTGCAATAACTAAAATACCAGCATGCTATCTTGTTTTGTGGCATCTACTCTACAAAGATATTTTTATGTGCACTAAGTTACAGTCAAAATATACCAAAATCAGGTATTCATATTAAAAGGTGCTATAGATTTAAACAGATTCTTTTGCCTGGTCAATAAAACCACCCATTTTAAATACATTTAAATACAAAATACAAAAATACATAATACAAAAAAAATACATTTTCTGTGGAAGAAATAGTGTTATTAACATAGATATTTTCATATATTTTCATGTAACTTCTTATGATCTTACATGAATTTTTTTTACAAACTTCATATACATTACTATTTATATATGTAGACATTAAAAATAACTTGAATAGAAATTAATTTAACAATCTGTTATTTTAAATTTTGGTATTATATTTGAGGAAGATACTAATAGGGAATAATTAATAAATGAAGCCTTTTTCTGAGAATGCTGTAAGAAATTATACAAACAGGCTTCTTATGTATGTTTTCAGGAGCTGAAGACATGCATAGGTAAATGATGCACATAATTGATTTCACTCAATGTGTGTTTATTCATTTTGTGTGACTGGCCTCTCAATTTATGCCCTGTAGTTTCTGGATACCTGAAAACTTGACTCAACAAAGCAGAGTATTAGTTTCTAGATGGCCACTTGTACTTTTCATATTTTCCCAGGTGCTGTGACTCCCCACAGGCCTGCAGTCTTGAATTAGCTAGACAGCTCAGCCTACTATCTGTGAAGATTTAAAAAGTAATTTTTCCTCTGAGTTCACAAAGCAGCTTAATTTGATGTGTGGTCCCAGAGAATGTCACAAAAAGTAGTTGACACTTTGAAGTGTGACTTAAAGTATCAGTTGGTGATGCCATACTCCTTTTAGTAGTAAAAGATCACTAGGCACTTTCTGAGAAAAAAAACCACCCCTAGTTACTTGTGTTTTCATAAGGGAATGCTCTGCTTATGCCCTTATAGATACGATGGGCCAGAGAAGTACCTAAAACCTTAACCTGGCTGACAAGTGCATCACAGTTTCCTCATATTTTTGGAGACATGGCCCTGTGGGAACAGTCAGAGGCAGAAGATGGCAATGAATTCCTAGTGTGCTCCTACTGCAGGATGGAGTCAGCTTGGTTTGCCACCACATCTAGGGGAGACCTCAGGACATGTAGCTCAGAAGCCACAGAAAGTTACTTTCTTCCTGGAGCTGGGGGTTTGGGCTCACCAGCTGCTCCCATTGGTCTTAAGCTGATGGTAAATTACATGTAATACGTGCAGCTGTGCCTGTACTTAGACATCTCGTATTTCTGCTCCCATTTCCTAAGTATTAAAGTTATTAAGCTCTAATATGAAGGGAACACAACCAGTCCTTTCCCACATACTTTTGAAAACAGAAAGCAGCTCTATTCAATTATTTGAAAAATAACAACAGTCACCTACTTTCAGTAGGAAGCCTGAAGCTGTGGATCCCAAATGGGTGGAAGTGCTTTTCCAAATCCCTGAGAACCCTACCCAAGCCCAGAGTGACATCGTGCTCCTGCCAACCATTTCCTATTGTCTAAGTTCTGTAGCATGATCCTATGTAGAGCAACTGACTTTTCTTGTACCCGGTACAGAGTCTTGATGCCCACAGTACAGAATGTGATTCCAGTCCTGGGATCAGCAACCCAAAAATTTTCTAAATATTTTGCTGACCACAAAGTCCCTAAGACTGTCTGCATTTTCTTGCTACAGTTACATTCAGGGAACTTCAGGTTCCAAGTCCCTTGAGTGTTGAGACTGAGCACATGCTGCTGGCGTCATCTACACTATAAGCTTGTGCTTTCTTTCTGCACAAATGAGAATGGGATGAGATCAGGAAGTGCTGCCGCATTTGTGGATATTTTCTTGGATAGATTTGGGGTGGAGCCAGGGTGCTATAACTGGAGCCAGGAAACTGAAATTGCTCTTGAGGTCTATAATATATTCATACTCTGAAATATCTTTTCTGAATGAGAAATAGGATACCCTAAGAAGACTGATGAAAAGTGTAAAAAACATATAGGGTCCTAAGCTTTTCCCATGCCGTAAGAGAGAGTAAAAAATCTTTTTAACTCAAATGCAGCTGAAGTAGTCTTTATAGACAAGGAAATGCTTCCAAAGTGTACATAGTGTTTCCTGTGCTCTGCATTGCAAATTTACAGCTGAGCTATTCTGCAGATTCTAACAAGAATATTTAATGTTTTTGAGACATGGTAGGTTTCTTCTGGATGCAGAAAAGAAGCTGTAGATGCTTCCAGCTTTTTTCTTATAACATCTTCCTCTTTTTTGAAATACATTGTCTTTACATTTCAGGAACAGGCCTGACAGACCTTGAGCTTTATGAGATAGTAAAAGCCATGACAGCACTAGGAAATGTACCTCGTTGCAAGAATTCCATCTTCCACAAGGAAATTTATAAACAAATGAAATAGTTAATACAAATATTTCAACAATATTCCTCCGGTGGGTTGACTTTGGCTGGCTGCCAGATGCTCATGAATCTACTCTATCACTTCCCCTCCTTCACTACACATCCTCAGCAGGACAAAGGAAGAAAATAAGATTATAAGCTTGTGGGTCAAAATAAAGACCGGGATATTGCTTACCAATTACCATCGCCAGCAAACCAGGAAGATTAATTTAAACTATTGTCAATTAAAAGTACAGTAGTACAGTGAGCAACAAAGCCAAGTCTAAAAACTCACCTTCCAACCAGCCTCCCTTCTTCCCAGGCTCAGCTTCACTCCATTCCTGACTTCTCTTCCTCCTCCCCTCTGAGTGGTGCAGGGGAATTGGAAATGGGCAATTGTGGTCAGTCTGTAACAGTTCCTTCTTGCTCCTCACACATTGACCTTGCTCCGACATCGGTCCTTCCTACGGACTGCAGTCCTTCTGAACTGCTCCAGTGTGGGTCCTTTCCACTGGGTACAGTCCTTCAGGGACAGACTGCACCACTGAAGGTCCTCCCACTGAACACATTTCTTCATGAACTGCTCCAGCATGGGTCCTTCTCACTGGTTGCAGTCTTTCAGGAACTTCTCCAGTACAGATCTTCTCAATGGCATAGAGTCCTTCAGGAACAGACTGCTCTGGTGTGGGTCTCCCACAGACCACAGGTCCTGCCAGAAAACCTGCTCCTGTGTGGGTTCCTCTCCACTGGCTGCAGCTCCTGCCAGGAACCTGCTTCAGTGTGGGCTCTCCACAGGCTGTAGCTTCTTTCAGGATGTGCCCACCTGCTGCAGCATGGAGTCCTTGATAGGCTGCATTGTGTGTGGACCTCCATGGGCTGCAGAGGGACAACCTCTGTCACCATGGTCTTCACCACAGGCTGCAGGGAAATCTCTTCTCTGGCACCTGGAGCACCTCTTTCCCGTACTTCACTCACTTTGGTGCCTGCAGGGCTGTTTCACATTTTTCTTACTCCTCTCACAGTTTCTGCACAGTGTTTTTCCCTTTCTTAAATATGCTTTCCCAGAGGCATCACTATATTGGCTGAGGGGCTCAGGTGTGCCCTGTGGTGGGTCCACTGGAGTGGCTGGAAATGGCTGTGTTCACCGTGGGGCAGTCCTGGTATCCTCTCCCAGAGGCTGCCTCTGCAGCCCCCTGTGGCCAACGCCTGGGCACCTGCACCCGATACTATCCCAAAGATCCCTGATACAGTCCGGCCCAAGGTCCTACTGTATCTGCACCTCTATTAAGTTGCCTCAGCACCAGCAATCCCACATAGGTCAAAGTTCTTGTAGTCTCCCTGTGTTTGCTAAGAAAATGAGGAAAGTAATATCAGCATTTTATTGACACAAATTCTATATTTTCACTACCAATTTGAAAACTAGCATGCAGAAATAGCAGGCTAGGAAGACAATTTGGCATTTACAAGTTATCACTTGCACTTACGGAACTGGAATCCCTTTGAATTATTTATTGCTCCTTTACTGCAAAGGCCACTGTAAAACAGCCTGTGGAATTTGTTGCAATCCAAAGATACTATTATTTCCATCCCCTGAAATATCTGTCTCAGTGTCAACCCTACTTATCAACTAAAATGGCAGTAGACATGTAGGTGTGGGCCGCTTTGGGTTTGAAACACTGTGAGGCTGGATTTGCCATAGGGGTGTGCTATAACCTCTGTTTTCCTCACTGAACTTCTTACACCTAACTATAGACAGTCAAGTAGGGCACTCTGTTCAGTCTGAGCTGTGTTAAGATATTCAGTTGTCACTTTCCTGGATATTGACTGCTTTAAAAGGCTACATGTATAGGCCAAATGTATGTATGTTCACAAGGCTTTATGTATGATATATGTCTTGTACACTACAAGCTATCATAACCATAAACTATGAAGTTGCAAGCAGCAAAACTAGCATCCTCAAAGACAAAAGACAAATGTTGTATTAACATTTATATTTATGTTTTACATTACCTTAAGCAGAATATTCTTTTATTCCACTGAAAAGAAATAAGAACAACTCAAAGCTCACAAAGGATTTCATTATTTTCAGTCTGTCGTAAATGGAAAGAGTTTAGAGATTAAACTAGTACCTGGTGGAAGTGTGAATATGGCATGTATTGCTACCTAGTTTTGTATGTATAGTTTAGAACTGCTCAAAAGAGTAAAGGAAATAAATGGCTTATTTTAACATAATATAAAAATAATAATAAAAATTTATTTCTTTTACAATGCATATCAACAAAACAGTGCTTTAACATTTTGTTATTATAAACATATCAAGTCTTCTTTCATCATGCATGTCCTTGCATCTGGGTCATAATTCTACACATCCTTGTACTCCTGAGTGCCTCTTTCTTATTGACAAGTTTTTTACCAGTTACAGTGCTCTGTTGAGAGATACCCCTTTTTAAGCTTAGCACCATTTATGGCAACATATACTTAGCTAAAGTATTAATAATTATACCTTATTTGCAGAATTAATTGTAACAGTATAAGTAAGCCCACTTATTTTTCTGAGTAGTTTCAATAAAAAAGACACACACTTGTTTCTAGAGTGTTAAGTCTCTTCTAAACATAAGGGAGGTCATTGATTAGGGAAGGGGAAGCACTAAATCAGCCTGCTAGATGAAATATCTTAGTAGTCCTCCTTCAGCACTTACTCCCTCATATTACATAAGTCCATAAATAAATGATAACCCCCCCGCAGACTTCCCCCTGAGCCCTTCTTATCGTTTGTATATTCTGGCATTATCATAAAGTGATAAATGACTACTGTGGTATTGAATTTATATTGTCATTTTAGTTGCTTGAAAGTGAGCTTCCATATAATATCTTCACAAAGATTAGCAGTGTTAGAAAGACAAACACTGTTTAGCTGCTCAGAGGAAGCTGAAGTGTCTCAGTCCTGCTTTAAATTATACTTAGCATTTGAAAACTATGAGATCACAGCTAAAAGGGAGGGTGAGGAAAACCAATGAACCCATGCAGAAGCATGCCCTGCTGGCAAACCACTGGCTTGCACTGTGGGAACAGCTGCTTTCCAGCCCTCCTGGCTGAATTGCAGTGAGAAGTGCTTTGGTACAGATGGGAAGGAGACAGCAAACGAAAAAAAAAAACCAAAAACAAAACCAAAATCCCAACAATGACAACATCCAAGAAAACTAAACTGTTGTTAGGAGTGAGTGGAATAAATACAATAAATTAAATTATGTGTTAGGCAAGGGACTGCATTTTTATTGAAGATAAAGTATTCACTACTTCCCTGCTTTATCATGATAGTTCTCAAATTAAACTTCATATGTTTTTTCTTAGGAATACTCAAATCTCCTATCCCATATTTAATCTTGAAAAAAAAAAAAATTACAGTAGTACAAAACTAAATTCTGAATGTTAAAGTATAAAAGTTTACCCTGCACACAAAGAAGCATAAATGTGTTTCATAAAAAATACATAATCACATTATTATTCTTGTGGGACAGGTGATATCCATTCAATGCATATACACTATATATAGATGGAGATTTGCTTTCTTTGCTCCTTTCTGGATAGAATCAGATAGTCTTCCCTGTCTTCGCTCTCATAGCTAAACCTCAGCTTCCCTGTATAACAAAGTTTCAACACAGTAGTTTTCCTGATTTTGGCACCAGAAGCTTGAGTGATCTGTGTACAACAAACTAGCTAAAACACCTTATGAGGGCCTGCAATTACACTTCAATAGAGAGAACATTTATAGCTTTGGTAAGAATCAATGTTAACAGCATAGAGTAAATAAATCTTCATTTTCAGTTTCACCAAGTTCTACTCAGCTGTGGGTACCCTTCCTCAACAGCTACCTCACTAAAAGCTGACTTCAGTGTCCGAGCGCTGTACTGTAATACCTTATTGTTACACCTCCAAAGCTTTTTCAGATCAAAATTTTATTTTTATTTTGGCCTCAATGCAGGGTGCCTAAAGAGCAAAGATACAAAACAAGAAGCAAGCGTATTTCCCTCACCTATTGTTTAGTCTTTCACTGAAGGCTTTCTTAAATGCTTTCAGCTTATTTACCACAGCCAGTTCACTGGAGCAAGTCCTGAAACACGTGTCCATGACTAGACTGATATTTGAGCATGGGCACCAGCTGATGCATTTTTGAAGGGCCAGACACATTTCTGTCCTTATTTTTTGAGCAGTGAGGAATGTCCTTTCCTGCCTGTGTGAATACTTTGCCATGTACCCCATAACACTTTCTGACAATGTGACATGGACGACACAGGGCAGATAATCAGCGCATGCTCCTTCCCTAGAGGGGTCTGACATTAAGTGCAGGAAGGCACTGTGGGATGGGTGGGTTGCTGCATTACAGACACCCTAGGGTCAGTTTTGTGGGTGCATGGAGTACGCATTAGGAAGCATTTGACACACTGTACTATCCTCTGGCCCATATTTCAGTGATCAGTACAAAAATAATGCCAGCTCCTTCATGTCACTGTGTATCCCTTAAAACATGCTAAAGCCCTCTTAGTTTTCTTGGTTTGGCATACTTTAATCTTTATTAGCATCTTGATGGCTTGATCACTATGTATAGTTTCACACAAACATATTTCATATACACCTATAACTATACAAGTGCCTATACCATACATGTGTCTGAGTCACAGTTGTTTGGTGGGGTTTAAATCCCTATATCCATGACCGTTTCAAAGAGGTACCGGGATGGCTCGCAAAAGGCCAGAAAAGCAGCAAAAAAGAAAAGTAGGAAATAGTCTCTTGGTCATTACACAGCCCACAGAACTCCACCTCTGAGAGAAAAAGGCAGAAGAAAACTTTGTGAAGGGAAACTCACAGAATTGCATGTTCCTTTTGGCACATTCCTTATGAATATCTATGCAGGAGGTAACATTTGGCACTTAAAAACTAAGCAAATGGGAAGAGCTTAAGTGATTGCTTTTCTTTTTGAGCTAATGTCAGGCTGCTTTTATTAATGATGTAAAATGGGTTCCGTGATATGACTGTACAAGCTGTAATCAAGTGCATTGATCTCTGCAGCTACCCAGCAGTAACACATATGGAAAACAACTCTTTATTACAAGTAGGATTTAGCAAAGGGTTTGTCTCAAAACCTCATAGTTGGGATTGGGATCCAGAGATACAGTTTTTCATCAAAATCATTCTCATACCACCAAGGCTGATAAAAAAGAAAGAAAAAAAAAACAAAAAAACAAACCAACCACATACCAAAGGGTGTCTGTTAGCAGATATATGTATTTTTTATCCCTTCCATATATGGAACTGCCAAAAAAACCCAAACCAAACAAAAACTCCAAACCTTGTGCTACTCCAGCATGTATATCAAAAGAACATAAATTTGAAACAAAAAATTATTTCAGCTAATTTGAATCTTAGCAAATGTGAATAGAATATAAAGATTTGGGTCAAATCCATGCCTGGAATAACTTCTACATAAACGTGTGAGTGGGAAATCTTACTGTTTTTCAGTGACAGCTGAGTTTCTGGTAAAGAGATACAGCTGCTCGGACTCTAGGCTTGCATTTCCTGTTCTGTTTCCTCGTCCTATGAAAAACATTATTGAATTCAATTAAGTTTTGAACAATTTGCTTTTATGTATTTTAAAAGTAAAAATCTGCAAAACGGTTACAAACTATACTTAGAGTTGTCAGATAATTCAGAACGTTGTAGCTCCTATATTTGAAACACCTTGGTTAGAATTTCAGCAGTTTCAAAATTGTTTTTTTTTTTTGAGTTGTTGGGTTTTCCTACCCTATATTCCCTTGTTCCAAATGTTCTGGTTTCTTTTAGTAGTCGCAACTTCTGGCTGAACCTTGACAGGGTGATAACCTTTATTTTGGGGCAGCAACAGAAACGGCTTAGAAAAATACTTTCCCAATTTGTGCTCTGACGGGCATTCCTGTTTCTTCCTCTGTATCCTTTCCTTCTCTTTACTGTTCTCTATTATAATTCTGTCATCACCCCTATGTGTGAAGCAGGACCACTATGCATATCTCTAAGGTTAGATTAACAAAAATACTACTAATAGGGAAACAAACCTCTCATAACTATCTACAGCTTTATAGCTCAGCTTCTCACTGTCTGAGGAGCATTACTGTCGTTAATGATTTCAGGGTTCATAGCCCTGGCCTGCTGATCTTGAACAGTCTAACTGCACTAGGATTTATAACCATCTTTGTAACAGCCCTTAAAACACGTCAGCTAAATGGGACTGTGACACACTTCATTTCTGTGTTTGAGAACACTGCAAAATTCAGTTACATATACAAGTTTCCATAATAAAAGGAGTATATGCACATGCATTTAATTCCAGCCAGTTTATAATCAACATTTAAGATGTGCAGGTATCCTGTTGAAAATGTTTCTGTTGAGAAATCAGAATACCATATAGGCATGCCAGAACGATAAGCCTTTTAATAATACCCATGTAGCACACTTGTTGAAAGTTCTTTCTGGGCAGCATGCATGGCACTCAGGTATTACTCAGACTCTAAGGAAAACACCAATTCAATAAGCATTTGCCAATGTTCTGGGGGACAAAAGAAAGTGAAAAGAAAAAGAAAAGAGCTCTAAAGATCCTCCAAATTTGAAGACAGTAAGTAACTCTCTGTCCAAGTGTGGATCCAGCATTTGTCAGGGAGTTTTAAAATGCTACCCAGCAGCTTTTAACAGCAGGTCACTTCACTACAAAGGTGATAGTCAGACACAAAGCCTAAAAGGTAGGCTGCTGTTATGGAAAGCCAAAATATTGCTTTCAATTGTTTGCTTATTAAAAGTATGTCTTGATTTTTTCCCCTTTATTATTTATTGCTCAATTAATTTTTCAATGATAAAAATATTTGGACTTGTGAGACCTAACACCTCTAGTTTTCCACAGCATCTGTGGAAATATGTGTTGCAAAGAACACATATGTAGGTTTTCTTGGACAAATACATGCCTAATTACTTAAAAACAGACATTAAAGGTATTGTAGCTCTCAATCTTCAGTATCAGCACAGACATGCATTATTAGATTCCGTATGGCAGTTCTGCAGAAATTACACACCACACCAGCAGTTTCCCTCCTGTCTGGTGAATGTTTTGAGAATTATTTTTAAGGGTTAGCTTAATTAAAATACATTTATATATATTTATTCAATAGTTACAGAGTTAAAAGGCTCTGGGGAGATGAAAAATTCAGATTGATCTCAGCAGATTGCTGTTAACTGTACACTGGAGTTGAGTATCAATCACATTTGAACATAATATTTGATAATTCATAACAATTAATATTTTTTTATCAGGTAGTGAGCTAATCCTTTGAGTTACTGTAACTGACAATAATAGCAATGCTGAAAACAGAGACACTCTTACAGCAGGAGCATATTAAGATCCAGAGCTTCATATTGAAATGTAGCTTGGGGACTGGGGAAGAATGTAACAGCATCTGAACTTCCTGCAAAACAGAGAAGGTTTGTGGTTGTAATTTCAGCATCCTGAATCATATCTCTCTATATATTACTCATTAACTTGTGCCGTTACTTTGCCAGAACAAGGCATTTCAGTAACGTGTTCCTTCTAATATGCTGGTTCACTGTGGTGCCCCTTGCTGACTGCAGACCTGCCCACCCACAGCCTTTGCCCTTTGCTGTCAGCTAGAACAAGAATGGACCAAGCAAACTTAGTGCCTGTTCGGCACCCCTCTGCAGGCACCTCTGAGCGCCAGAGCCCCTTTTCTCCACCTTGCAGAGACCCGACTTTGTCCTTGTGTCTTCATTTTGCAGATGAGTAAAGTAAGGCAGAAGATGTGAAGAGCCATTCAAAAAGTTCTCCGAAGGCTGGGAGAAAAGGCTTTTCTGGAAGAAGCTCTTCTGGCTCTTAATCCATCTGTGTGTGTCTACAGATTTTCTACACTCCGTATTAGGGAGGCTCATGAGACTGGCTCTGAAATCACATGCATAATTTGTATGAAGCTATTGGGGAAACAAAACAAATGCTGAAAAATAAGAATTCATATTCAATATTATAACATGTAGCCAGGCAAACAAACACCTTCTGGTTCTTAATGGATACTGCTGTCTCATAGAAAACAAATTTAATACAGAATGTCATGTATAAAACCCCTTTCTAACATATAACAGGAGGAATTTAATTTATATGTCTCGTTACTGTGGATTCAATGTGGGATTTATTTTTTCTGTCTAAAGTCTCAGACAGGTAAATTCACATGAATCATAGATGCTCAGTCTCATTGTGCAGAAGGGACGTTGCCTTTTAGCCTGGATTCTGCTTTGTGCAAAAGAGGAATCTGTACTTTTTTTTACTTGTTCTCCTTTTAGTCTTGAAAACTAAACCACAATTTTTCTAAGTGTTATGTTCCCGAGTCCAAAGATGTAAATCAGAAACCTTCTCAGAAACCTCATTGCTCAGAAACCACCCATCTCTTGAACTTCATGCTGCCTGGTTGCTTTTAACAGAAAAGTTTTCAGGACCTGGTTATGTTTTGCATGCCCAGACTGTCTCAATCTGCACATGGCCATGCTGCTGAATTTGGACCAACCCCTCCAACAGAACAGAGCAACATCTACATCTTTAAGAGATCCTGGTATTAAAAGTATACGCAGAGCATGCATAAAACAAAGAACAGGTTGACTTCCTTACAAATGTAGCCAGATGAGGAAATAACAGTTTAATTATGATTTGCTATTATAACTTGGGAGTTAGAACACCTGCTTAGAAACCTGGATACTGGTGTTCAGTATTCTGGTCAATCAGACAAGGTTCAAGACCACCTCTCCCATTTAGGAGTAGGCTGTGGAGCAGTCTGGGGGGGAAGAAGTCTGAATGTGAGCTTGTGGGGAGAGCTGGGGGCAGGGAGGGAGTCTAAAAGAAATGGGCGAAGGAAGTGCTCTTTACTTCTCCTGCAGAAATAATGCAAAATTCAGAGCGTGCAGGAGACTAAACAGAAGAAAAAGTTTGATGGGATAAGTTAAAAATGAGGGTGCTTAGCTGGCAGCAGGAGATTTCGGTTCTAACATCTGCTCCCAAGATTCATTCTACTCTCTTTAATCCAGTGTGTCACTTGAAAAAGACTGTCAATTCTGGGAGCAGGAGTTGGCATGTAGGACTTCCCTGCTTTCTGGCAGTTCTTCATACTTTATGACATTTTACTGGTTTTGATGTGACATATTACAAAACATGTTCCTGTATAGTCAGCTTCATTCCCAAAACATCCTTCTTGATATGAAAGAAGTAAAAGCTATGCGTTTTAGCTTTCATTTTTGTCACTTATGACCAGATGTTTTCCTGGATATTTGTAGTATGGTATTGCATTGTTCACGGATGATTTCTGTCAGTGAGTCCCTGAGTTCTTGAACACACGGATTTCCAGGGAAAAGGAGGTAGCATGCTGCTTGACCTGTATGTTGTTACTTGCTTCAAATACCTTTGAGATCATTTTCAATGCAGGTGTTTTCCTCTGGAAATAGGAAGTTAATTCCTCCCAATAAGTGGTGTGTTCCTGGACTGACCAGAGAGTATGAGTTTTATGAAACAAGTTTGCTAAAAATATGAGGAAAATAAATCAATTTGCATCAATCAAGCTGAATAAATTCATACAGGAAATTATAGTGTTGCATATGCCCTGTCTTCACTTCCTTCAAAATAAGTCAAATCAACATTTGTATATTTCTAAAACATACCTGCAAATGCAACAAATTCAGCTCTGGGGACTTGATATTTATTGCCAGTATTGCAACAACATATGCTGAGACCTTCCTTCTTTGCGTTTTGAAATTAGCACCAATGTATTAAGCTAGTTTAATGGTGGCATATTCTAATGAGAAAACAGTTTACAATCTGCTTTCTCTTTAGTTATGAGGGCCAGTTTTTCAGAAATGGACACTAATGCTGTAATCATATTTGTACATACATTTATTTCCTATATAAAATTCATAGCTGTGTTTGCAAACAACCACTTAGACATACACATTACTATGGATGTTTTTACACACTAAAGTGGATTTTGAGAATTCAGCCGATTCATGGATTAATTTAGCTCATGCCACTTGGGTGCCCTTCCAAAAAAACCAAAAAAGGTTTCTTATCCATTGTGCCTTCTTCATAAGACTGATACCTACAGAGGTTGTGGTATCTTTGGTGATAACTTACATTTTTATAACTTTAAACTTGGTTTTGTTAACTCTTTCATTCTCATGATTGAAAACAATAGATCTAAGGTATGGCTGTACATTTGTCACTTATTGACTCATGTTGTGAATGACTTAGAAGGAAAAAGAAACAGGCTATACTGTATTGTCACATAATCCTGTGGATTTTAAAGGCACATTACAAGCATAGTTACACCATCCACATTACCACACTGACAACTATCTTTCACCTGATTGTCTCTGACTTGTGGGGTAGTTGCCACTTCCATATGGCCTCACACTCTTTTCTGTATCTATTCACACATGCCACTGAAAATTGCAATTTTATTAAATCCATTCTACTAATTGGGAATAGAGATGCACTAAATGTTGTAAGAGGTTGCATGGTTGGACCAATGATGGTTAGTATATCTCATTATTTTTTGTCATCATCAAAATAATGAAATATAACTGAAAAAATGTTCGGAGAAAGGTATATAGAAGGAAATTTCACAGAGGCTGATAAAATGAGAAGTGACATGGAGAGGGCAAATAAGGCTTCCTTGACCATTGTGCCTGTTGATACAGGGATGAGTAATGAGTGGAACTGGTTGAAACAAAGGGAAGCCAGATTTGGTACAAAAAACCAAAAAAAACCAACAAAAAAACCCAACTCCCCCCCAAAAAAATCCAACCAAAAAACCCCCTAGTTCTTCATGCAATGCATAAACAAGCAGCAGATGTCCTGGGTACATAATGTTGTGGATGCTTAAAGTTTACACAGATAAACAGTTACAGGGGACGGAGGGGGGAAGAATATTTGCATTGAGAGTCAGAATATCACAACGTTCTGGAAAATATTGAAAGATACAAAGTAAAGATCACTACGCACTCGCCTGGCTGCTTCTTCTTTACCATCTGCTAATGGCTGCAGTTAGAGATGCGATACTGAATGGAGAGATCTTTGGTCTGACTTGGTTTGACTGTTATCATGTTCTTTTCTGTGTGCAGGTATGTTGATACTTGCAGATCTGTGCACAAATGTTTTGACTAAAAGTCATGCTGAAGATCTGTAGCAGAGAAAGAAGTTAAATATTGAAAGGATTGAAATCTAAATCCTGAAACAACTTTGGACCATACTTCTTAGTCCTCTCCTATAAATGGAGCATGAAATCCTGTTATACTGCATTCTTTTTTCTTGTAATTCCCTCTTTTTTTCTTTTCTTTTCCACTGTTTCTTTTCAATCATTTCTCAGATTGCAATGCAATTGCCACACTTTGTCCTGTTAGAGTGGTGGTGAAGAACTACCCGAGACAAGAAAGCTTTGTGCATCCTACCCATCACAGCTGCACAATGATGCATGGTGTGTAGACTACAGAAAAGTCAATCCCTGCAGCAAAAGTTCAAAAAGAACTGATTAAGAGTAAGTGAAATTTGGTACAACTAGATAATTTATTATGGAGCTTTGTGCCATTCCCTAAGAGTGGTTTTAAAATAGAATATTTAATTCCACTTAAATTTTAAAATACACAATTTTAGTGTGAAGTATTGGCAGTTCTCCTCAAGGAAAACCTCAAAAAATTCTTTCTTATCCCCATCACATTCTTATTTTCATGAAAAATGAACACAGCTTATGGTCCTGCCTGGATTTATTTTCATTGCAAGCATTTTTAATTCTCGATTACAATTACCCCTAATATGATTAACGGCAGAGCAGACTGCAGCAGTACTAAGGGAGGTTGTGCGGTGGGTAAAAACTGGAAGGCTGGAATGAAGCCATTCTCTAGTCCTGTGCTACAAAAATAATAAAAAAAGTAGTGTGAATAGATGAGTACTTGCTGCCTATAAATAGTCAAGCAATGAGTAGTGTATGATGTATAGTTTACATCATAGGCTCACAAGGTGCTGTAGGTTTTCAGTTCTACTGATGAGACCAGAGGGAAACCATCTACCAGTAGAAGAAGGAAAGATCTCCACATCTGAAGCTCTCAAACATTGCTTGGGGCTATGGGAAGGGGGAAGCAGAGCAGGCCTGAGCTAAGACTGAGAACTAAAAAAAAAAGAAAAATAAGATGTTCATTAATCCAAAACCTTATACACGCAGCAATCTGAACATCTCTACCAAAAGTGTACAGGTTAGTCTCAGAAGACAGAAATGCAAGGTAGAAAACTTGAGGCTTAAGCAACAGCTAGACATTAGAAGCAGAAGAAAAAATTCCCACAAACACCCAGTGCTTTGCAGGTATGCTTTTTTTTCCACATGATGCTGCAGTGGTGTTTGGTCTGTTTCAGTGTTGGCTGGGAATTTTCTCAACAAGGCTGCAGCTGGCTCAAGAGCCACAGTCACTTGGGCACTGCAAGGAGTCAGTGAGGACAGAGGCAAGCCAGACTTCTAAATACCTGGTCTTGAAGTAAAACACGTTTTGTCTCAACCTTTGACACAGGAATGGTAAAAAACATTTCAGCTTATGTGTTTATCTTCTATAACAGTTTATTTTGTGACAGACCTTCTGGAAATCAAAGGTAGATAGATGGTTGTCAGCATTCCTGCTTCAGTTACAACATGCTGTATCATATATCATAGCTTGAAAGCTATCATCAAGTGCATTGATAAAGACAATTTCATGACAATTTCTCAAATGATGGAAGACAATTCTCACTTTGTGTCTGGGTACATGTTTGTATGTTTCTTACTCTAAATGTGAAAGGCAGAAGAAGTGATTGAGAGTGATACACATTTTATAGAGGTGGTGGGGCTTTGGGAAATTTGTTCAAGAGGAAAATGCTTTTGACATATGCAGTTTCTAAAACAAAGGTGCATGATGCACGTGTTGAAAAGATAACTGAAGAATAGAGTCAATCTTTGTTCATTTTCTGAATGGTTTGTTTGCCAAGCAGATTTGTTCAACCAAAACTATTTGTTAATTTAGATTGAAATTGGCAGCTTCTCTTGGGATAAATAAATAAACTATTTGTGAGATAGAAGCTAGAAAAAAAAATATTTGTCTTTCTTTTTGAAGAGCAATATTTTTACTTTTCATAAATCACCAAAGCCAAAGTATTAAGGCTGACAAAAATAGTTTAAACTTAAAGACAATTCCTTTAAATGTGCTTTGATTTTTTAATTTTCAAGAGTTAATAACCCAAACCAAGAATATTTACATCTCTTGTATAAAATTTTTAGAGATTACATGGCAGATGAAGGATATCTCATAATAAAAGTTTCTCATATGATGACCACATCCAAGTATGAGATTAGGAATAATTTTATGTCTGTTCCAAGGTTTAGAAAAAAATGGCATTGTCACTAACACCTTAAAGCAGCGTATAATAAAAGGATAAACTTATTTCAGTAGATCATGATTTGTTAAAATTATACAAGTATATCATAATAATTTGGAAACCTTTCACACATAAACCATTGTTCATAGTCTTAGGTCGATTATTGATTCCCATGCAGAGAGAGCAAAACAAAATAAAACGGGAACTGAACAAGAGGATATGAGATATAATTTCAGTTTAGCCATTCTACTTTCACTTAAAAGAAAACACTGTATGGTCAGTTGAATTCAAAATGCTTGAATACAATGCAAGTAACAACGTATTTTATCTTTCTATCAGAACATTTTAGTCTTCAAAGCTCTTTAGCAATTATTCTGTTCACTGACTATTGATTGATAAAATTCTTTAGTTCTGTAAAGTTTATTTAATTTTTTTGCCTGTGGTCATGATAAATAAAACACAAACAAATAAGCAAATATGATATTTAAACATAGTAAATGCATTTTCCTTTCAGTATTGTTTTGCTATCTGTATTTATTAGGTAGCTGCCTGGATTTACTTCTCTCAATGGAAAATATTTCTTAGAGCAATTTTGTGTTAGAAAATACTTTCTGAAGATTACAGTATGCATTCTATAAACAGACAGAAAAATTCTTAAAATGTATCTGGGCAGCAAAATGATCTGAGATGATGAAGGAAAATTACATTGTTGTCAAAACACTATTCAGTATTTGACAGCATTCATTTTAATGGTAGAATAGAACAGCTTGTTTGACCAAAAGCTACAGAAACTTTTCAGCTATTTGACATACTATTTTTGCCATAAACCAGCTTTGAGTGAGCTGCCAATCTTTGGTACCTTGTAAGAAAAAAACAAATATCCCAGACAACAGTGAAAGTCAATCGTTAAAGTGTTTCAAAGCAAACTCTTCAGAACACGTTTATTTGGGGAACCTGGTAGAGAGTTTATGTTCTGTAGGCATAGGGGATACAACTATTGAAAAGAAATTTATTTCTGAATTTGAAAGAAAGAATTATTGGCTTACATATTCAGTAACCTAAACACTTAGTAGATTATGAGGAGGGCTACTTGATTTGACCCATTAGGCCTGCCATGCTCTCCTGCAGAAAAATGGGAGGGTTATTCAATTCATAAAATCAGCCAGAACAGAGTGTCCTTAGCACAGATACTGCATAAGAGCACTGCAAAATTCTCTAGGCAGCCAGACAGCTTCCTCTATGTCTTGATTTAATAAAGTTTAGTGCTACTACACCTCTCCTGCTCAGTTACATCACAGATAGGAAAACTGTAAAGAAATGCAGAAAGTACTCAACAAGTTTCTCCCTTCATTCTTTTTTTTTTTTTTTTTTTTCTTTTCATACCTTTGTGTCCTGGTTTCAGCTGGGATGGAGTTAATTACCTTCTCAGGAACCAGTGCAGTGCTGTGTTTTGGCTTGGACTTGAGACTTTTCAGTTCCTCAGACCTTGTTAATGAAAAGGCTGGAGGGGCACAAAGAATGGGGAGGCGATACAGCCAGGTCAGTTGACCCAAACTAGCCAAAGGGGTATTCCATACCATGGGATGTCATGCCTGGTATATATACCTAGGAGGGTGGCTGGGGTGAGTGGGCTGTTGCTCGGGGACTGTCTGGGCATTGGTTGGTGGATGGTGAGCAGCTGCATTGTTCACCACATGTTTTCTTCTCCTTTATTTCTTTATTCTTTCCCTCCCTCTTTTCATTATAACTGTTATTGACACTTTTGTTATTGTTCTTTCATTTTTATTCTATTTCAGTTATTAAATTGTTCTTATCTCAGCCCTTCAGTTTTACATTCCTTTCCAACTCTCCTCTCCACCTCTCTGGGTGAGGGGGCAGTGAGCGAGCGGCTACGTGGTGCTTAATTACCAGCCGGGGTTAAACCACGACACTCATGTTATTTAGCACTAACTATTCACAGTACAGTAATGTTCACAAAAAATCTATAGCTATGTATGTGTATCTGTGTATGTCAGTAAGTGTCTATATTGCAAAAAGAAAACAGAAAGATGTCATGATTGTGCTTTGAGAGGATAGGCAGCCAGCAGATGAGGGGAACATAAGGTAATAATTAGAAAATTAGGAGCAGCAGTGGTGATAAACAGTGGGCACAGCTGTCTAGCTACTGTCAAACTTTTTGTGAGCAGTAAGACAAAAGTATGTTTTAACAAATTACTTGGTTATGAATATTTTAAATAACTGGAAAGGAGGAAATGTCACTTGGAGGGACTACCACTTTTGAAAGACAGAAGAGGAAAGAGCAGATATTTATGGAAAGTGGTCAATCAAGACAGGTGTAAATCAGCACTAAGTCCACTAGCTCAATGATAAAGAAGTCTAGAGAAAGTATTGTTGATTTAAATTGTTTTACTGAGAAAGCAATGAAGAATGTGGCCTTTAGTAGTCTGCTCATACTCAGGACAGTCAGGGAGGCATTCTGTTATGAATACATGAAGTAAGTATGGTGAAGGGCATGCAATAATGCTCCAAAAGATGCTGGCAAGAATTTGAGTAGTAGGTTAACACAGTAACACACAAATAGTATATTAGCAAAGGTAATCAACTCTCCTCTCCCTTCCCAACCCACCACCCCCAACCCCCTCCAACCTCCTCATTCTTTCTTCCTTTTTCTTTAATAAAAACCAACAAACCAAAACAAAAACCAAAAAAACCTAATACTGTGAGCAAAGCAATAAGAGGTAAACCTTTATTGTTTTTCTGAAGGGCATTGAGATAGCTAGGTAGCTAACCTGTGCATGTAGCTCCAACATCTGTGCCTCTATGCATCAGCACACCTGGCTTCTGAGGCCAGCAGACTGTAGGCATCTGGGTGGCTATCCATAGACAGTATGTGGTCTTCATGCACTGTCCCTGGAAGGGCTGGATGGGGGACAGTTCTAGACAACATGTCCTGGGCATTTCTGGAAAAACACTGTGATATTTGCTGGGAAAGAGGAATGGATTTGGTCAAAGTCACAGAGTTGCATCAGGGAGTAGAACTGGACACACACTGATAACATATACAATATGTTAGGCGGCAGCAATTCAGATAAATGTGTTCACAGAAACAAAGACAGAATTATCATTCCATTGGATATTTTAGTGTTTCAATTTTGGGTTTTAGCTAAAATTGTAGAGAAAACGTCCACATTTTCCATTGAACAGATATACTAAAACCATTGATTATTTATACTTTTGTGTTACTTTGATAAGATGAACCATAATCTAATATATAACATTAAACATAATAATGAAATATTATATCATAAAATTCAAGGTAAAGCTTTTAACTTGGAAAACTAGAACAACACATTTTGATCAAAGGTAAAATGGAATACTAAAACCTTTTATTTCAATTTTTATTAAAGCAATGTTGACACTGGAATCAACAAAAGCTTTAGATGAGTTTAAAACATAAATTTATTAAGTTTTACATTCAAAAACCAGATTCTATCCTTTGGAGAATGTTCAATCAGTAAATTAATAAAAAAATCATAAATAGGATATTTTATTGTATTCATATCTCCTGAAACTCTCAATGTTTATATATGTGCTCTGTTAGTGGCTGAGGTCAATTGGTTTAGAACAGATATTCTATAGCAGCAAAGTTTCTGTTATCCCAGTACTAAAAATTTTGAAAGAAATGAATATGAGATCTATGATATTTTCTCACATACCTTCAGTAACAGCTATTCCTTTACATATGTTGGTGTAACCCTTCTTTATAGGTCTTTGGCTCTAAAGACAGAAAATTGAGGTTTGTTGCTTTAAGTAAAAGCATTTTTATGACTGTTAAGTTAGTAACTTGTTTTCATTTAATTCTGACATTTTGGGTTTTTTTTTTTTTCCCATCTCCATTTTTAACTTCCGTAGAGAATAGAAAACTAGCATGATTTGGATCTGGGAATTAAAGTGGTAGATTGCTTTTGTAGATTTGCCCTTTATAAGTTTGCAATCAGAGATATTTTTTTTTTTAAATACAAAATATTTCAGAGTTCTTACAGCATGCTCAGCTTAGGAAGATTTAACATTCTTTGAGACCAAAAATTTTCTAAAGTGCTTCATTTTATAAATGGGTGAAATGTCTTTCTATCAATTTAATACAGCTCTATCTTTACAGTACTACTTATAGCATCAGAAACATTAAGTCAATATTACTGTCATGATAGAGAAGTCTTCTTCAGAAATGTGTAACAGAGGATACAGTTCAATACTTTTAACAGAATGTATCTGGAATCATGAAAGTATGTGCTATCTTCAGTTATGAAACTGTAAAATGTTGCTAATAAATTTCAGTCCTAATCAAATGATTTGTGCCAGCTTTTACCACTGGCAAAATGTAAGTAGAACTCTTAAAGAACAGGGAGGAGACAGTGAAATCTTTCACAGATGCAAATCACTTATATTTGATTTCCATGGTTCATGACTTGTGCTAATGGTCACTATTACAAAATGCAAAAAAAAGCTACAAAAATGCTAGAATGCCTGACAGACATTATTGTTAAATAAAAGGTGTGGGAGTTTTTAACTATCTCACAACAAAAGACAGTGACTTGTTTTGAAGTATCTCCTCCTCCCCCCTCCCTTTTTTTTTTACTGTCCCTGTAATTTTCCTGTGTGAATTGTAATATTTCATGAATTTTGCAAGAATCAGTCTCCAGGGCATCAACAACAATGGACACAGGATTAGATCCCCTGGAATGATGATTGCACATTTCTGGTTGAAGCATAGGTAGGTTGATGGTGTTTTTCAGACTTGTATTTGATGCATGGATGAGACAGTGATTATTTTATCTGTGAATCCAGAAACATTTAAAATGGATCTTCAAAACATGCAACAAATATAGCAGATGAGATCTGAGTGGATGTTGTAAACAATGATGGCTTGGACAAGATACAATTTTTTGAGAACAAATGCAATAAATTATCTGTGTTTGTTTGTAAATGTAGGAATTTCTTCCCTCCTCAAGCAAAAGTTAGGGAAGGGAAGAAAACATAATATGAAATTCCCATAATCAACTGAAAACCAAATCTTGGCTTACTATATACAAAAAATGAAGGAATGTTTGATACAGACTAATAATGACTGTACAGGTTAGGCCTACATTCAGTAACAGGGCCCACCAACTTGCTACAAGTTTGTGACTTACCATGAAAAAAATTATGAAAACAAGCTTACAGTGCAGCACTATTAGCTGGAGCGATAGAGGAAGCAGGGGATTCTGCCCATACGTCCGTCCATCTGGTCTAAAAAGAAACTGCAGTTGTGTGCTGGCTTCATAGCACTGAAAGATTCCTAGCAGAAAGGACAAGGAAGGCTGGAATTGTTGCTATCAGAGGTTCTAACAAGGCGCTGAATATCAGGATGAAGGGTATCATCCCAAATACTAAAAATCCATTAGTTGTGCTAGAATCTGGGGCAAATTAACATGCTTAGGAACATCCAAATTAGTTTACACAACCATGTCTCCTAATCTGACTTCTGTAAATTGTTCATGTGTATTTTTTCAACTTCTCTGCAAATACAAAGTGGTACATGCCTCTTTATACTTCCAAATCTATTCACTTTTAAGCATATGGTTTGCTGAATAAGACTGGTCTCTGTACAGGTTCAAAGCTCAGCACAAATGCTCTTTTTTTACCAATACATGGCCTAAGTTACTAGCTGGATGTTGTACAAGATGCAACATTACATTTTTAAAACTACTTCTCTCATCCAGTCAAATTTATATTTATCATTGCGTATGCATAATGAATGTGTTTTTTTCTTTGTCAGTTTTTGAAGTGTCATTATTCCCTGCTGTCTACATCAGGCTCACTGTGCCTTTGAGAGTGATAGCAATTGACACCATACACTAGTTTCATTATTGGCATAATGCTGAAGAAGTTTCTATATAGGAAACTGCCAGGATGGTTTGCTTCTTCAACTTTCTGTGTTCTATTTTTCATATATATCTATGAGAAAAAGCTAAAAGGAACAGATGATCTAGCCATTAAAGCTAAGAAAATAAACTTCTTTCATCAAGTTAAGACATGTCAAACCCACAGCAAGTGCAGGGACTAAAACCCCAAGTGAGGATAAGACATAATATATACTAAGAGAAAATACAATGTTCCTAAAGTAAAGCATTACCTCAAAGCAACAATACCAATTAAACAGCAACTGAGTTCCTTGTCATTTGAGGTGAATGCCACAATAGACATTGAGGGCTTGATCCCTTGAAGTGCTGAGCAGCCCAATCTCCTGTTGATTGGTGCTCAGCATCTTAAGAATCTGGCTCTTGGGGAAGGTTTTCAAAAGTGTCAAAGACCAGATTGGTGCCTAACAGCTACTGACTTCCAAGGAATGGGATTTGGGCTTCTGACTGACATTTGTGCCTCTGAAAACCTCCCTTCTGAGGTTAGTCAACACTAAACAACACTAGTACATCTACGAAAGGAATAAAATCCTTTCCACTTCCTGCTAATTCTTAAACTGTTTCTGGTAAGAAGGTTCACTGCTGTAACCTACAGAAATACATACTTTTTGGCAGTCAGCTTATGCAAAATGCTTATTGTTCCTCTTGTTATTTACCAAGCCATCTGGCATTATGTTTGAAATGGTAATGAATTTAAACCCAACCAATTATTAAAACTGTTCCCACCTTTGACCTTGAAATGCTCCACAGCTCTATGACCTCACTACTTGAAATTTGTTGTTGGATATCCAGCATTTTAGAAAGCTGAATGAAGACCATCCATTGAAATTGAGTTTATAAATAATTTATTTCTATTTTAGCAGAATGTTCTTTTAATTAAAATGTAATATAAATCTAAATAAATAATAAATGATTAATAACTAAATTTTAAATTTGGATTTCTTTTATCAATTCATTTTAAAAGTGGTTTTTGTGGGTTTTTTTAAATGAAAGACAAAACTTATCTTTACCACTAGAGATACATACGTTTCAATTAAATTGTAATGCCCTTACAGTGTAATCACTGCAGAAGATAAAATTCAGATCTAGGTACCAAAGGATGGGAAATAAATGTGAACACTCCTTAATCAAAGTAGTCAGAACTGGTAGCTTAACATCTTGTTTTTATTAAGATAAAACTTTTATGGAGTCAGAATCATTTTGGCTGGAAAAGATTTTTTAAATTATCAAGTCCAACTGTTAACACAGCACTGCCAAATTCAGCACTAAATCATGTCTTTAAATACCACATCTACATGTTTTTTGAATACTTCCAAGGACGGTGATTCCACGACATCCCTGGGCAGCCTATTCCAATGTTTGACCACCCTTTCTGTGAAGAATTTTTTCCTAATATCCAAACTAAACATCCTCTGGTGCAACTTGAGGTCTTTTTCTCTTGTCCTATTGGTCATTAACTGGTAGAAAAGACCTACCCCCACCTGCCTTCAACCTCTCTTCAGGTAGTTGTAGAGAGCAGAAAGATCTCCTCAGTTCTCCTCTTCTCCAGATTAAATAAAACCAGTTCCCTCAGCCGCTCCAGACCCTTCACCAGCTTCTTTGCCCTTCTCTGGACATGCTCCAGCACCTCTACATCCCTCTTGTAGTGAGAGGCCCAAAACTGAACACAGTATTTGAGGTGTGGCCTCACCAGTGCTGAGTACAGGGGGATAATCACTGCCCTAATCCTGCTGGCCACACTGTTTCACATACAGGCCAGGATGCTATTGGCCTTCTTGGGCACCTGGGCACACTGTTGGCTTATGTTCAGACAGCTGTCTTTCAGCATCCCCGGGTCCTTTTCCGCCAGGCAGCTTTCCAACCACTCTTCCCCAAGCCTATAGCATTGTGTGGGGTTGTGACACAAGTGCAGGACCCGAAACTTCTCCTTGTTGAAGTTCATACAATTTTCCCTGGCCTGTCAGTCCAGCCTGTCCAGATCCTTCTTTTATGACATCCTACCCTCAAGAAGATCAACACTCCCCCCAGCCTGGTGTCATCTGCAAACTTACTGAGGGTGCACTCTATCCCCTCATCCAGATTGTCAATAAAGATATTAAACAGAACTGGCCCCAGTACTGAGCCCTGGGAAACACCACTTGTCACCAGTCACCAGCTGGTTGTAACTACATTCACAACCACTGTTTGGGCTTGGTCGTCCAGACAGCCTTTTACCCAGCACAGAGTACACCCATCCAAGCCATGAGCAGCCAGTTTTTCTAGGAGAATGCTGTGAGACATGGTGTCAAAGGCCTTACTAAGTTCCAGGTAGACACCATCCACAGCCTTTCCCTTATCCCCTACATGGGTCATCTTATCATAGAAGGAGATCAGGTTTGTCAGACAGGGCCTGCCTTTCATAACTCCATGCTGGATGGGCCTGATCCTCCACTTGTCCTGCACGTGCTGTGTGATGGCACTTGGGATGATGTGTTCCGTAAATTTTTCAGGCTTGTAATTCCCTGGATTCTCCTTCCTGCCCTTCTTGTAGATGGATGTCACAATGGCTAACAATCAGTCTCCTTGGACCTCCCCAGTTAGCCAGGACTGTTGACAAATGACAGCATTTTGGTGAGCTCTTCCACCAGCTCCCTTAGTGCCCTCAGGTGGATCCCATCTGGCCCCATAGACTTGTGTGTGTCCAAGTGGGGCAGAAGGTCACTAATTGTTTCCTTCTAGACCATGAGGACTTCTTTCTGCTCCTCATCCCAGACTTCCAGAGACTTCATGAAACCTATTGTGAAAGCATATTCAAAGCTTTCCCCTTGAAAACAGGTGAATCAAACCACAGGAGCTATGATTTACTAGCCAATGCTCAATCTGCAAAAGTTCTCTGTCTCTGAGCTTTTCCTGAAGGCTATGATACAGCTTTCATTTTTTGTGCTTCACTTTTTCTTTGTCATAAACACAGCTATACTTTCTTCAGAAGTAAGGTCTGGGGAAAAAAAGGATGCTATTTGCTGACACATGCCTCTATTTTGTAGTTTAAAGTATCCCAATAACAGAGATTGAGGCTATTATTGTTTCAGCTGCAGAAACAATATATGGGATTTGAATTATTGGACATATTTTTCCTGAATGACAGGTGGGTGTTAGATCCCTTTGTTTATACAGTTTTAAGTCAACCATGTGATATGGATAAAGAAGGCCATTTAATTATCTGTAGTAAAAAATGTTGTAGGCCAAGTGGAATACATCCCTCTACAACACTGTTGTGAAAGCCAAACCTAATCCTTAGAAAGATGTCTGTCTTAATCCATTCTTTGTGAAATCAAACCTAATACAGGCTTTGTGTATATCCAGCATCATGAGATGGAGATGATGGCAAGGATTAAAGCTGTGCAAATATCTGATTCTTCAGTTTGGTGGTAAAGGGAGAAAAACCAAAAAAAAAATAGACAAAACAACCCTGTTGGGTCTGTCCCAGGTGAAATTCATGGGTTTTCTCCCAAATGATTCAATTATCCTATACAACACAATTAAAGCAGGGAAGAATCCATCAACACAGTGACAATGTTCTATGTGCTTTGAACGAAGGGAAGTATTCACTTCTTTCAACGCCAGTTTTGTGATTAGGCTAAAATAGAATTAAAAAGTTGTTAGGAAATACCAAAGTAGTCTCACAGTCGGAACTTTGCCTGAGTAGACTGAACTCTTTAACCTGAAAACCACCTCCATTAAAACTGTGTTGCCAATTTGTTATTGTGTTCTGAAAATTTATTTTGGAGAAAGAACTAGAAGCAGGGTGGTTGTTTTTTTTTCTCCTACATATTATTCAGAGTCTGATATTTTCAGTAAATTCCTGCAAAAGGAACACACAAACAGACCTTCAGGCCCGCACTGACTCACAAAAGAATGCTTTGTCATGGAACAAATTACAGTAATTTGTAACTTAACAAAACACGTCACAGTAATTAGCAAGGGGAAATCCCTGGAAAGTTACTGCAGGGTAGAGTTTACTGTACGAATGTTTTTAGTAACTAATTCAGGGATCCTTGTATTGACAGGGTGACAACTTTTTATAATGCATTATTAATAACAGTAAAAGCCGAGTTGTGTCACATTTTATTCCTAGCCATTTTTCCTGTAAGTTAGTTTTAATGTTATACAACTTATTACTGTTTCCTCACAGGGGTCTCTATTTTTTAATTAGTATGTGATTATAATTAAGTGCACATTATAACACAATTTATAGCATTTAAGCAGAAAAAGGAGAAAAGGAGTAGGCCATGACTATTTACTGGTTATTTGTTTACAAAGTTTGTTGAATTTGTAATGAAGACTAAAAGCATGCATAGAAATCACGTTGGCTGGATGTTGTTGCAATTTTAGCAGCCTCAGGGAAGTATGCATTTCAACGAAAACACATGGGAAAATTTTCTTTACTTTTGTAACTGCAAGTTTTGCCTTCCAGATACGTTTTTTATAAAACTCCAATTTATAATTAGATTAAGGAGTAATAGCCATTATAAACATGCTATAGATATGAGTTGCATTTGTTATTGAGGGCTGTAGAAAATCTCAGGGGGAGATTTTGTAGATAGCTATGACTATGAGCATTGTATTGACTTTGTCTCTGCAACATTCAGCTAAACACATATTAAAACACTTATCTGTCCTATTAAACCTTTAATAATTGCAGTCATGTTTCTCAATCTTTAATACAAAGCCTAACTAGCTTTAGGAGAACAGATGTGTCACTCTGTTAGCTGGGGGGAGGTTAGGGCATTGAGGAAGATGTAAAACAGACATATTTTGATGGAACTATTACTAATAAGTAATAAAAACAAAAAAATCAAAGAACTTTTAACATAATGGTATTAATTAGAGAAAGGACTGAACTTCTCACCTACATTTTACACACATTCTTTTAAAAAATTAAAAATCAGACATGCATTTTAATTAAATTGATTTTAATGTAATTTCATCTACATCATCTTTCAGGCAAAATGGAAAATGGCACTAGTGTTACTGTAAAAATCACACAGGAAGAGTTCAATTCATGACCTGCTAGGTACCGTTTCTTCTTTGCAGAAAACTGTTGGAAAAAGCTTCCTAAGTGACTGAGAGTCCTAAATAAAACTGGCTGGTTTAGTTTTCTAAATAAATAATTGCTGAGGGTGATAAACTTACAGTTCAAGTCAAATTCAGATGACTGTTGCAGCCTTTCCAAAATTAGATAAAGCAGAGCATAAATATTCCAGATTTAGACAGATTTAATTCCTGAAGATTGTTTTGAGATAAATTGTAGTAACATTAGTTAAAAGAATTGAATGGCTAAAAATAAAACAGCAAGCCTGATCATTTTAATTGGAAACACTTTGTTTTACCTGCACTGAAAATCTGTTATTTACACAACTTTACTCACAAACATGTTACACACCACTCTTAATTAATTACTGTTCCATGCATCAAAGCATAGTGCCTATTAGCTTTTGCTTTTCATTTCTTGAGTAAAAGAACAAGAAAAGATATGTCTAATCTTTTGTGGCATGAGTTTTTCATCAAATCATAAGTGACATCATGGGTCAAGAGAAACATTGGGAATTTTTTGCTTTTATTTTTGAATTAGATATCGAGGAAATATGATTAAGGAACATTGGTTTATTTTGACATGTTATTGATATAATGGTTAGGCAATAATTGCATAGAGGTGGAGGCATAGTAACATTTCAGATAGTTCAGTGATTTCATGATTATAAATCACTAAATTTCTCTCAGTTTTAAGTAATTTTTTTTTCTCGGTGAACTATCTAAGTTTGATTTTTTTAAAATTATTTTGAACTTAAGTTTTTTTGAATGAAGATAATTATGAAAAAAAGTTTCATTTATTAATGAAGAACAGCATTGCTGTGACTGAGAATACAGAAGTAAAAGATTTAGCCTTTAGTGATCCAAAATGACTTAATCATAAGTATTCTTGCCTGAAAATTTTGACCTTTTAATAGGAGTCAATTTTTATAAGTTTAGTACATTTTTAACAGTGATAGGAAGAAGTTCACAAGTATGACGTCTAGGAAGCTTTCAGATCACATATTTACTTTGGTTACTTTCTTGATACTGAAAATACTATTAAAAGTTCATATGGGATGAAGCAGGACCCTTGAGAAACCCACAGCACTTACACAGAATATGTTTCTATACATAGTATCCCCTGCCTTAAGGATATTCAAAGCTGAGCGCTTCACTCTGTGCATCTTGAACCTGCCCGAGTTAGATCCTTACACATTACTCTGGCTGTAATTGGTTTTAAATAAATGAATGTGTTTAAGTGTTGCCCTTAATGTAGATGATTTCCAGATATTTTCTCTAATTTTAATGGGATTGATAATGACAATCTCTCAGCACTGTTTCTGGGGTTAACATCATGGAGGTTATAATCACTTTTGGGCTCAGATATAGCTACTTCTGGCTGTAAACTCTTGTCAGTAAATAAGAATGCACTAAAAATTATTAAATGCTCTGATAAAATTTGAACTGCTTCGATTTTTCTTTTCCCTGGTACCCCAGAAAAATGTAGAAATCCTGATTTTATTTTATTCTGTTTGTTTGTTTATTTTGTGTAACACGTGCAAATCCAAGTTCCAGCACGGAATAAGCATATCAGATTAAGCAACACAAGAAGACCTGAGCAGCTTACCAAAGTGTAATTACTGGGGGCAGCACAGAGATTTTTCACCAGACTGTGCTGCTTCTAAGGTAATTTCAAGCTCATTACCCTATCCCTCAAATTAAGTTCTCCACTATGGCTATATATACTTTTCAAAGACAAGCCTTGAAGTTGTCATAAATACACTCAAATCTTTATGGTAAGATTGGTCCACCTGCACATTCCAATCTTTATCCTTGGGCTAAGGAAGCTTCAAAAGACCTATTTGCTCATCAGTGCTTTTCAGGATAGAGGAGCATGTGGGCTTTGTGGTGCTTGGTGTGGGTATTATTAAGAACTGACAGATCAGTGGGAGCCATCCAAACTGCACTCTTTCACCTTGAGCTGGATTATGTTGCTGCTCTTCAATTGTTGTGAAGACCTCTAAGAAAGTCCCATAGTATTAGACATGGTAAGATAACATTTTGATTATAAAGACAATAGACTGTCTTGTTAGAGAGAGGTTGTATACATCATGATATGGTAGGGCTCTCTAAAGCTATCTGAACTTCACTTATTTTATATTAATAATACTTGAAGAAGAAACTACTAGTGTTTAACTTGTTTAAGTGTAAGAGAGTAGTATCACACTAAATACCTTATGGTATTCCAGCCTGGCATCTCATTATGGCTTCAAAAAGATATAGGTTTCTTGTAAATCCAGCATCCTATTGGCCAGTTCTGCGTGGATGTTTTTCAGTTCCTAGGGTATGTGTACAATGCACTACTAAATAAGATAGCCTAAATTTGAGGGACATAAGTCCAACCTCATGGCTGTCATGTTCTGCTGGACATTATATCACAAGGCCACTGACTCTTCCTAACTCTTTAACGGCCAACTCACATTTAATATTCAACATGATGTAGGCAGTTTGAGCTAGAAGAGGTGGGAAGCACCTCACTACCTAGTAAAAGGAATACTTGTCTTTGACACAGACACGATTTCTTATCCTCCCAGGCAGAGTAGGGGACTGAGTTTCTCACATCTTTCACCAACTTCTGAATATGTTAATATTGAGCTATAGAGAAAAAAAGAACAAACATAATCTCCTCTGTGTATTTTTCTGAATCAATACAGAGATATCCAATTGGTATTCCAATTGGCTCCTAAACTCTGCTTCAATGTCACTATACCTTTTTGTGTATTTTGCCTCACATATCCTGTCGACTGTTCAGACTCCAGCTAAATTTAGGAAATTCCTAAAAAGTATGCTTTCTCCCATTCATTTTTCAAGGCACTCTAACATAAAAGACTGTAACATATATAGCATGTAAATAAGTGGATGTTGCAGAAATTCCAAGGCACTGGTTTTAGTTATGGAATGAAATGTCAAGTTCCTCAAAAGCTGCACTTCCAACAGTTTAGTTTTAGTGTTCTACAAGATCTTCATTGAAGTGTTTGGTAAGAAACTTTGGACATTAACGAGTCATGACAGCAAGCAGTATTCATAAGTAATTTATCAGTCGTGGGTCATCTGGAAATGGTAAGTCAGGCTCTGAAGAGGACAGCTGTAAGCATAGTTTTTATGGAGTGTAAAAAGATCTTTGATTTAGTGGAAGTAGAAAACATTCTTGGAAGCTTTGTACAGAACGTTTGAGGAGATGTGATGGACACAATTTTTTTGTAGTTGAAAGGTAAACCTCTTTTTGAAATACTGGCAATATCTTTCCAATGAGCAGAACCTTTTTAAGTAGCAGCTTTTTTAGAGTAGATTATGTATGAGAAACTTGAAACAGTCACAGGATTCACAAGAAGCATCATGTATTTTACTAAAACATAGATAATCCACCCTCCTATTTATTTATAATTAGAGGGAAAAAAGAAAAAAAATCTAAAAGAGAGGGTTAGGAGAAGCAGGAAAGATTATCAAGCTAAACAGAGTGTCTTATTAATTTAAGCTTTGTAGATAGTATTGTAATTTCTTCCCTTTAATTTAAAAAAAAAATAAAATAATTGTAAGAGAGTACAGAGACTTGAAGAACAAAGAATGTTGACTCAGAATAAATATACAGAAGATTAGACACAATGATCAGGTTGACATGAAGGAAAGAATGAGTACATTGACAGTTAATTTCAGAAGTTATAAAACCAGATTAGCTGCCTTAATATGGCAGCCTTACCTAGCAAAACATAAAATGTGTATATTATAACTAAGAAGTGGAGGGTGAAAATCCCAGCAAACCTAAAATGCGTAAGATAGATTTATAAAACATACAATTATATAATCTCTCTCTCTCTCTCTCTCTCTCTGATCCTAAGGAATCCAAGACAGGAGCTGATAGGCAGTCTTCCACATGTATTTCTCAGTCAAGGTTACTTTGTATTTAAGAAAAGAATACATAAAATATGAAAAGATGTACTTTGGAAAAAAAAAAAAAAAGATCAATCTGCTATTGGTTCTTGAGCAAATACCACCCTATTTTAAAAGATGCTGAGTATTCTTAACTTTAATATAAAGATTGTCATAATAATATCAGAGAACAGAATGACAATGACATCAGAATTGGTCTCCTGGAAGAGACCTAGATTTCAACCACTTTTGGTCCATAAAATAATTTGGAATGGGTAGTAAGGGAGCATAGCAAGAGAACACTGAAGTGAAAAAGACATGGAATAATTTGCTTTCCAGATACATTTCTGGTAGTTAATTCTTTAATAATCTGAAATTCTCTCCGTAATCTATGGATAGTCAGGAAAAAGCTTTGTGATATGATAGTCAGTACTTTCTCCCCATTTGGTAGGGACTTCAAATCTATATTGATTCATAATGTAGCCGGCATTTTCAGCGAGTCTAGGCATTAATACTTATTTAGTAAATGAAAGCCTTTCAAATGTAGAAATCAATATAGATTAAAATTTTATGGGATCATATTCCTCTGTATGGATGAAATAGCAAGTAGAGCTGGGAAATATAACCTGCAACTTTGGATGAATAATATACAAAAGATCTAAGGCTGCATACTTTCAAGTGGATGAATAGGGATGGAACCATGAGGCCAGGTATAAGATCACCAATTCATACAATAATTTATGTGGGAGGGCACCTCTGGGAGTCAGCTGGTCCAGTATCCTGCTCAAAGCAGGTCCAGTTAGGCCAGGTTGCCAAATACTTTGTTCAGTCAAGCTGTGAGTATCTTGAAAGATAGAACCCATGATCTCAGTGAGCAACCTGTCCTTGTGTTTGACCACCCTCAGTGTGATTTTTTTTTTTTCTTCTTTTTATCTAATCAGATTTTCCTGTTTATAGAGGTGGAGGCAGGCTGTAACCTGACTGGCTGCCTACAGCAGCCACCCTTAGGTGACAAGAACCCACTGCAAGATAAGGATGTTTGGAAGAAAGCAATGAATAGGAAAGCCAGTAGTTGATTGCATCTGTTAAAAAATGATTAAATATTTTCTTCTCAGCCAACTTCTTTAACTCATCTTTACTTTGTGCTAATGAGTCAAAGTTAAATAATTTTCAAATGTTCTATTAGTAAATGCATTAGATTTTGATTACTCCATTCAACATAATCTACAAAAATACTATACGAGTGCTTTAAAAAAAAAAAAAAAAAAGAAAGCCTTGCTCCATAAATACCTGAGACACCCCCAGAGCAGCGAATTCACAGCACACACACAGGACATTCAGATTTACTATTGCCATTCTCAGACAGGGATACATCAACAACAAAGACTTGCACACAGCTGCCTTTTCCAGCTTCATTTCCACCAGAAACCTCATGGGTGAAAATGGAACAAACCATAACTGGGGCAATCTGGGCTAGAGATGACACTGTAGTAAATGAAAGAAGATGGACACACCAATTCGGAACATGTGCTTACCTTCTATGAGTATTCAAAAAGGAAATCAAGAGAAGCTGGGGGACATTTAGTGAAGCTGAGAGTCAAGAAGTTATTTTAATGTGATTTATAAAATGTATTGATTATGTGAAATTTAATACCTCTAGATACTTCAGATTAGAAAAAATGCTCACAAATATAACAGGACCGTACATTTTATATCACAAAGGATTTTTTTCCCTATGGTTAGAGAGTGTTTCCTAACCTTTAAGGCATACTACACTCTAAATTTCCTGGTGTTAAGAATTTCTTATGCTGTCAGGTCATGTCATTTGTGATTGCTCAGAAAATTGAATTATTAAATTTTTTTTGTACTCCCATTTTTTTCTTGACTGTTATCTGAAAGAGGAGACCAGACTAGATGTGCTAGTTTTCTCATCTAATCTGGTTACCCCTGTTTCAGACTAAAGAAAACGATACAGCTTCTGCCTAAGGTTAACAGTGTCTGATCTTACAAAACAGAAGAACTTAATAGTTTCAAAAAATAGTCCCTTAGGAACCCTTAACCACATTGCTGAAGAGCCATGCAGGTCAGCACAATTTTTAGTTTTGAGTCATGGACAGATGAAAACACTGTAATGGCAGGGAAGTGAAAATAAAACTGCAACAGGAAAAATACATGTAGTATGTGGTGGATTTAACTAATACTACTGAATATTTATTTTTGCTATGCTTTAAACTAAAACTTTGTTGACAAAGTGGAACATGGAACATTCATGATAAATAATAAAAGTGCTTGATAGTATTAAGAAGTACCTCATACTGATGAGGCAGATTTTACCTTCTCTCCATTCCCTTGCCTGTGACTTCCATTACATTGTTTTTGTTTTCCAGTGTAGTACCAATCTGACTGTCCCAAGACTGGAATTTGCTTTCATCTTCATTGTAAAGGAATATAGCTTTCTAGGTCAATCTGCACACATAATTTCCCCACTCCTGAGATTTAGTTGTTTAGACTAAAATAGCACACTGTTGTAACCACGGACCTGATTTTGGTACCTTTTACTTCACAGCAACATAGCGATGTCTGAACATTAAAAGTGATGCTGGGTATTGTACTGATTGTAATAATATGACAATCAGGCACAAGACATCTGTATTTACTGTATGTACACTCTGAAACTAATTTCATTACATCATGTTTGGTGTAAAAAAAATGGCAGTCAAGAGATCAAGATACAGTGCACTTCATGACTCAATCACAAATACAAAACATTTATACAACATCCTTCACAGAAAGTCACAGGATGATTTATGGCTCCAACTAAATTAAAAGCAACATCAATCAAAAGGCTTTTCATTTTTAATTTTTAAACTGCAACACATTCAGTTTCTGATTATGAAGAGGAAGCAAATCCCCTATATTTGTTGCACAAAGGCAAAAAGCTCAATTTCAAATGATAACGAAGACCATCACTCATCACACCTCCATGCAAAGTACGTTCTAGATACTACTTTTTGGAACCAAGCTGAAAGGGGCAGAGTTCCAAGGACATCACATTTTAATAAAATGGTTTCTCACCACCTCTGTGAAATGAGGTTGCCTTACTTACTTTGTTGCCTGTTTCTACATATTTTTCTGATATCACTTTCCAATAGAATTACTGTAAATGAGAGATGTGATTACTAGTTTAACTATATTTCAGGGAATTATGTAAAAGGCTTTGCTTTATGAGGTAAGGCAAAACAAAAAGACTCAGTGGAAATCAGCTCCCTGGGTTATGAAGCCTGCACCAGAAAAAAAAAAAAAGCCAGGTATGTTTAAGCCCACTGAATTGCAAATGTGCATCACTTACATTTTCCAATTTGGAAAAATAATTATAGTAGAATTTAATTACTCACTTACTTTATTATCATTATTATTGTTACTATTATTATTTAACAGTATATACCACAGGAAAAGCAGGAGTCTGTATAGGTTGCACATGTCCAGGTGTTGGCAGTGGAGTGCGGCTGCAGGGTGATCTCTGTAAGGAGAGGACAGGGCTGCCCCATGTGAAACACAAGCGGTTCCAGTCAGCTCCAGTGGGCACCTTGCAGGACACAGCTGAGCCCTTCAGCCAAAATAGTAGCAGCTCTAGGAGAATATATGTAAAGAAAGGGTAAAAACTTTGCACAGCAGCTGTGAGAGAAAGGGTGAGAAAAAAAACAACTTATGAGAAACAGCCTTGTAGACACCAAAGTGAGAGAAGTATGGGGAGAAGGTGCTCCAGGTGCGAGAGCAGATTCCCCTGCAGCTGGTGGAGAAGTTGATGGAGCAGGTTGTCCCCCTGCAGCCCAAGTAGGACCACACTGGAACAGATATACATGATGAAGCCCATGGAAGACCCTTCACCACAGCGAGTGGACACGGCCTGATGGAAGCAGCAGCCCATGGAGAGCCTGCTCAGGAGCAGGTTCCTAGCAGCAATCGGTGGAGAGAATGGAGAGAGCAGGTTTTCTGGCAGGACCTGTGGCCTGTGGGGGAATCACATTGGAGCAGTCCATTCCTGAAGGACTGTACCTGGTGGAGAGGAACAATCCTGGCACAGTTCGTGAAGGACTGCAGCCCATGGGAAAGACCCATGTTGGAGCAGAGAAGTGTGAGAAGGAAGTAGGAACTGTTATGGAGTGACCATATCCTCTGTTCCCCACCCCACCTCTCTGCTTGGATGGGAGAAGGACGTAGAGGAGTCATGAATGAAGAAGTAAAGCTGAGCCTGGTATGAAGTAGTGTGTGCGCATGTGTGTGTGTGTTTTGTCTGTTTCTCACTCTCTTGCTCTAGATTTAATTGACAATTAATTTATTTAATCTTCCTCAAATTCAGTCTGTTTTGCCCTTGACAGTAACTGGCAAGCAATCTCTCTATCTTTATCTCAACCCATAAGCTTTTTGGTCTTATTTTTTCCCCTATCCTGTTGAGGAGGAGTGAGAGAGCAGCTGGCTGGGCACCTGGCAGCCAGCCAGTCAACCTACTAAAGTCCTGAAAATGTTTAAGTAGTATATTTATGCAATTGAAAAATGTTAATATTTCTTTTGTAGTTCATATATTACAGTTTTTAAATGACCCTTAAACAAGACTGTCATTAAATCGCTAAGTTGAATTCCCAGCTGGTCTTTGTGTTGTCAGGTTCATCAAAATCCTTGGAACTGCATCTGTTCCCAGCAGTACAAAATTTGAGTCCTGTATTTAACATCCTCTTTCCTTATGTGTACTTACTAACAAACTTAGAGCTCTTACATCTCTGAAATAGGGTGTGACTTTAAAAAACAAATCTAGAAACTGACAACATATTCAGCTGCTATTGGAAACAAAATGCTTCTTCACACAATGTAAAATTTACAAGACTACTTATAATTTGTACATTTTTCTAAATGGTGGTTTATATTTCATGTATTTTTACTTTACTTTTTGAACACAAACTATCTATGTTAGTTTGAAGTAGAAATTACATACATTTATATGGCATATGCATAAATCACATACAATTGGTTTTTTCTAGCATTCACTACAAATTGATCTGACACTGGAAAGTATGACATACACACAATAGCAACACCAGTGTAGATTGATTTCTATTTAACTGAATACTGCAACTTTAAAATAGCATAAATACATTCCTATTACAGTTTTGTATGCACATATGACATTGTGCATAGACTTTCAGAGCTTAGAGAAAAGTAAGGGTTTTTTTGTTGTTTTTTTTTTTAAGTAACAATAATAACTGATACACAGATTTGTAATATATTTTCCAGGTATTAAACAATTTAAGTTCAAAAGAACAAATTGTTCTTCAAACTTTTCAGCAATATTCACTGCTTCCAAGTCTTTCGTGTTGATAAGATCATCCTGTTTACAAAACATCTCAACATTTATAATGTATACATTTATAAATTATATTGTGATATGGAAGGGAAGAGAGACAGAGCAAGAGAAACTAGCAGTTCTCCAATGCCCTTTGATCAAACTGGTTATGGCACAATCACATTGCATATCAGTAATGCAACTACAAACCACACGGTAACTGAAAGTCACACATTTGTTTCAGCCCTTTCTAGACTGGAGTCCTTCTTCTCCCTAGACAACAATTAAAATTGCTTTTACCAAATCAATAAACTTTTAATGTCATCTAATTGGCATTTAAGAGACCTTGTAATAGGCAGGAACACAATCTTTTCTTCAATGGACTTCATGCACGCAGACACATACGTGGGCATCAAAAGAAAATCAGTTTCAAAATGATTTTCTGTAATGATCAGCACATCTTAAAAAAGAAGTGCGCACCGTATCGCCACTTCATTATTAAATGATTCCTGAACCAGATTATTCAGTTCAAATTTGGTCTTAAAGGCTTTAGAAATAGCACTCAGTCAAACAGCACTTTGATGTATTAGCAGGCAGGTGCTCTGGGTGTCCTTGCCCAGAAAAAAAAATAAAAAAGGAAATAAAGGAAAAACATCTCAAAAGTTGCCTTACAAAATATAATGGAGGCTTTATTTTCTATTCTTCCTTTACTGAACCTTTATTACTTTGTAAACAACTATATCTGAACAAAATACTAAAATGTGATTGTACCATATTTCACCTTGACAACTGATTAAAACATATTGTGGCAATGCATAGTATTTTAATATACTAATTGAGTATATTTTTCTAACTTACAATGATAAGTAACATTTACTATCTTCTTAAATGTCTGAATGTTCCCATTGGGCCATGTAGCTCTTAATTATTATAGTTAAATTGAATTGTCTCAGCCAATCACAGGACACATAATGCATAGAGACTCAGAAATACTGTACATTTTTTTTCTCATTTATGCAAATCCTTTTCTATTGATTAGCTAATGGGAGTTAATTTACATTCTCTCTGTACATTATATCCCCAAAATTATAAATTTGCAGATTTCTGTTTCACCTGCTGTTGCCCATTTGCTCCTACAAGCCTCTCTCCTATGTATTTTTATACAGTACCTGAACAACATGTATGGATGGCTACATTAGCATGTAATTTAATACCAATAAAATAGGAAAACACTGTATAATGAAAAATAAATAAATAAAAAGAAAGAAAGAGACATTAAATTATTTGAAAGACTGCTACAAGGCTTTTCTTTATAAAATAAGTATTAAGTTCCTTCAGAACTTGTTTTCCTTGCTTTTCCTTCCCATATGATTTAGGTAAGAAACTCTCTATTTTACATATTCTTTTCATGCAATAGATCAATATTTTGAAAAAAAAAAGTTAATTAATAAATGAAAATCAGGTCAAATAAACGTATTTTACAAGTATATTTTCTTTTTCAAGCATGTTTCTTTTTATCAGAATTATATTTCTCTCATAATTGATAAGCAAGGTTTTTTTCATTTTAATAATGTTAAATTAGGGTATCTTGGCATTCCTAGAAACGTTGAAACTTGATAATTCCTATGATATTATAACAAATAAGTATTTTAAATAGAGTTCTGGAAATGTAATGCTATGTAATAAAAATAAAACCTGTTTGAATCTAATATTTTTGAATGCTCAGTTACCTGCTACATATTTTGTACATATACAATGTAAATATATGTAATTATATATGTAAATATACATTTAACTCTTAGTTCCTCAAATGACTGAGCAACCAAGACATGGATGTTTAATGTAAAGACCATTCCAGAAAGATTACTTTGTTCTATTCCCTTGTGTGAAATCTAGCAGAAATATAATTAAATAAAATAAAGGTAACATTTCTGTTTAAGAATGTTGTGACAGTCCCTCATGTTATCCATGGTCATACCAGTTTTGCTTATTATTTAATGTAATTTAGGTGAAACCTTTATTTGAAATGAAGGACCATGACCCCTCAGAACAGAGACAATAAATGAGAAAGATTCTGTCAGAAGGGAAGGAAAAAGAATTATGATGTACCAGGGACCAGTGTGATGTGTAATGCTCTCAGCACAAGAGCTGTCTACCTGCTGTCTATTTGTTTTATCTTATTTTGGTATTTTATTTTATTTTATTCCTCTGGCTATGTGACAGAAGAGAAACTTAAGAAATTTAAAAGACAACAGAGAGGTGGCTTTGCTGAGGCTTACAGTGAAATTCATAAGGATGTGCGGCTGCCAGAGGAAACACACAGAAACATTTGTTAGAGTGCACTTTGAGAAGGCAAAGGCTGTTGTCACTGATAGAAACAGAAATTAAAACTTTAGCACCATACAGCAGGTGATGATGACTATTGAATGAGAAGTAAAGGGCCTTCACAAGTAGTCAGGGACTGCCCTGTAAATTGAACCATATGGATGATTGAATACCTATCCCCAAAACATTCCCTGGCACTCCCAATTTAGTGGAATAGGTATAGCCTAAGACATCTTTTGGGTCAATTTCATGGGAATTGCAGAATTTCTGTGTGCAGGCATGACTGGCTAGGAAATGGAGGACAACCAGCCCAGGTCAGAGAGTAACAATTCTGGGCTGCCATCAGAAATAAAGTACTGGAAAACAAGTATGCACAGCCAAGTTTGAACATTCAAAAGAAGAGGGTTGGAACATTATGTGTAACATAATACTGTCCAAACTCAGCAAAACACAACATGCATGCTATTGCAGTTTGCAAGCTTAACGTTCTGTAAGAGTCATTAAAGGTCTTATTAATACATACATTTTTTTTTTATTTTATTAGAATATAGGCTGAATGTCTTACATGTGTGAATGTCACTATCCTTTACAACCTAGTTTAAAAGGCACAACTCCAAACTAACTGCACTCAGCACAGTAACTGCTTTAAATTTCAGTGTGTTTGGGTGGAATTTTTAGCCTGAATATTTTGAAGCAGTGTGCTCACTTCCCAGTGTTCTCTAATGTCACCTTGAGCAAATATGCCCAAAGGAAGCAGATCATTCAGTGAGCCTAAATTAAAGCTGGGGGCAGGGGGAACCCACTTAAGAGCTGTCATTATTTCTTTTCTAAATTGAATGGCCTCCCCATGGAAATAGTGGAAGCCATGTTATACAAAGCTTTTAAAACAAAATTGAACCAAAGACTAAAAACATTACAATGAGCAATTCTGAACTGGTGGTAGATGGATCAGATAACTGTTAGTTTATTTCCTTCCCAATTTTTAAAAATTACTATTATTATGGGAGAGAGTAAGGATCTCCACAGAGAACCACTCATTATTTATTTCCCAGTAGTAAAATATCAGGATGTGTGACTGCAATGAAATACAGCTAAAGTGGCACTACGTCAATTTATACATGAAAATACTGACCCAGCCTTGGGAAAGGTGCAGACTTCAAGCAGTTTACACAATCATTTTAGCCAAGTCAAAGTTACAAACATACTATTAAGGAAAGTTACAATGCAATACAATGCAATTTGTATTATTTCTAGATGGATCAGCATGTTATGGTGCTCACTTGTTTTCTTCTTTGATTACCAGAGTGAAGATAACGTGTCTGAGAGCGAATAGCTTTCTTTTCCCATTGTTTCACATTCAGGATTACTTTACAGTTAAAAGTAGCAGTGCCAAAGACCTTAATTTTCTTGAGCTAGGAAATTCAATTAATATTATAAAAAGATTGATACTGAAAACTAGCTTCTATTATTCGTGATGTGTTAGAGAATACCCCTTTGAAACATTTCCCATTTGTTCTGGAGTGAAAACACTATTCTTGGAGGAAAAAACTGCAGCTGGTAACGGATAATAGTGTCTCACATTTAAAGACATTGTTAGGACCGCTTAGAGTCAGACAAAGCATTAACTATTTTTAGATGTATAGAAATAAGCAAAATTCACATAGCTGTCAGTTTTTCAGTTCATAAGGAAACAGTTGCTTGCATATGAAATGCTTCTGTAAGGTTTGCAGATTTCTTCCAAGCTAGTAAATCAGAATCAAATACCCCAAGGAAAAATTAAGTTAACCGGTGGAAGGAAAGGAATTTTCCTATGAAAGGAAAATCAGGACCAAGGGCGGTACTACAAAATGCAGAAAGTTATGTCTAGGTGAGAAGGAAATAAAAATAAGTAGAGGATTAAAAAGTCTATATAGATTTTTTTCAACAATCTATGTGCAAAAGGTTATAGGGAAAAGAAAATCAGATCAAAAACATAGAGCATAAAAATGCAGAGAATTAGTTTTATACATTTTCTTTAAACCCCAGAGGAAATAAATCAAACATTAAGGGTAAGAATCACTATAGAAGACTCACTATTATATATTAAAACTATTTTCTTTGTTTATAAACACCTGCCTGATTTGTGCATCTGGTTTCTTTTAAGTCACTGAATTATCTTTTGCTTCCTGGTATCTACAGTAATTAGCTGTTCATGCTTTTATATATATATATATATATATATTTAACGATACAATGTTTTTTATTTCAGTTCTTCTCTCCCATGTAGTTAAGATGGTGACGCCACTTTTCGCTTTGATCTGTATAGACTACAACTGGACACAAAATGTTCCATTGAGCCATCCCTTTTTAACATTTTATAAAAATATAGCCTGAACAAAGTAATGAAAAAGAAGTTTTACTTATAGGTTAACAGCTACATTCAACATCCTAAAAGACTCACCAACACAATTATTTAAATTTTATTTTCATAAAATACTTAATCATGTTTTCCTGACATTTCACCTGCTGTCTAGACATAGTAGCCTAAGTTTAAAAAACACTTCAAAGATAGTGAGCTGGATATCCTTATTTCTGTAAAAAATGATAACAGTGTATTTTATGAGCTTTTACTATAGCTCTCACAGTATGACTAAAGTGTTTACTACAGGCAAAAAACCCACACCATTTGGGGAAAGTGTTTCATTTACTGAGGGGGCAGATAGAGAAGTGCAATTTTCTGGTCCAGAAGGTACTAGTCTGAGATTTTCTATAGCCTTACACTAAAAAGCCTGTCTCTGCTCAGGGGTAAAAGCTTATTTACTTTCCTGCTTTGACTCTGGAGTCAGGAGCAGCCAGGCTGTATTATTTCTTGATTGCCCTTCCTCAGGAAGACAGTGAGCCAGGTGGATCATCTGAGGTGGGGGCCTGCAACCCTAGCTGCCTTCAGGCGTCACCCTGGTTCTCTTGATTTATTCATGGATTAGGCTGACTTTCAGTGATGAATCACTTTTGCTTAACAATTTCAAGTAGTTTGTCTGAACTTTTGGTTCTATTGTCCCAAGGTGCAGAAACATTTCAGGAAAGAAATGAAAAATACATACTACCTGGCAACTTTAGAAACAGGAAAGAAATCCATTACCTGTTTTTACAAATTTCAAGAAACTCAGCTGCTGTTGGGGAGTCTCTCCAAATGTTTTCCAAGAAAGAAAAAAAAAACCCAACAACATAAAAGCTTAAATAAATTCATATTAATTATTCACTAGGAAAATTTTAAATACTTTTCAAATAATTCTTGAAGCCAAGATCTTCATTTACAGGGGAAGAATAATAGCTATGCAATGTTCACCTTACCTGCAATGCTTTATAAGACTTTATTAATCTGTCTTTTAAGATAAAAAATCATAGTAGAAAATAAAATAAGTTTAAATTCTCTGCTACCTGTCCTCTAAACCTCTCAAACCCTTATAGTCTATGCATTAGCTGAAGATTTGTTCTGCCAAAAGCAGTGCTAACATTAACAGCTGCAGGCTGACAGTTCACATTAACTGTTGCAACTTGGAAGAGCATGACCCCTGTCTTAGACGTCTCTTGTTCTGTCTTATCAGACATAATACAGAGGAAAAATTGTGCTACCAAGAAAATCCCAAGGACCAAAAAAGTCATCAGCAGTAAAAGTGCTAACCTACATTTTCGGTCAGTTTTACAGGAGGAACTGCAACTAAATATTCAAGAACTGTACAACTCCCAACTACTTCTGTAGGTTTTTCCTGACCCTCCTGGAAAAGTGCTAAAGTGGCTGTCTCGCTGCAAGGAGCTTGCCACACTTGTGCTTCCTGCTGGCCAATTCTCTCTCAAGTATTGCTTCATCAAGAGCTCACAATGTAGCCCAGTAACTATGATTTGCTGTGACTACTAACAGGTTGCAGGCTTTGCACTGCCCCAGCAATGCAGGGTCTCAGGGCTCATCAGGGCTCGCTTTGGCCCCAGCTGTGTTCAGCCTGGTCTAGCAATTGCTGCAAGGAGCAGCAGAGTGCCTGTGGGCTCTCCTGTTTTAGCTTTGCCCTGTGATCCCCAGTACAGTACCAGTGTGGCAGAGGGTGGGAATCAATGGATGATAAACAGCAGCACTTCATAGCAATGACAACTGGAAACTGACAGGAAGACAGTGGGTTGTGTTAAAAGAAAGTTTAGTAGTGAAGCAAGAGTAAGGAAGAGGAAGTTCCTGTCTCCATATTCATCCCTGTATGGATCTCAGGATGCCAATCGTTTTTTGGTAACATCATGACACTTTACAGCAAACCCACCCAGCACCTTTCCCCCCTTCTTCCTGAGAAAGACTGAAACCATGAGTCTTGGGACCCAGGAGGACACTGGAAAGGTGAGCATCACATGAGAGAAAAGAGAAAGAGCCTGTAAATGTTCTTTTATAATGCTTTAAGGGGTATTGCTAATGAGGCTTTTCTGCATTAATTTGGACTGTAAGTAATAGTATTGTCATGCCGGACTGATAATAACTGTTGTGTGTTGACAATATTGTAAAGATTTTAATTAGACTTACAGTATGTGTGATAGCTCGCTCTTGCCTTTAACAGGTTTTTAAGTGTATCAATATCAGCCATCAGATGTGCCAGGTGAGAGAACATAGTAGCCAATATACCCTTGGATTTAGAGGTAACTTTTATGCTGGCTTGTTTTATTATGCTTGAAGATGAAGTAGGGCAGCAAAGGCGACTCAGAAGCACATTTGAGCCATGATGTTAATGGTTGTCGTATGGGGTACAGGCTAAAAATGTGCAAAAATATCTTATTTGCTATTTGTTTTGAAAGCTACTAGTAAGTTTTTGAGAAAAAGATGTTTAGAGTCACAATAAACTTGGCTCCATAAGCTGGCATGTTTTTACCTGAAAAATAGGAATGACATGGATCACTGTAAAAAGGATCTTTCTAATATAGATCACTCTTCTCATTGCCTTGGCTCAGGTGATATCTGATAAAAACAAGGCATGGGAGGAATGAATTCTTTTTTGGCCTCTATATTCACAAAGAATCTAAGGTGGCATGCAAACATCACCTATACATCAACTGAAGCATCCCTTGAAGTCTGCCTACTTGGTAAAGTGGTTAAACTGTGTCATGCCTTTGTCTGATACACACCCTTCCTCACCTTGCCTTGCTTTGCCTTGCCTTTCCCTGCCCTGGGTATCAGGATGTTTGGAAAGGAAAGAATGGGGGGGACGACAACAATGTCTGCATCTCATTCTACTACAGTGAAATACATACAGTGCTGTTTACCAGACCTGGTAGCAACCTTATTATTGCAGCTCATTTTTCCACACAACTACATTTTTTACTCACTACCCCTCTTTATCCTTTTTCTTGACCTGAACTCTTCTCCTTGGTTGACCTCACATATTTGGACTTCACTGTAACCTATACAAAACACAGCATCCTACATAACTTTTCCTCTCTGACATTCTGCTCATGTGGGTCTTCATATGGAGAGGCAGACTTCATCTAAAGGGTACAGAATAACATCTCAACCAGGAACACTTTGTTTTCTTCTGCAAAACTATGTTTTTTATTGTTGTGGTGGTGGTGGAGTGGGGTTTTTTTGGGGGGGTAGGGGTTGTTTTGTTGCTGGTTTTCTTTCCAGATTTGATAGCACTTTTCAAACAGGTGGATGAAGGCATAAACAGGGATGGATAATGTGTTGTCTAAAAAATGGGGGGTTTGTAGGAGCTGAAGCTGCTTGAAAAATTGACTGGATGTAACAGCTTTCTCTGGAATAAACAGGAAATAAGCTAAGAACACAACCTAAGAAAAGGCTTTACTTGCCACTTTCTTTCCTTGGCAGTGTAGCACAAATACTTGAAGTCATGTATTGACTTTTAAGAGTGCTCCAAGGTACTCTGAGGAAGCTTGATTTCAATCTCTTCTGCTTCTCTTTTTAAAAAGAATTCTGAAATTACTTACTGGATTTCAAGGAAAGATATAAATATCATACATATTAGGTAAATACTTAAACTCCTAGTCACTGGCTATATTCAGTTATCCCATATGAATAGATTGAAAGAGGTTTATCAGAGAAGACAAGGTAACCCACAACAATATTACTTAAAGCCTTGAAGATAGCTTTATTAGGAAACAGAAAACAGAGATTCAGGTCTCTGAAATTAGCAAGGAACTGTGTGTCTATCTTCCTTATCCTGCATGAGTGCTGTTCTTATGCAATTATTGGCTAAATTAAATGAATGGATAAACTGGATTGCTCCTAGCTGGAGAGTTTAATCCAAGTCTCATCTTGCTATTTTGCTGTTTTCTCTCAAGGTGTTTGAAAGTGAAATAAAGGTTCCTTTCTTGTCAAGTAAAATTGGGGTCATCAAAAGCACTTATTCTCTTCCATTACATGATTGAAAAATGAGTACAAAAATATTACACAATGAGGAAGGAAAGAATCAAGCCATAAATAAAGCAGAGAAGGTATAACGTGCTACCAACTCAGGCAGCATTTTACATTTGCTTTGCTCTTATTTTTATGTGTGAATAGTTACATAAAATGTGAACTATTACAAAACCAAGTTTTATGTCTTAAGAGTGGTTTCAAGCAATTCTAACCTTACAAAAGTGCATGTATCAGATAGCTATCCAGGATGCTATATTAAAGAACCTGTCATCTCAGTCTATTTCTGTTTAACAATGTCTCAAACCGCACCAAGGCCCCCTTCATCATTGGTGTGAATTTTCACCCAGGCTGGAAGTGTTAGCGTGTAAGAGAAAGATTGAATGGTCAAGATGGGCTACCTTCTGAACCTGGGAGAATGTTAATAATGGATGACAGAAATGCCTGTCCAGCTGCTAGATTTGAAACATTCATCCTATGATGCAACGTAAGACTTTCTGTGATGGCCGATCTGAAACTTTTACTGGAAGTTGTGTCACTCAGTCGAAAATATATTGTCTTCTGTTTCACTGAGCAGGAGTTTCTTGGTGTGCAGGTGTCTCTTTAATCGCATGAAGTTGGTAACTTCGAACATCTAAAGCAAAGACTGAAGAACTACATTTTGTGTTGATCCTGATTTAGAAGAGTATTTCTAAGATGTTGTTGAAGTCTCCTAATCTAACTGTATTTTATGTCATTCGAATTAAGTCTGATATTCTATTTTGGAGAATGATAATAGGCTACACCAGCAAAAAGCATTTTCAACCTTAGAGTACTAGCTAGTAAAACAAACAAACAAATCTATTCTAAAGAGATGGAGCAGGGTTAGCACAGGAATACATTTATTAGGCTGAGGAGCACAAGTAGGCATGTCTGTTTATTAGCATATGTTTTCACATAAACACAAACAGAGCCTTTCAGTGAGAAAAGAAGGAATCTTTTCCACTTTGAACTGTACTGGTGCAACTTGTGTGAACTAGAACACATGACAAATGTCAACAAAGATAGTTGGAGGAATGTGGAAAAGTTAAAGTTCTGCTGTTTCCTGGAATGATAGTAAATGCTGCTATGCAAGTATTTCTTACCTGCTCATCCATTAATACTTCAATAAATATGCTACCTGTTACCACTGCCTTCACAGCGATTTCCCTCTATCCTATACTTCATACCTTTTATTTATATCTTCTTGTATATTTACAGTTGTTTTTTAACAAAGACACAAATATTCATGCAGCTTGTTGACTATCCTTTTCATAATCTGTCACTCTAAGGCATCTAGGAACAGAAGAAATTAATAGAAAAATCACTTCGCTTGCCAGCAGATTGGAGGAAGAAACTAAAGATAGAAATATTTCAATTTGTTCAAAGTCATGTAGCAATCTTCATTTCCATTATTTAAAAAGGAAGAGGGCCCCAGAGACAAGATACAAAAAGTGAAAGAGTGAGCTTTAAAGAATGTATGTCTTCCTCTTATTTTGACAACAACTAATAAACTTGAGTGAGGGAATGGGAGAAATATGTCTGATCCAGGAAAAGAGTTTTTAGACAAAGCTGGAGAGAATATGGACTCTTCTTTAATAGAATTTGTATTTACACATGAGACACTCCAGTGGGTAAAGAAGGAAACTCTAGCATATTAAACCTGTAACAAAATACACAGATGCAGTTTTGTCAATCAGAATGAAAGACAAGTTACAATGAAGGAAGTGAACCCCACACAGCTACACCCTTTTAATCCAACTAGAAGTGTATCTTGCTTATTAAACAAATATTAACTGCCATGAACTCGAATAGCATGGTCTTGCTTTTGTTTCTACTGTTACAAGTAAAACATGGAGGGTGTTCGTTGGGGTTCATGTAGTCTCCCGTCTTTGTTCGTCCATTTCAAGTTCCTTGAACTACCATATTGGTTATAAACTGGTTATTGAGTTATATAATAAAAGGTTGCGTTAGGACTCAAAGTGAAACTGCCATCACTGAAGGAATTGCTGTTTAAACATACATCAGGAAACAATCTGCCACCAGGCTGTTTTAAATAGCACTGTATAGAAACACAAGATAGCATTGTTGCTTTTCTACTTGCCTTATTGTGCCTTATAATTTCTGTATTACGTACCTGCATTCTCTTCCCTTCTAAAGTCTCTTGATTTAGTTCTTCTCAATCAGGTAATTTAGTTCTGAACAAAGAACTTGCGTGCATGATAATATTTCATGGCAATGGCAATGCCCTGTGAAGGACTTATTTTCCACAAGACCTCTACCAGATCTGTGGCTGATGAAAGTTAAGTACCTACAGAAGAGATATCAGGCTACTGTTCTTTGACTCAGGATCATGCAAAATCGGACCATGGAACATGCTGAGGAGTGATCTTGCTTGTTTTTCCTCCCAGGCTGCTTACAAGAGCTGGGCTGTCTAATCTTTCTCTATGTACAGTGATGGAGAACTCCTAGTCTTCTCAAGTAGATTGCCAATGCTTAGAACACTATTTTCTAATATCAAATCTAAATCTGATGAAATTTCTACCCTTGGAGTCTTCCCTTTCTTTTTGTTTTGTTTTATTCATGTCACATCTACTAAACCAGAAATGATGTATGTTGAGATCACTCCAAACTGAGATGTTAAGATTACTCCTAACTGAGACAAATTAGTCTTGCACTAAGTTGCTTTACATGCCTCCATCAAAGGGGAACCTCGGAGGTGGTTGCTCATAGATTCTTTCTCATGAACCAGCACTTTGTGAACTTTAATCCTGTGTGCTCTGGAGATCAATTTACTTGCTATTCTTGGCACACAGTATTAAGTAAGTAAATGTTAACCCTCCTATAGCAGCACTTCAGATGTATCTCTCTAATGCATGTAATGTACAGGGAGGGCACTGAAAGTTAAGAACACTCTCATCATAGGCAGCTATCTGGTAGTCAAAAATTGTCAACCCTACCTTTTCTGTCTTTTGAGGTTGTAGAGGTCAATACTGTCCTTCATAAAATATGTATACTTGTATGTGAACTTTGCTGTTCTCATGTGGTGGAAATACTTCATGCTCAAATATACAATCTGCTACATTTTCCCCAATTCAACAAACACCCAAATCTGACTAATTCAGAGTGAATCAGATTAATTCATCTTTTCTCCAGGGCAATCGTCTTAATGCAAGACTACTTTTATTCCTTATGGCTTGGTGCATTTCATCCTCAGGGTTTTGGTTAGCATTAGTGATCCTTCAGAAAGCTTCTTTTTTAAAATTAATTTGGTTGCCATAATTTTAATTTTATGAGAAAGTAGTCTAGAATTTAATAGAAAGTGATATTGTTGCTATTTTGCTTTTTGCTGTCTTTGAAACATACTAGAAAAGTATGTGCATGCAGAATATAGCAGAAGTCTATAAGCTTGGGTTTAAAAACTATAAAAAAAATATCCCCTAGTCAATTCCATATATTATCTTCAAAGTAATTCTGTAGAAATGTATTTAAACTGTCCTTTGTTCAGCCCTTGTTAAATTCTAGGGGGTGGGGAAGATAGCAGAACCCTTTAGATGGGTTATAACATGTTTCAGCATTTTCATGGGTGCAAGTCTACCTGTAAAAGTATATAAAACTTAAATGGTTAGAAGTCTTTCAGATACTTAAATGTCCTCAGCTTTCAAGCTCTTCAAAAACCTTTATTAGAAAGGAGGATACTGTGTCATTACAAAGGAATATCGTGAGTGACACTGTTAAAAGGAATCATCACTGCACTATCTGCACTGCACTCATGCGAGTGTTAAACCTTCATGACAGTAGAGCTGGGACAATGTTGAGTGCTCCAGATTTCAAAATGAGCCCTAGGCTTTTGAATCTTCAACTTTCACCCACTACAGTAAAAAAACAAACAAACAACAAAAAAAAAAAAAACAGACAGGCAAACCCACCTGCATATTTACAAAAGGTGCAGCGTGATTCTTTGCCTGCATTAAATGGGATCATTAGGAAATGACTGTTCAAATGCTTCCATTAATTCCTGCAGCCAAAAGGAGAAAGGTCTACTGGAAAAGAGGTCTCTGACAGAGTCCCTTTGATGATGCTGTCTTGACCCCATTGCTCTTACTAGGCAATTTCTGATGCCTACCTGAATTCTTTCCCAAGACAGGTTTCCTCCCATTTCCTCAGTCTTAAACAGGTTAAATCTGTTTACCTTCAGGACACTGCCTGTTAGAATTTGTGGAAACGAAGTGTTACTGTGGGAGGAAATTTTACGGAGATGGAGTATTTTTCTCTTATTGGTGTAACTAGGTAATGCTGTCTGTCACTGATGCTCAGGCTCATTTTGTCTTTGGCCATACTACAGAATAACCAGCAAATAAATTTACAGAAAGATGTTTTATATCTATCTTTAAACCAAATGAATGAACTAACACTAAGGAAATTACTGGAAAATGAATTTTTTAAAAAAGAAAAAACTTAAATGGATGAATATTACTGATAGAAATAATAGAAAATAAAATTCCAGACCTCATATTTTAATTTTTTTTTTTCATAAGCTTGAAAACAGTAACTTCTGGTTTTCAATATGGTCTGGCATTGGGCCTTAGTTCATTAACTACCTATCATAGAAGAACAGAACAAACCAATTTTAGAAGTATGCATATAATGCCAGTTATTTTAATAGACTTCTATATATATTCTGCAGGTTAATGTCTACCATCAACACAGATTTTGTGCTCTCTTAAATATCACAAGAAAATAACTAGTTTTGGTGTTTTCAACACAGCCATACACAAAATTATGGAGGGAGGCACAAACACCAACTCAAATAGGTGTGAACATTGCAAGAGAATAAATCTAAAATAAAAAGAATTTTTCCTTCTATTTCTGAGATAAGCCACCCCTGCTTATATTTAAGGCAGGTCAGGAATAACTGTCACTTATACCTATGAATGTAGGTTAATTCTTCATGCGGTGTACTTGTGACCTTCAAACTGCTGCTTTGAGTGGCTTACAGAGAGCCTCAGTGCAGAATGTTCAATATGCCCCTGGGTTTGTGTTTCTGTCAGGGCAGCACTTGCCACTAAAGCCAGTCAGGTCATGTGCTTGTAGCACTTGCTTATGCATATTATTTTAAAGGCAACAACAAACATTAATTCATAAGTAATTTAAAACCTACCGTAGCATTTTTTATACCTTCCACAATATATCTATATAAATTACCATTTGTGAATGGAGTTTGAAGGAGGAAAGGTATTTTGTTGTTGTTGTTATAACAGCTATCTCATAGCCAACTTTATAACAAGCAAATATAGGAACTTATAATTGGTCGTAACAACTTTTTTTATTTTTTCTGCACTGAAATAAATCAAACTACATACAATCAGGAAATATCAGAATATTAAATTCACATACAGATTTGCTTGAGATGGTAGTGGGATTCTTCGTTTTAGCTGAGTAACTCAGGTTTTAAATCCATTATCAGTACTAAATGCTACTGTGATTCATTCAATAACCTCTCATCAGACAATCTTCTTTCACAAAGCAAATCCCAGATAATCTCTTCAAATCATATTGCTAAAGGGCCAATCTTTATCAAATTATTTAAGCACAGAATGATCTTCACTTTCTATGGCAAGAGCAGAAAGAAAATGCTGATGTCTGTTTGATTCAGAACTTGTTGCACACAAGACTGGCGATGGCTTTTCTCTCTCATAGCAGAATCCTCAAGAAAGATGCTGCATGCATAAACCTAGTGCATAGATTCATTGACCAAAAGTTAAAGATCAATGTATACTCCAAAACCCAGGAGCTGGTTTTCTATTTGTTCGTTGTGGGGTTTTTTAGAATAAAGTAAGCTGATAGATGCATTAAAAAGAGGTCCATGCTTATGTCTATACAGGCTTATTCAACACTACAAATTAACTCAACAAATGAAGTTGAGTGCATTTTCTTCTCACATGAGATGTGTTTTGTGTACTTTTTAGGTTTTTGTTGAATACAGCAGATTTTATTAAAGTTTTTAAAAAAATAAGTATCTGGCCACAAATACTTATATGTCTACTCAGGCTTCTATATGCTTAAAAAATGCATTTCTTTATGATATATTTCTCATTACTTTATATATTACATTATATTATATATTCCCATTATATTACTATTAATTATTATTATTGATTATTATTAATTATTACTGTATATTCCCATTACATTATATATTACATTATATTATGTGAAATATATTTCACATTACTTAGAAAATATCTACAGTTGCGTGAAGATTACAGTCTTGACCAAAGTCAACTGGAACCTGAATCAACCTTACGCTTATGGTCTTTTAAGATCATATGTGACTGAAGGGGGTATTTTAATTTTTTCTAATAGTTTGTAGTCATGGACAAAGGAAAAAATATTTTTCACAATAATCTTAACAGAGAATAATCTAAAACAATGGCTTTAAAATGTACTCCATGGCCTACTCATAATTCCTAATGTAACAAGACAACAACAAAAAAACCCATATTATTCTGATCTTACTTTGAAATAAAAATTAATAATAACTGCTAGGTAGTTACGAAAAAGAAAAAAAAAAAAAAAGAAAAATATTTTTCTTGATTCTAACAGAATGAGAACAACTCATCTGGAACCTGTATCCAATTTATGAAATTTTGAATCATCATCCAGTGAAGTGGACTGAAAATGGAGTTTAGAAAATACACCTAAGCATCTAGAAAAGCATCTCAGCTTTGTATTATGACAATGCTTCTGAGAACTAGCACTTCATCTTCCTTCTGCCTTATTATCAAGTAATATTTCCACAACCACACCTGAGTATTAGGACAGTGTTTTGTTACCTCAGAGTTTCTGCTCATTGATCTTCTTAATTTTGCTTATTAACTGTAGAATGGGAGAAACAAATAAAAGACAGTTATTCTGAAGGAGACAGACACATATGTGCACTTATATGCATGACTTTAGGGGTGCTAGAAATGAGCATTGAGAAAGAACACAAAAGATTAACTTTAATGGTCCTGCTAGTTTATTTGTGTAATTTTTATATTAAAAAAAAACCAACACCAAAAAACAAAAGAAAACAAAACAAAAAACAGCAAAAGCCCACTTTAACCAAACATTCCCATCCCCCTAATAAAGAATATGGTTATTGGATAGGTATATGCCATCAAAAATTAAGAGTTGCTATATGCTTTCCTGACTTTGTTAGTGATACTTCTAAAATTTTGTGAATAAAAGTTACTTTGCCATTTTTACCCTTATTGCTTGTTGGCATGCACAGAGAATAGCACTTCATGCAGCCCTGCCTAAGCTGTAGTTCTCTATCAGAAAAAAAAAACAGTGCTGGATTTTTCTCTACAGAAGCAGATTTACCTAGAAGCAGAGGGGAGGATTCAGAAGGTGGCTGAGTAAGAATGTAGTCCTTCCAGTCAGACTCCCCACAATGGCATGCACTCCTCGCTATGTAGTCCAGGGCATGCTGTAAGTTTTTGCCACCTCTCTCTTCCAGACTTCAGTGGCATGGTTATGTGCACCCTTTCCAGCAGACACACAAATAAATTAGCAATAGAAACATTCCAGATGAGTATGAGTTATCTGGCAGCTGAATTATCAGAAGCAGCTTCTGCTGGTACTTTTGTTATATTTTGAGTGATGGAGAACAGAAATCTCACACCTCTAAGGGACAATTGATTCTCTATATTCTATTTTTCCAGGTATCTTTCTGCAAGACAACTATTGATTAAGGCTTTTTTAGTATATTTATCAAAAGCTCTTTCTTTGTAGCATCAATAATATTTTACACGGTGAAATTGAAAGGAACTAATACCAAGGATGAATCAAATCCAATTTCCAACCCTTCACTACCTGTGAGCAAAGTAGTTAGTGTTTGGGAGCCTTAAGATCATCTGTTTGATGATTTCTTTTGCTACTTCTTGAGTCATTGACTGAGGCCATCTCTGAAAAGGTCATTTATGGAAGTTTTATCTTAAGCTGTTGTGTCCAAAGAAGACACCAAAATCTGAACTGATACTTATTTTTCTTGCACTGCAACATTACTCCCAGTAGTAAACTATTTGAAGAGGCTATTGATAGAAACATGCCACATGTCAATGACTACATAGGATAGAACTGCAGGCAATCTAATTTTTAATGTTACCTGTCCTTAATGCACAAGGAACCTGGACAAAATCCCCTTAAACTGCCTATCTGAGATGCAATATAGAAGTTAAAAATGTGCAATACTCTGCGTGGGCCAAAAGTCCACCAGCTGAATCAAATACATAAGGCTTGCAATTGAATAAGGTTTCTGTACTTTAAACATGTCCTGGATGGTTACTCCTTGAAGGAGGCTGGGAGAGGAAGAGGGAAAAGCAAAATACTACTCCTATGGTTGTTGTGAAATATTGAAGAAAAAAAAAAAGTTATAATGTTTCTAAAATATTTCCAACAAGCCAAAATTATTTAGAGGTTTACAGTGTTCTAATATTTGAACCATGCTGACAGGTGCACCTTGCAGAAGAAAAGCCAATTCAGCCTGATCTAGAGTCACCCTCCCAAGCATTATGACTAGCCCACCGCTGCATTATAATTTGTTGAAGTAGTGAGAGTTTGCTAAGTAAGCAACTATATCCTTTTATGAAAGTCTCAGTGTGTTGCAAGTTAGGGAGTGCATGCATACACATACACACACCCCAGTAAATTTACACTTTTTGACACCTTAAAGGCTTGTCAAAAATCATGGCAGCTTCAAAAGTGTCTGCAGTACATTTAACTGTGTAACTTTATGTCATTTTTTTTTGCCTTTGTAGTTTTGCTGACTGCTACAGCTTTTATTCCTGAGACATATCAAAGAAGGTAGATAACAGAAGTCAAAAGAAGGCAAATTCATATTTTCATTCAAATGTAGTGTATAACAAAGTTTTAAAAATTATTTTTGTTATGGATGATTTCTATTTTTTCTTGCAGTATCTTTAACTTGATAGCCTAACAGTAGATCGGCATTGAGAAGGAAAAATAACCAGTGTCTCGGGGTGTTGGGGAAGGTTAAATGAAGCTTCCCTGCTGCTTCTGCAGAAGGAATCTGAGTATATGGATTAATCCATTCTCTCTCTCACTGTGTATAATATATCATATATAGAATCCAAGTCAGATGGATTAATCCATTCTTTCTCAATATCTAGTATATTTTTAATTTATTTATGAGTATTAAAGGAGAGGGGAATGTTGTCACTAGATGATGACATGATAGGTGCCCAACATGGATTACCAACTATTAAAGCTCTTCCCTTATTGAAAGGGAGAAGCTGCAAACTGAACACATATGAGAGAAATTGCTGTCACTGATGCTAAATCCTTTCTCATTTGTTTCCTACAACACCTTGTCACATTTTGTGTGACCTCCAGGATGATCTTTTGAAAGGTGTGTACTTGGGTCTCCTTGTTAACCATGAACTGTAGAAAAGGGAGCCCATTCTGAGCAGTATTTTTATATTTTTCCATTTCTAATGCATCAATCACTATAGCAAACAGCCAGCCTCCCCTGCTAGAAATCCTGATGGGTAGAGCAGGCATTTTCAGTGTCAGGTCAAAACCCCTCTATGGCTTGCTCATATTAATGTTCCTCTCAGCAGGAGCAGTACACACCTCAGGCTAATGCTCCCTGCTGCCAGCACTGGGGCTTAAGCTTAGGGTCATTAATTTCACTCATGGTGTTCATCCAAAGTCAGCATGACAACCTGGTTATAGGGACAGGTCCCTCATGGAGGTCAGGGCTGCCCACTGGGGAAAGAGGACAGAGGCCCATAAATTAACCTCTCTTCATCACATGTTGGTCAGAAAGAAAACACACAGAATGGTGCTGAAAAGACTGGGATCTACATAATGACAATTATATTGAGTTAGGTATTATGGTCAATCCTACCTGAGAACCTAGTCTATCTACAATGATCTTCTGATCAGATTGGAATTGCTCTGCATTATCATTCTAATTTTTGAGCCATCGGTTTACAAAACTTTCTTAAGAAGGAACTTACTTCATCCTTACCAGTTTCCAAATATGAAGTGAGAAAATAGATTCAATCTTGCTTGAACTGGTTTAGTAGTACTTGCCAGAGCTGATTTAGTTCCAGTAAAAGTATAAGCAACACAATTGCCTTGTACCAGCTTAGCTGGACTAGTTTTGCACTGTTTCCACAGGCAACATCTCAACATAGTTAAAAAGAAAATAGAATTTAATGTGGAAAGGAAGACTTTCCATTTTAAAGAATTAGATCTCTTTTTTTTTTTTTTTTTCTCCACACCCCTCACACCTACCCACCCCACCTGCCCCAAAGAGATGTAGGTCCCCAAGAATCTGCAAAACAAAAGGCAGAGAAAACATCAAGAGATTTATAGTTTGCTGCCTAAAAGTTTCAAATCTCATCATTTAAACATATTTCATTCTGATTCTCTGTAGGATTTATTTGGTATTTCCTAGGCCTTTAGTGTAGGTGGGGTTGAAGGAAAGCTGACTACAGTATGAAGCCACCTGGGCAGGAGATACTGCTGGTTTTGAAATAGGTTTTGAGGTTGTCAGAAATAACCAAAATCATCTTGTACGAAAGCCAGATTTAAAAGGCTGTTTAGCAATGAAGCAGGAGAAAAAGTATATCAGCATACTCTTCCATGAAAAAGTTTGTATAAAATGCATTTGCTGTGGCAGATATATTCACAGTAGATTTATAACTATGCTGCAGCATTTTCCAGTATGGACAGAACACCAACAAATTATAAATCATAGAATCATTTAAGTTGGGAAAGACCTTTGAGATCATCAAGTCCAACTATTAACCCAGGACTGCCAAGTCCACCACTAAACGCCCTTCATTTTTCTGAAGAATTTCAGATTCCGTTCTCTTAGAGGAGGAGCTAGATTGTTTATTAACAGATTTTATGTACAGTAGAACTGTCCTTACAGACTCTAGCTGTAGTTCAGTAAATTTCAGCCATCCCACCTTGTTCTACTTGCTCAGCTCTTTTAGGATGCCATATAAACAATGGGATTTAACTTCATCTGCTACAGCTTTTCTGTTTTGGAGCAGAAGGGAGGAAGAAATTTAGAAATTCTGTCCTCAGTGATTAGTTTCTACCAAATAATTCACCATCTAAGAGTTACAATGAAAACAGCTAGAGAAGAGAGAAACAATCTGACCCAGTATCTTCAAAACTCTGAATGAAGAGTTGCCAATCAGTTCTTACTACATACCTGTGAGACAGTTGCTTACTAATACTTTGATTTTACTTATGACAAAGCAAACTGGAAGGAAATATAAACCCCATAAACTCAAAAAAAGTTTCAGTAACACATCCAGAATTAGTTTCAGTCACTAAATAATACTTCTCATTCACACTTGAACCCTAATTTCCTATTGCTTTTATTTAAAGGATCTGACATTTTGAATACATATGCCCTCAGTGTGTAAAACCACAAAAAGCTGATGCATAATTTGGTTATGAATTTGTCAGTGCAACATATCCATAGTCACCTATTTGTTTTCTTGGTTTCAAAGTTAATGTGTGTCCATCTGTCAGTGTCCGATGTGCTCTGAAGTCTGCACAGCATGTTCTACCCCTCCATGCAGTGCTATAATCCCATGATATTGTAAAAAGAAAACAGAAGTATCATTTCAAGCCACAGCTCATTGAACCCATTTTAATTAAAACTTTTTGAAATAGATTTTGTAAACTTCCTAATCTTAGCTGCAGATTAGTTGTCTGTTTATCAGATGAATGTACCAGGCACTTTTTGTTTTGCATACTCAGAGATTACAGCCTTATTTTGTCCTGAAGGTGTTTTATTTTGAGTCCATTTTAGGCAACTTAATCCATGAATTAGCTGCCAGTGTAGGACATAACCCCAATCTAATCGGAGATACCCACATAATTTATTCTGCATGATGAAATCTCCCAAGGAAAGAGAAGAGCAGAAATACCTTCCACCAGTATAGAAGAGAAAGCCATGAATTCATAATGGCAAAAAACCCCACTCACCCCAAAATAACAACAACAACAACAAACAAACACAAACCAACAAATAAAAAACCCCCAACACATTACTAGTACACAATGCTTAACACAAATTTTTTAATCCAAGAAAAAATATGCAGAATGATGATTAATTTTTTTTCCCAAGAATACCTTAGAAATGAGTAATATCCATACAGGGTAGCATTACTGTAAATCACAAACATAATTTCTAAAACTTCCATGTAATATATGGGCAAGGAGGAACTTTGGAAGCAGCATTAATCCAATGGTAATTTGGTACAGGTAATTCCTCAGGTTTTGTGCCAAGCAAAGCTAACCAAATTTCATGTGCCATCTGATTGCTACAGCCTCTTCAGCTGGACTTGTTCCTTACTGAGTTCAACTCCAATAAATGCAGATGCATAATTGTGCATCAATTTTCTGTTTTACTTGTTTTACAATTCATCTATGGCCTCCAGTAGCTTTCAAAAGCCCTTAAGTCAAAATGGTCTGAATATGAGCATTAAAGCTTAAAGGGCTCCAGGCAATCTTCCCTCTCACTTTTTTGAAACTTTTCTAAATTTGAAGTAGAGAACAGCCTGTTACTCACTGGGACCCTCTTTCAGCTGAGAAAAATCAAAATGAAAGTTTACAGGAAGTAAATCATTGCTATCAGTAACGTGTATCTGAATATTCATCAGTGTTACTGTTTCAAATCTTGCTCTTACAGATATGTACAACATTTTTTATTTGTATATAAAGGTGAAGACCTTGTGGTTTTGGTTGAACTTGATATAGTGGGTGGTGGCATCTCACTTTCTTGTGTTTTTTGGGGGTTTGTTTCTTTTTTTAATCCTGTTTAGGATAAGGTCCAAATATATAAAACCTGCCAAGCTGGGTCAAATTCAGGTCATCCACCTAGATGATGATCTTGCAATAGGCAACACACAAAGATGGAGCTTATGAACAAAGCAAATACACAGTGATTCTCCCTTGATCTGTCCTTAAAGCCTTTGCAATTAGATGTTCATGAACTGTCTGTTCAATGCAGACTGCCATGTTCAACAGCTGTGGTTGAGTAGGCTTCTTCATGAACCTCTATTAAGGTTTTTGGAGACTCTTCATTCTTCAGAAAAAAAAAATGGAAATCATTTCCACAGAATGAGGAATAAAATTGAGTGAAAAAAAAATAAATCTGTTAATTTATTCCACATATACTTATCATCTCAGTGGTTATTTTCAACATCTTACACTTTGAGAAATAGGGAAAAATCATTTTCTAATACTCTTTGCTCTTTTCCAAACATGATATTTTTAATCTGTCAGGTTTGTTGGTATAAAAACCATTCTGTATCCTTCTCTGTATGTTTTCTAGTTCTATTTCATCCTTTTGTTGAGGGACCAGAACTGATGGTATGCCCAAGATAGGTGTATTTTCATTTTTAGCCACAAAGATTTCAAGATCTTTTTCCTGAGAGGTCATAGCTAATTTGGAACTCATCACTGTGTTCCCATGTACAGCTGAAATGTTTTCTCCTGTGAGCGTTACTTTGCATTAATTGTCTTCAGGCTCCATCTGCCATTTTATTGCCTAACCACTTGGTATCATGGCAGATTGCTGCACCTTTTTGAGGTTAATGTCAAGTGACAAGCATAAATACATTAATTTCAACAAACTCTGTCCCCTCACTTGTAACCTGTTCTCTACAATGTTTAGTGATATGCTAGATGTCAGAGAACCTGTAAATATCATTAGGCAAACTTGCTTAGAACTGCCCTTTATTGTGAGAATTGCTACCTTTTCTTTGGCATGTTATTGATTTATGGCAGTATCAACTCCACAAAGCTGAACTATACTGTAATATGATGGAAAAGTGTCGCATGCCGGTCTGAGAACGGAGCATGGTTCTGTTCATAGTCTTCGGAACAGAATTAAGACTCAAAACAGAGTCAAGAGACAAGGAACTTTATTTGCCCAACAGTAAATCTGTGAATGCAAAGGGAGAGAGAGCAAGAGATAACAGGAGAGAAAGGAAAGAAAGAAAGAAGGAAAAAAAGGAAAGAGTTCACAGCAATAGCTACCACCCTGGAGCTGTGTCGTCCCGACAGTCCGATTCGTTTCCAAGTTCGGTGGGGGAACGTGTTCCGTCTGATGTTAGTTGGTTCTGTTTTTTTATAGAGTTGTTACAAGCTGTTCTGCTTAACCACACCTTCCACCCAGAGATGGTGTACGTGCCCAACATCAAGGGGCCTCCAGGCACCTTGACCCCCCTGACCCCAAGTCTGAGCACATGCACAGGGGTTTTGGTTAAGTTTTGCAGGATCAGCCTCCCCTGTTGCTCCATGGCATCAGTCACTTTCCTCCTTTAACAAAGTATAGATAAATCTCTGTGGTGGCAGTGGTGTTATCTTCCTGCCTTAACAATGTATAAATCATTCACTGTGGTGATGGCATGAGTTTCCTGCCATAGCAATGTTGAGACAACATATCTGCTGTGGCAATGGTAGGTCTCATCGGTGCAGTTTCTCTCAAAAAGTGCTACACTTTTCAGTATTAATTCCACTTTCTCTATCAACATTCTCATAATCAATATAATCATGGAGGTGGTTAAAGTAAGACATAGGTCTGCTTTATAGAAGGGACAATCTATTTTTGGACAATTGCCTTATATAGAAGACAATGTATACATTAAATAGAAACTCTGAGACATAATATGTCCTCTTGAAAATAACCAAAATATCCATCTTAGAGAAGTTAGTTACCAGAACCTACTACAAGACCATTTCAAGTTCATGAACCAGCTGAGAGATGATTGTGTTGAAACGTACAGTGAAATTACAACTAGCACCTGGATCCAAGGAAAAAGAGTTAAACATTATTAAATAATGCTTGGCTTTGAGAAACTGTAGGAGCAGCAAGGGAGCAAATATGACCTAAGGAATCAAATAAATCTCACAGTACTTACAATGTCAAATCAAATTGTGATTTTGAAGGAGACGCAATCCTAGAACTGGGGGGTTATTTTTAAATATGATGGAATTATCATGTTATGACTACCAAGGGAGATTCTTTTTTAATAAGAGGAATTTCAGAACATTTTAAAGCAACTGCTATTTCAAAATTGCAAAATACTTGGCCCTTCATAGCACAAAGCACTGTGTCTCAGAAATTCTTATCTGTTATTAATGTATGGGTAAAGAAAATAATTAAGATTTTTGAAAGTATTGAATTTCTGGTTATGCAATAACATGTTAACACATCCAAAATTAACAGATACTCTGAAAGCACTTATGTGAATTATAAATTTAAGGTTTAGAGCTTAAGAAATGAAGAACTGGGATATTAAATACAAAAAAATAATTACTTCATCCCTCCCTCCCAGTGCACTAAATAAAAGAAGTTGGGACACTCCCACACAGTCTTTACAACACTTAATTCTTCAGTTTGATGGCAAAATATCAGGCAAAATCTGTAAGTTTTGCTCACATTGAACAAGGAAGAAAACAATTTTAACTCAGACAAGACATTTATCAGATCTGAAACAGAGAATTTTAAGTCATTTTGAGCATCTTACACAAAAGCAAAGAAAAAGAAGCAAAGAATTGGGCAAATTAAAGATTTGGCACTTTTCTTTATGATTTAAATTTTGCTAGGGACAAATAATTCTAATTATTTTTTCGCCTCCTTAGTAGAACACCTAGGTGCAAAACCTATATATCTGTGAACTGGTCACTGTGTATTTCTAAAAAAAAAAAAAAACCAAACAACAAACACACACAGGAAAGGAGCGGCTGGAGCCCCTAAAACCTGGCCACATTTCATTATAGTGAACTATGCATATTCCTGGGCAGTAGGTAATGTGGATTTAAACCTCCTTGGACAAAGGGAAGGAAATTAATAATTTCATGCAACCATTGTTTAGTGCCCTGAAACTTTAAATTCTGGGGAACCACAGCACCACTACTACAGTCTCTAGCTTAATGAATAACATGAAGTGCGTATCTCATTTACATCATTTCCCCTTTGCTACAGACAGAACAATCAAATAAAAATGGTGTGCAATGGGTCAAACTGAGCTTTTTTTTGAAACAAGTATGAACAAAAATGTTAAAAGAATTTTGCTGCTGTTCAGCAGTTAAAACATGTTCACCACTAACTGTGGCATAACAAAGTAAATTGTCTCCCAGCTGTGGGATTACTACTGAAACACAGAGGCAGATTTACAGCCAGAATCCCGAAAAATCTTCAGAAATTGCTTTGCTTGAATTTAACCAGAGAGAGAGAAAAGCATTAAAGAAAGAATGTGATATCACATATTTCTCAACTCACAGGTGCACTTACTGTTTGTATCATGTGAACTTTCTGTTGTAAAGGTTCATTTTGCAGTTTCACAGCTCAGCAAAAGTAGGGACTGACTGAGGTGGATTAAGCGTCACCTATATGTTGAACTTTTAGTAAAGTATAAACTCAGAAACAGTGTATTTCTTTTCTTGATTTACAGGCTGAAAAGCAAGTACTACAAGCAAAATCTGGTCCTCGCCTGCAGTCAGCTAGCAGGGAGCTGAACAGGAGGTAGGGGCTATGCATGTGGCAAAGTCCCCTCATTGCCATCCCCAGGGGAAGTGGCTCAGAGCAGGGTGACACATGCATTTCCAGGGGCTGTGGACTACTTCCACTGGCAATGTGACACTTGCCTGTCCCTGTGGGTCCAGGGCTTCTGGTGCTCCACTGCTGCAGTCTTGTCGTGCTGGTGCTGGTTGACTAAGCCACTGGGGCAAGCTAGGGCCCAGGCAATCCTGACCTGCAATCCAGGTGAAACAGCCAATTAATGGTAGGTTTTTAGGGCTTAATGCAAACAACAAAAAGATGGAAAACGTGGTCTAAATGAACTTCGCTCAAGAACCTTAACTTGCAAAAAAAGGGAAACAAAAAATCCTTCTTACTGGCTGCCACTGGGGAGTTTTTATTCATAATTACAATTCACAATTTGCAATTCAAAATATATCACAATCCTTTAAAGTCCCTTTTCCTGAAATAGGAAGAAACGTTGTAAGTATCTGATATCATTTCTGGGAAAGAAAAAAGTGCAACAGAGTAATTAAAAGTTATTAATTCTGCAACATATTAGTATATCGGGAAAGAAATGAAGCATCTTAGTTTGTTACAGTAATATACAGTTCATAATAAGATAAAATCACCGACGAAATTGTAGCATTCAGTAAAAAGTGAACTCAGGGAGCACACGCCAACTTCTCCACACTATTTTATAGTATTTTTATAATAATTACACAGGCTAAGAAAGAATTCAATATTAAGCTATCTAAAAGGGGGAAGGAAGAGGTTTGTGATTTTTTTTTTGTTTTACTTTTTTGTGTTTGAGTTTTTTTGTTTTGAAAGGAGATGAGTATTTTCGTAGCTTATACTTGATTTAAATTTAAATTCTTAGCTCTCAGAATTCCATGTGCATCTCCCTGTACTGAATGGAATGGAATATTTCAGGCATTTAATTCACACAATGTTAAGCCAAGGCAAAGCCATGAAAATGCCATGGTGCAATTTAGTTCAATTAGAATGTGCTGGGAATAGTTCAATTAGAACTGAAATTAGGTTGGAAATAATCTTTTCTTCTAAGAAACATTGCACTGGGAAGACAATATATCTGTCTAATATCTTTCCACTTTGTTGTGGTTTAACCCTGGCTGGCAACCAAGCCTCACTCAGCCACTCACTCGCTACACCTCACAGTGGGATGGGGGAGAGGATCGGAAGAGTAAAAGTGAGAAAACTCATGGGTTGAGATAAAAACAGTTTAAGGGGTAAAGCAAAAGGTGCACACATGAGCAAAGCAAAACAAGGGAATTATTCACCCCTTTCCATCAGCAAGTGGGTGCTCAGCCATCCCCAGGACAACAGGGTTCGATCACATGTAATGGTTACTCAGGAAGACAAATGCCATAATGTTGAATATCCTCCCCTTCCCTCTTCTTCCCCCAGTTTATATATTGAGCATGATGCCATATGGTATGGAATATCCCTTTGGCTAGTTTGGGTCAGCTGTCCTGGCTGTGTCCCCTCCCAGTTTCCCATGCCCCTCCAGCTCTCTCACTGGCAGGGCCTGAGGAAGGGAAAGTCCTTGACTTAGTATAAACATCACCCAGCCACAACTAAAACCATCAGTGTGCTATCAACATTGTTCTCTCACAGCACTGCACCAGTTACTAAGAAGAGAATTATCTCTATCCCAGCTGAAACCAGGACACTCTTCAGCATTCTGTGGTATACCTGAAACTTTTTGTTCTAGCAGTAATCACATGAGACTTCTCTCCTATTTCATTTGTAATTAGCTTAATTATTATGAATAGTTGTCAGCTATTTATTCTTATGACTATTTTTCTAACCCAAAGCTATATGTATCATGGTTAGTTTACCTTATGCCTAAATGCTTTTAAGAGCAAGAGAAATTAAATTCTAGTTAATTTGAGACTAAGAGGAAAATGTCATTTTCTATTAACAAACCACTCTGTCTACTGTTCCTAAACTTTTCCAGATTGTGTTGGTTATCATTATCTTGGTAATAGAGAGGAGCTAATTTAAGAAAATTTAAAAACCCCAACAATAAACTCAACCCTTAAAATCTATGAAAAGAAGCATTGGGATTTTTTTCTCAAATTTTCAGATAACAAATATATTGTTATTCTATATTTAAGTACACAATTCTCCATTAATTAGTATTGCATGTAAATTATTACTGTTATTATACTTTACTGGTATTGTAAATAAATATAAAATCTTTAGATGACTAATTATTTTCTCATTTCCACTGGGCAATCAGCAACTCTGTGTGAACATACGAATTAGAGAATATGAATGATTGCATCTGCTGCATCTCAAAGGAGAATACTCCAATATTTTTAATTGAGCGTTTATTTTGTTCCAATTTTCACTGTCATCTTGGTTTGGTCTTCTTTCCCTAAGATGTTTTCAGTGAAGAGACATCCCCAAGATGAAAGGGGTTTACCAAAGACCAAATGCAGTTTATTTCCAGAGACTTCAATACTCCTTGTGTCAGAATCAAAAGCATGGGCCAGCGTCAGCAACAATTCCTTAACTGTTGTGTACTAGGAGTGCCTGTGAAGCAAGAGCTGCATAGTGAATGAGCAGTTTCATCATTTCTCCATGCAGAGTGTTGTCCTATGTTTGTTAGAAAATACCCTAGAACAAGAAGAATAAATTATGCCAGCTATGAATACAAATTATTAGGTTGATTAATTTTAAAAGAAACTTAAATAAAAATGCAGCTTTAGAAGGAACAAAATGTACACAAATAATATAATTAATTATTTTTTCTATTAAATATATAATTTGATACCAATATTTTGCAACATTTTTTTTCTCATTCTTAGCCAAACATGATTTTCTTGTAATAAGTCAAAGTTATGAGTAGTCAGAAGTAGTCAGAGTAGTTAGTTTCATTTCAAATAATATGTGTTTAAGACAAAATACTTCTCGGGTTCAAATACTCTACTTATTATCATTCATAAAAGATCAGATTCATCAGAAGGTAGGCAGGCCAATACAGAGGCTTGGCTGGATTCCATTGGTATAACCCCAGGGTGTCCCATCAACCTATAGCACTACAACTTCTTACTGTACAATTGAACTTTGTCTTCAAGTCCATAAGACAGTCATGCTTACAGCAGTAGAATTAATATTAAGAAGGCATGGTATGAAATTTGCTGCCAGGTAGCTTCTTGGAAAATATTTATTTTACATTTTAGGCTAAGTGTTGCCAATATCTTACCTTTTAAAGAGCCAAAACCTGTATTTTTTCCGAGTCTAGTGTGCTATTTCAGAAGCTGTCTCTCATGTAAGATACACACATATGTACATATTTACATATATTCCAACTGATATTGATTTATAAAGTTTCATGAAAACTTGGAACTATTGCCAAGATATTAACCCTTTTGACTTTACAGAAAGCCAAGTTTTCATTTAGGTAAATAATTTTCATATTCTTAAAATGTCCTTGAAATTTCAGCTAATATACTTCTAAAGAGTTCCAGTCTCTCTCTTTTTTTAAATTGACCTAATTTTTTAATGTCAGATGCAAAGGCAATTTATTTGTGCTCTACAGGATTTGAGGTTAAACACATAATCACTTGATGGACCGTTGTTGTTATTCCATATGTGTGTTGATTTCCAGGAGTGAATCTACAAACAATAATATTTCCATGTGTATTAGCTCTCCAAGAAGTCTCACAGGTTTTAAACACTGTTTTTTAGACATAGTTGTTACTACACCTTTCAACTTCTGAAAAGGAGACAGAGCTCCAGTCTCCTTGGGAAAGAGAGCAGCCTCTGCAGAACACTGCCAGGGCAGACTTACACAAGATTAAAACTATGTGATAAAATAGGGAAATATTAAGCCTTGGACAGGTAATTAACAACACATACTGCTGTGGCAAACAGGTCCCCGCTTTTGCTTCTTTTACAGAAAGGCTACTGAGAAAACCTAAATCCCATATCTATCTATCTATCTTTCCATGGGGAATAATAGGTTCAAAAAGGTTGCTTGTTTTGTTTTACAAGCAACAAAATGAGCATCAACAAAGCTGGTGTGGTGAACACGTGCCAGCTCTCACTGAAGGTAAACCAAGAATTACCAACCCCAATGGACATATTAAGTCTATGTTTCCTCTTAATCATATTTGGTTTGGCATTGAAGGATCATTCCTGATTGCTCTTGATTTACAGATAATGTACAGATACCGAAAAGGAGGAATGTGCCAGAACTACTCTGTACATTGTTCATGTATTCTACTGCTGTATAGTGTTATACTTGCCATGTAAAAGCAAAAGTCCCTAATTCTGGTTTCTAGATTTCCCAAAGTATGGAAACAATCCAAACAGAATATTACTTATTACTGTTGAGCTAAACCATGCAACACAAATACTTTTCTGAGCTTAACCCTAAAAGCTGTGACATTTCTTTCCAGGATTGAACAGTCATTTTCAGTTTGCCTAATTAGGTGAACTGAATGGCATATTTTAGAAATTACATTTCAGCTATGGCTATTTTGGAACAAAACCCCACTGAACTTTGAGATTTCTGCAATTCATTTCCCACTTGTTCTGTTATTAGTCTTAAATTTCAACTCTCTGTTTATTTAGCCTTGTTCTTTGAGGACACTCTTGCTGCTAATGACCAGCTAATCATGTATAGGCTTTTTTTGGCCTGTAGATGTTGTTTTCAGACAAACTCTTCAACACATCTATATCAACTGCTTTTGTCAAGCTGGTAGGGCAGGAATAGCTGGCTACTTCAGGAACAGCATGTGTAAATTAGATCTACTAATTGTGTTCACAATAGAATAAGCTTCTCACTTACCCTTCGCCACATAGACTTTTCAGGAAATATTTCTTAATACTAATGCCAGCAAATAAGACTACTGATATACAAAGAGACTTTGATGGAGCCAGGAAGTAGCTATCTGAATGTGCTTCAGAAAAACAATAGTTTACAATTGTGCAGAATTTGAAATTAGCTTAATTTTTTTGCATCAGGCTGGAACTAATCACAGAAATATTAAACCCTAGTTACATTATGCACAGAATACTTGAAATCCCTGGAGATGAGTGTTAAAACTTGATAGTCAAAATGTTACAGCTGCCTTACTTAGTATTCCAATAAAACATTGCTGATGGGTATTTTATAAAAACAAAAGAATATTGTTAGTAGAATATTTTAAGGATAAATAACCTTAAAAATATATAACATTAGTGAAATGTGTTTAGTGTCTTCTTAAAGCCATCAGGTACTCATACGACATAAGGCTAGTTCAATTACTTCCAGTGGGTCAATTTTCTTGAGAATCAGTAACCAGACTCGACAGCATTTCCCAACCCACACTTATGATAATGGACTTAAAACCTGAGAAAAGCCAAAGAAAAAAACATCAACATACATACTGAAGTACCCGGTTGAAGGGACTTTAGGAAAATACTTCCTAACTGCAGTCCTTGTTTAAGACATTGGATTCACTGATATTTTGCCATCATGTATTCCTTGTCTATTTTTTCTGGAATCTTGCCAGATTTGTTAAAGCTTTCAAAAGTCTATATCACTTACTACCAGTACATTTTTTCCCAAAATGCATTGAATGAGCTTTTGGAATGAATGATTAAAACATGCTTTGTTTTATAAATGATCCTATCTTTCAGTAAGTAAGTAGAACAGACTTTGAAACAGCTTTCAAAAAAGACATATCTTATTGTTTATTCCTCTTGTATTTGATTCAATTCTATCTTCTAATTTTTAAAATATCTTTCTAAGAATCCTTCAAACATTGCACAGAAAGCTGTTTAACTTTGTCCTTTAGATATACTTGATAATATTATTCACCTGTGATTTCCTTTTTTCTGTTACGTTATTATGTCATACAGCTCTTTCTCATCTCTTATTATTTCCTAGAGATTGTTATTTATTTCAACTATTTTTTTGATATAGCATTGTCTTTCTTTAGGAAACAGCATTTATGTTACATTACCAGTATGTATTCCAGTACATAAACTCAGGCACATATTCTACACCCACATACCTGCCATGACATTTGTTACCTTATATCTCTAGTGAAAACCGGCCACATTTGATAATGAATATTTCTGGCACAAATAACTTTTTATTTGATTGGGCCTTGTGCCTCTTTGTTCTGAAATTAAGGTTGTTTGGATCACAGGGGTGATGTGGCAAGGGATTAATGGGAGTGCAGAAGTGGAAAGTCCTTAGAAATAAGATGCTGCAAGTACCTACTTCATGGTCAACTGTTGTCTGAACAGGAGTCACAATGGGATAAACAATAACTTAGTAAAAGTTAAACAGTAGTTTAGTAGTAGCTGATAGGATAAAGTTATAACCTCTAGTTACTTTAGGTAATTATAATACCTAAACCCACATTTCCAGGAGGAGATTTTATATGAAAATGTAATATTACCTTAGTATATTAATCTAGACAGAAATTAGGACATATGCAAATGAGCTTTTATACAAGTGACCAACCAGTTATTTTAATATAATTTCTTTTATTACCATTTTGTGTAAAAGACACTGCATATTTCCTGAAAGGTGTGCTGGCTGCTTTAGATGCCTAGCACTCATTTCTGCAGAACTGAAATAAAGCAAATACCTTGAGTCTGTGTGTCGGTTGGCTTATTGCACACTGGGTGCAGAACCCAGATCTGGGACAACAGGGGGGTGTAGGTTACTCTTTACACCTGCCTGAGTCTGGTTGTCTTCAATCCAAATGAAGAAGTCAACAGAGGAAAAATAAATTTTCCAGAACCAGCAGCAGTACCTGAAAGCTCAAAGTTAGAAAACATCATCCAGTCAACATCATACAACTAAACCCTTCATTTTCTCTTCTGTGTCTTTCTACCTATTCTTTCCAAATAACCAAGGCTTTTTCTTAGCAGCCTTCTCCCTTTCTGCTGAGATGGACAGGTATATTTTAGGGGTGTTTTTGTAGGGTACCTGTTAGAGAAATGCAACTGAGAGGCAATACCAGAAGTAAAGGATCAGCAAGGAGCATTTTGTTTATGGATTGGAAGGAGAGTAAAAATGCTAGGTTAAGACTGACAGTTTCTCTCACGCTGAGCAGAATATAACCTTTCTTGATGATTTAGTCTTCTGTAAATTGCATAAACAACAATATTAAAACAGCATAAGAATCAAAATCTGAAATATAATTTTAATTATCAAGAATAATTATCAAGAAACATTTTTTTTTAACACATTTGTGTTCATCTTAATTATAGGAAGGTTTATAACACTTGTTATGGTGGATTTAATTCACGCTAAGTGACAAATGTGAATCATTATCATAGTAAGAAAATATAAATCAGAAGCTTTTCTCTGTACTGTATTTTATGATGCTTAGTCATATCTTTATACTTTCTAATTTTCTTAGGGTAAGATATAGATGTCATTGTACAGTTTGGTTACTAGTAGTTATGGAAGTATTACTGGAATAAAGATGTGGGTCTACAACATGTTGCCAATCATAACCTTATTTTATTTAGAAAATATTCCTAATATTAACTATTATTAAACATGTTCACACTTTCCTGAACATATTAAAACTATTGATAATGGCTATATGGGGTTCTTTGATTTTTATTCACTTATAAGCATATGTGCTTGCTTGTTAGTTCTTTTTTTATGAAGTCATCATTTAGACTGGCCTTCGTCACTAGGGCACACAAACCTGAGCATTTCTTTCACTGTAACCTAATCCCACAGTCTCGGCGCAGGTCAATCTTAGTCTATAGTCAACCGAGTAAAAGCATCTGCTTAATAACATAGGTAGGTGCTGAAGTTATTTCACATCTGGAATCCTACAGGTAGGACTGCACTATGCCCACTCTCCATAAGACGATACATTTAGACAAATCTTAGATACATTTCAGAGCTTTCATTTTAACTTTTATCCATATAACAGCTTGAACTCAGAAGTTTGATTTGATTCCTTAGGAATACAGTCTAATTATTCTACTTTTAAAAATATACTAACTGTTCTAATAATGTGGGAATTAATATTGCTGGAGGAAAATTGCGGATGTTTGTAGAACTATAATGGAAAGGAAGAGTGACACTATTAAGCTACTTGTTCTATCAGTGCATGCTTAGTACAGTAGCTAGCAACCTTGTTTTGGAAAATTGACAATATATGAATATTTCTGCTAAATATATTGATAGATATGTAGACTTTTATGCATATGATAAGCTGCAGGCATAGGAAGTGCTTTCAAACAGAAAAAATACAAATTGTGTGAAAATATATTTATTTTAATTTCTTTAAGGAGTAATGTTCTGAGGTGTTATGAAACTTTAGTAGACAAGTTTTCTGAAGATAAATGTGAATTTGGCATAAACCAGCTGTTCGACCTTTAATGATAAATGCTCTATTTTATTAATAGAAACATTAACATTTGAATGATCATATAGTTATATTTGAATGATCATATAGTTATATGGAATTTCAGACATTTTCTTACAGTATTGAAGTGACCCTGTGTTCACATGTCACAGAGCATTGCATAGTACAGAACAGGAGTCTTTTAACCATTGTTATTCCTGGTCCAACAGAAGTGCAGATTTGCAAGGTGGGGCCTATTGTTCCACTTCAGACAGTTTTCAGTGACACCTGTTTTCACTGTGGTGCAATTCAACTTCTCTATGCAACTGTGTCCCTCTGTTGTTGTGGCACTAATAGCTGCACAAATGGCTGCAAATGTATAATAGTACAAGCACAGATTTGCAGAAAGTAGCAAAAACTACAGATGCTGCAACATGGGGATCAGAAATTATTTCATCCACAAAAGCCTGTTTGTTCGTATGCTAAAACAACCGGCTTGCTGTTTGTCCTTTCAGTCCCTGGAGGATTAGGCTACAAATGCCTCCGTGCCATGTGCACAGTCTTCTGCATGAAAATGGTTCAGCGATAACACCTGTCCCTGTCAAGCTGCATTGGGAAAGTGTGCATTGGGGTGTTTAAAAATGACACCATGACAGCTGAGATCATCTAACATGCTCAAGGTAACAGGCTCCTGGCTTAATCGCAAGGGGCTGGAGTCAGGGCATAATCAGTGATGGGTCCTTAACTGCAGGATTGGCTCCTCGCCTCGGTTCATCGGAGCCTGAATCTTGCTGATTTCTCAGGCATGCCACAAGAACCATTTGTTCTCTGAGGCTTTTCCAGGACAGAAATAAAATGAGAAGAGTTTTCAGGTGATTTGACAGAATCTGGAGAGTCATTGTCAGGTTTGCTTTAAATGTAGCACATGATAGCGTCTTTAAGTATGCGAGGAGTGGCAAGGCAAGAGACACAGTTTCTAGCACAAAGAAACAGCTCACTGCAGATTGCATAAACTCTATGCAAAACATTTTATTAGGTTCTAGGGATACAAAACTTTCCCAAAACTTCAGAAACACCCTCTCGCTTTTTTCAGTTACTTAGCGCTTATACCTGGTTAACTAATACTTCAATATATGGACTCCTCATTTGAAAGATGTTGTCAAAGGCAAGGCCCGTGCAACTAAATGAGGCTCTATTGACTAACTTAGAAGTTTGCCTGAGCTGAAGAACTGAGCCTTTATGCACTTAACTTAGCTCTGGAAGAAATTGATTGTCTTTTCTTCAAAGAATGTGTTTTTTTTCTTTAATTGTTCACTACTTTTGATTATGTCTAAATAAATATTTTCTTAACTTTGGAATATAAACATTTTTAGATACTTTACTGTGCCCAGAAGTACCCAAAAGCTTGTATACTCTGTAGAAAGTCCATCCTATGAAATAAGAAAACTTAAAATTGCTGAGAGGAGAACGATGATGAAAGTGGCCCTTACAACCTGTATAATACAGAAATATTACCTTTCACTTTTGAAGTGGGACCCAGCTCTAACCAAAAGCTTGACTTGCTGCCTGATCTTGCAATACAAGCTAGTGAATTTTTATATAAATACCTATGAGAATGCTGTGTATAAATAGAATACAGAAGACACAACACTATTAAGGATACTTTAGGAAAAAGATTTTGCAAATGTATCTCACTGGGGAAGAACATCTTTTCCTCAGAGCTGTCCTACTTATGGACAAGGCCTCTGAAAAACCTCAGAGCCCCAAAAAAGACACCTTCCACACTTAATAGATAAATGTGACTGCAGATTAATTTGTTTTCTTAGCTTGATTATAACAAGTAAAAAAATTACCACATACTTCACAATAGAATGAGCACTGAATTGATTGCAGAGTGCATGATGAAGACCAGAGGGATTTATTTTGTGAGCTATTCTCCACTAGCTACTGTTTTCAAGTGAGGCTGTATTTAAAAATTTTAGCAAACACAGAACCCCAAATTTGTTATTCTTCAGAAGTTTGCTAGTTTTATGTCAGAGTATATTAGGAAGCAAAGCACACAGTACGGTGCTGCATGCCGCTGATCTCATTTTTGTTTTCGCATTGCTCTGACAGCAAGGTCATTTATCTTTTGGATAAGGAATAAGAAGCAAAAAGAAAATAAGAAAGCTATTTTATCTGAAAGTTATGTTGTGTAAAAAACCCACTTTTTATTATTTAATTACATGGAGAACTAAAAAGGGTGGAAAGAAAAAAAAAAGATTACTTTTGTTTGCACATTGTTGGGTAGTTAAAAAAAACCCAACATCTACTGTGGGGGGAGGGGGGTGAAGCTCACCCTTTATCTTTAAAACTCCTAACTTTCTTGAAGGAAATGCTTGTTTTGATTTGAGATACAAGTATTAGAAGGCAGTGCACTGGAGTAAGTGGAATGCACTACAATATGCTTTAAAAAATGAAAAAATGTTCGGCTTCAAAATAAAATAATAGGGTGTGCTAATAGGGTGTGCAGTGGAGCATCTTATTCAAAAACTCTCTTCAAAGTATCCTAGAGAGTTTTCCAAATAATGAAAAACTATTCTACCAGGTTCCTGCTGCTTTGTCCATGAGGAGGTTCTTGAGTTTTGAGATTCCACAAGTGTATGAGATGGAAAGTGTTCACTTCTGTCCATTCTCCATATGTCTCCTCCACAACTCTCCAGCTACTTCCATCTGGAAATCAGAAATTGACATGAAAGCAATCCTCTTTTGAGATAAGAAGGGGAGAAAGGTATTTCATTAAAGACTTTAAAATTGCAGATTTGATGCCCACCCAACCGCCCACCCCCCACCCTCCACCCCCCACCCCCCAACTTAAATGCAGGAAACTTTTCAAAAGCTTTCATCAGGAAAAGGAGAAAGAGTCCAGGATAGACCATCTGAGTTAGTGCTCTTGACTGGAATGGCAAGGGTTTAGATAAACTGTAAATATCTGTTCTAACAACTTCTAGACTTGCATTTTCTAATTAGAAATATTTTGTCTGAATATTCTCCATCAGCTTTTTTCCTGCACTGAAAAACTATACGCATGACTAACAGAAAAGTGATTGTTATTTATTGAATTCATAGGCATTTGCAAAAAAAAACCCAAAAACCCCCCAAACAACCAAACAACCACCAACCAAACAAAAAAACCCACAGTAGTAAGGCTTACAGATTTTCTGAAGGAACATCTATAAGTGCAGAAAAGTGAACTTCGATCCTTGAAATCCTCCAGAGTAGTCAAAATAAGTCTTTCAAACTAGGTCCATAGCTTAATTCCTTTTGTTTCAGGCAGAAGCTCTGTACTTCTGCTTGAAAGACTTTTGAGAAAATACAGGTCAGAACTAATTTGAAATGTTTATAATGGGAAGGCAATCAGAGCTTTTCACATTGTAATTGATACTGAACATAACACAAAACTGAAATGTTATCAGTCTAATCAAATGTGATCTCTTGTTTTACTTCTGTAAAATACTCAGGGGTGTGAGGTTTTACACTCACTTTTTTTTGTTATTCCTTCAACAATAACTAGTACAAATTCACACAAATTATGTGTATTTTCTATTTTACTTTCAAAAGAGTTTGCATGCACACAGACCTATAACAGGCAAATTGTACCTTTTCTTCAGATACTGATTTCCTTGATATTCATCAGACAGTCTCTATCTCAGGTTGTTTCCCCTTCTCTGTATGTTGTTTCTCCTTTATGTTTCATGCCACACAGCCTAGAGTTTATTGATATCTGCCTCAAATATTGTTACCTCTCTTGCTGATTTCTGGACTAGTGACTTTGACCCTTGCATTTATCTCCATCTACACATTCCTTCCCGCAGCAGTTCTTCTCATCTGAAATACAATGCACTAACTACCAAGGCGTATAAGGAAAGATGTTTAAGCATGGGGAGATATACACATTCATCTCTATGTTTTCTGCATTAGTGTAGAAACATATCTGTACAAGAAATTAACATTAAAAATAGAGAATAAACAGTAAACTTTAATATGTTTGAAAATCTTTCTCATTACAGTACACGTTTTTTGTATATACATATTACTCCTTTCAAAAATCTGAAGTGTTTAAGTTACCAAAACTGAAATTGGAAGGATTATCTGTAATCCCTAAGCATCCAAGAAGTCATCCCAAGAACTAAGGACTTGTACTCTACCTAGCAATGTAAAACTCAAGTAGGTCTAGATGATGAGTGACATAGGCGTTTGCTCATCATCATTTCAACCTTGCACTTGTGCTGTTCCACAAGTGTCATTCTGCTATTTGAAATTACTTGTCTTGCCAGTAGTTTTTAAACCAGACATGAAAAAAAAAAAATTCTAGCAGAACTCTTGAAATTAACTTTTACCTTCTGAATCAGTGGGTTTTACTGTAACCATTTAAATGAGTGGGACTGATTCAAGAACTTGTTCAATCAGCAGCTCCTTTGATGAATATTCATCTTCTGCTTGTCTTAATATTGTATTTTATAGCTATCTGTTGCCTGCTTCCTGGAAACAGTCAAGCACTTAGCAGAGACTTTGTGTGACTTTTGTACTTTTTGAGGGGTAGATTCAGCCTTTTGTTCATGGCTACAAGGTGCTTTGCCCACAGCAAACCAGTAGTTGTCTGCTTTGAGTGGGAGGATGCAGCTTCCTCTCACAAGATGATGGAGTGCTGAAAAAGGGCTTTCTGAAGGTACAAACTTATCAATCAAATGTGAGAACCGGATCCAGTGTAACTGTCGACTGTATAAATCTGCTAATTGGCATCACCATACAATGGGAGGAAAGGTGTAACAGCCCATGCGTGGGACAGTCCCACCCCAGGTTTTGTAGCTGTTTTAGAAAAAAGCTTTGCACACATATTCTACCTCCACCTCTTCCATCCAGTGTGTGAAGGTCTAAATTCATATGACATTTGTGGTAGAGCATGTCCTAGAGCTTGGTGATGTTAGTAACCTTTTCCTAGCCAAATACAACAGCTACATTTCATTTTGTATTGCATTTCCATGTTACTAAAACAGCAACTCTGTGAAAAATGATATAGTCTTAAAGGATATACTTCCTTAGGGTACACTTTCATAATTTGCCAGATATTCCAGCTTTAACTGAAGTCCATTCAAATCCATTAATTAAAACTAATGGAGCATATGTCCCAGCTCTGCTTCCTTCTTCATAATTGTGATCCCTGTAGAACTATTAAAAGAGAGGAAGAAAAAACTTGAACTCTATATTTGTGTGGCTAAAATAAGCAGTTGTCTTGTGTCAGAATATTTATTAATGTTAATTCCCCGGACTCATATTTAGATTTCAAGCTGAATTTTAGGAGTCAGGTTTAGCTGGATCTTAAGTAATATGATTGGCAGGTTTTCAGTTAAGGACAAACAAAAACTACGGTCTGGTGTTAAACATGAAAAATCCCCATGACATATTTATTCATCAAAATTAACGAATAATGATATTCAAGACCCATCCACATCCACCCCAAACTCACTACTAATTCTCATTATTTAAAATATTATGAGGTTAGGTGGGTCCTGGTTTTATCTTGCAAGAGAATAGTACTTTACTCTCATGTATACTGCATGACTTGGACGTGCACAAGATTCAGAACTTGCATCAGTGCTGCCAGTACCACAAAAAAGAATGAGAGTAGCTGAGAAAAAAAAATAATTGAGGTGGAATGAAATCTAGACAGCTGTGCTAAGCACATTTAAGATTTGTCTCATAGATGACTGACCACCAGGTTTTTAAAATGGGGCTCATCACTTTTCTGTTCTGGGTTTTATGATCATTTTTATGTATTTTATGATTATTCCAGATGTATGCTGCTTTCTAGTTTCTCTTGATATGTGAAAGATGGAAACAATTTTACACCCTGGTATTTAAGAGATATTTGATCATGAAACATTTCATTTATTGGCCTACTGGGAAGCAAATTAGAGTACATTGGGCAAACAGAAGCAACTACGGTGATTTGGCCATGAAAATAGTCTCCAGATCTCAGCAGATTCAGGTCCCTTCTCTCCATAAAAGTTAGGTTTCCTCTGAGTACATGCAAAGATGTGACCTCATCACTCCTGAAGCCTATACATGAATTCAAGTTCATTTAAGACTATTTTTAGAGACAGAGAGAAATTAAATGTCCCAGGCCCTGAGGAATTTCAGTGTCACAAAACCTACTTTTGTCTCAGCTGGAAGTGAGAATTGTCTGAGTGATTTATTTTAAAATAGAAAGTTTTCAGTTACAATATATTGCAATGTATTATATTTTAAATTTCATTTAAGCTTAAACACACACACACACACACACACACTATTAAGTGAAACATGCCTACGTAATTCAGGTTTTTAAGAGAGAGGCAGGGGCCCAGTAATCCAAAATGCACACTTTTCTGGTAAGTATAGGATGAATGCTTTTAAGTCAATACTGACTCTGATAGTTTTAAAATAAACACTTATCAGTTTAAGCATAAGACATAAAAATCAGTAGCAATCCTAAAATGAACATACTCATAAGGAATGTTACTGTGGCCACAGTAATCAACTCAGAAAATCAAAAGCTTACTCTCAGAGTGACCAGTATGAAAAATGGTTCCAGTTAGCTTTGATCCATCATCATAATTTTCTGACTTGGAAACAATAAGTTCAAAACTGGTCAATGATTCACCCTGTGGCCATTAAACAAACGTCAGTACTTGTAGAGATCCTCAGTGCTATAAGAAAAAAGCTAATTTTCAGTTGTAGCAAGCTGTAACAGAGATAGAAGAGAAAATATTCAGGACTAATATCACATCAAAATAAACTGTGTGTCTTTATACTCAGTGACTTAATGTAATTCTAGACTATCGACTACTTCCATGGAGCAGTTTTGGATGCTATCCATCTCCACTGTCAGCTCTATGTCTGCTTTGTTGATTAGCACAAAGACATAGGCTTGTACCTGTGTTGGAAATGTACCTTGTACATTTCTCTCCAGTGGTATGGCATCTACATTTTATCACTATGGAAAAAATTAATTTTGGTAAAAACATTAAAACCACCCATTAAATCAAAAAAACTAATCTGACAAAAGATACTGGAAAGACAAAATTTCTAAAAATATAGCGAATGTTATCTGCTTTATCTCCAAAAATTATTATATTGACCAAGTGAAAAACCTTCTTTGGAATCAGCAAATTTTTGTTTCTGTACCTCAGCACGCTAGCAACAATTTAGAGTGGAAAAATACCATTTTCACATATATTGTAGGAAAAATGTATAAATCTGTGCATTTGATTTTGTCTGTTGTGCTTAGATTTTTGTCATTTAAATAATACTAGCAATTGGGAAGACTAAATATTTGTATTTTGTTTCTTAAAAATAGCTTTTTCAGTACAAAGATTCTCTTGGACACACTTTCTATTAAGGCTACATTTACAAGTAGCTTATCAATTTTCAACAATTTTTATTACCACTGGTTAATTGCATATTACAGCATCTGACTGAAGAAAGTTTGGTTATGGAACAGATTGATAACCAGTTGCAACACATTTTGCAGATGAGCTTATATGTAATTAAAGCACGAGCTCCACTCTGCCGTGTGCTTATTACAATCTATGTTAATTATTTATTAAAGTTTTTCAAATCATACTGTTATAATGAAGTACAAATTGTATCATTACTCACAGATGCTGCAAAGGCTATATGTGCAAATTTAGTTGCCATACTTTATTTTTATGAGTTTAAGGACCATAGTGTCAATTATAAGAAAAATATTGTTAAGAAATTGTTTAGCATTTGTAATTTTATATTAACATAGAATATCTGTTTTGAACATGAAAGTAATGGGATTATGCACTTAAAATTTAAAGGATTTATATTAAAACCACCTAGAACTGTATATTGAAAATGAAAGAGGGGACAGCACTTTCTCACGGCCAGTAGTTAGATTATTGTTCGAAGAAATGGGACTATAGTATTGAAATCTCTGGGCCAGAATTGCTTTCTTTCCATGAGCTTTTGCAATTCATATAAATCCATTTACTTTTCAAGATGTTCTAGTACATAACTTCTCACGTTGAAGAGTACCATCACTACTCATCTATTTCTCTGTTCTATCATATCATGTCAGTGGAATATATCTTTGCCAAAAGCTTTTGAACACACTCATTTTTGACCTGTGAAGGCAGAAGATGGAGCTGCCATGTTCTTCCTTGCTCTGTGGAGAAAATACATCTTTTCAGCCATTTTTGCAGTTCTACTCACTTCCTTGACAGATATGGTTACCATGGCTTACGTGGTAGAAGCTGATCACAAAATTAACTCGTGTGTCTTCCCAGCAGCACAAATGCAGGGTGTTGAAGTTAAGGGGAGAACTGGAACGTTTCAGTGGATCTTCATGCTAACGTTCTTTCTGCTTTCCTTACAACCATGGGGTGGTGTTGTTCATACACCAGAATGACACTCAAATGTTTTTGTAGCATCTGGAGTCTCTATTACCTTAAAGTCTGAGGAAAGCCTACAGCACAGTGATCCAATCTTCTTTCAAAATGTATTTGATGGTTTAAACAGCTTCATAAAGATAAAGGTTAGTTTTGAAATGCATGAAATAAAATGTAAATTCCCAAAATGCCTGAGTTTGTTCAGATGGGGATTATTGTTGTAGGTCCATGTCTAGTCATGTTTTAATTCCATTTTCAAATTTGAGACAAGAGGGAGGAAAACAAACAGATATTCAATCCATGACCAAGTGAAAAAATTAAAAAATACCAAAGAAAAACAGACATTAACAATTCACAAGAAACTTCGGCTTTTCACATCTTAATCCAGATCCTAAATTCACTCATATGATTTAGAGAAAAACTATAAGGCATTTTCAACTGTCACAGAAAAATGAAAGTCGAATTGACCACAACTGACTTAGATCAAACTGGTCTAAAGCTTGATTTCTTGGAACAGAAAAAGTGCAGTTATCCCAAGCTTTTTCATTTTTCCCTCCCTCTCCCTCAAGAAAGTAATTATTTTCATAGTAAGAATGATTCTCAACAGAAACTTTACACATGGCCTAAACATCACAGTAGTCATGGTAACCTGATCTTAACAGTAGGACATCTTGATAAAAAGAGATAGACATAACAGGAGGCAAGCTACAAATCTTGTCTTTAGAGCAGTTCTGAAATAACTTCTCTGAGGTAAATGATGATGAAGTCTTTGTTCCTGTTACACGGTTTGAGCTGTTTCCCACTCTGTGTGAAAGCAGTGTGCTTGCTCCAAACTAATTTCAAAGTGTTTACTTTAGCTACATATTTTTTTGAATGAAGACTAAATATTGAAACCTAGTTATCTGAGTTTAACTGCTACAATGTATAACTGACTGGAAGGAGACTAATTTTCCACTTTGCTGTTTACCTCCTTGCATCTGTGGGTTTCTCTATAAGGAAGAAAAAAAATAAATATGTAAAGTGGTGATTTCTAGAAGTATTTCCATTTCTTCCTATGATTGGCCAATTAGATGTTAAAATCCAAATTTCCGAAGTATTTAGTTGTTTCATTTCCAACAAAACTAAATGGAATAAGTCACTCAGGTATTTTTGAGTCTCTAGGTTGACTGACTTATTTAAGAAAGTCTAATTCCTAAAAGGATTTGGCTTCACTGATGCTAAGAACCTTGTCACCTCACCTGTTTGTAGACTATCTAAAGGACAACCCAGAAGTTTTCAGTTCACTGAGGTTAGGAAGTAACGTCCACTTGAATCTTTACAGTTGGTTTTCATTTCATCTACAAACCTGTATATTAATTATAAGTGGTTTTCATTAGACAGATCACTATCCCAAGGCTAGGGGGAGTAATGAAAAGACATTCAGGCAATATTTAAATGACCTTAAGCAAATATTGTTCTTTTACGTTAAAACCCATATATTATCTGGAAAACCATTGAAACATAAAGATCCACAGGTTTATCACACTGGGGTTTTTTTTATTCTTCTCTGTATTTGCAAATCTGTTTCATTTTCAGCATCGACAGTCAGAAAAGGCTGAGGATTATTTACAGCCTAACCTAGATTCTTCATCAAGTTAATAATACAAAATATATTCCCTTACTCTCAGTTGGATTAGACTATGAGCATGTGTGAAATTCTGAAAAACATTTAAAGTGCTTAATTTTACTGTGATCTTAAATAGATAATGGTGAAATTCAGAGACCAGTCCTCAGCTGGTATAAATTGCAGTAAACTGTGGAGAATGGCAATTTGATGATTAAGACCTGCTGGGCTCTAGCCCTGAAATGTCATCGCTTTAGAAATAACTATCCCTGTGCTGTCAGTAAAAGTAAATGATTTCCTTTTTCCTACTCTTAAAAAAACCCTTCTTCTTAAATAAATAAATAAATGAATGAATGAATAAATAAATAAATAAATGAATGAATGAATAAATAAATAAATAATCTTTGACCTTAATTTATTTTTTTCCCTTCTCTGAAAGCAGAAAAATTGTACAAAAATATACTTTTGACCGAGGCATCAACAATTAAATTAATTGATACTCCTGTTAAGGGAGGGTTAATGTTTAATTTTAAGAACTTAGAAGTAGTCATGCACAGTTAGTGTTAAGGTACCTTGTTCTTTTGAAACTAATCTTTGTATACGTGTAAGCAATAAATTCAGGTTCTAACAAAGGGGTAGCCCTGGAGGATGAAGGAAAACCGGCCCAAGGCCAGTGATTTCAGGCCAAGAAAGAGTAAGAGACCAAGATGACCTGGTTTAAGACCATATATGGGAACTACAAAGGAGAACTCTAGCCAGCCGAACAGAGGAGTGGGCGAATTTGCAGACCCTCAAGACCACTGAAGATCCCTGCTCTAGGCAATTGGGCATGTGTGTGTGTGTGTGTGGGCAAATACTATAATTTGTTTTGGATAATCTTATGAATATGTATGTCTTTTCCAGGAAATTTTTGGACTATGTATACATGTACTGCATAAAAAGTGCTACCTGAGAGAAGGAAACTATGCACGTTAGGTAGACCGATCCCTCTTGCATCCAGCACTGCACTAAAGGATGCGTGCCTCTTAATGCAACATTGGTGTTAAAGAGTTTCATATTCCCAATTTCAGTGACACTTTTACGGTATTAAAAGACTGGCCAAAAAGCAGCTGGGCTGTTTCCCTGGCTCAATGTCCTTTATACTGTGGATGAATGGATGGATGGATGGATGGCAAGAAATTGTGAGGAAGTATGTGCGGAAGCTGCTGAAGGAGTTTAAATAATAAGAAAAAAAACCAACAACACAGCAGACAAGCTGACAAAACTACAAAGCAAAAAAAAAAAAAAAAAAAAAGAAAAAACCCACAAACCTTAATAATGGGGAAAATACAACTTTTAATTGTAATCCTGAGGGAGACTGTCACCTGGCATTGGTTTGTTGGTTTTTAAAATTATTTCCTAAACTTTTGTCTTTTTTTTTTTTTGGTGTGTGTATTTTGTTTTGCTTTACATTTTTGTTCGCTAACTCAAACTAATTATTTTTGTAGCTATGATTTTCACAACTGATTGCAGAGGTTTTTACTACTTGCCTCAGATTTTCTGAGATTGCTAACACAACATTATCATGTTCATAGAAACAGATTCTCTGCTAAAGTTTCTGATTATAAGCAGTAATAACAACAGAACTGCCATGTAAATCTCTTAAAAAGTTATCCATGTGCTTGGTAGTTAGTAAGAAAATAAAAATAATTAACAGCACTAAAAATACACTAGTATAAACTATTCTCCTGTTTACTGTTTTTTTGAGATTCAGGATCACCAGAGTAACAGCAACATATATACTCTACTGAGAATGCAAATAAAAGAAGGTACTGAAGATATTTCTTCTTTTTCACTATAAAATTTCCATTTAATGTCTGAGCTTGCATTCCTAGCAACCTTGGTAATTCAGAATTTTTATGAAAACTACTGAATTTCTGCAGGGTACTGTGGTCACAAAACTAGACTAATACAGAATGAGCAGCAGTTATGAAAGCTTTCATAGCTGGTCCTTGACCCCACCACATTTTCTACCGTGGCTAGTACTGAAACTTTTAGGCACACTCTTTCTAAAATATAACAAAGTCATTTACTAATTCTCTTCCTTTTCATGCTTTTTGGGCTGTTTATCATGACAATACAGAAGTATTTGACAGGTATTTAAATAAACACCATGTCTATAGCTGACCTGGTTTTCAGATTTTATTTCAGTTTTGGTGGTTTTCATCACGTGTGAGGCAGAAGAGGATCCTTTATAGATTGTAACAGGTGTATCGAGAGTTATGCTAAGTCTTTCCCTGGTTTACAGTCATTGTGACTCTACTAAAACCAGTGTAGCAGCTGACCCCATTATTAAGCTGTTCTTTGAGCTTCATCCTTGACAGTACCCATTGAGAGCAAAAATATGAAACAGCATCAAAGTGCCAAAGGTACTATAAATCTTTGTAGGAGTTTGATGGAATTACCATGAGACAGAAAAAAAAAATAACTTAAGCCTCACTGCATACTGGAATACTGAAAAAGTCTGTTTGCTCTGACTGAAAACAGATTATTGCAGAGGAATATCCACTTACCAGAAGGAAGAAAAGCTGTGTGTGGCTTCACAATGTATACCTACAAGATTATTTGACTGAAGTCAGGCTTCATCGCCAACAGGCAAATAAACAAACCTTAGTTTCAGTGATCACTTACTTGTCTCTCACAAATGTCTGAGAAGGATGAAAACCAAACATAATCTAGGTTCTTTCCTACTCTATCAGAGCATCATTTCCCTGGTACTTGAATGTTTTATTGTCAGCGTTTGGGAGTTGTCCATGTGTTCTTTGTAATCCAAAGGCTATTTCTCACCAACAGTCCTTTCTTTCCCCCTTACCAATTGACCTGTCATTATTCATGTTACTGAAAATGCTTTGTATCATTTTAGATTAATGTTTTCTGCAAAATGTTATTTAATTTTCATTTTATGAAACCAAGTGGAATTTGCAAGTAGAGTTTACATTGGTCCCTAGAATGGCATGGCAGACAACTAAAACAAATTTGCTTTATTTAATTCTTACAAGACTTGACATTTTTCAAGTAGCTGATGCTTGAAAATATCCATATGTATCAACTGAAAACCTGAAAAAGCTGAAAATTAATTTTCCTCAGGAAAGCAAAGAACAAAGTGAAAAAACATGCTTGTAAGCTTAAATTGCAGAGTACACACACTTGAGCTAATGATAATGCTTTGGTGTTTTGCCATGACAGCCTTTTTACCACTTTCTTTGCAATGGAAAATATCAAGTCGTTAGAAGTTGATAAACAATTCTATATATGTGTGTGTGTGTATAAAAAAAGAGAGAGGGAGAGGTAAAACCAAACATGTTTTCTTCCTCCAACAGTAGAAATGAAAACAATTAAACAAATTGCACAAGCACTGTCAAACAGATAGCACCTACCCAATGATCTATCAGATGAGGGGGAAGAAAAAGGAGCATACAGAAGTTAGGCACTGACTTCAAGCAAGCAAAGACAATGTTATAGAAGCATCAGGACATAAAAAATAACCTCTTACAACCATCACTGGTTTCCTATACACGTGGCTGTAACACGTGGCCAAAGTCACAAAAGTTTCAATGAAAGATGAATGTGAGGGCAAACGGCTGGAGAATGTCTTACTTCAGTATTGGCCCACTACCAGCATCTTTTGTTTAAGGAAGAGGAAGAATGAAAAGAAAGGAGTCTTTAGTACCAGCATAGTTTTCACAGTGCTGGGATCTATTTGCTTGTGTAAATAACAAATGCCACAGAAAAAGGCTGCATAGCCTCTTACTCATGGTTTCTGAGTCAATTTTCCAAAGCCCTGTTGACTGCTGACGGTTTTCTTTTTAATTTATGTGTCAGTATCTTGACTTTCCTTCAGGACACAGGCCAAGTTGCCTAGGACCATATCTTCTTATGCCAGTGACTGAAACATGCAGCATGGCAGTATTTTGTGTTTCTATTAAAGACATTTGGAGTTGCTGAGGACCAAATGTCCATGAGTAATGAAAAGTTACTGAAATACATAGCTATGATGAATGTTAATGTAACAACCAATGCAATAACAATACAAAAATTGAAGCATTTTCATATTAAAAGAGGGATTGGTTTTACAGATAATTTTCAATTAGATTATTTCAAGGATTCCAGACTTCTTAAAGAGTTTCTGCTTGTATGTTACCATCTGAAAGCCAGTGCAGGAAGTGCACAGATACATATAGGAGACACGTGTGTGTATATATATATGTATATATATACACCTATGCATATAATATAACAGATAGACACACACACACAGAGGGGAGATGTAGTCATAATGCACAATATCTGAAAGGGGTTAGTAAATTCTGTAGTAAGCGAGTGTGTTAATGCCTGCCAGTTTAGAAGACACTTTTGAGAGTACATATGAAATGCATGCTTTGAATGGGAGCTTCGGTATGAAAAGAGTCTCAGGTAAAATCCATCTGTGACATGGCAACATTAAAACAAGGTGAACATGTATTAAATCCAAAGACTATAGAATAAATATGAAGTCTTTGCTGTTCTATACAATAGTTTTTTTAAACATCCCATTTCTGTTAATGAGGTTGGAGATACTAAAACGGACCTCCATGTCCAGCATATTCTAACACCCTTATGCAATAATGAATATACAGCTACAGCCACTGATTACTACTACCTCTGTCTTTGCTCCCTGGCACATTCCAGCTTGTATTATTTTTTTCTGGAAGAGTACAGAAATAAAAAATAACAACTCAACATGTAGAGGAATGAAGCTGGGTTAATTAGCATTGATAATATACAGCTGTGGCTGGCTTCAGGGGTGGCAGGTTGGCCAATTTAGATAAGGTGCAGCTGTGGCTGTTTCTGTTAAGTGGTTGAGAGCCAATGAACAGAAAGCAGCCAAGGAAGAAGAGGAGGGAGGAAGAAGCAAGAGGAGAGAGAGTGGGTGCTGTATGAGGTGAGATGAGGAGAAGGCAGCAGAGGGACTGGTATGAAGATTATGCTGGTATGAGATGTTAAAAGACCTTGTTGCAGCTTGATAGTTTGGAGAGTGCTGTGACATCAACAGGCAATTTTTCTCCCTGCTTTTCCCCACTTACCTGTTCTTGATCATATAAATGATTTACATTAATACCCTTATAGGTGTTCTTGGTAACTGCGTCCATGGTGCTGCTTCCATGAATGAACATGCTCTTTGATGTCAAGCATGTGCAAAGTCACTAGCTTTAGATAATAAAATATTCAGAGGATTGTTCTATTTGATGTGATTAGCAAGAAAAGAACAATGAATTATGTTCTGTATTTACTTCTCTTACAATCTAATACTCTCATTTAGAAAATGGCTCTGTACAGGTAGACCTTTAGTACTGTACACTGGACCCTTTTTGGCCCCCACTACGTGTGTGTCAAGGCTTTAAAGAATCTCTTTCAAAACAGTTCAAATCAGTGAGAAAAATGGAAAGGAAACCTGACTTCTTGCATCCCTGACAATTCAATGTCAATATCAATATTTGTTAGAGAAGTAAGAGAGTTATGATTTATACCAACAAAACATCAAATCCTAAGATTAGACACAATTATTTAGAGTCATCCTTTACATATCTCAGTTTCAACTTCAGAGAAATAAAGACATAAATGCCAATCAAATTAAACTTTTTCTTACAATTTATTGAAGGGCTCACTCAAGACAAGGAATTAATTTCCTTTAAATGCTAAGGACAGCAGGAACTGATTATCCATGAAGATGAGTTATCATTTCTATGATTAATTATTTTCAGTTATTGTAGTGAGTTACTTTATATACTGGATTTAAATACAATATAGCTGCCTTCTTCATCTTTCAGCTGGTCCAACTCATAAACACATAAAAATAAATTTATCTTGCAATATGTCTATTTAAAGTGATAGCTGAAACTTCAACTCAAAGCCTGAATGCTTAACATGGAAACACTTCTTTGTACTTAAATTATCCCTGGGGATGGCACAATGCACTTAACCTGAAATAAAAATCTCACAAAGAAAGCAAACTTATAACTGTGGGTGGGGTGGGGGGGAGGGGGGCAGTAAAAAGACTCTTTAGAAAATTTTTCCCCAGACTTTGAGGTAAGTAGCACAGTCTTTTACCATGCCTTTTTATTACTGAAAATCTGCTAAAGGCAGAAGGGGGGGGGGGGGGGGAAGCTTCTAGTTTTACAATTTTTCTTGGGGAAAAAAAACTTTGCCTATATAGTATATACATTTGTGTAATGTATGTCTCCTTATAAATACATGCAAGTATTACAGTGTAGTTCAGAGAAACAATAAAATGTGGTATCAGGATGCACATTAGCATAGTTTGGAAGCAAGATGAAGAACTGAATGCTCTGCTACACTGATCTTCTAGGTACACGTACTGATTTCTCTTATAAGAAAGGTGAAAGTTTTCATAGGGTGAAAGATACGCCCTGCGTTGATATGGTTGTGCTACATCTCATGCACCTACTAGGCAATTCCATGAAAGTACCGGTCCAAAAAAAATATAGATAATGAATCAATTATTTTAGTGCACTTAAGCACATAATTTCCATTGTCTTTATTGTAAATTAATAAATTCTGCCTAAATACCTTGAAATCTCTTACTTTTTAAGCAGAGGCAGAATCTGAAATATGTAAGCAAAGCTTGTACATAATGACAAGGTGTACAATCTACAAGGTTAGAGTGCCTTTTATACTTCATGTTACAAAAAGTTTGGGACATGGATTCTCTTCATTTTTAAAGCCTCAAACCTGTATTTTAACTTTTTGTTTGCAGGTCAGAAATGAGTCCAACACCTGATTACCACATTTAACACATGTTAAAATGTCCTCAGCTTCCTGAACCAGAGAAATGGAAGTCATGCTCAGATTTGACTACGTTCTGTAAAAGTAAAATACACTGTAGGCTTAAGTAACAACAAAATACATAAACAGTTGATTTAACTTCCTCTAGCTGTCTTTAAGTCTGATTGAGCCCTTATAATATCTAGAGAAGACCTGCAGTAGGATGTCACCTCATTTAAGTGGAGTGGGCAGCAAGGGGAAAAACAGCATTGTTCTTCCTACCTAGAAACATTTGATGGCATAAGGAACTAGTCTGAACATTAACCAAGATTTCATTTTTCTCTTAGGTCTATGGGTTCATAGACCATAGGATGACTCTGTGTTTCTCCAATCCATTCATCATCACCAACAAGAACTATCTCCAGAGAGCTGCAAACATGTTGAGATTCTGAAATTAGTTTTCTTGGTGATGATCTATAATGTAAGAACAGAACAGCTTGATTGCCATAATAATGGAACTGCCAAGCTTTGGCAGGGAGGGAGGCAGAAGAAGGGGGAAACATGAAACACATTGCAATTTAAATTCTGGTGTTGGTCCAAGATAGCTTTAATTTTACTCATCTACTCCCAGAACCAGGAAAACATATTTTTTCAAAGCCTCCTGATGCTATATGGCACTTTGGGGATGTAAACTGATTATTTCAATTTCTCTGTATCCTTTATGTTTTACTATGTGAGTTTTATTAGTCTTGGACTCATTACTTTTACCTTAAGAAAATATTCTTATTTTGCCCTAATTGGTTTCCCCACTACAAATGTCAGAAAATAAAAATACAATGCTTTCCTGTAACTTGACAAGTATTTAAAAAACTTTGATGGGAGAGCTAGATAGATTATAATTTTTTTTTCTTTGGGTAGCTGTCATGTTAATGGTTGTCATCTGTGAAAGTAAAGATGATGAAAAGCTTACATTTATATGTAACACACTTGATCAAATAAGGATCCTCACATGTCCTGTAATATTCATATATATATATATAAGTACATAGGAATACATACACATATACATTTATTATACATAAGCAACAGCATTTTGCATTCCAATCAAATGTACTGATTGTTCCATGGTAAAAGGAAAATGAAGAGTAATTCCTGTAGAGGCAAACTGTAGATAAAAATCTAAGTAAATAGAACACAATTTCAGTGTTGTAATTTCATTAAAACAAGGTCAATATTCCCTTGTGAAATGTTCTACTGCCTCTTTACTACTTAAATACCCAAGCTCCACTCCATGGAGTGAGACCAATTTTCAACAAACAGGTTGCAGAGCTGATTTAACTAAGCTTTAAGTATCCCCCTTGCCCTTGAGTTTTCAGAGTGATTGGTGGTCGATCACTCTATCATCCAGGTCATCATGCAGCTGGACAAATTCTTGTGCTGGCAATGAAGTCAGTGGCAAATGGACTTTTCCTTCTAGCAGAAACAACAATTACTGCAAGTTTAGAGCACTTTCTGAATTATGTCCCAGGGTATTAATCCTTCGATAAGACAAGTGACAATGATATACAGGTCCCCCAAATGTGTCACTGTCTTGTTTAAATACATTTCAGATGTGATTCTGATCCAGAAAAAAAGTGTTTAAATATGTTCAGCTCAAGAACCGACATTGATAAATGAATATCCAACAGAAGAGAAAAACATATTACTGAGTGCATTCAGACTGGAAGGTCTGTACTCCTCTGGGAAGCTATGCTACCTGTAGCAGTCATCCCCTAAAACCATGATTCTGCTAGGCAAGTTGACTAGCTTGCTAATCACAACATGCTTTGTGTGCATTCCTGCTTTATCTCTTTGTACCTCCTGCTGGTGCTGCAGAAGTCTGATTCTGCATCATTATCTAGGAGACATCCAAGAACAAGTGTTAATGTTGGTACCCAAGAACTTTATCTCCTATATTGAATTCTAATACATCTAAAGTGAAGTTCTAATTTAAGAAGTCATCATAAGAAAGAGACTTAAATTTAGATATAATGAAAAAATAACAAATTTTATTTTCTTCAAACCATCTCCAGAATGAAGTAATTCATAAGGATTGTTAATGCCCTGCATTACTACTTCTGTTGCTTTAGCAGAATAGTGATGTCATTATTCTGTTCAATGCTGCAGCCTGCAACTGTTATGTGGCATAAATGCTGGGGGACAATAATGTGTCACCCCGTTTAAGTAGCAAAAAATGGGTTAATACCATCACAAGCAATGGCAAGCAATGTGGTCTTCTTTTCCCCATTATGATACAGGCTGTTTGAACAGTAAAAGAAACTCGATTAACTCAGTGACTACTAAATAATGTATGACAGCTGAGCCTTTCAATATTCTCTGACAAGGTTATCAGCAAGATGCCAATGAGAGATGGTGGCAGAGTGAACATGTTAAAGAAGTCAATGGCTTCCAGCCAAGAAATGATAGAGGGGAGAGTAGCAGCGATAGATGTTAAGCTATTGTATCAGTGGGGAAATTCAGAAGGAAAAAAAAAAAAAAAAAAAATGTCTGAGCCCCAAGCTTGATATGAGGAAGATTTGTTAGTCACAGCAAGAAACTGATAGTTAAATCAATGAAATAGGAAGTAGCTTGTGTTTCCAATCTTCCTTGTACTGAAGCATAAAAGGAGGTATGTCATTGACTTCAAAAGCAGTAGAATTGGCTACATAGTAGCTAGAATGTCTCTTAAACAAACGAAGAAAGAAAATATCTTTCCATGGTTTGTGTATAGCTTAATTTCATAAAGAAAGTTTGCGAAGGCATGTAAGCACTCCACTTAATTTCATGGATGAAGAGATGCCTAAAAACTTTCAGTAAAATACATCCTCAAGTTCTTTGCAGTCTCTCAATAGCTTTGAGTGGTAAAGAACTGCCATTACTTCTTATTTAGAAAAAAATACAATGCACCACAAAACTAAAAGAGATTTTTTTTTAGAGATATTAAGTTGTTTGAAGATAAAAATGTGAGATTTGTCAAAAGCAGGTGACAGCTAGACATGTAACTCTTAAAGATATTTCAATCATTAGAAATCAATGGAAATTAAATGTGTAGACGCTTTAAAAAATAACCATCAGTTAGAACATTAGTCACAGACATAAGTTTCAAAAACCTGTCATTAAGTGACTTTCTGATGTCACAGAGGAGCTCTGGAATGTAAACAGTAGCTGAAACTCATCTCTGAAAATCTGCATTTGAAACCTTTCCTGGAGCCACCAGCAGTATAACTAAATAACTAACTAAAGTCAATGCCAGCGTCATAATATTACATCACTAATTAATCTAAAGATATTTAGCTGAAAGCCTTATAGTTACAAGAAGTCTTTGCCAGAATGATGTCCCATGTCTTCATGTGCTTTGACCAAGTCTTGTGGGTTTGTGCTGTGCAAGGATTTGGCAGACTAACATTAAAAGATGTTTCATGAATGAACAGAAAGTCTCATGGAGTATTTTATTCTAAATGTTTTAAAAGTAAAGAAATCCTAAATTCTATAATTTTTCTTCATTCATTCTCATGTTCCTGAGCTGCTGCTCACAAATCTCTTGCCATCTGAACTGCTCTGCTTCATAATTGTCCCTCATCCTCTAATCTAGTTATCTGACCTCCTATCTTCTTATCACAGTTTTCTTTTACATTTTCTCTGCCATTTTCATTTTCTGCGTACCCCATGATTTGCTTATGGCCTCACAGTGATTCCTCTTCCCTGTTCCCTGTATTCATAATGTTTGCTACAAGCCAGGAATGACAAGGAGGCTTGAACAAGTCCAGTATGCCTCTTTTATTCTCCACAAAACGATGTGAACCAAAAATCGACTGCATTTCACAAGGACAAGGAACACAATGCCGTGTCCTCAGTGGAACAGGTTATGGTTTATTTTACTTGGAGTAAAGAACTTCATTGAGAGTGGCAGGAACTGAAGCACCTTAGAGATTACTGTTTGTTCCAGCTGAATTGTCATTGTCACTCTGCAATCTGTGACTTTTCTGTGATTCTTTACTGAAGTTGTTTCATAATTACCACAGCTACCGTGTTCTGAACCTTGTGAATACTCTCATGAAGGGCATTCCTTGGATTGTCCAGCTGGCAAATAGAGCTTGGCCCTTATAGGAGCCTTGGGTGTCCTGTTCTGCAGGTGACATTGATTAGATGTGCTGTAAAGAAAAGATGACATTTTAAAGGTTTGAATATGCAAATGACGTTTTTCCCCGCAGAAAGGATAGCCTTATGAAATGTTACAGAAATGATTCTTACAGCTAGTAGAAAAAAAAAAGGAGAAAAAAAAAAGGAAAAAAAAAAAAGGAAAGACTCATGCCTTCCCACATACTCTGTCTCTGAGAGCAGGAGCAAGCAGGACTGAAAATTGGAATGACCTGTGGTAAATCTGTGTGTTGAAAAATATCTTTATCACTTACGTTTTCTTTGTTTTTAGACTGGTAGGCACTGATTAGCTTTCATGTGTTAATTGTGTGAGGAAAGTTTACTGAGTTGGTACAGTTATGCAGATTGGTAAGATCTCTACCTCCCCCCTGTCCCATGTCATACACTCAGCTGCTCCAGTCCTTCTTCCTACTAGGCCATCAGGTTCCTGAGATTTTTCATCTTTCACCTCTTCTTCTCACATCCTCCTGCCACTGGCAGGAGTGATTAGCAAGCCTGCTCTGTACTGCAGTTCATCTCACTGTTCCCTTTCCTCCTTGCTTGACATACCTCTAGACCTATCAAGTCTTGTTGAATGGCAGATTCACATAAGTACTTCACTCCTGGTGCTTCCCTGCTGTCAGTATTCCATGCTTTTGAATCGTAAAGCCACAGACCTTCCTCCTGTGGGAAAAGCCCATAGGCATCCTGAAATGCCTGCACAGGAAAGCTGCTGGATCTGATGCTCAGTGTTTAGGGTAGTGGAACAAAGCAGCTGCTCTGTACCTCAGGTATGGATGCACATTATAGTCAGGTCTTGCAAACAAAAGGTTTGCCTCCTACATGGCACACTCCCTAGTGGCAACATAGAACAAGGACTGCCATGTCTGGATTTACACCTGATATATGAATCTGCACTCCTGCATGGTCAGAATAAAGTTGATATTTTGAGGAGCTGGTTGAAAACCAAACAAAATCCCAGCATAAAGGCTAAACTTGTTTTCATCTCTTTGTAACAATAAATGAAAAACTGTCAATCCATTTTTTTGTCAGTATAGGTGTGAGCATTAAACAATCTACTCCCTTTTCAACCAGATGAGTCATTGCTTTCCACTATAGAAGCAGTTGATACAAGTAATATAAGAATAGAGATGGGCAAGCAGAGACACAAAACTGAGCCAGGCAAGCAGAGACACAAAACTGAGCCCTCATGAAACTCAGCTTTAAGAAAAAATCTTTCAGATAACCATATGACCGTGAGCCAACAGGCATAACACATTTATTCTTCAAACTCAAGACTTTCTCCCAGATGCCCACTTACTATCTTGTTTCCCTTTTAGTAGTAGCCACCGTGCAGATAATTTTGCATTCTGCCAGGCATCAGACATGTAACTGTATCATTTGCTCTTTGCTAGCTGTTCAGTCACTTAGCTTTAGCACTGTGATTCCAAGAAAGCATCAAAGCATCACAGAAGTGATGAGAGATGAACAGTGTCCAAACTAGACATTGTCAATCTGCTATTTTAAAATAATTTCATGAGGGATACTGACTTAAAAAGCAAGTTTTGAACTATTATTAAATAAACAGCTTAGCTCTTATATAATTCTAAAAAAAGTTAAGGAAAACAAAGCAGAAGTAGAACCAAAAACTTTTCTGCATTAGAATGCTTTACTGGGCCCTGTTATTGCAGCTTTATAGGCGCAGTCCTTACCAGATGTTAGGATGCTGTCTTCTTAATGTTAGATCCTTATTATCGTGTTTCATTTAGTGATGTCAAACATAGGATGTGATAGGATGTCAAAATGAAAACCTCGAAAACTGAGCTGTGGTCTTTGATGTAGGCATAATTTTTTATATTTTTTTTTATGACTGCAATGCTGGATGGCCCATGGCTCTGTCTGAACATCCACATTTCCTACTGCCTGTCCCAGCTGGGTGTTTTGATGGGCAAATCTAGACCATGCAGACAGAATTTCAAGAAGCATTTTGGCATAAAGCAATCATGGATGCTGAGAGCTGAACAATTTTTCAAATCGTGCTCTCTGTTTGGCAGCCAGAATCAGTGAGCACTCTTGAAAATACAGGCTTAAACAATCAATGGAACAAATGCAACCAAGAAACTAAACTTCAGTGTGCCACCTTGAAGGCCTGTCTCAGATTGTAAATTGAGACATCAGACAAAGAGATAAAGAATTTTTGCTCCTCTCTTCTGGTATTGTGACCAAAGGCATCAAGGGATTTAAAACACCACATGTATTCTTCTACATCTACATCATACTCTCCAGCTGAAACAAGTATTAAAGATCATGTGTGCATTTGTATGTGCATATGTAGATAGATACAGGTTATGGGTGTATCAATAATACATAATAATATATCAATCTGCATGTTTTAATCATTTATGTACTTACATCATTATATGCATGTGCATATATCTATGAATATTTATGTATAAATATATGTGTATATATGTATGCAGATGCATAGGTGTGTATATATATAAAAATATACATACACCTAGGTTTTAATACCACTTTCATGTATATGTAAGGTTGATAGGTGGTATTTCTTTTGAGGAAACAAATCAGCCTGAAACCAAAACCAGCAAAGAAAACAACTACTCAACTGGATTAGATAAACCCAATGGAAAAAAATTCCAATAATCTTTTCAGGTCACTAAAACATCAATTCCCCAACATTTCATCACCAATAGATTTAAAAATATGAATTTGGTGTACATTTAAGAGTTTACTTCAGTGAAGGTAAGGTGCTTCCAAATACAAAATGGAAATGTAATATCTTAAGTGAAGCAGAAAGAGAGAATTTATGCACGCTCATTCTCCAGAAGGAAGTAGAATATAGTCATCTTTGCACTGACTTTAAGACTTCACTTTTAACTAAAGTTCATGGTATGGTAATGAGCTGTTGATTTTTGTCTTCAGAAAATGTTTACATGCAGCACAGAGGATTTAAACATCTGGCATATGTAAGCATGGTAAAGAGTTATTGCCTAAGGGATAATAAATGAGAGGAAACCCAAAAATACACACAAAATGAGGTTGGTACCCTTGAGGTCGGAAACTGTACACCATCTCTTAAAGATATCTTAAATTCCTCTCATTAGAAAACACATTAAGAATTAGTTGTCTTAAAACAAGTAATATCATTAAGCAAAGATTTTAATCATTTTTTTAGGAAAAATATATTGTGACTTTAATTCACTATGTATACCAATTCTCTACACACACCTGTTACAACAAAAAAGATTGAATTCATCTTGAAAACAGTATAGTAGGTGACCCTGGAAAACCAACAGAAACATATTTTAAAGCTTACTAAATAATCACAAAATGCCTCAGACACAGATTGCTACAGCACCGTAAAAATAGATAAAATAACTTTTTAGAACATTCATATGTAATGAAATAGGACTTCCAGTATTTAGGTCAGTGGATGAACGTCTTTGTCTTTCCAAAACAAAAGTGGGTTTGTATAACAGGATGCCATGTCCTGAAGGAAGTAGGGCAGTAAGAAGGGAGATCTCTAGGGAATACCCCAGTATAAGTCAGTCTGAACCTACACACATTCTCATAGTAGTCATTGAGCCCTCCAAATCACAGTCCATCAGTTACCTGACTTGCAGGGGTTAACACAGCATTGCATTAGTGGTGTAAAATCTAGTGATATTAACAAGCACATCTTTTCATGGGATGAGTAAATACTCAGGCTTCATTGCAATATTTTGTTTGTATTGTTTTTTTGTTTGGGGTTTTTTTGTGCTGTTTGGTTTGGTTTTGGTTTTGGTTTTTTGTGTGTCTGTGTGTGTGTGTGGATTGTTTTTTCTTTTACCTGGTAGAGAAGAGAGCAGCATGGAAAGAAGATACAGGAAACTAGTTTGATTAGAGTGGAACATCTCACAGGCTTAGGACCAACTTCAAAACCACCATTTTGAACCAACTTCTTTCCTCAAGGATCATACTGAAATATGTTAAAAGGGCACAGAGGAAAAAAACCCTCTGATTTTGAAGTGAAATATTTTAACAATTTAGTCATTATGAAGAAAAATATGTTGCTATAATTAAGTGTCATGAGTGCTGTCATCTGTAGTTACCTTTAATTCAGTTACCATCATGTCTCAGTCTAGCTCTATTATATAAATAGAGGAGAACGGATAAATCCAAAAGCCATCAAAGCTGTCAGTCAGAGCAGTGATTAGAGAAATTATTTTCAGAATTGGATTCCCTTGCTTTTGATAAAGGTCTCTCTTTCTTTATATATCTTTTATCATAGAATCATAGAATCATTTAGGTAGGAAAAGACCTTTGACATCACCAAGTCCAACTGTTAAGCCAGGACTGCCAAATCCATCACTAAACCATGTCCTTAAGCATTGATTCCATGTGTTTTTTAAACACTTCCAGGGGTGGTGATTCCACCACTTCCCTGGTCAGCCTATTCCAATGCTTGACCGTCCTTTCTGTGAAGAAATTTTTCCTCATATCCAATCTAAACCTCCCTTGGCATAACTTGAGGCCATTTCCCTTTGTTCTGTCATGTGTTATTTGGAAGAAGAGATCTACCCCCACCTGCCTACAGCCTCCCTTCAGGTAGTTGAAGAGAACAATAAGATCCCCTCGAGCCTCCTTTTCTCCAGGCTAAGCAATCCCAGTTCCATCAGCTGCTCCTCATAAGACTTGTGCTCTAGACCAAGCAAACCAGCTTTGTTGCCCTCCTCTGGACACATTCCAGCATCTCTGCATCCCCAGCTATGAACCAGTACCCCTAGGTCCTTTTCCACCAGGCAAATGGATTTGAATGGATTTCATTACAGAGACATTGTCTTCAAAAATATTGAAAAGGACACCCTATTACCTTTCTGTAAACAAGTAAGTTTGAGCTTCATGGCTAAACCTGAGGTCTTCATTGGCATTATTTGGGCTTTTTTGGTTTTCTGTGTTTTTGCAAAAGACTAGTGTCGCTACAAGTAGAAAAAATGAATGGAAATATTAGAAACCCATCTTTGAAGTTGTTCTAGACATCAGGACTTCACAATCAGCCAGGACAAAAGATCCTGCTATTTATGATGATCATCAACAAATACTAGTACCAACAGGCACTGAAAAAATGAGTTAAGAGACTGTGAAACACACTTGCACTGACTGATGGAAAGCAAAGTATTCTACCAAACCAGACGGTAGGAGCAACAACAGTTATGCCTGTACTGGGATACTATAAAAGGCTTCTATATCCATATCAATCATTAACCTAAACAAGCCATTTCTAGCTTGAGGAAAGTAAGTGCCTTTTAATGTCTGTTTAGTTCTGAGAGTTTGTTCTGATGGCACAAGAGAAATATTGCCTAACAATTCCTGAAGAGGTTTATGAAAATAATACTTTTTTGTTGTTAGAAAAGATCAAATAGTCAAAGAAAAAAATGATATGTGAAAACTTATCAGTTCTCAAGAAATGGCAGAGCTATCTCCTTTGGTTTCTTTAACTCCCAGGTGAGTTCCTGTTCTTCAGATGTATTCTATAGATGATCTTTTGGTCAGGATCATATGATATGAACACCCTGCTTTCCAAATGAAGAACTAGGGAAAACCAGTTTTGATCAAGTGATATGAAAATGTTCAAGGAAAATTTCCAAGGCTTGGCAAAGCTAAGACTACAAGTTATGTGCCAGTTAACCTTGAACGATAAGGGGAATCAATTATAATTTCATTGGCTTCCAGGCCAACCCATTACTTTTGTTTTCTATGGAGAACTTCAAATACATTTTTTCAGAGGGCAATGGTATCTTAAGAAGTGATCCTTTGTGCCAGCCTCAGCTGTTTCTTCATAAATTTCAACTGCTTCCAGGATGCTATAGTTTCTTCCAAACCATGGAAGAAGAAAAAGATTTCAGAAAGAACTTAAAGGTGGATAATACATAAACCCATAGGAATAGCCAGAATGTTAGAGAAGCAAGGGTTAACACCTCAGCAGCACTAGAGAAATCTAAAGTTGGTGGCTTTTTGCTATTCAAACTATGGACTTCAAGAGATTGAAACTGATTAGACGGTGACTCTGGTTAGTTGAACTGGTCTGTGGAAATGCATGCCTTGTTTTCTCCCTCACTCTCTATGTAACAACTGGGAGGAAAACAGAGATTTTCACTGCACAAAAAAGCATTGAAGGCATTTCTCACCTTTGAAAACTTTCAGCACAATAAAGCAAGGATACAACTAGATAAAATAGATATTGTGGTATATATGAAGATAAAACAAAAGAAGCTGAATAGCAGTGAGTAGGTTCTAGGCAGTAGGAGAAGGAAGTATAAAAGGCAAGTGGCATGAGATGTTGATACAGTGAGTGGGACACTTTCGAAGCAAACCCGCACTAGTAGAAAACACTTCAAAATTATACTTTCATATCTGATGTATTCTGGACATAGAGTAGGGATCCACAAGCTCAGGCTCAGATCTGAGCTTTTCTCATGGACTTTCATGCATTGTGTGGGGGAATTTGTTACAGGAAGTTTTAATGCTTGGCCCATAGAATATCAGCAATTTCTCAGGATTTCTTTGAGGTCTGAAATGGGCAACCTTTTTTTTTTTCTTCTTCTTTCCATTCAATGCAAGAAAGTGGGTTTTTACTGAGCCATTTTATCACAGAATGTATTCAATTAACACCTTAGTAAACATGATCTGTAGTGGTAAACAATAATAAAACAACACAGTCCAGGTTTCTATCATATATAGTGCTATGATAATTACTAACATTTGTATATAAATGCTAGGGGACAGCATTACATTTTCTGTGCTGGCTAACTGCCACTGTATCTATTGCTTTCTACCCCTTTTCAACATAGAATATTTGGGAAATAATTATGGGAGATTTTTCATCAAAAACTTAGTCTTAAAACATTTTTTATTCTCTGCAGATAAGAACTGTCACTTTCACTTCATTTAAGAATATGTTTTTGTTAGAAAGTTACCTTAAAATGTATCAAAATATAGTTTATAATTAATAGATGGCAGCTTGCCCTTTGGCAAAAGCAGCGTCAATGAACTTCTAGACACATTCTAGCTGAAATTTGATAAATAGAACTAGTGATCTCAGGCAGCGTCCATTTCTCTGAAGTGCAGGCTTCATCAGCTCTGACATTTATGTAAAAATAAATTTAAATGCAGTTGTCTGACATAAAGAGCAGAATGAAAACTACTGTGGCCAGTGCTTCTGCAGTGTGGTAGGTACACTGCAAAATGGACAAGAGAATAAAACCCCCTAAATTCTATCAAAAGCTGTTTTAATTTTGAGATTAAAGAAACAGATAGATGGCCAACAGCCTTTCTCAGGAGATCCAGCTTTGACCCAGCCACAAATGCATCTTCTTACTAATTCATCATCTATTTTTATTTAACTTTATGATATTTTCTTTTACTTTATGATATTTTCTTTTAAAATCAGTCTTGTTTTAGTAAAACATGTATAGCTTGAGGAGAATTGTGGCTGAAATACAATATTAATGCTCTTTCTAATAGACAATGTATTAGTTATACCAGCACGCTGGAGACCAAATGCAACCTACTATAGTTCCGGGGAAAATCCACAAAATGCAACCAGAAAACATGAATTCTCACTCCCACTCAATGATGATCAATTATATCTGAAAACTAGTGATTACCCTACTAATTAACAGTAATTTTACTGTCACTAATGTAATCTCACAATCTGAGATGAAGGACAAGTCTGCAAAAGTCTTGATAAGGACTGATTACCTTGAACTCGGTATAACTCAGTATAAAAGAAAAGTTACACTGATGCATAGAATCACAAAGCCATAGAAGATACTGAGGCATATAGTAGGGCTGCTGGCTCTATCTCCTGCACAGGTCATGATCCCTTAGTCATCACACATTCTTCAGAAATTTGCAGAGGCTGACCTTCTCCAGGGCAGGACAAAACAGAGAAGAAATTGAAACCAAGTAAGCAAGTATCTTTTTTTCTCAGTGGCTTATTTCTCTCATTTATCCTCTGATTTCTGAACAACATACACAGATACTTATTGTCATATCTGTGGCCCTAAAGTCTGCACCTACTCCCTGAAGAGCATGGTAATACCTAGAAAGTGGTGTCCAGGTCCTAGAGGTGAGTTAGTAAAGAGTCCTGATCAGGACCACATGGAAAGAAATCTGAAGGACGTCTGGGAGAGCATTTGCTTATGGAAAGTTTTAGGTGTTACCTAGGGAAAAAAGAAGGATAAAAGCAGATTCAATCTGTCTTATTCTTTGGCACTTGCAATAAAAGTAGCTGTGTTGGGATTGAAATGCTGAAATTCAGAAGGGAGAAACTGTTCCTTGTGCAGCAGATGAAGGTAGAGTGATCATAAGGATCAATGTGCTTCTGGGATTTTTCATGTAAACCCTGGGACTGGATTAAATTGAAGATGTAAAATCTGGGAATACTGAAAATTCAGTAACTTTCTAATATCCAAAGAAATATGACATTTTGGAAACTAAATGGAGTTTCCCTGAAAACTAGAAGGAAAAATATTTTAGAGTGGACCTAAAAACCTGCTGTTTGTAGTTATAAAATGATAGGAAACAGGTAATTTTTCACTTCTTTCTCAACGTGATTTGATGGAAGTCACTCAAAAACCTATCACTGTTTGGATTGGATTCAGTCTGCATTTCATGTTTGCATTTGAATTTAGGTCTGTCACAACCGATAAAGAGTGATAAATGTGACATTACTGCATCTAAAGATCATTAAATGTCAGCTCAGGCACTGGCAGCAAAATGGCTGGCAGAAAGTCAATGATGCAAGAACTGTATGGAGTGTGAAGAGTGGAGATGGATCTAGGGCAGCGGGGAGTCATGCAAGCTGTGAGTAATCAATCAATCATTTTATACTGAGGAAGAATAAAATGAGACATAAAGGCAGTTCTCTGTGTACAGGTAGAGAGAAAAACATCTTATTTGTAACTGTTTTGATTCATGTCTGTGTGCATCCAGTAACCATGAAGAGAAATAATAGGTCTGTAAAAAGCATACATTGTGCTCCAGCCAATTTCTTTTGATAATTCATCTAAAATTTGATGTTATTATGTGGGTTTCAAAAATAACCTATTTAGCTGTTGCTAGAGCATGGATACTTTAAGGAATTCCTGGTGAGCAATGCATAACTTGATGTTTATGCAGAATGATAAAGGCAGAACTAACTATGATTACATATGAATTTGGTACAATATAACGTCATCTCCCTTGGTTTCCTGTCTTTCTGGTTTTATAGCTTGGTTGTTAACAATTAATAAATACAATATGCACTTTACAATGGATAAAAATAATGTCCATATTTAGAATTTATTAAAATTATTTCCAGCCTAAGTTCTGTGTGGTATCATAACCTGCAAACACTTGTGTAAGTGACACTGATGGCTTCTGATTTAGAAGACGGCAAAAAACTCCAGCAAAACAAAAAATAGCACACACATATAATCCACTTCTGTAAGAGCATCTATAAGGAAATATATGCTAACTGACTTCATTTTTCTTTCATGAATGAGAACAATTTAAAAAAATGTGGCACAATTTTTAATTGTCTTTTTTTGAAGAGTAAATCAAGAACAAATCCATTTGCATTGTTTGAGTATGCTGACAGGAAAACTATAAACTTGAGGCAATGATTCTGTATACATAAAGTTTACTGGCTTTGATTCCAAGTTACTCATTGAGTAAAGATCGCTGTTAGGCTATGTGCAAAAGACTCCAGTTAACACACACAGAGGAGCACAGAAGAACAATGGTGGGGGAACCCAAATAATAGCCTGACCCTGCTACACCTATGGCCATCACAGGAGATCCATCAGGCTGTTAAAAGGCTTGTCTCCACAAACATAAGGAATAGAAGCAGAATGGCAAGTGGGGAAAGCCCTGTAACACGCTCAGAGAAAGAGTCCCAACACCTCCCAAGGGCTCTCCCAGGGGAGCGAGACATCAGCCTCACAGTCCAGATGTGAAACCGCCAGAGCGAGTCTGCTGGAGAGGGTCTCCAATCAATCACGGGGCAGACGGAGTGTCTAAGCCTTGATACTGGAGGGTTCCGCGATCTGCCAGAGAGAGGAACAGGATTTAATAACATTTAAAATGTTATTAAATTGTTTAAATTTTCCATATAGAATAAAGTCTTCTGTACACCTTACAATCTTTTTTTTAATTGGTTTATTTTCAATATATTTTATTTTTGCCTTTAAGCAAGAACTGTGATTGTCTACTAATTTATATTTACCTTTATTTTATGATCTGGCATGAGGAATCCTCACCTTCTTACTCTGCATACATGCTTTGAATATTGCTGCCATATCACATCATTCTTATTTAAAATACATCAAGATCAAAGACTGCTCTGTGAAGAAGACAATACTCCTGATCACACCTGAATTCTTCCAGCCATCAGAGGATGAAGAATTCTTCACAAAGTCACATTTCCAGAGGCAGCAAAACCACCAGTGGAACTACATAGCCAACTTTGCTGAAATGTTTTACGTTGGATTTTGTTTAGGTTTTGTTTTTACAAAAAAGTAGCTCCTAGGTATTTGAAAAGAACACATGGCACATGGATGAGCAGCAGAAATACAAATTTTGTATGTATTTTGTGTAGCTGCAGTTTGGATTGCCTTTAACAAATTGAAGCAGTTTTCAGGTACATCTCTGCCATTGTCTATTTTTGCTTGAACAGAAAAAGTTAAATCCTGATGAACTTGAACAAGATTTTTTTCTGGTAAATTGCTTCAGTGTGCTTTCAAGTGAAATACTCTATGGTTGAAAACACAGTGCTAATACTCTCATGAAATAAAGACATTTCTGTCTTAGAACTACTTTCTACAACTCCAGTCAAAACTGAAACACTTTTGAAGCTTCTAGGAAAATACTGTTTAAACTTCTTTGAAGGAACTTCCATCATGAAATAGTACCAGGTATGAGATACTTGGTTTATGTGCGAGATGTGTTACCCTCACAAAATTCAATCACTTACATGAGACATAAAAACCAGAGTTATGTTCCTTTTCCTTTCAGTTTAGGACCCTGAGTGTGGCTCTTTAACTTCCTCCTACCTGGTGGTATTCCAGAGTGTGGTATTCTTTCATTGTAACTTCCTCAAGTAGAGCAAGAAAAAACATGTATTATAATAAATTTAAAAACCTAAACCAAACCAAAACAAAAAAATCCACCACCAAACCCCAAACTTAAGTCTTTTCAAATCATTATAAACTCTGTAGCTTTTAGGGTCTCCTGTTGAATCTTTTTTTGTCATATACACATACATTATAACACTAAATACTCATAATCACAAATGTAAAAGTTGAATTCCAAGTATTTTCTTTATGCAAAAATGGCAAAAAAGTCTTTGCTCTGTTTTCAGAACATAGAAGAGGTCATTTGAGTTCATACTCAGTGTTTAAGCAGTATTGAAATAATGCTGAATGAACATATCTAGGTCTGGGAGTATGTAGTAAATGTGAATCTACATGCTTCCCTTCATACAGGTCATTTTGAACTTATATTTTAATAAAAAGCTGTTATTAACATTCAAAGAATATTTAGATCTTACAATGTTGAGTTTATATTATCAATTTCTTATCAGTAATATAAGATGTGTTATTAGAGAAAACATTAAAACTTCCGGTTGTGCTTTCTGTAGGTTTGATTTAATTGGCAAAAGAGGAATCTGAGACAAACAGGCTTTCAGAGGTCATTAGTGCACCATCCTAACAACACCACAACTCCTGTCCTCCATCAAGCATGCCTCCTGCCTATGGACTGACTTCTTTCTTAGCTCCTCTTATTGAGGAAATTGTTCGAATTCAGCACTTCTTTATTTTCTCCTTCTGTCCTTAAGCAAGTCAATCCAGGCGAGCATTCTGGATGTGTCATCCTTACCTACAGAAATACTTAAAAGCCTTGGTCAACAGGCTGTTTCCTGGCTTCCCTTCCTTGCTTCGTGGTGGAAAGTAGATGCACCTTTCCAGGTGCTTGCCACAGGGGCCCTTCACTAGGGATGTGCTGCTCTTCACTGGGGCCCTTCACTGGTTTCTGTGCTCCCCAGGGATTCACCCTCGTGCCGACGGGGAGCTGCTGGGTCGATTTGCAACCTGTCTCCTAGCCAAGTAAGAAAGTCAAAGTCACACTCCTTCAGGTGCCTGCTTTTCTCAGGCTGTAACGTTTGGGATTTCACGTTTCAGTCATTACATACTGTTACACAGATGTCTTTTCAGAATTCACACCTCTTTGTCACTGGAGCCATTCCTGTAGTAAAATTAAAAATGCTTGAGTACACGGAAAAAGTGACAAGGGTTATGCAAATATACAGTAATTACTAAATATTTTGCTGGCCCTAGCTCTTCACTTCAAGAGTTAAGACATAGATCAACCACACAGTTAAGATCCTACATTTCCTCCCTAAGAGAATTATAAGGAAACAATGGAAAGAAAAGTAGAAAAAGTAAGAATTTGAAGACTGAGTGGTTTGTTTTTTTTTTTAAGATTTATTTTGACAGTTCCTCCCTCTCTTCACTTAATAGTTTGAAAAATCAAGAGAACATTTGTCATGTGCAAAGGTAAATTAAACAAGAAGTATGAAAAATCTGTATTAAAAGTCAAGCACCTAGAATTCATAAAGTACCAACCTGTGACTTGCTTTTACATTTAATATACAATGAATATCACAATATAAAGATAAGAAATAACCAATAAACAACTCATGAGATCTCCATTAACAAGACACTCATTACTGAAATGCACACATCAGGGAAACAAGGCTAAATTAAAATACAGAGGGAATATAGAAGGACGACATGAATATATAGGGACAAAAATCAGAAAAGTTAAGGCACAAAAATAAATGCTTATAATAAATAGACATAACAGACAATGAGTCCTCAGCGGGGCCAGTATGTTCAGCCAGGACACCATATTTCAAAAAATACGCTGACTTTCTCCAGCTTATCCACAGGAAAGGGAGGAGAGTGTTGACAAGCAAAGAAAACATGAAAGGTTTCTATGAGGAAAGCATTAATGGATGAAGGTCAATTTAATCTTAAGAAGTCTGAAGCGGAAACATGGTAAGAGTCTTCAAGGACATGAAAGTTACTTTTAAAGAGGATGGGAATACTTTTAAGGAGGATGGGGATAGAATAAGATGTAACAAGTTTAAACTTTAATGAGGGTATTTAAGTCAAATCAAGGAAAGAAACCTCCAATGGTACAGACAGTTAAACTTGGGAACAGATTGCCTAAGAAAGTCCAGAAACTCCAATCATGTGAATTTTAGGAAAAGCTTGGACAGACAACTGCAAGAATGATTTAGACATAGTCAACACTGTTCATGGCAGGGGAATGGACTTAATAACCTCTTGGTTAAATACTTTAGCTGTGGCCACATGCAATTAAAATCTGTATCACTTGTTTGTATGTACAGGAGATAGACTAAAGGGTGATTTTTTTTTCTCTTTCTACCCCAAAAAGATGAATAGTATAGTGCTAGAGGAAAATGTTTTCCTTATTGGCCATGTTGTTGTAACCTTCCCTTTTCATTCTTTAAAGTCACTGAAAAAGCCAGAACATAATAAAAATCTCAACTATGTTGTCAATAGGCCTGAATACTACTGATAAATTCTCTAATACGACACACAAAGGCGGGAAAGCCTCTGAGAGTCTCAACACTCTGAGCTATAATATATTGAATGAATAACAGAAGCAGGACACATATCTATTAGAAAACTGCAGTTAGGTTTAAATCAAAAACTCATAGCAAAAACTTCTCATCAACAAAGAAATCAGGATTCAATCCATACACTTAAAGCTGAAGTCCTGTAGAAAAGTAAAGAATAAAGATGTAATAGGTGTTCTCCTACTCCACTTTTTTGTTAATATGTAATAGGAGTATGGGAAGGGAGGGGGTAGCAGAAGTAAAATTCAGCCTGGCAGTTAACTGCTTTTCACCAGTTAAATATGTTTCTCTCATGTAGAGTACCAAACCTGTTGACCTCCACAACTGTGAAAAGGTAATTTGTAAAGTTTTCATAGTCTTCAGCAAGCATGTGCTCTCTCTGTTGTCACATATGTCCCATGGTTTATTTTACCCAGTAATTTTCTTTTAGGTCTTCACTCTCAGAAATGTACACCTGTTCAACTTAACAATAACTTATTGGTGAATAGGAATATCTGTTTCTGTGTTCTCATTCCTAAATATTCTACTTAATTCATTAAGATCAATTAGTGTTTTGCTCAAGAAACCAAGGTTTCCATTCCTGCTCCATTTATTTTACTGTTGTAAAATTATTTCTGTTTGTGGTGGTAGGACTTTGTCTGACGTGCTATCAAGCCTGTCATGCACAGAAGACATTAACTATGTGCCTTGTTGTTAAAAGTACTCTCAACCTATTAAGCTTAGCTTATCTGCACGATCTGGGACTTTTGTGTGTCAAACTCTCCCCCCAAACCAATCAGTATTGTTATTTGAAAAACTTGTCCCATGAGATTTCTTCATTTGCTATTGATTTAACAGTTACTCCATTGTCAGTGTACATTGTTGATTACAGCACTGCCAAGAGGAAGGGCTATTGGCTGAAGGAAGGAGAAAGAATGGCATTTTTATTCATGCTAAGTTAGATTTATGGAGTGAGGGAGTTATTTTCCTCTCTCAGGCTTATGAAGGAGGAAGCACTGCAGTCTATATAAGCCTCTTGTTCTCTGTGTTTTACAGCTACCCAGTTGAATATGAATATCCAGCATGGGGGGAAAATTAGGAGTTTCCTGTGAGCCTTGGATAGTAATTATTTTTAATTTTTTTCAACATAAAGAAAAAAAAAAAGGTTTTCCAGTTTTCATTTTAAAGAAAACGTATCTCTTCTCAGTACAGCAAGCAGAAAGTTTCAAAGGAAACATGCACTTCTCAACACGCACAAACTGAAATGTATTAGAAAACAAAGGGTTTAATGCCAATTATCTTTAAAAACCTTATTTTCAAAAGCATTTCACAGTTTATCCATGCTGAGAAGTGCTTCTTATCTTTGGAATTTTCAGCCTGCTACACAGAGCAAAATGGGTGCAATTTTCTCTTAATTGTTTTGAACACCATGTGTGAGAGAACATGGCAGGATGCAAATTGCTTCTGCAAGATGTAAGAGGCAGAGAAGGTTGTTGAATTTTGTGGCATCTCTCTGTGAGCTCAAAGCATGAGACATACTACTTTTTTAACAGTAGGTCAGGAAGGAAAGTCTGTCTCCCTTGGTTTTGAGGTAATGCACATTTTTTCTCTGGTTTTAGTTTGCAATGCAAGATGAGAAACCAAAGGTTTCATGGTCATAGTGCACTAACAGTTCTCTCCTCAGTAGCAACAGCTTGGAGCCAGGGTTAGAACTAAACCAAACTCACAGCATTTGGGGATTTTTCAAAGCAACCTTTCTGATTCCCAGCTAGGTATATAGCGAATACATACTGTGAAACAATCTGTTTTCTTTTGTCTTTCCAATGGGTCAGGCTGAACTTGGGCAAGAAATTATTCTGGATTAAGCTGCACCAATGCAGTAGTCATGTGGCGCTATAGTATTTTACACAACAGGCCATCATCATCTCATGGGGAAGTGATCCTTCTGTGAACAATAGACACCAAGAACTAAAAAAATAATAATGAGATGTACTGACTGTCCAGCTTTTTTCCCAGAACCTCTGGAGAGCTAAGCATTTCTGTTTTACACAGCTATTAGGAACCTCCCCATACACCCATACTATAGCAAAATCAAAATAGAAAGAGGACAAAACTCAGAATGTCTATGAAATGAGACAATTAGCAACAATGAAAAAACACTGATACTATCTCATATGACCAATTAGGCACTGTTGATGAGGCTACCAGAAGATGTTTCCCTCTGCAGTACTTCCCTGGCTTTGCCTAGCTAGTTTGCTTTCTGTAGCACTGTGTTATAAGGCACAGAGGTCAGATTTCTCTTTGAAAGACTCTAATGATATGACAAAAGTTTTCAGTGGAGTTGGAATAGAAATTCCCCCAGGATAATCTGACATTGCATTATTATTGCAATAGTTTCTACAGATATTCCAAAGTCAAATTAATGTAATATTTTTAGGGGTAAGTGCCTTCTGCAGTGTGTTTTCTTTGTGAAACATGACAGAACTGTCATACTATTTTTTTATCAAACTTGTTGTGGTTTCAGACCTTTAGACCTTTTTTTTCTTCAGAAACACAGGTATTCTGGGGCATCATCTTGCACTTTAGCTGCACAGGACAACTTTCATTTTGTGATTTTTCATTCAATTTCTGAGCCTTATCATGGATGTTCCGTGTGAATTTCTATACCTGGTCTCACTTTTATGTAGCTGACTGAAATGAACTAAATAACAAGACACACTTGTGAGAAGGATTCACTGGGCCATAACATATAGCTGAAAATCTGTGTAAGGACTACTGGAGGCATTCTGAGTGCACTATTAATCTTACAGGAAGGGGTTTTCTCAGCATAGCACAGTAGCAGGAGGCTGCTTTAAGAGGAATGAAGGGAGAGGTCACAAAGGGCTGGTCAATCAATCTTTTTGTAGAAACTTTGAGTACAAGGCTTCTGCAGGTATTCTGGGGTGCTCCTTCCCCCTTTATCTCTTCCCCCACTAAGCCAAAGAGATTAAATCTACCCTGTTTCTTGTTCTGCATACATGAAATTAGATTTGTTCTATTATGAACTTGCTCTTTGCTTATTTCAGCATGTCCATTATTCTTTGACTTGGTTTCTTCTCAGACCACATCTGCACTATGAACATTTGAAATCAGGCTAGAAGTCTAGCACACTAAACATGAAAAGGAACTCTGTTCAGCTTGGCTATATATGTCAAAGCTGGACATTTTCACAAAACTCTCAAAAGTGAAAATGTTGAGGAACTTTTTCTACAGTTGTATATCTGAGTAAGGCATAATTAAGAAACAGCATAAATACATCCTTGTGGCATAGAAATTTTCTAATATTCTGTATGGCAAAAGCAGATGAAACTTTGTTTCTTTACATGAGCTATCATAAAAGAACTGTTTTAAAAAAAAAAAAAAAGAAAAGAAAAGAAAGAAAAAGTGATCAGGTATCAAACATGCACATCCATAACTAATTTGTTTTCTGAGCAGCATAAACTGGAGAGACACATTATTGTGTACCTTGTGTTTTTTCTTGTTTTAATTCTCAATATTTCTTGAAATTCTGATTTTTCACCATTTCAAACACTATTTTTAAAGAATTTTTGAAGTATTGTAATAAAATTTGCTTACTTATCCAAATGATACTAAAGGTGTTGATGGCACAGACCACTGGGCTTTCCTTTCTTCCTTCACTCTCACAGATTTTATTTAGTTGAAACAACTGAGCAATTCTGACCATGATCTGTTTTTAAGTTTTCTAAGAGGGTGAAGGGGACTATTTCATTTTAAATAAAGTTGTGTTCAAAGTAATCAGAAAGGGAAACATCCTGGAGGCACATCAAGGCAAATGACACAGGAAAGTGTACCAAGGATGAGAGCATGGCTGAGAAAGAAAGCATTTCAGGGCTTTTTGAGCCTTTTTATAACCTTGTGTACAAGGGCTATTATGTGCCTTTAGGTGTTCTTCATATGGCCTTTTTATTGCTGACTATAAGTACAGAAAGAAAGAAGCAAGTTTATGTTTTCTGTATATTTTACACTGGACTTTTCTTTTTTGGCATCTGAAGCCATATCAAGATGGTTGCTTTTAATAAGAAAAATTGTAAGATGACCTCAAAGAAGTAAGCACAATTTATTCCAAAAAAATCACCTAGTTAGACACCAATATATTACCTGGCAGAACTTTTAGCTTTGTCATAGAAGTATCAGCAGCTTTTAGCATCTTTGCTTTAAAAATAATCTGTCATAAAAATTATATCATTAATTATAACTTTAGATTATACTTAATTAATCATAATCACTTATAAGAGCATTAGTTTTATTACATATACAGCCAGAAACTAACTACAGTTTTGGTCCATCTTGATATAAAAATATGAAAAAAGGTTTACAAAACATTGTATAGATATAAATACCAGTCCCGAATACATAGCACATAGATATGCTGTTTGTTTTAGGAATGGGGACTAAACATGAGACTTGGGATTCCTAAACACTATGAAGTGAAGACCTGCTGTAAGAGTCATACAAATTCTAAGGTAGGACTAAAAAAAGGGTCTTCTACAATGCAAACCTACCTTCCTACCTTCTGTGACAGTAGTTTGCATGTGTATCAAGCTCTCCAAAAACACCATTCTCACCGGTTACCAACACATATGCAGATAAGACAACTTACAAGTGGCTCATATACTTTTTATACATTGAACAAATCATAACTATTTTAGCTTTTGTAAAGTACGTACATAATTTTATGTTCAAATCCACTAAAGCATATTCGAGAATGTGTGCTTTAAGAAGAGTGATGAGTCAGTGAAATTTTCAACATTAAAAAATGCCCTTGGTGGTAGGAAGCTGAGCAGTGTTCAATGTTTCAATTGCTTTGCACATCTTAGAGTGTCCTTCATTTCAAATACCTTCTTAGATCAGCAAAGGTCTATGCTGTAAGTGACAGCACTGAGCTTCCTATACATGCATGAATTATTCATTTCCTAAATAGATACTTTAAAAAGAAAGCTATTTAGAATTTAATGAATATTAATAAGACCATTCACCAATATGCCACATATATCTATGCTAAAGAAATCAATATGGAGGTGTAGTTTATTACCAGCATGCCTGGAAACATGCTACACAGTTCCACTAATATCAGAAAAAAAAATCACTTTCAAGACTAGAGTTTATCTTCAGCCTTCTGAAAGCATACAGGGATTTTACCAAATTGAAAGTAGAATATTACAGAGAGAAGCAACAATTAAGAAAGACCCTATTTACTTAAGCCTTGTGCAAAAACTGGTCTCTAAAGAAAAAGTTAATTTCAATGTAAGTCACATTCATGAAAAGATTAGCATCCTAAACTACAGACTTCAGATACTAATACCCACACCACAGATAGTGAAAACTAGAGTTTGCTTATTTTACCACAATTCTGCATCAGTTACTCTGAAATTGTCTGTCAGACTATAAAAATGGCAAATTATTTAGCAGGAGATTGGTATACTGAAATCTACAGTGAATGAACTTGTATAATAATCCAAAACAAAACCTTTAATTTCCTAATCAAATTTCTTAAAAAAAAACTTAGTGAGGCTGAAATTTGCTTTTTCATATGTAGCAGTATTTGTGACAGTATTTCTTCCCCTGGTCATTCAACACTTTGCATTCTTAAAAAAATAAGGTGCACAAATCCACAGAGTAGCATTTTTTTTTTTCTCCTGAGTCATGTGCAATATTTTGAAACATTTCTTCAAGCTGAATAGTTACAGTAATTAACATTTATGCAACTTCCCACAAGGACTATACTGCTTTTTGGTCATAAGATACAGTTACACAAGCTTGCTGGAAATTTTGTAATTGCTCCATTGGAGGTGGTTGATTTGACCACCAACAAAGTGTTCTGCTTAGCAAAAATTTCTCCTTGCTAGGTCCCTCTGTGCCACCCATGTTTTTCTCTCCCCACTGCAGTTTCAAGGCCAGTGGCAAAATTTTGTGTTTGGGGTGGCTGCCCTCTGCACTGGTACCTCAGATAGAGCTTTGTGTCTTCAGGTGTTGTAGTAGCTAACTGGCTCATTGTCAAGAGGCTAAGATATCTTTATTACTGTCATCAGGGTTAAAACAAACCTTTTTCTTGCTAGTGACCATTAGATAAGCCAAAATTAGTTGTGTAAAATTCAGATTGGCTCAGATATAATGTGCTAAGCAAAGTAATTTTATTGATATGCGCACATTAAGAAATCATTTTGTTGTGATCTTAGTTGAATGAATGAAGCTGATTCATCTAGTGAAGAACAGAAATAGATGGCTGCAATAAAAGTAACTAGGATTTATATAAGTGGTATTGTGGTTTTCATAAAGTGACTCACCTGTCAAAAAAGGCTGAGATCTCAGCAAGAAAAGATCACTAAATTCATCAGAAACTCTTACCCTGTGCTTTCAAAATCTGTCACAAAGAGAAGAAAAATGATAAAATAGAAAAGCTAGCACTGCATCAAGGTCACAGGTATGTCTTTCTTGCCAAAAAATTCTGTCCAAGACCCTGCTGACATTACATGATAAATGTGAGAAGACTTCTGACAGGACCAAGAGCATTCCAGACATCATCTAGAAGAGTGTATTTATGTCCTTATTAAAGAAAATATGAGCCTTTTTTTTTTTTTTTTTTTTTTAATGAATTCTCAGCTTTAGTAATGTCAGGAATAAAGGTGGAGCAGGCGTCCTGCAATTTGAACTCTGTTGTTTCCTAAATCTGCCCTCTTACTGCCCTTTTTATCTTTGTGCAAATTACTTTACACTGCTTTATAATCCTGCAATTGGTCTCATCAAAAAACTGCTGCTTAAGCAACCACAGTTTAAAATACCCCTCCTCTTTGCCTCATTTCAGATGAACAAAAAAAGCCCTCCACTTGCTCATTTAGGAGTTTTTACTTTCTTGCTCTACCAGCTCAGCTCCAGCTGAATACAAGGGCAGATATGGTTATGAAGTCATCTGCTGTACTCAGATCTGGCAAGGGCAATGACAGTCCCTTAGCACAGCTCTCTTCCATGCACACAGGTTTGGCCGCATGGACTAACTCTTCCTTGGCCACATGACCAGTTACACCAGAGCCTTTGGTTCCTCCAAATCTGCTATCAGCTGTATGTAGAAGAGATGTAACAACACAGCTTTGGCCAATTAATGCCCTTAAGGTGCTGTAAAATTATAAAGTGTTAATTAAATTTCTTTTATAATACCAAAGCACTTAAACTTGAATGTAAAAAAAAAAAAAAATCCTCCATGGAAAACATTGCTGTTCAATTTAATCCAGAGTGCCTAGAGGAGATTCCATCTTGCTGCTCATAGTTACACTAAACACTTATTCTAGAAACCATGGGGAATTTCTGTTATACAGAATGTTGAAGTATGCACAGTTTTTCCAAGTATATTGTTTTAAATGAAACATGAAAATGTATGAATGATTTATACTAATATATATGGGGATTGTTCATTTAATAGACAGACATATGTTTTTCTGTCTCTAAATTATTTAAAAGCTCTCAGCTGAAGTAGATCTTATCTAACGTAAAGCTGAAAAAATGGTTTATTTAAAATAGTGTCTTTTGACAACAGTTCCATTTCTCCTGGCTGAAGTGGTATGAATACATATTCTTGTCTTGTAATGCCCGCTTAATAAACATCCTATATAAATTTTTATGCAGGAGTCATTAACAAGTTAATTTTATTTGGCCTAAGACATTTCCATCATTTTCATCCATTAAAAACCTGATTCCAGCTATGACCAAGATATCTGGTTCCTTGTTAGCATATTCCCACCAAACATTGCCCTTCGTCTAAACAGAATCATCAATGACTCTAGAACTCTAGTCAGATCTGGACACACTGGTTAGATTTTTCCTTTTGGAAAAATAGACAGCTCATACCATCAGCTTATAAGTTTCATGATTTTTTTCTTTTTTTTGCATTGTACTTTCAAGATAATTTGCATTTTCCATAAAGAAAAAAATATCAAAAGACCTTCTACAAACAGTTTCCTAGTATCTGACTGACTCTATAGACTAATACTTGTATAAATGATTATCGGTAGCTGCGGTGCTTCTTCCTTGACTGAATTTTCAGAGTGATCAAAGCAAGTAAATAAGAAAATCATATATTGCAGTCTAGGTAGAATACTGCAAAAGCTTCTAATCAGATGTATATTGTACAGAAGTTTATGTCACTGATTCCTCTATGTGGAACCCAAAATAATCTGTCAGATGCTCCGTTCATTGCAACACATTGCTGGCTTCCTAACTAACAGAAAGGACTTCCCCTCCATTGTGATTTTATTTGAATATTTAAAACAATTGAAAATTTATAGTATCTGAATGAGGGACAAAAGTCCCATCAGGTAAATATGTATATTGTGTCTCTGAATCTTAAAAAGTATGGAGCAGTCTTTAAGAAATCAGTTGAAAAGCAGTGAAATTGGAGTGTGGGTACGTACCATGGTATGATCTTGGTATCACCTTGTTAATGGTCATGTTGATCAAGATCACTGCTAAGGCATGCCATCTCTCTAAGGTGGCTCTCATTATAAAGTTTCCTTTCCAGGTATATCAGTATATAGAAAATAGTATTCATACAGGGCTGTGCTTTGAGTGCAACTAGGATTTTGCAGGGTCCACAGTCACAATCACTCAGAAGTGTCCCTAGGTCTTGTAATTTTGCTTTGCCTCCGGTTTCTTTCTCTACCACTAAGTAACAAACTGGATCTAAATCACTGCACCCTTTATGAAACATTTTCTTTAAATCTTCCAGAAATGGTTATTTCATTGTTTCTCCAGGCAACCTAGAGAACTCTACTGTGGTCTCAGGAAGGGCTAAAATCCTGTGACGTGTCTGTTTCCTATGCATCTGAAGAAATATGGAAACTAATCTTATTTGCAGTTGCAAATCAATAGGCATGGTGTCTCTTGTGGAGTGAATAGGGCTGCTCAGAGATATGGTGAGCATTACCTCCAGTCTTGGAAGTATCTGCAAAGACTGTGTGATCCCAGTCTAGCTTTGGAAGTTATTTGACCAGGTATACTGAGCTATTTGCAGCTTTTAAGTAAACTTCTACGAAGGGAAAACTTTGCTGATAGAAACAGTATTTTGTGAAAGGACAGAACCAGATCACCAGAGTTCATTTTCATCAGAGTTCATGTTCATCAGAATTCAGGACATGGAGAACAGAAGAATGTGATACTTACCATTCAATAACCCCAGGCAGCTTCAGTACACAGTAAAAATCCTTCGTTTGCTAGCACTGTCCCTGAAAGACTGAAAAGCATCTTCTCAATTATAGCCTTATAAAACCCAAGCACTCCCAATTGGATTGATTCAAGAATTTTACCTTTGTCTGATAAATATGATCAGAAACAACAGAAAGGTAAAAATAATGCTCTGTAATGAACCCTACCTGCCCCCCCCCCCATAAGAAAACACTCTAAGAAGCTTTCTTGTGTGAGACCGTTTATGTGGTGGCCTTATGATGCTTCAGTCCTTTCAGTCAGGTCCAGCAATGCTGGCAGAAAACCTCAGATGTATCATACTGTCAGGAAATAAACAGTGATTTATTTAGGCATGTTTTCGATACTGTGTTTGGTATATACTCATTTGGTATAGAGTTACATACATATTCTGCTAAACTCCTCCAATATGGAAATGTAGCAGTGCTTGCCATGTGGCAGCAAAGTTCAGCAGTCTCCTCATGCAAGACAGGTCTGGACTAGTACTTCATATGTGACACACAGGCTGGATTTCATTCTTACTGCTTCTGCTTTTCTTCCTACTTTTTCCTGGAGGAAAATGTGACATTTTAATATCTTTTACAGAAATAAAGTATCTATACCTGGCAGTTATTAAAATATACATTTTACAGAATAAACTGTTACCTCCTTGTTAATGTGGTTTAAAACTTTCAGATCTTACTGAAAAAGCCTTTTAAACAAATCAAATATTAATGCTTAATAAGAGGTAAGAAAATACTGAAAATTACACAGTTTAATTTTTTTAAAATATGAAGTGTTAAAACCTAATTACTATTAAATATTCATGGTTAAATTATTAAAATCATTATTAAACCCCAAATGTCTAAGTCATCAATTCACAGACTTTGTGTAACACGACTTCACCAACTATAATTTTTTTTATAAAGGCCCAATGATTGCACAGCTCCTGTTGCATCAGCTCATGCACCTGCTATAAGATGAGGGCCAGGCTGGTCTCAAGTGATCTGCTGCCTAATGCATATGAAGTCACACGCAGGCTCACATTCTGCCTTGTTGAGAACAATACAGTTATGACCTTAAGGTACCAGAGAATCCATATTCCTTTCTTGAGTTGTTTCGCATGCAGCAGCGTATGGAGCATAAATGAATCCCATTTATCTGGTCAGGCCTCCTGACAGCTGCTTCCACTTTCTGGTAATCTATATTACTTTTGAAATAACTGCAATGAACCATTATCCCACAGACTGACAGCACTTTGTTTTCTGAAAGTGATATAAGAAAGCAGCAGGAAGGTTGCCTTTTGACTCTCTCCGACTGAATAATAACAAAAGCTTATAAAGCAAATTCCAAAAATACACACAGCACTTCCAACATAGCTTTCTATCGATTTTTAAGTATTGTCCAGTTCAATTTAAAACAAAGACAAGGGACCTGCAGATGCCATTTTTATATTTCAGTAGCATGGCAATCTTTTCCAATGAGAATTCAATGCATTATAGTTACATCAACCATCAGCTACATTAATACCCAGCATATAAAGTATGCTCATTCAGTGATGCAAGAATTGGAGGTCATTAACAAGATAAGGAGATTTAACAAATGTATGATTGTGGTTTCCTTGTCTATCATAATGAAAGCTTTTGCTGAAAGGGGGATGGGGGGTTGAGGGGTGAGCAGAGTGGGAATGCTTTATCTAGTCCACAAATTTTTAGGGGGAAAAAGACAGAAGGAAATGTTATCCCTGGGCATCATTATCTTTGAGTGGTCTGGCACATGACAATTTTTACAGTGATACATTAGCACAGAGCAGTATTTGCAGTCTTCCTGCACAGTGCTCATTAAACTTTAATGAAACACAATTTCCAAAATTCACTGCCAAATGCACTTATCCTACAAATGTCACTATCAGCAATTTTACATACACTTTCAGCGGAGGAAAAAAATTGTAGGTCCAAGTATTTCCATACTTTGTCTTTAAATACCCGAGAAAGGTCAGCTACAATATAGTATTTCTCTGTGTACTTCCAGTCACTCAGAGTTGATTCTACCCTTTCTGCCCTTGATTCTGCCTAAATACTCCTCTCACTTAAGATAGTTTCATCAAATTGAAATAGAGTTTGCTGAACTTTCATGACAATTCTTAGCATACGGTCCAGTAATTACTTCAGCACACTTAGTTATGGAAGCACTGGCTTATGTTTTTCTTTTTTAGCCAAACAACAAAAGACTTGATCATTAACACCATAACTTTTTTTTTTTTTTTTTTTTTTTTTTGAGTGATCCAGTGGCTTTTCATTTACAGTGCACATGCAGAAGTGTGAGCAATGAGACAGGAAACTTAACAGACAACATTCCAACCCATGTAGACACAAAAAACAGGGCTTTGCATGAAAGCAAAGAATAGGGAAATTATGCATTAGAGAATAATTAGCATATTAACTTACCCTCCATTAATAAAGTCCTTACTGACTGTTCATTTCTTAGCATCTTTCTCCTGCACATGATTTTCCCTGATGATAATTCCCTTTCTAAAGACATGAGAAATACTCCACAATGTTAGAAGTTGTTATACTTTCCTAAATTAGCATTATAACCAGATGGGACCTGCAAAGAACCCTACCAGCTCAATAAGGTAATGAAACTCATTTTTGTATTTGTTCAGATTTGCTTGCAGATTCAAAACCTGTGTTAGAAATGGTAGATATGGAAACAAAAATCAGATCTGTTCAAGTTCAATGGCACTGACTCTAACTGTATTTGGTTCCATTCCTAAGCAGATGCAGTGGCTGCAGATTTTGCTCAGATAAGAAAGACTAGTGTAGATCATGAACACTCAACAAATGCAGGGTATGGCCATTCAAGTGGTCATATTTTTATTATTGAGAATGATGTGCTATATATATTGATTTTTTTTTTCCTTTTACTGTGTCAATTTGAAGGGCAGAACTACATGATGCTCATTCATTTTTAGACTAGGTATCCAGTGTGTCCTGTATTTGCTGTAAATCTAGTTAAAACAACAAAGGTGGCAGAACGTTTTCCTCATTCTGTTAATTTTTCTCCAAGTCAGTTAAAATGACGGTGCCAAAGAGAGTATATTTTGTACAATGACCCTGCCTGTTCTCCCTACAGGTGATGTAAAAGTTTCAAGTTAAACACTAAAGAATGCTTTCTTTCCATTTCCTGATCACAATGAGTTGCAAGCAGAATTTTCTCACTCGAACTTGACATTCTTGTTCACTCAGTCTTTTTTGGTTTTAGTGCCATATATTTCACAGGGTTTGGTTTTGTCCTCATTACCTTGTAGTTTTGAACACTGAAGTGTACTCAAAGGCACTAAATGTGCTGGTTTTCCTAATTTTTCTTCCCTCTCTGAATTTAAATACTCTCTGCATTAAAATAGATGTTTATGATTCTTCAGAATTTTTCCACCATCAGTACTTTTCATTACCTTGCTCAGCATAAATTAACAGTACAAGCAGTACCGTTTTGATGAAGTCCCTAATGTCACCCACGTTGCAGGAACAATTCTTTTCCTGATTCCCTAGACAAATAAATAGAACAATCTCTTAATATCCTCTGACATTCCTTTGTAGAGCAGAATGTCTCCTATTATTGCTTCTAGATCTGCTATTCAAATCCATTTAATCACCATGAATTTAATAATTTAACCTAGTTCTTTGTATACTGTTACACATATTAGAAATACAGACTGATACCAGAAACATTTCCAAAGGGTGAACTTTTTCCTCAGAAGAAAGATATGCTTAGAGCTAACTGCTACTTACCATCTTACAGCGTTCAAAAATGATGCCAATGAAACCATAGGAAGAGATCATGTTCTTACAAAAAAATGAATTATGTTTTTGCATGCAGTGTTGTATAAGACACAAAGACACTAAAATCAAAAGATATAATTTCAAATAAGCAACTAATGTTTACCAGCCATAGTATATTTTAAGAAAATCCTACTGCTTTTTTATTTTGCAAAATGTTCCACTGCTACATTTCTTCTATTGCAAAAAATAAACACCTTTATCACTTAACGTATGCTTTTCAAACTTAACATTAATTAAAAAAAAATAGCAAAATGAAGTAACAGTTTATGCCAAAATTGTGGCAAGAAAGGCCAGCAATTAAATGTGAACACAAATAGCATCATTTACATTCATCACTTGCTTCACAATTGGGTACAACTTAGGTTTACCCCTACATTAACATAATTTGTACAGTCTTTTAAGCTCACTAGACAAAGTTGAGAGCTGCTGCCTTAAGGCAGCAGAGTGCAAAACTAGAAGGAAATTTAAGTATTTATATATTGTATAATATAATGTACATAATTCTCTTGAAAATCAAAAGTCTCATACTTAGGTACAAGTACAGGCTTACCATCCAACTGATATAGTTCACATAGCCATAATATAGATTACTTTAAGAGAAAATAAAGCACTTCTGCCTTCATTGTAGTTTTCTTTTATAGGAATGTCAGTGTGTTATAGTCACAAATAACTCTTAATGAGATTGTTCTTATAACGAGCACTGTTGTACTTTGTACCAGTACAAGGTATTCTGAATTTCCATCAAAGCAAGAGAATATCACCAGGAAGAGTATGATATCTACTTTAGCATCCTCTAAAGATGAAGGTAAACTTTTTAAGCATCATCTTTCTTCTTAGTGATGTATTTATCGAACATTTACAGGACTTAACCTTATGACTTTCCAGTATTACAACAGAAACCTTGAGAGATCTGTGAGTTGTCTTCTACCTTTTTGACTTATACACTGGATTCTTCAGTTTCTCTTCTACTTGCCTAGAGTTTTTGAAATAATTTAATTTATCACTTTTTAATTTGGCACCATAGATGTAAATCAATTATCAGAACATTCAGACCAGGATTTTGTTCTAAAATTCCTAGAAGTATCTCCTAGGTGACAGCCTACCTCCACCTGATATATTAATATGGTGTGCTGTAATTCCCTTAGTACTGCTAAACTACATAAAGGTTTAGTTATCAGAAAATCCACCTACACATTGGTATCCCTACTTTTTCCAGGTAGATGACATATCTCTTAAATCTTTCCCTTTTTGTGATGAAAACATTTTGATCCATTTCCATAAAGGAAAACAGCAGCATGAACTCATTTATTTTCAAATCAGCATGAACTCATTTATTTTCAAATCAAAGTGACTAAAGACAAACAGTCACGTTATTGGCAATACCTACGTATTTTTCTGAAGTCATTTATACTGCCTCAGTTTTGTTCATTCTGTACTTTTTGAAATAGAAAATGGTATTCATGCTGAAGCCTTAAGTCACAGGTTTCCTGAAAGCATTCAAATGTAAACATCTGCATCCTTCTACAGCTACAGTTATTTTTTAGGGCTTGTCATATTAAAAGCTGCATTAATTACTCATTTATTTTGCCATGAATCCTTAAGAAGAAGAAAACCCCGGTTACTCCTTTTAGTTTTCTTTTCATGTTGCAGACAATTCTTGAATGGTCTGAAAGGAAGAGAAAAAACTAACCTTTAACACAAAGGAAAGGATATGCTTTTTTTTTTTTTTTTTCCCAGCTCAAAATGCAAATTAAAGGCAGAATTCACTTCATTTCAACTATTAATAGACTGGACCCGACGTTCAGTGAATGTAAACTGACACAGCTGAATTGAAATCAATGGAATAACAATGATTCATACTAAGAAGCCACTTTTTTTTTGTTGAGAAAATGCAAGTAGATGGGAATATAAAGTGTTGAAATACACTTTTCACCATAACAGTGGAGGCAAAGCTATATCACAGCCCTTTCATTGCTATTATTTATCAATAGGCTAGAAGGGGGTATAAGTATATTCCAGGTCCCTTGTAAGAGATTTAATGACCACTAAATATATATAGCCATACAACACATAACAAGAAAGAATTTAGTTGTACTTCAAACTGTAAATTGAGCTCTACCATAACAACAAAGAACATTTCTGTATCTAGAACAACTTCATGATTATTACACTAATTTAACAATACCATGATTTTGTTTCAAATGCAGATATTGACAGGAAATATTTTTGAGTCACAGACAATACACTGGCTGCAAGTAAGGTAATGGTCAGGTTAGAGACTGCAAAATAATTCTATGCAGTAAGTTTATGTAGATGCTGACACAGAAACATACTTCTAAAATGTACAAGATGCTTGCTTTTAGATGTAAGACCTAAAAAAATAACAATAAATGCAATAATGGTTTAAATTATTGGCTTTCCTGATAAGACTCTAGAGGATCTAGGTTTCAGTCAGCAAATATCTGCTAACAAAGGTCTATCATATTCTCAGGCTGAGAGGAAGATCCTTCAATGGCTGGATGACCAGTTTATCCCTGTAACTGTGAAAAAAAATTCTCCTCTCATTGTCAGCATCCTTTCCTAACTGCTACTTGCCGTATTTTATTACCTGTGGTATATTGTGTCTAAACTAAGCAGCTGATGTACCATGATCTTTACTTAGGACCAAGTCTTTGACTTACTGAGTGTAGCATAGTCAGTGCTAAAGTCAGCAAATTCCAGGATCTTGTGCTATGAAACCCTACTGACTGTTATGATAATACAAATTACAAAACCTGAAAGAGTTTCTTGCATGTGACATATGACATGAACATAACATGAAAAAATTTCTTGAATGATAATTTGTCCTGGTTTGATGTGACCACAAGCTGGGGGGGTGGGAGAGAGTAGTGGAGACTGCTGCTGCTGGTTTACTAGAATAAATTACTCATTTTTCTGCAGGGCTGTTATTTTGACTATTATATCAACAGTAGCAATACTAAACTGTAATTAATCTCTTTCCTGTTGTTTTTTTAAGAGGTTTATAACCTTTTAAAAATAAGGTAAATCATGATGTGGTATTACAGTATTAACACTACACCACTACACAAAACAGAAATGTAAACTGTGAGATGCCAAATACAGAAGTTATGCATATTTGCTCATATTTTATCTACGATGAAGAAGTAAGAGCTAGAAAATTCAGGGATTAAAAGGAAGTAAGGCAGCTACGAAACTTCAGACTTTCGTTTGTTCTTCAAATGCATGACAGTAATAATTATGCTATGGTGATATGCTTTATGCTATTTCAGATAAACTATTGAAAATGTAGATTACATTTTAGAGAGGGAACATTAAAATGATACCTGTAGATGTGTCAGAAATGATGCTTAAGCAAAGCTCTCTTATGCCAGTTTTTCAGAGCAGTGTGAAGACTTAGTCTGAACCATGATCAGACACTAGATCTCCTTAGTACACTGCAGATTTAATAAATAGGAAAATAGAAACAGAAAGACAAGACTGCAGTAAATGAACAATACTACGATTTATTTTTTTTTAAAAAAAAAAGCCTGCCTGTCAACCCAGATTTTTAGAGACTATGAATTGTATTCTAATGATTAGCTGATGACCACATGTATTGTATATATTTATTATTGCATGTATGTATAGCATGCAAAAATGCTTTAGATTGCAATCTATTTGGAACAGAGTCTACATTTGCTTTCTGTTTCTACAGTGCCTAGCGCAACACAGTACCTGTTATGTTCTCTAGTTACATGTTTTGTGGGGTAAATATAGTGAATCATCTTGGAAACTAAAAATAAATTTGTCTGCAATTTTTAGGTATCCCAGACCTAGATAGCATTTTGCTGGGACAGACTCTCCAGCACCTCTTGCAGTATTTGACAGAGTTACCCAAAAGCCTGCAGCTATTGAAAGCATTTCATAACCAGTCTGTTGAACTATTCTTCACTTTCTGCCTGCAGATAAGATAAAATTTCTGATGGCTAATTCTGTCTCCTACACGTACTGCAAGATATAAGGTAAATGTACCTGTGGATACAATTTTACAATGACATTCCTTGGCATGCCTTTTGTCTCAGAGGTTTTTAATTTGACCTTTGCTGAAAAAATCCTGCAGTCAGAGCTAGCACCCATGACTACACACAGGGTAAATTTGGCAGCTACCAGATTCATAAGCATGCAGGTCAACCATTCATGGTCACACAGTAGGTGTTTAGAAGATTGCATTTACACAATTTATTCCTCAAAAAAGAGGAGAAAAAACGATTACAAAATAACATTTTCTCATTAAGGCTGTCTCTTTTTTGATGGCTAGGAGAAAGGGATGTAGGTCATTCAGCATTCAGAGCAACTGAAGCAGAGCAAAAGCCTTTGCAATCATTTCTTGTGACATGATATATAATATCTAATGGGTGTTGCTGATACTGGCAGCTACGTTCAGGATATATCTCTTCCTAAACTGTGAAGGGAAACTAAAAGGAACAGTACGATACCTTGGGGTTGAAACACCAGCTTTGTTTCTGCAGCAAGCCAGTCTGACAAGTTGACAGATGTAGAAGTACTGCTTTATGAGAAGAGGTGCAGGTAAGGAGGAGAAGTGATTTTTACAGAAAGGTGAACTCCACTAAGCACAGCCTTGAGTCCAAAGGAGAAAAAATGCAGGACCTGGAGACTCATGAGACACAGTCCATCAACATACCTCTCATAAAACCTTTGATACCAGGGCTTCTCATGTATTAAATTACCCAAGAAAACCTAAGTCTAGCTTCTTGCAATGCTGTTATGATGACTAGGCAAATCTCTTCCTTCAAATGCAATTTCTGGAATATATTAATTTCAATCAAATCGTATATAGTATTTTCCTTCAAATTAAACTGTTATATTTATTACATTACTGCATAAAAATCAAACTGAAGACAGAACATGACTTAAAAAATGGAGTAAAAGTGAAGTTTTTCTCTAAATGTTTTAGAAATTTGAAATGTAAGCTCAGTGTTACTGTGAATTGCTAAATAACATCTCTCAAAACCATTAATGCTGGGGCTACCTTTTTTGTTTTGACAATGTAGAGGAGCAAGGGAATTAATACGTGTACTTTTTCTTAATCTCCTTTGAACTAATTTGAAATCCATCTATTTATACTGTTCCTTAGTTGTGATAAGACCTAAAATAATAAAAAAAAAACCACCACAACTGTTTTTCATTTTAAATGGCTTAAATCTTCAAATTCCATCTCTATATTCTTACCATAAAAAATAAACAAGCTGTCTTTAAGGCATATGTATTTCACTGTGAGATGATGGCTCACCGACATAGTCAGAGTAAGCAAATGAAAGGTGACTTTTTAAAGTGTTCTCAAGCTTGACAGCTTGTGTTTTGAAAATGGATCAACAGGATTTATATGACCTAGGAATGGAAAAGCCAATTTTAACAAAACTCCCCATCTCAGATTCTCAGCTTCTTCTAAACTTTTCCAGTTCTGATTTTGGAAATTCTTTACATATCTCTTAACTTTTTCATCACCTGAGGAAACCTATCCTCCAAAGTGCAGGTCTGAATCTCAGCAATGATATGTAATAATATTATAAGGTCTTGATAGGCAAATCCTTAAAATTGTAATATATTAGGGCTCATTAAACTCATTATTAGGAAAATTTATGAAAATAAACTAGTGCTTTTATTACTCTTCTTGACTTTCATGCCAAGTTTGCTTTTGGCCAAGATATAAGCTTCTCAATTAGAGATGTACAATAAAATTGCTGAGAAAGATGTGCCACTAGTGATATGATCTATAGCAGATAAATCATTTTGCTGTTGTAGGCAGTACAGGTTCTTGTACTGAAGCTTCCTAATGCAGTCTTAGGGCTAATTCTATTCATATCTTAAAATCTAATCTGTTTAATGTAGTATGAGAAAAATCTGGGTTTTGCTGAAGTCTTTATAAATGATGAAATCATTGAAATTCTATGATATCTGATCTTCTAACTAGAAAACTCTTCCAATGATACATTTGCATGAGCTGGCAATACTTAACAATATAATTTCCGTTACTTCATGCTGGGTAAGACAAAAATTGCCTGAGGTGAATGCTTTAAGCTTTCAAACATGAGAAAAAGGCTACACTGGTTTAAATGTCTGGAATGTGGAGCACTCAGGAATATGTGTCAGTGAGCATCCTGCAGAGCTGGGAGGGCTAGGGAGGTGCTTACCAGAAATTGTTTTACCTTAGTTGTTTCTATGACCATGGGGAAAAGGCAGGGAAGAGTGTGGTGAACAGACTGTAGGATCCTCTTGCCTAGGAGATCATGTGAAATGGTTGGTAGACTGGTAGACTGCTTCTGTTTCATCAGGTAGTAGTAGTGTGAGGAGTTTTTGAATTTACTTACATTTCGATGGTCTGTATCTTGGCCGTAAACCTTTCCCCTGAGTTGCCACTTTGTCTAAAAGGAAAGAAGTTTGAAAACGCAGGGAGGCTGTTTCCCCTCCCAATGTGTGCCCCCTATGCCGCTCGCACCACCCCCACCCCCCTTATCCATACTCCTAAGACTATAAACAAAGTGGTCCAATTATACTATTTCAGCAGTATTGTATTTAGCTTTTTGGGTTTGCATGACTGAAAACTGAGAGCAAAGCTGGGTAGATAGTGGCATTTATGGTCTTGGTTCCAACCACTGTGACAAGTTCTCTTCCTGTTGCAGCCTTTGATGCCTCCAGGAGAATATGACTGTATGGCTCTGTCCACCTCTGTTTTCTCTTTTTCTACCTTAAAATATCTCCTGAGTGAAAAAACATCCAGCACCCTGATCTAAACTCTGTTTAAACTCTTAAGGTCATTTTATAAATAAATGAAATTATTATAAACTATTGAAATAGTATGGATACCATTTTAAGGTGACTCATGAAGAGCAACCTACCCTGGTGGAAAGCTCACTAAAAGGCTCACTAACACAGAAATTGCTGAAAGTAGAGATCTAATTCATTTCTGTCATGCAATCTTGACTTTTTTCTCTTTCTATTTAAAGTATATGTATATTTATTTCAATTTAAGATACTGCAGGATTGTTGATTCACAGCGAATTGAAAAGATATTTTTCCTCCTTCTTTTTTAGTTATTTGAAAGTGACTCTAACTTCAGTTGAAAGCTATACTTGTCCAATCAGTATGCGAACTAACTTCTGACAGGTTCTCTTTCACAACTCATAACCTTTTTGTGTCATATCACTATGTTGCAATTTAATTTTTATAAAGAGGCATTTAAATGTTTTTATATCTGTTAATGAAAGTGTTAAAAACATCTGTCCTGAATTTTCTATATTAAAAGTCCTCCAGAATCCGTTCTTTCTTGGATGTTACAGCTATACAGATAAATGCTTTTTGATTCTCCGGTCAAACTGGAAAATCAAAACCAATTCTATTCGATTGTAATATTTCATTGACCTGAAAAATATTATAACATTTAATTTAGAAGAAAAACAATGATAATTTTATTACTTTTTACTGTTATTGCTACATACAGGCAATTTCTGAAAGAATAGTTTTGAGATTAGAAATTTGAATGTTTTATGTCTAAAATGTAAAAATAGAACATTTTCTTTATTAATTATTTTTTCTCACTTTTTTCTCACTTGCAATATTTGATATCAACTTTTGGTCAACCTAAAACCACTTACAAATTTTCATATGATTTTTGATTTATAGATGATAGTATGGGGAAAGTCTTATAAATACATATTGTTTTTATCTACCTGATGAAGTAGGAAATCCTATCCAAGAACTTGATTTTTTCATTTGGGAAAACAGATCTATAAGGTTTCTTGTGGCTAAGTGAGAGTCACATACAATGGAAAATAAAATGGAATATAAAACGGAATATAAAACCTTACTTTCATTGTACTATTCTGGTCTTCCTGAAAATAATATATAATCAGGTCCTCAGTTTCATTTTTTTCTGTTGGTTTTGTTTTTGTTTTTTTTTTTCCATTATTGTTCATGATCTCAGGAAGCATAATCCTCAAAAGAGATGAAACTTCTATTTTCCCATCTTCTTGAATTTCAAGTAAAGCAGTCACAGATGATCTATCTATTATCATCTAGGTTAGGACTGTTGAATGCAAATTACATTTTGTTTTGATTTGCTTATCTCCCAGAAAATCTTCAGAGTGTTACAGAGAGACTTGAGTCCTCATTCACAATGTTACTTATATATACAAGACAGATTTACTTTTCCAGAAAACAGTTTTCTTTTGTTTGTTTGGGTTTTTTTCCCCCAATGTACATCCATGGTTATGTATTGTTATCAATAAACATGTTCTTATTTGGCGGGAAGTTTTTTTTTTTTTTTTTTTTTCTTTTAGTGTAGATGTACAAGGTGTTTAAATGGATATATCTCTACCACTGCTTAGGCTCTTATTATGAAAGTCACACTTTCCTAGACATATTTTCTGTGAAATTCTATGCCAGCATTGATTTGAAAGAGTTGACGTACATTGATCCAGTATAAGAATGACAGCAATAAATGGGAGAATAAGTCCCTTTTTTAATCTCAAATCTCTCTTTTCATGGGTAATTTTTGTTTCTAAATATATACACAAAAAGTGCTACCAATATCAAATTTCCCTATTGCAATGCACAACATAGGACTTTATAATATATTCTACAGAATAAAATCCACAGCTTGTCAGTCATTGTAAAAAGATTTAAGCATTTCCAATCTGCAATTGCATAAATTAGTTGCTTGAAGAAAGACCCTAAGGCACTACAAAGTACAGAGTGTTAGACATTGTTGTAATTCATGAGGTGGCAAAACTTCCATTTTTCTCTGCACACTGTGCTAGTTAAAAAAACCCAGAAATTCTATGTTAAAAAAATACTAAAGACAAATTTGCGGGTGTTGTTTGTTGGTTTGTTTTGGGTTTTAGATTTGTTTTTGTTTTAAACCTATTTGCTGTTGGAATATATTATGATGTTGGCATCAGTTTCAAAGGGCAGGTTTCAGAACACCTTAAATTCTATTTATAATGGTGGAACTGAGACAGTGTGTATGTCAGAAATTGAAAACACAAAAACCCTTGCTTTTAGCATTCTGCTCATCACTGTGACAGAATTAGTGTACTAGAAATCTCCAGAATATTTTGCAGGATTGATACTGGGAGAAATAGCCACATGCTTTACACATGTCAACATAAATCGAGAAATAAATCCTTCTATGACAAATTCTAGCTATCATTATCTCCCTTTTCTTTTTCTCAAATAGTGTCAAGAACTAAATATGACAACACATATTTAATGCATATGCTATTATGGAAAATCATAGACTTATAGAATACTAGGTTGAAAGGTGTCTAAAGAATCATCTGGTCCTGCCTTTCTTGGCAAAAGCTTGATCTAGAAAGGATGGACTAGTACCCTGTCCAGTTGAATCTTAAAAGTGTCCAATATTGGGCAATCCACCACTTCCCTGGGGAGAGTATTCCAATGGCTTATTTTTCTCATTGTGAAAAAAACTTCCTCTTGTGTCCAACTGCAAGCTCCCCTGTAGTAACTTGTACTCATTACCCCTTGTCTTTTCCATGTGACTCCTTGTAAAAATGGAGTCTTCATCTTCTCTGTAGCCACCTTTTAAACACTGGAATATGGTGATAAGTTCTCCCCTGTGTCTTCTTCTCTCAAGGCTGAACAAAGCCAGTTCCCTCAGCCTTTCCTCATGTGGCAGGCTTCATGGTCCTTTGATCATCTTTGTGGCCCTTTTCTGGACCATCCCCAGCCTGTCCACACCTTTTTTGCGTAGTGGGGACCAAAACAACACAGTATTCCAGGTGTGGCCTGACAAGCACTGAGTAGAGTGGGGTACTGATCTCTTTAACCCTGCTGCTGATGCCCTTGTTGATGAAGCCCAGCATCCTGTTGGCTTGCTTTGCTGCAGCAGTGCGCTGTGCAGTCATATTGACCTTGTACACTAGGATGCCCATGTCCCTTTCCACAGAGCACTCCCCAGCTGGTTAGATCCCTGTCTGTGCTGCAGCCCCCAGATTATGTCTTTTGCAGGTGCAAGACCTTAAACTTGACCTTGTTAAACTCCATAAGTTCTTGTTAGCCCACTCCCCCAGCCTATCCAGGTCTTCCTTCAGGGTGGCTCACCCTTCTGAAGTGTCCACTTCCCCACTTAATATGGTATCACTAGCAAACTTCATCAGGATACACTTGATCCCATCATCCAGATCACTTATGAGGACATTAAACAGCTCTGGGCCCAGCGCTGATCCCTGGGGGACCCCACTTTTGGCACGTTGCAGTTTGAGAAGGAGCTGTCTGCCACCACCCTGGGGTGCCACCTGCCAGCCAGCTCCCACTCACCATGCAGACTGCTTGTCTGGACCATGGGGCATCAGCTTCTCTAGGAGGAGGACACTGGAAACCATATTAAAAGCCTTGGAGAAATCCAGTTAGACAATGTCCATCGCTTGCCCCACATAAACTGAGCAGGTTACTTTGTCATAGAGGGCAATCAGGTTTGACAAGTATGATTTGACCTTGCTGAATCCGTGTTAGCTTTTCTCAACCATGTGCTTCATTTGACTTGTGAAATTCCCCACCCAGGAGGATTCTTTACATAACTTTCCCAGGCACCAAAGTAAGACTGATGGGCCTATAATTTCCTGGATCCTCCTTTAAGGCCTTGTTATAGATGGGAGTGACATTAGCCTTCTTCCAGTCTTCTGGGTTGTCCCCCAGTCACTACAACTTCTCAAAGATTATGGAGAATAGCCTCAAAACAGCAACAGCCAGCTCTCTTAACAGCCCCAGGTGGATGTTGTCAGGGCCCATCTATTTGTTGGGGCCAAGTTCCTGTAATAGTTCATCTACCAAAAGTAGTCATAAAAATACTTTTATAAGTAATTTCATATTAAATTGACTAAAAAATTCTTATATGTCTGTAACTATTAGCTCAATAAATCAAAATACTTCCAAGCTTAAAGAAAAAAAAAACAAACAAACACATAGATTACTTTAAAATCTACTTTCATTCTTATTTTATCTAGAAAAGAATAGATCTAATACTCAATTGCAGAAAAAAGTAATTAAGGAAATTTTGTTATGATCTGTTTGCTTTGTATGAATTCAATAAATAAAGACTGCATTTTCTGAAGCTGGAGAAATACATACCAGAATCTCAAATAAGACAAATCAAGTGGTTCATATGTATCTGTGCTGTGGACAGGGATATCTAACAGAGATTGTTCTGGAGTGTGCAATTGCATCTTATTCTGCTGTGAGTTAATGGTTCCTTTAGAACTGGATTTTCTTTGTCTCATAAAATTGTGTTATTCTATGTTTAAAATTATTTTCAGGTGTGCCTGTACATATTCTGGAGTGTGCTGGCAGAAATCTTAAATCAATATACTTACACTGGAAAACACTGCAGCAGAGATCCAGGTCCAGATGCAAAAAACCCACTTGCAGTTGATACAGTTTCTTCTTTCATTTGGGAAACTGATATTAGCTCTGCTCCCTGAAGAACCTTTTGTTGATATAATATCTGCCTTTATGAAAAGGATTTTTTGGAATGATGACACTAGTATATCTATGCTGACAGATCTTTTCAGAACAACTTTCTGAGTAATCCTGTTGATACCAGTGAGACTGTTCACAGACTAAGTTGCCATCAAGCAGGTATACAGGCAAAAGTCACAATAGAGGAGTTAACAATCAGGAGGAAAGATGGTATAAAATGTTGCTTTTTGGAACAAAGCAGACTATTCACCCAACAAATGACATAACCAAGTGACCAACTTAGAGGGAACTGAAACTGTGAGTGAAACAGCCTGGAGAGTCTGCCAAAAAGCCAGATGCTGCTACTGAAAAACTACCTCCCACAAACTGGCATTGGTATCTTACAGAGCTGGCACTCAGTAGCACCTGCTTTGCAGAACCACAGTCTGTCTCGAACACAGTATTTTACTACCCTTCCCTGTTATCAATAAATGGATAATATTCTGTTTTCACATATTAAATTCTCCTTGGCAACTGTTGTTCTTTTGACAAATGTAAGCAAAAAGAAAGTAAATGTGAACACAATGTTTTTGGTTGGAAAAGAAGGGTGATTTCTTTTAAAAATGCTGCACAGGGCATAAGATCTCTAAACCTTGTTGTTTGCTTACTAGCGTAATTTATTTCCTCAATATTTTGACATCATCTAGGGATGACTGTTGGCACAAGAACTGTCACTGCTTGGAGGAAATGAGCAGTTTAATGAATTTCTCTTCTCTGAGCCATTGACAATTAAGGTTATTGAGCCTGTTGGATGTGAAAAGGAAGTTTATGGGCATTTCCGGTGCATATAAAAGGAATAAACTCTATCTTTCTACTGTGTTTTCTGAAGAATGCTTATAGAAAGGACTTGGAAAGAAAGAAAAACAACCACATTCCCAGATTTGAAAGCACTCCTGTATTTTATTGAGAAGGGAACTTCTGCTCAAGAATTAGCTCTTGGTTATGTGAGGCTAGTTTTTATAGTCGTCGTGAAGTTCTGCTATGTGGAACAGCTCCTGTCCAGTGTGAGCTGGAAAGCTGGTGTGATGACTATAAAAGCAGAAACCAAGGAAGTGCTTATTTTGGACTGAATTGCATCCATAGAGGAATTTTATTGTCACAAGTCTACAACAGTAACATCCCATTAACAAATCTAGACATAGCTACTTAAGAAAAGAGGTTCAATAGAATCAATGGAGAAATTGTTTCTCATTAATTGATAAAAAAATAAGTAATATATCTAGACAGAAGTTTTCTGGTTTTTCTCTCGGAAGAAAATTCTCACTTGCTCATCATCAAAACAGTCAGGATGCAAATGGAGGCCATCATAAAATAATTCCAACAGAATTTCTAAGAACAAAACTGTTGACACTTTGCCACTGCTAGGACATGTGAACTACAGAAGAAAAAAAAGTGGCTGCTGCAAAAGCAGGGAAAGCACAATCTTATCAGTAGCTGTTCATATATATCAGTCACTTGTGACCGCAAATTAAACACTGTAGCTTTGGGAGAGTCATTCTTAACTCAAGCTACATAAGCTATGAATACTTCTGATCATATATTTCCCCTTATTTCCATTGGAAAAAACCCTACTAGGTTACAGATTGACTTGAAAAGATTGTGTTTTCCCCCATTATCACTGATGTCTCAACCACAGAAATGTTAACAGACTTGGTAAGAGTTCATTGTTACATAATGGAAGGGGAGTATCTGGTGACTGCCTCATTATTTTCAATACAACACTGAGATTGCATTAGGAATATCTGAAATGTAAGAAACCCATTGTAATCAAAGGGATCAGACTTTGCCAGTATGTTTTTAAATGAACTGAAGACACTTCATATATCAAGAATGCTGTGCTATTTTCTGTGTTTGAGTGGACAATCATGCACTTAGTCACCGCGGGACTTGATATTTGTGCTAAAATCCCTCTGGGCAGAATGTTTCAGGGAGCAGCGATGGCAGGTGGCTCCCTGAGGGAGGTGAGCCAGCATCTGCAGGTGGTGGCATGTGTGGCAGGGCACCGACATCACAAAGGTGGAACATGTTCCCACAGCTCCCAAGTAAGGAGGACAGAGCAGGACCAGTGCTGGGAACCAGGGTCAGACACAGACCAGGAGCAGCTAGACAGGGATGGGATGTGGGGACAAAGGTGGGGGTTTGGGTCAATGAGGGAGTGGCTCCCAGACTTTGTCCCATGTCACCACCACATTGCATCAGAGTTGGCTCCCACCACCTGCACCCCAGCCCTGGGAAGGGGAAATGTTATGCATAACTTTTCATTTGATCTTTCAGGTTGTATAACAGTTCTCTGCATCTGCCAAAGGAGTTTCAAAATTGTAGGTTACCTTTCATCTTTGCAAACTGCCAGAATTAAAGTGCTAGAGTATGTTCCTGAAGACACTTCATCAATATTATATTGCTTTTTTCAAAAGGTGTTCTAAAAGTTTTCTTTGCTCCAGTCTTGAAATTAAGTGAGTAATTCTTATATTTACTAAAGTTTATGGTATTCTCCATTAACTGAAAGATGTGTTTCCACAAAGGATTTGGTGGGTAATTAGTTGATCATAAATTTTATCTTCTCTAGAAACATATTTTGGCCAGTCATGAGAGAATATATTTAATTCAGCATCATATGCTATGTTTCAGATGCCTTACTTCATATTTTGATTTATATGAATAAAATTACTTTAACGAGATTCTCCCTAAACAAATTGGGCATCATGGACTTCTAAGAAAATGGTAAGACTTACTAAAAATGAGACTGCTATGTGATATGGAATAGTTGTTACTGCAAATGCAAATATGCTTTATGAGTCTTGTGATAGGAAATTGTTTTAAATTTGATCTTCAAATCTTCCATTCCTGAAGTTTCAAGAAAATGAGAGTATTATATACACTCATACACCTAACACACTTTGGAAAAAATATTTTCTGTATATAATTATATTCAGGTAGAAATCTATTTTGACGTGAATTCACTGAATTCAAATAAAGTTGCTTAAGTCATAAGCAGTGTTACCATTTTAATTTAAATCAGGCATACATGCAAATGTACAAAATGTAGCTGAAAAGAAGTATAATTTTAAATAATGAACTCAAAACTAAGAAAACTTTATTTTATATTTGGCGACTATGAGAAATATACAGAAGAGAAAAACAGTTGTTTTCCTAAAGTAAACGGTATTTTCTTAATGTATCCCCGAAGGAAACTGTTGTCTATTACTTTTAATGTAGATTTCCTTTACTTCCATACAAGGTGGAAAATCACTGAATTAAGAGTTAGAGGATGAAAAGAAGTATGCCAAAACCTTCATTTTGAACACTGGCAAATGGTTTGTACTCAAATGCAAAATGTATGATTACAGTTCTCCATTTCAATCAATTTATTGGAAGAATTATTCTGTAAAAACTAGAAAAGTGTTCACACAATAAAACAGTATGGGTGAAAAATCAAAAGTCTGTGTAACGTTCAATTTTATTAAATATGTGATATTAAAAAAGGCTTCTAATACAGCTCCTCTCGAATTTTCTATTTAATTCATTTTCTCAAGAAAAAACATAATTTTCACATTATTATCATTTTCCAGAAGATATTTTAATTTTTTTGCATATCTTCATTTCCATTGGGAATAAGAAAGTGAAATATTTATCTTCTGATAACATCAAACTCTACCATATTTTTTTAAATCCTCAATATCTATTCAAATCAATTTCACAAACATAAAAATGCATTTCCTCGTGGTTCATTGCATTATGGAAGCTGTTTTTCTGACTTTCCTTTTTTTATATACACAGATCTTTGTTCCCCAGAAAGGTGTTCCCAGATTTTTCTAATTCAGGCTATTTTGGGGATGTTTTCCCATATTACTACTGAAACTAGTATAAAATCCTAATATATTATCTCAACCTGCAAGCTTTGTAATTTTCCCGTGGTTCCTAGACGCTATGCCCACATAATTCCTCCTGCCTGCTCTATGCTGATAAGCACTTTCTCACGATGTTATGAAGCTCAGCTGAGTAACATACAGAAGGTAAAGAAGAAATCAGGTGCTTGGAGGACCAAAAGACAGAAAATAAAAGATACCTTTATATTTATCTTCTGTGACCCTTACTTCCCCAGTGGCAAGTGAGTAATTGGTGTGGACAAATAGCACATAAAATAGCTCTTTAATCTTGTGTAACTCCTCCTCTAGTTGTGGACTTTTTTCAAAACAGATAAACTGTAAATTATCCACCATGAAAGTTATAGGAACATTAACTGGCAAAATAAAACTCTAGGAGAAATTGTTTATTTGGACCAGCAATTCACACAAATTATAGCATAGAGACAGTTATCAGAAAAATATTTGTGTCATTGCTGCAGAGGAGGAGATTTTGATCTAGAAAGAGATTATTTTGCAGTTTGAAAAGTAGTTACCTGCAATATGACAGCAGATTGTGTTGATGATATTAATGGAATGAAACCCAGCACAAGAAAATTCAGAAGTCTGGGGAAAATGCACAGTAGATGTGGCTCAATTTATTTAACTTAAATGAAAATACTCCACATATTTTGCTCGACTTCTTTACAACAACATAATATATATTATATATATCTCTATAAAATACAATGCAAATCAATAACCAAACTAATATATATTCAGTTCAGTGAGCATACACACACCTTCATTATTTAACAGATTAATACGTTAAATTGTTCTGAACATCTTTTATCCATGAAAACATATGTATGAATAATAAAACAGATGGTCAGTTCCTTCTTACACAGTAGATGAATTTGTGAATGCAGTGTCAACTCATAATTGAGTTGAAATCCTGTAACATTATTTTTTAAAGAAATCTGTCTTTTCCAATTATCATTTCCTGATTCACATTACCAGAAAGATTAGATGGATCCCTGCAATTAATAAAATAAGATATCCCAAGATAAGAAATTTCCACAGATGGAGAGGAAGCAATTGGCAATGCACTTTGACCTACAGTTAAGCAAGATATTGTCCCTTCATGCTTGGTTTGATTTCTTTTCCTCTGAGGCATCCTGTCCCCTGATTGCCAAGTACATACTTTGGGGAAGACATACTTACAGATACTTACGGACACTTTGATTTTCTTTCTATGCAAACTGCAGTAGTGATGTCCTCTAAACTGAGATCTATAGGCAAGACACTCAAGGAGACAAATTAACTCCTGTATTTTGCATTGCATATGTGGTATGTCTACAGAACTAAACAAACATTTTTTTCATTGTTGTGTGTTTCTCATTTCTTGATGTCAGTCAAGGGTAAGTGGTGTATTTAGCAGGGGGGTATAGGTTAATTACGGGCATAAGCACAGTTTCTGTTGCATGTGATGTAGAGTCACAGCATCTGCTGTGCACTTGCATAAAACTGCAGTGGGCAACATGGGGGAAATGTAGTGTCATGTTGAAATAATGGCCTGAAACAATAGGAGCACCTGCTTCTTCCTAGGGATCTCCTGCATATGTTACTGTACACATTAACTGCATCTTGCTGTAGCTGGTAACTGTCCACTTAATATCCGCATAGTCAGCATGGGTCTAGTGACCACTGCTTTGGCTCAAATCAGTGGCTACAGGCTCAGCATCACTTCCAAAGTTAAATCAGTTCCTTATACAGGATACCATTTATGTCCTATGTGTTGCCATCTGTCATCCATATATCATCAGATGCAAATTTAATTAGTAAATTACTCTGTCCTTAAACTAGGTACTCCAACTTCAGTCATTATCAGAAAAATGTGTGGAGTTTAAATACTATATTTGGACAGTTCCTGGATTGAATTTCCTCACTATACTATTAATGTTTTATATATAATGCTTTTCCATTTTTATTAGACTGTATATGTCCAGCTCATTAGTCTTATGCCTCGCTTCTTGCAAACATCCAATGTAAGCACCGTTCCTCTGCAATACTTTTCACAGCTGTAATAGTTCACCTTTTTAAAATCTACAAACTTTTCTCCAGCCTCTAATGTAATGCTTATCTTACACGCACTATGACTGTTCAAAAAGGCATTTTAATTTTTGAAAGAGGTGTTGTCTTTGAGAATTGGTCTAAATGCTTGAATTGTGGCTACTAACAGTTATGCTGATGAGATCACTGAAAAAAAATAAATGAAGAAAATGGGAAAGGGAACATTCATCAGCAACTGGTTATACAACAATAGCACTCTATAAATGGGATGAATAAAAAAGAGGGTTGGTTCCTCATTTCTATCCTTGACTCAGTGAAAGGGAATATTTATTTTAAGGTACAGTTCACACAATACAGTACAATGTAATGTAGACAGGACAAGTCAGGAGATATGCTTTGGACAAATTGAGCTGAACCTCCTAATCTGCTGACATTTTTTCACAATTTGATCTATCTGCCTGCCCATTATCCTATTATCTTCATCCAATATCACAGAGTAGAAATGTTAATGTTCTAACATATTTTACATACCAAATATTTTGTATATAATTCAAATGTACCAGTCCTGATTCAAACCTGCAGCATGCACTATAAACAGCAATAAAACCTTCTCATAGTTGCTATAAATAACCAAATAGAGGCAAAGCTAAGAAACACAAGTCCTGAGAACTGAAAAAAAAAGAAAGAATGAGAGCATAAAACAGATTTTAGACAGGTGGTTTTCTGGTTTGTTTTTTTTTCCTCTGTCCAGGAAGTATAAAATTCAAATACTAAAAGTGGTTACAAAGATGGGACTATTTGTGCATATCAGTGGTGAGGACAAGTAAAATAAAGCAAGCAAACCGAAACAATTAAGAGCAGAAAGTAAAAGATAAAGTTAAAACTAACCAAGCTCAACTATGAAAATAAATTAAAAAGAACCCTAACCCCAAGACACATCATGGGAAACCATCTACTAGTTATGCACTCTCAATCTCTTTCTCAGTTTCACATGTCTAGAAGGTGTGCTGTCATGTGTTCCTACTGCATCAACATTTAAATGAAATCAAAAGCAACAGTAAAATCCCTATTAGACTTACTGGGGCTACTCTGTTAAGTTCAGGCTCTAGCTTTTGAGGTTTTTAATGTTGTTTTTTTTCTAATATCTTTGAGGAGATATGACTAAGAAAGTGTAAATATGTATTTTTTTCATTTGAAATATCACCAACATATTTTTATTAATGTATTTAAAATATTAAGAATATCTGCCAGTCTTTAAGTCTCCACCATCTAGGGGTAGACACAGCTGTAAGAATGACATGAGCTACACTATGTTTTTTGTTGTAAAATTAACAAGTATGCTGAAGAAAATCTTACTGCTTGCTGCTGTACCAAAACGACAAACTAGCTTTCAGTTATCCTGTCCTCTGTTACTTATAGTTCTTACAGTTGCTATTACTACATAACATGTAACACATTCACCAAAATTTAGGGTAATTCTGATTTTTACCTATATATAATTATGGGTTTTGAATCTGTTTGGGTAAGACCACTAAGGGCAAATTCTTACAGGGCTACATTTTTTTGTCTTGCTCAAGATGTGATAAGATTGAAAGCAGAGGTTAAAGGAATTCAGCTTTAAAGAAGAGTAAAATTTTTTCATGGAAAAGGATTATGAGGATTCTAGCCAAGAAGAGGTGTTTTCAGCAAGGGGAAATTCTATGGAAACCATAACCGAGGTAAAAACCTTCTGCAAAAGCTTGGATGGCTTCAAGGACAGAAATCAAGGAACCCAACAGCAGTGAATACTCACCTTGTAAAGTCCATAGACAAAATTTTATATTTAGGCAGAACTTTTGAAAGTGGCTGCTGCTGTCTGATGACCCTCCTTCCCATACAATACTTTCTAGCCTAAGCTCCTCCCACAGAAATAACAATGTCTAGATAAGGAATGAGCTTTCTAGTCCCTCTTGTGAGGTCTTTTGATCTCATCACATTTGACAAGAAGGGCAATCAACTACTGGAGTAAGTTAAGCTCATGAAAAGTAGTCTGTATTTCTGAACAAATCTAACTATATTATCTCAGTGACAACTTTCAGCCTTTAAGTCTTTGGCTCAAATAATATTTTCAGGCATTCAAGCCAAATTTTCAACACAAGTGTGTGCCAAAAATCTCTTGAAAATTCAGTAATATTTCAATTCCAAATTAAAACCAAATATTTCTAGATTTTTAAGACAAAACAATGCTTTAGCATTGAAGCCATGCAAAATCGTTAACATTAAATGGTTTTTAGTTAGGCCAATAATAACTGACATCTGATTTAGCTTTAACATTTACAACACTGTTGAAGTTGTGTGTTTTGTGGTTTTTTTTCCACTTTACTGTGTGATACTGATGTCGGTATTTGCAATAAAACACGACAATTAACTGCAGGCTTGAATTTTTTAAATTAAATACTGCATGTTTTAAAGAAGTGCTCTGGTCTGGCAGACAGAGAAGGAAAATAAAGCCATACCTGCTAGAGCACCAGTGCTGGTTAGTGGGTACCCATCAGCTTGCATCATTTTGGGATGGAATGTGAATGCACCTCATTTCCTTCCGTGTTTTCTTTTTACTGCATGGAAGAATGATAGATCAAGTCTATCATAATTACTATGACCAAATATTGCTACAGTTACTACTGTGGACAACATACAGTAGGTAGACATATCCTGTGATATTGAACAAGTCCTTTCTTTTCTAAAGATGAGATAATAAAAAATATTTTCTTAGTGTGTGTGAGGAGGCTCAAGAGCTATCTCTGCAGAAACAATAGTTTCTAAAGAAAATTCAAAAGCAAGATAACCTGTTAAGTTTATATTTTGATATATATCTCTTGTGTTCACTCTGCTTTTGAGAGATTAAACATTTATACCAACTTTGTCTTACATAAGCATATCTCTAGGCAAAATATTACCGACTTCTACATTATTGCTGATCGTTTTATTGAGGGAACAAGTCAATTTTATGTTGGTGTTAGTAAATGTTTATGACAATTTTGCATGACTGATTCATATGACATAGGATTTCTGCTTCTTCTGTTGTTACAGTGTTTCAGAGAAATTGGTTAGCATCAATTTCCATGACAGTAATAGAAGAATGGCAGGACATCAGATAGGAGAATACTAACAGGCCACTGTATAGGAAACCTGTCAAAATTTTTTCAGGTCAGGAAAAAAAAAAAAAGTCTGGTGACAGTTCCTGGAAGGACTGGCATAACCTTCATATCAAAATGGATTATTTAACTTCTTGGCAGAATATTTCACTGAAAGATGGAATGCACACTACTATATACATCTAATATTAAGCTTATACTAAGGCTGTGAATGAGAAGAAAAGCTGCAAATGAAATTCTCAGGACCTTTGTGAAGGAGAGTAAGAAAGTGGGTCTCCTGTGTGGGACATCCAATTCAGTGATTTTATTTCAGGCAAACTTCCAGTCATGTCTTCCCTTCAAAAACCTGCAAAACTGGGCTGCTCAGCTGACAGTGCCCACAAGGGTGGGATTTGTTTTCCTTTAGAATCTTTAAGAGATAAGCAATTAATTTAGACATCTTAAGATTTAAGCAATTAATTTAAACCATAAAACACTAACTCTAGAACTACTTTTGCTTTCTTGATGGGAAAATAGAGAAAAAACACTTCAGGCATGGATATAAAGTTGGAAGAAAGAGATCTTAAAATTCTTAGTGTCACTAAGCTTCTGTCCTCATGCAGTTGGATCAGGGTTTGACTTTTTGCAGGGTTATCAGGCCAGTTACTTCAGGGCATTGCTTTTCTTTTATTTTACCATACTTCTATGGTAAGATTTTTCAGATACTGTGATGCACCTCTTAAAAGCTGTCTTTAAAAGACTGGGGGGGGGGGGGGGTGTGTGTGGTCCTGGCCAGCAGCCAAACTCCCACTTGCCTTTCACTCCCCCATCCTGTGGGATCAGGGAAAAATAGAAGGAAGAAAGGAAGACTTGTGGATTGAGTAAAATGGGAGTTCAATAGGGAAAGCAAAAACTGTATGTGCAAGGAAGACAAAAAGAGCAATTTATTCACTATATCACATCAATAGGCAGATGCCCAGCCACTTCCAGGACAGCAGGGCCTCAGCATGCATAGCAGTTGCTTTGGAAGAAAATATCATAACCGTGAATATCCTCACCTTCCTCCTCCTTTGCTTCATCTTTTATTGCTGAGCACAATGTCATGTAGTATGGAATATATCATTAGTCAGTTGTGGTCAGCTGTCGTGGCTGTGTCCCCTCTGAATTCACCCTTAGCCTGCTAGTGAGGGGCAGGGGTGCATGGGGCAGGAAGAGAGAAAGTCTCAATGCTGTGCAAGCACTCTTCAGCAGTAGACAAAATGTTTCTGTGTTACCAGCACTGAGCCCAGAGTGCAAAGCACAGCACTATACAGGCTGCTATGAAGAAAGATGGCTTCATCCCAACCACACCCAGTACAATCTCCACCCCTTATTCCATACCATTTCTATCATGCTCAGCTCCACGTTATCTGATACATCTATGAATCCTGACTGTCTGTCCCATTTATGCTGTTTCATTTCTATACCCTGCTCAAACCTTTCTACTTATGTAACCCATGCTGCATTATATTTGATACTTCTACCCCATACCTTTCTATTTCCTCTCCATTCTATTGTCATTCCCAAAATACCCTCTTACTACCACTCAGAACTTATACTACATACTTAAACCATCTTAGAATCCAACAGTCAGGTTTACCTAGCCTCATTAATCACTACTCCTTCTCCCTTGCTGTATACAGACAAAGATATTATCCTCCCATTCGACGCCTCTCTCAAAAGTCAATAGGAACAGTTGATTTGTTGGGGCCACACCTGTAAAGATGATCCTTTAGGGCAGAAGAAGCATCATGCTGGATTGTGAAGTGCCAAGACTGTCTCTGGTTGTGTTACTATCACACTGTGAGTGAGACTCACTCTCCACTGCTTCAATGTTCCTGCTGTATTTCTTCCTCTAACATACAACTCAAGTAATGGATTATTTTCCACCAAGGTTATATCTCCTAGAGGTACACAATGGATTTTCCCATTTTTCTGCATTACCCACCAAGTGCACCCAGGTACTTGAGCAAAGAAAAACCTATGAATGGGCTAGCCTATTCCCAAGCAAGGAGCCACCCACACTGCCTTTTCCAGCTGCTTCTCTATGCACACTATGGAGACCTTATCTTATCCTTCAGTATGCAGCAGCTTTGTCTGGACAGGACCGGGATGGGTGGCAGATCCTCTGGTGTTAACCAGCCAAGTGGCTTCTGCTAGATTTGCGTCTCAGTGTTTCCATTCCCTGGTGTACAATTCTCTCAGCATAGACTTTAGCCGTCCACTGTATCATTCATGATTTCTGGAGGTTTGTGGGTGTTAAGGTGGTGTGGTATGGTTCTACAGCAACATTTTCTACCTGGGCATCAATGTCTTGCCACAATGCGGCAACCCAGGTGGGTTTACCTCTGTGCTGCCAATTGGTCTACTTCTACTGATACAGCCACCCCCACGGGACATTTGCAACCATCTATGAGTGAGGATAGAGATAGAGTATTGGACACTTTTTTCATTCAGCGATCTCTCGGGCCAGCTGGATGCTGCCTTGACTGGAAGTTAAAACACATTTTATTCCATCTGAACAAAATCTGCTTGCTGGCTGTTCTGAACCTTGTACACTATGATGGTCTGCTTTCATTTGACATCCTTTAATTTGTTTCAAATACAAAAAAGTGGACAAGTTCCACGTTCCTGATGGGATTGCCTATACTGACTCCAGGAATTTTTACAATCTAAAATCAATGAAATACCTACTGAGCATTAAGAACTAATTTTTTGAATAGGTTACATATGTTTCTAGGGTGAAAATCTGCATTATCAGTGAAAAAATCATCATATGAGATCTAAGAAGAAACTCCCATAAACCAAACCCCTTTGCACTCAGTAAAGCTTCAGTATAAGATATTTTTAGAAGATACTTTATTTTACTTTATTTTTGAGAAGATATTTTACTTCTGTAAAAGTTAGTCTATTCAAGTAGCCTATGAATGAACAGCGTTTAAAGACAAAGAGAATCTTACTGATTTCCAAAAAAAAACACTTCACAAAAGAAAGTCACATGGAAAGAAATTTATAAATTCAAGATAAAGAAATACAAACATTTTTTGTGCTGTTAAATATTAGTTGCAGACTCTACATGACAATGGAATAGAAGTTATTTTCTATAAAGGAAAATAGGAGAAAGAGAAGAAATAAGGAAAGAAATGTTTCAAGGAGAATATCTTACTTAAGATTAATTTGGTTTTGGTTATAAATTTTAATATTTCTCCACAGCACACTAATTGAGCTGCAATGTGCATAGAACCTGACAATACAGTTTTACGTAGAAATGCATCTTGTAGACAGCAAAGAAGGAGTAAATGGTTAGATTGCAATGTAGTTTTTGATAAAAAATGTGAAAGCCTGCAAATAACAACAAATAAATAAATTACAATAATGCTACTACTAACAAAAACAATAATAAACAACATTACTCAAGCGATTTTAAATTGGAAAAGACATGACTGAGATGACATTATAAAGTTATATAAAATCCTTAATGGACAATGTTTATTCTTTAGAATTTTATTTCTCTTGTCACAAGAGTTTATGGACAATTGAAATTATTGGTTGGCAGGTTGAAAAACAGCCAAACAAGCATTTTCATACATTACAGCACTGAACTGTGGAACTGCCCCAAAGTGGTGTAAAGGCTGAAAATATTAACTGTTCAAAAAAAGGTTAAGAAATTTATGAAAGATGGTTCTATCAGACACCTTATACACAATAACTCATGTACAAACTAGTTAACACTAAGATGCCTGTTGGGTACATGGGTAGCATTGTTTTAAATGCTTAGGCAATAGTATGACAGTGCCGAGAACCAGCTACCGAGAAAGAATTTCAGTGAGACCCTTTGTTACTGGTTGTATAGTCTTACAGAATTCAACATTATTCCTGAAACAGCTATGGAAGTAATAGTCTGTATAAAATTCCTAACGGTCACACCTAACAAGAATGAACAAATTCCTTATCTTTCTTACACCCACCTGCCTGACTGATGGAGAAACTGAAGAATTCACTGGAAGAGGCTGACTTCCTACATGGCACACAGAGTACACCTGTCTCAGGCTATGTTGATTTTCATAGGAATAACTGTTGCATGTCAGTTAATCCCATGATCAAGCTTAAAGAAAGAGTGTACTCTTCAGAGAATGCAGCAGAGTCAACAGTGCACATAACAGAGTAAACAAGAGGGGGAAAACCAAGCAAAAAGCACCAAAGAATCTTACTTTTTCTTCTTTGCTCCCATCCCTTATCTCCATGATATTTATAGATTCACATATCCTTTAACTCTTAATGTCACACATTCAAGTAAGAATTCTCAGGATCTAAAATCAAAGTAAGTAAGGTAACTTGTAAGTTTAAGCTTCAAGTCTCAATCTTAAACCAGGTTTGATTACTTCTTTTAAAAGAATGTATGGTATGTACATATGTCCTATTAGTTATTCTGGGCTTTATAATAATTGACACTCTATCCATGTCTCATACATTAAAATATTGAGAGATAAAGGAAAGTATTTCAGTTATCAGACTGCTTCTTTTCAACAGTTTTTCATGTGTTTCAATTTAAGATGTGATCAGTTTGCAAAGATGTAATGCACATTTATGTAAGTCTCTGGGCAGTGACTCAGAGAAAGAAGCAGAAACCAAGAAAACAGACTTGAATGGAGGTGTTACAGACACTTTGAGGAGGAAGGAAGAACAAGATTCTGCTCCTTAGAAATGCTCCTGTGCTGAAAAGAGAAAAAGAAATGCTCCAAACAAGGTGACTGTATTAAATCAAAATGGGGGAGAATAGAAGACAGCAGTTCATATAAGACTGGAAGATACATATTAGCACTTTTGATTTTATTTTTTTTCCCCATTAACTGCACATGACTGCTTTACAGCTCACTCCTGAATTTGGCCTGTCAGTGAAAGTAAATAACATGGAGGTGTTTAAGCTCACATAGAATTTCACTGGTGACCCTACATGCAGGGCTGAGAAACTGGTATAATACAAAAGTGACCCTGTCATATCACTTACTGAAATATGCAGCTGGGATCCTTGATCTCACTGGGGACTATTTACTCTTCAATTTTCCTCAGTCAGTCATCATAAATGACAGGATGGTTAGTTATGCTAGCAGTATGGTGTGGTAGGGTAAAATGGATTATAGTCTGGATTTAGAAGTAAAAAACTAATGCTGAGTTCTAATGCTGAATTTTCTTTGGAAAATTCCAACAGAATTTGAAAGAAATACACTTGCACATGAATACCTAAAAGTATGTATTTTATTGGGAAATTATAATCTTTTTGTTGAACTTTGGAAACAGCCCACAAAATTTCATTGTAGTCACATTGTTCTAAGGTTTAGAAGGTGACTATTTTGTATTGAATTCCACAGCCATGGGAACTTACCCTAGTGGAGTTTAAGACCATATTCTCGGATGACTTGACTAAAAATCCACTGAAGCCAAGAGGAGAATTCTCATTGCACTTTGAGATAGGTCTATTATGTATCTCTCCAACAAGATTTATCATAATTGAATTCTATTAGACAATATTTACTGGCATACATACTGCATATGCAAGTGTTAAACTTTTTATTTAATTTTTTGCAGTATGTGGAACTATTCACTATTACTGTTCTAGCAGTTAATCACCCTCCACTACTTTGTATGTACCCATATCTCAAAATACTAATGCTGTCCTAAAAATCATAAATATCACCACTTGGATTCCCCACTTTTTAGAATCTTCCTGATGGAGGGGTTCATCTTGGTTGCCTATATTAGAAATTTAAATGCTCCAATCAGCAAAGAAATTTGTGGGGTGCTCTGTGTGAAAGTTGTTTGTTTCCTACATATTAATTTGCTATAATAACAGACCAGAAATTACTACTATTCCTGCAATCACTTCTTGAGCTTCTGTATTCTTAAAGCTAAAATAAGAAGTTCATCAAGCTACAGAGAGCTGAGCACAATGATGTTAGCTATATATAGTTTGTGTGAGAAGTCTAACTATTGGCTTTTCTCTGGTATGGATACTTTAATGATGTCATGCAACCAGTTCTAATCTGTAGAAGCTAGATCACTGAAGGCCATTAGGATTTAAAAAGATTTATATACCTTCTTTAGTAATTACATTGTCTTTAGGTCTTAATGTCCTAAACTTATGTTTACAATTCAGGACTTCATTTCACAGGGTTTTCTATCCTGGACATTAGGGAAAGGTTCTTCACTGAGAGGGTGGTCAGTCGCTGGAACAGGCTCCCCAGGAAACTGGTCACAGCACCAAGCCTGTCAGAGTTCAAGGAGCTTCTAAACAATACTCTTTGTCATATGGTTAACTTTTAGGTAGTTTTGTGTGGAGCAGGGAGTTAGACTTGATGGTTCCCTTCCAACTTGAGATATTCTATGATTCTACAAAAGACATTAAATCCTGAAAATTTTGCTTAATACTGGTCTTAATAATAGTCCTCAATGTAGATCCATGCAGGCTGACCAGAAAGAGAAGAAAAAAAAAAATAAAAAAGAAAGAATGAAAGAAAGAAAAAAGCAGATTAAAGGCTCTTATGGCACTCCAATACAGTTTTGTAATCTGTACAAAATACAATTTTGTTGCTGTTGGCTGTAGGTTTCTGTCTCCCATCTTCCAGGGTTTCTTATCCTGCAGTGACTAAGACTGATAGGAGAATTAGGCAGAGGGGTCATTAGAACACATGTAGGGTAGCCTAGGGCTGGAAAAAGTAAAGTTCTAATTCATTAATTTGGATGGAAATGACACCTCAGCTAAGCCAGGAGCAAAACTCCCTTGATGAATGGGAGCTGAACAAGCAGTTAGGTTTCTGTGTTTGTAATACACAATAGCTGTTTACAAAAGGTGCTGTTGATTTTTGTTTAGTATTTTTTTCTTAACGCCATAGGCTGTACTGAAAACTTTGCATGTCCTCATCATGATTCATTTTAAATACATTTTTAAAAAGGCCAGATTGAAGAGGTCATACTTTTTTATTCTACACATACTTTATTTTATGTTTGATTGTGAGAATGCATACTATGGGCAATGAGAGATATGTCTTGCATTTTTACAAGAGACTAAATTCTTTTGTTTAGATCAATAGACCAAATTCATTCTTCAATGTGTTTGCACTGGGGATGAATTTGACTCTGGTGTTTTGCAAATAAAACATAGCTGAAAATTGGAAATTGCTGCTGACTGTTCAATATCTAAAAAGCAGTACATTTTAATGTGATTTTGATTCATGACTTTTTCCCTCCCCCCACCCCCCACCCAGCTTGTATGATCCAGTGCATTAAAAAAAGGAGTAATAAAAAAGATGCTATGTAAGGTTGTATTATTCCATTATAATACTATGGTAAACAGTTGGTTGCATAAAAAAAAATTGAGAGGGGATCAATAAAAATGAAAGCAACTGAACAGTGGTGGTTTAATTTGTTTGCTCTATGAATATGAAGGAAATCCACTAGCTATTTTTCACTTCAAGAACATAAACAGTAGAAAGAAGACAGCATGATAAGAATTTACAGGTATGCTGTTTTGGTAGGAAATTGGATATTCTGTTGAATGATTGAACAATACATCTACGTCATTTTGTTTTGTATAGTTTCTTAATTGTATGTTTGGTGCATTTTGGGAACACCATTATTTTTCTGATTTTCCCCACTGAATATGTTATTGATTGACAAGTAGATTTTTCTACTTTTATTCACACTATTTAGCAGAACCTTGCTTTGTTGTCTTATGGAAACAACCAGTCAATTTCCAAAGTAAAATTGTTCCTAGTAATGTTGGCAGAGCTATGGAGACCGAGACATACTCCTCTACTCTCCTGCATAGCCTTACTTTTAACAGTCAGTTTTATCACATTTCAAGTAGCTAAGTGTTGACTAAACAACACCTAGTAAGAGAGTTAGAATAGAATAGTTTTAAATTATCTGTTTTAATAAAAATTAGATCTCTACGAAGGTTTCAAAGTTACATTTTGTCATTGGAGGAATTGGCTGAAATAGCTATTGGGCTATTGCCATTGGTGTGACTGGCTCAAAATTTCCATCTTAGGCTGCTGTGTAACAAAACGTATGCAGCTGTTTTACAATAAAAACAGGCTAAGCAAAGTTAGACAAAGGAGTAGCTCAGTCTTATTGTTTCTTGAAGGTTATTTTGTTTCCCATCAATGTATATAAAACCGCCATTCTCTCATACGCTGCTTCATTATACACAGCTACTACTGAGGTAAAGACGTCGAACACTACCAGTTTATTGATTTACTCAAATCTACAAAGATATTAGTAGTCTTACTCTTTTTATGTGTTTAAATCCTTTCTGTGCTACTTCACCTGAAAGACTGGCTTGAAGTCGTGGAAGAAATCAAAGCTGGGAACTGATTCTGCATTTACCAGGTTAGCTTCATGACCTTTGAACAGGACTCCCCTTTTGGTCTGATCTGTAGGCTGATCTCCAGTTAAGAGAACCACCTATATTTGCATCACACAAGGCTGAAGATCAAAGCATTTAAACACTTGCTTCTCATTCAGAGCTGTTAACAGAATCCAAGTCCCTAGCTAAAGTAATTCAAAAGGGTCACTAATATTGATGTATATATTTTTTTTCTGTTAACTTGAACAAATAGGCATGGACAGCTTGCTGAAGCAATAATCAGTAGTAAATGGTGTATGAAGGGATTGCCACTTGTTTTTAAAATCCGTCACTGCTTCCAGAGATTTTGCAAGCAAGCCAGTGAGGAGGCACTATAGACTGTCCTACTGCTTCCTAGGCAAAGGCACAACATGAGAATGGCTGAAGATTTGTCTTCATTGCAATCGTAATTACTGTGCATGGGTACCCTGAGATGGCAGGAAAACATAAACATTCACAATCTTGTTTAAAATGTGTTTCTTTTTAACCGTGGCTTGGAAGTGACTGTGAGAACATAGGCCTGAAAATATGAAAGGATGACTTTGCCACCTGCTATGTCACCTGCATAAAGCAAAAAGTTCCTTATGTACCTTTCAATTCCTTTTCTGTATTTGTTGGAATACTAAATGATCACTAAGCCTCTGCTACATAGAAGGTACAGCCCCTGTGAAGGTTTGGATCACTGCTTCTGTTGTGGTCCTTAATGCAGATGGTGAGAGTGTTAGAGATATATATATATTTTGCATTCATTAGATTAAAAAATAAATGGTCACATAAGCCACAGATAATCAGAGAAGCATATTATACACCGTAATTTCTCATTAAGCAAACCCATATGTCTCTGCTTTTATTTTGCTTTTCTTCCAAAAAATAATTGTAACTAGGAATTTGTTTCTCGATTGGTGCTGTTTGTTAATTCATGTGGCAGCTTACTGTCAACTGGACCAGTGTCAGATTTATGTTTTTCAAAAACTGTTTTCCAGATTTCTTTAATCAAACACCTCAAAATCTATCAACTTTTTCCTTGCTAATAGAAGGCAATATGCTAATGGAAAACAGATATTTTGTGGGTGCTTAGGGATCTAGCACAGTAGATTTGAATGCCTGCACAATTTGTAAGGTAATAGTGAATAAACTATATATTTTTAAAAATTATTTTCAGTTTAAACTTACCTGTACTGACCAATTGTATATCCACTGTTAGAGAGTGTTAAGCAGCAGGGGTGAAATCCTCTGTTTTTTTGAATCAGTGGAAAAATTTCCACTGAATTGAGAAAAGCCAGGATCTTATTCTCAGGTTTCATCTCCCTTGAATTTAACTTTATGGAAGTGTTTCTGCCTACTAGATGAATCTAGTACAGACTATAACAGAGTGATGAGTTATGTGAGATTTAAAAATATGTAACAATGGCAACTCTTCTATGCTGAATATTTACAATGCTGCCTCAGTTTTCTTAAAATGCTGTGTGTGAGAAGATGGCTGCAGAGGTAGGCTGCACATCCTATTCAGGTTTTCTGAGCTAGACACTGTCCCAGTGGCAGTTATTATTCTGTTTTTCTCTTTCTGTGTTGTTTCTACATCAAATGCTTATCAGCTGCAAATGTCCTACCCAGGGAAGAAGCAGAGAGGATGAAAGGAAGCAGGGGAGAAGGCCAGTGGTAAGTGTTGCATACTTCCATTTTTTGATTTATGTGTAAGAACAACTTCAATTGATCTTTGTCTGTACTGAATGAAAATATGGTTTTAATTCTGCCCTTGAAACACTGAACAAGTAATTTTGCCAGTATGCTCTTGCTGTCAAACTTTTCATAGAGACAGACTCTGTCTGTATGCAGCTTTAAAAACTTTCTAATGATAATAAAATGACACATATTTTGCTTTCATTATCCTTTTGCATTGTTCAGGTAAGAGTTATGGAATTTTTTAGAAGTCTGTATTTAGTTTCTGTTTCTACTCAGATAAAGCTGGTAATTCTATCACACTTAATAAAATTTTGTATTGAATTAAATCTACTACGTAGTGACCTGCCTCAGGTCAGTATTGCACAAAAGTTTATCCATATGTCTTTAAAGTTTATCCTAGTCTCAAACTCTGTCTACCTGGAAATTTTGTTGCTTTTTTCCTTCTCTTTCTTCACCCAAAAATAAATGTACATAGCTAGAATTTCTGCACATTTTTAGAAAATGTACTTTCAGGAAGATAAATGTACTAAAAATAAAAGTGCTATTAGTGATGCTTTATTGTTATTTCTTTTTATATAAGTTATTTTTATCATAAATAATAAGTAAACTAGCTATTATTGTAAATGTTATTGATATTGTTACTGTTATTGTGGTGGAGAGGATTAAAAGATAGGATGCTCCCAGTATTTGCTCCGAGTATTTATTTTTTTTCATATAATCCTTTGAGCCTGGCTTTCTGTGACTGTTTCTAAATGATCACCATGCCTTTTACTTGATAACTCATCATAGTTAAGTTTATTTGAGGGACAAATCCCTCAGGTCCCTGAACCACAAGGCAAGTACTGTAGGAATGAATTCCCTCCCATCATAAGGAAGATCATGTTTGAGATGGCCCAAGGAGCCTGAACATTACACTAGTCCATGGGATCTGATGAGGTGTACCTCAGTGTCCTGGGGAAATTGACTGATGTATTTGCTAAGCCACATTCCTTCATATTTGAAAGGTCATGGCAGTCAGGTGAAATCCCCAGTGCCTGGAGAAAAGGGAATATCATACCCATTTTTAAAGAGGGTAGTAAGGCCCTGGGAACTACTGACCAGTCAGCCTCACCTCAGTGCCTGGTAATATCACAGAGTAATGTGATAACTGGAAGTCTTGTTGAAATGTATGAAAGACAGGGAGGTGGTGGGAGACAGCCAACATGGCTTCACCAAGGGCAAATCATACTGACTAACCTAGCAGCCTTCTATGATGGAGTGACTATGTGAGTCGACAAGGGAAGAGCTATAGGTGCCATCTAACTGAACTTCTGTAAGGCTTTTGCTACAGTCCCTCACAATGTCCTAGACTCTAATTTGGAGATACATGGGTTTAATGGACAGACCATTAGATGGGTAAGGGACTGGCTAAATGGCAATGCCTAAAGAGTCTTTTTGTCAATGGCTTGATGTCCATGTCCAGACTAGTAATGAGTGGTGGCCCTCAAGGGTCCATATTGGAACCAATATTGATGACCTAGTACAGGGGTCCTCAAACTTTTTAAACAGGGGGCCAGCGCGCAGATGAAGTGGCAGGCAGCTGCTTGGTTTCCCTCCCCAACCCCCATCGTGGGGGGGGGCAGGGGGGTTCTGTAAATACCGGGGGCCGGATTGAGGACCCTGGGGGGGGCTGTATCCAGCCTGCAGGCCGTAGTTTGAGGACCCCTGGAGTAGTATCTTCATTGGTGACATAGACAGTGGGATTGCATGCATCCTCAGCAAGTTTACAGGTGACACCAAGCAATTGATATGATAAAAGAAAAGGGGTGCTATCCAGAGGGACCTTTACAGACTTGTGGAGTGGGCCTACACAAAACTCATGAAGTTCAACAACACCAAGTGCAAGGTCCTGCACCTGAGTCAGGCCAAACCCTAATATCAGTACCGAGTGATGAATGGATTAAGAGAAGCCATGTGATAAAGGACCTGGGGATACTGGTGGATAAAAATAGGATGTGCGTGAGCTGGCAATGTGCACTTGCAGCCCAGAAAGCCAATTGTATCATGGGCTGCATAAAAAGAAGTGTGGCCAGCAGGCTGAGGCAGGTGTTGGTTTCTCTCTACTCCGTTCTGGAGTGCTGCATCCAGCTCTAGGCTTCCCAGTACAAGACAGACGTGGACTTATTAAAGTGGGTCCAGAGGAGGGCTATGAAAATTATCAGATTGCTGGAACACTTCTATGAAGAAATGCTGAGAGATTTGGGGTTGTTTAGCCTAGAGAAAAGAACGTTCCTGGGAGACCTTACTGCAGACATTCAATATATAAAAGGGCCTCATAAGAAAGATGAAGAAGGATATTTCACCAGGACCTGTAGTGACAAGAAAACGGACAATGGTTTGAAAATGAGCGGATATATAGAAGGAAGTTTTTATGCTGAGGGCGGCGAAACACTGGAACAGGTTGCCCAGAGATGTTGTGGATGCCCCATTCCAGGAAGTGTTCAAGGTCAGGTTGTGTGGGGCTTTGAGCAGCTGATCTAATGAAAGATGCAGGGAGGTTGAACTAGATGTTCTTTAAAGGTCCTTTACCAGCCCAAACCATTCTGGGATTCTATGATTCTATGATAAAGTCTTAATCTAGTGTTTAACTGAATCACCCTACTATACACATTTCTGTAAACCTGAGGAGTAAAACACATCAGTTAAAACAAACAAACAAAAACCTCTAGGAATAACCAAAAAACTGTAAATGGCCAAAGCAAATTTTTGAAACTAAAACTTATAATTCTTAATTTTCTTTCCTGTTTTACATCAAACATAGGACAGAACATAGGACATAGATATTATGATTTATTTCACATGTACACATTTTGTGTACTAAATATGATCTCCTGAGTTCAAACTAATTTTTGCTTTTTCAGTATTTTAATTATTTTATCGTATAACGATTTAACTATTTTATTGTATATAACTAGTTGTATATTTCATAGTTTTATGTTTAGTGCAACTTTTATAACTGAATCCCAGGGAAATGCTGGGAACAGTTCAAAATGACTGGTCACTGAGTCCTGTTAATGTTGCTCAATATTCTCGAGCTTCAAGAGGACTGCACTACCTTTAGGTTCAGAAACAGAATAGGAACCTGAACCTTTTTCTGATTTGTTGCTAAGGACATAGCAGTGGCTATTCTAGGTGCTGGCAGCCTGTGGCCTGTGCTGATGGTGTCCTATAGTGAGTGCCTGTTTAACCTTTTAACGACAAAAAACCATACTTTGCTAGTCCCCCTAGAAAATCCTTCCAAACTCCAGCAAGTGGTGTCATTGCACTGAAAAGATGGCTAGATATTTCTTCTATGAACTTGTTCAGTGGACTTAACCCTTCTTACCTGAAAAGGAAAGTAATAATTCTGTATTTTTGTAGAAAGAAAATAATTCAACTGTTTTCAGCTTTTCAAAATTTTGTTAACAAAAGTAACTTATTTTCTTTAGATCTGTCATCTACAAGCATTAAGCTCATGGACTGATTCAGCAGATTAAATTACTTTGCCCTAGTATTACTTGATCTGAAGGACTCTCAAGAATCTGTGAGAGTAAAACTGCAGTAGTAAAGGATCTGGAATGTGGGAACTGGTTTATTTAAAAGTGATGCTTACTTGTGATATTTATTTACATTTCTGTTCTTAAGTTACTGGGTTTTTTTGGGGGCGGTGTCTCCTTCCTGATTGTTTAGGATTTAAAAACTGAAATACAGGACAATTTTATTTTACACTTGATCTTCACAAGTGAGGGAGAAAGTGACTCATGAAATAGGAAATCACACTGAGAATGTTATATGCATGCATTGTGATGTGGGCAGTTTTTGGAAAACCAATTTTCTGTTTTCAGGTTCCATTTAATTCTACTTTTATTGCAAAATGAATTCAATCTGAATTCAGATACAAAAGTGATATGGAGTAATGAGAAAGGTCCTTGTCTTAATAAAGGCTTTATCAAAAGCCCATTTGCATAATTGTTGCATAAAATATGCTTTAACTATTTAATCTGTAAAGAAACAGGGAAATTAGTTTTGTTTCTAGTTGCAATTTTCAGGAATTCAAGAATAAAATCCAGAGACCCCTAAAATAAGAAGAAAGTAAGAAAAAAAAAATCAGCTAAGCACGTTATCTTTCCAGTCACTGTCAATATGAGATGG